>NC_136069.1:222357494-223557494 GCF_964261635.1 Lissotriton helveticus
GTCCACATCTGAAAGATAGTAGAGAATTAGTAATTGTAGGATATTCCAGTATGCAGGAATGAAAAGACAGAGAAGGTAATTCTCTTGAAGTGGATTGATCCTCAGAACTCCTCTTTAAAGCAGCAAGTATAAAAGAAGAATGAGTAAACCCCTGTTAACTTCTACGGTTCCAAACTTCTCACATTCAAAACATGAAATTCCCAAAGCGACGCGAGGCAGGCACGAGCTGTGAGAGGAATGTCACGCTTGTGTCTGCATGCTTTGATGCTCATAACACACCTTACCTTCTTATAAAAAGAGAGAAAGGAAAGGTTGTAAATTTAAGTCAACTACTTTGCTACAGATGTGGGAGCAAAGGATATTTGACCGACTCTAAAAACTGTCCTGCTATTGAATTTTATAAAAATGCAATAAGACAGGGTAAAGCCAGGGTATATACGACTGTGTACGCCTAAATCTTTGTGACGCGTTTTTGTATCCAAGCTACTGCACCCCATCCACTCCTGCCACCCAGAGGTATCTGCCCGCTGCTGCGCACCCAGGCCTCACTGCTCACCATTTCACAGACAGAGCACCCTTCACATCATGCAGGCCCGCACTGCAAGCCAGATGTTTCACGATTGGTGCAGAGTCTTGATATCGCCATGGCAGAGGCCTAACTCGTGCACCCATCATTATCGCAGGTTGCTCACCCGCTCAGTGCTTGCAGTGCCAATAACTCAGTGACTAGTTAGGGCCCCCCTGGTGCATGACTCAGGCCTAGGCTGCAGTCGAGCAGGGCACACAATAGATGAGGTGTATGGACCACAGGGACGGGCCATCACCGCAGGCTCCACACCCGCTCAGCACTTACCCTTACCTCAGTGGACCGAAATTCACAGTTTCGTGGCTGTGTGCCTGTGCCTGCCCCAATGCATCCGCTGCAAGCAACTCTAAAATGGCATAGAGCACGTGCGCCCAATCTTTTTTATTGGCAGGTTCATGTGTCCTGTGACCACTGTGCTGGATGGGTGCGGTGTGGGAGTATAGCAGCTGTGAGGAAGTGGCTGTGGCATGCTGAGAACTAGACCTGTGACCGGCAGATCACTATAATGAAAATGTGGGCCATGTAGTGTAGTTGTTCTTTCTTGTAAGTGTAAGCAGAGTGGGCTGGCGTGACGTATGCCAGTGCTGCGTGAAACTGTGAAGAATGACTGAAGAGCTATTGGAGTGGCTCCGTCTTGAGGTATATGAGGAATTAACTGATGGGGGTGTCCGTGTTGTAGTGCTGCCGTCACCCGGGTCGTAAGCACAAATGTGTCATTCTGTGAGTGAAGTCTCATAACGTGGCCAACACGGAAGGTATGGGGAATCACTGACCCAACATTCATCCATAGTTCCACACATGAAAGATGGTGGACATGATGCATTTCTGTTGAAATGAATGTTTATTGCACATTCACTGGAGTGTTGTAGCTGTAGCAAATAAGGCTGCACCAACATATGTACTTATGTGATCTGTCGGCTAGACTGCCGACCTTGGTGGTGGAAACCAGGGTTCGAGCCTCGGGGTCGTTTACACATCCTGTGATTGTAGGCAAATCACGTATTCTCCGCGTGCTTCAATGTGTAATGTAAATACGGTGCTCATGTAAAGCGCTCCAATACCTTTGGGTGGAGTTTGTACTATATAAATATGCAACCAAAAAAAAATAAAACGTTGCCAATCCCCACGCACTTATAAATTGACAATACACTCTCCTTGTGGTACTCTAATTATCCAAGTACGTACGTACTTGTACTATGAGCGAGCTCGACTCCTTTTTATTACCATGGTCACGTGTCCAGTGACGTATGTGCTGGGTGCATGTGGGGTGAGTGTAAGCCAGTGCTCTGGGAATGGTTGGTGGTGGTAACAAGTACAAAAGTAATTATTGGATCATACTCACAGATTTAATCATAATGGATCTATGACTTGTGCTGCAGTAATGTAGGGGCACTACATGCAAAATAATACACAAAAGATTTAGATTGTATCGTAAAGAGTCCATGACTTGTGGTGCATTGAGGTAGGCACGGCAGATCTGAAATCCAACACACAACATTCTATCGTAAAGGGTCCATGAGTTGTGGTGCACTGAGGTAGGGGCATCAGAAGCAATCAGCGTGTGCGGAGACTGGCCGCACCGGGAGCAATGTCTTTTGCGTACTGTACTGCGTCATCTGCAATCGCGAATCGAACAAGAGATGAAACATCTGTGGAATACATTGTCAAAACATGTAGGTTTCTCAATCAATCAATCAGAGCATTTGTATAGCGCACTACTCACCCGGAGGGTCTCAAGGCGCTGGGGGGGGACGGGGGTTCAAATTGTGAGCTGTGCAGTCTGCAGCGTAGTGTGCCAGTCAGTGTTCGTTTGGACTTGCAAGATGAATTTGGTTATTGTACTAAAGCTATAATTGATATAAAACAAGTTCTTGAAGCAAGGATACTAAAAGGATATTGTGTAGTTTTTGAGGGACGTTAAACTTAGTTGCGTTCTGCACTTTTAATTAATGAATGAAGAGTCAATTTAAATGTAAGCTCTGATGACCGCAGTGTAGGCAGGAGGCAGTGGTCAACAAGGGCCCACAGGCATGTGGTGTTGAGTACAGGTGCACAGGCATTGGCAATTCAGTGTGTGTGCAGCCAGCGATGATAAGTGGTGCACTGAGTTAGTGGCACATGAAGGAACCAGCTTATATAGAGCCTGCGATGATGCGTGGTGTGATCGGGCCGCACTGGTAGCAATGTATTTTTTCTAATGAATTCTGCCTTATTAAGTCAACCTGGTGTTGACTTGTGGTGCACTGAGTTAGTGGTACCTCTGGCGCTCAGAGTGTGCACACTCTGCGGTGATGCATGGTCTGAGGGGGCCGCACTGGAAGCAATGTCTTTTATCTAATGAATTCTGCCTTATTAAGTCCGCATGACATTCACTTGTGGTGCACTGAGTTAGTGGTACCTCTGGCGCTCAGCGTGTGCACACTCTTCGATGATGCGTGGTCCGTGGGGCGGCACGGGGAGCAATGTGTCTTGGCTACTGGACTTCGTCATCTGGAATAGCCACTCCACCAGAATTGTGAGCCCTGCTGTCCGCAGTGTAGGCAGGAGGCAGTGGTCAGCAAGGGCCCACAGCCACGTGGCGTTGACTTGAACTGCACAGATTGGGAGCATTTGGTCTTCTTAACCCATTATAGTCTGTTACACAATTTGCATCGCTACTAATCTTGAATTGTGAACTGTGCTATCCCCAGTGTAGGGCGGAGGCAACAGTCAGGATGGGTCCACAGCCGCGTGGCATTGAGTTGAGCTGCACAGTTAGTGGCACCTGAGGCACTCAGCATGAACACACCTTGCGATGATACTAGGAGCGTGTCTCTATATATATATATATATATATATATATATATATGATAGCTCCAAAATCCTCCGAGAAATACCCAGCCGGGCCAAACGAAGAAAAATAGCACTCACGGGATTCAAGCAGCTTAACAGCACGGATGATTTATTTAAACAAACGCGTTTCAGGAAAACAAGTTCCCTTCGTCAGTGTTAACATCAGAACGCACACTCGCGGCAACATTTTATAATTGCATGCTGGGTAGTCAAGAATAGAGGTAGGACCAATGGGCTCCACAATTTACGCGCCATCTTGGAATGTGCAATGTGTATACATGTAACATATGAATTATATTTAAACATTGTGCCATAAATCGGCAAAGGGGATATTTTAACCCGCATCTTTGTCCTTAAGAAGGTTATACCGCCGTGTATCGGCCTTACATGCACATAAGCCATCTATTGATCACCATTAGTACATTCTACTGTGAACAGTTGTGCCAAGATCCATGTATCCTTACACAAACCTATATTGGAACGAGATCGTTCTAATTTAATGCTATCTTTGTCCTTAAATCTTGCTGTGTATCGGCATTTGCGGCCTAATTGGCCGCCAAAACAGGCAACAACTATCCAATTTCAGAGAAAATACAATATGTTCTAGACCCCAGAAATTATATAAAAATCTTATACTGATTACAAAAATATATTATACCAAATATCTAGTATACATTTACCAAACTTTTTCAGATATTTTCTTGTCTCCCAGGGTCTGATGTTATTGGTAAATGGTTGCAACCAAACATTGTACTGTATTACAGCTATACAAATTAGGTTAAATGTGAGGCTAGTTCTTCCCCCATATTTAATCCTCCAGGTGCTTTGGTTTCTAAGTCTATAATATACCTGGATTCAAGTCTCCTCAGGGTCTGCAATCTATTCCCACCTCGTGGATTTTCTGGGACATGATCTAAACAAAAGAACCTGAGAAGATCTCTGTTGCTGCTATGTTTGATGGCAAAATGTCGGGCAACCGGATAGGAAAAATCCTTATTAGCGATTGCCCGCATGTGTTCCAACACCCTCAACTTAACCGGATTAATTGTACTGCCCACATACCTCTGTTGACATGGACACATCAAACAGTACACTGCATGATCAGTCTGACAGGACATGAATTTATTTATTCTTCTACCTGTCTTACACCCTCGTACTCCATAAGTTAAAGTTCGTTTGCTGTTTATGCAGGCTTTGCATCTCCCACATGGGAAAAACCCTTTAGCCTCCTTTAACGTACCTTTAGTTTTAATTATTGGCTGCAAATGACTCTGAACAATATGATCTCTTAATGATCTCACCTTCCTAAATGTTATAAGGGGCCTAGCTGGAATATCTGGACCAACGATCTGATCTGTTTTTAGAATCTGCCAATGTTTGGTCATAATTGACCTCAACTTAGAAGAGTCTGAGGAATATGTCGTGATCATGCGAAACTTTCCGTTCTTATCTGGACGTATTCTCTTTTCAAAAAGTGTCTTGCGGGGCAGTTTCTTAACTTTATTCAATGTTTCATAAAGGAGACCGTCTTTATAGCCCCTCTCAGAGAATCTGGCTATGCTTTCATTAGCCGCTCTTTCAAATTCCTCATCCTGGGTACAGTTGCGTCTCAATCTTAATAGTTCCCCATAGGGGATACTATTGATTAGTTTTTTAGGGTGGCTGCTTGAGGCGTGTAAAACACTATTCCCTGCAGTTGGTTTTCGATAAAGTGATGTACAGATTTTACCATCTAGTATCTTCACCTCTAGGTCCAAATAATTGACCTTCTCCTGGCTTACCTCCCCTGTGAATTTTAGATTACAGTTGTTCCTATTTAGCAACTCTATGTACTCTTTGGCCTCTGACACAGGCCCATCCCATACCAGGAACGTGTGAGCACGGCAGTAGAGCCTGTCAAAATGCGTAATGCCATAAAAAAAGGCCTGAGTAAATAAAGTGCTTAAAGAAGATTCCAGCGGTGTTGGTACCTGTTTTTCTCAGAAGCAGAAGGTGGAATTGATATATATATATATATTTATGTGACTATGCACTGAATAAATATTAAGGCACAAATACCGTGGTCCGTATCCGTTCTCATGAGGATTGCTGTGGATGAGACGGCATCGGTCACTCACCAAATCAACGCACCGATGGATGGGATCGCCGCCAGCCTGGGAATGATGTTGCATGCTGGGAAATGTGGTTCACCTGCGAACACAGAGGCGACTCCATACCGTGTTTTGGAGGCAACCCACGCTACTTCAAGTGGCGGGAAGGACACACTTCTTTGATGAAGGGATTGCAAGCAGCAGTGGCGACTTACTCACCAGGGGGGCATTTTGACAAAGGAAAGTAAACCCCCGAAACGCGTTAATGCCCATGGTGTTAATTGAAAATAAAGGATTGAACGGACCTCGAGTGCTGCCTCAAGTCTTCTTCTTGTGGGGGAGACGTCTGTGGAAATATATATATATATATATATATATATATATATATATATATATATATATATATATATATATATATATATGTATATATATATATATATTGAATTACTTCAGCATTGGGTGACATAATGTTCTGGGCTGAGGCTGTCTGTTGGAACCAGACACCGGTGGGGCACCCAGATGCAAGAAAGTATTTTTAAGCGTTTCTCTTCTTGTCTTTAGTTGCAAAGATGATCTCTTTAAGTTCAGTGAAATCCTTGTGAAACCTTTACCGCTCGTCGCCAGTGTGAAATCCAATAAAAATAGAAGTTGACTCAATTGTAGCTGTATCCAAAGTGAAGGTTTATTCTTGGGAAGAAGACACAGGATAAATATCATAATAATCAATGTAAGTATGTACAGCTTAACCAGCCCCACCAGGAGCAGCATCACTACTGCTCAGCCTACACACAGCAACTGACAGTCTCAAACATACACAAAAGGTACATTCCATGACATCAGAGAGACTGGCTGAGCAGCAGAGTACAGGACACAAACAAAGGACAGAGTAGAGAAGAAAGCAGGATACCACAGTGCTACAGCCAAAAAGATTTGAACCATTGCACCTAGAACCTAACGATCTTAATACCACACAATTCCATCTAGAGAAGTCTTAAATTATAAGTTTTCAAACTGATAATTCATCCTTAAAAACTCAGGATACACTAAACATTCAGTTGTGATGTTGTCCATTCTATGGAATTGTTATAGTAGTTACTGTGCAAATTATGTCCATGTCTCTGAGTTATGCTTTTATGAACTTCTACAAGTTTTGATAAAAATCTGGAAGAAGAGCTTGTTGCACATACGATGATTATCTTACATTTATCAATAAAACGAACGAAAAAGAGGGAGACAGATATGTTTAGAAACCAGCGTGAGAGCAGAGAGATCATTTGTGCGCATGAGAGAGAGAGAAATCACCATATCCTTCATTTAATTTAAGAAAGCATTTTTGTTCTTTTCATATTCCAATTCAAACAGTTATTGTAAAATATGTTACTATCATCAAATCCTTACATCTTTTGAATAACAGAGCATGCATGATGCTCTCTGCTTCAAGCATTTCCTTGTCACAGTCTCTTTAGTGCGGTAGAGGCGGCTTTGGGTGAGCTGCAGGTTGCTCTTACTAAGCCGTTTTATATGAATATTACAATATAGAGAGAACATGCTTAATTCTTCTGTCAACAGAGGGCAAAGTGCATTAGCTTAGACTCTCTGAACTATTTCAAGCGCGAAACAAAACGTCTTGCATTGATGTCTCTCTTGGTTCGGTAATTGCAATAGATCCGGGCACCTCGTGCTAATTACTGTCATTAATTTTTCATATTAGCTTCGTTAATTGCCCTGAGTGGGCTGCGTTTGATTAACCTAGACTACTAGGTTACATTTTGCAACATGTTACTTCTTAAAATAGATTCAGCAAGACTAATCTAATTATTGTAAATTAGTGTCTGTATCAATATCATTTTAGGGTGTAGTATAACACCAGCTTTAGCTGTCTACTAGAACTAATGTCCTAACGAAAAATAATACATAAGCAAATAATACATACAAAATATACATAGACGGGCTTTTGGTCAGCCCCCTCAGCCATTGCTTGCTGGAAGTGTCAATCACATTTAGGATCATTCCATAAGATAGCATGCGTAGAGTGGGGAAATGGGTGAGGCCCTTCAGACATTACTCAGATGGATGTGTCCTTCACAGTGTGGATCAGGTCACAGAGCAGCCATTCCGTATTTGGAATGTCAGCCATCATAAGTGATATGGATTTGCCTCACTGCAGCTCAATCTGCACTCAGAAGAGGCAAGAATCAACAGGTAAAGTGATCTACATCCAGCCAACACCACTATGCATTGCAAAATGACCCTCGAGGGAGCGAGAAGGTTTTTTTATGCTGCTCAGGTGATGAGGTTGGAGGCTGCAGAGTGGCCCGCTGAATTTATTTATTTATTTATTTATTTATGCGTTTTTATATAGCGCGGACTTTACCCGAAGGTGTCAGAGCGCTTCACAATTGGAACAGTAACGTTACATGAGGAGAAAATTACAGGTGGGCATGTTACAAAAGCAAACGTTATATTATATGAGGAAAAAGTGACAATTGTGCATGTAACAAAAGCAAACAAGATACAAGAAGAGGTAGAAACGATACCTTACAAGAGGAAAAAGTGACAAGTGTGCATGTTACATGAGCATACAAGATACAAGTAGAGGTATAATACTGCAATAAGTGTCAGTCACTCAAAACACTATACACATATGGATGTGTGGTATGGATCTTGTCACATCTTTCTTCACAGTGGAGCATTTTGTGGTGTGCATGCAACACTTATGCATGAGTAGGTGTTGTTCCATTCACCTTCCTTGTGTGGGATCTATGCACAATTTTCACCTCACCACACTCATGGAACACTGCATGGCCGCAGTCCAGTCAGACTTTATACAGCCGAGTTGTAAAAGCTGCAGCCAACTCAGAATGTTGTTCCAACAGAGATGAAAGAAATCGCGACAGGAACTCCATGGACAACAGTGAAAGCCATGGAGAGTGTCAACGTTTATTAGACTATAGCTAATATAGTGGTAATCATTTCATGCAGTTCATTTTTCAGTTCGGAGCTGTTGTCCTTGTTTAAAATGTTATCTGAACATAAGCTAAGCAAAAAGAATACATAACATGTATTGAAATGTTTTAATTTCTGCAGTGATTGAGCTAGTGCATTACAAAATGACTGCCACAAAGTAGGCGTGCTTTCTAGAACTAGTCTGTTTGTTTCTTCTGCTAGACAGATGAGTCTCTCTTCTGCATCATTTCTCACTATTTTTCATTCAGGAGATGTCTGAGCAGTTAGGGAAATATAAGAAACTGGTCTTAACCTTTTGACTTCTATGAACCCCCACTGAATCATTATTAGACGCCAGGGGGAACCTCAAAACAATTCACAAAAACTACATCTAAATGGAAATCTTAATTTTAAAGGGAAGGTTGAAGTGCATGCTAGACCGTAACATATCAACTAATGCATCCTCACCTTTTGTCAGTACGTGCAACTGCTCCAATTCAGGTCACCCATTGTCCATACTGGATTCTGTTTGTGCTCCAACCTTTAATTAAGTGGAGGATACTGATGTAATCTATATCCTCCAATTTAAATCCCCTCCCCATTGCAGAACTATTAAAAAAATTATTTACACCTGAACTTTCATTTATGTGTATATACTTTATGAATCTTCAAATAATATTTAATTTTCTAAACAGTGTGGACCCCCCTGAGCAGACCCTAGGTTACGATCTACTGTAATAGATATGGAAAGACCCCCAGGGACCATCTTGGATGGGAGAGTTTTTGGCTGAGAGAGAGAGACAGGAGTGATGGACCTGATGGGAGTTTGAGATCACAAGGGACATCCCCTTAGTGGACCCTCAACAATGACAGGTGGACAGGAAGGAGGGGCTGATGGAGAGGAGGATCTTAGAAAAGTATACACGGCAAACATGACTGTACTTGGGGGTATCCCAGAGCTTCAGCTAAAATAGTTTCAGTTATTTGTACCTCTTTCTCCCATGCACAAATACGCATAGTGACAGAAAGAATTATGCTCCTCTGATATTACTCGAAAACATGATTGCGCATCCTTGAAATTCTTACTATGTAATGAATGAAAATCCGTTCCATTGAAAGAAGTCTTCCGCGGTTAGTGTACTCCAGCCTTTATTTGATTACTGTGAAAGAAACGTGCTGGTGAATGACACAGCAGTAGAGAATCTAGAAGGTTTCTATTGATACGAACACAGAAACAGGTGATAGTCGCTGTCCTTAGAGTGCATTTCTATGTAATCATGTGTCTCCTATTCTGCCTTTACACTTGCTTATCTTTGCAAGGGGAAAGGGCCACCATCAAAATGGTCATAAAATATACCGCTCCAATCATCCGGCAGCTACTTTTTGGGCGAGTAATTTTTTAGATGTCGCCTAACAGGCAGCGCAAGATGTCTCTTACGAAGAACTTACAGTGGGCTTAAAACCCACCCATTGCTAAACATTGGTTTTCTTTGATGTCAGTTTCATTTCCTTGTTTCTTTTTCGATGGCTTTCCTTGTCCATCTTGTGTTTGTCCCTCCCTTTGAGTGTATCCTCTTTACCATCCTCTTGATTGGCTGACCTCTGTACTTCCACTGCTCACCTTTTATGTAACTAATTTTTCTATTTGATTAAGCACTCTGTGATAGTGGATACGTTTTCCAGCTGTCTCCTTTGTGTGCGTGTCTTCATCCTGTGCTTCATGTTGCTCTTTCTCTCCCATGTGCTTTTTTTGTAATAAATGATGCACTCTCCCTCGTTTTCTTCTCCCCTCACCTCTATGGTTTTCTCTCTCTTTTGTGCGTCCACCCCCACCCTTCATTTTACTCGTTTCCTTGTGGGCTGCGTTTCCCCTCCCCCCTGCCCCACCAGCCTTTGATGCCCTCCATACCATGCTTTCTAATTTATAAAAAGAAATAAATATATATATGTTTTTTTTAAGGGCAAGACAAGAAATTGTGTGCCCCCCCTCCATTTCCGAAAAAAAGTGCTTTGGCGTTATTACGACTTCATTTATTTCTTTTTTCCAGATCCATGTTGCTTTGGTATGAAAAATAAATAAAATGGGACCCACATCATTTCGTAGGCGCACACATGCTTGGTGATGCATGTGCCCTTCTATGATAGCGCCTACAAAATGATGCACCCGCTGACAGCTGTGTATTCGTGACTTTTTTCTTTCTTTCCCTTTTGGCCATACAGCACAGCATCAGTAAGAATTTTTTCCTGCTGATTCTTTACAGCATCCCTAAAGGCATTGGCAAAGCCAATTGGTCCCAGGAGCGAGACCTATTGGCTTTGCCAATGCTTGTTTTCGTTAAAGTTGCCTTAGCTTGCTCACGCAGACAGCAGGGCGTTGCTGTTCTTAGCCATTACCTCCAGGAGAGAGCTAATCACATGTGGGAACAGAAAAGAGTCTGGGGCGGGATGTATGACATTACAACGCATGCTTTTACCACGCATGCTTTTACATCGCAAGTTTTACAACGCATGCCTTTACAACGCATAGTGCTTTGGGGCGCTGGATAGTGAATTATTTAATTTACTATTCCAACTCCAGTCCCCGTGGATAGTAGGGAAGGTGTTGGATAGTAAATTAAATCTATTCCCTATCCTAGAGCGCCCCCCAGCGCAATGCGTTGTAATGGTTTGCGTTGTAAAAGTTGCGATGTAAAAGCATTGCGTGGTAAAAGTTGCGTTGTAAGTGATGTTTCCCTCTGGGACGTCTTGGGTCACTGCTGCCCCCTGAAGATGGAACAGCCCCAAAGAGCTGCACCAGTCTGCCGGGCCTAGGGGCTAAGCTCCATGCAGCAACCAGCCCAGAATGAAGATGGCAAGGCCAAAATGTCTGGATTCCGTATGCATTCAAGATCGATAACAGTACAGGCTGATATGAGTGGACAGAGAACATATACACACAGGCAACCTGCACAGTTACACATGCATACACAGACAGGCAAGCAGACAACAGGCAAACATTCATGTACAGACAGCACTGCACATACAGGTGCCCAGGCACATACAGTCAAGCATATACACCTCTGTGGTGATGTATGCATGCTGTCTTTGGGCCGCTTTATGATGTGCGTTGTTGGCTGTGTGTGTCCTTTTTGTGCGTTCATATCTACTTGTAGTTTTTTCAGTCCATGCATGTAGTATTAACAAGCATTTGCAATGCAATAGGTCTCGCAGTTACGCAAGTTTAAGCTATTGGCATTGTAAATGACAATGCCTTTTATTTATGTTTTTAAAACAAAAACAACAATAAAAGGCATTGTTATTTGCAATGTCAATAGCTCAAAACTCGCCTAACTGCGAGACCTATTGCTTTGCAAATGCTTGTTGTTCCTAGGAATGGCTGCAGCCCACCCGCTACATAGAGCTCGCAAGGAGAAGGAAAGGGTTCTATTTTGTTCAAGGTAACACAAAGGTCAAGCAGGGTCAGCTGGGCTGTACTCTAATCTGCTGCCTAGAATGCATTGCTGACTTGTACCAGGGCGAGTACCATTGTCCAAAAAGCAATAATGATATGTCGGTTGATGATTCCTCTCTCCCTACCCCACACACATCCTACTATCTCAGAGCAGCTTGTGTCCTGTTTGCATGTAACCAGTGAACCTTCGCTAAACTATTCAAATTTCCATAGAGTATCTTGTTGGGTAGCCTTCGGTACATTATCCCACCAGACAAGCCTGAGCAAGGTGTGCAAGCACAGAGCATTTTAGTAAGCTATGGAGCCAGGTTGCATTTCTCAAAATATCTAACCAGGTGTGGTTTGCTAGACTATGATCTCTTGACTTGGTAAGAGTATTCTGCATCATTCAGAAACTCTGTCCATCACCACCCCTTTTTCCAAAATCGATTGTATCCACACTAAGTGTGGGAGGGTATACTCAGACGTGAGTCCCTTGCTCATTGCACCATCAGGATTCAAGCAAGCCGGGCCGACGAAGGCTGTGATGCCAGAAACCGGTCCCCGGAAGCTTGTTTCCTTCCCAGTATAAGAATTGGCTTGGTAGTTTGGTTTTCCCTGTTCCCATCATGCACTGGGACAGGAACAGACTAATTTGCATATAGCCAGGTTCTGAGCTGGGATGGTGCAATGAGCTAAAAAACAGGTGATGGATTAAAACCATGATCTCTTGACTTGGTAAGAGTATTCTGCATCATTCAGAAACTCTGTCCATCACCACCCCTTTTTCCAAAATCGATTTTATCCACACTAAGGGGGTCATTAGGATCGCGGTTTTTCCGCATCCTCGGGGCCGGCGGAAGGCACCGCCGGCCCAGAGGATGCGGAAAAACCGCAGCGGACTGACCAAAGACCCACCGCCACATTAGGATGGCTGGTGGGTCCTGGTTTCCGTCCGCAGCTTTTCCGCCGCGGCTGGCTTACAACCGCGGCGGAAAAGCTCTAATATGGTGATGGTGTCTGTCAGACACCGTCCACCATATTAGGATGGCCTGTAAAGTATGCTTTTCCGCGGCGGGTTTTCCGCCGTGGAAAAACATACGGAACTTCACTGCGGGGGCCCGTTGCGGGCCCCCTAGGTGAAGGGGGGGTGGGGGGTGCACATGGGGGGTACCTATGGTACCCCCCTGCATTTGCATGCAGAAAGCGGCAGGCACCGCGCGGTGCCTGCCTCTTACTGCATGCAAATGCAATGCGTGCATTTTTAACATTGCGGCGGGTGCAGCTTGAAGCTCCACCCGCCGCAATGTTAACAATAGAGGATGTGACCGCAACCCTTGCGGTCACATCCTAATTGCACAGGAGGGAACTCCGCATGCCATGCGGAGGTTCCCTCCTGCTCTGGGGTCGCGGACGGACGCAAGTCCGTCCGCGATCCTAATGACCCGCTAAGTGTGGGAGGGTATACTCAGACGTGAGTCCCTTGCTCATTGCACCATCAGGATTCAAGCAAGCCGGGCCGACGAAGGCTGTGATGCCAGAAACCGGTCCCCGGAAGCTTGTTTCCTTCCCAGTATAAGAATTGGCTTGGTAGTTTGGTTTGCCCTGTTCCCATCATGCACTGGGACAGGAACAGACTAATTTGCATATAGCCAGGTTCTGAGCTGGGATGGTGCAATGAGCAAAAAAACAGGTGATGGATTAAAACCATGATCTCTTGACTTGGTAAGAGTATTCTGCATCATTCAGAAACTCTGTCCATCACCACCCCTTTTTCCAAAATCGATTTTATCCACACTAAGTGTGGGAGGGTATACTCAGACGTGAGTCCCTTGCTCATTGCACCATCAGGATTCAAGCAAGCCGGGCCGATGAAGGCTGTGATGCCAGAAACCGGTCCCCGGAAGCTTGTTTCCTTCCCAGTATAAGAATTGGCTTGGTAGTTTGGTTTGCCCTGTTCCCATCATGCACTGGGACAGGAACAGACTAATTTGCATATAGCCAGGTTCTGAGCTGGGATGGTGCAAGGAGCTAAAAAACAGGTGATGGATTAAAACCATGATCTCTTGACTTGGTAAGAGTATTCTGCATCATTCAGAAACTCTGTCCATCACCACCCCTTTTTCCAAAATCGTTTGCTAGACTGGGGACATGAAAGGTAAGGGTCATGCAGGAGGCTATTCAGACAAGTAACGTACAGCCGATGTCTACCCAGCTGGTGTCCCTAATCTTAGAGCATGCAGGGGTGTTTCTAGCCAGGCAGCACACAGAGCGGCCTCTGGTTAGGACGCATGCAGTGGTATATCTTTAAAAGAATGCAGTGGTGTCTCCAGCATGCAACATATAGCCAAGAACCTGTAAGGCAGGAGACAGCTGGGTATCCCATGCAGAATTACACCAGGATATTTGGTAAGGAGGCCTACCTCAGAGTACCCATTAAGGTAGCAAGCAGCAGGGTGTCCAGAGAGGTAGCTCACATTCAGCTGGGTATCCAGCAGGGTAGCACGCGGGGGCATGATCCAGCCTGACCTACCTCTCGCGTGAAGAGGATGGCGGCGTTGTGGTGCTCGTCATGCTCATCGTCCAGCTGGTTGTGCTGATGCTGCCACTTGCAGAAGTTCTTCAGGGTGGTGGTGGCGTACTTGCTCACCTCGGGGCCCTTGTCATTGTCGGACAGCACCACCACCTTGACCATGGCCAGGCGCACCAGGTTCTCGATGCTGACATGACGGAGGAGGCGATGGAGGCCAGGGTGAGCAGGTAGTGGTGCAGCTCCTTGCCGTACTTCTTGGCCATGGACTCGTCGGCCCCCAGCAGCAGCTCCACGTGCCGGGCCTTGGACACAGACCTTCGGCTGCGCCTCTGGGTTGCCGGGATGGGGCTGTGGTGGTGGTGTTGCTCCGCTAGCCAGGGGTCCTGCAGCTCTCCAGCGGGTGCGGAAGGGTCTGGAAGCTGAAGCGATCCTTGCTGAAGACGTGCAGCAGCGGCCCGGGGCGGTCCCTATAGATGCCGTCGTCCGCCGCCCTGCCCACGGGGGCACACGGTGTAGGGGGCATGCTTCATGGCGAAGAAGCCGTCCAGACCCCACACAGGCTGAAGACGGCCAGGGACTGCGGGCTGCCGTCCACTGTGCCCCGGTAGAGGCAGCGCCCACTATGGCCGCCCGCCAGGCGATGCCCGAGGCTGGCGGTGCTGAAGTGCGGCGAGGCCAGGGACTCGTCCTGCGTACAGCTGGTCAATGCGCTGCATGATGCCCCCGCGCCGCGGGGAGGGCCCGAGGGAGCCCGGGCCTCCTCATCATAGGCAGGTGCAGCCCGCAGGCTCTCCGGCGGAGGGGTGGCCACGTTCAAGCGCAGCATCCCAAACAGGAAAAGCGAAAGAACGCCATAGGGAGAGAAAGCGAAAGCACGCCATCCCGAGCTGAGCATGTGTGCTGGCAACCTTGCCTGTGACATGGGCGGGGCATTGAGTGCGCGGTAATAAGTGTCCGGGGTATTCGTGAGGTGAGGGAGCCCTGCATGTTACAACCGGCGTGAAGGAGCCCACCACGCAGAGGGAAGTCCAGCGAGAGACATGAGAAGCCAGCCACGAAGCAGCGTAGAGTCCCCCGGTGAGTGGGGTTGAACGGGAGGCATGCAGCAGATTGCATGGCTTGTGAGGACGGAAGGGGGACAGGAGATGGGCATATCGCATGACTGTACATGGTGCCCGCGTGCTTTCACATATCCAATCCGTCCTGCGCGTGCCCATCTCCTGTCTCCCATGAGAGGCAAGTCAGTGACAATAGATCTCGCTGGCGACAGCGCTTTCGCGCTGCCTCGCCAAGCAAGACCTAAAAAGCTAGTGCCCTTGGTTCAGTGCATGTTATTTTTGCTCGTACACGTCGTGCATTGATAATGGATTTGCAAAGCATTTTAGAAACCGGTTCATTATGTCCTTTTGACATATTTCTCTATTATATCCCGGTCTGTATTTGATCTCGGTCCTTAAAAGGTTTGTGGGTCATGGGGCCATGGTTACTGGTCCATACTTTTGTTCATAATGGATATGTGTCTTTTGGTTGACTCACTGGCAGAGTCCTGTCTGAGGTGAGTCTTTGAAGACAGACCCATTAAAGTGAGTAGTTTCTGTTGAGTCCTCCTCAGCCAAGTGTCTGAGGTGAGTCAATTGAGAACGAATCCCATGGAAGACATTTCTGTAGAGGTCAGTCTTTATAAGGTTCGTCTTTTTGTAGGCAGTCCTGGTGAGAGGAGTCCTTTGGACTGTCATCTTTAGAAGCCAAGTACCTTTGTTTTCACCTTAAGACCTGCAACTTGCCCAACTGTCCATTCAAAGCGCATTAGTAGTCATCGGGCAATGACCGCGGTTTATTAGCTGATCAATTGAAGCTTTATGAGACATTTTTATTGCAATAACTGATCACGACTCCAACTGTACTCGTTTTATGGAGACACTCTGCAGAGCTTTACAATCTTGCCTGATGTTATGATGCAAACCTTTGTATTCCTATTGAGGCAGCCTCATGAAATATTAATACTCGCAGTATTTCTAATGTTATTTGATAAACTATAGAATTTTGCATTTCAAGCAGCGCTGTGAACGAGCACGACATCATTACAGAAGCATGACAGATTTCAGATGCTTTTATGTCGCTGATATATTTATTCTGCTCTATATTTCATTTGATTTCGAGCCCAGCTATATAACATTTTAGCTTGCAGAGCAAGGAAATGTTTCTATATGTGCAATATAAAAATCAAATAAAACAAATTTATGATACTTCATAAAAGGATATTGGTTGATATATATTTTCTTTATACTCCTTCTTGTCAGCTGATATCCTTAGCATTCTATCATTCCTGCGCAATAATAACATTTACAGATTGTAAGGCACAACTCAGAAGACAAAATATTTTAATCAGGCAGTGCTTTCTGGGACAGTAACTCATAAGGGATCAAACTGCACATAGGACATCTCAACAGGTAAAGAGGGCGAAGGACTTTCCAGCACCCACATGCTGCATTGTAACAGCAAAGGAACACACCATCAATTTCTCCTCGATTAATATTGTTAAGAAAGAAGTAAGAAGTGACTTGGTGTTGAAGGATAAATCCTGAAAACTTTCATTTTCATAATTCGGTTGTAATTCATTGTCCTCTCAATGCCATATCATTTCTTTAACGAAATGTAGATTTCTTCTGTGGAAGCTAGGAAACTCTTTACTTTGAAGCTGATTGGTTTTCAGATGCACATCAGAATTATTTCCATCAATGTAGCAAAGTTGCGTGTAAAAACAGGTCTCTCTCACATTGGAACAAACAAACGTGCATAGCATTGCCTCAGATGTTTGAGTGCTGACACTTGTGAAAGAGATTAGGGGTGGTCAGAATTTGCGTAATCGCGCTATGAAATCTCCGTGAAACAGTAAAAAATCTCTGCGAACACGCAGAAATTCCGCCAACATGCGGAATTGCTTGTTCGCAATGCTTTTTTACTGTTCGCGATCGCTCTTTACGCACTATGGGTAGAGTTCCACGCTGGCTCCACGCATGCGCAGACAGAGTGCACGCCGCTGCTGTGTTATTTGCAGTTACCCTCATTGCTCTAAGTAGGAAATGGGAGACTGTCCGGCAGGCCTTGTGATTCTCTATACAGCACCTACATTCAACAAGCATTGGCATAGCCAATAGGTCTCGCCTTTAAAACCTTGTAAGTGTTAAGACATGCAGCACAATATCCCCCACTGGCAAGCACATACACTCAACATCTTGGCATAATTGTAAAAGTTGTTTCTTTTTTAAAAGTCTATATGAAACGAGAAATGTTAAAAGTAATGTACATGTATGAGGTGCATTGGAATGAAGTTTAGGTGGTACTCTACCCACTTCCCATCTGTATCCTGTGCTTATGGCTTCCGTGTAATGTGCTTTTGGATTCCAAGTAATGCACCTGCATACAGTGAATTGGCACTGAATAAAGATACAGTGATACTCCTCCCCTTACACTGTGGTGTACCCAGTGCGCATATTTTACGTAATGTACCTGCATATGATGCACTGAAGATGCAGTGGTACTCCAGCCCTTAGACTACAGCTTACCCTGTACTTCATAATCTGAACTGTAGTCAGTCGGTTACATGGTTGCAGTCCATACTAAGACTAAAGACTGTTATGATAGTATGGGAGAATGCAGAGCGTAACATGCTACACGACTACCGAAAGCCCTTCAGAAGCTTGTGAGGAGTGCTAGGAATGGACGTCCCTGATGTGGATTGGCCAACTCAAATTTCTACCAAATACCTTGGGACTGCAATAAATAAATTAAGATTTTACACAAATTACACTGCTGTTTAGTCAGGAACATAGATTGTACTATAGAGGTATTCCTCCTAGATGCGCCCGCCACCTCGCTCCCTCCCCCGCTTCCCCCAAGGAAGCTATGCTTCTCCAGCATTCGTGCATCTATCATTTATCTGCAGGCCGCATATGGGATGACAGCGGTTAAATATCTTCTCCTAGATGCTGATTTCGTATGTAGAGTTATATTGAATATTTTGGAACGCATTCACTTGCAAAAGCCGATATTTAATGTCTGAATATGTTTATGTACAGCGCTCTGACACCCATGGGTCATGTTCACGCTTTATAAAACTCTAAATAAAATAAGATTAACAAATACGCTTACGCTTAAAGTCCCAAACAGTGACATACATATCTATGTCTTCAGATATAAAAAAATATTGCAACAAAAAAAACGTACTTTATAACATCGTCATAAACGTTTGGTTCTAGTCACGCCTGGATATGAGTAACTTGCTACTTAGTGTGATATAATGTTCCACAACAATACCACATTCTTAAAAAGTACTGCAGCAACTGTTGAACAAGAGTTGCACCTCACACACCCCAAGTACGTATAACTCGCACAGGCTCCCGCATATTAAATTAAAGCCCTTAAACAGTGGAGGCAGCCATACAGTACTCACCGCAGCTCACCATCTAGTGCCTGGATCACCGCTGCAAAGCTCCTGCTGGTCTCGTACAGGGACTTAAAACAAACTTTCAGGCTGTCGCTCATGGAGTCCTGGAAGAGAAAAGTCACAGAGTGAAGGCGGAAGAACGCAGCTGCCTGCAAAGGCACGCTTTCCCTCAGGCCCCGCTCCTGCAGCCGGGGTAGGCCCAGCATGGATCGCTGACTGCTGGGCTTCTGAGCCGGGGACAGGGCGAGGAATCGCATGAAGAGCGACGCTGCCACTTTACAGTTGGCGCTGGCCATGAGCACAACAATGGCAGCCTTCTTCAGGCCTCAGGCACACAGACTGAGGAGGGACTGGCCCTCCACCAGGGGACTCTCCATGGCCTCACGACAGGCCAGGGGTGACAGCGCACACAGCCGGGACCCCTTCTGCACGGTTGGGGGTGATCGACAGACAATCTCCGTGCCACACACAAACACACAACGCACTCCCTCCTGCAGGCGAACAACAAGCACCTTCCCCGCCCCTAATGCTTGGTGTAGAGAGCGGACTGTCGTCTGGAGGCAGCCGAGAAAAGGCCTTAACCCTGAGAGAAGTCTGAAAGCACCGTTCATGTTAAACAAAATAAGGGAGCTTCGAGATGCTGTGTTGGGAGGTGGGAAGGGTCTGGAAGCGCTGCTGTTGTTATATAAATGAAGGCACTTTAGCAATGGCATGCTTTCTTGGGAGGCGTCTGAAGGCACTGGTGAAGTTAAATAAATAAAGGTGCTTCACCATGCTGTTGGCAGGCAGGAGGCACATTATTAAATCTACCAACTGCAAGAGCCCCTGTAAACGCAGGTCCCCTGAGGCTCAGTGAGCTATGCATGTGGCGGCTCCAGGAAGCGCCGGGCGCCATGATAAAAAATAAAACAAGCCCGCGAGTGGTGAGCGTGTGCGCTGCAAGGAATTTATGGAATGCAGCTGCCAGCCTGCGCACCGCTGCTCGCTCCCGCAATCAAAAGTCTGTGGGAGTGAACATTTCTAAAAGAGGTGGGACATGCACCCGCCTATAACCATTTGCAGCCTCCCATTTAAAATTGACACAGCTAACAGCCAACCGAATGCATAGGGGGAGTCTGACCCACACAAAAAAGTTTACAGTGATTACATGAAGCCTCCCATAGAGCAGCGCATGCGAGCTGCGCTAGGCTCGACCTAAAAATACTAAGGAGTGTCAGCAGACACTCTCTTGTATTCTTTAAGGGACAAAAGTCCATTAAAGTAATACAAGAATTATTGCCAACATATTTTATTTATATCCAGCCTGTACTATGGGCAGAATGAGTGGTATATATCTGACCTTGAATAGTACTACCACATTTTGTATCTCTCATGAATGAGTTCCAATATCTCTTTTAATTTCACTGCATGTATATTTGCACAGAGAGTCTGTAAATTTCTCTGTTATTTTTCTTGACACTTTAGCTGTTGAAGCGGGTTAAAGCATACCATTTACTCTCTCATATTGGGTGAAACAGCCAATCTCTGTACGTTAATCTTTTACATGTTTTAGCCAACGAAAATGTACATCTCCAGACCTATTCTAAGTGTCATGAAGTTGTCCTTTGTTAGATGTTTGTCCTTATTGTAGCATATTTAAAGCAGTGGCGGCTGGTGTCTTTTAAAAGTGGTGAGGTGTTAAAGTTCTTTCCAAATATCATGGAACGAGCATGGCAGCCACACGGTCTCAAGGTCTAAACTGCATAATGTAAAAGCAGAAATCCCCAGACCAATTCTGGCTTCCCCATTTGACCAAACTGTGTGATCCTAGGCAAATATTTTATTTGACCAAGCCTCACTTTTCTTCATTATCACATATGAGCAATGTTCCCTCTAATTATTTTCCTCTGTGTGCGGCAGAGTAAGGTCTCTGTGCACTGCAGCCAAGGCTATGTGCGCCAAGAACCTGACAGCGCGTGTAGACCAGGGCTTTGAGTGGGATGAAAATCCTCGGTGATCTTTCAAAGGGGCGTAACTGATGTAATTAAGGGTGTGGCTTAAAAGTAATTACGCTAAAAATATGTACATCGCA
Source organism: Lissotriton helveticus (assembly GCF_964261635.1). NCBI lineage: Eukaryota > Metazoa > Chordata > Amphibia > Caudata > Salamandridae > Lissotriton > Lissotriton helveticus. The sequence continues at coordinate 222,378,430 of NC_136069.1, forward strand.
TAGTGTACCACCCTACTGATATTTTGCTGCTTCTGTCATTGCATCCAGATATATAATACAAGTAACATTACAGCTACAAGAAGCCAAGACCATTGGCTTTGTCAATGGTTGTTTTTTTGCATCAAGTTGTATATAATATTGAAAATGCTTCTGCTCTTGTGGTTGGGGTTGTGGCTAATGCTCGAGCTGTCGTTTAGGAGATGGGTTTTTAGTCTCGGGTCAGCCTAACATCATGTGATTCTGGGCAAATCAATTAATCTCCCAATGCATACAAAAAATATATAATAATAAATCATGTAAAGTGCTCTAATACTTTTGGGTTGAGTTCGCGCTATATAAAAACTTGCTGCATTTCTTTTCTAAATGCGGGGTAGTAACCATAACAGATGGAGAAAGAATGAGGGAAAGAGAAAGGGAGGGCACAAAGGAAGAATGAAATATAGGAAACATAAAAAGAAGGAAGAAACTGCGATAAGAAGGAGAGGTCAATAAAAGGATGGATACAAAGGTGAAAGGTTTGAGAGATGAAAGAATAAAGTTATATTTGCATGGGTGGGTGCACGAAAGAATGGATTGAAGGATGAATGTTTGGATAGATGGATGGAAACCTGGATGGAAAGGTGAAAGGATGGGTGATTGATAAAAGGCGGATGAAATGATGGATGGATGGAATGTTAGAGGAAGGATGGATGGATTAGATGAAAAGGCAGACGGATGGGATCATGAATAGACAAGTGAAATGGATGCTGGATGAAAGGCCTAAAGGGTGGAGAGATTAATAGAGAGGAGGGATGAAAGGACCTCTTCTAGGAAGGACAGACCATACTAGCTTCACTCTCCTGATGGCATTTGAGGTACCGATCGAATTGGGGGCGGGGGGTATTTATGCCTACCCCGTGTCCACAATATGCCTTCGACAACAGCTAAAGGCTGTCTATAGGCGAGACCTGGAAAGGCCTGGATAGGGAAAGGTTTAAGTTAATGGCCACTAAGCCTAAGGGCATGAGGGAACTCCCAGGCTTTTATTGTGGGACATTGTGAAAGGATTCCCGTTAATCACAGCGCCCCTCATGCGCTGCAATTAACAGGAATAATTTCAGAATGGCCCAACAGCAGCACCCAGCCGCGTTCTATTGAGAAAAGAAATTAAGCAAATCTGAAAGTACGACGTGTAAAGCACATGTTGTGCTTTTAGACTTGCTCTGTCTTTTCTCAATAGAGAGAGGCTGCGGGCTGATTGTGGGCATTTGTGAAAGTATTCCTGTTAATTGCAGTGCATGACGGGCGCTGTGATTAACAGGAATACTTTCACAAAGGCCTCAGGCAACCGGTAAATTGCCGTTTTTTGCCGCTGGCGTTTTAAAAGCGGGCGGCAGCGAGAACGTGTGCGCGCTTCACAGGGGACACTGCGCGCTCGGTGCCTTAAAGGTGAGCGGGCGCGCAGGCGTGCACGTTTGGGGGAACACTGCATATGAGTGCACCTTAAAATACCCAAGTTCAGGATATGCTCTGTACAAAGACATCTTATGTTTGATTTCACAGAATATAATGCTGCTTAAGGTATCAATAGAAACCAGGCCACATACACGGTGTACAACAACTCACTAATAGCATTGTTGTTAGGGTGGGGACAGAGGAATGTTTCTAAATTCATATTTAAAAAAACATTTTTTAAATGACAGCAGGCACACATATTTTCTCTCACACACACTTACACAGTCAAACAAATCAGCACCAATCAGCCACTCGTTATTATGCTGTAAGGTAGCTAACACCACAGGTCGTATTACAATAAGTGCCCCGGGGGAGCAACAGGCGTTTGCAGACGCTTTGCGTGCCCCCGGGGTACTTTGGTATTACAGAAGGGGAGCAGATGCTTGTGCATCCCCTTCAGGAGTACCGATAGCTCTGGCACTTAAAGTGGGTGTACCCCCATTTGCATAGGGGCGTGCCCTCTTCAAATGAGGGCATTTCTTTGCATCTGTGCCATATTACAGACACGGGAACAGAGGCAAGGAAGCTCTCAGGGGGCACACTCACAGTGGGCCACCTTCTAAGTGGCGCACTGTGAGCGCGCCGCCTGAGAGCATCCCTCTGGAGGGGAGAAAGGGGGTCCTAATGAGCCCCCAGACATCTTGCAGACGGATGCAGTCACCGACTGCACCTGCCTGCAAGGGGATCTCTAATCCTTTTTAAAAGTACATGCGGGTTGCCTCCTTCACTGTGAAAACATAGAGCTGCTGCGAGCAGTGGCTCTGTGGTTTCACATGAATGCGCTGGCAGCGCGAGTTCACAGCTGCCCTGGGGGCAGCGAATTCACCATAATGAGGCGCATTGTCATTGTTTGCACCTTTTAAAAGATGAGCCGGGCGCAAACAAGACCATGTGTAATACAGCCCCAGGGGTGAAGCTGCTGTGTTAATCACTGCAAGTAATAGAACAGTGTCACCACTGGCATCGCACACCATGTAGCAGTCAGTAGGAGGGAATGTAGCTTGCCGGCTGTGCAGAGTATTGATGGGCTCACTGGGAAAACTGAAAAGCCAAGATTGTCAGCTTCTGCTTTTAGTCCCGGTGAAAGAAACAGTCGCGGAGCACCGTCTTCCTGTGAATTTTCATAAAGTGCTTGCTGGCACAGGTTGCGTGATATTCATTGGAGAGGAGACAGGGAGTACTTTCATATTGAAGGAGTGGTGCAGCAAGAATTTCAGCTACTGGGAGACATACCCTTACTAACTCCCCAGCCTTCAACCCGTCCTTCCTTAAATAAGTTAAGAGCAATGTAAACACGTGCAGCACTGTTTCTTTCAGCCTGATTCATCAACGGGACGTTTTGCGTGGCCCTAATAGCAATTCATAGCGAATCGCTATAAAGGACACGCAAAACGGTATTCATTAAAAAATTAGAGAAAAAAAAACGATTCGCACGCGACCGCAAATACCGGTTGCGACTTTCGAAATTCGCATATAAATCGCTATTTCCGGCAACATCCGTGTCGAAATAGCGATTACTCTAATAGCGAGATCGTCAATAGCGGGAGCTAAAATAGCGCGAGATCGGGAAAACGGGAAGTCGCATGTCGAGCACAGCGATGACATCACAACCAGGAAGCAGCCAGGGCCCACCCCCATACACCACAGTGAGGCAGACCTCGAGTCAGCAACTGGAAGAGCTCCAGCAAATCTGTGAGGAAAGTATTGAGCAAGTACAGTGCAGCAATGTCAGAGTAGCCAGTTCCTGGGCCCAGCAACACCACAGGGCGGAAGAGAAAGCTGAAATTCTCCGAGCAGGAGCTGGAGAATTTAATTGAAGGGGTGGTGGACAACCACTCCAAACTGTTTGGGAAGGACTCCAGGAGGGTTGCAGAACAGGAAAAACGCAGGATCTGGCAGGGAATAGCGTCAACGGTGAACTCCGTGGGTGTGGCCGACAGGTCACTGGACGAACTGAAAAAACGCTGGTACGACCTCCGGGGTCGTGCCAAGGAGAGGGTGGCAGAGCGCCTTGGAGAATCATCGGGCACAGGAGGGGGAGAACCTACAGTCCCTCCAAACACCCCCATGGAGGACCAGGTAGAGAACACCCTGGAGACAGAGGCGGTCATCGGAGTGACTCGTATGGACTCATCCCGCACCACCCAAGACACCTGAGGTAAGTGGCATGCGACTGCGACCCTGTCCCCTATGAATGTCCATGACCAATTAGCCTCCCATATTGTTCCATAGTCATGCCATCGTTGCACATCAGGTAATGCCCTGAAGCATTGTGGGACATGTAGTGTGGCCACAATGTAGTTATACCACAATGCAGCCAGACAGGTTCCAAAGTACGCAAAGCCATAGCCAGTCAGGGAATGTCACCCAGCATGCATGTAGCAACTGCATGTGTGACAGATACATGCAACTAATGAGCGTCCACTTCCCCTCACAGGTGGTGCAGACAGCAGCGACAGCGAGAGGCTGCAAATTGATGAGGAGGCACCGGATGAGGAGGAGGTGCCGCCACATACACAGCCATCAGCCCCTGCCCCAGCAACTACTCCCGCGGCCAGATCCACCACCAGTGTGCCACCAGCCCCTGCCCCAGCAAATACTACCGCGGCCAGATCCACCACCAGTGTGCCTCCAGCCCCTGCCCCAGCAAATACTACCGCGGCCAGATCCACCACCAGTGTGCCTCCAGCCCCTGCCCCAGCAAATACTCCCGCGGCCAGATCCACCACCAGGGTGCCTCCAGCCCCTGCCCCAGCAAATACTCCCGCGGCCAGATCCACCACCAGGGTGCCTCCAGCCCCTGCCGCACCAACAACGCCTGCCGTGACACCACCAGCAGCTGGTGCTACTACATCAGGGCCTGCGACAGCGCCAACACAGCGGCCACCCACTGTGTCAGGCCAGCAGAGCAGGCGTGGCACGCCTCGCCTGCAGACCAATGCACCTAGCAGCAGGAGGGGGAATGGACCGGCGCTGCTGAGAGTGAGCGTGGAAAGACGCATGCTCCGTATCCATCAGCTGCAAGCACGGCAGCAAGGTGCCATACAGCTACAGCTGTACAACATTGGGCGCAATGTTGCCGGAGTGGGGGACCGGATGGCCAGCATGACTGCAGCCATGGCAGGTGTGGGTGAGGGAATGGCCAGCATGACTGCAGCCATGGAAGGTGTGGGTGAGGGAATGGCCAGCATGACTGCAGCCATGGCAGGTGTGGGGGAGGGTATGGGCCACATGACTGCAGCCATGGAGGCCAGCACTGCTGCAAATACATCGCAGCGCAACGCAGCACGCCGCCGCCACCGGCAGCTATTGACCAGGCTGAGCGCCTACACCAGGTCTAATTATATAATGAGCAATGCCACAGCACAGTTGTCGCAGCAGCTGCAGCTCATCCAGTGCTGCGAGGATGTGGCCAGGGTCCTTGAGTACCTGATCAGTGCCGTGACAGCACTACACCGTCCTGATCTACCTGCCACTGTTGGTGGTGATGATGCCAGTGAGGGGACATCTAGTTTGAGCAGCCACTCTGCCTCACACATAGGGACAATCAGGCGCAGCACCAGGGCCACACCAGCAGCACGTGCCATGGAAGACTAGGAGCCACAGAGGCGTTTGGGTGGTACGCGCAGGAGGCGCACATGACTTTCTATGACTCTTACAGGCACAGGCTGATTATAAGCCTGCCCTGTCCTTTCGCACAGCAGTATGCAGGAATACTGTTAGCTAAGTCAACACTAATAGTTTTACCATTATTGTGAATGAAACAAATATATTTATTTTAACAGCACACATTGGCGTAGTGTCATTTTTGGGTTTTTTGCATGCATTTGTGATTTGTGGGGTGAGGGTGGAGGGTGCATCAGAAACAGTTCAGTGTGATGTGGTTGCGACGTCTGTGGCCTTCAGCAGGATTCTCCCCGTGTGCAAGGCGCGCATGAGCAGGTGGCCGGTCGTCCCCTTCTGATTCACTGCCAGATATTTCGACTGGTATCCGGCGCTTGGTTGCAATGTTATGCAGTATTGCGCAGACAGCCACAATGCGGCAGCACATTGCAGGACTGTAATACATGGCCCCACCTGTCTTGTGCAGTATGCGGAACCTGCTTTTGAGCAACCCAAATGTCCTTTCTATGCAGTTCCTTGTCCGAATGTGCGCAACATTGTAGCGGCGTTGCTGGGGTGTAGCAGGGTTCAGGTATGGGGTGAGGAGGTAATCACGGAGGGCGTAGCCACTGTCACCTGAATGAGAGGAGCAGAGGGTGAGTGCCTGTGCTGCGCTGCTACTTCATAGCAATGTGACATTGTCGACAAAGTGTACTTACCAAGTAGGTGTCCTTCCCCAAAGTCTCCCCTGGCCAGTCGTGTGTGTAGGCCGCTGTGCCGGAATATATAGGAGTCATGGGTACTCCCTGGGTACTGGGCCACAATGTCAGTGATGAAAGTCTTGGCATTGCAGACCATCTGTATGTTGAGGGAGTGATAGGACTTCCGATTGCGGAACATATACTCCGTGGCAGCTGGTGGGCAGATGGCGACGTGGGTACAGTCTATGCATCCGAGTACATGGGGAAAATGTGCTACATTGTAGAATTGTAGCTTTGTTAACTGCAATTCCTGTTGGCTGGTGGGAAATTTTATGTATCGGTGTAGCTGGGTCAGCATTGCGTCAACAAAAGTCTTGAGGCAGCGTGACATGGTGGGCTGGGATATCCCCCCAGCAGCCGCTACTATCCCCTGGAAGCTCCCAGAGGCCAGGAGGTGCAGGCTACACAATACCTGCACATGTGTAGGCACCGCACTGGTACGCCTTGTTGGGTGCTGCATCAGGGGGTCAAGGTCGTGGATGAGCTGCATTATCATTTCCCCATTTAGCCTGTATTTAGCATAAATCTGCTCTCTTGTTTGCCCCAGCAAGGTCACCCGCTGGCGGAATATCCTCTCCTGGATCTGGCCTCTCCTCCGTGCTGCTCGCTGTAGCCTTCGGCGCCTCACGACCATGTACATTCCTGGCATTGTGGAACTCCTAATGCAGCAGCTGTATGTCCTTATGTGTGATTGGTCAGCCCTGAACCTGTTTCTGATTGGCCAACTGTTATTTGAAAATTTTTTTTCATGGCTTTTATGGTTACCACCTGCTTTGAGTTGTCCTTAATTTGCGCCGCGCAAAATGCGATTTTTGGGTTTTTCTCTATTTGCGGCAATTCATGAATACCGATTGCGATTGTTTAGCGAAACCGCTATTTATTTCGCTAAATCCGTGGATAGTCGCTTCTTCCGAATCGCTAGTGCTCTCCTACCGGGATTGTGCGATTATTATTGCGTATTCGCTATTTTGTGTTTGCGATTCAATGATGAATGCCGATTAACGACATTGCGCCCGCAATTGCTTTTTCACAGCTATTGCGGGCGCTATTTAGCTTGATGAATCAGGCTGTTTGTGCTTACCTCTTGCAGCTTAGTCTGGCAGGAAGTACTGGCAGAGGTAGGGGTGCTGCACTCGCTCGGGCTGATCGGGCTTTGCTGCTGGGCCACAGTGAGGGAAGGAATTTAAGGTGGTTGACTTCCTACAGCCAACTCAAACCTAACCAATCCTGGAGCTGCTCTCATGCTGTTTTCAGGATGTGAGAGGCACCAGGATTGGTTTCAGCAGAATAACCCAGTGCTCTTTTTGAGCACTGTGGCCTGTGCCTGCAATCTCTGGGCAGTTTAACACTGCTGGGATTGGGTTGGTCTGAAATGCGCATGTCGGGCTGACCGTCTCAAGACAGCTAGCCAATTCAAGATGGGCACTCCGTACTGGCTGCTTCCAAAGTCGTCCTGATGCTGCCATCAGCTTGCCCCAGCCCCACACTCCGACACTCTTGCTAGAACAGCTTGTGCCTGTAATAAAATGGTAATAATGGCCATCATTTATTTACATGTACCTGCTGTGCTCACAGCAGGCAGGGCAATGCTCCTCTGCCCTTTAGGAGGAACAACCACTGATAAAAAGGTCTGTGGGTACTCGTTCATTGAGCTATGAAGATCCTTATAATATCTACAGCTAACAATTTAATTCAGTTGGGTTTTTCTATGAACCACCTAAACTATCAGTGCATGCTTTGCGCTCACCTGAGTGAATCCCAGGATGTTACTCACTTACACTTCTGCAGGACTGTCGTTACCTTTAAAACGTTGATCATTGAGACTATAAAACAACCTTTAAGTGCCTTTTGAATTATCAGGACACCAAAAGGTAAGGCAAACATATTGTTAGCTTTAGTGACTTGAACTCCCATGTTACATGACCCATAAATAGACCAAGAGAGTCAAACCTTTGTAATTGATTTATTTCTCATTCTTGCTTCATTGTGATCCAAGCCTCGTGTTTCTTGATGTCCACTTTAAATAGCACAGAGTCTGGATAGATTACAGTAAAAGCTGGCTGCCAATTCCTTTTAACTCAACAGTTCTAGGTGATTGGTGACTATACTACTCAAAGAGAGTGTTTTCACCCTATGAATGTCTAGGGCAGTAAATTGTGATCCCGTATCAAGTACACCGGTATTGAGGATAAAAAGTAGAATGAGTCATGGCACGTAAGCGCTCAGCCCCAATCTCCAGCATACTGCTGTGCACTGTGTTCTAGTCCACTGAAGCCAGAAGTATAGATTCCTATTTCATTTTCTGGCATATTTTTCTGCTCAAAATAGAGAATATAACACATATCCATTTTTTTTCATCTCAAATTCATTACCAATTTGACTCAGGTAAACATTATTTTCTTCAACACAAAACATTACCCCGACCACATATCATTTTACATGCTTTTTCGCCATACTGCAAATGAGGGAGCAACCCCAATAACAGATCTGAATAGTTGTTTCATCTTTTTTATAAACTTGAACAATTATTGAATGTTTCAATGACTTTGAGTAGCCTCTTAACTAAATTGCTGCTTTAAAAATAAAAATCCAGGTTTTCTAGCACTGAGAGTATTTTCAGCTCGTCATTAATATTCCATCAGAATCTGGAACGTTATGGATCGGTTGAGAGGAAAGTGATCAGCTGATATCACGTAGTGTGAATGAACTTTTCTGCTTGTAAGTGAGGTTGGTGTCACCTCTTAGGGATCTATGCTAGTTCTGTCTTATTTCTCTGAAGCACTGATAAGACAAGCCTGCCACCACAAATATCCCATACATCACAAAACCCCTATCTTGATTTACCCTGTTCATCTGGTTCCATGATTCTTAAAAATAGATATCCTGCAAATTTGTACTCAGGACCCTTATCCCTTTTTTATAACCAGAATTGTAAACCTTATCTTTCTTTTTCAACTTTGAAAGTTGAATCATTACTACTCTGCAAATTGAATCACATCAAACAGGGCCATTATAATGGTCGGTTCAGATGGGCGAACCTAACCTTTTGCAGCTATGATCTGTCTGACATGGTTGAAGAATACAGGAATACTTTTATTCCTATTGTAGATCATTAAATGATCCAAGTGGCTAAGACAGCTGGGACATGTACAAAAGACGCCTTAGTGCTTCCTGTTATTTTCATTATGTTCATTTCTGCGCACCCTGTCATCAGAGTCTGAAAATTGAAGGCCTTCTGCAATATCAAAAGCAGGGACAATGATTGCTCACTATCCTATTGAGAATATTTCCCTGCATTTTAGTTTTAGTTCTTTAGACTTTGGCAGTGTCCCCCCCTCGCTTTTAGGCTTCGCAGATGTGAAGATTCATCTCTTCAGGACCTCTTGCTTTTTTAGCATCTCAAACTTCCATGTTTGGAGTTTATATTCAAAGAGAGCTGGAGCAAATACGCTTCTCAGTGGTAAGGGTTTAAGGGTTTAATGTCCAGGTATTCTCGAACACATCGAAAGAGGTTTGGACTTTGGAGACAGACTGATATACATTATATATATACTATATTGTAAACACATCTGTATTTGCCGCCCAGTTCTATTTGCAGGTCTGGATGTGACTATAACTGAATATTCTGTATTTACGATTATTTTTTAAATATTATCTCATTAATTTATCAGCATCAATTGGTGTCCTTTGGACTTAAACCCCCAGTGTGGTATGTGCCTGCGCTTCTGCTTTTTTCATTTCACTGTCCTCCTGCCTTTGTCATGTCCTGCGCTTCATTTACCATAGTTCATGAAATGCTTATTTTTTTTTTGCAGAGTTTTATATAGCGCGAACTAGACCCGAACCGAATCGGGTATCAGAGCGCTTTACATAGCACCAGTTACGCGCAATGCGATGCTGTGCGCGCTACGAAATTCGTTTTAATAATTAAATTGTGTACTTACCTGCAATTATCCAAATGCCAGTTTTTAGGTCCCTCCACCCCGCCCCTCCCCCTCCCCGCCTCCCTGCCCCAGCGTAACTCCCTCCACGGCCCTCGGCTGGTCACAAGGCAGCTTTAAGCCAAGTTAAGTGGTTTAATGCTGCCTTGAGAATAAGGTAACGCCCCTATCGCCACCACAACGTCAGCAAAAGTGACTTTGTGATGGTGATAGGGGCTTGTAAATATGCCACCCCTCCCCCACCAATATATTGTTTTCCCTATTTATGAATGTCTCGATGTTAGTACACTGTAATTCCAAGCGGGAAGACTTCCCACACTGCAATTTAAATAGCAATGCTTCAGAGCAACTTGTTTGTTGGCGATAGTTGATTTGCTGGCGGTAGTGTCCAGATTTGTGTTTTGGATTCTTAAATGTATCCTCCTTAAAGTTGTGAACAAATACGGCGCGTTATAAGGTATTTTTCTGTATTTTGGTATACAGGAGTGGTTAATAAGTGATGAAATCAGAGGTAGTCAAATACAAACTCAAACTTTATAAGATAGTTTTTCACGGAGGGGAGATTCTGCATTTGTTTGGTGTCCCCTTTGTACGTGAGTAGTGGCTCCTTTTTTGTGTCTTGATGGCTCTCTATTTTAAAACACAGGATGATACTCCAAAGCCACAGTTTTTTTTAATTATATGAGCTACTACAATGCGTATAAATAGATTTTTGGGCTTGCAATGTGCGAAGTCACATAAGTGAGTTATAAAATTAACGTGAAAAATCAGCCACACGTCTCTAGAAAAAGTGTTATAGTTAATTTATGATTAGTAAATGCAACATATATGAAACATATTCCACATCAACTTTAAATCATCCAAAAATCAATATACAAAAATTCTGTACTGCAGTTCCAGCAGGCCACAGATACCTGTTAATAGAAAATGATAGTCATCATTATAGAAATACTTGCAAGGAAAGATTTCTCATAGGCTCGATGCAAAGGACACTGTGGTGTGCAACGTTATGCGGGACCATCCATCTGTGTAGGAAAACCCCGTATGAGTGTTCATATGTAGTGCTGTGTGGTTTGCACAAGCTATGGGACTGGCCGCCCTTCCACGCTACTTTGTCCTGGAGCACAGGGGTCCGTTATAGTAACTGTGAGCATGGGTGAAGAATTTACCTGCACCCACCATCCTTGTGGGTACCCACGTACCATGCTCAAACAGTGGATGTGTTTCCTGATGGACAATCAGACACTCTTGTACCTGTCTTAGTCACTGACAGTGTTACAGCTACACCATCATTATTATCTTAATGCTCTGGCTAACAGCATACATCTTTTGTAAGTGTTTACAAGGTATACTACGTACAGAAGCAGAAAATTCACTCCAGTGGTAGGAATATATACATAATAAAGCAGTCCTTTTAGTCAAGGCAAATGTGGGGCTAAGAAAATTCAGTAGGCGGGCACTGATGTGTCTTTTATATGATACCTAGTGGAGTGGTGTGGCTCACTGGTTAGAGACGGCAGACCCGGAAGCAGAGGACGGCCCGGGACCAGGGTTCAATTCCCAACGCGGCAGGGTCGTGGACCAGGGTCAGCGGACTCGATAATTCTCGCTTTGGTGCCTACTCTAACCAGGGATCACACTCGGCAACTCTGGGCATTAGCTTGCCTCATCTCCACAACGGCCCCCCACATACACCGGGGATGCCTGGCTTCACCTTGGAGCTACCCAGCAGGGATCATCTCACAGGGAAAGCCAGGAGGGGTTCCCCAGTGGTCTACAGCGCTGGGACGCCCCATTGCTGAGGTAGCCATGCGCTTTACAAGACAACCTAACATAACATACCTAGAGGGTGGCAGCATAAGGCATCTAATATATCCAATCATAATTGTCTGCATGTGATAGCTGTGCTTGGTTCATATTTTCATCATGATGTCCTTTATCATTGTCTGCAACAACACTGTCCGCATCCTCTGTGTCAAGTGGGGGGGGCGGTGTAATAAATTTCCAACAGCACATACACAGTGCCCAATGGTGATACCATGCAGCATACCATAATGATGCATTGCCCTACACGTTCTCTGGTGTTTGTAACTATGCTGCATCTTTGATCATTGAATGTTGTCAGCTTCAGCACCTGGCCTTTACTGAGGGCTTCTTTGGCTATCCAGAATCACACATATATTTGAGTTTAATTCTTATCCTTCATAATTTTCCTGAAAACACATGCTTTATATTGACCTTAGAGCCATTTATAACCTGGCTATTAAGTTTTGGAAAATATCTGAAATGCTTCTATTCTTTAGAGTTCTGACATGCCTTGCGGATCCCAAAGTCTTCGCATAACAATGAAGGTAGACTGGGACAGCATCACAGATGATATTTCATATCATCTTCCAGATTCAAAAAAGCTGCCCCCTGTCCTTGGAAGATTAGACACCTAGTCAGTGGTCCCAAATGCAACCAGGAATGCTATGATCCTACTATATCCAACAAATCATATTTTGAATGTTTTTGGGCCATGTGAAATTTGATGTTGTTTGGATCCATCTTAGCTCCACTGTTGATAGTACCTTCAGCAACAGGTGGCTCTGGTATGGGTGGGACAATTCATATAATAAGGGAGCTTCATTTGGAATGATTGATCTGTGCAGATATATATCAGGGGACAAAATCCTTAGCCTCACATACAAATCCTTGACCTGCCTCTCACACATATTTCTGCAGCAATATTGTTCTTCAAGCACTTCCTCAAAATCTTTGCCTTTTTCACACCCTCCTCTAATCAGTTTGGGAGGCACATGAGGCCGTGGGTGGCTTTCCAAGGGGAAGTCAAAGAGGCGTTGATGCACATTGCACTCAGGCATGCTTGAATGAACAACAGTGTGATGCCAATAGAATCCATTCATACCTTCCTCACATAAGTGCCATCCAACTGTAAATAACATACAAGGACAAACAGAAGTCAAGATGTGTACGAATTAAAATGAGAGTCAAGGTAATCATTGCTTCTACTCAACTTCAGTGGGATGCTCCTCATTGTGAATCAGTGCGTGGATTAAAGTTTCACTGACATGGTCTCTTACTTGGTGCCTTGATAATGTCAAGAAGTCCTTGAAGTCAGAAGCCTAGCATAGAGGCACTAGGCTTGGATACATCAGGTGCATACATTCATAGTTCACTTGATAGTATTTGTGCAATGCTTCATGCAGATTACAGATGGTAATCATAAGGGTCAGGTTGTCATGAATTCATTTGACGTTCTTAGATGGTTTGGATAAAGCCAGTTCAGGGAGGAAACAGGAGGGCAGCTGCAAGAGGGGGATTTCTATTTCTGAGTATCTCTATGTGGAAAAACAATTAATCTGGTAATATCAAGGATCCCGATTTAGCCATGATCTGTATTGTTAGTCAGTATCAAATGGCTGTAGTGGGGAGTTGTGTCAGATTTTGACAGCACTACCTCAGTAATGAAGAATTGCAGTTAACCTCCAGATAATGAAGGTATGAAGGTTCAAAATTTGATTCATGGTGCTAGAACTCACATTTCTCCCAGGTGGAGTTTTTCTAGCTGTGGATATCAATTTGCATCTCAGCTTCAGATCTGAGGCTCCTCCAAGTTTGTACATATGGAAATTACACCAAAGGAAGGAGTGGTTGCCATTGCTGTCCGTATGTGTGATACACCTATCCTAGAAGGATATGTCCCTGGTGACTTGAAGTCAGTGTAGAGTCAGTTAACCCATTGGTGTGCGTTCCCTTAAATGTATGAGCAAATCAGTCTAGGGACAGTGTTTTCAAAGACTCCATAGCAGGTATGCTGATGCTCCTAGATGTAACCCCTTTGGCATAGTCTAGTCTAGATAGAGCTGGGAGCAATAACAAGAACACTTTGGGGAAAAACAAGAAATGGAACTATCCTGTGCAGCCGTGAAGAGGAGATTTGACCATCTCACAGAAAAGCTGATCTAGGGAGAGTCCATTATAACTCCCAGGATTTTTGGTTAGTAGTGTTGCTTTGCCCAGTTCTGGTGGTCAGTTCAGAGGGGACTGCAGTGAACCCTAATCCCACAATATGAGTATTTCAGTTTAAATGCATCCACACTCATCTGAAATTTAATTGGCCTCAGGTGGTGTCCTAAGGAGCAGTAGTTTCCATCATCTGATTTTTCTATTCTAAAGGTGATTTAGGCATCATCGTTACGGTTGTAGCATGTGAGGCCCAAGGAGCTGATTTGTACTGGTAGAGGGCTGAAGTATGCGTTGAAAAGCAGGGGGACATTCATAGCTCTCCGTGGTGCACTCAATACTACGTATTTTGGCATGTAGGAGTATTGTGAGATGTGACCTCCCAGTGGGATATAATTCAATCTTGGTTCATGCTTTTTCTTAAATTCCCTACGGACACAGTATTCTGTTAATGGTGGTGTGGTGATCATGTCGAACTCTACTAAGAGGTCAGGATTATGAGAGATGCTTCCTTATTTCTGTCTATAAACTTAACGTTTTGCCAGATGGAGATGAAGGAGACTTCAGTACACTGTAGGCAAGGAATGAGTCCTATTTGAGAGTTTGAGATGAGGTAATTTTGTTCAGAGGATTTGAAAAACTGCAGGTAGGCTAACTTTTCAAACTATTCGTGCTTGTATAAAGAAATCAAGATCCTGTGGATATATAGCCTGAGAAAAGTTTTACTCATATTCAGGATTATCCGAAAATAAAATGGTTGGGCGACAAGGAGGGATATTTGGTAAAACAGGGCATTGAACATTTATAGTTAATGATCTCCATAAGATTTGGGAGGATGCTGCAGTTTAGATTGCCTTAATATTAATAAAGTTTAAAACATTTCCTGTGACCTTCTGTATTATGTGTATGTGTGATGTAGTTGGGAGTGAGAACTTCGAATAGTCTGACTTAAACATCAGATGATTGGTCCTTTCTCTGTAAAACAGTCCAGATTGATGATATTATTTAAGAGGAGTGATTTGTTAAAAGCGATAGAGAAGTTTGATATGCTACTGGGAAGCTTCTTTATGATCCAAATTTGTGCATTCTGTATATTTGTATTCTTTATTGGTCAACATGAAAATGGTTTTGTATACTTCATCTTGTGACACTTATTATCAGATGGCTTTTTTGTGAATTTATTTCTCTGCTGTGCAGTAACCTGTAACTCCGACCCATGGGCTGCAGTCTCAAAAGTACATGGGCAACACCCAGATTTTGGTGGGTTCCTCTGATTTGACCCCCACATCAGCATTCCATTATTGTCTATTTGCAGAACACAAAAGCATGGATGACTGTCAACTGTTTAAGCTTAAATACTAGAAATACTGGAAGCCTTTTGGTTGGCAGTCACATAATTCAACCTCTCTGAGGTTTGAATGGCCCATTGACCTAGATACCCTTCTTCAGCAGTGCAACCCGGAATGATTCCAGACATTTTATTTAACTCCAAATTTTGTTTTGATCTTTAAGCTCTTTTGATTGCAGGTTTGCCTATTTCCGTCTTTAAAAATTCTATAAAGTCTTTTAGATTGGCACTTTTCCTGAGCAATGTAACATTGACCCAAGTGATTGATGCAGTAGTACTTTTAATATTGTGCTATTGTCAGTGGTGTATTTGAACCTTCCCCAGAAGTATATTGACGATCTTGTAACTGTGCAAAATCACGCCATCAGGATCTTATTTGGTTTGAAGAAATATGATCATATTTCTATTTGTAGTGTGGGAAGCCATTCATGGTGCATCTCCAATTTTACTTGTCCAATCAGTTTTATTTTTAACACCAGGGTCTTATGTTCCTTACGTGACCCCAAGCTTATGCTGCCAAAATGAGGACAAGAGAAGTATAGAGGTAAACTACTGAGCGTAGTTGAGGTGAAACTTTAGAGCCAGTCCCACAATATCTGCAACACTCCACTGGGCTAAATTAAATAAAACACCTGCTGGAGCTATATCTAGGTTGGTAGAGCCACACTTCATTTTCTACTAGTAGTTTTTGGGTTCAGTACTCTGAACTGAGTTCAGATTATAGTAGGTGTTAGGGTTATACTGAATTTTATCTGTGTGTATTATGAAGTATTTATTTTGTTGCATTTATTGTATTGATTTGTATGATTTGTTTTTGGCACCTTAAAATGTGATGGCCTCTGGAAATGATGCACAATACCAAATTTAGTAAAAACAAAGACAATACAAGTTGGATCATTCGTTTTAAAAATATGTTCTTGGAACCATATTTTCCCTGTCCTCCTGGCTTACACTTCTGCTCATTAATAGAACAGTGTCAACATTCTGATCCAGGTTAACATGCAAGCCATAGAGAATTTACTGCCAGAGAGGATTATTGTTTTATTAACTCCAAAAGATCGTCCTATCCTGAGTTTTGCATGGCATTTTAGACCTTGACACTTCACCGTTAAGGTGTAGAACACTGGTATTGCCTTTTCTTGGAGACATGTCATGATCCAGTGTTTGTTATAGTCTTTGTTTTATCTTAATGTGGCTTTCCTAATGAAAAATCTGTACTTTGTTCCTGATGTTAAGCTCCCGAATTCCGATTAGTGTTGTTATATATTAAATATATTTTGTAAGCCTTCTTCCATTGGGTATCTGAGATTCGCATCTTCTTTGTGAAGCAGGCAGTTTTGATGTTAATCGTTCTTCTGCGTATTATGTAAAGTGTGCCGTGTAGACTTATGCTCACTTCATAGGACTAAGGTTGGATGGGGCAAATACTTAAGGAGTTGTGAGATTGTACAATTGAAAAATCATGCTTGGAGTCTGAGTATTCCACATTCTTGGAGCCTGAACTCCATTGGTCTTCACTACTACTGAGTTGACTACCAAGTAATTAAAGTTCATGTTGAATCAAACATTACTACGGCATTATCATTTATTCTTGTTTGAATGGATAGCAATATTGTTCTGATTTCTTTAACCACATTGCATACCTTTCCTCCATACCACTTTCAAACAGTTTTAGGAGAGGTTCTTTGGGCTAACTTGAGATAAGCCTTTTGGTCGTTGATAATATATACACATATTTCCCTATCAGTATTCTGTGAACATATTTGTTTAGTATAATTTGCTGCTTAGCCACATACCAGGTAGGGGTCTCAGGTAGATACAGATTTTGCACATATGCGTAAAAAACCTTATTTTGGGATCTTACCTTCAGTTGAATATTGGATGAATATATTGAGCATGTCAGACTGTAGTGGCTCTTTTAATTACATTAGCAAAACTGGCAAGTCTAGGAGATTTTAAAGATGTAAAGTGTAGTATGTTGACAGTGTCTTCCTGGTCTTATGTGACTTGTTCTTTTTCGCAAGACCGTAGAATTTTTAGACATTTTAAATACACTCCTCTTTCTGATGCCTAGGATTTTTAACTAGCCTTTATGTGTGCTTTCTTAATTTATTCAAGAAAGGGCTTACCTATTCTCATTTATTAAATAAAAGGCCTCTCTATTTTCTTGAAGTTGCCGTGTGTCCTCAAAATTCCTTTCAATTCTTGTGAGTGTTTAATTGGCTTGATAGTTGGCTCTTAGAGCCTCATACCTGCTTCTGTGCTGTCGCGCATGTTCTTTGTGGACAGTTTTGCAATTTAAAGTAAACACAAAAGTTTTGTTTTCTGTACTTCTCTCTATGTAGTGTGTTGTAGTTAATACCTACATTACAATTCTTCTTTAGGATCTTTGTGAGTCTTTTTACATTTCCGCTGGTATTAATCTTTGATATGCATTTGACACTCTGATTAAAAGATTGCTTCTTTAAAAGAAAGTTGTACACACTCTAAAGGAACTAATCTTCCATTATAGAAAATTATAAAGACTATCATTAAAACAATGCGACTAAAACTCAGTAGAAATTGTATCGACTACAAAACTATGGGCCTTATTACGAGTTTGGCTGGCTTCAAGAGGGTTGCCACACTAGCACCCCATCTGAAGAGCACCAAACCCATAATCAGACCACCTGCCAGATTACAAGTGTATTTGTGGTCTGGTGGGCGGTGCTTTGGAGGTCCTATGGCAGTGCCTTTCTAAGGCTCATAGGTGAGCCTTGGAAAGGCAGCTACGTGGAACCCCCACAGCATTTTTGTCAGCACAGGAAGAAATGTACCATTTCGAGCATTGCTTTCTGTGCTGGAACTGGGGGTGCAGACATACAGGGGGGCACAACATGTGCCCCCATGCACAAAGGTGACAGGGGGCTCTGTAAGTGCCCCCTGAATTCCCTCACCACCACCCTTTACATGGCAGACTCACCGCCCTTGTAAAGGGTCACCCTAAGGCAACTCATATGCTTGGCGGTGCTGAAGGGCCACCACCAGCATATTGCTGCCTCAGACCGCTGAGCCACCTTGGCAGGATCATGAATCCACAGCGGTAGCAGTGGTCCAGTGGTGGTCGGACTGCCACAGCTGTAATACTGCAGGTGTCCCGCAGTGCAGCGGATGTCAGACCACCACCACGACAGTATGTTAATTTGCAACTGTTCCATAACAGGATGAAAGTCCTGTGAGAGAGAATCATCTTGAAAGATGCTACTTCAAGCACTGGTGTAAAATTCTAAAAGCATTAGTTGGTGCATGTTGCTTAGAACCTAGGATTCATGTATTTAGAACTTTGTGGCAAGGCATTTGTTGATTGTACACAGTGTCAAGATATAGCAACAGTGCTTTGTTAAATGTCTCTCAATGAACATAAAGCCTACATCAATAAAGATACAGTTACATTGGCTTTACTATGTTTTTCATTAACAGTATTATGTTATTTGTTTACTTCAGGAATTCAAGGCAAAATCAAAGGAAAGGGAGAAACAAAAATCATTATATGAAAAACAGATTGCGTCTTTGGATGACCAACGGAAATCATTGGCAGAGAAATGTGAGCTCTTCCAGGTACATAGAAACAATAGACCTTTTCGGGTGATGAGGCTGTCTTCAGATGCTTGAAGTGCAAGTAAATATGTTTCAATGTGAAGTTTACCTTTTACCAATCAGGTGTGTTGGAGAAATGATACTAAAAAATTCCTCATCCTATATCAGTGGCAATAAAGTAAAAAATATTTCACTGGGTTTAAGATGGTATCACAATTTCAGTCAATACGTATACAAATGTGATCAGTTTTGATTTAACCCAAAAATATTTTATTATTAGTTTGTCACATGTCCCACCATGTACAGGAGGTTTAGTTTACACCTACCAGAAATTGCTCATATTCACAACGTTCGTGACCATTCTTCCCTTGCTTATATTTAGTGGCATAGCTATTTATTTTGATTACAATATCATACTTTCACTTGTTTTACTTAAATGGAATTTTGTAGGAATTATAATAATGCAGCCTCCAATATTTACTTTCAATATTGTGACCCTCTTGTATCATTCCTTGACATCAGAATTGTAACACAGATACAATCTAATATATGTCAGTATGGGTTTAAAGTTTTTCAAACTACTCCTAAAATGTTTTTGTTGGCGCCAAAGTTAGACCTGTGCAACTCTACAGAATTGTTTTTGCTTTATATGTGAAATAAAGTTGTCATTACAAGAATGTGACAATTGTTGGTGTCTAAATGGAATTTTGTCACCCTCATTTGCTTTTCACAATCCTCATGTGGTGCTCCCAATGCACTGCCTTAAGTGACATTCTAAGAAACAAAGGGGCATATTTACAAGGGGGTTTTGCCACCAGAACATTACTTTAAGCGACGTTCTGGTGGCGATATGCCCTTCTCCATATTTACAACTATATAAGGCCCTTTTACACACATGACGTAGCGTGAAAGGGGCATGTGGGGGGAAACGTCGTTTACAACGCGGTGTTTACACCGTACGACCTTTTCCACGCAGCTATTACAACGCAAGTCGTTACTACGACTTGCGCTGGATGGCGCTGTGGGATAAGGAATGTTGTAAATGTATATTCCAACACCTTCCCTACTGTTACGGGGACTGGTGTTGGAATATAAAATTATAAAATTCCTAAATCCACGCCCTCCAACGCAAGTCGTTGTAACGACTTGCGTTGTAAAATCTGCGATGTCAAGTACCGCCATCTAAAAGATCGCATTGTACTGACATACATCCGCATGTGGGTGTTGTAGTGGGCATTCCACTGCAACACCCATTGCTTTTGACCCTGCCTCAGATTTAAAAGGAGGTGTAAATCTGAGGCAGCACCTAAAAGTAATGCCATGCAAACGATTCTGCAGCACAAATTGAAAGAGCAAAATGCCATTCATGATTGTTTATGTGCAGGAAGGTGTCTCAACCTGCACATGAAAAAATCATTAAATTATAAAGATTTGCTACTTATGTGCGTGCTGCATTTTACAGCACACATAGAAGGAACAAATCACCATTAGTGATTGTTTATGTACAGGAAGGGACGCCTTCCTGCACATAAACAATTATTCCCTGCAACGTAGGCTACCCATGCACTATGGTGCAAGGGTGCCTGCGCTGGCGCTAGGCAGCTAAATTTAGCGCCAGCGCTAGGGAACCCACAGGGGTGCACTGTATTCTTGTGAATACGGCGCATCCCTGCGTTTTGAAAATGTCAGAGCACGGCACGCCAAATTTGTTGCAGCTCTGCACGCTGACATTTTCTGGTACCAATGCCCCAAAGTCCCCACCAAAGAGTTAAGGTGCTTTTAAGTGTGTTCCTCTGCTAATTTTAAGCAACAACTAATATTGAGACCCTAAATTAAGGAAAATACTTAAAATCTTGAATGGTCAATTCACAGTTTTTCAAAATGTCATAATACTAGAAAAGCAAAAGCGTGACCACAGCTGTTTTTGAGGTGTGTAGAAGCTGAACATTATCAGTGGAAGAGAATCTTAGTTAGTTCTAGAGGAAGGATATTTCAGATGCTAGGGACCTGACTGAATATGCTTAAAGTTCCGAGAGAATCACAAGAGGAGCAGTTAGTACTGAGATACTCAGGGGTCAGAAAACAGTGGCTTTCTTATTGGAGTCTAATTGTACAAATGAGGCTTTCTTTCCAGCAGTGGGAATGTGGGGAGTTAAAGACAAGGTGCCATTGACATCAACAGTTTAAGAGACTATAATCCTCGTCATTGACATGTGATGAAACGACTAGGGCATTAGGTTAACCATCTACCTTCCAGTGCTGCCAGAAGTAAGGTAATACCTATGCCCCAACAGTCATCTCAATATGCTGTCTTACCTCATACAGGGCTCTGAAAGTAAAATTCTACTTTTATTCTGATTTAGACTTACAGCACATTTGCTGTCACAAAAGTTCATCATTCTTTGTAATTCTGTATCAGAAACTAAACTGTCATACCAGTTGCATTTCTATAATCTGGAAGATCATGGGGCGAATTCACAAATCTTTCACTAGGCCTAAATCTTGCATGTCCCAGAAAAGTAGTAATTTATATATGCATAGTTTACATCTGATTCTCAAAGCATGAGCTACATGTAATTGCATGGAGTTTATGTATGTGCGTTGCGTGCCCTGATTCTTATCCCATCCACCTAGTTTTGCATAGACGATTATTATGCAAATATCTTATTTTAGAAGTATTGTGAGAATTGCCCATTATGTAATCCATGAAGATTGATGATGATATTTAAACATATTTTCTCGACTTTCTCACACTTTGAATCCCACAGAAACAGTCACAAACCTACCAGGCTCAGCTGAATAACCGCAAACATTTCCTGGACGAGGCCATACTCTCCAGTCAGTCGGATAACAGACGCCTAAGGTGTCGGCTGGATAATTCCCAGGAAACCATCAAGAGTGATGAGATGATTATTGAACATCTGAAATCTGCTATAAGTGATGTAACATCAAGCAGAAATATGCTACAAAATGAAAATCAGCAACTCCTGCAAGAACTGAAAAGAGGCCAAGAACAGTGTCAGGTAAGGAAACCTGGAGTCAGCAATTAATAGTTTCTGACACAATACAGACATCTTGGCCTTCATTACAATGTTGGCATGGTAGGTTTAAAGTAGGTTTAAATGGGTGGGGTTATCTGAGGTGGTTCCCAGTCAGGAAGGCACCATAATCCCTTAAGAATGGTGTTTCCGCCGTCGGAATTATGATGTCGGTTTCCGACAGCCAGAGTGGTGGAGAAAGAGGGGTGGCCTCTGAAGTCCTCTCAGCAATCAGGCTCTTTGGGACTTACTGGAGGTAACAGGAGGGCTTGTTGGCCCCCAATGACCCTCTGGAGCCAAGGGGACTTCATCCCCAACCAGCAGTGCCCCAGGAGGAACGTTTGAAGAGTGGTGGAAAAAGGGGGAGTAGCCTCTAAAGACCTCTCAGCAATCCCACTGTGTGGGACTTACTGGAGGTAACATGAGGGCTTGTTGGCCTCCAAGGACCCTCTGGACCCAAAGAGACTTCACTAAAGATGGGGTCCACTGTGGGAGCCTGAAGGCCCCCACAGTTCCTGCCAGCTACACACCTCCTGTGGAAGCCGGCAATGCTTTTACTCATAAGGAGCTGCTAATATGCCGCTCTTAGTATGTAAAAGCAATTGTGCTCTGATTTGAGCAAGCTCAAAATGCTTCCTCAAAATGGAGCAAAGTTTTCTATGGCTTGGCGGGAGCGTTTTCGCTCCCGCCAAGCCATAGCCAACTGCTACGTCCTGGGGTTGGACTGCCTGGAACATAGCAGGTGCCAGCCCTGGGGGGTGTTGGTCCCCAGAGCCATGTATGGCTCCAGGAGAGGGGGCCGTGTGGGGCCCCCTCCTTCCTTGGTTAAGGGCCTGCTCCAGGGAAGTGACGGTCATTGGGGCTGAGGAATGCCCTGGAGGGGGGGCACGCTGCCCCCTCCCATTTTTAAAAAAACACTATGGCTCCTGTTAGGTAATGGTAACCAGAACCCGGGGGGTGGGGGGGGCAGTCAGTGAAGCCCCCCATATCAAAAATGTAAAGTCCCGGGGAGGTGATGGTCCCCGGGACAGGAGGGTCCGTTTGAATTAATTAATCATTTTTTTAATAATATTAATTATTTAATTCATAATTAATTATTTAAATTGTGTGATTAATTTTGATTTTTAAGTTATCATTTAGGTGGGTGTTGTGGTCTTTGTAGGGGTAAAGCATGGGAAGTTAATACATTTGAATTCATTAATAATTTTTTTAATAGCTTTAATTATTTAATTGATAATTAATTATGTAAACAGTGTAATCATTTTAAGTTGTAATTTAGGTGTGGGTTATAGGGGTGAAGGGTGGGAAGTGAATAGATTTTAATCAATTAATATTTTTTAAATTATATTAATTATTTATTTATAATGAAGTAAATTATGTAATTAAGATATTTTTTTAAGTTACATTTCAGGTGCGGTTTGAGTTTGTAGGGATTAAGGGTGGGACGGTCATTAAGAAATAATTGAGTGATTAATAATTATTAATGTATTATTAATTATGTGATTGATGATTATATAAATTGTGAAATTATCATATTTGCGAAGTAATATTTTAGGTGTGTGTTGTTTAGTTTGTAGAAGAATAGGGCAGGAAAATATTTAAATTACAAATTATTTACTAATTTTTTATTTTTTTTTATTTATTACTTACTATGTTAATTATGTTATACTTCTTTTTATTTAAGTTAAATTTTAAATGTTAGCTGTTATTTTTGTGGGAATACAGGGCCTGATTACGATGCCGGTCAGACTCTCATCCATCTGGCCCCGTGGCAGAAGAAAGACTGCCCAACTAGAAGTCGGCGGTCTCACTGCCCTGATTACGATGCGATCGCCTTCGCGGCGGTAGCAATGTATATATTTTCTATTGCCGCATCACACGCCCCAACAGAAAATTAACACTTTAAAAACATCGCTGCACCGTGTGGCAGGACCACAAAGTCACTTTCCGCCTGCCTTTTCATGGCATTTGAACCGCCATGAAAGGGCAGGCAGAAAGGGACCTTGTAATCCCGAAGCTGGTCCCTGAGCAAGCACTGCCCTTATTGTAGGGTTTACTGACTCTCCGACGAGAAGAACGGTGGATGATCCCTCCACCCAATGCCTCTGCCCGTCGCATCGTAATGCCGGACTCACCGACATCGTAATCAGGCCCATAGTGCAGCAGTGTTTTACTTAAATTATTATTTCTTTTAAAAAACTGTAATATATGTAACTTGTTTAATTTTTGGAAAAATGTAGACATCATTTTTATGTTTAAGATTTTATATTTTTGGGTATTTAATTGAGCAGTTAAAATATGTTATTTGTTGAAGTGAACTACTCTCTCTCTATTGTTGCCAGACTGTAGTGGGAATAGTTAATGTTACACCTCCGGTGTCCAAAGCTTTCCCTACTGTTGTACAGACTGGAGTGGGAATATTACATTTTACCCTTCCTGTGTGCAACACTTTCCCTACTGTTGCACAAATTGGAGTGGGAATAGTAAATTTTAACCCGCCTGAGTCCAAATCTTTCCCTACTGTTGCACAGACTTCAGTAGAAATAATAAGTTTACCATTCCTGATTCCAACACTTTCTATACTCTACATAATCGAGTGGGAAATATACATTTTACTCCTCCTCAGCCCAACGCTTTCCCCACTGTTGCACAAACTGGAGTTGGAATAGTAAACTGTACCCTTCCTGAGACCAACGCGTTCCCTTCTGATCCACATACTGGAGTGGGAATAATACATTTTACTCCGCCACAGTCCACCACTTTTCCTACTGTTGCACAAACTGGAGTGGGAATAGTACATTTCATCACTCCCGAGTCCAAGGCTTTCCCTACTGTTGTATGGATTGGAGTGGGAATAGTTTATTTATTATTCCTTGAGTTTAATGGTTTTGGTAAAAGTGTTTCAATATATAATATAATGATGTGCTTGTGTAAATATTTGTATATTTTTTACATATATAAATGTATGTAGTTTTTAAGATAGTTTTAGTAACATTTTTTTTTATTGTTTACTTTTTTGATGGATAGTTTTAGTAACATTTATTTTTGTTTATTGTTTACTTTTTTGATGGAAAATTAAATTAGTAATATTTTAAATGCCTTTAAAGTTAATTTGTAACATTTTGTATTTTTGTATGTGTATTTAATAGCACACATATATACATATATATATATATATATATATATTCACTGAAAAAACCATAGGTTATAGACCATATATAATTAGGAATTAGCATTTAAAAAACCTTATTTTACTCACACAAAACCATTGAAATTCCATATATAGTTAGTTGCACTATCGCGCACCCGCAATCCACTGCTGATGATGTCACATATTACATCATTCATGACATGGTCAGTGACATCACTGATGACATCACTGATGACATCTCAATCATGACAATGATTCTCTATTCACAAATAAGCAGAGAGTCGCAATACTCTGTTTAGTCTTTGCGGATAGTGAAGGATAGGTAGTGCAGACTTTAGTCCCCTTTGTAACCCGTCATGCCTATCTCTGCCCCGTTTGTTGGTAGTTGGTTCAACCCGGACCGTTTATTAGAGGTAGATCATCCGACTCCACCGGAGGACATCCCTAATAAAAAGGACATATATATAGAATGCGGACTAGCCGCTGTATCGTGCTAGCAAACTATAACATAAAAATCGTTAGAAAAAACAAAAGGAATCGAGCAAAATCAGTAGGCCACTGATGGGATCACTTTTTGACCTCGCTAAAATAGAAACATTAGGAACAACCCCTCATGAGAAATATGAAACTAGTGAGAGGAACCGAGCTCGACGCCATGATGTCTGCAAGACAGCTCGGCTCCGCCGCCCACCCCGCCCAAAATAACGACAAACCCTATGCAAATATTATAAATATATACAACACACCAGCAAAGTAACAGGGTAAAACGTTTTATTAAATAACTATTTACATGGCAGGCTGCTGCAACATCGATCCAAATGCATGACGCTGTTCCTGTCCCTCCTTGTGCAGCAGGTCCGCGGCTACGCCCATCCGGAAGACGAGGCCCCCGGCACGTATAGGGCGGGGCCTTGCTGGCAGCCATCAGCTGAAGAGGTCGTTGGGTGGATGGCCCGGAAGCACCACGGCCACGATGTTGTTGTACTGGCCTTCCCATTCGTCCACCCTGAGGTGGCATCCAGCGAGCCACGGGTGGGGGGGGTGAATGCCTTGCTGATGACCCCCCTCTTATTGCCTGGTCCGACCATCACATATACCTGCGCCAGGAGACGGCGTGGGGTGCACTGGGAGGGAGAGGCGGCGCGAACGAGCCTCCCCCACCTCCCCCGTGGAGGTTCCTCAGCTGCACCCCAGCGCTTCACTCGGCCAGCTGAGTTGCGCCCGCTCTTGCGGCACAGTGCCTCGCTCGGCCAGCTGAGTCTCACCCGCTCTTGCGGCACAGTGCCTCACTCGGCCGGTTGAGTTTCGCCTGCTCTTGCGGCTACAGCGTCTCACCCGCCATCCGGCTGAATTGCACCCACTCTTGCGGTACAGCGACAGGCGGCTGCCACGGACCTCACAAAATGGCGGTCGGCTCCACAGACTTGGGCCTGGCCTGCAAGGATGGCTCTGGGCAACCCTGGAACTCGGACGCTTGACTGCTAGGGCATGGGCCCCATTCCCGAAAGCGTCCCCTCAGCCTTGAAGATTCAACAAGAGTCACCGGGGCCCCCGACTCCCGCAGGCTTCCGGTGGGGAGCGACTGCCATGATTGCTCGCGGAATGGCCACGACGTAGCCACGAGATGGTGGTGCTCTCATGCTTACGCCAGCTTCAGTCTGAAACATCCAGAAACACTGTAGACTACCAATTCAATCAGTTCCGGTGGAGCCCCAACGTGACCCGGTAGGGAAGAACTTGCCCTCCCCTCTTTGACTGATGGTTCTTGTTGCCTGTCCCTTCTGTTGTCATTTAACGGAACTTTTTGGACTGCTGAAAGGGGTTCTGGTCCGACCGCTGGTTGGTGGAGACATTTTGACTATATTCTGGACCTGCCCGGCCTCGCCCAAAATGGCGCCGGTATAAATGAGACTCGCAACTCCTTGATGTGTACTGGTTGCTCAGCCTTGATATCACGAGATATGTATGCAGTTTTGGAGCACCGGGCGGGGACGGGTACTGATTGAACATTTGGACATCCCTATTGATATTAAGTTCTGATGTATTATTGATTACTGTACTATTGAAAGTTCGAATTAACGTTACTCATGGTACTTGCCCGCAAATGTATATCTAGATAATTTCATTGTAACTGGTCCTGTCGTACTTTCATTATAAAATTAATGTCCACCGATTCCGCAACTGTTAGACACCTTAATTCCTGCAACCTAATGGCCCGCCCGTTACGTTTTTCTACAGTGTAAATGTCCCCTCATCATATACGATTCCAGTTTGCTCCGTGGCCGGCCCACGAAGTTGTAGGCCCGTATTTGTATACTGACATTTTTGCAATAAAGAGTTTTCGAAGGAAGTATGGAATCAGCGTCATAACAATCGTCTAGGTTGGTAGGGTTTTTGAATAATGGCTGTTATTCCCGAACAATAGAAGACAGATAATGCAGACCCTTTGCCTGAATTTTGGATTGATTGAAATTTGTATCCCTCACACCTGCCCTTTTTCCAGAATTGTTAGAAAATGGTCGACCGTAGCTTAAGGTATCTGCCGAATGTAAGGTGTGGTATTTTGTCCCATAAAATACGACTAATTGAGAAACAAATACACGAAGACGGAACTCGAATTTAGAGACAAACAAAATGAAACATTTTTTGGCATCATAAGAAGGGGAGGATATGTTACACAGAAAAATAATGCGAAAGGGATAGCCAAGATCTGTTGTATCACACATTCCTGCAGCTAGTCTGATACATGGTAAGTAGAAGCTTTTTCGTGTTTGCGCGCGCTGACATGCTCTGAATGCTGTATCCCCCCCCCTTTCTTTTCTCCTCTGTAGGTTACATCGGAGTTCCGACTGAAGAATGGAGTGGACATGGACCGCACCGTGCTCCATGTAGGGAAAGACATAGACAAGCGCTGTGAGATATTGCATGGAGTGCAGACCATCACTGGGAACGTGAAAAATTGTATGGTGTGACTGTGCGTACGTGCCCTGATTGTATGGTATGAATGTGTATGTATTCCATATGCCCGGGTCGTTGGAGAGAACGTCTTTTGTATGACTGAAATGCTGGTCTACCGATCAAGGGGATGGGGAAATAAGCCAGAATATGGTAACTCCTCGTCTGAAGAAACAACTCTCCCTCAGTCCAGGAGTTGGGGATATTGGCATGTTTTAGATTCACCACATAAAAAAATAAGAGGTGTACCACTGAACGCCCGACCGATACCCCTTCTCTGTCCCGGTTTTTGATCACCGCCTGCCCAGAGGTTGGAAGGCTCCACCGTGAGTATAAGCACGACTGGACTAATGTCCGACCGGAAAAAGAGGAGTAAGTATTTTTTTGAAATGAGGCTTCCAACAAAATTGCCCAGAAAGGGAGGGGAGTGAAAAGTCCGACCCCCCCCCAAAAGAATTACGGACAATACTGAAAATACGCAGCACGCATAGAAAAAGGAAAGGAAAAGAAAGGTCCCCTTACCCAAAATAGCTCTGTGTCTTCGTCTTAGATTTCTGCGTTTGATGTATGTACTGTCACACCCTATCCGGTATTTGTGTGTACGTGAACTTTGAATTTATGTTTTCCCTCAGCTTGTGTTCTTGTACGTAAACCTGACCCGTGTTGCTCTATGTTGTGTGTGCACCAAGTAGCCTATTATCGTACACGTTTGTCTCTCTCTCTCCCTCGTTTTATGTCGTACGTGTACCAAATAGCCTACTTGATGCGCACGTCTCTCTCTCTCTCTCTCTCTCTCTCTATCTCTCTCTCTCTCTCTCTCCCTCTCTCTCTCTCTCTCTCTCTCTCTTTCTTTCTTTCTTCCTCGCTGAAGGCCCCTTGCCCTCTTTTAAATAAGTAATGACACTGTACCTCCTCGGTATATGTATAATTGGCTTAAACTCGACAGGGTTCGAACAAATTATCAGAAGCAAAACGACCGTATTTTGCCACACCACTACCTCTCCTTTCTGTAAAATGATGGAACTTAATTGGCTGAGAAAGAAAGGACAGGTAAGACGACTGATGTCCCCCAATCTGGCCCTTTTTACGGGAACTATACGTCAGTGGTTCTGCATGTGTTGATCAGTAGCTATATGAGTAACTATATGGGTTATTGATTGATTGCCCAAGTATTTGTATGGGAGACTGAGTGTGTGTGTGGCTGGCTGGGAGGTGTGTGACTCTGTGCAGATCAATGTGTACTTGAATCAATGATTGTATAAGAGAGTAAGTATGTGTTAGTATATGTTTGAAAATGTAAGGTGCTCTATGTTTAACTGTATAGATTAGAAAATGGAAGTGTGATTGATTCTTTACAGGACTGACTAGGTGTGTGAGTAACTCCATGGATGAGTGGCAGAGTGTGAGTGTCTGTATAGGTGTATGAGTGCATATGATAGTGTTGTAAAGATGAGTGATTGTATGTATGAATGATTGTATGGGTGAATGAGTGAATGTGTGTGTAGACGTAGGAATCAGTGAGTGCGTATGTAGTAACTAGTATTGGTGTGTCAATGGTTTCAAAAATTATACTCTGTATTTAACACTGGGTGTAACAGAGGTTATATTAAAATGTGAGGAGATGCATTGTATTGTCACATGAATGATATCATCAGTGATGTGGTCATTGATGTCAAATGAGATGTCATCAGTGATGTCATCAGTGATGTCATTTGAGATGTCATCAGTGATGTCATCAGTGATGTCACTGACCATGTCATGAATGATGTAATATGTGACATCATCAGCAGTGGATTGCGGGTGCGCGATATATAGTTAGTGCAACTAACTATATATGGAATTTCAATGGTTTTGTGTGAGTAAAATAAGGTTTTTTAAATGATAATTCCTAACTATATATGGTCTATAAACTATGGTTTTTTCAGTGAATTTTCAAGGTTTTGTAAATGCTAATTCCTAACTATATATGGTCTATAACCTATGGTTTTTTCCAGTGAATTTCAATGTTTTTTTAATAGCAAATATCAAAAGCTTTAAAATGTCAAGTACGAGGTAGGTAAAAACATTTTCGTGTTTATGCACGCTGATGTGCTTTGAACGCTGCCCCCCCCCCTCTTTTCTTTTAGGAGTATTCTCTCTTTGCAGATAGTGAAGGGTAGGTAACGCAGGCCTTTGCCCCCGTTGTAATCCGTCGTGCCTGCTTCCCTCTCCATTTGATTGATTGTTATCCAAGCATTTACTGTTTTGGAATTGGTTCTCTTTGGTTCATTCTCTATTTACAAACAAGCACAGAGTCGCAATACTCTGTTTAGTCTTTGCAGATAGTGAAGGATAGGTAACGCAGGCCTCTAGCCCCCGTTGTAATCCGTTGTGCCTATTTTTATCCCTCATTTGATTGATTGTTTGGCCGAACATTGATCGTTCAGAATTGGTTCTCTTTGGGTGATTCTCTATTCACAAATAAGCACAGAGTCGCAATACTCTGTTTAGTCTTTGCGGATAGTGAAGGATAGGTAGTGCAGACTTTTGTCCCCTTTGTAATCCGTCATGCCTATCTCTGCCCCGTTTGTTGGTAGTTGGTTCAGCCCGGACCGTTTATTAGAGGTAGATCATCCGACTCCACCGGAGGACACCCCTAATAAAAAGGACATATATATATAAAATGCGGACTAGCCGCTGTATCGTGCAAGCAAACTATAACATAAAAATCGTTAGAAAAAACAAAAGGAATCAAGCAAAATCAGTAGGCCACTGATGGGATCTCTTTTTGACCTCGCTAAAATAGAAACATTAGGAACAACCCCTCATGAGAAATATGAAACTAGTGAGAGGAACCGAGCTCGACGCCATGATGGCTGCAAGACAGCTCGGCTCCGCCGCCCACCCCGCCCAAAATAACGACAAACCCTATGCAAATATTATAAATATATACAACACACCAGCAAAGTAACAGGGTAAAACGTTTTATTAAATAACTATTTACATGGCAGCCTGCTGCAACATCGATCCAAATGCATGACGCTGTTCCTGTCCCTCCTTCCTTAAAGTAGCAATGCTGGGCTACTTTGGGCTACTTTTTAGTAGGATGTGGGCTTTAGAAAGTCTACAAAGGCCATCAGCCGGCGAGGTAGCGGCCTAGGGGTGGAGGACCGTTGTGCAAATAGCCCGGGGGCGACACCACGCGCCAAGGCTCGTCCCCAATACACCCAGAGATGATGTCCAGCAAGTTGTGTGGGGGGATGCCTTGCTGATGCCGCCACCCCCCCCCCCTTCTTGTTGCCTGATC
Organism: Lissotriton helveticus; assembly: GCF_964261635.1. NCBI lineage: Eukaryota > Metazoa > Chordata > Amphibia > Caudata > Salamandridae > Lissotriton > Lissotriton helveticus. The sequence continues at coordinate 222,409,549 of NC_136069.1, forward strand.
CGGCCAGCTCAATCGATCGAGCATGAGACTCTTAAACCCAGGGTCGTAGGCCCGGCCATCTTAGTGATGTGTAATGCATGCCGCCGTTCCCGGGATTTCTCCCTGACTACTCTGCGGCCTACGAGATGGAGAGGCCGGGGCGTTGACTAGGCGGGGCCTCCGGCCGCAACTACAGCGCCAACGATCGCTGCTGACGGAGGGGAGCCTTGCCGGTGAGACCCACTGATCTGAAGAACCGCTGCCTGCGGTGCCTCCCTGAGCCGCTTGACGGAGGCCCCCGAGGGGCGGTGTGGTGGCGCGGACCTGGAGGGGGCGCTTGGCTCCTGCCCCCTCCCCAAGTCTTGTTGCCCTGGTGTGGCCTGAGATCGCCCCCGACATAGGCGGCCGGCTCCCGGGGTCCAGCGGGACTTTTAGCCTTTTGGTGACTCTTCCATTCTGGACCCTGTCCCACAGTCCGTTTGACCTGGGGACACGTCCTGCGGTGCCCTCGCAATGCGGCCTGGTCCCTGAATGTGTGCGGGGGGACGGTGTTGATTGGATCAAGATGGCGGTTGGTGCCCTTCTTCATGGCTCACGTCCGGACCGGGCGACTGTTGCAGGCCCCCGAGGGGCGGTGTGGTGGCGCGGACTCGGAGGGGGCGCTTGGCTCCTGCCCCCTCCCCAAGTCTTGTTGCCCTGGTGTGGCCTGAGATCGCCCCCGACATAGGCGGCCGGCTCCCGGGGTCCGGCGGGACTTTTAGCCTTTTGGTGACTCTTCCATTCTGGACCTTGTCCCACAATCCGTTTGACCTGAAGACACGTCCTGCGGTGCCCTCGCAATGCGGCCTGGTCCCTGAATGTGTGCGGGGGGACGGTATTGATTGGATCAAGATGGCGGCTTCACACAAAGCTGACTCAAGTGTTGCTGCTGATGCTATGCAGACAAAAACTGGTTTTCAGTTTGTACATTCTTCAGGATTTTTCCATCCAAGGCTGGTTGAGAGTTTGTAGAACGATGGCTTCAGATTTTCAACATACTACTCTTCAACATTCTTCATAAATGTAAGAATGTGAGACTCACTAGGAGAACGGCCGTTTATCTTTCCTTTCAAAATGCTGCCAACAATATTTTCTGTATGGAAGACACCATCTTGTAGCATAAAGGGCTGCGTCAAGGGTGGTATTGCCCAGAATGTCTTGTTTTCAAGTGCTCGTAATGACGAAGCCAGGACTGTGGCAGGGCGTACAAAATCTACAAAAAACACCACTGCCAACTCTTCAATAACTTCCATCACCCAGCACCGCATTTCCAAAGAAACAGCATAGCAAGCTTTCGTGGCCTTTAGAGTTTTCGGAAGCAGTTTCCCAAGACCATCACTGCAGCCATTGCAATCCAACAGAGGAACTTTTTCCAAGATCGGCATATTAACAGGGCTGCTGGTGTAATCGGGGCTCTTGCAGCCATTCAACTTAATTGAAGCTTTCACAATGACAGACCGCCCACTGAACTTCGTGCCATGACATTTACTTATAACATTCTGCTGGGTCTTCGCCGAACTGAAGTCTACAAATGCAAAGCATTTCATTCCGCTTTGACATTTCTTGACATGTAGTGGGTTGAAGTCTTTAAAGAGGTCCACAATTTGCTCCTCAGTCACATCACTTGAAAGATTCCCCAAGCCAGGCAGGTCCCACACCACTTGAAAGGACCTGCCTGGCCTCGACCAAAATGGCGCCAGTATGGGAGCGACTTGCAACTCCTTATGACGCTCTAGTTACTTAGCCTTGACGTTATGGGGGATGTATGCGGTCTTTGTGCACATGGCGGGCGGGGAAGGGTACTGACTGGGCATACGGACAACCCTATTGATGTCGGTTTTTCATTATTGATTATTGTATTATTAAAGCTTCGAAGTAATGTTACCCATGATACTCGCCCTTGGTGTGCGTATGGACGATTTTATTGTAACTGATCCTGTTATACTTTCGAATAAAAAATCAACCTTCACTGATCCTGCAACCGTTTGTCACGTTTAGTTTTTTCAATTAAATGGCTCGCTTGTTACATACTCCTATACCCCTGGCTTTTGACCCTTTCCTACGCGCGGTCTGTACTACCGCCCTCGGGCGATCTATGTAATGAACACACTACCATTGCCGAGACACAAGGGAATGCATCTCAGAGAGATAAGTCAAGTACGTGGTAGATAAAAACATTTTCGTGTTTATGCACGCTGATGTGCTTTGACCGCTGCCCCCCCTCTTTTCTTTTTCTGCAGGTTACATTGGAATTTCAGCTAAAGTATGGAGAAGACCTAAACCGCACCGTGTGCCACGCGAGGAAAAATAGGCTAGCTCTGTGAGACGGTACATTATATGTACGAGCTATCTCTGGGAGCGTGAAAGATTGTATGGTATGAATGTGCGCATGGGCCCTGATTTGTACGGTATGAATGCGTATGTGTGGCGCACGACTGGGTCAATAAAAGAATGCTTTTTGTATGACTGAGGCGTTGATCGAACGGTTAATGGAATGAGAAAAATAAGCCCGAACATGGTATCCGCATGTGAAGGACGAAAAAGAATATAGCACTTTCCTTACTTAGGAACGACTCTCTCTGGAGCTAGTGAATGGGAGAGTAGCCTACACCAGAAACTTGAAGGGTTATTTCAGTACGACGAACCCGACCCCAACCGATATTCCAAATGTACACCCAAAATAATGCGCACCAGTAAGTCAATTTATGTGCTGACTAAATAAGAGAAGTTAGCTCGGCTCCGCCGCCCACCCCGCCGAAAATAACGACAAACCCTATGCAAATATTATAAATATATACAACACACCAGCAAAGTAACAGGGTAAAACGTTTTATTAAATAACTATTTACATGGCAGCCTGCTGCAACATCGATCCAAATGCATGACGCTGTTCCTGTCGAGGTAGCATAGGTGGCGGCCTAGGGGTGGAGGACCGTTGTGCAAATAGCCCGGGGGCGACACCACGCGCCAAGGCCCGTCCCCGCGGTCAGCTGCAGCAGGGCGACCCTTAGCGTTTCACTCCCCGGTCAGCTGCACCATGACTGCCATTGGCGTTCCACTCGGTTGGATGGCCGGGGACCCGCTCCGGTGGCCGGGGTGAAGAGCGGCTGTTGCTGCGGAACGCTCAAAATGGCGGCCGACTCCCCGGATTTGGGCCTGGTCCACTAGAACGACTCTGGACTACCCTGGAACTCGAATGCTTGCCTGCTCGGGCATGAGCCCGACTCTTGAAGACGTCCTCTCAGTTTTAAAGGTTCTACGAGAGTCGTTGGCCCTCGACTCCCGCGGGCTTCCGATGGGGGCAACCGCCACTGTTGCTCGACTATCCCCCATGGATATACCGCTGCCACGGGTGTCCGCCGCCTTATCCACATCTGGTGCCGTGAGGGAGGCTGATTCAGTGCATCGGCGGAGGGATACGCCTGCTGTCCCGCTCTCCGGAAGTGGCCACAACATTGTCACAGGATGGTAGTGCTCTCATGCTGACGCCAGTTTTTGTCCGAATTACTAAGAGACACTGTAGACTGCCAACTTGATCAGCTCCGGTGGGACCTCAGCGTGACCCGGTAGGGAAGATTTTGCCTCCCTCGCCTTTGAGTCATGGTTCATGCTGCCTGTTCTTTCTGTTGGCGCTAACAAACTTTTTGAACTGCCGAAAGGGATTCTGGTCCTGCCGCTACTTATTGGAGACATTGAACTATACTCTGGACCTGCCTGGCCTCGACCAAAATGACGCCAGTATGGGAGCGACTTACAACTCCTTATGACGTTCTAGTTACTTAGCCTTGACGTTATGGGGGATGTATGCGGTCTTTGTGCACATGGCGGGCGGGGAAGGGTACTGACTGGTCATACGGACAACCCTATTGATGTCGATTTTTCATTATTGATTATTGTATTAATAAAGCTTCGAAGTAATGTAACCCATGATACTCGCCCATGGTGTGCGTATGGACGATTTTATTGTAACTGATCCTGTTATACTTTCAATTATAAAATCAACCTTCACTGATCCTGCAACCGTTTGCCACGTTTAGTTTTTTCAATTAAATGGCTCGCTTGTTACATACTCCTATACCCCTGGCTTTAGACCCTTTCCTACGCGCGGTCTGTACTACCGCCCTCGGGCGATCTATGTAATGAACAGACTACCATTGCCGAAACACAAGGGAATGCATCTCAGAGAGATAAGTCAAGTACGTGGTAGATAAAAACATTTTCGTGTTTATGCACGCTGATGTGCTTTGAACGCTGCCCCCCCCCCTCATCATTTAGATTACCACCGCCCATTGCACAAAAGCATACCGGGCGCTCCCCACGCAAAAAAAACGCCCGCGGGGCCCTTTTAAAGCCTCCACATCAAACCTAGGGGGTCAGGGAGGATCTACTATGCCCCCTTATGGTCATTTCCCCCTTTGTTTTGGCCTCCTCTTGTCTCTCGATCCTACCGAGAGACAAGATGGCGGCCGCTCCGGACTGTTTAGAATGTTGACAGACACCGGAGAGCCAATCAGCTACGCTTCGCGAAGTTCCGTTACGCGTCAAGTACGCGAACCGGAGCGCTACCCGGAGCGCTGTTACAGATATATATATTTTTTTGAACGTTAATTTATCAAAATCCACTGGAGCACATATATTGAGACCTAGCAAAGGCACATCGGGCTAACAGTCCCTACAATTTTGCCAAGTTTCATGCAAATCCATTCAGCCGTTCGGGCTAAAAGTGAGGCCAACCGCCCTATGGAAATTAACATGGGAAAAACGCGTTTTGGGACCCCCCTTTTTTCTCGGCCCCCCCTTGACAAATCCCCCCCCAAAATTTTCAGGGGCTGCTCAGAAACAAAATGTTCCATTTTCCTGAAAATTTCAGCCAATTCCGTCCACAAACGCCAAAGTTATTAGACATAGAATTTTCAAAAATCCCATAGAGAAAAAATCCTAACTATATATACCTACTGGCGACCGCCAGTAGGTAATATATATATGTTTACAAAAATTCCCCAGCTTTAAGGACGCACTCCACATCAGATAAGGTACAGCCTTTTATTTTCATAATGAAGACAGCAATTCCACTCCTATCATTCTGTCCTTTTGCCAATGCATTTCGAAGCTGTTTGCTTCTTTCTCAAGGCAAGCGCGAAGGTGCAGCAATGTCAGCAAAAAACACATATATATATATATATATATATATATTTAATTGCTCCAAAGTCCGCCGCTTAGGTACTGCCACCACGTTGTGTGGATGGTTGGTGTGAAGGACACCCCTCGTCAGCCACCGGGTTCCATCACAGTCAGCGCAGAGGTCGGCATATATATCCGATATCCTCCAGTCTGTATGGCTGGCGCTCGGTCGCATCGCTATTGTTTCAGACGCCCAGTGGCGGTGCAAGACGCCATTTAATCATCGCTACAAAGTCCGCCCTGGCGTACGCCGCACTCTTCTGACGGGTGCAAGATAGTGGGGGTGCGTCCAATTTAAAATACAAGCTCCCGTGTCCAAAAACACTCTGCACTCTTGGGGTGAGTTCAATCCATTTTATTAAAAGTACACAGGTTTTGAGGACGCGTTTCGGCGTTCTGCCTTCTTCCAGCTCGTGTGTGCTACACACAGCGTGTGCGGATCAGTGCCTTAAATATCAGAGCTGGATGGTCATTGGACTCGGAAGTTGTTAGGGAAAGAGGGATAAGTGGATCCATATCCAATGGCTTGGACCCCTCAGCTGTCACAGTTTCTGAATGCCACCGGCTTAGGTGCTGCCACCACGTGTGCGGATGGTTGGTGTGAAGGACACCCCTCGTCAGCCACCGGGTTCCATCACAGTCAGCGCAGGGGTCGGCATATGTCCGATACTCCTCCAGTCTGTATGGCTGGCGCTCGGTCGCATCGCTGTTGTTTCAGATGCCCAGTGGCGGTGCAAGACACCATTTAATCATCGCTCCAAAGTCCGCCCTGGCGTACGACGCACTGTTCTGACGGGTGCAAGATAGTGGGGGTGGGTCCACTTTGAAATACAAGATCCGGTGTCCAAAAACACTCTGCACAAGTTTCGAGCGGACGAAAAGACCATCCGCCGGTTTTTCGCCCGTCGACGAGTCGACTGTGTGGAAAAGGGGCTCAATATGGTGGCGGTGTCTGCTAGACACCACCATCCATATTATAATTCAAACAGAGATGTGCCTTTCCATGGTGACGTTGCCGCCATTGAAAGGCATGCGGCCCCCAGGGTGTTGGGGAGTGGGGGGTGCACATGGGGTGTACCTAAGGTACCCCCCTGCCTTTGCGTGCACAACGTGGCAGGCACAAAAGTCCGCCCACCCTTCTAATAGACCCCTTGATAGGTCATCCAAAGCCAGAACTGCAGATCTGTCAAGGCAGCACTAATACAGATAATCAAACTGAATATAAGGGGCCAAATTGCACCAGCCAGCAGGGACTATAAGACACAGCAAAACCTTCATGGGAGACAGATGTGTGGAAAGATTTGGTTCAGGCAGCGAGAACAGGGGATACCAAATCTTTCTGGAACATGGTTGCCACAGAAGCAAATCCGCAGTCACTCCTTTATTTCTTCCTTCATCTGCAAATATGGGTTGAACACGTTGAGAGGCTCTATTTTGGCGCAGATACAAAGCTTGGTGAAGTTTCCCACCTAGATTTATCTAAGGGCAACAAATTATCGCACATCCTTGAAGTAACAATTAGTGAGTCCCTGGAGGCCTTCACAGCTATTGTCCCTGGTAAAACTCCAGGCCTTGACAATATTCCATGTGATTTATTTTCTACTGAAACTTTAATTTGGGGTCCCTATTTAAATCTCCTCAACAATTCAATTTGAAAGGGTGGGTCTATACTGATGTCTTGGCACCACACATAAATTGTATCTATTTACAAAAAGGGCAGCAGTGATGATCCCCGCAACTATATGCCCATTAGTCTGCTTGATGAGATGCAAAAACACTTTTGCCGTCAAACTTTGGGTAAACTCGTCAAATGGGTACAGTAGAACAATGTCCTTTCTGATTTTCAAGCCGAATTTCGCCAGAAGATAAGTGCTATGAATCAGATTTGCCGCCTATGCACGATTTATTGGAAATCGGTCCTAGTAGAGAAGGGCAACTTATATGTAGTCTTTGTGGACCTGAAATCTGCCTTTGATTCTATAGCCAGACACAAGCTATGGGCTGTTCTGGGCAATACAGGAGTACTTGACAGGATCCTATCAATCAACAGAATAGTGTATGAACTAAACTATGCTCTGGTTAGATGTGGCAGAAATGGCGAATTGACAAATAACATCTGTATACAGAAGGGAGTGCATTAGGGCTGCGTACTAACTCCCATTATCTTCTCTCTGAGTTATCTGTACGTCATGAACAATAACGCACCAAGAATTGGGGCAAACGAAGTCCCGACATCAATATTCAAGTGTTTGCTAATTTCTAGAACCTCCTCAGGCTTGCAAGTTCTGGTAGATCTTTTTTATAGTTCTGTGCTGAAAGAGGTTTGGTATTGAATATTCAAAAGACAAAATGTATTTGCTTCAATCCCTACCTCCCAGGAGGTGTAGCATTCGGGTTCAAGGCGATCTGTTTGATCAAGTTAATAACTTTGTTTACATGGGGGCTAGGCTTACCAACAAGCTAGCTTGGCCCTTGCAATTAGAGAAGAGCATATATAACCGCTTCCGTGCGGCAGGAATTTCAGCGCTGTGCTCAACATTCCAATCGCGGGTGTGGTCGTGACGGAACCATTCCGTCATCAGCACAGCTCAACCGTGACTGATGACGGAATGGTTCCGTCACCAGCGCCGAAGGGGTTAAGCTCGAGCAAGAGTCCGGGACGATCCTTATGATGGTAAAAAAGACAAAGAATACATCACTTACGCCTGTAGTGGAAAAATACAATGCCAAGGCCAAGGGTTCTGCTCTATACAGCGCAGAGATTTGGGACCATGATAAGGTAAAGAATCTGACATTAGCAGAAAAAAATATATAGGGGCATTGCTGAATTTTACCTAAAGGTACTCTGCATCCTCCACAGTACATAGACATTGGCATTTTTTTTCAATTGCTCTAGCTTGCAAAATGCATTCTCTGCTATATTGGCAGAGATTATGGCCTAGGGAAGAGCTGGTCCTGATAGAGATCGCAGATCACCCGACCAATAATTTCGCCACTCTGGCTTCGGGCCCATATACTCCAATTCACTATATATACATTGATCAGATGACCTTACAATCTACTACCAATAATCATTGAGTCCCTTTCGATTATTTCCAGTGTACCCAACTTACCATCCACCGTTATGGGTACTTATGACCACGATGGGTCAGGGAGCTAGCTGTAAAAGGAAAGGCAGCAAAATACAAACCTCACTTATTGTACTTTTAATTTTCATTAGTAAAACCTTAGTCTATGGTCAATTTCGGACAGAGTGCTCCGCAGCGCTCTGTATCTTTAGTCACCTATTGAGTGCGTTGGGTCAGTGACAGGTCAGCTATTCGGACAAGTCGGACAAATTCCCTAGGTGAACCTAGGCTAGATATACTGTTTTGGGACAGGGTACCACCCCCCAAATGTTGCAAAGTGTCAGAATCCCCAATTTCGATTGGTCCTAAGGTAGGATTTGGTTAACACACCAATCAGAACAGACTATTTCAAGACTTAGTTTGCATGTTAAGGTGCCGCCTAGCAAGATTGGGGTTCTCACGGAAAAGTGTCACAGAAAACAATGAATATATACATTTGTTTCAACAAGGGAACACATTTTCCCATTCTCCTGGGTCAGAGGTGGCTTTCTCATGAGCATCTTGACTGTGGCTGCCAGCTGGCTGAGTTCCACTGTCCAAGGTTGTTTCTTGCCTCGCATCATGAGCATGCGCGGAAGGGACCTTCAAGAAGGCTCCCGACCCATTTGGACCCCCATTTCCCGCGATACATGAAAAGTAAGCGAAAACAAATTAAAACACAGGAAATAAATGAATGTATTACATGTCATGATTTCGTACTTCAGTTTTATCATTATAAAAATATACTATGCAATTAGATATTAGTGCAATACTTAACGACACGAGAGCAAAGGCACGAGCTTCACCACATGGTTATGTTTGAGCGGCCTTTCTAGGCTATTACGCATGCGCACCCTTTCCCTCTCAAACTGTGACTGCGTCATGTCCCGTGACTATGCCTAACGCATGCGCAGAAACAGAAATACAAGCAGCGGCCATTTTTAGGTACAACGGTTATTTATATTAGTAAAACACATAGGCAAGCTTCGCTATCACACACGTATTTTCAAAATAAAGATATTAGTAAAACGTACATCTTTGTTATGAGGTTACAACCGATTCGAGGTTCATGAATCGAGCAAGTCGCGATGCGAAATCTTGCTCTATCAATCCCCTCTTTGATGATATTTACTATCATCACAAAATAATGGAACCAGATGCCAACTTTTCCTTTCACACCTTGTACAACTCTATTTCTTCCAACAGCCTATTCAGTTTCTCTCTCTCGTTTTTGGTAGGGTGAGAATTTTTCACCCTTTTGTAAATCTGATTATTCATTTCTTCTAATTCGAGTTCATCCACACTCCGTTTCACTCCTTTTGTATTCACTCGATACCCTTTTGTGTGTTTGCGACATTTGCAACAGACGAATATGAGAAATAGGATAAAGCCTATTATTCCAATTGGCATCAGTACCTTAAACAGTTAGCTTCTACCTAAGCTAGCAAACCAATGACCTACATTGGAGAGACCATCAAGTAGTCTCTTCCAGGCACTATCAACCTCGAGTGGTTTAAGTTCCTTTTCCAAATTAGTAATATTTTTCACATATCTTTTGAGCTGTACACTTTTGTCCGGAATGTAAGTGCAACAATGTTGCGCCTTCAACATCCGGCAGACTCCGCCCTCTTTTGCTAATAAGGTGTCAAGAGCAAGTCTGTTCTGCAAAACCATTGATCTGATCGCAACCATTTCGGTATTGACCAACAGAAATCCATGAGCCGTGTCGGTAGACAACACATCCACTATTGTGGACAATTTGCAAATTCTGTGTGTGTTCAGAACCACTTCCACTCCAGGTATCAGTGCACTAAAAATACTACCCATTATTTCACCTACGCTTTCTCTTTTGCTACGCACTAAGCCATTAGTGTTTTCACTGCTTCCAGCAATTTTGTTCACATGGTATATTTTCGGGAAAACAATGCCAAAGTAGCAGCTTCCATACCTGTGATCCGGCAATTTGAAATAAGCCTTGTTTCCACATATATAATAAATTCCTGGAAACACAGGTTCTGACCCATTTTTGAAACCCCAACCTCCAATTACCTTGTAATTGTGCTCACATTGACTGGAACCAATGAAAATGATATTATAATAACTAGTCTTCTCGCGGTGAAGACAGAGTTTCCCTTTCTTTTCGAAATCCAGCAACAAAGCAGGCCCTGCTTCGCCATTTGAGGTGCTTTCCATGTTTTCAGCCTATTTTGGTGTTTTCTGTCTTTTGTCATTTGCCTTTCTTTGGAAACTCTCCCTTCTTTTTTCTGCCATGTTTAAAAATATTTTCTCTTGTTCATGTAATGAACAGGTCAGGTTGTCCCTGTGTGCGTCATTTAGGTCTATGGTACCTATAGTCAGAAAGTATTCTCCCATATAACGTGTAACGTCACTTTTAGTATGTACAGGGTTCAGGTTTCCACGTATAGGAAGTTCAGAAAAGATCACGTCAGTGTTAGAGTAATAGTACTGTAACGGTCCTCTTTTGTAAAACAAACTTGCTAAAATACTACAGGAAATTCCATATGTCAGGGGCAAGTGATGGTAAGTCATGCCTTCAGCTACAGAAGTAGGTAGCTTCATGCAGACATAGCAATCCTCTATTTCCATAGTCTCTACATAGTGTACTAACAGGTTTGCGAAAACATTTAAATGAGTCTGATTTTTAACTCCATGGTAATGTTGTCCTTCCTCATCTGATGCTTCTAAGTCTCGTTTTGTTTGTCTGAGGGCTTTTTCACGTCTTTCTACACTTCGTGTTGTCAGTTCTTCAGTATCAGTAGTCTGTGTAGGGTCGATATTAGTATTTTTGCTTACCATAAAGGGAATGAAAACTGTTAGTCCTATCCAAACTAATATAACTATAACTACACTACATATACATACTTTGCAGCATGTTTTGCAACGATTACGACTAGGCCTTCCATTCATTCTTGAATCAGACATTTTGGCTCAGAAGAAGTTTTTTTTTTTTTTTTTTTTTTTTTTTTCAACCCCTCTTTGTAACTTTACACAGGTAGCTTACTCTGTGCAATTTCAGGTGAGCTCTTCTTCTTCGGCAGACAAATCAGCAACCTGATCTTCGTCGCTTTCGTCAGTTATATCAAGTTCCTCAAAATTCTCCAAAATCAGGTAAGTCCATTCAGGATCCTGATATTTTTCATTCAGTCTTTTTATTCGATCACTTCTTCTTTTGGAGCTATCCCCAGGCTGTTCTGCAATCCGTGGACTTTTCCTTTTGTCGGCAAGTTTCTCTTGTACTGTTTTTATTCTCAGTCTCAGCCTCTTAATATATCGTGGCTCAATGTGTTTCTTTTTCTTTAGTCTTTTAGCTGGCACTGTGATCTGGCTTTCTTCTAATGCTCTTTTGTTTTCACTTGTCTGTGGCACTTCGGTTTCTGATTCTTCCCTTCCTGTCTGACTAGTCCCAGGTCTCATATCTATTTCTTCTGCCTGGTTACTAAGCTGGCCTGGTTCAGGTGAAATTTTGTTTTTGCTTTTGAATGTCACTGTTTCTGCGTCCTGAACACGTTCTTCTAATTCTAACTGATCCTGTTCAAGCACTTCGATCCCTTGATTTTCTTCGGCTCAAACTTTTACACTAGTTCTAGTCTCTCCCTTTTCGATTTCAGGAGTTAGTGGAGGTGTGTCAATCACCTGATCTGTCCCTGTCTGACCTTCTCCTTCGTCCTCAGACTTGATGTGAATCTCAATGATCTGAGGGTCTTCGCCTGTGCCTGACTCAACCTCTCTATTCCACTCTCTATCTTCGTAGATTCGTTCTCTTGTTCTGATTGGGTCTTCAATGAGATCAATTAGGGGTATCCTATCATCTTGGCTGGGGCTCGGCTGCTCGTCATCAGCTACTTCTGGACCAACGTCTGTAGGACCCTCAACTGGACTGGTGCTCGGCTGTTCGTCATCAGCTACTTCAGGACCAACGTCTGCAGACCCCTCAGCTGGACAACCTTCAGCTCCAGGCTCCTCATCTGGTATCACCTTCTGGGTATGGCTGGCATGGATCCACTTGGGAACGCCTGCACACTTCACCGCTGTCGTGGTTACCAGGATTACTTGGCGCTTTTCCCCCCACCTTGGTTCAAGGCAACTCGAACGAGTGTGTTTCTTTATTTTAACCCAGTCACCCGGAACCAATTTGTGCACTGGGGTTGTCGGGTTGGCGACGGCGTCTGCCCCAATCTGGCGAGAGATAGAACGCACTTGGTCACCCAGTTGCTTGCAGTATTCAAGTACCAAATCATCAGAAATGCTTAACAGTTTGTATCCTGGTACCCATGCTTGTCTCATCACTCTTCCCATCAATATCTCATGGGGGCTCAGGCCTGTTTTTCGATCTGGAATGCTCCTGAGTCCCATCAGAACAAGAGGTAAGGCATTTACCCAGTTTATGCCAGTAGAGTCACACATCTTTGCCAATCTATTTTTTATGGTGCCATTTATTTGCTCTACCACTCCAGAAGCCTCTGGACGATGTGCACAGTGCAGCTTTTGTGTGATCCCAAATGCTTTGCAGAGTTGAGCCAATATTTCATTCTGAAAATGTCCGCCTCTATCTGATTCAATAAAGACTGGAACCCCGAACCTAGGTATCAACTCTTTTAGTAACAGTTTGGCTACTGTTATGGCATCATTCTGTGTGGCAGGGTAAGCTTCCACCCATTTTGAAAATAGGCAGACAACTACAAGGACATATCTTTTCCCCTCACAGCGAGGCATGGTGATGAAGTCAATCTGTATTCTCACAAAGGGACCCCCTGACTTCCCAATTTTCCCTAGTTCGACTACTGTCTTCTTGCCAGCGTTGAACTGCTGACATGTCAAGCACCTCTGACAAAGGGACTCTGCTACCTTCCTGAACTTCTTGTTGTACCAAGTCTGTTGAAACACTAGAACCATGGCATCCCTACCAATGTGTGACCCTTCATGTATCAATCGGGCCATAGGGGCAAGCAGGTGTCTGGGTAACACAGGCATACCATTTGGGCCCACAATGACACCATCCTCACGTCTCGGTCGACAACCTTGCTCCTTCCATTTCTCCTTCTCTTCCCATGGTGCAGCATGCTGCCACTCTCTCACTTCATCCCATGTAGGCACTTCTTCAAACATCATAAGTTGGCAGCTGTTTCCAGTCCCACCCAGTCTGATATTCATGGACATGCGATCCTTAGCACATTGTTTTGCTACCCGATCAGCAAAATCATTTCCCAATGACACAGGGTCAAGGCCCTTTTTATGAGCAACACATTTGACCACTGCCAATTCCCTTGGTAATTGAATTGCCTCTAGAAGGTCTTGGATAATTTTTCCATTTCGAATGGGAGTACCCGATGAAGTCAGGAATTCCCTTTGTAGCCATAATTGGCCAAAGTCATGCACAACCCCATAACAGTACTGGCTGTCAGTATACACTGTTATTCTTTTGTCCTTTCCCAATTTACAAGCTCTTATCAGGGCAATCAATTCGGCTACTTGTGCAGACTTTACTCCGAATAAACAGGATGCTTCTGTAATTCTGTCTAAAGCAACCACAGCGTAGGCAGCACTTAGACCCACCTGTTCGTGTCTCATGCATAAACCATCAACAAACCATTCCTCATCATGTACAGGCAAGGGTGTTTCTTTGATGTCTGGACGGGGCTTGGTACTGAACTCTGTCAAATCAATGCAGTCATGCTCGTGGTCTCCCCCATCTTCCAGAATCATTGAATCAGGGAGTAGAGTGGCTGGGTTCAAGATATTACACCGAGTAATGGCTATATTTGCAGCACCCACGAGAATCCTCTCGTATTTAGTCAGCCGACTAGGGGTGAGGTACTGAGTCTTGGTTCGGGTCAACAGGATCACAACTGCATGGGGAACATACACTGTTACAGGATGTCCCATTACAATGGATTCACTCTGCTCTAAGCTTGTGCAAGTTGCAGCTACTGCTTTCAAACACCCAGGTAATCCAGCAGCCACTGGATCCAAAGTGGCAGAGAAATATGCCACAGGCCTTCTGGTCGTGCCATGTTCCTGAGTTAGGACTGACAATGCACAATTGTCACGAGTGTCACAGAACAGGGCAAACTCTTTGGAATAGTCTGGCATTCCTAGAGCAGGGGCTGTACACAGACAGTCTCGCAATTGAGTGAAGGCTGTTAAGCTCTCATCATCCCATTCCACTGTGTCCTGTGCTCCTTTCTTTGTCATTTTTATCAATGGCTTTGCAAGGACTGCGAATCCCACAATCCATTGCCTGCAGTATCCTACAACTCCAAGGAACATTCTGATTTCTTTCTGAGTACGGGGTAACTGCATTTTTTGAATTATTCTGACTCTCTCAGAGGTGACTTTTCTGACACCTTTTTCTATTTGGTGCCCCAGATATTTCACTGATTTTGAACAGAACTGCAATTTTTCAGGGGCCACTTTATGTCCCTTTTCACTCAGGTGATTCAGTAGGGCAATGGTGTCAGTCACGCAGTCCTTATGACTTTTGGACGCCACCAATAGGTCGTCAATGTACTGCACCAATACAGATTTTCCAGGTAAGACTAAAGATTCAAGGCATTTTTTCAAGATCTGATTAAAGATAGAGGGGCTTTCTGTGTACCCCTGGGGGACCCTATTCCAGACATACACGTGACTGTTGAAAGCAAATGAGAAAAGAAATTTGCTGTCTGGATGCAATGGAATCGAAAAGAATGCGTGACATAGGTCTATCACTGTGAACCACTCAGCATCCCAGGGAATCTGATACAGAATCACTGCTGGGTTCGGAACAATAGGGCAACAAGGAACCACTATCTTGTTTACCTTTCTCAGGTCCTGCACTACTCTGTACTTGCCATTAGGCTTTTTGATGCCCATAATGGGTGAGTTACAGGGGCTGCTCATTACTTCCTGTATGATGCTTGCTTCTAGTAATTTCTGTATTTCGGCGGCAACTCCTGCTCTTACTTCGGCACTCATTCTGTAGGGCTTGGTATTGGGGTACACTGCATTTTCTTTCATTGCTATTTGTATGGGGTCTACGTTTTTCATTAGTCCTACATCCTTTCCTGTAAAGTCCCATACTTCTGGTTTCACTGTCTTTTGGAGTTCTTCAGGTAAGTCCTGTATAGTCATTCGTTTGATTTCTGAGTCAGGTCTGATTAACATTAGCTTGTAAATACCATCCTCGTCTGGGGTTTGAATTTCGACGCCTTTTGGTGTGCAAAAGATGGTACAGTTCATTTTGCACAGCAAATCACGTCCCAGTAAGTTCACTGGACTAGTATCACAGACAACAAATCTGTGTATTTCTTTAAAGTTCCCTATTGAAATCTCCATGGGTTCTGTAACGGGGGTACTAATCAATTGATTAGATACCCCTACTACCTGGATTGCTTCTCCCGAGAGGGGTAGGTTTGGAACGTCCACTGTTCTCACAGTAGAACGGGTAGCACCAGTGTCCAATAGAAAGGTGACATCATTTCCGTCGACCTTTCCTTCAATGTATGGCCCTGACTGGTCTACCGGCAAGGAGGCACCAAGTACACACTCCTAGTCCTCCCCTCTCAGGCCCCGTCAGTACTGGTCGTCACAGAAGAAAGTGTCATTCAGTAGATACTGCGAAGTTGCTGTATTTCTATTTTCATTGCCTCCCCAGATCTCTATGTCGTCACCCTGCGGTGATTTACCCTTAAAAGTTGGCTTTGGCGCTCGGGGTACTTGAATTGTTTTTACCTGCTGCTGGGTCTTTCTTGGCTTTTCATTCTGCGTCTCTGGATTTAAATCAGGGGTTTGGGCATTATCAGACTGTAAATATGGACATTCGTCTCTCCAATGTCCAATTTCTCCGCACTGGTGGCAGGGAAATTTCTTTTTCGCTTCTTCTCTGCTCATTTTAGCTCGGGGTTTTCCTCCACCCCCACACCCAGGGCCTTGGTTCTGAGTAGTTTTGTTTAACTTACTCAATTGCTTTTCTTGTTGTTCTGCGAGCTTTACTTGTGCCCACATCACTTTCTCCTTTAAAGCCTTTTTCTTTTCTGCCATCTCATCCTCACAGTACTTTGCGTACAGTAGGACCTCATCCATCTTTTTGGATTGCCAACAGATTTTATTATCTTTTATCCACTGACAAATTTCGGGTCTTAAACCGTTTACAAACCTGTAAATGAAGTGGGTCATGTCCTTCATCTCGATGTTATCTATACCACTGTATGTCTTAAATACCTGCAACAGCCTTTCATAAAAGGAGTGCACAGTCTCGTCCCTCTCCTGCGTTGTTCTATCTATCTTGGTCCAATCAGTTTCCTTTGCGGGCACCTTTAGCTTCAGATGCTGAATTACCTGTTCATATTTTCTCATCACTTCTTTAGAGGGTTCTCCTGTTTTAGAATCTCTCGGGTATTCCTCACTGGGCCAAGCTATGGCGATTTTACACTCGGTCCACAGATCTACAGGGACCACTATGTCGAAGAACCCATCCAGGTCCTTCCACAGGCATTTCTGTACTTTTACAAACCTTTCTACCTGTCGGTACCAATCCACGGGCTTCTCGCGTAATTTTGGGAAGTCATTAGTAAAGGACACAATATCCTGTCTGGACCATGGAACGTGTACATATTTTCCACCTGGCACTTCGCGCATAGGGCATAACTGTTCTGGTTTGTCAGCTTCCTTTAGAACAAATTCGGGAGTTGCCTGCTTAGTCCTGGCCTCATCTTTTTTCCTAGCCCATCTGGCTTTCCATCTTTCCACATCTCCCCATTTCTGCAATACTGTCAATAGTTCTTTGACCTGTACTTTCTTTCCGGACACATTCAGGTTTTCTAAATCTTTGTCTGAAAAGTCTGCTCTGTAGAGTTTCTGCAAAGGTTTCGATTTTGAAATATCTATTCCCATGCTAGCAGCCGTGTCTGTCAATTTTTCATGGAGTACTCGGGCATTTCGGGTAAGACTTTTGCAAATAAACAGCAGCTCTTCTTCAGAGTAGGTATTTAATCTGTCTAATCCTACATTTCCTGCCATTAGTTCTTCTATTTCTACTCTCAATTTGTAGAGATCTAAAGGTTTCGTCTGTGGAGTTTGTTTCTCAAATTCTTGACTCCATCTTTCGATTTCCTCAGGAGTCACCAACGTGACACTTTTAGTACCCGAAGTTGATTCCATTTGAATCTCCCTCGTGTTGAAAGGATTATGTCTTTTCGGCATTCTTCTCCCTGTATTTCTAATGGGCAGATCCAATAGTGAGACTTCAGATTCGCCCTCACTTGTCTGTTCATCTACAATTAAGGGCTCTGGTCTTGGCTGTGCTATGACGGGAGTAATGACTGGAGTTTTCGGACTCCCTTGACGGTCCCCATACAACGGAACCACCGGTCCGATAGTTACTGGGATTGTCAAGGCTTCAGGACTGGTATTTAACTGGGAGATTTTCTGAATGATCTCAGCTCTCTGTTTTGCTAGAACCTCCCGCTCCTTTTCTTCCAATATTCTCTCTAAGGTTTTGTCATGTAACACCTGCGGGGTCAGAGTGGGAGCATAACTCGGGGCAGTGGGATGTGTTTCACTTGGTCCTTCGCCATAATTAGGTCTTGGGAACAAACTTCCTGTGCCTAGGGATCTTAGTTCCTCCTCATAATGAGGGTGTAGGAACGGCATTCCTGAACCTGAGGGTCTACCTACACCTCCGTAGGGAGGTCGAGAGCAAAAATCTTTTTCACGGGAGTATCTTGCCTCCCCACTAACGGGTATCTTTGGATAAATATCCCTCTTCTCTACAGGTCCTAGATTTTCGGGGTAGGGCGGTATGAAACAACCCCCTCCTGCACTGGCAGATCTGGCCTCCTCCGGGGGTGGAGGTCTTCGGAAAATTTCCCCCTCACTAGAAGGTCTACGGTCTTCATTATAAGGAGGTGGACTTCTTGTAAATATGTCATCTAACAATTCATCATCCGACTCTCCAATGGGCACCCAATGTTTACATTTTTCTGTCTTTTTCTCCCCTGTAGGAGGGCCACATGCTGGCATCATTGGAAACAGCCCTTCTACAATCATATTCTGTCTCCACTGTTTCATCTTCTTGGCGCGGGCTTCCTGCTTCAATTTTGGATAAAATTTTGTTAACCCTTTATCCATCCGTGGCTTATCCCTTTCGAAAGCCTCGATTTCCCATTCCTCTAGTGCTTCGTACTGCGTTATTCTAGGTCGGGGATGTAAATCATTCATTCGGGTTCTCAAATTAAATAGAATTCTGCTGTTAAATGTTCCGTCTAACGGAAAAGCCAATACTCCGTCATCTTTTGTGTATTCCGCCCAATTTTCCAACCATACACATGTGTTGTACCCTTTATCGAACATCATGAAAGATGCGGGAGTATTTGGTGGTGGGATTACAACACCTTCTCTAGTTTTAATCGGTTTGTCCTTTTTGAAAAAATTCTTTACTTTATTTACAAGGGACAATTTTCTCTTATTTCCGTACATAATGTCGGTTTTAACACCTTTCCACTGATCGTTTTCAAATCCCATATGCCGTGGATCGGGTCGAGTATGCGGTCTATACGAATGCCACATACGATTCCTACAAGTGACTTTGTTTATAAAATCACTTCCAATCAAAATGCGTCTTTTATTTTCGTGCGGCCAATAAAATGCACGAGTTCAAATATTTTCGACCAATGGGTGCGCGGCCCTTTCGCGAGACAGTTCTCACGCTTCGGCGCTCACCCCTCCTTTACAATTCCAGCCCCGCTACCCGCCCGCTGCGTCTACCAATCCCAGCGCGGCACAGAGTGACGTCAGAGAAGCTTCGCGACTGACTCCCTCTTTTACAAGGTAACGGAAACTTTCTTACTTTCTAAAGTGCTTAGTGCTTGGTTAATTCACAACGAATACACATTCGCCACTGTGCTCAAGTGTCTAGACAGGAAAGAAATGTTTTCACTGCAAGTAAACTACTTCCATTTACTTTTCACACACTACGGGTAGATCTCTTCTGCCTACCCTTCACTCAAGCATTAGAGAACCTGTTACTTCCCCAGACTCATCCACCTTTCCGGGATATATCCGAGCCTAAGGTTTCCCCAGCGAACCCCTTTGCCTTCACCCGAGCTCCGATGAACCTGCTACTCTTCCGATGTGACCCTCACTAGGTTATGCCACAATAGGATTTTCACCAATGAACCTCGTTGCTAACATTTATTCAAACATACATTCAGAAAAAACCCTAGTTAGTGCTTCCAGTTCTGCCTAACCTGCACCAACTTTCCTAAAAGCCAGTGACCTCAAACGAATGGATTCTATTCACCACTCGCTATTCAATTCCCCGGGGATTCCTAACAACATAAAAAACGTTTCACGTACGAATGGATTAATACATATAACAGTATAATAACAAGAATAACAATTTTAAAACATTTCATAATAATTTTTTTTTTCAAGTAAACACTTTTCAAGTGAGTGATCAATTCCCTTGAAGTGCCTACTCTTATAGCAGCATCCGACTTAGCTAGACTAACTAGATCTACCTAACCTTTAACTATTCCCTAACCATCCTCGATGCTACCAGAAAATTACTGATAGAGATCGCAGGTCACCCGACCAATAATTTCGCCACTCTGGCTTCGGGCCCATATGCTCCAATTCACTATATATACATTGATCAGATGACCTTACAATCTACTACCAATAATCATTGAGTCCCTTTCGATTATTTCCAGTGTACCCAACTTACCATCCACCGTTATGGGTACTTATGACCACGATGGGTCAGGGAGCTAGCTGTAAAAGGAAAGGCAGCAAAATACAAACCTCACTTATTGTACTTTTAATTTTCATGAAATGACCACGAACAACTGGGAAGTTTTTAAAACCTTTATCTAAAGTTCAAATTTCAGTGAGTATACCATTTATTGCGAGCAGACAAATCAATAACTAAGATGACAAAAATAACATATCCATATAGGACAAATGCTAAAATAAACATTTATGAATGCAAATATGAGAAGTGGAAAACAGGGATATACTAGGTAGATTCAGAAGTGAGATCTAATAATGGACATTCCTAAACTTATGCACGTATTAGAGTTATACTATTGGAGAAGTGTTTAAACTAAGGAAAAATTCAGAGATCCTATACATCTATAGGAAGAGAGAGAAAAGAGAAACACTATGCATCTAGGAACTACTTTAGTCAGATTTCTATGAGAAGATTATAAACCACATCAGCGATTTTGGGAAAACAATGGAGAAAATGATTTCTAAAAAGGTAGGGTAACATAGGAACATTGAAGTATCTCCAATAATAAATCCAAGATACAGGAAGGTAGATTGAATGAAGTTTAATCCAGGAATAAAGATCCCATCCACATACAATGCCAGCAGACATCAACTGACTAATAATAGAACATTCCCATGACAAGACAAGTGACTTGGCTAATGACATCTTTAGGTTCTATTAAAGCTACAGTGTTAAATATCACACATCTCCTTCCCTCCAAAACAAAATATAAACAAACATGAGATTATGCAAATACAGAACTATACAAAATCAGCAAGATAAGAAGGCCTTCTAGAAACACGCATAGAAGACCTAATATTTTCAGAATTAATTGCTTTATCATTAGTCAAACTCTTTTCTTTGGAATTCAAGCTCTCACCACCTTGCAATTTCTTTCTAACAACAACGATTCTATTTAGATTCCAAATGCGATGATCTTGAGTTTGCACTGCATTGTTTAGAACTTTTATCACTTTGATAGGCTTCATAAATTTTGTATCTGAACTACCCACAATGCCTGGACGTTTGACCATAACCATATCTCCAACACAGACAACAGTTTTCTTAACACTATTTTTAACATCAAAATATTATTTTCTACGTTCAGCTTTGTTCATCTCATTCTCAACAATGTCATCTTTGTTGCATACACATTCTTTACCCTTCAACATTTCATACTTGTTAACCCAAAAAGGCTCCACCTGTGTGTTAGGGATTCTCCCACGGAACAACAAAAATGGAGTCTTTCCAGTTGTAGCATGAGGAGTATATCGGTATTCTTCTATCTTTTCTAAAACACATTTTTTCCAGTCAGATGACAAGTTCTTTGCTAAACTAATAGTGTCTTTGATTACTTTGTTGAATCTCTCAACCATACCATTGGCCTCTGGGTGGTAGAGAGAACAAGTCTTATGCGTAATACCCTTAGAAGATAAATAATGTGCCATTTCTTTGGAAACAAATTGCACACCATTATCTGATAAAATGGTTGCAGGAAAACCTTCTCTATAAAATAACTCACCTAAACATTGAATAATCTTACCTGAATCAATTCCTGACAAAAAAAAAATCTCTGGCCATCTTGAGTACATATCAATGACCACCAGTATGAAAACCTGAGAATCCCTATGTTGTATGGGACCCACTAAATCCAATGCTATGTCCTGCCAAGGACCATTAGGTCTTTTCCTTAAAAACATAGGTTGCGTGTGCGTTTTATAAGACTTGTCACTAACATTACAGTGTATACACTCTCTAATTACCCTTTCAACCATTTTATCCATGCCTGGCCACCAATATGACATGCGAAGCCTCTCTTTGGTTTTGGATAAACCTGAATGAGCAACATGAACTAAATCTATCAAATCATTCCTAAGACTAGTTGGAGGAATCAACCTTGTCCCTCGAAACAACAGATCATTATCAACAGATAATTCACTGCGTACTGTCCAAAAAGGCTTAGTCGAAGCAGAACCTTCCCTGCTATTAGCCCAACCATTTTTCATTAAAGACATAACTTCACATAAAATATCATCTTTTTCCAACTCCTCAGACCATGTTTTCTCTGATAGAAATTCGTAATCAACAGAACAAACCAATTCATCATCTAACTCCAGATGATCATCATCTCCCAAATCACTCTTAGAAACAAGACGTGAAAGAACATCTGCTATACCATTATCTACACCCGGAATGTATTGAACACCAAAGCTATATTCTTGTAAACCAATAACCCACTTTGATATTCTGCCAGACACAAGATCCAACCCCTTCTTGCTAAAAATTTCCACTAAGGGTTTATGATCAGTGTGGACATCAAAGACTAGACCCCAAAGAAATTTCTTCAGTTTTCTCACCGCCCAAAACACAGCCAAGGCCTCCCTCTCTACAACAGAATAACGAGTTTCAGCGTCTCTCAAACTCCTAGATAAAAACATTATGGTTTGTATGCCATCAGGACCATTTTGCTTCAATACAGCACCTAACCCTTTTTCACTTGCATCAGTAACTAAAATGGACTTGATCTTAGAGTTGAAGCTTTTTAACGCAGGAGCCCTGTTTAGCCTTCGCTTAATTTCAATGAACTCATCCTCACATTGATCAGACCAATGAAACTCCACACCTTTCCTCAACAAACACCTCATGTTTACTGTTAACTCAGCAAAACCTTTTATAAATTTTGCATAATATTCAATCATGCCCAAAAGCTTCATGAGTTCAGTTTTATTCTCTGGTGCCACCATTTTGTTTATAGTGTCTACCAATTCAGGTTTAGGCTTCACACCTTCACCAGAAATATTATGCCCTAAGTAGTTTATAGAGTCAGATCTAAATCTACATTTGCTTGCTTTTATTGTGAGATTGTGTTTGCTGAATCTTTCCAAAACCATATTCAGAGTGACATCATGATCAGATACGTTTTCTGCAAAAATTAACACATCATCTTGATATATGCAAACACTAGGAATGTCTTTTAAAACTTTTTCCATCACTCGTTGAAACACAGAGGAAGCAGATACTAATCCAAATGGCATCCTCTTGAATCTATACGTGCCAAAAGGTGTAATAAACGACGTAAAATCTCTGCAAGACTCTTCTAGTTCAATCTGGTGGTATGCAGAAGAAAGATCTATTGTACTAAAAACTTTGGCCTTTCCCAACAATATTAATAATTCAGCAATATTAGGCAGAGGGTATCTGTCGACGATTACACACTTATTGAGTTGCCTGAGGTCGATGCATAAACGCAAATCACCATTAGGTTTTCGCGCTGCGACCACTGGAGCCATACATTCACAACCTTCTATTTCCTCAATGATACCATTTTGCATGAGTTTTTCAATTTCTTTTTTCATATCTTCTTTTACTGCTAAAGGTACACTCCGGACTTTACAACTCACTGGAATGGAATCACTCTTAACTCGTATCTTGTGTTGATAACCTTTGAGACACCCAAGAGTTTCTTTAAATACATTGGGAAAATTCATTTTTAGTTCACAAGAAAATTTGTCTTCCAACGGTTTTACTTCAATTGATTTTTCTTCCCCATCTAAAACACTAAGAATATTGTCTCTCAATTGAATGCAAGGATTGGCATTGGGGTCTAAAAATACTCCTAAGTCACCCTGGTGTATCCAGCTGATAATGCTGTCCCCCTTCCTCGAGACATATATTTTTCCAGACACTAGTCTAGATTTATACTCTATCAGACCTATAAAATAACCATGCAACTTTATAGGTTTTTATCATACCCTAAAGGAATGATGTCAGGTTTAAAAAGAGACACCTTCCCTTTTAATTTTTTTGTGAAAAATGTGTCAGAAACAATTGTAATTTTTGCACCAGAGTCAAACAATACCTTGGTCTTTTTTCCCTCAACAGATATTTCATCAATAGGATCAGCTCTTTTACGCGGGCTTTCCCCACCATCGCCAATGGTTTGAACCACCTCAATATCACAATCAGATCCTGAAGAAGTCCTCTCAAAAATTTCTACTTCTTTCACTTTAGGTCTACTTTTTGTTTTGCATAAAGAAGTGACATGACCTTTTAATTTGCATTTGCCACAGGTTTGTTTCAGAGCTGGACATTTTTTATCATTGGCCAGATGACCAGGTTTTCCACATCTAAAACATTTAATTTCATATCCACTCTTTTTAGAATCTGCCTTGGCAGGATCCTTAACATATTTATCACTTTTAGACCTTACTATTTGAACTTTATTCTCTTTTTCAGTACTTTTTTAAATTATAGCCACACATTTGAGAGAATGCTCTATACGCGTTTTTAAAAGTTTCCAATGCCGACTACGCCAGTGAAGTATCTCCAATAATAAATCCAAGATACAGGAAGGTAGATTGAATGAAGTTTAATCCAGGAATAAAGATCCCATCCACATACAATGCCAGCAGACATCAACTGACTAATAATAGAACATTCCCATGACAAGACAAGTGACTTGGCTAATGACATCTTTAGGTTCTATTAAAGCTACAGTGTTAAATATCACAAACATGCTATGAAATGCAAATGTAAAAAGGACTTTAATGAGATGCAATGATTGCGGAGAAAAACATGGAAAATTTACATATGCAAAGGGTATGTCTTTATTGAAGCAAAGACAGAAAATAGGAAGGTGCAGTTTCAAAGATTTCAGCAAGATATTTACCTAGACTGGTGTGAAAACCAACCCTGGCCACGGGTCAGTTAAGGGCAGGAAATACCCCCAGGAAGGATAGACATCAACGGAACAGCAGGTGCAGAATGGACACCCCAGGACAGGACAGGAAACCCAGATTAGGATCAGGACAGGACCACCAGGACACGACCAGCACCCGCAGTTCGGAAGCAACGCCTGCGCTCCACCCTCTCTGCAGCTATCAGTCAGAACCCCGATTGGGTTAGCGAACTCCCCAGCAAAGTGCTCCACCAGCACTTTAAGGTTTAGTAAAACCTTAGTCTATGGTCAATTTCGGACAGAGTGCTCCGCAGCGCTCTGTATCTTTAGTCACCTATTGAGTGCGTTGGGTCAGTGACAGGTCAGCTATTCGGACAAGTCGGACAAATTCCCTAGGTGAACCTAGGCTAGATATACTGTTTTGGGACAGGGTACCACCCCCCAAATGTTGCAAAGTGTCAGAATCCCCAATTTCGATTGGTCCTAAGGTAGGATTTGGTTAACACACCAATCAGAACAGACTATTTCAAGACTTAGTTTGCATGTTAAGGTGCCGCCTAGCAAGATTGGGGTTCTCACGGAAAAGTGTCACAGAAAACAATGAATATATTCATTTGTTTCAACAAGGGAACACATTTTCCCATTCTCCTGGGTCAGAGGTAGCTTTCTCATGAGCATCTTGACTGTGGCTGCCAGCTGGCTGAGTTCCACTGTCCAAGGTTGTTTCTTGCCTCGCATCATGAGCATGCGCGGAAGGGACCTTCAAGAAGGCTCACGACCCATTTGGACCCCCATTTCCCGCGATACATGAAAAGTAAGCGAAAACAAATTAAAACACAGGAAATAAATGAATGTATTACATGTCATGATTTCGTACTTCAGTTTTATCATTATAAAAATATACTATGCAATTAGATATTAGTGCAATACTTAACGACACGAGAGCAAAGGCACGAGCTTCACCACATGGTTATGTTTGAGCGGCCTTTCTAGGCTATTACGCATGCGCACCCTTTCCCTCTCAAACTGTGACTGCGTCATGTCCCGTGACTATGCCTAACGCATGCGCAGAAACAGAAATACAAGCAGCGTCCATTTTTAGGTACAACGGTTATTTATATTAGTAAAACACATAGGCAAGCTTCGCTATCACACACGTATTTTCAAAATAAAGATATTAGTAAAACGTACATCTTTGTTATGAGGTTACAACCGATTCGAGGTTCATGAATCGAGCAAGTCGCGATGCGAAATCTTGCTCTATCAGTCCCATATAGGTTTCTTCTTGCAGAACTAATGCAAGCAAATATTTATCGGAAAATTACTTGGCTAAGGTTTATTAAGGAAATGACCTTTAAACTTGATCTAGCGGTTTTATGGAATTCCCCTGATGATGCTGCCTCTATTTCAACATCCACTATTAAAGATAAACTAAAACTCCCTCTATGGGATGAGGAATTGAGAAAATGCAACCAGGGCAGCTGCACAGGCAGCTTTTTAGATATCAATGCAGTCCCATTATTTAGCCTTTTTTTTCTGCATACACTGGGTACCACCAGCACTTTTTGTCCCACCTGCAATTTAGATAAGGACAACGTTCATCATTTCTTCTTCTTTTGCAAAGCCTATGATTATCCTTTCAGGAAGTGGATTACACCTATGTGCATTTTGCAAGGCATATAGAGAATGGAACATGCATTGAGAATAAAGAGAATGGACACTGAGGAGAAGATCTGTATCAGTGTCGCTAAGTTCTTATCCTTTGCAAGGATCATTCGCAATAAGGTCCTTGCTCTAAGGCCAAATCATGTTATAGTATTATCATAATTGATATGTATGAAAATCTGTACTGAAATGCTGTTTTGCACTTACCACCATTATGACTTTTTTAAAATGGTATAGGCACACACTAGTTGCTGGTGCTATTATGGGGTTGCTGCTAAAGATTTGCACTTTATGAGATCCTTCCATTTTACTTGCACACTATATCATATGGTAATGAATTTTGAGCTTACTGATGAACTTTTATATTGAGATATATATATCATGTATTGTTTAATGCTATTTTAATATTGTTTATTGATTTTAATACTCATATTTTACATGAGGATGTGTTTTTTATACAATGTGTGTCGTTTCAAGGATCTTTGAATCCAAAATAAACATTTTTGATTTGATTTGATATGGAATATGATACCATCACTGATGCTCAAGTCATAGTTAAATCAGTTAACTATAACTGGTGAATTTCAGTGTATTTTTTAGTTTAAAGTGTTGTGTTTTAACTGGCTTTTTCACCTAACAATAGCGTTCAGCAACTGTACATACTTTGTAGTCTATATGCTAACATGTCCTTGTTCGGATAGATATATAGACATCACTAAGCTACAAGTACACATGTGAATACTACAACATTTACATGCCATTGACTATAGGGATGTCATATGCAGTAGCAAGGCACTTTTGGAGTTAACATGAAGGGAATGTAAAAGTATGATACTTGGGATTCCGAGGTCCGTGAGGGGTGGTGACTGAGAGAAAGCATAAAGAAAGATGGAAAATAGATAGATTTTGGAATTAGATACAACGGATCTCTTTGGGTTAAATGCGGATGTAGAGGTGTTTATGCATCTCTGAATCTTCAGAGACAGATTGTGAATAAGATTTCTTACCTGCGATTGGATTCTTTGTATTTATATCAAGTGGTTTTTAAGACATTTGTGGTTTGTTTTTGTTTCAAAAAGTCAGGAAGTTTGCACCAGATGAGTTATTGAAGAATATAATTTTCAATAAAGTTGCGGGATCCAAAAGAGCCCCTGGGGGTTAGATGTATTACAAAATTATCAACATGAATATAATTGTTGGATAACTTGTGTACATTATTTTCCCCATTTAAGTGCAACAGTGTATTATGCCCTCTGGGTCTAGATGATTAGAAATGTATTTATTATATTTTGTTAGTTTTTCAAATTTCATATCCATTTTAAGCAAAACATGCTTATTGGGGAGCTCGATGATAGTAAATGCATTTAAAAATAATTACTTAGAAATGCCATGTTGAGTTTAAGATACGGGAGAAAAACTGTTGAATCATTGCGATTTTTGGTGAGTACGCATTGTTTTTTGTGATTAATACCTGCAAACAAATGAATTTTGAAGTATTTCTTCTATGTTAATAGCACGTGGTGAATATACATACAAGTTCGAAAAAGGCACTCTTTATGATCAAGGCTACAAGAAAAGAAGTCAGTACTCCACTATTATAAGTTATTACAGTCGAGTGCTGACATCACATTGCCTCTGCTGCCAGAGCCAGCAGCTGAGGTGAAAGCCAGAGCCGGTCACAGAGCAAAATTGATGCAACCTTTTAAAGGAACAAAAAATTGAAGGTTGCTTTTCTTTCTTCTGCTCTTCTTGATAGCTTACAATGACAAGTAGAGGCAGCATGTTTATTTTTTGCATTCTTTCCACTGAGAAAAGCTAGAATCTTTCTGCATGCTTCTACACATTCTGAGCTACTGCAGCTTTTTAGTTTTTTTCAAACTGATGTGTTGAACTGTTTCTAACATCTGGTTGCAACAAATACCTAACAGGGTTTTAAATTTTCCACTAAGGGTTTTATTCCTTTAGTCAATAAACAACAAGATCCCTATACCTGGGGCGGTTAATACATTTCAAAGACATGAGTACACATCACTCAGGTTGTATTTTTTATTTACATACCGAGGTAAACCCCTGCTATCTATCGCAGTGCGGTATAAATCCTCTAATGTCTAGTTTTCCCCACTTAATCTATTGTTCCAAAAAAATTAATTACTGAGGTCTCAATTCAAACAGTGTCCAGGGTAATGTCCAACCAATGTCTGCCCTCTTTACTGGCAGTACATCTATCCACACTTAACCACAAGTGCACAAACCTTAAAAGGAAAAAAATGTGTGGTGGAGAGGAAGGCACCTGACGGGCGAACAACCCTCGGGGGTGTTGGCAGATGTTACCAACTCAATGCCCCTTTCTCATCATCGGTTGCCTTCCAATCCGAAAAGAAAACAAAGTAGGTACAACACATAAACTGAAATGCGTGTAAAGGTGCAACATAAAGAGTATAACAACATTAACTCATAACGGACAGAGTGACATAAAATCAACAGCCACACCCACTCAATTACTTTATTCTTCGTTTCAGTGTGAGCTGATGAGTTAAAAAAGAGGTTGGTAGCTTAGTATCGCCTACCAGTACCTGATACCGACATGTTTCACTGCCCCAATAATTTCGGCAGATTCATCAGGGTATTCAACACTCGGTCACTGCACCAATTTTTTGAACATCCTTTCTGGACACTGTTGAGTTGAGACACAAATAAAAACCAGAGACATGCCCAGTAGTCAATATAAATTCATAGGTTTCCACAATAGAGTAATGGTTGCAAATATCCTTATAATCATATGGTTATACAATTATAATTACCCCAGGCCAGCATGGGCAACTCATACCGGCTGACCGAATCACACTTTGACTCGTTTAAAAACGATTGAGGTATCAATCTATAGGAAATGAAACAGGATATGAAAAAGGATATTATGGAACAACCAGACCTTATACAACGAAATTGCACATCAGCGCTAATTTCTATCGTTTTTTTGTGTCATAGTGTTGAGGACATGGGGCCCGTGGCAACCCTAATCGCGCGTTTTAACCGAGAGGCGCGGGCGGATTACAACCCCATAATCACATACATCATAACGTCAAGGTTCCCTTTACCAATGCGTGGGGCACAGGGCACCCGAGACATGGTGCGCATCGTTCTATACCTTCGGCCCTAGCTGCGTAGTAGCGTTACTTAAAGTGACTGCTCGTTTGTAAATGCAGCTTCATGCATCCGTCTACCATCCTTTAGGACAGTGATGGGCAACATCCGACGTAACAGAGAATTAATTGAAAGCAATATTAAATCATCCTTTGTTTCATGTTCTCATAAAAGTATTCATGTTTCCCAGCCATGTACTTGAGTAAATACACTCATAAGTGATTTTACATGTTTGTGTCTGAATAGAAACTGGAGGACGAACTTTCTAGGGCGAAAATTGCATTGCAGTCGCGTGAGGACCTCTTACAAGTTGTCGAACTGCAACATATCACGCTGGAAAATGAAGTAGAGAAATACAGAGCATCTAGGACCAGGTAAAAAAGTGCAAAAAGATACCGATTTCTACGTTTTTTTAAGTGCTGTTTAGAAGCACCATTCCACATTGGTTTCATGAGAGATATTTTGCTTTTAATATTATCTTGTTAAGCGATCTAGATGGCTCAGTGAGTTAGGCGCTTGTTGCTGACAGCGGCTAAGCATGTGATATGGCGTGTTACCAACCAGTAGAAGTGATTACTGAAAATTGTTTTGAACATGGCAAAACGGGGAAAAACAACTTCTGGGACTTCATTGCAGATTCCACAGACTGGTTACTGGAACATTATTTTAATGCTGATTCACCATTTACACTGTCAAGTAACAGGGGAGTGGATGTGGTGTAATGGCCAGAGCTGCCGAGTTTGGAACTGATGAACAGGGTTAGAGTCTCGACGTTGATTAACATACTATGATTCTGGGCAAATCATATAATCTGCCTGTGCCTATAAAAAATTATTGTGAACTTGTGTAATGTAACTGGTTCTCATGCAAGGCATTCCGATACCTTCAGGTCGAGTTTACGCTATATAAAACTGCAACCAAAAAACAGTTCATCTAGGCAGTGACACCAACAAAAGACATGGCCATGCATTCATCCGCCCACTATATTCTGTAGTAATTTAGAATTCTCATGGTACCTGGAGGGCATGATGCTATCACTCTATTGACAAAAACAGTGTGTGTTTGAATCCACAATATATATATATATAGTTATTTAGCCTGATTTGAAATGTTCGGTGTCCAATTTATTTTATTTTATTTTTGGTCACATATTGCATCTTGTAAGGATTACTGTATGGACTTTGGAAATGTGGATTTTAACCCCAAAGAAATGTGTGGATTTTAACCACTTTATATTGTTTGAAACAGACCACAGCAGGAGTAATGTTTTGGAAAACAGACTACAAAGCACTATAATTGTAGTATGTCCTTTATCTCTATGATCACATGGTGTAATGCAAGAGAAAGAGAAAAAAATGTAACTTGAAAAAAACTGTGGAGCACCAGGTATTTAACTGTGGTAGTCTTACTTACTGACTGTCTGTGAGCAAGGGCGGATGCCCGAAACGCGTCAGATTTTGTTAGGCTCAGCTTTTAAATAAACTTCTGTGCCTTCAATTACGCTGGATTTGTGTGGTTTTCCTTGGTCGTACAATACGGAGCTTTGGGAGGCTGCAGCTGTTGCATTCTAATTTCGGAAGGTGATTGCTTCCGAGACGAATCCACTCCCCTTCAAGTTGGCTGCGGTGTGCAATCAGTTCACACTTTCTTCCTGGAAGGAATTCAGTCAACTACAGCCCCCGTGTTCAAAGGGCTCAAGTCACTCGAATCAAGGAAATATATCAGCGACGTCTTTGACAAACCGGGCGGCATTTAACGCTGAGAAAATATCCCTTGTGGTGAGTGCTCGTGAATTAAGTGACACGGTGGGGAGGAGTATCCGGCACCAGCGCGTGACCCTGGGAGCTTCATTAAGCTCGGGTCTTCGGACGCTGAGACATTTCAAAGCAATTTTGAGCCTATCGCTATGTCAGCTGAAATTCTTCGTGGTAGAGAGGCGGCGGCTGCTGCACTCTATTCTAACCTGCCGAAAGTTACACCAAACTCAAGAGCAAATGATAAAGCGGACCCAACGGGGAATGACAACACAGCAGAAAGCCAAATACCATCGGCGCTTAAAAGACTTGAGAAATGTATGTACCAAGAGATGTCAAAATGGTGGGAGCACAAATCGCTATCAATGTATCTAGAGGAAAATCGTGTGCCACGTGGGTTGCGCATTTTACTAGCGCCCAGTTACGACAAGCCAAACTCTAATATGTTGAAAGAATGGGGCCAAACAAACTTAGAGTCTTCCACCAAGCTAATACAAATCCTAGTAAAATATGCATCCATTGACAGAGAAATACTAATGAAGGAGATAGAGGAAATCAATGACCTGTTACAAAAATTTGAACCACATGAGATCATTACCAAAACCCGGAAGGAAATTGACGAGCGCTTGCTTAAACAAGAGGAAAAAATCAAAGCAAGAAAAATCTATAAATTCGCCAGAGATAAGGAGGACTATGCCCAAGGTCGAATATATACTTTTGCGCGCAAATTCGATAGTGCCAAACGTACAAAATTTGCGCAGCAAGCTCAGCAGGCTAAACAGGGCAAGACCTTAAATCAAGCGGGTTCTTCTACTTCGGCCAAGATACCATCTACAATGTGTAACAACCAGGAAATAAGCGACAATGAATCGCTAACAAGTGGCCCTACATCAGATGAGGAGGGCAATACTCCATGGGATGCAAATTCATTGATCCTTGACCTAGGCGAGGAAGTGGATTTTTTAGTTTCGGATCGGTTACAGACTTTAAGGCCTCGGACCAAACATCAACCAAAGGGGCAGCAGCAGCAACAAAGCGAGCCAGATGCAACAAAAGGAGGAGCGAACGCCGGAAAAAGCGCAAAATGGCCCAAAAAAGCAAAGCGGCAATATTGGCGCAAAAAAAGATAAAAGACAACACTGTTATCAATTTATCTACCGTTACCATTACTGAAGCGGAAAAACAACTGTTGAGCCTGGGGTTAACTTACTGCCCAGCATCTGACTTTAATTACGCAAAAACCTGCGTTGATGTTTACCTATTTATCAGAAAACTTAAAAACAAAAAATTCTTTAACATCAAGGAAGGCTTGAATGAAAAAACATTGCCGGCAACACAGAGACTGTGAATACTCCTCTGCCATTACCGGCTAAAGACACTAAAACGTTGTTGGCGCTGCACCATCTGGCCTCCGACAACACATTATCTCCTGATACTATTTCTACTCAGGATGAACTCAGAGTTGCTTCCATTCCACAAGTTGAGGCTAACATCAGCCCATTTAAACCTAGGTCAAAATTTAATCCCACTATGCCTAGGGATTCAATTGATGTGTTCCAGGATCTGGTGGTTGAGGACCTCAAACGACTACATCACAAGATCAAACATAAAAAACGCTACAAAGGTAAGCATGAAAGAGATTATTTCTCACTCATCAAAAAATTGGGCAATGACCACAAAATCATTGTAACTGCTGCAGATAAGGGCGGCAATGTAGTCATTTGGCCCCAAGAATCATATATTGAGGAGGCAAGGAGACAGTTAAACGATCCAACATGCTATTCTAAAACCAACATTAAACATTTCAATGATGCAAAGGATGTTTTAAAAAAACTTTTGTATAAATGCAAAAGAGATGGCATGATCTCCTCCCAGGAATTTGAATTTCTTCATGTTGAGTTCCCTGTATTGCCCAAGTTATATCTACTCCCAAAGATTCATAAGCAGGTTACACCAGTCCCTGGCCGGCCTATCATCTCGGCCATTGCGGGGGTGGCGGAACATGTCACACAATACATTGACT
Organism: Lissotriton helveticus; assembly: GCF_964261635.1. NCBI lineage: Eukaryota > Metazoa > Chordata > Amphibia > Caudata > Salamandridae > Lissotriton > Lissotriton helveticus. The sequence goes on from NC_136069.1 coordinate 222,442,886, forward strand.
ATTTCCTGCAGGACTTGGTTAAAAATCTACCTACTTATGTCAAGGACACTGGCGATTTCATTGCTAAAATTAAGAACATTCCTTGGAGCAATGATATGTTAATGATTACTTTGGACATAGAATCGCTCTATACGAGCATAGAGCATACATCTGGTCTTAAAGCACTGGAATTTTTTCTTGGTAAAAGACCCATGAACTGCTACTGTCACAACAAAGTACAGATGGAGTTAACTACCTGGTGTCTGAATAACAATTTCTTTTTATTTGGGAATGATATCTATATTCAGAAGCGTGGAGTTGCTATGGGGGCCTGCTTCTCTCCTAGCTATGCGTGTTTACACGTAGGCTGGTGGGAGGAGCAGGTCCTCAGGCAGCAACACGCATACATTTTTGATGAGCATGTTTTGTTGTGGATACGTTATATTGATGATGTTTTTGTTTTATGGCGCGGGGATTTAAACAGTGCAGACAATTTTGTTGCTAATCTCAATATAAATCAGGAAAATCTGAAATTCACCAAATCTATTAGCAATTGTGAGGCAGAGTTTCTGGACGTCAAATATTTGTGCATAATGGGTACTTGGCAACTAAACTACATAGAAAAAGCACTGCTGGCAATAGTATCCTCCACGCCAGCAGTGCACATCCACAACATGTAGTAGATAATATTCCTCTAGGCGAACTACTCAGGATCAAAAGAATATGCAGCACTGAAAAAGATCTTGAAGAATGCATCAGTGAAGCCCTAGATAGATTCAGACAAAGGGGTTATCGAGAATCTGTCCTAAAATTGGCTGTGCAGAAAGCCAAAAGCAGAACTCGCGATTCCTTACTTGACCAAACTCATAATAACGAGTCAGTCGAAGCCTCTGATAATAATACCGATGCACCAAGACTTATAACTACTTTTAGTAGACAAACCAGACAAATTAGATCTATTGTAACACAAAGATGGTCGGTTTTACAAACAGATTTGGTGTTAAAACCAAGATTGCCTAGCGGTCCTACTGTGACCTTTCGGAAGGGCCCTTCCCTTAGGACACATATCTGTCACGATTTCCCAGAACTTAGGAAAAAAGAGGAGTGGATGAAATCCCGATTTGGGTTCAAACGTTGCACCTCCTGTAGGGCTTGCAAATTTGGTAAAACAACCACCCAATACTACACACCTTTCAGTCCTGACCCAGTTAACATCAAGGGTCAGTTTACTTGCAAGACTGAATTCGCTATTTATGTCCTGACATGCACATGTGGGCTCAGATATGTCGGCAGCACACAAAAGCCTGTGCATGTCAGGATTCTACAGCACCTCCGAGCCATCGTGAACAATGATTCATCATATCCGGTGGCCAGGCACTTTAAAACTAATCATAAAAATGATCTACAATGCCTGAACTATTTCGTCATCGCCTCGGTGGACAAGCCTGTGAGGGGTGGCGATAGAGAGAGGATGCTTAGAAGACTTGAGTCTCAATTTATTTTGGAACTAGATAGCAGATTCCCAAATGGGCTGAATAATACGGATGATTTGCATGTTTTCTTATAGATATTGTTCTTTATTACTGCAGGTTAGATAGAGTGTCAGTCGTCTAGCACCTCCATGTTGATTTTTTTTAAGAATTTCGTTTACTTACCACTTTCCTTTTTCCCTTCACTTATGGCTTCATGGTTGTTACCATACCAGCTACCCCCTATTCAATTATTATTTGGGTAGCACTTTATCTTGCTTTTAAAAGAATTTTCGGGCATAGACATTAAGTACTTTATGCAAATCTCTGTTTCCTTACCCACAATTGCCCTCAGATAACTTAACATTGGTCTCTTTCCATATGTAGTCCGCTATTCCTATTTGGCTTTTGACTATTGTCCTTACTTGCATTTTAGGCATTTATTATGTTGTTGCTATTTTATTGGATTATCAATGAACCTTTCCAATTTGTTTTGCTGTAGTGTAGTCAAATGTTTACAATATTGCGTAATTTGCACCAGCATGCATTCGACACCTTATTTGACTATGTATATATAGTCGTGTAATTTGCACTTTTGCATTAGCACTTTATGAGGATATATAACCTCAAACCCAATTTTGTTTATTTTTATTTTTTGGGTCCAGTTCTTAAACATTTTCTACAATATGACAAGAATCTGTATATACTATATCAGCACTTTACTGTTAAAATGTATTTATATTTATATTTATATTTACGTATGAATCTTGTTATTTGTTTGAATATGGTAACCCATATATATTTTATAGACTTGCGCAAAATGCACTTTATTGCTTATTTGCACATGGATAAGGTCTCATCTATCATACTACATTGGATTTATGTGAACTTTAATATAGCACAACGGAAATTGACTATTTTAGCACTATATGCAGTTATTTAGCCTGATTTGAAATGTTCGGTGTCCAATTTATTTTATATTATTTTTGGTCACATATTGCATCTTGTAAAGATTACTGTATGGACTTTGGAAATGTGGATTTTAACCCCAAAGAAATGTGTGGATTTTAACCACTTTATATTGTTTGAAACAGACCACGGCAGGAGTAATGTTTTGGAAAACAGACTACAAAGCACTATAATTGTAGTATGTCCTTTATCTCTATGATCACATGGTGTAATGCAAGAGAAAGAGAAAAAAATGTAACTTGAAAAAAACTGTGGAGCACCAGGTATTTAACTGTGGTAGTCTTACTTACTGACTGTCTGTGAGCAAGGGCGGATGCCCGAAACGTGTCAGATTTTGTTAGGCTCAGCTTTTAAATAAACTTCTGTGCCTTCAATTACGCTGGATTCGTGTGGTTTTCCTTGGTCGTACAATACGGAGCTTTGGGAGGCTGCAGCTGTTGCATGCATATATATATATATATATATATATATATATATATATATATATATATATATATATATATATATATATATATATATATATATATATATATATATATATATATATATATATTCTAGCATCAGGCATGGAAGTGCATACATATAATTATTTTACCAAATATGGCGCTCTTTGTGTCACAACATATGCCCACAGCTGACGGATAATCAGCCTAAACTCAATGCCCTGTTTATTCTTCTACTTTCTGGTATAATGTGGAGTGTTATCTGCCGGAGACCTGTGAAAGATTGGCTGGGGATAATGTGAGTTTTTATTTTCAAGTGATGTTGGGTGGTGTTGTAGAAGGGTGGGTGAACTATTCTGGAGCTTGTGAAGGGTGGGAGCTGAACATTGAGCTGAACATTGAGCCTTGGAGGGAAGCTGTGAGGGTGGCAAATGAGTGATCTGTCTGGATATTACACAGAGTGCCTGAGTGTCAGCGGAGTTGTTAGCAAGCTAAGAGGTTGATCTGGGAGTAACCAAAACTTGGAGCGAGACCTATTGAAGGCTGGGAGAAGACCTTTGAGGGTAAACGTTGGTTAGTGCAGCATAAAAGGCAGTGATATAATGAGTTGTTGAATATGTAGGCCCCTTGGCAGTTCTTCCAAGTTATCAGAGGACATAGCGGACCCATAAATTACTGTAGACTCTGGTGGTGGGTCCATAGCTTTCAAAATACCAAGGCCTCTATAATTCCTCCCCTGCCTCTGGTTGCTGAGAATTTCAGTAAGAGCCCTTCCTACATTCAGGTAACAAGGACCTTGGATTTTTGCAGCTCAAGTTCCCAAGGAGGTGTGCACCAGGCCAGTATGCAGATGAGACAAAGGCAGGAAGGACTGTAGTAGGGAATATTGAATCCAAAATGTTGACAGGTCAGAAAATATCAAGATCATAATGTCAAGGGACAAAATATTGAATAGGTAATTGCACAGGGGAGGTAAGGATTTACTATTCTCAACTCCACAGCTACATACCTTGAAGATATGTATATCACCAAAGTATGCATAGCTTGGGTGTGGTATTGCTAAATCAGTGCTCTGAAGGGAGTGAAAGAATAAAAGGATTTGAGTAGATGTTTTACAGCCTCTGTATTTCATGTTTACTCTACTTTGAGGTCTAAATTTCTGATTACCAGCTAGAGTATACAGGCACCTCAGTTAGGGACACAGTCGATATCATTTGGGAAGGGACACATGCAGGTCCGTAAACACATACTTCATTCTGTGTGATGACCAACCGTTTTCCCCCCCAAGGCTAATATTTGATCCCTCTTCTCTTTTATACCGCTTGTGATTAGCTCAATATTGCACCATCTAAGCGAGGGACCAGGTTAACATTTGATCCCTCTCCTCTTTGACACTGCTGGGCTGAAGCATTACACTGCACCATCCATGCGAGGGTCTAAGGCTAATGTTTGATCCTTTTCTATACTCCTTGCTTTGAGTGCAACACGTCTAAGCGAGGGGCCATTTTTCCAGTAGTTACCCCTTCTCTTTTATACTGCTTGTTTTGAGCGCAATACCGCACCTTCTGAGCAAGTGAACACAAGCCATTTGTTTGATCCCTCTCTCCACCTCTACACTGCTTGTTTTGATCCGAATACTGCAGCATCCAGGCGAGGGACCACTTTCCCAGTAGTTGCCCCGGTTTTCTATAAAATGTGTCTGTAATCTATTTGAAAACCCCGCAACTAGTAACAAAGTACTTGGTGCATTAGTAGCACTTGGACTCGAACCCTCAATTTCCAGGGTTACGAACACCAAAACGCTTGCTATGTCAGAGTCCTCCTGACATCATCATCCCACATGGGACCGCCGAGCGAACCACGCTGGTTTCCGTGTATTTTGAACCACCCCAAGGTTGCCTGTCACTTTAAGACGCGGGGCGTGCCTTTGAGCCACCGACGTCACACACCCACGAGGGACGGCCGAACCAATCAGGGGCGTCTAGCATTTAAACCGGTCTGTTTACCTTCCCCGCACTCCCGGAAGACAGCTGCTGACTGCATAGGTACACCGAGGGAAGCCGCGGTCGTTAAAGTAAGTTGACCCTACCCTGCTACCAAGGCTAGCATTCGTGACTCTAACTAATCCGTACTATTTCCTAACGGTCTCTTATCTTTGGTATTTCTCTCAGAAAAACGCCGCGTGAAGATATCCCACGCTGTCGTCTCCGTAGGGGCTTAATCATGTCCCTTAGGAAGTGAGTCTTTTCAATAACTTCCAGAAGACCTACTGTTGCTTGTTACTTCTCCCGCTTTGAGAGGGAGCTTTCCTCTCTGTGTGTGGCTTTTTTGTTTCTCCAAAATCCTAGGATATACTTGCAAAACATCTTTCTTAACACTGAGTGTTGTGTGTTCACTCTATCGCTCTTTAAGTAGAAAGCGAGTTGCATATTGCTCGTTCGAATTGAGAGTCGAGCAATTACCTGATACCGACCTCATGACAGGGACGGTGTGTGTGGCTAATTTAGATGCACCCAACTAGGGAATCTAAGGTAGCACCCCACTTCTGGTGTCACATAAATCATGCATGATACCTATACCTCCTCAATTTTGAAACAAATGTTGATCAAAATTTCCCATTGAAGAAAGTAACCTCTCTTCTTCATGTTTATGTGTGTGGTCTTGTTTGTCCCTTCTCCCTTACAGGTCTTTTTATACATCCCCACCAACTGTGTAGTGGGTAATTGACGGAAATTTTCCGAACATTTTCACTGTATATATATTTTTCACATTTTGAGCCTCCCGGGAGGGTACGCCTTAGCGCGCGCACACCACCGGAGGACTTTACTGTAGGTCCTGAAGAAAGCTGAGCAAAACGCAACCAAACAGCTGAAACATGTCGACCAACCTCTGTCTTGGATTAGGATTCCGGTTCCTTAATTAAGAACCTGGGGAGTCCGCTCACTTTGTTTTTAACCAATGCAGGCTGGCCATTAATAAAACATTTTTTGAAGGCACACCCTTTGCATTTTTTAACATTGAACACATTTGCACAATCACATTCAGTCACTTCCTAATTTGGGCACTGTTGCACTCATCACATCCTGCTCCGCTGTAGCCAGGCGTCGTAGCACGCTGGGGAGACATTCGGTCACCCCAGCGGGGACCCAATGATGAAGCATGTCACCAACTAGTGGTGAGTGAGGGTCCTTCAAACAAGTGAAGTTCTTTTCCCTCCACCTATTATAGGGTGACCACCAAGCGCCCTGACTTTCTTCTATTGAAGATAGTCCATTGGGCTCATACAGGGACTTAGAGATTGCCCCGCTGCGTGTATGCACGTGTGTGAGCATTGATCACGCGTGCAGCACACGGCGGAGTTAAATTTTTTTAACTGCCACCAGTTTTATTATCTTTTGTATCACAGTCACTCCTTTGTTGTTTAGATACTCTACTTTGGAGTCAGGTTTGCTCAGTTTGCCCGGTGTCAGCATTCAAATATACTCCTGAGAATTGAGGTGTTCCTGTCTCTCCTCTACTTCTCTGACTGCCTCTCCACCCCTTGTTTATCACTTCATTCACAGCAGGCTCCCTGCATATCTCGTGTGATCAGTTTCCATATTTCCCACCTCTGCACAACCTGGTGCAAAACTGAAAGGATCCTTAGCCCGAGTAGATTGCGGGACCCCACTTTTACTTCCTGACACTAGCATAGTCTGTGGGAGATCCAGTGAAAAGCATCCAGTCAGAAACAGTCTATAAGTGACAAACTCAACAAAATGTCATGTGTATTTCAAACCATTCACATATGTGGCCTAATATCATCATTTATTCACAGGCTCCAGTCTAGTGCATTATGCAAGCATCTCCCCTTGAATTCACACATTAAACATAGTCATCTGCAGCCACCCAAATACTACAGGGGAAATGAGACACCAAGTAGTCTAAAACAGGATCTTACAGTTTGGTCAAGTGAAGAAACCACGCTTGAAATGTAGGTATCTGGATACTAAAGGTTTCTACTTGACCACTAGATCACATCTACTCCTTGTCACACGCACCTCAAGTTCCTTTACGGAGTAAAATCAAAAGGATGGAGACATTGCATGTTGTGTATGTGTCTGTCTGACTGTGTGTACCTGTGTGTGGTAAAATGGGGTTGCTAGGTGGGTGAATATTATTCCAGTGGGAACAGTTTTCTTCAGAACACTGTCTTACATAATGTCTATAAAAGCTCATTTCAAATATTTCTTATTTGTTTTTGGCAGGTCAATATATCTGTCGTTTTCATGTTAATGGAATCTGACGTTCTATGAATTATATTTTTAACAGGCTACCTTTCTGTTCACCAATACATGCCTGGCAAATGTGCTTTACAATGCATCATTTGACCCTGAAAAACAGAGAACAGTATTAAACACTGTGTATTACTTACTATTTAACATGTTGATGGCACATAGTGAAATCACAGGCAGTGGTAGATATGTTATGACTTTTACTCAAAAGATTCTGCACCTTACAAATTCTTGGGGGGGAACCGCCCAAGCACCCATTGCCGTTGTCTGGCTGAATCGCAGAGCCCACTCACTGGGCACAGTATGAAGTCTGGTTTGCCAAAATGTGCCTGCGCTGCTTTCGGATGCCATTCCGGCCCTGTTGACATGCAAGTTTTGGAAGGCTGCCAGGACTACACAGGGAGAGGAGGGCTGGGCCTTCAGAGTGAGTGTTTGTTCTGAGCCAAGTACAGATTTACAAATGTGACTTTCTGCCTTGCACCTTTCTGCATCACTTCATGCCAGTGTGCAGCTATATGGTCACCCAAACATGACTGAACCCCATGCATGACAACCCTGTCTTCCCACACTGGCGACACAGTTAACACCCTTTGCTCCAACCATGAGCAAATAACGGGATAACCTCTTACCAAAAAATCCATGAAATACTATAGGGGGTAAAAACATGGGCAGGAAGCAGAAATCTGTATTTTCGTACGCATCGTTCGTGAACACAGAACTCTTCAGCCCGAGTATAAAAGGCCACGGCCAATGCCCATACAATCTATGACAAAGGTGCCATTGTACAGAGGTGCACTATGGGCCCGGTTTAAGGTTCGGCGGACAAGGTACTCTGTCGAACTGCCACACATCATGTGAACAGCGACGAATAGCAGGGTGATTGAAGGATGCTAGATTTAATCTCATACATTGAATGCTGCTCAGGCTGCAGCCCAGACCATTGCTTTGTGCCCACTATGCTTCTCCAAACAGTCACCAGCTGTATGCAAACCAGTGTTGGTCCACCACTAAGGGTAAGAGTCCAGCCTGAACTGGCATGCCAGGTCACCTCCAGTGGGGACCACAAGCGACCCCAGACTGGGTTTGCCTACTTTTCGAGGTATAGGTTTAGTCCTTTGGCACAGTAGGTGACAATCGATGGACTGGGATGCAGCCCGAGCAATTACCAGTGGCTGAGATGAGTTCAAGCAGTCTTCCCATGATCTTGCTGTTTGTTGCATTAAACACCCTCAGTGGCATAAGTATGCCCATCCATGGGTCCTTCGTTCACTGTGCCATAGTACTCAGGTTATACCACACTGAAAAGGCCTAAGAATGTGGACTGCCTTTGTTCCTGTTTGAGGCGACTTTGCCTCATAGTTTGATCTAGATTGCTCTTATTGGTGCAGGACAAAGACTGATCTGCATTTAGCTGGTGTCTGTCTAGGGTGTTATAGTGGGTGGAAAAAGATGTGGCCCTGAGTGATTGCCATACATCCCTTCCATCACCTTGTAATTTGTTGCAGTGAACTCCCTAAGTGTTAAGAATATGCTCCGATCCCATGCTCACTTTGGGGCAGATTTACAAGAAACTGATGCATCTTTATAGATGCGTCAGTTTCCCTGCGCCTGGGTCAAAAACCCTTGTGCCACCATAGATGCGCCGTATTACGGCACACTATGGCGCAAGAATTGACAGATGTGTCAGAAATTCTGATGCATCTGTTAGTAGAAAAATCACGCATTGCCGGAGTCGTGTCACAAGCATGACCCAACTCCAAGCAATGCGTGTTGTGACCTATATCCAATACACTGCGTGACTCCTTGCGCCTGCTTCAAGCAAGCGTAAGGTTTTGACGCAGTGGTGTCCTAAAAGTCACGCAGTCACTTTTACGAGGCTTTCCTGCATGGGATTGCCTACGCTGCATACATTATACCTGACGCAAGTATGTCACGCAGGGCTTTACAACATGACGCATCTCCCTAGACGCAATGACAGCGTAAAAGTGACGCCTGGGGCTTGTAAATCTGCCCCTTTGAGGGTAAGGAAAATTGACTTGTGGGACGGGATGCATTATCCACAAGGGTTTGCTTCGAATTATCCCCACTGAGGCACTTCCTAGACTCTCTACCATGCTATTGTTGCTATAGGACTCAAATTACACCTCCCTGACAAGTCCTAAGTAGGCCCAAACTTGTCTGGGGTTGCTTGTGTTCCCATCTGAAGGGGATCAGGCCTGGCATATGTGTGTGAACTGTTCCCATTAAAGGAGGACCTGATTTGCATATTGCTGGTATCTGTCTAGATTGGCATAGTGGGTACAAACAATGAACTGAGATGCAACCTGAGCAATCACTAGCGGCTGACAGTAATTCAAGGATTCCTTCCATCACTACTTCATACGCCGCAAAACTCTACATGGAGGTATAGGGTATATTCCCAGTCTTTTCGTATCGTACATGGTTGGATGTGTCAATGAAATCTCTCTATGGCCAATGGAAGTCTGACAGGGTTTATTGACAAAAGAAAAATTAAGTTCTATGAATCCCAAAGTAAAGTGGACAGAATTTCCTCCTACTCTGGCTAATGAAGCAAGATCCTCGTGCAACTGTAGGACACAACTTTATACACGAGTACTTCTTTGTTTCTTGCAGGACCATGTATTTAAGTCTTTAAAAAAACACAAGCAGGTGTTTAGCCTGAGCTCAAGAGAATGGGTAAACCTTCAAATAGTGACAGCTTGTGTAAACATGTTCTACTGAGCAAGCTGGTCACTGTTTTCACACTTTGTGAGCTAAGAAGGGGGAATGGCTCAACTTCAGAGATGGGCAGTTTCTGTGGGCAGTGTTAACATAACTATGAAAATGTAACTCAAGCAATTGGCATATTACAGAGGAGAGCCCTATGAATATCAGACACTGCCCCTAATGTCAGCGTGCCCATCAACTTTCAGTACTCAAACACCTGCGGGAGTATGATCCTCAACATCATTCAAGTCCGAAGGACTTCCATACAGAGAATGAAGAACTTGTAGGTAACAGAAAGAGTCCGTTTTTAGTAAGTGCTGTTTGCTTGTGGCAATGAAATTGTTCATAATGGCACCGCCAAATATGTCCACCTGCTTTGAAATATGGATTAACTCCAGTGTCCTGTTCTTTCGATTTTGCAACTTCCCCATGCTTGTTTTCTACTCACTGGGAATCTTATCTTTCCATTCCATTCAATTATGTCGGGTCTGGGGGCTTTGCGGAGTAATGCATCCACTGTAGGGGTCTGTGTTTGACCTCATGGTCACACATTCAAAACCTGGCGGGTCTACTCAGCCTTTCATCCTTCTGAGATCGATAAAATGAGTATTGTTGGGTGATAATAAACATCTGGTATTCAGCACCAAGATACCCTTCTTGGTGCACGTGGGCTTTACAAATACAAATGTTAACACACCATGCAGGCAATTTGTTTGCTTTTCCGGAGCCCAGACCCCTGTGGATATTGCATGTGGCAGAGATTCTTTTCCAGTCCTCTGTAGAGGAAATGTATGCATGATTTGCTTCCTAATCTGTCACTTTGAACCGGGCTCATCCCTCATGTGAAACTATATAATAGCATCCATGCAAATAGGATAGCGAGACCCCCCTCAGACATGGGACGGTCCCTTTTTGGGTAGCTGTTTGCGCCATATAAGTTCAAAAAATAAATAAATAAATATACGTATGGCCTGGGGTCCCCAGAAAAGTTTCCAAATGTAGAATCAGCCTGCCACAAACAACCTCAGGAATTATTTTTATTATTTTATTTGTTAGTCTTGTAAAGCGCACTGTCACCTTGCAGGCATCCTGGCGCTGATAACTCCATAAGGGCAGAAGAGTGTCAGAGCAAGTCGGTCAGACTGCGTTACTTGGGAAACAACCAAGTTTTAACCTTTCTCCTAAAGGGAAGAAGCTCCTTAATGTGCCTGATCTCGTACGGGAGCAGATTCCATAACTTGGCCGCTGCCACCTCAAAGGATCTGCCCCCTGATCTAACCTTCCTAAACCGAGGCACTTTCACCAGTCTAGCCGATGAAGAGCGAAGCAATCTGATCGGAGCAGAGGGTATTCAATATGATGTTCATATAATTCAAGCAGGTGTCTGAGAATCCAATTTTCGAAAGCCCGTAGCTTCTGTTCTCCTCGTTTTCAAACTCGAAAACGAGGAAAACAGAAGCTACGGGTTACCATGCCACTTCAGACAATATCTACCATATAAGAAGTTTTCTGAAAATTGGATTCTCAGACACCTGCTTGAATTATATGAACATCATAGTGAATACCCTGTGCATTACTTTGTGAAGCCCTGGAGAAGTCTCTTTTAGAGACGAAACGCGCCGGCTATGATCTTCCATTCCTATGAAAATAGGATATAAAGAAAACTTTTTTAAGAAACTTACATCGGTGATCGGCACATCTTTTTGTGTGTTCACTGGTTCTTGAATGATCAACATTGTATTTATATAACTTACTGAATAGTGCTGAACCCTTTTGTGCTCAATGTTGTGATAGGACTCGTTCCTAGTTAAGGGGCATAGAGGTGAGTGCTCCTTGGTTCTTTGCACTATAGGATACCAAAAGACACTTTTCATTTGTCAGCGGCGGTCTCAATAGCATCTACCCTCATTTTGTTTGCATTTACCTCACTGTCGCTATATACAGAAGAGTGACCCAAAATATGTGCACTAACCCAAAGCCCACCATCTCATTCAAAGCTATCAAAAAAAGCACCACTCAGTGGAGTGAAACACCTTTCCCTCAACGAGAAGAAACCATATCTCCAGGTGCCATCAAGGGACTTCACCTTGTCCAGACAATCATAGCACTGGTGTAGATCTAGAGATGCGGATTAGGCATGTGGGCATAAAGTGAGATTGATCAGGCTGGATCCTCTTAGCATTCAAACCAATCATGGATTGATAAACCTAAATCGTGAAATATAGCTTTTCTGTGAAATATATCTTTCTTACTCACATTTGATCAGTGGATTTGGTCACATTTAATCCAGAACCTTTCAGATATGGGAACCGATGTTAAATCATCTCGCAGTTCCTCAACGGCAAGTACTGACCAAATTGTAAGAACATTGGGACGTGAATTGATAAAGAAGTACTTTTAGGTGCTGTTTTGCTTCCATCTGTGCAATGCAGCCTGCTCATTGGTCAGCCAGGTGAACATCAGTAGAAACACCATTGTGTGTGCGTCAGGCAGAAAACATCTTTTTCTGTCAGCATAAGAAGATACTGGAGGTAGAGGGTCCCTTACCGTCTGTATCAGGTCTAAGCAGGGGGCACTGACAATTAGCTCTAGAGGACTCCTAGGTAGACTGGCTGCATTGAAGGGTTTGGGGCTCGCGCCGCTGCACACCTTATGTTCACAGTGTGGAGGGCTGTCAGAGTGACACCCAGCTTAGGCAATCCCAGGACAAACAGCCAATAGACCAGTTTATATACAGAATACCTACATTTAAGATATGGTAAATAAAGGTCCACTTCTGGTTATTATTTACTTCACTTGTATATTGCATTTTTCTGATTCCCTAAAGTTTGAAATCTTCATCTCGTACCGGGTGTTGAAATTAATTTCTCATCTCACTGAGTAGAATGTGCTAGAAATGTGCTACCCCCTGCTGCTCCGGCCGCTCACCCACGCATGCCAATATGTTGAGGTTTAGCCTTCTTTCCCATCTCAAGAGGTAAACCTTGCCTACTGCTTACTGAAGAACATACTGCTTGCCTGTTTGCCCACATATTAGTGTTAAATATGCAAAAAGAACTGCAAATCCCTCTTTATCTGAGGATTGTAACATTTCAAATCCTGCCCTGGACGTTTTTCCTCTTTAGTCAAATGGAAAACAAATGCGCCTTTCTGGCTAAAATTAATCTAGCAAAGTATTATAAAACATGGTACTTTGTGGCAGTAGTGTTTTTAATTGTTGTATTGCTTTGCAGCTGTGAGCAATCCCCAACAAGCTGCAATCGATTGAATGATGAACTGGCAAAGAAGACACAGGAGCCACACAGAGTTGGACAGGAACAGGAAATTCAGCAGAAAGATCAAATTAAGGTAAGTGCAGGGTCAATGTTTATGTTCTGTGTGATAGAGTAGTTGCTATGTTGTCCTTGTGATTTATAGAGTGCACTGCTGTCTCTAGTGTGGTCCTAAAGCTTGGTAACCGCACCCTCGCAATGACTACTTCATCTCCTATTAGTTACACCTACTCTTTTCCTTAGCCCAGTGGCACACCTCTACTGTACTCTCACAACGAATAGTCAGGGCCACTGGAAATATGCTGCAGGGGAGGGTCAAAATATGTGGCAGGGTTGATTAAATTATGTGGCAAGAAAAGGGTAATTATGCAGCCTTTGTGTGGTATATTTTGTGATAGTATTACTTTATTATTTTGTCATTTTTTAGCTTGTTAACACTCTCTGGGCATTAGTTGTCCCTGATTTGTACCAGTTTAACACCCAAATATAGCAAGAAGGTACAGAAAGGTGACCAGTCAATCTTTGCAGAGGGCCTTCCACTGCGCAGGAACACATGTTGTTGTGTTTTTACTAACGTTTGAAGCATTTGAGATAGGAACAAAAAAACTATCGTTCAAATCTGCAGATGATGGATTATGTGGCCACTGTGACGAACCTACAATTATCAGAAAATCGCAGCGACCGCATAATTGCATAATTCCAGTGGCCCTGCTCCTGGTTTGCACACATTAAAGAGACTTGTAGAGGCGCTCCTCCTGCTACAAGCCCAGTGGAGTGCAGTAGGGGTCAAGAAGTGCAGTATGATGGCAACCGGAGACGTGATATGGTTGTGCCGCCATTGTCTTGAAGCAGAGAAACATGCGAAATATGAATGTTGTTAGACCTGTCGGCCCTTTGGGTGGTCCCTCCTTTTATTTATTTATGTCCCCTTTTGCCTCCTAACTCTTTTCTTTTTTTTTTTATGTCCACTGGAATTTTTGGTGTTGTCCTGGGGGCTAGGTGCTGCTTTGTCCCTAGGATTTTCTGAGGCCTTGACGCTCTTTGTGAAAGAGCCTTTTTGACTGAATGCATGAACACACAAAATGGTGGCTTATAACTGCCATAAGTTTTACCTCAGGATCTAGGGCCTTAGGAAGCTATGGGGAAGTTCTAGAACCTTTTGGCTTGTTCTGGACACAGGGGACTGAGGATATAAAAGGCCAATACCTGGGCGGCCATTAAGTCACCTAAGAGCCAGTTGGAGTGCAGGCTGTGGCGCTAGGGGGTCAGGACACTCAGAGGGTTGATCTCCTTTTAAGGGTTGCCTCCTTACTGCTGACACCGTTCCCCCTGCCTGTAGACCTGGCCCGCTGTATTTGAGTTCCTGATATCCCTGATCACACGGTCTTTACGAGTCTAGAGGGGTTGACCCCTGGCACTGATGAGAACTTAAGATATTGTAAGGTGGAGTGAGCTGTGTGGGAAGCTCTGCCTCGCTGACCCGCGGAGTGAAGGTGTCCAAGAACTCTGAGGAGCTTCGCAAGGGTAGGGACAGGACTGTGAGATCTAGTCAACCTTTCCCCCCCCCCTCCAATCCAAATCCAGTCGTCATTGACCCCAGCTGTTCTCCTCACCTGTGCTTTCAAGCGCTGCCAAGAAAACGGCTTCCTCTCCCTTAGACATATCGGAGGGTGGTGAGGTCGCCGTAGTGAGAATTGCCTGGTCTGCAGCCTCGATTCCGGGGATAGAAGAGACTCCTTACCGGAGAAGAGTCAGGGGCGCCGGTGTTGGAGGTGCCCTGGGAGCCGCTGCCGTGTGGACTGAAAGCGGGTTAGGCGGCGTAGTGAAACTGAGGAGACCTGCTCTGCGCAGGCTCCTTGGAGGACTGACTGATCCGAAAGAGGGTGGGTTGGCCCCAGGAAGTTAACGGCGCACAAGTGGCTCTGGAGGAGGGCCCATCGGCCGTCTGAGAAGGGGGCGGCACCACACCAGAGTCGCTATTCCCCCGCGCCTGCCCAGTGGCGCGGCTTGCCGAGAGAAACCAGCGGAAGCATCCTGAAGAGAAGTTCAGTGGAAACCTGGAGCCAGCGCGTCCTTCCCTCGGGGCAGGCTCTGAAGTAGAGTAGCTGGCCTGTGAGGGAGGCGTCGCTGGAGATAAAGGGGACTGCCGGAGCAGTCCGGTCCCCTTCAACCTCTTGATACAGCTGAATCAGTCGGAGACACTCAAGTAAGCAGGGATCTGGGGGCTGGAACGGGACCTGGAGTCAAAGGTTGGAGGTCCTGGTGGTGAGACCCCCGTAGGAGCTCTCTTGAAACTGTTGTGCTGGCCAGAGAGCATGATGTGGCAAGACAATTAATCTGAGACTTGAACATTACCAGTTCTAAACCCATTTCTGGTCATTAAAGACAACCAGAGTGCCAGTGCATGGAGAGTCAACTTCAACCATTAAAAGTCTGATAAATGGTTAGTTTCAGCCTGGTTTCAACCTAACTAAAGGGGAGAAGGTGGGAAACCAACCCTGACACCTCTTGAACGAACATTTGATTCGATTTAACTAAACAGATTGTAAACAGAGGTCTTCAATCTGCTCTAATGCTTGATGTTGCTATTTTATTCAATGTAAAAGGTCGTACTTATGTATGGTGCCATATCTATTTAGCTAAGGAATGGCCTACAAGTTAAAGTGTACTCATTGTATCCCTTGATTGTAGGAAACAAGGTATTGTTGAATTAAAAAGGGGGGGCAGAGAATTGGTGGTGAAGGTATATATTGTAAGTAACTATAAATTGATTACCGGAGTAAGAAAGCTCTAAGAACTTTTATAAAAAGTGACCCGTATTTTTCCAAATTGGTGTAGTGTCATTTTTGAGTGGATGGGCACTGGGTTTCTGTGAGGGTGTGACGCAAGCATAACACAAGATTTGCCTTTGAGAATAGACCTTCCTACTCTGTGCCAGGCTACCCTATGTGGACTGGTAACCGCAGGTCCACATAATTGGTGATCAGTGGTGGGATTAGAGTTTGTGCTTGCGTCCACTTGACAGTGGCTTAGTGTGCACCACGTACCTACACCTGGAGTTTTCTCCAAGCGGACTCCCTAATTAAAATTTTGTTTTTCCAAATTCTTTCCTGGTGGTGGGTGGAGGAAGCCCTCACGTGTTACCCTTCCTTGAATTCTTCTAAGTGGCTATCCAAGACCCTGGTGGCAAAATGGAATGTGATCTGGAGGAGTTGGAGACCTATACTGCGGCCCAACTCAGGGATTTTTGCCAAAGAAAGGGGGTGTTTTACAAGCGAGGTGCGAAAAAGAGCGAACTTCAAACTAGCTTGAGGGCATGGGTGGAAGCTCACTTCCCACAGAGGGGAAAATTGAGGAGGAAGAGGCAGACCGGGACACTGTCATCGGGGTAGATGTATTGTACCAACCTGAGGAGGAGAACCTACTGACAGGTCCCAGAACACTCTCAAGGGAGGGTAGCAGTGTCTCTGTAAGGAGCTTGACCGAAGCCGAATTAGCTGACCATAGAGAGAAAAGGCAGTTGAAGTGGGAGCTAGCTAGGTTGGAGAAGGAGAGGTGAGGAAAAGAGGATGGCTCATGAATTGAGTCTGAAGGAGCTAGACCTCAAAGCCCTGCAAATAGGGACTCCCAGTACTCCTGTTGGTGGCAGCGAATTCAAAGACCTAACCAGGGAACCCAGACCCTATTTGCCCAAGGATGTAGTCGCCAGCTACAGCACAGGGGATGACATTGCAAAGTGGCTGGCTGCCTATGAGGTCTCCTTAAGAGCCCATGGGATATTGGAAAAACACCGGGGGGTGGCTTGTATAAATACATGCCTCCTGCAGGAAGGGATACACTTTTGGCCCTAGAGCAGGGAGAGCAGACCCACTACCCCACCATGAAAGTGGTGCTGATAAAAAAGTTTGGGTTGACTCCAGAAAAATACCGACAGAAGTTTAGGAGCAGCCACAAACTGGGCACACAGAATTGGGTGGGTTTCCTAGACTATGCAAAGAAGGCCCTGGAGGGGTGGGTACAAGGCAGCGAGATGGGGGACTACGAGGGGCTGTATGATCTTATCCTCAAGAAGCACCTACTCGAGAAATGTTTTCCCGAGCTGCGACAACACCTGGTGGACAGCAAGCTGAACAGCCCCAGGAAGCTTGCTGAGGAGGCGGACATCTGGGCTAGTACCCGGGTGTCCTCAAAGGGGACTGGAGGGGATTCCCAAAGGACCGGAAAGAACGCTCCCCAGAAGAAAGAGGGGGGAGATAAAAAGAGGGAGTTCTCAAGAGGCCCCCAAAACAGTTTCCAGGGAAAGGCAACAGGATTCATTTCCAAGGCTAACCCGCCAAGAAACCCTCATCCTGACCATAGTCAGCAGCCAAGGGTTGTCCGCTGCTATGAGTGTGGTGGGGTTGGGCACTATAAGGGAGATGCAAAGTGCCCAAAGAGACCACCCCCGCCCACTGGAGGAAAAGCCCCGGGAGTAGCTAGTGTAGTGCTCGGGGGGAGGAGTTGCCCTTAGATAAGGGGAGAGAGTGGGCGGGTGTCACATATGTGTCCCTGGGAGATCGGGAGATGGTTCCTAAGATCCAGGTGCCCTCAAATACTACCAAGTATGGGCAGTGGGTCACCATCAATGGCCAAAGAGGGGAAGCTCTGAGAGACACACGAGCCAGTATGACTATGGTAAGGAGTCATCTGGTGTCTCCAGAGCAGGTGATTCCACATGTACTCCACCCCGCCTCGATGGCTGACGGCAGAATGGGTCACTATCCGGTGGCCGAGGTTCCACTTGAGTGGGAAGGGGTTGCAGGTCTACTTCGAGTTGCCGTAAGCCCTGCCGTGTTTCATTGATTGTCTGTTGGGGAATGATATGGAGCACAATGCTTGGAAGGAGGTGGAATACCGGACTCATTCTGAGATGCTGGGTACACCTGACTGGGCCTGTGCCAGCACAAGGTTCGCGACTACCCGGAGGGGGAGTTCGCCAGGGCTGGAGCCTGGAACAAAGGCACAGCCCGCTGCCAGGAAGGGAACGAACCTGGGACAGGAGAAGCCTGCCTCGACATCCAAGCCTCGTGAGATGGATAGGCCACCTGAGATGGTAGATCTGAAGTCCACGGAGGGGGATGTTGTCTCACTGGAGAACCTACCAATCCCTGCCGAATGGCATGTGGAGGGGGGGGCCTACCAGGGAGGAGTTTTGTAAGGGCCAGAAGGAGTGCCCTACCCTTGAGGGACTGAGGCGACAGGCCGAAGCCCAGGCAGCAGGAAACGTTACTGGGAACTACCACATTTACTGGGAGGATGGACTCCTCTACAGTGAACCTAAGGCACCAGTGCACGGTTCGTCACGTACCTTGGTTGTCCCTCAACGTTACCGAGCCTTTCTTTTGGAACTGGCTCATGAGATACCTTTGGCAGGACACTTGGATCAGGACAAGACCTTTGCCCGGCTTGTCCCTCACTTTTATTGGCCTCAAATGAGGGTGGCGTCCGACACTTACTGTCGGACATGTGTGTCTTGCCAAGCCAGTGGGAAAACAGGGGTGAAGCTGAAAGCTCCCCTGGAACCACTTACTGTCGTTAGCACCCCCTTAGAAAGGGTGGGCATCGACATTGTGGGGCCATTGGATCCACCAACTTCAACTGGTCACAGGTTTATCCTGGTTCTGGTGGATCACGCCACAAGGTACCCAGAGGCAATTCCTCTGAGGGCCTGTACTGCACCTGCAGTGGCGAGGGCCCTGATGGGGATCTTTACCCGAGTGGGTTTCCCCAAGGAAGTTGTGTCCGACAGGGGGACCAACTTCATGTCAGCTTACATGCGGGCTATGTGGAAGGAGTGTGGGGTTACCTACCGGTTCACCACTCCTTACCACCCACAGACCAATGGTCTAGTGGAAAGGTTCAACAAGACCTTGAAAGGCATGATAAGAAGTCTGCCTGTGAGCCTGCGGAGGAAATGGGACGTCCTCCTACCCTGTCTGTTGTTTTCATACAGGGAAGTGCCACAGAAGGGAGTGGGCTTCAGCCCCTTCGAACTTCTGTATGGGCACCCTGTGCGTGGACCTCTCAGCCTGGTGAAAGACGGATGGGAAAAGACTCCCAGGAAGCTTCCCCAGGATGTGGTGAGCTACATGCTGGCCTTCCGGAGCCAAATGGCTAAGTTGTGGACGCAAGCTTCTGACAACTTGGAAGCCAGCCAAGCAGTGATGAAGGAGTGTTATGACCACAATGCTCACCCTGTGGAGTTGGAGCCTGGCCAGAAAGTGTGGGTGATGGAACCTGGAGAGCTGAGTGCCCTCCAGGATTGCTGGACAGGCCCCTTTGAGGTGATCGAGAAGAAGGGTAAGGCCACTTACTTTGTGGATCTTAAGACCCCCGGCAGCCCCTTCGGGTGCTCCATGCCAATCGCCTCAAACCCCACCATGAGAGGCCCGAGGTCATCTTGATGATGGTGACTGATGGAGCGGAGGAAGAGGAAAGTGATCCTCTCAGTGATTTATTTTCGTCTCAGGAAAAAGATGGGTTGGTGGAGGGAGTGGTTCTCTCCCCATCCCTCACTCCTGAACTGCGTAGTGACTGCCAACAGGTTTTGGAGCAGTACTCCTCGCTGTTCTCCCTTATCCCGGGAAGGACCCACCTGTGTACCCATGATGTGGACACAGGGGACAGCCCACCTGTGAAGTCTAAGACCTACCGGCTGTCGGATTAGGTGAAGGCCAGCATTCATAGCGAAGTCACTAAGATGGTGGAGCTAGGAGTAATTGAACCTTCGAGTAGCCCCTGGTCCAGTCCGGTGGTTTTGGTACCAAAGGCTGCCCCACCGGGCACTACTTCAGAACTAAGGTTCTGTGTAGATTACCGGGGACTGAATTCAGTAACCAAAACTGATGCACATCCGATCCCTAGGGTGGATGAACTCATTGACCGGCTGGGAGCTGCCCAATATTTGAGTACCTTTGACCTCACTTCAGGGTACTGGCAGATCTCCCTGACAGATGGAGCAAAGGAAAGGTCAGCCTTCTCCACGCCTGAGGGCCACTACCAGTTCTGTGTGATGCTCTTTGGGCTCAAGAACGCTCCTGCCACTTTTCAGCGGCTGTTGAACAAGGTCCTCTACGGGATGGAGGCCTTCTCTGCTGCTTATCTAAATGACATTGCCATCTTCAGCAGCAGCTGGGAGGACCACTTGTGTCACTTACAAGCTGTTCTCCAAGCCCTGAAACAGGCTGGCTTGACAATCAAGGCCAGTAAATGTCAGATCGAGCAGGGGTCGGTGGTGTACCTAGGCCACTTGGTGGGCAGGGGAACGGTGCAGCCCCTCCAGGCGAAGATTGAGGCTATCATGGCTTGGGAGCCCACCCAAGACCCAAACCGAGGTCCGAGCTTTCTTGGGCCTCACAGGATACTACCGTCGCTTTGTGAAGGGGTATGGCACCATTGTGGCACCCCTAACTGAACTCACATCCAAGAAGCAACCCCGACGGGTAGTCTGGACGGAGGCTTGTCAGCGAGCCTTTGACACCTTGA
Source organism: Lissotriton helveticus (assembly GCF_964261635.1). NCBI lineage: Eukaryota > Metazoa > Chordata > Amphibia > Caudata > Salamandridae > Lissotriton > Lissotriton helveticus. The sequence goes on from NC_136069.1 coordinate 222,463,543, forward strand.
AGCAAGCAATGTCTGAGGCTCCGGTTCTAAGGGCCCCTGATTTTTCGAAGGAATTCATTGTCCAGACAGACGTATCAGAACATGGCATTGGGGCAGTGTTATTGCAACTCAATGAAGAGGGTCTGGATCAACCTGTAGTCTTTCTGTCCAGAAGACTGCTTCCCCGGGAACAGAGGTGGAGTGCAATTGAGCGGGAAGCCTTTTCTGTGGTATGGGCTCTGAAGCTGCGGCCATACCTATTTGGCTCGCACTTCCTGGTGCAGACCAACCACCGACCCCTTTGTTGGCTGATGCAAATGAAGGGAGAAAATCCCAAGTTGTTGAGATGGTCTATCTCCCTACCGGGAATGGACTTCCGGCTGGAACATCAGACTGGAGTGGACCATGCCAATGCAGATGGTCTCTCTAGGTATTTCCGCCTTAGTGATGAGAACTCCCAAGGGGTTGGGTAGCTCTCCCCACTTTCAGCTGGGGGGGACGTGTGTTAGACCTGTCGGCCCTTTGGGTGGTCCCTCCTTTTATTTATTTATTTTTGTCCCCTTTTGCCTCCTAACTCTTTTCATTTTTTTTTATGTCCACTGGAATTTTTGGTGTTGTCCTGGGGGCTAGGTGCTGCTTTGTCCCTAGGATTTTCTGAGGCCTTGACGCTCTTTGTGAAAGAGCCTTTTTGACTGAATGCATGAACACACAAAATGGTGGCTTATAACTGCCATAAGTTTTACCTCAGGATCTAGGGCCTTAGGAAGCTATGGGGAAGTTCTAGAACCTTCTGGCTTGTTCTGGACACAGGGGACTGAGGATATAAAAGGCCAATACCTGGGCGGCCATTAAGTCACCTAAGAGTCAGTTGGAGTGCAGGCTGTGGCGCTACGGGGTCAGGACACTCAGAGGGTTAATCTCCTTTTAAGGGCTGCCTCCTTATTGCTGACACCGTTCCCCCTGCCTGTAGACCTGGTCCGCTGTATTTGAGTTCCTGATATCCCTGATCACATGGTCTTTACGAGTCTAGAGGGGTTAACCCCTGGCACTGATGAGAACTTAAGATATTGTAAGGTGGAGTGAGCTGCGTGGGAAGCTCTGCCTCGCTGACCCGTGGAGTGAAGGTTTCCAAGAACTCTGAGGAGCTTCACAAGGGTAGAGACAGGACTGTGAGCTCTAGTCAACCTCCCCCCCGATCCAAATCCAGTCGTCATTGACCCCAGCTGTTCTCCTCACCTGTGCTTTCAAGCGCTGCCAAGAAAACGGCTTCCTCTCCCTTAGACATATCGGAGGGTGGTGAGGTCGCCGTAGTGAGGATTGCCTGGCCTGCAGCCTCGATTCTGGGGGATAGAAGAGACTCCTTACCGGAGAAGAGTCAGGGGCGCCGGTGTTGGAGGTGCCCTGGGAGCCGCTGCCGTGTGGACTGAAAGCGGGTTAGGCGGCGTAGTGAAACTGAGGAGACCTGCTCTGCGCAGGCTCCTTGGAGGACTGACTGATCCGAAAGAGGGTGGGTTGGCCCCAGGAAGTTAACGGTGCACAAGTGGCTCTGGAGGAGGGCCCATCGGCCGTCTGAGAAGGGGGCGGCACCACACCAGAGTTGCTATTCCCCCGCGCCTGCCCAGTGGCGCGGCTTGCCGAGAGAAACCAGCGGAAGCATCCTGAAGAGAAGTTCAGCGGAAACCTGGAGCCAGCGCGTCCTTCCCTCGGGGCAGGCTCTGAAGTAGAGTAGCTGGCCTGTGAGGGAGGCGTCGCTGGAGAGAAAGGGGACTGCCGGTGCAGTCCGGTCCCCTTCAACCGCTTGATACAGCTGAATCAGTCGGAGACACTCAAGTAAGCAGGGATCTGGGGGCTCGAACGGGACCTGGAGTCAAAGGTTGGAGGTCCTGGTGGTGAGACCCCCGTAGGAGCTCTCTTGAAACTGTTGTGCTGGCCAGAGAGCATGATGTGGCAAGACAATTAATCTGAGACTTGAACATTACCAGTTCTAGACCCATTTCTGGTCATTAAAGACAACCAGAGTGCCAGTGCATGGAGAGTCAACTTCAACCATTAAAAGTCTGATAAATGATTAGTTTCAGCCTGGTTTCAGCCTAACTAAAGGGGAGAAGGTGGGAAACCAACCCTGGCACCTCTTGAACGAACATTTGATTCGATTTAACTAAACAGATTGTAAACAGAGGTCTTCAATCCGCTCTAATGCTTGATGTTGCTATTTTATTCAATGTAAAAGGTCGTACTTATGTATGGTGCCATATCTATTTAGCTAAGGAATGGCCTACAAGTTAAAGTAAGAAGTGTACTCATTGTATCCCTTGATTGTAGGAAACAAGGTATTGTTGAATTAAAAAGAGGGGGCAGAGAATTGGTGGTGAAGGTATCTATTGTAAGTAACTATAAATTGATTACCGGAGTAAGAAAGCTCTAAGAACTTTTATAAAAGTGACCCGTATTTTTCCAAATTGGTGTAGTGTCATTTTTGAGTGGATGGGCCCTGGGTTTCTGTGAGGGTGTGACGCAAGCATAACACAAGATTTGCCTTTGAGAATAGACCTTCCTACTCTGTGCCAGGCTACCCTATGTGGACTGGTAACCCCAGGTCCAACAAATGAGATTAGAAATAATGTGGACTGGGTGTTGGACAGGGTTCAAAGTCTTAGACTTTCAATTATGGGTTACAATCTAGTAGAAATACGTGATTTACATCTTTATTTATTTATTTGTGGTTTTGCATGATGCACAGCTTTTTTAAATTAAAGGTTTGAGTTGCTTGAACTCAGTAATAAGGCACCAATACATACATACACAAGATCCTTCCAGATTCTGCATTATATTTGCATAAGGCAATGTGGCGAACAATGTGAGAGGAATGATATAACCATGGGAGGAGAGAAACTAGAACAGGAGCATGAAAAGTCAATTTGAGAAGGGTTACAACCAAGCAAAAACAGATGTGAGGAGCCAGACTAACTGGTGGGTAAAAAGAAGGAGATGTGTACGTTATTCAACTGGGTGTGTAGGATGCATAGAACAGTGTAGAAATAATTAGATAAAATGTGAAAATATGATATGCATCTAATCATTTCTCCTGCATTCTATAAAATGCTGTAATATTAGTGTCCCAAAATATTGTATTTTCAAAGGAAACGTGGGGACGGGATAGCTAGTGAATCATCGACGTGCACCAAAATGTTGCTGTGTACTCTCATAAATAGCTTCACCTTCTTTTCCTTCACCGTAAGTCTGCCTGCTGTGTTTATACAGTGGATTTCACAACATTCTTTTTTTTGAGAAGGTAAATATTTTATTAAATCTATTGTCAGTCCTCCCAACCAACCATTTTAAACCATGATATGCAAATACAGATAAATGTTTTAAAAAACAATCCATCGTGGTCCCTGCCTCTTCTGACCAATCAGCGGCTCTTTTCTTCTTCTATTTTATCCAAGTTCAGAAAGTTTATTATCTCAAGGAAGGCCCTCCTTTCATGAGAAAATCCTGCAGTAAGTCAAATATTGCAAAGTCACACAGCACTAACGCTTTGAGAGAGCAAAGCAAACATGTATGTGTGGAGTATGATACAAACCACACATTAAAATATATCTGTGTTGAGTGTCATTAACCTAACATCAAAAAATAAAAGTCAACAAACACTAATAAGCAGTGGCGGCTGGCGTGTACTGAGGACAGTGGCAAACAAATGTTTTAAATTAAAAAATACTTACCTTGTGTCTTGCAGCGCGCCCTCCGCCTCCCCCGGGTGTCTTCTCTCCTCATGGAAGCTCCCGATGCAGGAAACTGCACTACTCAATCCTGGCGGTGCTTTCACAGCATGAAAGCAGGGCCAGAATTGGATAGAGTGGCCTCTCCCTGCGCCTCTAAGAGCACTGGATGCATGTGCGTTCTCTACCCTAGCTGCCTAAGACAGCTAGGGTAGAGAACTTTAAAATGTGCAAGTCTGGCTGGCCATCTCAAGACCGCCGGCCAAAGAGAGATGCGCATTTTAAAGAGCATAGCTCTACAGCTGCCACCCCCACCCCGGCCTGACACTTAGTTCAGGACGGGCTGCTGAAAAATAAAACAGTAATAAATTAACTTTATTACCGTTTTATTTTTCAGCTATGGTGCTCGTGAGGCGACGCCCCTCTTCTCAAATGGAGGAGCTGCCCCTGCTGGTAAGTTATATTAAAGATGTTGCAACACAGCAGCAACATAAAGTTAGAAGAAGCAGGGTTGCAATGACAGTGTTCTCAGGGGTGGTGGATGATTGTAAAAGACTGAGGGTTTGATTACGAGATGGAACGCCTAGCCTGTGGTGGCGGTCCCTGGAACGCCAGACTGGCGGTCCACCTGCGTATTGCGAATACAGAGGTGGGACTGACACAGGTCCACAGCAACCCCTGGGGATCATATATCCCATGACGGTGGTGTGACAGTGAGAGGCTCCAATATGTTTGCGGTGCTGCTGCAGCATCGCAGAGCAAATTAGGAGTTTCTTCACGCCACAGTTTTCATGGCAATGAGGGTGCCATGAAAACTGTGGTGGTGAGGAAACGAGGAAGGCCCTACAGGGCCCTTGTTGTCCCAAGGCCATGGTGTGCTTGTGTGCAGTCACCCCCTTTTCTGCACAGCATGGGCTTTACATTTCATGCCACTCAGGAACGGGCGATGTCATTCCCATTGTGGTGCCTTTTTAATAGGCACCGCTGTGGGAACGCCAAAGGACCACCCGCCAGACCACAAGATTACTCGTAATCTGGTGGGCGGGCAACCGGCGGTCAAGTTTGGTGGTCCTGGAGCGGGGCGCTGGCGTGGCAGTCCACTCCAGAACCACCAAACTTGTAATCAGACCCTAATTGTGCCCACATTTCATCAGTGAAGGGTTTGGCTTAGAGAAGTGGATGCCGAAATTGCCTTTGGCAAAATTCCGCGAAACGGCAAAAAATCTACAAGAACACGCAGAATTTCACAGAGATTTCGGGGGCGGGGCTTCTTTGCGAGTTCACATGCCTCTTGCAGCAATCCCCGTGTAGTTCCTGTGACCTGGAGGCTGCTTTCCCCTCATCTGCTGCTCTGATCGGTCTCTGACCCAATCAAGAGTCTTGATAGGGTCAGCGACCAATCGATCAGAGCAGCAGATGAGGAGAAAGCCGCCTCCTGGTCACAGGAACTACACGGGGATTGAGCTGGAGAAACTCGTGGATGCAAAGACTTCCATCAAGGATTACAGCTAATTGTAGACGGTAGATATGGGGAGAAAGCACAGCTGCCTAGCCTCGACCGAGCTCACTAATTTTTTGGGCTGATTATACGTTCCTGAATTTGACATTCAACTCGGGCACCTGTTTTATTTATGTCTGTAAGTGCTTCCTGTTAAGGTTTAATTTGTGTGACTGGAGCACCGTGTCAGAAAGAATCCTGCCCTGCATATTTATCCACCAAGATGCCACAGTGTGTGTGCAATACAATTCCGCTCTACTGCGGATCGCGGAAGTTTTGACATTTTATTGTTCCGCGCGGACCGCGAAAATGCTGACATTTCGCAAGTTCCGCGAGCGGAACGGAATTTGCCGCCCACCCCTAGCCCTCCCTGCAGTCACACGCTTGTAATTCTGACAAACCTTAACCCTTCCAAAGCTTACTATCTGCACTGAAGAGATGGGATTGTTAGGATACAACTATCACCTCACAAGTCTGACTGAGGCCTCCTTAACCCAACTCTAAGAAAAGATTTGGGGGGGTGCCATACACCTTCTCTGAAGATACACCCCTGAGTTTATCAACCCTGCTCCTCCCTGCGGGTAATTGATAGTGACAAAAAGCTAGGCCTATCTGAACGCACTCACACGTGCGAGACTTGCATTCTATAAAGGGCTTGGAACCAACCCATTACTTACCATTTGTTTGCATCATTGTCACTCTTCTTTGCTGCCTTCTAATTGGGCAGCGCTTGTCATGCGTCACATCTTTTTCTTTTGGTGGTACATGGACCAAGCACAGACTAAATAAATGTATATAGTGAACCTCCCCTGGCCATCAACTGAGTGGGCTGTGATTCAGGCACCATTTCTTATTAAAAGAAGCACTATGACACAATCAACGATAGCCCCCTCATAGCACTTTTTTTAACCTTACCCCCCCATTCTGGTTCTTCTATCCCCCTCCCATCCGCCCTCTTGTCTCTGTTTCTTCTCAGCCCCACACACTCTCACTCCAATCCCAGTGGCGTAACGAAACTTGAGGGGGCCCCCCTGCAAGGTACGTGGAGGGGGCCCCTCTGGACACAATCATGAGCTCTCCACAGGCCAATAGCCAGAATGATATTTTTAGTGGGGCCTGGCCCTCAGCTATGACGAAACATAAAGCTGTGCACAATACGTATATTCTTTCCAAAGTAGTATTTGTAGGGGAAATGTACAGTATGCAAGATTTGAAATTGCCCACTGCGTTTGGGTACTTTTTCAAACAACAGAAATTCTATCTTGGTTGGGTTGAGCTTCTGCTAGGGGCTGGGCATCCAGGTTTGCATGGTATGCAGGCAGTGTTTGAGGCACTGGATGTTAGAAGTGGAGGAGACTTTCAAGTAAAACTGTGTATCATCGGGGTGTTGAAGGAAGCGGAGAGGTCCAGAAATATCAGGAGGCAGTGGTAACTTCATCTGGAGGGCATTGTTTACGACGTGTAAGGTAGTAGTCTCCTAGCTACAGCATGATCTGAAGCCAGACTTGTAGTCGTACATAGGTAAATGGCTTCATTTTCAAGTGCAAAGCATTTACAAATTGTGATCATGCAATAGTAAATAAATTTAATTATACACAGACCCTTGGCTGGTGTTAAAGTCAACTTCTCCTGTCCCTAAACTGCAAGAAGTGGGACTCAGAGCTCCTGTCATTGATGTCAAATCGCCAGTCGTGCTGGGAGCTGAACGTAGAGAGGGCCACACCAGGATCCATGTCAAACAGCATCCGATCAACCTTGAGGCCATCCGAGGCATGGACTTCAAACTTCACCCACTCGCTTTCCCGCCTTCGTCAACAACAACACCGTGATTCTGCTCATAAGCAACCCACCGTCATCAAACACCACTTCAAATCCAGCTTGCCTCTTCAGAGACCACATTTTCCCCATAAAACTTTCTAAGTCAGAAGGTAAACCTTCCACGTAAACCTTCCACTGGCAGGAACCTAGTCCCTGCATCCAACCCTCGCTCCATCACGGTCATCCTTAACTTTTGATTTTGAACTGGTCTAACATGATCAGATGGCCACGATTGACACTTATTCGTATCTCCTGTTCTACTTATTGGATTTTTATCGCTTTGGTATGGTCTTGTTCATTAAAATTTACTACATTTTCCCAAATTGGCTTGGGATTTTTGTTTTGTTGTGTTTTCACTTTATTACTGTTGGAGTACTGCTTAAATAATTTACACATTACCTCAAAGGTAAGACTGACTGTTGTGTGGCAAGCTACCAGAGAGTTAAGCAAAGGTTTAGTTAGTGACTCTAGTGGTTTATGTTGATAAGGCTTGGGACTATTATTTGAGGTGGGTTTTCACTCTCTCAACCAATACTCCAAGTTCTTACAGCAAGCAAAACTGGGAAACCGAGGCTGCTGAGATTTTGTTAAATTCAAGCATGGGTAGGTATTCAAGGCACTGTCTTAGCAATGTTGGTTTAGACTGCCTTGGATACCCACCTCTGTAAAATCCATTATGACAGATGTTAATTGTGAATGATGCAACCAGATCGAAAAGAAAGTGGACACTGACAGCCAGCATACACCTCTCATCTCATGTTACCCAGATTCAACAGCACTATCAGCCCCATTCTATGGTGTAGAAGAATGTCTGCATATACGTGACGGGGAAGGACATTCTGTGCTATGCGATACTGATTTGAGACCAAGATGCCCAATCTAAAGCTTATTTTGAAATGGGAAAGAGAGAAATAGTGTAGTAGTTGCAAAGGTCTATCGTATTAAGGGGTCACTTCATTTTCCTTTCCTCTCTCACTTTCATTTATTTCCTCCCATCTTTGCCTGTTGTCCTGCCTCTTCCTTGACGGCATTGTGTTTGTTCTTCTCTCACAACTTGTTCTCTGCAGTCCATCACTGTGGTTCTTCAGCCCAGTCAAGTCAGTTTCTCACCCAGATTACGTAGGACACTGTGTTTGAGTGTATATAGCTCAATGGTGTGGGGGCAAAGAAATCACTGAAATATTTGCAACAGAATGTGAAAGAAGCAACCAATAAGGTTTCTCTCATAGGGAGCAGGGGACAGAAGCAGCAGCATTTTAAACTTAACTCAAATGCAGTAATCGTACTGTACAAATAGCAGCATTGTAGGCTTCTTGGCAACACAAACCAGATAGAACACAGGCTAGAAGGTGATATATCATCACACAGAGAAGAGGTATACCTTAGGCAGCAGGACTAGAAGCTTCGCTCACACAAGGAGTAGAGGTAAAACACAAAAGTACCTTTGCAAGTTTTCTTCAAACATAGAAACATTGGCAGATGCAGTGCAAGCTTTCCTTAGACTAGGACAAAAACGGCACAATATAGACAGCAACTATAACAAGCACTGGCAAGGCCAATAGGTCTTGCCTATACAAGAGCTGTTGGCTTTGGCAATGTGGTTTTGCCATGTTGTACGCCAGTGTGGCTGCTGTCCAGGTTGGCTACAAGTTAGTGGCACGGAGTGTCCTAGAGTGAAGTGGGGGGAGTAGAGTCCCGTACACTGGATTTGCTGGAGTAGAGTGGAGTAGGGGAAGTAGAGTGTCATAGAGTTGAGTAGAGGGGAGTAGAGTTCACTGGTTCAGTGGCAGAGAGTGTTGTAGAGTGCAGTGTCAGAGTGCACTACCATAGAGTGGTGTGGAGTGGAGTGTGGTGGAATAGGGTAGAGTGGACTGAGGTAGCAGGGTGGGCTGGACTGGAATAGATTGGGGTGGATTGGATTGGGATAGAGTGGGTTGGATTAAGTGGAGTGGGGTGGGGTGAAATGGAGTGGGTGGACTAGATTGGCATGGGGTGGATTGGAGTGCATTAGATTGGATTGCAGAGGGGTGGATTGGATTGGGTGGGGTGAACAGATTGGGGTGGATTGGATTGAGGTGGATTAAAATGGAGTGGGGTGGATTACATTGGAGTGGGGTACATTGGATTTGGGTGGGATGGATTAGATTGGATCGGGGTGGATTGGATTAGGGTAAAGTGGTTGGATTGCAGTGGGGTGGAATGTTTAGAATTTGGAGTGGGGCAGATTGTTTTGGATTGGAGTAGGGCACATTGGAGTGGGGCTGATTGGAGTGGGGCATATTGTTTGGAATTGAGTGGGGCTGATTGGGGTGGGGCAGATTGTTTTGGATTGGAGTGGGGCAGACTGTTTTGGATTGGAGTGGGGCAGAGTGTTTGGAGTGAAGTGGGCAGATTGTTTTGGATTGGAGTGCGGCACATTGTTTTGGATTGGAGTGGGGCAGACTGGTGGGAAAAACTGTTTTGGATTGGGACAGATTGTTTTAGATTGGAGTGGGTAGATTGGAATAGGGTAGATTGTTTGGGATTGGTGTGGAATGGATTGGAGTGGGAAAGATTATTTTGGAGTGGGGAAAATTGTTTTGGATTGAGTGGGACAAATTGTTTTGGATTGGAGTGGGGAAGATTGGAATGAAGGAGACTGTTTTGGATAGGAGTGGGGCAGATTGTTTTGGATTGGAGTGGGGCAGACTAGAGTGGGACGGATCGGGAGGATTGGAGTGTGGAGGTATGGAGTGGATTTGATTGGGGTGAGTTGTTTGGATTGGGGTGAGTAATTTGGATTGGATTGGTCTGGTGTGGATTGAATTGAGTGGGGCGGATTTGAGTGGGGTGGTTTTGGGTGTCCTGCACGATTGTGTTAAAGCATCATTTCAGAAATTTCACATAAGAAAGAAAAGATGTCGGTTTGCAATAACATAATCCCAATTTTTTGAGAATAGCGCCCATGATCAAAAATAATATAAAACATGAGTGCAAAGTGAGAAAAGAAGACTTGCCAAAATAAAATAAAGTTAACTATACAAATTAAACTTCTGCAATTTTATTTGTCCTGCTGGGTATTTTTTTGCCAGTCATACGCCGTCTGTTTGCAGGGCACTAAAAGTTCAAAAGAACAAAATAGTACCTCAATCAGGTCAGGAGCAGCAACGGACACTGATTAAGTTGAATCAATCAGTGCTTGGTCCCTGCTCCACAGAGATTAACAGAAATTATGTTAGGCATGCAGTGATGAATTACTAGGCTGTAAAGAAGAGTGCCACACAAGCCAAATGGTAAGAAATTGGCAGGCTCCAAGCCCTTTTCTCTAGACAAGAGTGTCTCGTAAGCGAAGCGCATGCTCTCGCAGGCTGGACCCTAAAAATTACTCTGAGGAAAAGCAGCTGATCCATGGAAATTAGTTGGGCAGGCATTTCTCCCACAACATGGTGTATCACAGAAAGGAGTTGTGCAAGTGTCCTTCACTTAGTTATATGAAGTAGCAGGAGAACGCTCCCTCACAATATAGCTAGAGAATGGTAGGAGATGAGTGAAAAACTTGCACAAAACATTAGCAGCATGGGCAGCAGCTCTTAAAACAGGTATGTCACTGGAAGTAAATGTTATATCATGCATATCTGTAGAGCGCACTACCTCAGGGTTTTCAGGTGCTGAAACTCACTTTACAAAATAAATACCCTAGATGACAACTGTGCAAACCTCACTAACATTTACAAAATAGAGAGACAGGAAGCAATCATCTTTTCAAGACTCCTTCACAAAACATGTACATACTGCGAGCAGGGACAGGTGTGCAAATCTACCGAGGAGCATTAGGTCATGTAGCAGGCTTTAGAGCTGTTCTTGATTTCCTGTAACAGTATCTTACATGAACTGATGTTCACAGGCGTGTTTTTTGTGGTAAAACAGAAATTCAAAGTGCGATTGGATTAAAAGTTTGAGTGGTTGATTGTGTTACACATAATAGGGCCCACTGGCACCATTTATAAGTGTGGAAGCATCAATTCTGAAGTGTGAAAGTAATACCTGATGTTTAGGAATACATTAAAACACCAATTGCAGTTATCATCCTGACAGTGAAGTCGATTGTTGTTATTTAAAATGTACATTAACGCTCCAAACTATAACATGCAAGGATTTCTGGCATGCGCCTGCAGGACTAACTATGCATTTCAAACATTACTTTTGTTGTATTTACTGCTCATTGCAATATAACAGGAAAGTTGTCCAGTGGTTCCCTTTCTGCCAGAGAGTGCATATGTGAAAGAAATGCAAAACTTACCCACACCACAGTTTTAAAGAGGATTTCATGTCTGGGGAAAGATTCCGTTCCATTTCCTGTGTGTCGGAAAGATTCAGGCTACAGGCAAAGAGAGAGACTTTCCGTCCCTCTTTGGAACTGGCCGCTTTTTTTCTCTAGTCAGGTCAGACTCCCAGCACGCATGCAGAGACAATGCTGAGGGGAGTTAACTAAACTTTTCATGCACGTGATCTATCTGCCTCCGCCTCTCTCAGAGGTCATACCCTGGACAAACCGCCTTCCAGCTTCTGCAGCCTGCTATCAGCAACACAACAACTGCTGTGTTTTCGAAGGGGCCTCATTGCAGAGGTTATTAGGTCTCGTGACCTACAATGCGCGCAAGTGCATTGAGGGATCGAGAATTCAAGTGCTCGAAATCCTCATGAAACCACTAGCTTTTTGCTGCGGTTTTCATGAAGTTCACGTGGCCACAGGCACGCGTTTTGGGCCATAAACTTGCATTTCTCCTCCCCCTCCCCAGCCAGCTTCCCCCAGGCCGTAGCAGCACTCCTCCCACACCAGCACCTCCCCTCTCTCTCCCCGCAAACACAGCCTTGCCCTAGCAGCACTCCTCCCACACCAGCACCTCCCCCCTCCCACACCAGCACCTCCCCTCTCTCTCCCCGCAAACACAGCCTTGCCCTAGCAGCACTCCTCCCACACCAGCACCCCCCCCTCCCACACCAGCACCTCCCCTCTCTCGCCCCCCCCCCACCCGCCGTCACTTATTCACGGCCACAGGCCGTGCCTCGCAGAGTTCCCCCCAGCATTCTCTGGCGTCTTGATTTACTTATTTCTACTTTGATTGGAAGCACGGTGTCCGCTTGTGCCTAAACGTTGTGGCACGAGGAATTAAGTGATTTTCCGACACTGCCGGGGCTCTCTCTGCACCATTCCGCTTTCACTCGGGCTCTTGTTAAGCGTAGCTGCCACTGTTTTTTTTTGCGCAGGCATGCCCAACAGTATCTTCACCTATGGCGATCTCCAACCCACCCCTCTTACAATAGTGATTGTGTGGGCCCCCACCGCTCCTCCAATATCGATGAATGGTTTCTATTTTACAGTGTATATTAGAGCGAACATTTCCCACAATCATTCCCAAGACGTTCAACCCACGCTGAGGCTCGAGTGCCGAAGGCTGCAGATCCCGCTGTTAAGCCACTTCCTCTCCGCTGCAGGCTGTGTCCGCATTAGCATGAGCTCACTACTTATTTCTACTTTGATTGGAAGCACGGCCACAGGCCGTGCCTCGCAGAATTTCCCCCCAGCATTCTCTGGCGTCTTGATTTACTTATTTCTACTTTGATTGGAAGCACGGTGTCCGCTTGTGCCTAAACGTTGTGTTTAGGCACGAGAAATTGGGGCTCGAGTGCCGAAGGCTGCAGATCCCGCTGTTAAGCCACTTCCTCTCCGCTGCAGGCTGTGCTCGCATTAGCATGAGCTCACTCTCAGGCTTTTTGTTTCACAATAGAAGCGCTTTCTACGAGTACCAGTAATATTATACAATTTGCAGTTTGATATTTTTTGTAGACACAGGAAGATTAATCGGCAGCTCAGAGCATTACTTAAATGTGTTTAACAGAGATGCCAATTAATCTCCCTGTGTCTACAAAAAATACGAACATGTTACTGTGTAATGTTACTAGTGCTTGTTTCGGGTGAGCCATCGCCCTCCTCGCTCCATCCCCAGCACTGACCCTCTGCTCCACCTCTGTTAATCCGTTCTGTAATCTCTGGCTGATTTCACTTCTTCACAGGGGGCGTGCGCCCTCCCCGGCGGGGGACACCGCCTGGTACTCCCCTGTAAAATGGCCCAGTGGAGCAGATCACTTAGTCACCTCTGGCTCATGTCCCCTCTCCCACTACCCGCCCCACCTCAAAACGACTTTGTGCTTTTAAGGGGCTGTGAGACTTGAGTCTGTTGAGCAGGACTTTGAAAGTTTTCTCTTCTTTACGAAGCACTCGACTCTTTGAATGCAACGCAGAGACCTGCAGAGCTCCTGACTGCACTGGGATTCCACCCATGCTGTTCATGACGCTTCCCTGCACTATTTATGGAGGTGAATACATGCCATTTACCGGTTACTTTGCAGTGTAATCATTCAAAGAAACATTCCAACTCACTTTAAAGAGTTTACTCTCGTGTAAGGAAAAAATACCTCATTCAACAATAGTTTGAGAATTAATTCTAGGACATCGGTTTAAAAAAAACGCTGTTGACTTCTGTGCTCCTCACTTAACCATAACTGGAATCTGGGGACCCCCAAAGAAAAATTATTGGAATCCGGTGACCCACACTGGGGGTTAAGACTGGTTCCTTGTTAATGGCAGGAACTCATCCCGAAGGTACTGTAGCGCTTTACATAAGCGCCACTTACATTATGCAAGGACACATTCATTTTGGTAGATAAGGGGAGATTAAGTGATTTACCCAAAATCACAGGATGTTGGACCCCATGCCGAGACTCGCATCTGTTTCCACCGTTCAAAAATCAACTGCTCTGGCCGTTACGCCACACCTTCACTCACATTTTTCCCTTCTGAATTAATATCTGCAGAAGGTGAAAGATCTTTGCTTCTGCAGTGCGCTGGTGTAACACTACAGGCTGCATTCAGCGTGAAGCCTCCATGCATGTGAATCACTGGGCTGATCACATCCCCCCAGTTTGCGTCGCTTCCTCCCAGTGCTTGTTTAGTACTTGTTTTCATCCCTGTTTGCCCCGCAGTCTTTGCCCATCTCTTCCTTTGGCCCCACCTCTGTTTTATCTTGCACTTTTACTTGTTTTAGCTCCATTTAAATACCTAGCAGCGCCAAGAAGCCAGGTCTTCAGGAATGCCGCATAACATAACGCCACGTAGCAATCTAGTATAGCATAACATGTCATTAACCGCCACTGAAGTGTTAATAAGCAAGTAGCTCTTTCTTTTTTGGCAAGAGGGAAACGATAAATTGTTTCTTTGTCCTTCATTGTCTCTTCTTTCCTACCTTTCTCCCACGGTCTCTGAGTGAGTCTGTTTTTACTGAACCACACTCTCAGGAATGCGACCCCCGCCCACGCAATGCCGAGAGCCAGCTTTGCTACCAAGCACTCCATTTAACTGCATCTGCAGACAGTCATCTCTCCTCCCCGGCGCTTTCCCTACATCTTCTTGCTATATCCCTCCCCTGTTACTATTCCTTCCCTGCCCGCATGCCTTCTGTTGTTTGTTTCAGTCTCCTAGCTCTTGTTTTTTTTTTTATTTACATGCTAAATAATGGCGGCCATGCGCAATGAGACACGTGGCTCACTTAAATCGAAACAAGCATTTGCAATGCAATAGGTCTCGCATTTACGTGAGCTTGAGCTATTGGCATTGTAAATGGCAGAGCCTTTTATTTATGTTCTGGTTTTTAAAACATAAATAAAAGGCATTGTCATTCAAAATACCAATAGCTTAAACTCGCATAAATACGAGACCTATTGCATTGCAAATGCTTGTTTTTCTTTAGTAAGGCTGCATTTCAAAGGTTGAATATTTTCTTTTTACATTGTGCACGTTTTAATTTAAAGAGTTGTAATAATACTGCACAAGCTGCCTGTGTCCTGGCTACGGCCCTGGCTCTCCGGCCGGAGTACTCTGCTAAGGGCCCCCCTGGAGCTTGGGGGCCCGAGGCCCCCCCGCACCGCGGGGGCTGCGTGGGCCTGTGTTACGCCCCTGTCCAATCCGTGTTTGTTTTCCCAACTCCAAGAATTAAAATAGCAGCGCTATAAACAGGAAAGGACTGGGAAAACAAACCAGCACTGGCAATTCTGCTGAGCCCTGCCCCCTGGGGGGGTGGCGGAGGGGGGGGCAGGGGTGTTCGTGAGAAGCAGCGCTGCTTCTGCTTTAGAACTTCTGCAGCTCTTGTTAAAGGAGGCTGATGTTGTATCTCTGCTGCAAGCCCATGCCTCCAATATCAAAATCAGCCCCACCGCTTGAAAACCAGCCCCCCCACCCTTCCGGCCCACCAGGAAAATGCCTGATGCCCACAAAGGCCAGTCCGGCCCTAGTGATAAAGCAGCCAGCGCTGGCCGCTTCATATCGTCTTTTTATTATTGTCCTGTTACCCACCCACTCCCCCTTTACCCACCCACACCAGCCCCCCAACCACCATTCAGGGCCGGCGCTAGGCATGGGCAGTGTGTGCAGCTGCCCAGGGCCTCGCACTAAGCCTACCAGCATGGGGCCCCGCACCAATCGTTTGCCCTGTTGTTTCCCTGTCAATGCAACTGAAAGAAAGGTATCTCCTTGCAGTTAGGAGGAGTGGCCCTCCCCGGGCCTCTCAGGGATGGTGTCTGGAGGCTTAGGGGAGGGAGACGTTTCCTCTTTTCCCAATTGCAAGGAGACCATTCAAAGACACTGCAGGAGGCCCTTTGTCCAGGATTTTAGCGCCCCCATGGTTTTCACTTTTAGCCCACAAGCAATTCTTACACCTATCAGGCTGAAGGTGTGAGAATTGCTAGTGGGCTGAAAGCTAAATTTGTGGAGGCGCTAAAATGCTGGACAAAGGGCCTCCCGCAGTGTCTCTGAATGGGCTCAAGGGGTCACTTAAGAAAATAAGAGGGGCCTCGCACATTCCCTTTTGGCCCAGGGCCCCGCAAACCCTGGAACCGGCCCTGCCAACACTCGATTGCCAAAGCCAATTGCTCGCCAATGGGTGACCCCTATGGGTTTTGCCAGTGCTTGTTTGGAAAGTTTCTGAAAACGAGTAGGAGCTTTCCACCTGTCGCACTGGGAACCGAGAGGAAGCCAGGTCTGTTTCTGTCCTTACAGAGACTTTTCAAAGAGGAGCGCGAGCCTTCTACCTTTGCTATATTTTGCTTTTTGCTGTGTAAACATGTGGGCAATAAAACATCGCTGCGGAGAGGGCAGAGAAGCCAGGTCCGTCTCGGATTATTTTTAGAGACTTGCAAGGCACTTGAGCAGGAGCTTTCCGCCTCTGCTGTATTTTGCATCCTTCCAGAACTAAGTAAACATGTGGGCATAAAACGGTTTCAAAGGGCCTGACAGAAGTTCCTCGCTACCATAACAGGAGACAGTCAGTGGTTGAAGAGCAGAAAATAGTAATGGGAACTGGGAACCTGAATGCAATGGAGGCGATCGTCATGGGGTGTGAGGCGCGGTCAGAGAAGGGGGTAAAAGAACAAAATATTCTGTAATTATATTGTTCAACTTACACCTTAGCCTAAAAAAGTTTTATTTTAGGAGAGCTCACCTGCTTATTGTGATCCTTGCAGATGCCTCTGTAACCAGAGAGCCACAGAGCTGAATCCTGGCTGGCGCAGTGGGTGGTGATACTGACTTGTATATTTAGAGTGCTAAGAGGAACCAGCCCCTGTCAGGAAGCACTCTGACCAAATCATTATTTTAGAATTGTACTACACAATGTTTAAGACAGACGCCACAAAATGTGAAAAAGATTTAGGGGCATATGTACAAGCCCCTATCGCCACCACAACGTCACGTAAAGTGACGTGGTGACTATGGGTGCTGCGCCTTATCTACAAGGCAGCGTTCAACCACTTAACGTGGCTTAATGCTGCCTTGTACATATTGCCCATTTCACGCTATGGTTAGTGTGAAAGGGGCGTGCAGTGGGTGTTGTGGTGGGCGTTCCACCGCAACACCCATTAATTTTGACGCTGCCCCCTATGTACAAGTATGGCGTACATAGGAGGCAGCACGAAAATGAAGACCAAACTGGTCTTACAGTGGCGAAACGAGGAGAAATGCATTATTTTTCCTCGTGTTTGCTTTTTCCATGTGTGCTTGTGCAGCACACATGGAAAAAGCAAACATTTGTAATGCCATTTTGTCACTTTCATGTGTGCTGCATGAAGCAGCACGCATGAAAGTGACAGAATGGCATTTCTAGGATTGTTTATGTGCAGGAAGGGACACCTTCCTACACATAAACAATCTTCCCCGGCACGCAGACACCCTTCCACTCAGGTGCAAGCACCCTTGCACTCTGGTGCAAGGGTGCCTGCGTAGGCGCTAAGTTGCTAAACGTTGTGCCATCGCAGAGGGAAACGCAGGGCTGCACCACATTCTTGTAAATATGGTGCAGCCGTGCATTTCAGAAGTGGCGGAGAGAGGCTTTAAGCCAGGAAGGCTAACGTCTCTCTCCTCCACCTCCTTGTACATACCCCTCTTAGTGTCTAAGATGAAGCAAATGCTTTCAAAACGCATATTTTAGCAATACGGAAATGGACAATACCTTTTGCAAACATTTTTTATGTGTCTATTAAAAGGACACACTTCAGAACTCAGCCTTATATTGCCTTTCAAAAAATAAATCTATATCACCATGAAGCTTCAAGTGACTCCATCAATCACATTCTATTTTGGCTCCCAAGAAGCGTTCACATTTGCTTATTAAAAATGTGCACACATTAAGTTTCTTTCAGGCACTCTGGCGAGAATCCTTGCTTCTTCCTTAGAACTTTGCAACACCCTCAACTTCATAACACAGGCACCCCTCCCCCTCAACTATTGCGTTGAGCCGGAGGTGCCTAAAGCTCGGCATTACATGTTCAGAAAGGGTTGTTTTTTAATAGGAAATATTTTTGTAAATTAAAAGAAAACGTGAACACTAGTTCCCCATACATCTCACCCACTTCAACGTCTTGATACTGTAATTCTTTAGATTGAAATATTTAGAATATTTGTGACAAATTCAATATATAAATATTTATATATATATATATATATATATATATATATATATATATATATATATATATATATATATATATATATTACCTACCGGCGGTCGCCAGTAGGTAGTTATAGTTAGGACCTAGTTTCCATAGGTAATCCGCAACATTCTATTGGGAATAACTTTGGCGCCGGTTGATGAATCTTCACAAATTTCTCAAAGAAGATGGCCCGCTCCGCTCCGTTCCTTCCCTGAAAGTTTTGGGGGGATTCGTCAAGTGGGGGCTGAGAAAAAAGGGGGGTCCCAAAACGTGTTTTCCCTATGTTATTTTCCATAGGACGATTAGACACGGCTACAGCTCGAACGGCTGAATGGAATTACAAGAAATTTGGCAAAATGGTAGAGTCTGATTCGCAGATCACGCTTTTGCTCAAATGGTGTAAATCCCTCCAGTAGTTCCGGAGAAAATCAAAAGCAAAAAAATATATATATATAGGCGCGCGTACCGTAAGCGTACGTACCTTCCCGTGCACGAGCTGCATGCTGATTGGCTGTCAACTGTCTGTCAACACTCCTAACCAGAAATTGTTGACAGCCATCTTGTGCCTCGGTAGACTGAGGCACAAGAAAGCAGAAAAACAAACGTTTATAACTAACAAGCATTTACAATGCAACGGTTTCGCCTTCGGAAAAGTTAGAGCTATTGGCATTGTAAATGACAAACTTTTTATTTATGTGTTGGTTTTGAAAACAGATAAATAAATGGCATTGTCATTTACAATGCCAATAGCGTACTCTGTCGCAAATGCGAGACGTATTGCATTTGCACACACACACCCACACAAGAGCCCCACACACACACAAGAGCCCCCCACACACACACGAGGCCCACACACACACCACACAAGAGCTGATGAATAATACAGCAAGAAAGAAGAAACAATGGCAGTGCTTCCGGGTGGGGGTAAGTGGGGTGGCAAAGTAAACAAACCTGATTAGAGACCGATAAATGCTAACATTTGCAAAGCAAGTTAAACATGTGTGCGAGGAAAATTGGATAAGGTCGAAACAAAGGAAGAAAAAGCACGTAACAAAAGAAAGAAAGATAGAAAAGAAAAATGGAAGAATGGAACAAGGGATGAAGGGAACTCTCTTCCGGCGGACCTTTCTAGAAAGGGTCCAGAACGCGCAAAGTGGAGTTTTCATTTAGACAGCCTAGGGAAAGTCACTCATGATGCTATCTACTTTAGCATAGGAGAAACCAGGATAAAAACACGTGAGCGTAAAGTAAATGCGATTTTAGGAAAGTCACATGATCGAAAATTAAAGCACAAACTAAGAATGTCAAGAAGGTAGGAAATTACAACCAAACATGCAAAAATGTGTCATCCAAATTACAAATCAACTGCAATGCTATGACAAAACAAAATACAAACTAAGGAAATGAGACCTACAACTGCGATAATATTAAAAGCATATCAGGCGTCACATAATTACACGTTGCCACATTGTTAGTACCCAGTGAAAAAGAAATGTCGAACCCCTTGCACACCTGTTTGCACGGGTAATACCTGGCTTGCGGTAACTACTTCTGCAAACACTGGAGAACGTTCGCTATTTGCACCTCTTTTAGCACATACTTCCAAGTCTGAATGACTGGGTTTAAATAACATAGTATTGCAGTTAAAGAGGTCAGAAAAACTGATGAAAATGAGAATGGAGGCTTATGCATTTCACAGTGAAATGGAATATTGGTTCACATGCAACAGGATGTCGAACGTACTCTAGTGTACATAATTACATAAAACGTATTTTAGCAGAAAATTCCAATCAAACTTATAAACATGACATCTGCACAATTGCCTTAACACTTGACTTTGGCCTGGTTGAACAGCACTGAGAAAGAGTAAACTCATTAACCGCTCGGGTGCCATAAAATGTTGCTGAGACTTTGAATTCAGAGTACCACAAAAGAATGACTGCTGAACAGATGTCACAAATGACAAGAACGTAACATGTCTACTGCGAGTTCTGTGCAGCAACTACATACTTCTAATCCCAATGTCGACATCTGTAACGCATGCCAGAGAGGGTAATCTGGTAAATCATTTCCTAGCTGGAAACAGTGAATGTGCGGCAGGCATCAATCCTGACTGGGGACTACAGTAACACGCAGAACCATCGGGAAATGCTGTATTCATATCCTGTTAAAACTATGAGCTGTGTGTCCAAAGCAGCAGTAAGTAAAGTATATTCATTTTTTTACATACCAATATCATTTATGTGCCACAGAAAGCTCAAGTAATTAGTTTTAAGAGCTGATGATGAAGACACTCCTTAATTTTGCTTCAATGACCGTAACAGGCTCTCAAAAAGTGCAATCCTTTGGTACTTACGGAGTAAGGAGGGGTAGGCAAGGAGATTTGCAAGACAACTTTCAGTAAATGTCCATTTTGCGTGTGGCTCACGTGTGCAATCGAAGTGTTCACAACGATTGCGTTTTTATCGTTCAACTCCCAGGCGAAGGGATAGGGGTCTGGCAGAGGCACCAGAGTCTCTACTTCATACACGTCCTCCTCTTGGCCCGAAGGCCACAGGCCACTGAGCACTCTGGAACTCCAGGACGCGCAGTGGGACTTCATCGCTGTCACCGCCGCGCGCCCCAAACCTCGCGCACATCTCACGGAGGCTGGGCAGGTCTCCGCAGCGCACACCTGCACGGCAGAGCTCCGCGCACCACCCCAGGTGTGCGACACCGGTGCCCGTCCTCCAAGAGAGCGTGGAGCTCCGTGCACAAACCGTCCTCTCGCGCGACTCACGAAGGTCGCAGGTAAATAACGAGCGGGCGGATGGTAAACATCGGCAAGAAGTCTGCGGGTGGGACAACCCCTCGGACGGGTGTCCAATGAGCCCTTTAACTCCTCAGCGAGATTTGAGCGAGGGGAGCACGGCACACGCATGAATAATGCAGGTCAGCCTTACTAAACCAGCTCATGTTCTCTGACGGGGCAGGAACACGGCAGCAATCCAGTCAGCAGAGCTTAACTCGGCGGCAACTAGTAAACAGCGTGGGATCGCCATGGCAGCGAATCAATAAGAACCCTCTAGGTATAGTATTAACCCCGAAATGCGGATACTTGGTGAAGCATGCGATGCAAGTAAGGCCATTTTGTGGGAGAAGAGAGCACCGTGCTGTGCCGAGGAGACCCGCTGTCGGACTCTTCCGTGAAGTGCACAGAGGGGCAGGAAAGGCACAGACTGCGGGAGGGGGGGCGGGAACGGCACACGGTCAGGGGGAGCGGGAACGGGCACTCACCTGGACTTCTTCCGGTGGCGGTCGTCCTGGAATGAACAAAACAAACCTAAAAAAAAAAAAAAAAAAGAAACAACCCGCCCACCGCCGCATGACATAGGAAAAGGGGTGGGATGAGTAAAAATCGCGGGAACGCCCACGACTCTGCTCCGGCCATGACGGACAGATGTCTGTTCCAATGGCTAGCCTCCATTTATGGAGCTAGCCAATGGAACAGAAGGCGGATTCCCAAGCCACATACTCTAAACAAAAGATTTCGCCTGCGCAAAACGCTGCTTGCGCAGCTTTTCGGCAGGTCGAAACCTAAAAAGGGGGCAGGGTAGAAACACCCTGACCCCCTAGGCCTGCTCAGGGGGTCCCACAAGGACCCGCAAGGCCCCCATCCCCCAAAACAATGTTGACAAAAATCGCGGGGTATGCGTAGGGTACGCGTATGGTACAGTACGCGTACCTTTCCGAGCACGAGCTGCATGCTCATTGGCTTTCAACACTCCAAACCAGGAAGTGTTGGCAGCCATCTTGTGCTCGGTAGACCAAGGCACAAGAAAGCAGAAAAACAAACGTGTAGAACACAAAAAGGGGGCAGGGTAGAAACAGGCCTGCTCAGGTGGTCCCACACGGACCCCCAAGCCCCCAAATTTTTTTTCAAAAAACCCAGTCTGCGTTTTTCAAATTACCCCCCGGGGGGACCAAAACCCGGGGGCATAGTGAAAAAGAAGTGTGGGGGTGCCCCAACCCCCCCCCCCACACTGCCCCGGAGACCGCCACCCTCGGGGCAAAGCAACGCAGCCCCCTGGCGCATACTGGAGGTTCCAAGGGGAATTGGTTCCCCTCTGCAAACGCGCCAGGGGGCTGCGTTGCAGAAAGGTGTAAAAAGGGGCGTGGTCTCATTACACCTCTCTGCAATGCAGTCCCCTGGCGCATACTGGAGGTTCCTGGTGGGCTAGTTGGACCCCATGGACCCCCAGTATGCAAGGGGAATTAGTTCCCCCTTTGCAAACGCGCCCGGGGGCTGCGTTACAGAGAGGTGTAAAAAGGGGCGTGGCCTCATTACAGCTCTCTGCAACATAGCCTCCTGGCGTATACTGGAGGTTCCTGGTGCACTAGTTGGCCCCCAGGTACCCCCAGTATGTAAGGGGACTTAATCCCCCAACGTAGAACACTCTACAGGGCGCATTAGCACAGTGGTGAAGGTAGGGGGCAGGGCTTGAGGTGATGTAGGTGCAAACATGCCCTGAGGCACGTTTTAGGTTGGGGAATGAATTCCTGTTCAATCCAGAGGTCCCCTAGGGGGCAACTAGTCCAACAGGTATCTCCAGTAAGCGCCACGGAGCTGTGTTGCAGAGCGTTGTTAAAAGGGGGCATGCCCTTTGAACACCTCTCTGCAACACAGCTGCCTGGCGCATACTGGAGGTACCTGGTGGGCTAGTTGGCTCACAGGGGACCTCAGTATTGAAGAGGAATTAATTCCCCAATCTAGCTCAGTACTATTCCTGAAAAGTTAATTTAACTGTACTTACCAGTAACTTGAATTTCCTTCCATAGAATATCATTGCCTGCTATATAAAATATATATAAATTAAAAAAAATATTAAATTAAAGAAATATATATTACAATTTAAATATTTAAAAAAAATCAATTTATATTAAAAATATGTAATGTAATTCAAAAAATAACATATCTAAAAATAAATAGTTTAGAATAATGTAGTAAATCAGTATAAAAAAGAACAATTAATACATTTAATAATTAGCATTTACAAAACCTTTGAAATTCACTGAAAAAACCATAGGTTTCACACACGTTATAGTTAGGAATTAGCATTTAAAAAACCTTGCAAATTCATTGAAAAACCATAGGTTTCACACATGTTATAATTAGCTGGACATTTCACTCATACAAAACCTTTGAAATTCCCCCGTTATAGTTAGTTCAGCTAACTATAACTCGCGCGCCCGCAATGCACTGCTGATGATGTCACATATTACATCACTCATGACATAGACAGTGACATCACTCATGACATCACTGATGACATCTCAAATTACATCACTGATTACATCATCCTTGTGAAAGAGTGGCAGACCTCCTCTCAGCGTAATTTAACCTTTGATACACACATTCAAAAATAGAAACTAACATTTTCAACAAAATGGAGATACCAATACCAGTTACAACAACCTATTCAGTAATTCCACCATCTATATACACATCCACTCATTCACTAACATTTCTATATAGTCACTCATACGTGTACTCACTCATCATATGTACTGATACACCTATACATCCTGTTACACACGACAGTCATCCATAGAGTTACTCACACACATACTCACACATGCAAATAAACTATCAAACATCCATTTATTTGCATATACAGCTATACACACACTACCACACTTACTTCTACGGAAACTTCCACATACTTACTCTCTTAAACAATCACTTATAGAAACACATACTTATTTAAACAGGAACTCTTCCAATCTCTCACTCTCACATATACTCACTTATATACATCAATACTCACATATACTAGATTAAAACATATGTAGTTACTCATAAAGATACTATTGAGACAGTCATTCACTCAGTAACACACCCATACACACACTCATCCACCCATACAGTCCTGCACACATGCTGTCTTCAAAACACATACAAACAGTGAGTCAGTCATTCATGCATCTATGCGCTAAGTAATACCCCCACCAAACAATACAGACACTCATACTGATACTCAAAAAACAACTAATAACCCATATACACACTCATGTAGCTACTCACCAACCCATGCAGCCACTTATACACAAAGTGAGACACTGATACATATATTTAAATATTTAAACATTACTCACTAATATGTGTATTCACTAAGATGCACTTAATAAGTCAGTTAACCAATGAATTTTACAAAAAAAATCCATTAAGACACTTATTTACCCATTTATTCTTCCATCGACCTTTAGATATACATATATAAAAAATATCTATTTTTCAGAAAGACACACATTCACTTGATGATGTCATCAGTGATGTCATTTGAGATGTCAGGAGTGATGTCACTGACTATGTCATGGGTGATGTAATATGTGACGTCATCAGCAGTGCATTGCGAGCGCGCGAGTTATAGTTAGCTGAACTAACTATAACGGGGGAATTTCAAAGGTTTTGTATGAGTGAAATGTCCAGCTAACTATAACATGTGTGAAACCTATGTTTTTTTCAATGAATTTGCAAGGTTTTTTAAATGCTAATTGCTAACTATAACGTGTGTGAAACCTATGGTTTTTTCAGTAAATATATATATATATATATATATATATATATATATATATATATATATATATTACCTAGTGGCGGTCGCCAGTAGGTATATATAGTTAGGATTTTTTCTCTATGGGATTTTTGAAAATTCTATGTCTAATAACTTTGGCGTTTGTGGACGGAATTGGCTGAAATTGTCAGGACAATGGAACATGTTGTTTCTGAGCAGCCTCTGAAAATTTGGGGGGGTTCGTCAAGGGGGGGCCGAGAAAAAAGGGGGGTCCCAAAACGCGTTTTTCCCATGTTAATTTCCATAGGGCGGTTGGCCTCACTTTTAGCCTGAACGGCTGAATGGATTTGCACGAAACTTGGCAAAATTGTAGGGACTGTTAGTCCGATGTGCCTTTGCTAGGTCTGAATATATGTGCTCCAGTGGATTTTGAGAAATTAACGATCAAAAAAATATATATATCTGTAAGCGCGCTCCGGGCAGCGCCCCGGTTCGCGTACCTGACGCGTAACAGAACTTCGCGAAGCGAAGCTGATTGGCTCTCCGGTGTCTGTCAACATTCTAAACAGTCCGGAGCGGCCGCCATCTTGTCTCTCGGTAGGATCGAGAGACAAGAGGAGGCCAAAACAAAGGGGGAAATGACCATAAGGGGGCATAGTAGATCCTCCCTGACCCCCTAGGTTTGATGTGGAGGCTTTAAAAGGACCCCGCGGGGCAAAAAAAAAAAAAAAATTGTTTTTTTTGCGTGGGGAGCGCCCGGTACGCGCACCGGGAAGCGGTCTGGGGAGCGTACTAAAAGGAAAAAAGAATGATAGACTATGATATTTTGAAATATTGTATGTTTATTGATTGTTCTTTTTGTTGTTTTTTTTTTTTTTTTTATTTAAGTAGCAGTATTTATGATTATTAAATATAAATTTGTTTTTGGGATTGTGCACAGTATACTATAAGTCTGACTTTACATTATAATCAATTTGGTACTAGTTTATGAATTACATATAAAAATGATTAAAGACTCAAACAATTTTTTAATATTAAATATAATTTTATTTTTCTGATTCTTTTTCAAAATTTAATAGAACGTCTAACATTTGACTGTCCGATATGTCTTCTTTTTGACTGAACATAACTTCCCACATTTGACCGTCCTCATATTGAAGTAAGAAATGAGAAATCCACAGATTCTACACATTGTAGAAGTTCATGGTCTCGTGATTCATCCATGAATTCCAAGTCAATGGGTTCAATGATTTTCTCATTGTTCATGTCTAGGACAATTTCAAAGGAAACGTTCTGTTATCCATGCATTTTTGTGCTGAAATTTGAATAAAAAATAAATATATCAGTAGAGATAGGGCACTGTTGGGTTTAAGTTCAGACAGGTACTTTTGAGGCGTGATGTAGTACTATTAAAAAGTGCCTGTGAAAAAGCCTAAGTAAATTCATAATTATACCACAGAAACCTAAATCAATCCATAATTATAATAAACAAGCCTTTCTCAATGTGTAACTCTTACAGAGGGATAGTATATAACTATCTGAAAATGTTTTCAAATTTATAAAATAATATCTTACCTTTTAAAAACAAGTTTAAGTTGTGAGTGAAAATGATCTTGCAATGTAGTTCAGGAAGTAGTAGTCAAAATGGCTGTGTTTCTCTCTCTTTTTTTATATATATTCAGGTACATAACCAATCAAATGTCAGGTAAAAAAAGTAGAAAATGAAAGTAACATTTTAATTGGTTGTCAATTCCAACACTTCAGATGTGTTTTGTGAAGTAATTTACCTCAGGGTATTTAGAGAGGTCTACAGGCTAAATGGCTAAATGGAATTCCAATCAAATTTGTGAAAATGGTAGGGATTGGTATGTAGTATGAGCTAATCTATATTTGGTGAAATTGTCTCCAGTGGTTTTTCTGTAAATTACTTTCCTACCTTTTTTAATCGAGCGATTCCCGGTGAGCGCCCCGGTACGCGAACCGGCAGCGTTACGGGAGTCCTCCATTTTGTGTTTTGGTAGAATTGAGATACAAGATGGAGGGCAAATAATGTTCAGAATGGGTTGAAGGGGGCACGGTAGACTTATCCTGACCCCCTAGGTTTTCTGAGGGTGGCTGAGGAGGTCCATATGTGCGAAAAAAAATACATTTTTTTTTTAATTTTCGCGCGGTTAGCGTCCGGTGCGCGTACCGGGTAGCGCTCCAGAAAGCGTAAATTGTGAAAATTAGTTAAAAAAATTTACATTTAAAATTTGTTTATGGTGATCATAGTTAGGGTAGCTCTGAGAAGAGCTTTTGGGTTTATGGTAGATTTAGGTACTTATAAGTAGGTACCAATGCACAGTCTTAAATTCAGAATGAAAATTCTGTTCCCCTCATCTGAGAAGTGAACTCCATCTCCTCTGTAGATATCTTGCATGTAGAAACGCAAGTTATTGTTGTACATGGAGCCCATTCCATGGTCTCTCATGTAAGCTGAAACAGACTTATTTACATGCTTCCTCGATTTCTCAATTTGTGGACAAAATTGGTTCGACCACCTCCATTTCTGTCTTTGGCATATATTTGAATATACCAAGGCAGTTTGAGGAAAAAGTGCCATCAATTGGTCAAAGGTGTCTTTTAAAAGCATTTCCAGACCTACCCCAGTCAAAGTGCCCAAGTCATTTCCTCCACAGTGCACAATTAACAGGTCAGGTTTTGGCAAATGCAAAAAGGTTTTCACCAATGGTATCAATTGGTGACATTTTAATCCTCTGTGGCCAATCCACTTAATTTCCACATTTTTTAAATTGAGGTTAGGTAAATTTCTGTTATCAGCATACCTTTGAGCCCAGTAGATGTAACTATGTCCAACAATCCAGACAGAAAACATGGTGAGAGAAGGTTCTGCTGCAGTCAGATGAAGTGTGGCAATGAAATGGCAGTTGAAAAAATAAGAGTTTAAAATGAAAAAAACTGTGGAGTTTCTGTGTTAATGAAGCAGTAGCAGTGATTGGTGGATTTTGATTGCTGAAAACAGAAAGTTAGGGTGCATGGATGAGTTCTTTGAAAGATGTAATTTGAATGGTCAAGAAAAAATCATTTTATGAAAGATTGCACTGGATATGCAGGTGTACTGAGAGTTCAGAGTTCAATTGAAACATTGTTGTGTGAACTTGCAAACATCAGAGGTCTTTCAGGAGGTGGTTGCTATGGAAAAAAAGGCAGAAAGGGCAGAGGGGGGAAGGGTGTTGATTTGAAAAAAGTGAGGGAAGAGTTTTGATTGGGTGACATGAGAGATATGTGTGATGAATTACAGCATTTCTGTGGCATTGTTGCTTGCAGACTCTGGAGTGCATACCTTTTGCTCTGCTAAAGACAAATTGGTGTGTGTCTGAGACTGTTTTGAAACTCATAAAGTATTTGCTAAGGTGAGAAAAGATTCATTTAATTTAGATAGAGAATAGTATGCTTTAGGGAGAAAATTATGAAGAAAGTTGTGTATTTAAAATGTTGCTTTGTGTCAAGTGTTTTACAAATAGATTTTGTTTCTTTGAGTTACATGGCCATGTTAAAAGTGACGCAAAAATAGTACAAGGGTCTTACAAAAATGCTTTCATGTGTCTTAGGGCATTTTAACTCACTTCCCCATGAATGTAGGAATATAATTGCTTTACAAGATGTGTTTAAAAAGTTTTTTGAAATCAATTAGGTTTCTTGATATGTACTGCTAGAGTTTCATAGGTTGCTTGGGGCATATTTACAAGGCTTTTGAGTTCCTTTGATGTAATTTTTCCCATTTTATTTTAAGACATTTCCTTGTGGTGCAAGGTCCTTGTAAATACGCCCCCATGTGTGCTTGGTAAATTTAGATTTTGATTCTTTGAGTTACATAGCCATGTTAAAAGTGACCCAAAAATGGTGCAAGGGCCTTAAAAAAATGCTTTCATGTGTCTTAGGGCATTTTAAGTCATTTCCCCTTGAATGTAGGTATATAATTGATTTATATGATGTGTTTAAAAACGTTTTTTTAAATCAATTAGATTTCTGGATATGTACTGCTAGAGTTTCATAGGTTGCTTGGGGCATATGTATAAGGCCTTTGAGTCTCTCTGATGTTATTTTTCCCATTTCAATTTAAGACCTTTCCCTGTGGTGCAAGGTCCTTGTAAATACGCCCCCATCTGTGCTTGGCAAATTTAGATTTTGATTATTTGAGTTACATAGCCATGTTAAAAATGACCCCAAAATGGTGCAAGGGCCTTAAAAAAACGCTTTCATGTGTCTTAGGGCATTTTAAGTCATTTCCCCTTGAATGTAGGTATATAATTGATTTATATGATGTGTTTAAAAACGTTTTTTGAAATCAATTAGATTTCTGGATATGTACTGCTAGAGTTTCATAGGTTGCTTGGGGCATATTTATAAGGCCTTTGAGTCTCTCTGATGTTATTTTTCCCATTTCAATTTAAGACCTTTCCCTGTGGTGCAAGGTCCTTGTAAATACGCCCCCATCTGTGCTTGGCAAATTTAGATTTTGATTATTTGAGTTACATAGCCATGTTAAAAATGACCCAAAAATGGTGCAAGGGCCTTAAAAAAACGCTTTCATGTGTCTTAGGGCATTTTAAGTCATTTCCCCTTGAATGTATGTATATAATTGATTTACATGATGTGTTTAAAAACGTTTTTTGAAATCAATTAGATTTCTGGATATGTACTGCTAGAGTTTCATAGGTTGCTTGGGGCATATTTATAAGGCCTTTGAGTCTATCTGATGTTATTTTTCCCATTTTAATTTACAAAAAACAGGGCGAGGGCTGCAACGAAAGGCGCCTCCAAGGCTAGAGACAAGTGGTATTCCTCTAGTTGTCGGGTTGCTAAAGGGGAACTTATCTCTGCAGTGAAGTCCAAGGACCCTGACAACATCAGACTTGCGAGGAAATTGTACAAAAAAACTGTAGCCACAGCTAAGGAGGCTCATGAGTACAGCTTCTGGAGCGAGTTAATGAAGGCGAGCATTAGAAAAGACTCTAAGGGGTTCTGGGACCTGTTGAGAGCCAGGGGCAAGCCCATTGATCTTCAACTCACATGTAACATTCCTGGTGAGGTCTGGTTTGCCCATTTTTCCAAACTGTATTCCTACTCACATGGTGTATTACAACCAAACATGGGTTTTTCGGTCGGATCTCGAGTTGCTGCAATGACCAATGCTTGCTCCTTCGGCATTGATGAAGTTGAGGGGGCAATCGGGGCCATTGTCACCAATAAGGCTGCCGGCCCAGATGGTATCCCTGGCGACCTGCTCAAGGTAAATCCATGTCTGTGGAGTAGATTAATCTCCATGCTACTAAATGAGGCTGTGCTGGGGGGTTCTTTTCCCGATTCCTGGAGGGGCGCTGAGGTCGTCCCTATTTTTAAGAAAGGCTGTCGGGACGACCCAGCCAACTATCGCCCAATTAGCCTGCTTGACTCAACACAGAAGGTTGCGGGCAAAGTAGTACTAGGTAGGATCTTGCAATGGGCCGAAGAAACCCAGGTACTGTCAGATTTCCAGGCAGGCTTTAGAACAGGGACAGGCACCATTGAGCAGACATTTCGCCTTCTAATGCTATATTGGAAAGTGGTCGTACTGGGAAGGGGCAGTTTGTATTTGGTCTTTATAGACTTGCGAACTGCCTTCGACCTGGTCCCACGAGTCCAATTGTGGAATGTCTTAGATGGGTTGGGTATCCCGCCCTATCTGTTGGCTTTGCTTATCAAGTTTCACGACAGCAACTTTGCCCAGATTAGATGGGGTGATCAGGGGGAAAAAACATCTTGTATCCCTGTAGATAGGGGCGTCCGCCAGGGTTGTGTGCTTGCCCCCACTCTGTTCTCACTCTATGTTAACGGAGTGGTGGAGCATCTCCTTCAACAACCAACAGATGCACCTTCCCTGGCTGGCAGAAAAATACCTACGCTCCTATTTGCGGATGACACCCTTCTAATCTCAAAAACACCAGTGGGCATCCAAAAGCTGCTTTCTAGCTTCAAGGCCTTTTGTGATAGCAAGGGCCTGTCTATAAATATAGGCAAAACCAAATTCCTTGTTCTGAACCCCCCCAGGAAATCTGTTATTCCTCCTGTGCTAGATTCCGTCCCTTTAGAAAGAGTCAAAGAGTTCGATTATTTGGGCATTCGACTCTGTGACAGCATGAGTTGGAAAGCACACCACCAAAAGGTGTTTCTGACCCATAAGAGGGTCACAGGTCCCTGCTCAAAGAACAACGTGCTTCATCTCTCAAACCTATTGGGGCACTATTAGACATCTATAGGGCTAGGGTGGTGAGTGCAGCGCTGTATGGTGCGGAACTGTGGGGCGTTCAGAGAGTTGACACCTTATCCCACCTCGAAAACAACTTCCACAAAGATCTAATGAAGTTACCCCACAGTACCCCCACACTCCCCCTCCTTCTAGATGCAGGTACACGCCCTATATGTGAGCAAGCTATGCTACGTCCCCTTTTACTATGGGCCAGGATATGGAATGTCCCAGAACTGTGCAGCTATGCCGATGCCCTGAGAGAACTCCTATCCTTACCGGGCTAGCACAAGGTCAGCTGGCTTAGGGAGGTCAAGCGCCTTCTACATGAACTGGGTCTAGGAGACGCTTGGGCTAACCGAACAGCACCTTCTAAACAGATGCTCAAGAAGTTGTACTGGCTATGGGTGGCCAAAGAGAGAATGTGCAATTCTAAGCATTGTAAATCTGTTGTTGAGTTTCTCCTAATTAAGGAGCTCCCTTACAGAGAACCTAACCTGGACCTAATTCATATCCCCAGCGACAGATCATTGTACTTCAGATTTAGGGTAGGAGTACTTCCCTTGGGGCTGTTGACTTCTACTTGGAAACCACCCTTTCAAACAATTCCGCATTGCCCCTTCTGTGATCTAAGGGTTGAGTCTATTGCCCATTTGTTGTTTGAGTGTAATGCGTATGCAGCGCCCAGGTCGAGGTGGCTGAAGCCATTATGTTGGAGCTTGAGTACAAGATCACACTTAGAAGCCTTACGCATATTACGGTCAGATGCCCGCCCCTTTTTTGCCTGTTCTATGGCAAAATTTTTGGGCTGGGCTTGGCGGATAAGATCTGCAAAGAAACTGCTGCTCCAGTAATGTACCTTTTTTACCTTATACCTATCTTTATGACTGGGCCACTAACTTACTCCCCTGATATCTATGTTGTCCTTGCAGGTTTTTTAGATTGTGTAATTTACTGCTTGTTGTCCTTGTAGGTTTTTAGATTGTCAATTTCCTCTTCTTAACTGTTTTTATTAATTGCTGTATATGTATGCTTTTATGATATGCTTTTATATCGAAATAAAGCTTTACCATACCATTTTAATTTAAGACCTATCCCCGTGGTGCAAGGTCCTTGTAAATACGCCCCCATCTGTGCTTGGCAAATTTAGATTTTGATTCTTTGAGTTACATAGCCATGTTAAAAGTGACCCAAAAATGGTGCAAGGGCCTTAAAAAACGCTTTCATGTGTCTTAAGGCATTATAAGTCATTTCCCCTTGAATGTAGGTATATAATTGATTTAGATGATGTGTTTAAAATCGATTTTTGAAATCAATTAGGTTTCTTGATATGTAGTGCTAGAGTTTCATAGGTTGCTTGGGGTATATTTAAAAGGCATTTGAGTCCCTTTGATGTTATTTTTCCCATTTTAATTAAAGACATTTCCCCGTGGTGGAAGGTCCTTGTAAATACACCCCCATGTGTGCTTGGCAAATTTAGATTTTGATTCTTTGAGTTACATAGCCATGTTCCATACAGTGCTCACCTTCTGCGTAGTCTTTGATATGCTAGACTCCATCTGCACAATGAGATACCTAAGCAAAGGAAACACAGGTGATGTGATTGTGAAATGAGGAAAAGAAATTCCACATTTTTCAATTACATCACCTGTGTTTCCTAACTTTACGAATGACATTGTGCAGATGAGGTTTAGGCCTGTCCACAGACACAGAAGAGGTCTGGCCTTTGTTCAAGAGTGAAGTGGACATGACTCACTTCATTGGTAGACATGCATATGTATTATCTCCTCTGTACTCTTCAAGAAGCGTAAATTTCATCTGCAACCCTGAGTAGGCCTCACCTCAAACAAACCTCTGGATAGGCCACACCTTATCGTCATCCTGAATCAATCATTTAAAATGTTAGGGACAGATTTATGATAGGTGTGTGCCTCTTTTGCGCCACTGTGCGTCACTTTTGTGACGCAGCGGCGGTGCAAAAGATTTGCTATGTGGCGACATATTTACAACTTGATGCATCTAGGCAGATGTGTCATGCTGTAAAGTCCCGTGCCACAAGAAACCGATGCAGCAGTGATGCAAAAGATGCACCATGTTGCAAGACAGGCCTCACTTCATCTCCAACAAGATAAGAAGCTGAATCTTCTGTAAATGTCAAAATTGTTGTATACAGTGCTCAACTTCTGTGTACTCTTTGATATGCTAGACTCCATCTGCACTATGAGATACCTAAGCAAAGGAAACACAGGTGATGTGATTGTGAAATGAGGAAAAGAAATTCCACATTTTTCAATTACATCACCTGTGTTTCCTAACTTTACGAATGACATTGTGCAGATGAGGTTTAGGCCTGTCCACGGACACGAAAGAGGTCTGGCCTTTGTTCAAGAGTGAAGTGGACATGACTCACTTCATTGGTAGGCCTGCACATGTATTATCTCCTCTGTACTCTTCAACAAGCCTAAATTTCATCTGGAACCCTGAGTAGGCCTCACCTCAAACAAACCTCTGGATAGGCCACACCTTATCGTCATCCTGAATCAATCATTTAAAATGTTAGGGACAGATTTATGAAAGGTGTGTGCCTCTTTTGCGCCGCTGTGCGTCACTTTTGTGACGCAGCGGCGGTGCAAAAGATTTGCTATGTTGCGACATATTTACAACTTGATGCATCTAGGCAGATGTGTCATGCTGTAAAGTCCTCTGCCACATGAAACCAATGCAGCAGTGATGCAAAAGATGCACCATGTTGCAAGACAGGCCTCACTTCATCTCCAACAACATACCGTCCGTTTAAACTGTAAACATTTCGGAATGTGTAGGGGGCATGGAGAAGCTGAATCTTCTGTAAATGTCAAAATTGTTGTATACAGTGCTCAACTTCTGTGTACTCTTTGATATGCTAGACTCCATCTGCACAATGAGATACCTAAGCAAAGGAAACACAGGTGATGTGATTGTGAAATGAGGAAAAGAAATTTCACATTTTTCAATTACATCACCTGTGTTTCCTAACTTTACGAATCACATTGTGCAGATGAGGTTCAGGCCTGTTCACGGACACAGAAGAGGTCTGACCTTTGTTGAAGAGTGCAGTGGACATGACTCACTTCATTGGTAGGCCTGCACATGTATTATCTCCTCTGTATTCTTCAACAAGCCTAAATTTCATCTGCAACCCTGAGTAGGCCTCACCTCAAACAAACCTCTGGATAGGCCACACCTTATCGTCATCCTGAATCAATCATTTAAAATGTTAGGGACAGATTTATGATAGCCGTGTGCCTCTTTTGCGCCGCTGTGCGTCACTTTTGTGACATAGCGGCGGCGCAAAAGATGCGCTATGTTGCGACATATTTACAACTTATGCATCTAGGCAGATGTGTCATGCTGTAAAGTCCTGTGCCACATAAAACCTGCGTCAGGTTTCATATAGGCGTTTTGTTGCAGGGTGGGCATTCATTTGCATGAAAGCCCTGTGAAACTAACACAGTGAAATTTAGAAGATTTCACTGAGTCAGCTTTATAGCATTGCTGAATCAAATCCTTACGCCTGTTTGAAACAGGCATAAGGAGTGATGCACCATGCAATGTGTGGCTTGCTCCTGTGCATTGCAGTAGACATGTCGCGTTTACGACGTGATTCCTGCAATGTGCTGCTTTTGCGGCACAGATGCGTGACGCCTCTGTGCTGTTTTTGCTCAATGGTGCTCCACATTGTAAATGCGGCACACCATGGGTGGCAGAGCAGCGGTGCACGTTAACTGGTGCATCCCTGGGGATGCGCCAGTTAACATAAATCTGCCCCTTTACATTTAAGTATGAGCAGGGTACACAGAGTCGGTGAGGCTTATCCAAGGTTAAGAACAGATGAGTCCTGTTCACTGAAAACTTGGACATAGGCCTCACCTCCTCAGCATCGCTGGACATGGCTAAATAATAGCTGCAAAATGTTACTCTTGTTAAACAATTTTAATATTATAGTCTCTGAGATTTGTCTCTTACTCTGCAACATCTCACTGTTGTTCTCTTTCTTTAAAGATAACGACAACATCAACCATGAGTGATAATGAGCAATCAGTTGATCTCGATCTTATCATTGAACTTGTCATTGAAACGTCAGTGGAAGTAGATCCCTTGGATGATTTAAATCCTGAGGATGATGAAGAACATGATGAGGATGCCGATTTGTCAGAATTGTATGACATAGGGTGGGAAGCTGACCTGCTTGAGCCTATGGAACTATAAACATTTATTTTTAAAAGTTACTGGAAATGAAAAGTAAAAATGTAAACCGTTTCATTTAAAATTAAACAAAACTTCAAAAACAGGTTGTGTGTAGTGTCTTTAATAAAATAGTCAAATATGCTCATAAAATTAGTTCAGATTCACATATAAAACAGCACAGGTCAAATGTAGAAGCATTCCATTTCTTTGCTACTATTTGTGAATACTAAATTTGCCAATGCACTAAAAATTATTCTATGTAAAAATGACAAGTAGTGTGTTAAATTTTTGACGACTGTTATTGATTTACTGTTTGCTAATAGTGGTTAATAACATTTTTAATTATATTTTACCACAGATTCAACTGCAGATCATTTCAAAAGGAGATAATGCCATCTAAAGAACGAAACCGAAAGGCTACAAAACGTCAAAGACAGCAGCTTAATAAATTCTTGCAGCAGTCCTCTACAATAAAAACTCGTCAAGTCACCAAGAAAGCTCCGGGTTTTGCAGTAACCGGGTAAGACAACAAAATCATTCATAAGAAACATTTGTAGAAAAAAAAGTAGTACTACAGAAAATGTTTTAGTCCAGAAAAAGAGAAGCAATTTAAACGGAAAGGGAAGGCCAATCAAAAATGTTACTGCTAGAGCAGGAGATAACTCTGTGCATGGTAGTAGAAGGAAAAATCAGTTTAGGGACATTCGTAGACGAATGTTCCGCAACAGGATAATTGGCAATTTGTTAAAAAATATTAAGAAAGGTCAACAGAAAGTGGTTTTTTATAAGAGAAAAAAAAATTGAGAAAGTTATTGATCAGGCATTTGAAATTAAGCGAAAGTTATTTATTTTGATAATCAATAGAATTAGGAAGCTAAACAAGGCAATTTATGATTTCAAAAGAAATAGTAGATGGAAGAGAACAGTTAATCGTAGTAATTTTTGTGAAGTTTTTTCAGGAGAATGGATGCATAGTTCAAGTTGTGAGGCATTTTTTAATGAGGAGAGTTATTTCCAGGATAATGATTTGGTGCATGCAGTTGACACCAGTGGTCGAGCTTATGAGGTGAAAGATGGTTGTCCAGTTGAAAAAGAAAAACTTGTGACAACAGAGGCAGAAGAGGTGTTAGGTAATGAGGTTTTAGGAAGACGTCCTAAGGGACCTGTGTACACCTGGAAGTGTAGTAGTATTTGCAGTGTGCGACAGGATTCCATCAATTTGCTTTGTGATTTTGTACGGACATTTAATAAGAAAAGTTTGAAGCAGAAAATGATGTTGTTGCAAGAATTAGATCCTTGCAGAGTGAGAGAAGTGACAGGTTTGCATGGTCATTCACTGGCTTGTCTTTCCAGGAGAGTATGCCAGAGTGTTTTTCATCATTTCAGGATGCTAGCAGTGCATCATAATAAAGTGAGGAAATTAGTTAGAATGTTGTATTATGCTAAGAGTCCAGCAATTATGCTTAAACAATTATGCACTGCTCTTTTGCATGGTTCTGAAATAGATGTGAAGAATATTTGTGAAGAAATTGAGTTTTGTTACTTTGGAAGTAAAGAGGAGAATGTTGAAATTGACCCAGAAGAAGAGGGTAATGTGGAAGATAGTGTACAGGTTTCCAGTACAGATAATTTTCAGAAGGAAATTGCCACGTTTCAGGTGAAATCAAGTGAGAGGCCTAATTTCACTTGTGTGTGTTGTCGACGCACTTATTATAAGAATCAGACTAAGTTAGTGGATTTATATGCGAAAAGTGAAAGGGAAAATGATAGTGAATGGAAGGATTTCGCAACATACTTGATGGTAGAAAATTGTTTTGATTTGGGATTGGATCAACGTGTGTGTACTTATTGTTGTAACAAATTAAATCAAAACCGGATGCCTGCTAGAGCGGTTAATAATAATCTGGAATTGGTTGAGATTCCTTCTGAATTGAAGGATTTAAATACTTATGAATCTATTTTGATTCAAAGTATCCATCCCTTTCAGGCTATTGTAAGAATGGAGCCAAAGACAGGGAAATTGCCTCCATCAGATTTACAGAGAGGATTAAAGGGAAGAGTTGTTTATTTGCCTCTAGATTTGAAGAAAAACATTAATACAATTGGAGTAGAAAAAGTGGAAGAGGAACCTCTGGTTATCTTAGTTAATGGGGTTCCGACAAAGAGTAAGAAAATATGGCAAGATTTAGTGGATGTTAGGAAAGTCAAAAAGGCAACATTGTATTTGAAAAAAAGCAATAAGTACTATAAGAATGTATATGTTGCAGAAGAGGAAGTAAGTGAAGAAGAGGATAGCGATTTGTGTGCTGGTCAAATTGAGAAAGTAGAACCCTCTAAAAGTGAAGAAATATATGAACATTATAGTGTTCATCCTTTGCATTCCAAGGAAGTCATGGGGAATGCTATTGAGTTGTTTCAAATGAAACAAGCCAAAGGGAGTCCCATTAGTGTTTGGGAGGAAAGTTTGGAAGCTCGGTGTTTCCCACAGCTATTTCCAACAGGTCAAGGAGGAAGATATGATGAGCGACCTCATCAAATTCCTGCTTCTGAATACCGGACTTTACGATTGTATGCAGAAGATCCTAGGTTTCGACAATGCATTCCGTATTTGTTTCATCTCCTGTTTGAAAGCGATCTGTCTGGACTGTCATATGCAGTGAACCACATCTTGAAAAGTGGTATACAGATGCAAAACATCTCGGCAAGTGACTTTATGGATAAAGTCAATGTGCAAGACAGTATTTTGGATTCTCACCTGATTAATCTCATGGCGTGTCAGCGGGGTACTAATGAGTACTGGTACCGTCGTCATGGTGATTTAAAATGTATGCTGAGGAACTTAGGAACTCCCACATGGTTCCTCACTCTCAGCTGTGTCGAGTATGGCTGGGAAGACTTACTTGAATTTCTACGAGAGGCAAATGGAAACATTGAAAATATCGAATTCAAGACACCCGGAGAACTGTGCTCTTTGGATCCAGTGAATGTATGCAGGTACTTCAATCATAGATTTGAAGCTATGATATCTTTCATCATGAACAAGAAAAATCCACCTCTTGGAGAGGTGTTGGATTTCTTCTGGAGAAAGGAGTACCAAGCAGGAGGTGCTCCTCATATACATATGCTGCTGTGGATCAAGGATGCACCTAAATTTGGAACAGATCTAGAAGACTTAGTGATGAGTTTCATAGAACAGTATTCTACATGTGCTGTTCCAAACGCAAAGGAAGACAAAAGCCTAAGAGAACAAGTTTTACTCTTCCAAAGCCATCGTTGTGGAAAGTACTGTCGTCGTAAATTCAGAAACAAGGACAAGTTCTACACCAAATGTCGTTTCGCCTTTCCACGACCGGTGATTTCTAAAGGAAGAGTGAACAGTTTGATGTCTTCACTGCGACATAATGTGATGAAGAAATCACCTAAAAACACATACAATTTGAAAAGGAACGAAGAGTCCAAGTACATCAACGACTACAACCCAGTGATTTTGTCCATGTGGAATGCTAACATGGATATACAGTTTGTGGCTGATAACTGTATGGCTGTGGCTCGGTATGTGACATCTTACATCACCAAAAAAGAAAAGACAGAATTGAAGGATATGTGGGAGGACATTTCCCATGAAAAGAGCCTCAGTAAGAAGTTGTACAGTTTCAGTCTGAAGATGTTGTCACATCGAGAAATCGGAGCTTACGAATGTTCTGACCGGTTGTCTTCAGCAAGTCTCTATGCCAAATCCAGGAGTATCGTTTGGGCGAGTCTTGGTCTTGCTGCAACGCGTAATCGAGTTCTGAAACCTGTGCGGGAAATTGAGTATTTGGCGGAAAAGGAGCCAAACAGTACCGATATTTTGAAGACCAACATGTTGGATACATATTATCCAAATAGAAGCAGTCACCTCGAGAATGTTTGTCTGTATGAGGTTGTACAAAATTACATATTCAAGAGGAACATCAAAGAAGATAATAATAAAGGAGTGTATGCTGTAATTGGAAGTGAGGGATGTCTGGTCAAGCAAAGAAAATGCCACTTGGTAAACCATCGAAAATTGAGTGGCGAATCTCCTGAAAAAAAAGAGTTTTTCTATTTAGCACTTTTGCAACTTT
Source organism: Lissotriton helveticus (assembly GCF_964261635.1). Taxonomy (NCBI): domain Eukaryota; kingdom Metazoa; phylum Chordata; class Amphibia; order Caudata; family Salamandridae; genus Lissotriton; species Lissotriton helveticus. The sequence continues at coordinate 222,502,749 of NC_136069.1, forward strand.
TCAAGCCTTGGCGTGCAGAAGAGGAACTGCTTGGAGATTTCCTCTGTTACGAAGACTCTTTCAATGCCGCCAAGGAGACCATAGAATGTCCTGTTTTTCCCAAATATCTAGAAATGTTGAATGTGGAAATCGAGCAGGAAGCAACGATTGCAGCCGAGATTGCTAGAGACAGTTCTCAGGACAGTCAGAGTTCTGTTTCATTGAGTCAGGATCCACTAGGAGGACCAGTTATCGAAAATGAAGCTGCCACTGCCATGATTGAAGTGGAAAGAGCCATGGCACATGCTCAGGAGGATACGGTTAACTTAGAAGACTTGGAAAGACAACTCAACGTTGAGCAGAGGAAAATATATGACGAAGTTACCAACCAAATTGATCATGGATTAAGTCATGAGAAGAAAGAGTGCTCATGTACGTAGTTGAAGCCTGTCCGACTGTACGTGAGTGGAGAAGCGGGAACTGGAAATAGTTTCCTCATTAAAGCAATTTCATGTTATTTGCAGAAAAGGACTGAGTCATCGCTGTCTTGTGTTGTCACCGCTCCAACTGGACTGGCAGCACATAACATTAAAGGTATTACTTTGCATCGTCTACATGATAACAAATTACAATACCACAAGTTATCTGGAGATGCTTGTTGTGAAGTTTCAAGAGTCTTGAAGAAAATGAAACTTCTTATCATTGACGAAGTAAGCATGGTTTCCAATGTCATGCTTGCCTTTGTGCATTTGAGAATGCAAGAAGTTCTCAAAACAGAGTATGATGTGTTATTTGGTGGCAAACACATCATTGTTTTCGGTGATCTTCTGCAGCTGACACCAGTGAAAGGACAACCTGTGTTCAAAATGCTCACGCATGAAGATACCAGGAAGTGCCTAGGGAGCATTGGCAACGTTAATATATGGTTAAACTTCAATTATGCTGAACTGCGTGAAAATATGCATCAGGCGAAGGATGAAGATTACAAGAATATTCTACAAGATGTTAGAATCGGAAAAGTGACCGAGCATGGGAAAGAAGCTTTACATGCACGATTACTGTCAAATTTGTATCCAGAACAAGACGTTGTGCCTGAGAATATTTTTCAGAAAATTACTGAGAAGAAATCTGGAATATGTTTGATGCCAACTCTTGCAGAATGTGCCATCTTCAACAACAAAATGTTGTATTTAGAAAACCAAGAGATTGTGAAACTGGAAGCTATTGACAGAGTAGAGCATATGGGATCAACAATTATTTTGTCTGAGAATTTGAAATCAAAATTGGATTCATTAGAGAAGACTATATCTAAAACTGCAGGTTTTGAAAAGACTCTGAATGTGTGCTTAAATTGCCGTATCATTTTAAGATGGAATTTACATGTTGAAAGAGGTCTGGTAAATGGATCAATGGGTAATGTTGTTGATTTTGTGAAATACAGAAATAGAGATGGAATTGAATTTTTAAAAATTAAATTTGATGGCATTGAGGAAGTACAGATAATTGGTTGTTGCTCTGCTAGGTTTTTGCTTGTAAAAGACTTATATGTTCGCCGTAAGCAGTTTCCTGTTTGCTTGGCATATGCGGTGACAATCCATAAATCGCAAGGTTTAAGTGTAGACAGTGCATTGGTGAATATTGGCAGTTCTGTGTTCAAGGAGGGTATGGCATATGTGGCATTGTCACGAGTTAGAACTTTATCGGGATTGTACTTGATTGAGTGTGATGTCACAAACATTTGTGCGGATCTAGATTGTGTTAAGGAATACAATAGGTTAAGAAGAGAGTATACGCCACATTTGCCTCAATATCCTTTGTTTGAGAAACGTGTGGTAGGCCGGAAACGAAGAAATGTGACCAATAGTAGGGAGGTTGTAGCAAAAAGACGAAAAGTCGATGAACCAGAAATTATAAGCAGAAAGAAAAAGGATTTTGTTGAAGATGTTGTTGGTTTTCAATTTGAAAACAGTTCTGGTGTCAACTGCTATGCTAATGTAGTGGTTAATGTTTTGTTTTCTCTAGAAAATGTAAAAGAAGAGATTGTGGTCAATTCGGATCAAAGATTTTGCAGTTTGTTGAATTCTGTGTTAGAGAAATGTAGCACTGATAGAACAAAAATTGAAAGTGTGTCTGAAATTCGAAATCTGTTAGACAGATGTTCAGGTCAAACACAATTCTCTCAAAATATTCAGCAAGATTGTCAGGAGTTTTTAATGTATATGCTTGATGTATTGCAAGATGAAGGTGTAGATGTAGATCACCTGTTTGGGCTTTCTTATCAATGGCAGCATGACTGCGAGAACTGTAGGGTATCAAGTACTACTAGTGTAGACTCAGAAAAATTTATATATTTAACTTTGCCAGACAGTAAATCAGTGTCCTTTAATAAGCTAGTAAAAGCAGCTGATCACAACATGGAGTGTAGCCAATGTAAGTCTGAAATGTTGTCAACATTATTTATACGAACATATGGCCAGTATGTCATTTTAATGTCCCAACGATGTAGGCCTGATGGAACAAAATTGACAACTTTAATTAAAAATTTTGTGGCTTCGCAGTTGTCAATATCAGGAAGGACTTTTGTAACTGCAGCAATTATATATCATGACGGTCCTTCAACAACATCAGGACATTACACAGCTTATTTAAAGTCTAGAAACGGCTGGTCATTCTGCAATGATTCTGTTTTAACTTGTAAAAAAAAATTGCCTTTTGACCTTAAAAATTCTTACCTGGTGTTTTTAAAACCAAAATTTTAGGGAAGGAATCTCGGGATTTGCTCTGAGGAATTTCAAGAGGTTCTAATGGCTCCTACACTATTTGGCCTTGAGGATAAGTGTAGTACAGAGTCAAAAGTTATTTTTGAGTTTTAAATAGTTCCTGGAAAAAAAGAAGGTTTTCTTACAGAAAGTGGTGGGCACGGATTAGTTAAAGGACAACAGAGTATTTCCCAAAGCAAACGGTGTTCTTACCATAACACTTAACGTCATGGAAAAATAACTGCACTTTGAATGAGTTCAGAAAAACTGTTTCTTTTTATAAGCTAATTCAAGCAGCCAATCAAAACATGGAGTAGAGGTAATGTAAGTCTGCAATGCTGTCTAGATTATTTGACCAAACTTTTGGTTATAATGTCATTTTAAAATTCCAACTATATAAACCTGATGAAAGTAAGTCTTCAACTTTAATTACAAATGTTGTGGCTACACAGTCGTTGATTTTAGGAAGAACATTTGTAACTGCAGCTATTATATGACATGATGGTCCTTTGACAAGATCCGCTTATTACACAGCTTATTGAAAATGTAAAAAAAGCTGCTGTTTCGGAAATGATTCCCATTTGACTACGATACAATGTTGCCTTTTTACTTAAAAATATTCTTACTTTCTGTTTTCAGAAAAGAGAATTTAGGGTAGGTAACTGGCCTATAATGATTCTAGGGGTTGATATAATTTTATCTACTGTTTTAAATTGCTTTGTGATTAAAAGTGATGTAGAGAATTAAATAATTGTAGTAGTCATAGAGGTAGTGTAAGTCTGCTTCATAGTAAGCAGTATCAGTGTCATAGGAAATGTGGAACATGAGTGAGCAAGAAGGGTGAAATATTACTAGTACAGGATTGTGAAAGTGATGTTGAACGTTTTCTTTCTGAAAGTTGCGGAAATACAAAATGACGGGATTTGCTTAGAAGAATTCCAAGAGTTATAAATGGCTCTTACACGATTTGGCCTTGTGGAAATGTGCGGTAGAGAGCGAGAAGTCATTTATTGTATGTAACATATTTGTCAAAACGATGGAGCTTTTCTTTCAGAAAGTGGCGGGCTGAAAATAATAACAGCACAACAGAGTGTAAGCTGTTCATAGGATATCCTTCGACGTCATGGAAAGTAAGTTACTTTTCAGGAGTTCTGATTTCTGATTGGTTATGTTATATGGGTTTTTTAAACACAATCATTTTGATTGTGTTTTTTCCCCCGCTGTTATATGATGAATACCTTCAAGTCACTGTTTTTAGTGAAATTTGATAAATTCTGAGAACAGCAAAAATAAACCATTTAACATGTATAATTAATTCTGTACTTTTTGTATTTATGATATACATTTAGAACTGTGTAGTAGGCATGGAGAAGCTGAGGCTTCTGTAAGTGTCAAAGTTGTTGCATACAGTGCTCACATTCTACGTAGTCTTTCATATGATAGACTACATCTGCACAATGAGATACCTAAGCAAAGGAAACACAGGTGATGTGATTGTGGAATGAGCAAAAAAAATTGCACGTTTTTCAATTACATTACCTGTGTTTCCTAACATTACACATCACATTGTGTAGATGAGGTTTAGGCCTGTTCCAGGAGACAGAGGAGGTCTGACATTTGTTCAAGAGTGCAGTGGACATGACTCACTTCGTTGGTAGGCCTGCACATGTATTATCTCCTCTGTACTCTTCAACAAGCCTAAATTTAATCTGCAACCCTGAGTAGGACTCACCTGAAACAAATCTGTGGATAGGCCACACCTTATCAGCATCTAGAAACAATCATTTAAAATGTTAAGGGCAGATTTATGATGGCCGTGCGCCTCTTTTGCGCCGCTGTTCCGTCACTTTTGTGATGCAGCAGCAGTGTAAAAGATGCACCATGTTGCAAGATAGGCCTCAGTTCATCTCCAGCAAGATACCGTCAGTTTAAAATGTATATAATTAGGACTGTGTAGGGGGCATGCAGAAGCTGAGGCTTCAGTAAGTGTCAAAGTTGTTGCATGCAGTGCTGCACTTCTGCGTACTCTTTCATATGCTGAACTACATCTGCACAATGAGATACCTATGCAAAGGAAACACAAGTGATGTGATTGTGAAATGAGCAAAAGAAATTGCACGTTTTTCAATTACATCACCTGTGTTTCCTAATATTACGAATCACATTGTGCAGATCAAGTTTAGGCCTGTCCAGGGAAACAGAGGAGGTCTGGCCTTTGTTCAAGAGTGAAGTGGACATGACTCACTTCATTGGTAGGCATGGACATGTATTATCTCCTCTGTACTCTTCAACAACTCTAAATTTCATCTGCAACCCTGAGTAGGCCTCACCTCAAACAAACCTCTGGATAGGACACACCTTATTGGCATCCTGAAACAATCATTTAAAATGTTAGGGACAGTTTTATGATGGCTGTGCACCTCTTTTGCGCTGCAGTTGCGTCACTTTTGTGAGACAGCAGCAGTGCAAAAGATGCACCATGTTGCAAGATAGGCCTCACTTCATCTGCATCAAGATACTGTTAGTTTAAAATGTATATTTTTAGGACTGTGTAGGGGGCATGGAGAAGCAGAGGCTTCTGTAAGTGTCAAAGTTGTTGAAAAACTGTTTGTCCTTCAATCTTTTCCCTTGTCTTTTCTAATTTTTAAATACATGTTTTAATATTTTTCAAATGTTTGTTCTCTCTTTCACAGATTGAAAGTATAAAAATAACAAGTGACTAAGTTAACGACAATTATAAGGTAAATGTTTTGTACTCTTTTCGTTACATTTCTATCACATTTAACTTCTATTAATTCCACTACTTCATTTCTCTAACCCTCACTTTCCTGCCTTTGCTACTTCCCTCATTCCTTTCTCTATTACTTACTTACTCTACTCCTTCCACTCTTTTTCTCACTCTCTCTGTTCTCATAGTTCCTCACTCCTATTCACTCACTCTGTCTCTATTACTCTCACTGTCTCTGACTGATCACTCTTTAACTACTTGTTCATTATGATTTCTCTCTGTAGTTCAAGCACACTAAGGGGCATATTATCAACACAGGCAATAAAATTATTGCTGCTTTTATCGGCAGAAAACTGCCGCAAAAGCGGCTTTAGCAGCAGATTTCTGCCGATAAAAGCAGCGAAACCTTTATCGCCTATGTTGATAATATGCCCCTATGTTATTTACATTTCTTTGCTGTTTCAATCATTCCTTCTCTGTTACTTCTTCTTTTCTGCATTCTGTTTTTTCTCTCTGTTATTCCAATGTTTTAATCTTAATTTGATCATTCAATCACATTCTCTAAGAAACTCTTGTTTGTTATTCTTCTACTCTCCTTTTTTCTTTCACTTCCTTATCTATTTTGTTTTTCACAATTATACCCTCTTCCATCTTTTCTTCGGTAAATAGATCTATTAAACAGTATCTTTGGTTTAGTCCCTATAGCTGTCTTTCTTTTAACATTACTCTCTGTTTCCTTCCCTTATACTTACTCTTCTTTTTTTTGGTTCGCTCCCGGTTCGCGTACCGGTGAGCGAACCGGGAAGCGAACCAAAAGAAATAGAGGTTGCCAGAGTGCTAAACATTCTAGCAATTTTTTTATATATAGGGGAGGTAGTTCTTAAATTATTTTTGTTGTTTTATATTTTTTTATTATTTTTCTGAACAATTTTTTACTTTTTTTGTATTTTTTGAACGGTTTTATATTTTTTTTGTTTTTTTTGGGGGGGGGGAACGAAAACGATTCATTGTAAAGGGCTCAACAGGAGCAACAAAAAAAAAAGATAATTTATTTTCTGGGGCGTTTTGGACAATCATGATTGTCGATAGCTCTGTTGATTAAATTGATGCTACTTTCTCTGTAGCAAATCAACTGACCGCAACGCACGCACACTTGTTTGACTTCCCCGAACCTCATCTGTATATTTGGGACCGTCTCCCTCGTCTCTGGTCCCGTCACTTCCTCTACAACTGATCTTCTGGCCACAGAAGGGGGATTATCTTGCTGGTCACGTAACTGCGCAGCACTGTAGTTGATAGGGTGCCACCTCTCCATATGGCGATGCATTGTATAATTGCCATAACTATCTTTTTTATCTGTCCCTCTGGACAAGACTTTCTTACAGATAAGGCAAGTTACATACCGGGCATTCACTTTTTTTTGGCCCCGAGGATATTTAAAAAATTGCCAAATATAATTTTCTTTGACATGAGACCTCCTGGGCTCCTCAGGCAAAAACTCCCTCTGTTGCTGCTCTTCCTCTTCTTCCTCTTCTTCCTCCTCTTGCTGAATGATAACTTCAGCAGGTGGTCCTCTCTTCCTAGGAGGTGGTGGTGGTGGTGGGGATGCACCAGCTGAAGCTACAACACTTGCCATTGCTAAGTGAAGAAAAAAGGTCTTCCTCTCACAAAGATGAAAGTCAGAGTGAGGAAACAAGGAGGGGTTTTCATCATTTGGGAAAAACAATAGTTCTAAACCAATGAAAAGTGTTCTTTTTAGGTCACATGACCTAGCCTTACATCATTAGGAAACCAAAAGTGAAACGAACCAATGAAAAGTGTTATTAACAAGTCACATGACCTGTTATGCTTACGTTACGCGCTTCGCGCCGCTTCCCGGATCGCTTCCAGGAAGCTCCGCTTCGCGCCTCGCTTCGCGTACCGGTTCACTTCCGGGAACGCTAACGCGGCGCGTCATATGACGTATCACGCGACAACGTGATACGTCACGCTTACGGGACGCGTCACGATGTTGTTTTCTAACGCGGCAGTTGCGCAAACGGAACGTTTACCGGTTCGCGGACCGGGTCGCGGCACCAAATTGAGCTAACGGGAAGCTACCCGGTGCGCGGACCGGTAGCGAAACAAAAAAAACATTTACAAAAAATATATATACATAAAAAAAATTATTAAAAACATATAAAATATATTTTTTGATTTAAAGAAGAATACATTTTAAACCTTTTGATATTTGCTATTAAAAAACCATTGAAATTCACTGAAAAAACCATAGGTTATAGACCATATATAGTTAGGAATTAGCATTTACAAAACCTTGAAAATTCACAGAAAAAACCATAGGTTAGAGACCATATATAGTTAGGAATTAGCATTTAAGAAACCTGTTTTTTACTCACACAAAACCATTGAAATTCCATATATAGTTAGTTGTACTAACTATATATCGCGCACCCGCAATCCACTGCTGATCATGTCACATATTACATCATTCATGACATGGTCAGTGACATCACTGATGACATCACTGATGACATCTCAAATGACATCACTGATGACATCACTGATGACAACATCCAGTGACTGTGTATTTCTGTAAAGTTAAAATATGTCTTACATATTGAAGAATGAGTGGATGTATAAGTGTCTGGATGAAGGATTTAGTAGGTGCATGACTGACTGTATGAGTGAGTGATTAAATGTGTCTCACTGAGTGCATGGGTTAGTGACTAAAGTGTCTTAATTTGTGCATCATTATGTCTGTTGTTCTGTAAACTGCTGCATGTGTTGATCAGTAGCTATATGAGTAACTATATGGGTTATTGATTGGTTGCCCAAGTATTTGTATGGGAGACTGAGTGTGTGTGTGGGTGGCTGGGAGGTGTATGACTCTGTGCATAGATGTGAGAGCAGTTGATTCACTAGATGTATGGGTTCAAAAGTGCATGTGGAAACAGCTGTATGGGCGGTTGATTGTGTGCATGAGTGTATTGTTGAGTGAATGGATATCTCAGTGCTACATGTCAAAGTCAGTACATATGTAAAACACAGTACATGTGAGAGTTGACATATATAAATAACTGTGCATAAGAGCTAGTGAATGTGTGAGTGGCTGTATGGATCATTGTGAACTTGTATCAGTTATTGTATAAGAGAGTAAATATGTGTTAGTATATGTTTGAATAAGTAAGGTGTGTATAACTGTATAGTTGAGGAAATGGAGGTGTGATTGATTCTTTGCATGACTGAGTAGGTGTGTGAGTAACTCCATGGATGAGTGACAGTCTGTGAGTGTCTGTTTACACTGAGTTTATCTAAGGTTATATTAGAGTCTGAAGAGGTTCATCGTATTATCACATGAATAATGTCATCAGTGATGTGCTCAGTAATGTCATCAGTGATGTCATCAGTGATGTCATTTGAGATGTCATCAGTGATGCCATCAGTGATGTCATTTGAGATGTCATCAGTGATGTCATCAGTGATGTCACTGACCATGTCATGAATGATGTAATATGTGACATGATCAGCAGTGGATTGCGGGTGCGCGATATATAGTTAGTACAACTAACTATATATGGAATTTCAATGGTTTTGTGTGAGTAAAAAAAGGTTTCTTAAATGCTAATTCCTAACTATATATGGTCTCTAACCTATGGTTTTTTCTGGTAATTTTCAAGGTTTTATAAATGCTAATTCCTAACTATATATGGTCTATAACCCATGGTTTTTTCTGTGAATATATATATATATATATATATACAAAAAACCGATCCGCTCCATAGGAAAGATCAGAGGACACAGCAGGGGAAGTTCAGGCAGCCGTTTAATTCACAAAAGTGCAGGGCATAATGCATTTCGGCGAATTTGCCTTCCTCAGATGCCTGTTGCACTGAGATTCGCTTAGTCCCTTCTTTAAATACTACACAGCCCCTCCCATGGATGGGAGCCAAGCAAATTCATTATATATTTAAGGCATATATTTAATGCATGTTTGACTAGTTACCGTTGCTTGGCTTTCCTTTAACATTCTAATGCATTATGGGAGTTGTAAAGTTGTTTTATTTCAGTTTGACCAACACAGCGGAAAATGGTCCTCTACAAGTACAACCCTTTACTGAGGAGTTGTTTGGTACCCTTATGTGTGTATAAAATGAAGACACATTTAAACCACGTATTATGGGCTGCTGCAAAGATGGTGTATTCTTTGCCACATAATTCACACAGAGTTCTAATACATCATGTATTGATGCATAACACTTCGATAAAGGTTGTTTTTCCACATGTTGCTTATAAATGTACATTGTTCTCAAAGATTGTCATTGGAAGTGTGTTGCTGGCAGATGATTGTAGGACTAACGGCTTTCCGGTCCTTCGTCATGTACCAAATGCAACCACCCGCTGTGACATCTGCCCAGGCCACCATCTTTTTTTTCAATAAAATGTGAACGCCAGCTGCAGCATATCCAGAGTCTACCATCAATCACAAGATACAAGATTGATTGTTACTGAATGTCCCCTGAGGTCTGGCACTGTGGAGCTCCTCGCGTACATGCAGAAAATACATCTCTTTGATCTTAATGACTGGACACAGGTAAAGATAAGTTAAGGCATACATGTGTGCTGACATCCTATCACTGCTTGCTACAGCCACAACAAGGTGGAATATTTAGTCACTCCTCAAACCCGCTGCTTACAGGTTCCCATGATCCCTACCGCTGGGACACTGTCGCTCATCACAGTGGTTGTATTTGGTTAGGATTCTGAAATGAGTGTACATTGAATAAGGGAGCCTTGACTCCAGGATAATATTGTGCATTGTGCAGAAGATGTGCTTTAATCTTCTGAGTTACGGGACACGGGTAATAATAAGATGATACATGTGCATGTCCCATTGCTTACATCAACCTTTCACTCCATGGTAAAGCCACTGACTTCCAAGACTCTGGAGCACGCAGAACACAAGACCAAGATGAACCCCTTAAATACAACACAAAAAAAAATATGCAAGCTAGTAGAGGATGGAAGGTGGCAGGGCAGCAATAACAAGAAAAGTGCAAGTACCAGTTCAGTGGATTCCTACTGTCATAAACATATATTTATTGCACCCAGTGATGAGATATGGGATGATCTGCAAGGCTAGTTGGTGATGTTATGTTATTTTAAATTTAGTTTTAAAGCATACATTTGTCTTGCATTACTTCTTGCTACAGACATATCAATTACCACAGAATACGCTTTATTTTGAGAACAACGTAACATTTTAGGAATGAGCACTTACCGTGATCAAGATTTGGAAACTCTGGAAAAGTCCATCAAAAGAGTGGACATTTCGGTGGAGCACACCTAATCAGGGACAGTGCCTGGTGGCCCCGGGCGCTGGGAGCCGCCCCCGAACCCAAGCAAGTTGCTCAAAATCTGGGCATCCTCTTTGATAGCGCACTGTCCGTGCAAGATCAAGTTCGAACGCTGTGTGGAAAAAGCTTCGATACACTAAAACTACTTTGTAGACTCTTTTCCTGGATCCCCTTAAACTACAGGAAATCTGTTGTCCAGGTTCTACTTTCTAGTACACTGGATTATGGAAATGTGCTGTATGTGGGCGCGGCCGAGTATCTCTTCTCTCGCATGCAGGTGGTCCAAAATGCAGCTGCTAGGCTGGTTTGCAATTAAAGCAAGCATAGCTCAGCATCTGATAGTCTGAGGGAGCTGCACTTGCTGCCAGTATGTCAAAGGGCAAGTTCAAGCTCCTTTGCTATGCACATAGAGCGCTACACAAGAGAGGCCCCCGTATCTTGCAAGACAAGATAGAATTTTATGCTCCCCCATAAAACTTGAGGACTCACCATCAGGCACTGGCGGTGATCAAACGGCCAAAAGAGTTAGAGCAGGAGACCGATCCTTTTCCAAACTTGCAGCCGTCCAATGGAATGAACTTCCACTAGATTTACGGCTAACAGATGAATATCCGCTTTTCAGGAAGAAATTAAATGCCTTGCTGTTTCCTAGACTATACCTAAAGCAACCGATTATCCACTGACGTCTCACCCTGAAACTGATTACATTCGTCTTCCTCACTTCAGGATTATGCTCTCCTAGCGCCGTGATGTCTCTTGGGATGAATGTTGCACTCTACAAATACAAATATAGTTCGAATCTGTATTTGTATCTCAAGCTTTCAAAACAGGAGAGAAGGATCTATGCCATACATTTCCTCATGTGTTATACGCAATAACGTGAAGTCTATTCTGTTGGCCACCAGAAGTAAGGTGTTAGTTGTTGCTGAAAAAACCATTACATTAAGCAATGAACCATTATGTAATGGGCCACCAAATACCAAACCCATAGTGATACAGGAATGATATATATCTTTGGTTCTCAAGACTAATGCCATCGGTGGTGGTTATGAAGGTGAAGAGTCTATTTAGTCTTTTCTTGAAGGTGGATAAAGATGGGGCTTTTTTCATCTGGGTGAGGAGCACATTCCAGATCATAGGTGCATTTCCTGAGAAAGAATGCTTTGATGTGGTCGTGTCTGCAGCTGGAAAATTAGGTGCTTGATCTGTATCAAAAATGCTCATTTAGCATAGATTTTGATGACACCACAAATGAGTCACGGCAATCACATAGTCTGGGAAGACAATTACTGAAACAATTTCCTCAGGTGACTTAGAAGAAATAAGCTAAGCTAGTGGCTGACTACATCTGTGGTTACATTGAATGGTCTTCAACAAAAATATTTCCCAGGTTCTCCATTGTGGCATGACGTAAAAAAATTACCTGTAACAAATCGCTCTCTACAACTGAATGGATTTGTATAGGATTCAGCTTCAAATGATTTATATTCATGCAAGAGAAAATCATGTTCATGCTAGTGGCCCACCCATGTAGACTTATAAGACAAAGCAGACGATATCACACCAAAAGTTGTATTTTTATCTGCAACCAATCGAATTGAGCAAGAAAATCCTTAGGCTGTGGTTCAAATTAAATAATAAGACTAGCGATGCAGGCCCTGTGGTACACTGACTTAAACGTGAGGAAAAATATGGTCTAAAAGGCAGAAGATACTGCACAAAGCAAACACAAGATGATGGACGGAGTGCTGAAACTTTTTAACAACTCACCCCCAAGCAAGAGAGCTGGGTTTAATCAATTGTTCTTTTGTTCACTGTACCACCCCAGTTTGGACCCAGCCATATGCAATTTAGTCTTGACCCTGCTCCCCAGGGGAACAGTCCAGCCTTTTGTGAGTACCAAAAATCATTAAGTTAGGATTTTGTCTCAAATTATTTTTGTAAATCGGGCCCAGGAATCGTATGTGATTCCTGTGAATACCAAAAATCGTAAGTGCCTTCTGTGAATACCAGAAGTAGTAAGTTTAGGATTTTGTCTCAGATTAGTTCTGTGAATCGGCCCACATATGAATAGATTATCCTATACATCGTAAAGAAAAATAGCAGTCTTTGTGTATTCTATTTAGAAGCTAAACAGTTACATTTATATTGGTGCACTGAAAGCAACAGCAGCAGCAAATGCCACCATCGGGTCAGACCACTGTCTGCTTGGTCACCACCCATCCACTCTGTAACAGTGGATGCAGTAACTCAGCTTTTAAAGCCACCTTTAAGGTGGGGCTTCTTTACAAGCCACTTGGGCCGCAGATGCGTCACTTTTAACATGTTAACATGGGAAAAAGTGACGTACCGGTGGCGCAAGGGGCTTGTACATACCCCCCCCCAACCCCCGGGGTGTCCAAGGCAGATCTAAGAGGGCTGGATCTACTCAGTATTACATATATGTTACCTACATCAATGTTTTCAACCTGGTTTGTACGCTTTGCCTGCTGGGCAAGGTTCCTATTCCTAGCGAGGTTTGCACTGTACGAGTAACTATACATACATACATACATGGCAGATTTTCAAGATTACCACTGTGTGTAAGAATTGCATTTATAATAATTATATGGATTTTTGTTTTAATGTAGCGTGTATCTGGCCTTCTTCCACCTACATTGGACACCCCTTATTCAAAGAATTTTAAAGAATCTGTGCACCCTTATGGCTAAAGGGGCAAGTCAGGTATGTCAGGTGCAAAACATATGTTTAGCAGGAGCATAATTCAGGCCCCTGAAGCCCACGCAGCGTAGGCAGGCCCTCAAACCTTTGGGGGGAGGGGTGGGGCAACTTTTTAGGGCCCTTAGTCTGTGCCCGATGATATGACTGTGTGAAACTGTGTGTTTCCCCTGCTGCAGGCTAGGAACCATCTTTACCAGCACGAGAAGCTCCTCGGCTACGACTCAGAAAGGACGGAGTTTGAACCCTCCGCCCTGATGGAAAAGCTTCGTCAGAAAGATATTACTATAGCAACTATCATTAAAGACGCCCGCCTTCTGGAAAAGCAGCTAAAAGCGGAATTAGAAATGAAAGAAAAACAACTCTCCAAGCAACAGGTATGTGAATAGTCGCCACGGTTATCCATCCATTAGCCGTGCGCAGCGCTAGTTAATTATGTCTTGTCAAGATGAAGGAATTGCGCATTGCGAATTGCGCATTGCGCATTGCGCTCCTGTGTGTGCAGGTTCAAGAACACAGTAACACAACCCTGCAGTATCATCGGAGGGGGGAAGAGACTGACGCTTATCTCGAATTCGGAATCTCTGCTGCAAATGTGCACTGTAACCTTCACGAAGGGGTGTCAGTGTGGCTGCTCACGTGCTTTTAATCGGTAAAAAAAATAAGTGCCACGGCCCCCTGACATGCTGCCAATGCCATGCCAGGTAACAACACAGCTACTAATCTACACGTGTGACAAATCGGGCTATCCCAGACCTAAAAGCTATAAGAATAGTCATTTTTAATGTATATTGAATATTAATTAACTGTTGTTGTGGTCATCTCTAAATTAGTCAGACAGCGCCACCTTGTGGCAGACTGTCACAAGTGTCGGTGTTGATAATTAAGTGCCTTTGCTCGGCACCGGAACCACCGGCTCAAATTAAGCACTGGCTGCTCCAAGCGGCGGCTCCTCCGCAATGGCGGACGAGCGTCGCTCCACTGTCTGGATCAGATCCAGCAAATGAAAAATAAAATTCAGTTCTAGCATTGTTTTATTTTTCATTTGCTGGCTTTCAGCCAGTGCTGTAGGGAGGGGTGAAGCCGTGGTATGGGAGGGGGGAGGAGGAGTGCAATGTGTACTCCCTAAGCGCACATGTGTGTTTGGCCGGCTATCTCAGGTCGCCCAAAACACGCATGTGCGCTTAAGTTTCTCCAGCCCGGCTGCTCAATATGCTGAACTGGAGAAATCCCACAGACTCCTTGGCCTGAGCGGAGCGTCTTTCCAGCCAGCTCAGGATGGGGGTCTGTCCTAGGGGCTGCTGAGACCAGGAAGAAGGGAGGAGGTGCGACGCGAGAGGCGGCCGGTGGATTCAGATCATTTAAAAACATATATTATCCGACCCCGCCTGCATCCCCTCCACCCGGCCACCACCCTTTGTTTGTGGTGGCCGCCACCTACTGCTCAGTAATTTTTATTCTATCCCTTCAAAATTAACAGCAGTACACTTCTTTTGTTCAACCAGTCAAAACAGTTAGGCCCTCATTATGATTTGAGGTATTTCTCTCAGAGCAAAAACACTGGCACCAAACCTTCGCTGGCAGCTGAAGTAAGAAAAATATTCTTTTACATTTATGCTGTGTGCTTGCTTGTCTATAAGTGTGATTGTGTGTTTCTGGATGTGTAAGCATGTGCGTGGGAGAAAATCAGTGAGAGTATGTGAGAATGAGTGAGATTGAGTGTTAGTAAGTGACTATGAGTGAGTCAGAGTGCAAATCAAGTGAAAGCGTGACTGCAAGGGAATGAGAGTGTGTGATAAAAAGAATGAATACAAATGAGTGTAAGGAGTGTGAGTTAGAATGAGGTAGTGACAGTGCGTGATAAAGGAATTGCAAGTGAGAATTATTGAGTCAGAGTAAGTGAGAATGAGTTGAACAAGTGTAAGAGTGAGTGCAAGTCAGAGTGAGTGAGAATGTAGTATTATGCTTGCAAGTCTGAGGAGGGCCTTGGCATTCTGAAGGTACTTCTAAGATTACAGAGGTACTCATAGCAAAATACTGGCTCTGGCATTCTGGATGCGGTTCCTAGCAAGACATGAACCTGTGATAAAATACTGCCACTGACATACTAGAGGTAATTCCTGACATAATGGGCACTCATGGGAAAATATTGGTAGTGGCATAGTGGAGGTAATTCTTGACATATGGGGCATCTGTGACACAATTATGGGTTTCTTGAAAACATTCTTGGCATAGGAGCCACATGTGTGAAAGTGCTGGTGCTAGCTCATTGGAGGTAACTCTAGGTATAAGGGAGGAGATCCCTGGCACATGAGAGAGAAGCAACCCTGACTAGTGCTGGCCTTGACCCCCTAGAGGTAATGCTGGACATAAGAGTCACCCATGGAATATGAGCAACATTAATTGCAAAGTTGAGGCACTGGTATATTATATGTAAATAGTGGCATATGGGGACACCCATGAAAAAATGCTGGCTCTGATACGATGGAGGTAGTTTTTGACATACAGAGGCTAGCATACCACATTTGGAAAACTGAGGTCAATGCCTGGGAAGGTTTTGTTAGCTGGGCAGACTATGACAGATTTTTAGTATGTGATTCGTTCCCTTTCAGAACCCACGGCTTTTTAGCAAATGCATTTGAAAATGTTGCTTTAAATTCACAATTTGACCTAATTTGTTTCAAACTTTCTTGGGAAAAGAACCTCTGAATCCATTTAGAAGAGATCTGGCTCACTTGCTCGCTATAATTCTGGGCCAGTATTATATCCCATCACTTTTCAGTGTCAAATAGGCACCCTAAAATAGGTGGTATCTAAAATAGACATTAGCCTGTGGTGTGCTGCTATAATAATTATGCAGTTTTTATGTAACTTCTGCAATGTCAATTATTAATTGGCACTTTCTCCTAAATGGTGGAGGAGCATCGCCCTGCCTGCTGAGAGCGCAGCAGGTACATGTAAATAAATAATGGTCATTATTACCATTTTATTACAGGCATGCGCTGTTCTAGCAGGAGTGCCGGAGTGTGAGGGCGGGGCCGGGTTGATGACAGCAGCAGGATCAGAATGACTTGTGAAGCTGCCGCTGCAGAGTGTGCATGTTGGATTGGCTGGCTGTCTTGTGATGGCCAGCCCAATATACTGCACCAATCTCAGCGGTGTTAAACTGCCTGGAGAATTACACCAGTCTTAAAAGGAGCACAGGGTTGACCTGCTCCAACCAATCCTGGTGCTTCTCTCATGCTGAAAACAGCTCCAGGATGGGTTAGGTTCTCATTGGCGGTAGGTAATCAACCATCTTCCGTTCCTTCCCTTCACTGTGGCCCAGCAGCAAAGCCCAGTCAGCGCTGAGCGTGTACAGCACACACCAGCTTCTGCCGGCACTCGCAGCCAGACTAAGCTGCAAGAGGTAAGCGCCAATCAAGAAACAGCTGTGCGCTTGTTTGCACTGCATTAAACTTATCAACAAAGGGGGTGGCAAACTCGGGAGTTTGTTGGGTTTATGCCCGACGATAGCTGTTATTTTTACTGCTCCACTCGTTCAATAGGAAGGGACTCCCTGTCCCCTCTCCAGTGAATGTCACGCCAGCTGTGCCAGTGAGCACTTTATTTAACGGGAAGATGGTGTTCTGCAGCTGTTCCTTTCACCTGGACTAACAGCAGTAGCTGAAAATCTAGGCCTTTCAGTTTTCCCAGTCTGCAGGGAACTGTTGTAGAGTGGTAGCGAGAGAATTCAAGAAGAAGAAGAAGGCCATGGCAGGTGGGGTCGGGCGGGGGGAATAACACGGTCACTCTGGGCGCCATTAGCTGTAAATCGGCCCTTATCACGGATATCTACAGCTGTTGTGCGTTTTCAGGACGATGCTTGGAAACTTTTGAGAATGACTAAAATACAGGCATCTGCACACATGCAAGGCAGTAAACCTGAATGTGCAGATTTGCAATTGTTTTTAGCAACTATTCCTCCTTAATCTCCACATGTGAGTTCCTATGCCTTCGCATTACAGAGATTGCTAAAATTTGAAACTTGCAATTACGCTTTTGTATGAGTTTCTGTGAATTGTGGAGGAGATGTATGTATGAATCAACAGTTAGGTCCTAATTACGAGGTCCTGGGTACAGGGGTGGATTTACCACATGGTAAATTCACATGCACGTTTACCATTACCACACAGTAAATCTGATCCAGTGCAATGCAATTACTAGTTACACGCCATGCAATGGGGAATGGCTGTGTGGGTCCAATTCTCCATTGGTAATACCATACAGGTCCTTGACCTTCAAAGCATACATTTATCACCTGTTCTAAGCAGGTAGTAAATGTACGAGGGGACTGCTTGGTGGGGTGGTGGGTGAGGGAGTGTGTGGGGCAGTAGGGTTGCGAAAAGGAAGGATATTTCTGGCAAGTGGGAGCTGTGCTTGCTCTGTCGTATGTAAAAAAAACAGCAATGCGATTTTACCATGTGGAATTACCTAAATTACCACATGGTAAAACAAATGAAAAGCGAGTGTGGAAAAACGGACTCGCTTCAAGTGGAATTTCACGAGGTAATGCCGCTTTGCCTGAGTCGTAATGAGGGCCTTAGTCATTTTCTTGGGTTTATGGGGCCCTCCTCCACCCATCTTCAGGCGGGTATCAGGTCAGTCAGACTATGCCCCACAAATGACATAGCCTAGAGACTGGGGATCCACAGCAAACATTAGTTATGACAATGAGCGCGCCCAGTGGTCTCCGGGTGATGCAGATTTACGTTGTTCCCACAGAGCTTCTAGTTCTCTTGAGGCTGGTGGAACCCATTACTGGCCACAAAGTAATTAAAGGGGTACATATAAACTTTACACATATCCAGCAAACCTCTTTGGGGAATTTACCGCAAAAGGATTTGTTGCAGACCATGCCTTAGCAAGGGGTGACAAATGCAAAAAGAACTATTGATGGACAGAATGCAGAACAATGTCATACATTCACCCCAATACAGAGATCTGGGCTAAATCCATCGTTGTTTTGTTCACCATGCCATTCCAGTTTGGACCCAGCCATATGCAAATCAGTCTTGACCCTGCGCCCAATGGAAACAGCCCAGCCCGAACTGCCAGGCCAGATCCTCCCTGGACTGGAAAAAAGCATCCTAGGACCGGTTTCAGCAAGGGGTCAACACATTCTACTAAATGCGAGAGAGGATTATTTTGTTCTCCGTCAACAGTATTCCTGTCTGCACATCAGTGTGTGTACTCCAGCCAAATGACTCACTCTATACACATTTGTGGTGCTGATCCCACTAAGCCCCTTAAGTGCCCTGTGTATTAACAAGGAAGTGCTGTCCGCCTGCCACATACTGCACTCATGTTTAGGATATGTCCTAGTTGGATCAGTGCCAGATTAATTGTCACTGACGCGGTCACGTTTCATCATCTCTACCATGATTACGTCGGAAGCATTTCTGGCTCTAATCAAGGGAAGGGTTAGAAATGAATTTGTTTCTAGAACGTTCACGGCTGGAATACCAGATTTGTTTTTTTATGAAGGATAATAGCATGCATAAAGGGCACAAAAATGTATTGCTATCAAATACCTGATTACGCATTTTTAATTATTTCCAGATCTCCATAATGAATCACGATGCCCTTAAAAAGGAAAATAAACACCTGAAAGAGCTGATAGAAAATCTGGAAGGCGCACGCACCACGGTAATGAACAAAATGCACTAGGAAGCAAGCAGATTATGACAGTTTTAGAAACAGAGTGCCAGATGTACGTAGCACTGGTTGCAAAATACGGGTTGCAATTTTTGCAACCTGTGTGGTAGTTTGTAAACCAACCTGTGTACTAATAGGTCGGTTTGCAAAATATCCATTACTAGTGGATTGCAATTCTAACTACTTCAGGATTATTAATTAGGAAGGTTGCAAATTCCGACTCACTAGGAACCATGCAACCATTACTGCATAGGTCTTCAAACTTTTGTAGGTTGAGCCCACCCAGCTGTTTTTTTTTCTCAATGTTGGGCCCCCCACCACTTGACAGAAATTTCTGGAATCTGGTACACTACATAATTGACTGCCACGCACATATCACGGGTCATATCTGGCAAATAATGTTCTACACAATAAGAATGTTTAGTATACTGCAGGTTTGTGAGTGGGTGTGGTGACTGACAGAGGCTTATTACACAGCTCAAAACACAATATTCCAAGATAAAATCTGCGCAAATTGTTTTTACTAGGATACATTGTTTTACACATGACATAAATTAATAATAACACCACCAACATAAATGTGACGGGTGTGCCTATTTTTCACCACAGAGACGGTCAATCTATGGATGGATTTTTGCCACTGCCATCCTCAGGTTGTGCTCCACATCCCGTCTTGAACGGTACTTAGTCTTTAATACCGCAAGTGCTGAGAACCCAATCTCACATAAATAGGACGAACTGAAAGGCAAGAGAGTTTTGATAGCAGTTTCTCTCATAGCTGAATATTCTGCAGACATTTTCAGCCAAAACAGTGACTGTAAGGGAGGCAGTGTTATCAGATTTTTCTAGCACTCTCTAGCTAAGAGTTGGAACACGAGAAGCAATTCTTCTATAGAAATGAAAAAAACACATGTTTTAGGCAGCATTATAATGGGATAATTGCCCACCAACCAGTTATGGTTCTGAAGACAAAGGTGAAAGTCCACAGAGAGGGCGCTGAATGAACACCTAATTGAGAATTCCTTAGTGGTATGATAAGTTGCTTGCCTGAAGCAGTGGAAGTTTAGGACATGTCGGGCTTATTTAAAAAAAAAAAAAGAACTAATAATAAATTAAGGATGTTGCCTATTTTACATCAGAGCAATGTTGTCTGACAGAGTTTGTGGTGGCAGGGACATGTTAAAACTTTTGGGTGCCCTGGGCCAAAAGTATTTTGGGGGCCACTGTTCAGAACTGCTTTGAGTTTAAATGATTCACTTTCAGCTCTGCCATACCCTTTTTAGAAAGGCTACTAACGGTGCTCAGCTACTTTGGTCGAAATTCTAAAAGTGTTTACATCTAACCTTCAGATGTGTGTTTTCACTGTTGTAACAAAGCAGAAGTCCACTAAGTTTACAGCAAATGTGTGTTAGATGTGTGTTTTCACTGTTGTAACAAAGCAGAAGTCCACTAATTTTACAGTGAATAATATCTGCAATATCTGCCAATTTCACAGAGGATCTGTGTTGATCTAAAATAAACTTTTTTATGGTTGTTGCATGAAACAAACACATGTCTCTGCAAATAGTAATAGACTCTCACCTCAATCACATTAAAAAGAAATGAAACAAAACGGTATTTACAAGAATCTGTTTAGCAATTATTCCAGGCCATCAGGGCAAAAACAGAGCTGCCTCTATCAAGAGGCTCCCTGAAAGGATGGATTGCAGTGCATGTAAATGTGTCCTTTTGTCATTTAGGACGAAAACCTAGATGGGGCACAACATGCCCATACAGGGGCACAACTAGACCCAAACTTCGGGTGGGGGCTAAAACTCCCAGCCAGGGCTGGCCCTAGCACTGGTCGCAAACAGTGCAACAGTCTGTTTTGGCGCCCCCTCCCCCTTTTCCTCCTTCTTCATAAATTCCCTCACTACCACTCACCAACAATGCACCTCATCTCTCTATAGCACCTTTCTGGCAAACATATCATTTTATTATAGCACTACTCATTGTTTACACGCACTCAGTTTTTTTATCTGCATGGTACACGTTCTTTGTAGCAGGCACATTAAACGTGAGTGCACGGTTAGCCATGCAGCAGTGTGAGACTAGGGTAGGAGGAGTGACTGCAGGGTGAGTAAGGTGACCATATGAATTTGCGTGCGGATGTAAGTGCCGAGTGGGACAAATTAATGTATGGTTAGTAATGTGCTTATTTGAGTGAGATTGCAGTTTGAGCAGTGAGGGGGACAGGTGAGTGAAGTGTCACATGGGTGCAGGTTGAGTAGTGTGCTTGTGTGACTGCAGGGTGAGGTACAGGGTGAACAGCGCAAGTGCACTGTGAGTGCAGAGTGATCACTGTGAGTGTAGGGTGAGCGGGTGAATAGTGTGAGTGCATCGGGATCAGTGTGAGGGTATTGTGATTGCTGTGTGTGCAGGGTGAGCGCGAAAGTGAAGGGCAGAATGATGACCGAGTTGTCTGAATGCAAGGTGCATTCCCAGACACTTGAAGTAACTCAGCAAGTTATTGATGGTGGCGTAGGGGTGCAGATATAAGTTAAACTATTGCTATTATGGCATTAACCAGGGGTCAGGGTGGAGGAAATAAATATGCTGATCTTGCTACAAACTTCCAGTTTTATGATTAGGGTTGCCAGCTTTTTATTTTGATGTCCCAGGTGGTACAAAAGAAAGCAGTCACCTAAAGCTATATTGTCAGCACTTGTCTGTGCATACTTTGAACAGCAAATATAAATAGAAAGCACTTTTGCTTGTGTTCTAGGGCTGCCTGAATGATCCATGACTGATAATAAAAGGGAACAAAGACAGAAAAGTCATGTTACAAATGAATACATACTTTTTTATTTATAACCATATTCAGTGTCAAGACTAGCAACTTGCAGGCTGTTTAAACAACACATGGCCAGGTGGCATTTTTCTTTTGGTAACTTGAAGCCGTTTTAGCCCTGTGGTGTTGCACGCCTACCTGTGTAATTTTATAAGAAACTTTGTCTCCTTTCTTGTTAGAGCTAACCCTCCCAGGACGGGGTTAAAATGGTAGAGCTGAAATGCTTCAGCTGCAGTGGGAGGCAGGATGTCTCCTCTGCTAAAACTGAAAGAAAGTATCAGTCATTTCAGCTGCAGTGGGAGGCAAGGAGTCTCCTCTGCTATGAAATCCAACACAAAAGGAACAGGACTGTCTGATCCTTTGCTTTCTGTTTTAGCAGAGGAGACTTCTTGCCTCCCACTGAAGCTGAAGCCTTTCAACTCTGCCAACAGTGAACAGTGAACAGTTAGCTTTTTAACAGACTAAAGCATGGGCACCTCGTGCCCCATAATTTCCCCTCCCACCCCTCTCCAACCTTCTGTTACTGGAGTTCTCTAATAAAAAAAATTCCCATTTGAAATGGGTGAAGACTTGTGACGCAGGGGACAGTGGAAGACAACAAAGGTAAGATTTTAGGGTGGAGTGCGCGCCCCCCGTGAGATAGTGTCACGCCCCCCTGGGGGGGCGCACCCCTCAGATTGAAGAACTCTGCTCAGGGATGGTGGCCTGCTGAGGCCAGCAGACCATTATGCCTGTTATTGCTTTAAAAAAAGACGCGCTCTTTCCTTAAAAAGATAACAAGATGTGTTTAACAAAAAGTGAAAATGTTACTAATATAAAAACTATTTGTTTCAATCAATCAGACATTTGTAAAGCGCACTACTCATCCGTGAGGGTCTCAAGGCGCTGGGGGGAAGGGGTGCTGCTACTGCTCGAATAGCCAGGTCTTGAGTAGTCTCCTGAAAGTTAGTAGGTCCTGGATCTGCCGTAGGAGGATGCGGAGGGTGTTCCAGGTCTTGGCGGGGAGATGGGAGAACGATCTGCCACCGGTAGTCACTCTTTGGATGCTGGGGACAGTGGCGAGGGCAGCGGAGCGGGCGGTTCGGGGTGTAGAAGGTGAGTCGTCTGTTGAGATATGCTGGTCCAGTGTTGTGGAGTGCCTTGTGTGCGTGGGTGAGGAGCTTGAAGGTGATCCTCTTGTTGATGGGGAGCCAGTACAGGTCTCTCAGGTGGCATGTGATGTGGCTGTGGTGAGGGATGTTGAGGCTCAGGCATGCTGAGGCTTTCTGTATGCACTATAGTCGTTTCAGGAGTTTGGCCGAGGCTCCTGCGTAGAGGGCGTTTCTGTAGTCCAGACTGCTGCTGACGAGGGCCTGGGTGACAGTTCTTGTTTTGGTGGGGATCCACCTGTAGATCTAGCAGAGCATGCAGAGGGTGTTAAAGCAGGAGGATGAGACGGTGTTGACTTGCTTGGCCATGGAGAGTGTTGAGTCGAGGATAAACCCCAGGTTGCTTGCGTGGTCGGTGGGTGTTGGTGCTTCTCCCAGTCCGGTCGGCCACCAGGAGTCGTCCCAGGCTGAGAGCGTGAGGCCGAGGATGAGGACCTCCATTTTGTCCGAGTTCAGCTTCAGACGGCTGTTCTTCATCCACTCGGCAACTTCTTTTATTCCTTCGTGGAGGTTGGTTTTGGCGGTGAGGGGACCTTGGTGAGGGAGAGGATCAGCTCGGTGTCGTCAACGTAAGAGATGATGTTGAGGTCGTGCAGTCGGGCAACGTGGGCGAGCGGTGCCATGTAGATGTTGAACAATGTTGGGCTGAGGGATGATCCTTGGGGTACGTGTAACTTTTCTTGATGTCCAGGTATACATAAGAGATGGCAAGATGTAAACAAAGGTATACAGGAAACCCACGGCGGGCAACTCTGTGTTGCATGCCGCCAGTGCCCAACCATGGCACATCATACAAAGTATTCCGTATGGGGAAATGATCAGGCTAAGAATAATTTGCAGTAATCAACAGGATCTGCGTGTAGCACAACAAGCAAGAAAGCCAGGTTCTGTGAGAGAGGGTACACCAGCAAATGTATTAATGCAGCCATTACCAAGAGTCAGGCATTGAATAGGGAATCTGGCCCCAAGGAACTTAAATATTATCTGATAGATGCTGTGCCAGCCTGAAAAGAGGTAGTACTAGAGAAAAGGCCCTACATAGACTAGAAACCTGTTACATCCTGGAGCTCGATTCAAATTATACGGGGGATTGAACATCACTGAAGACCTCTACATGTGCTTGCAAATAGAATGAGTGGGTCATAGGGTGATGATGAGTGGGTCATAGGGTGAGAGGCTGTAGGCACCAGCAGTGCTATGACAATTTGTATTCAACAATTTTGAAATAGCTGCCTGGGCAATTAAAAACACAGTCTTTTATAATTCAGTTTTAAATAAAAAAAATTAGTTTGTTTAGCTTTTTTACACTAAGGAGTTTTTATTGCACTTGCACTTTACAAAACTATTCATGCACCCAACACTTTATGTAGTCAAAAAAGTTGACAACATGTATTATACTTAAAACCGGATGTACAAGCACTTTAGGATATCATGACGGGTTAGACATGGTTACCCAGGTCCATCAGTACTGTATTGGCAATATTTTGCACAAGATGTATTTAACAAAGATGCCTTTTTATCTCAGTTTTAATGGGGCCGGGTACAATATAATTGGTTTTATCGGAAGGCCCATGAACTGGTCACAGGTCAAATTTGTCTCTAAAGAGCAGGTATTTAAACCTTAATTCCTAACACCAGTACCTTATGCGGTCATTAAGTCAACAAAAATGATACCGCATCTTTTCAGAACTGTGTATGTATTATTTGTGAAGATGTATTATACAACAACAGAGGCTGTTACAGCAGGATGACTGGGATAAACATATAGGGGCTGATTACGGTGTAGGGCGGATTGCCACCACCCGCATGGTGGTGGCGATCTGCCCTACATTTCCCTCCGCCCGCCACCCATTTCCCCCGCCATATTAGTATGGCCGGGGGGACCCTGGCGGACGGGAAGACCATCCGCCGGTTGACCAGTCGACCGGGCGGAAAAGGGGCTAGATATGGTGGCAGTGTCTGCTAGACACCGCCATCCATATTAGCATGGGTGCAGGAAGCAGCCTTGCTGTCGGGGCCCGTTGCTGGCCCCCAGGGTATTGGGGAGGTGGGGGTGCACATGGGGGGTACCTATGGTACCTCCCTACATTATCATTGACAAGGTGGCAGGCACCGCGCGGTGCCTGTCACCTTGTGCATGACAATGCACACAGTGCCTTCCCAGCATTGTGGGTGGTGGTGCTGTGAGCACCGCCCGTCACAATGCTCAAAATAGAGGATGCCACCGCCACGGAGGCATCCTAATTGCAGGTGCGGGACCGCCACACCACTGGCAGCCGGTCCCAGCACCGCTAGGATGGCGGGCGGACAAAAGTTTGCACGCCATCCTAATCGGCCCATAGTATTTTGTTTATGTTTATGGCTACAGACCTTCTTTGCACATGTCACTTTAAAAACAAGGTAAAAAAATTGTATAAAAAGCATTTGTTGACTGTGATGCCCGTCATGTGATCAAGGCTCTCCGGGGCTGAAACACGTCATGGCTGCTATGTTTATGGAACAATAAAGAAACTTACCAGCACCAATTCTGTGGTCCGTGCTCCATCGTTTGGAAGAATCGTCAAGTGGCGGGTGGATTTTTACTGATATATATATTTATATATATATATATTTCCACACAAAAAGTGCCATACGCCCAGATTCGAATTCGTAAGGCACCTTTATTGAAAAATGATGAAGCGCAGCAGCTTGCTCTCTCTCCTGACGCATTTCGGTATGGGTTTGCCTTATTCACAGGTGGTAAAATTGAAAGGCAGATCTTAGTCTAACGTGTCTTTATACTCAGGACATGGGAAAATATGGAATGGAGTCTGTCGGGCTGCAGTGTTTTCAGGTCACAGTTCAAAACACTACTATGAACCTATATATATCTTTAAGTCTCAGAAATGTTTACGAAACACTCACACTCACGGGATGATGTCATGAGTGATATTATTTGAGATGTCATCAGTGATGTCACTGAGCATGTCATGAGTGATGTGATATGTGAGGTCATAAGCAGTGCATTGCGGGGGTGTAAGTTATAGTTCGCTCAGGTAACTATAACTGCTAAATTTGTATGGTTTTGTACAAGTGAAATCTGAGCCTAACTATAACGTCCCTGTAACCTCTGTTTTATTCAGTGAATTTCTCAGGTATTTTAAATCCTATTTCCTAACTATAATGTCCCTGTAACCTTTGGTTTTTTAAGTGAATTTCTAAGGTTTTTTTCATTTTATTTCCTACCTGTAACCTTTTAGCGTGATTGTGTGACTGAGTGCATGAGTGTTTCAGTAGGTGTGTGAGTGAGTGTGTGAGTGTCTGGGTGGGCCTGGGAGTGGCTGCATAAGTGTCTTACTATGTGAGTGAGTGAGTGGGTGTGTGAGGAGGTGCAGGAGTGTCTGAGTGGGTTTGCGGGTGCCTCCATGAGTGTGTGTCACTTTGTGAGGGAGTGCATAATAGGCTAAATGGGTCAGTGAGTGGGCATGTAAGTGTCTCACTGGGTGTTGTGAGTGGGTAATTGAGTGTCTGAGTGGGTCTGAGAGGGGGTGCATGAGTCTCTGAGTGGGCCTGTGAGTGGGTGGGTGAGTGTCTGAGAGGGTCTGTGAGTGGCTGTGAGTGTTTGAGTGAGTTTGTGAGTACTTCCATGAGTGTGTCAGTCTGTGAGTGACTGCATGAGTATCTGAGTGGGTCTGTCAGTGGGTGCAGGAGTCTCTAAGTGGGTGTATGAGTGTCTTAGTGGGTCTGTGAGTCAGGGGTGAGTCTCCAAGTAGATCTGTGAGTGGGCGGGAGAGAGTATACGTGATTCTGTAGAAGGGAGCATGGGTGTCTGACTGAGTCTGTAAGTGGGTGTGAAGGTGTCTGAGCTGTTATGTGAATGGGTACATGAGTGCCTGAGTGGGTTCTGCTCATTCTCTGCTCATTCTCTGTCTTTTTTCTGCTCACTTCCGACCTTTATTTAGCCTCTTTCTGCTTGTTTCTGGCCTTTATTTTTCCTCTTTCTACTAATTTCTGACCTGCATTTTGCCTCTTTCTCCACGTTTCTGATCTCTATTCTGCCTCATTCTGCTAGTTTCTGATCTCTGTTTTGCCTTTTTCTGCTCATTGCTGGCCTTTCTTTTGCCTCTTTCTACTCATTACTAACCAGTATTTTGCCTCATTCTGCTCGTTTCTGACTTCTATTTTGCCTCTTTCAGCTCATTGCTGACCTTTATTTTGCCTGTTTCTACTCATTGCTGGCCTTTATGTTGCCTCTTTCTGCTTGTTTCTGATTGCGATTTTGCCTCTTTCTGCTCTTTGCTGGCCTATATTTAGCCTCTTTCTCCTCGTTTCTGACCTTTAGTTTTCCACTTTCTGCTGGTTGCTGATCTCTATTTTGCCTTTTCTGCTAAGTTCTGACCTTTATTTGGTTCATTCTGCTCGTTGCTGATCTCCATTTTGCCTTTTTTTGCTCGTTGCTGGCCTCTAGTTTGCTTCCTTCTGCTTGTTGCTGACCTTTATTTTCCCTCTTTCTGGTCATTGTTGAACTTTATTGTCCTTCTTTCTACTCGTTTCTTACTTTTATCTTGCTTCTTTCAGCTCATTGTTGACCTTTATTTTGCCTCTTTCTGCTCGCTGCTGACCATTATTCTGCCACTTGCTTCTTGTTTCTGACCATTGTTTTGCCTCTTTGTGCTTGTTGCTGATCTCTATTTTGCCTTTTTCTGCTCGTTGCTGGCCTCTATTTTACCTCTTTCTGCTCGTTGCTGACCTTTATTTTCCCTCTTTCTGTTAATGTATTACCTTTATTCTGCCGTTTTCTGGTTGTTTCTGACTTTTATCTTGCCTATTTATGTTTGTTGCTGACCTTTATTTTGCCTCTTTCTGCTCATTGCTGACCTTTATTCTGCTCTTGCTGCTCGTTTCTGACCTCAATTTTGTCTCTTTCTGGTTGTTGCTGATCTTTATTTTGCCTCTTCCTGCTCATTTCTGACCTTCATTCTGCCTCTTGCCGCTCGATTATGACCTCTATTTTGCCTCTTTCTGCTCGTTTCTGCCCTTTATTTTGCCTCTTCCTGCTCGTTGCTGACCTCTATTCTGCCTCTCTCTGCTCATTAGTGACCTTTATTCTGCCTCTTTCTGCTTGTTTCTGACCTTCATTCTGCCTGTTTCTGCTCATTTGTGACCTTTATTTTCCATCCTTCTCCTCTTCCCTGGGACCGTGGGGCCTCAAGCTCCTGTGGTCCCTACCAGCTTGCAACATCTGCAGGAGCCGGCATTGCTCCTAAAAGCAAGGAACTGCTTGAAATAATAGTTCCCGGATTGCGCTAGCCTGCCCTGGGGAGTGGCGGTCCCCAGGGCCATCCATGGCTCCATGAGGGGGGCTGCACAGTCCCCCTCCACTGTTTATTTAGGCCCCGGGCAGGTGGCATTACTTTAATTAAAATTAAAATACTAGATGTTATTATAATTATTTAATTTCTGTCTAAAGTAATATACACTGTCAGTTTTTCTTACTGGGTTACAGACTAAATATTTTTTCTTGGCATGACAATTTACCTTAATTTTATATCTATTTCAAGAGAATGTTATATATATTTCTAGGGTGTTCCTACAACCAGCAAGGGATGTTTAAAATATTTCCCTTATCTAGTAGATATTCAGTTTAGAGGAGTTATAAAGTACTAGGTTGCAGTGGTTAAAAGTTATCATTTAGTTCTCATCAGTTGGTTGATAACCCCTGTGATAAGAATACTATATAGCAAAGAAACTTATTTTAGTCAAATACACTTTCCAGTATATCCATTAAATATTTTAGCTATTATGGTCTAAGATGGTGTGAGCCTCTCTTACCTGCTATTAGTGGACAAAACTCACAGGTAGTGTGAATGTGACTAGCACCATTTTGTGAGGCTATACATGGAGGGGGGTTTTCCACCTGTGGGAGACCATGCAGTCTAACCCAAAAGAGGAGCTGTCTGTTACTGTAAAATGTATTGCAGTGAAAACTGAACATAATTTGAAGATAGATAGACAGCAACTATTTAATAATGTGGTAAACTTGGCCCTAGCTTTAGAATCTATTAAGTTGGATTTCTCGAAGTTATTTGATTCAAAACAATAATAAATCAATATGAATAGTGGCAAAAATAGAGAACAAAAATATTATTGTGGTACTCTACTCTTTAGTTCTGTAAGGTCAATGTCGTTTTGGGTGATTGGGAATGTTGGTTAATGTATAGCTTAACAGAACTTTATATAATTTCTAGAGGCACACACACTGATTATTAAATAAATGCAACATTTTGTGTTGCAATTAATGAAATATTCAAGCAAGTACTTCTGTCATACCAGAGTCCTCAAAAGCTACAGTTTTGCCCATGTCGTGATTGCAGCAAATACAATTACTGCACTTAAATATTTCCTTGCAGTGTAGATGGTAAGAATGTGCTTTCTCCATTTAGAGTGGTATTACTGGTCTTATACTCAATGTTATCATTTGGGCTGAGTATATTTTTTAGTGTAGGTGCCCTTTTAAATGACATTAAAGGTTTCTCTGTAATCCCTTTACAGCTGTCGCCAGCGAGATCTATTGTCGCTGACTTGCCTCTCAAGGAAGACAGGAGATGGGCACGCGCAGGCTGCAGGCCAGACTGGAAATGTGGTTGTGTGCTAGCATGCTCTGCCAGCCGTCCCCCATCCGTCATCAGCAGCCTCATGCACTTTCACTTTCCATTCTCCCCGTCGGCTGCACGGCATGAAACACACAAAATGCCCAAGACGTGTCCGCGCACTGGCGCTTAAAATAAAATATGCCCCCAATGGAGTGGCCCGCAACGGCGGGACCGCTCAGGACAGGCAGTGCCAGCATGCAGCCCCACTCACCGGGCTGCTGTGCAGAGACTCTTCTCGGCGGCCTGCGCGGGGTTCCAATGCGACGTCCCTGCAACGGCTCCCTCAGCATATAGGAGCCCTGCAGAAACACACCCTGCCTCTACACTTCACCCGTGCCCCCTCCTGGGACCCGGGACTTCTCAGGACTTCCACTGACCACCGCTACCGCATGAACGAGCCTTACCAGCCTCTTCCGGCCGCGTCACAGGTCCTGCCCATGTCACGGGCAAGGATGCCTGACTTCCTGGTTGTACCTGTTAGTCAGATCATGGATTGTGCAAAACCCTCTGCCATGCCCTAGCACATGGCATCTAAGCGCTTTAATAAACGATGCAATAATGAAAGAAGGGTTTTTGGTGCCAACTGAAGGACGCTCTTGTGTTTCCCTGAAAAGGGGTTGTGTTGGCCCTGAACCCCGTGCAGAGGCCGGAAATGTACATCATCAGAGCCCAGGTGCTCTGCAGCCAGCTCACCTATCGCCCGGCCAGAAGAAACTGTGCCAGCTGTACCAGGACCACATGATGTACATCGGGGAGGGGGCCAAGACGGGCATCAAGGAGTGCCAGTACCAGTTCAAGCAGCGGCGTTAGAACTGCAGCACGGTGGACAACACCTCGGTCTTCGGCCGCATCATGCACATAGGTGAGGGGGTACTGCTGGGGCTAAGAGGGGGAATGCCACGCTGCCAACCTACAAGGCACCGAAATAGTGTGTC
Organism: Lissotriton helveticus; assembly: GCF_964261635.1. Taxonomy (NCBI): domain Eukaryota; kingdom Metazoa; phylum Chordata; class Amphibia; order Caudata; family Salamandridae; genus Lissotriton; species Lissotriton helveticus. The sequence goes on from NC_136069.1 coordinate 222,533,529, forward strand.
GAATCAAACATGCCCTGTACTAACTCAGGCTGGGTTCTTGGCTTTTTCTGCCACCTTTTCTCCTGGGAGCGCCACCCTTCCTAGGCCTTACAAAGGAATGGTCTTGCATAGCCACCTTTAGAGGTCTTTTCTTCACAGACACTTTGCAGCCCATTGTTTGAGAGGTGTCAGGATTCCGAATTAAAGTTTCAGAACAGGCTGGTGTGAAATCCGTTTTGTATGCAAAGGTGAGGGGAGGTTTTTCCACCGTCCCTGCTGCCTGCTTTCTGCCGCTCAGATCTCAGCCCTTCACAGGCCATCGCGGCCTTTGTTACGGAGGTGTGACACAGCCACATTGTTCCCATGGTCTTTTGAAATGCAGTCTTCTGCCTGCAGAGATGTCTCCTGGGCCAGGGGGACAATAAATGGAAGGTGTTAAAGCCGTGGGAGGGGGCCATGTCCTGCCTTTTGTAACCCCGCTTGTTTTTTAAATGGCATAAATTAGGCATATATATGTTGCTATGAATAACTATAAATACACTCATATTCATGTAATTTTAATAAAAAAAGAATACCTAATTAATACCTGCATGGTAAAGTTGAGTGCTGCAAAGTAATAAAAAATGTCCTGCATGGTATATACTGAGTCGTAAAGGCTGTGTGGTAAAGGTGCTGCGTGGTAAAGTTTAGATACCACAGTCAGACAGACCGACTACCATAACATGCACCCCTTCATGGGTACCCCTTCTGGGGAAAATGATGTAAACAGGACAGTAACTATTTATGTTTTAAGGGTGACCGCAACATAAGTTACATTTTATTTTGCAGAGTTTTATAAAGCGCGAACTAGACCCGAACCAAATCGGGTATCAGAGCGCTTTACATAGCACCAGTTACGTTACATGAGGACACACATTCATTTTAGGCACGGGTAGATTAAGTGATTTGCCAAGAATCACAGGAGGTTTTGGCGTCGTTACAGAGACTCGAACCCAGATCCCCAGGTCCGAGGTCGAGCGCCCTAGCCGTTAGATTAAAAAGACGATTAATTGTTGAAAGTTGGTGTAAGAGGTATAAGTGGGAGAAGCAGTGTGTGTAAGATGGTGGAAGTGATGATGGAAAATCTGAAAATGGAGGAACTATGTGCAGTGCAGAATACGTTCGATCCAAAAGAATTAAAGAAACTGCATTTCAGAAGGACATGTGCATGACTGCTTGCGCCTGAAGTTCCCAAGCAAAACTATAATTTCTCTATGAAGACAATATTTCAATACCCTAGTGTGTATCCACAGAACCTAGAGGCCGCACTGGACATAGCACTAAGTGAACAACCAGTCGGAAAATATAAATCAATCTTTGCAAATGCCCAATATGGACACCTGGTTTACCTAGTGCCAATATCGACCCACTGACCAACCCTCCAGCAACAACATACATGCAGCATAAATATTCAGACAAGACAACTTTTTTGTTGGGAAAAATTCACTGCAGGTTTATTAGCATAACAATATGCCAACAAGGTGGGTTATCTTACAGACGATCCAAAGGCAAGCCGCCCCTCGCGGCCTACCACCTGATGGGCCAAACTTGCATCGTGGCCTTGGCCAATCGGTGCTTAGCGGTTGTGGTGAGGGGGTAGCCACTCCCACTTCCGGTGAACCATCGGTCCACCCTCTTGCTCACGCCCCCCCCACGAGGGGCGGAGTGTTCAAGCGACCCCCGGTTGTACAGGTTTCCAACCGCCCATAGGATAACGGGGCACCGTCGCACCCCAGGGTCCACCGCACAGACTTCCTTGGGATATTAGGCTCAGCATCCTTTGTGCTCCTGAAGAGGGTACCCTTGAGTACCTTTCCGCCTCTGGATCGCCCTGTAACTCCACCTGCAACACAAAATAAAAGGATTAGAAATATTCCCCCCCCCCCACCCTGAAAGCGCCGGGTAAGCGGTAGGGTGGGAAACGGCGTCAGGGTGAGGGGGAAAAGAGGCCGCCAGGGGGGCGTGGGAGGACTATATACTACTCCCCGCCCCCCCCCGGCCCGACCGGAAGTGACGAGCGGGACCCACTGGGGTCCGGAGACACTAGGCTGCTCCGTGTGCAATCTTGTGGCACTAGGGGGGCCGCCCTCTTATGAGGGTCCACTGCGGGGACGAGTCGGTCGACCCGCATAGTGCCAATATCGGCCACTGACCAACCCTCCAGCAACAACATACATGCAGCATAAATAATCAGACAAGACAACTTTTTTGTTGGGAAAAATTCGCTGCAGGTTTATTAGCATAACAATATGCCAACAAGGTGGGTTATCTTACCGACGATCCAAAGGCAAGCCGCCCCTCGCGGCCTACCACCTGATGGGCCAACTTGCATCGTGGCCTTGGCCAATCGGTGCTTAGCGGTTGTGGTGAGGGGGTAGCCACTCCCACTTCCGGTGAACCATCGGTCCACCCTCTTGCTCACGCCCCCCCTATGAGGGGCGGAACGTTCAAGCGACCCCGGGTGTACAGGTTTCCAACCGTATTGCTGGTAGAAAACAGCTCCCTTTTAAGTTTCTCCTGCATTTCACTGGATGCCTTACGGACCTCCTTCAGCTTTTCATACTCTTTCTCAGTGGCGGTTTCTCGTTCAGGGCGTCGGGCTCCGCCCCCTTTAATTTTATCTCTATTACATTCTCCACCCTATCACATTCTCCACAATAAAAACAGCGTTTGCTGGTTCACATTCTCCCCAAAAAACACCGTTTGCTGTTTGTTATTAGAAAATGCAGGCTGCTGCACTCACCTAAATTTGATCGTATACCTATGCATCCTTGTTTTGTCTGTTGGAATGCTGAGTGACGTTGGGCAAACTGTTTGCCAGGCTGAAGAGCTCACCGACCTGAGGACTGTGAGATCATCAGCTCGGCAAACTCATAGCCCAAAGCCTCAGTCTCCACCCCCTGATGACGTGGGGGTAAAGATAGATGTTTAATATGTATTTTATTGTGAGTATTTTTAGATATAGTATTTATTTGTATAGTATTAGGGAGGAACTGCTTTTATGACGAATGTCGAATAAAGCTTTGGAATTTGCCTACCATTTGATAGCCCCGGGCGCTTCAGGCTTAAGCCCTGTAGTGCCCGGGGCGTCACGTCATGGCTACCCCACCCATTTCCAACTCGTCACAGGGGGGTTGGTCCCACCCTGTGACGAGTTGGCAAGGGGTGGGGTAGTGGCTCCAGGCAGGCGGGAAGCGTAGAAATTGAATTTGCGCAGTGTGTCCACAGGATTCCTGAAGACACACTGCGCAGACTCGAGTTTTCTGTTTCCGATGCTAAATTGTAGGTGCATCACACGTGTGCTGCTCTACACAGTGATGGATTGTTTGGCAGCCAGCAGCAGACCCCTGGACCCGGTGGCGGACTGTAGGCAAGGTTGTGTGCAGGTGTCCACTGCAGTTGTCTGGGACTCGTGGCTGCCTCACTGCTTGCAGAGTCCAGATGGTGCACCCTGTCTCACGAGGTGAGGGTTTGTATTTTATGGCTCCATCTGACTGTCCCTGAAACTGATTAGATCAGTAAGTGGCAAGTGTGTGTGCTTTTGTATTTTACTAAACAGTTTTAATTAGCAACTGCGTGCGTCATTTTACCCATAGTTGCACAACTGATGTAGTTGTTGTACTGCTATCTGCCGATGTGTACATTTTAATTTAAAAGTTGACACTCTTTAATCGTAAAGTGACTTAGTTTGCCACATTTTGTTTCTTGGTGCTTTACCGACTGCCTGTGTGTTTTTCTCGCCAGGCTTGGTTTTTGTTGGTTGCATCTTTGTGTTTGGGGTTTTTGAGGGGCAGTCAGAGCAGCGAGAGAGAGCGTAGAGAAGGGCAGGGACAGAGGAGCAGGGCAGACACAGAGGGGCAGTCAGAGGACAGGCAGAGCGGGGAGAGTAGAAGGGCAGAGAAAGAGGCAGTAACAGAACCGCAGGTAGAGAGGGTAGAGTAAGAGGGGGGAGAGCCTGGGAGGCAGAGAGAGCAGTGGGGCAGAGTAGCAGGAGGAGGGAGAGGGGCAGTCAGGCCAGAGACAGAGCTCTGAGTGTAAGAGGGCAGAGAGGGGCAGAGACAGAGGGGCAGTCAGAGCGGTGAGAGAAAGAGCGTGGGGCAGGCAGGGACAGAAGAGCAGGGTAGAGACAGAGGGGCAGTCAGAGGACAGGCAGAGCAGGGAGAGTAGGAGGGCAGAGAAAGAGGCAGTAAGAGAACCGCAGGTAGAGTGGGTAGAGTAAGAGGGGGGAGAGCCTGGGAGGCAGAGAGAGCAGTGGGGCAGGGTAGCAGGAGGAGGGAGAGGGGCAGTCAGGCCAGAGACAGACCTCTGAGTGTAAGAGGGCAGAGACAGAGGGGCAGTTAGAGCGGCGAGAGAAAGAGTGTAGGGCAGGGACAGAGGAGCAGGGCAGAGACAGAGGGGCAGTAAGAGGACAGGCAGTGCGGGGAGAGTAGGAGGGCAGGGAAAGAGAGGCAGTAAAAGAACCACAGTCAGAGAGGGGAGAGTAAGGGGAGGGAGAGCCTGGGAGGCGGGGAGAACAGTGGGGCAGAGACAGAGAGTGGCAGGAGGTAGGAGAGGGTCAGTTGGGCCAGATACAGAGCTCTGACTGTAAGAGGGCAGAGACAGAGGGGCAGTCAGAGCGGCGAGAGAAAGAGCACTGAGCATGGCAGTGACAGAGGGGCAGTCAGAGGACAGGCAGAGCAGGGAGAGTAGGAGGGCAGAGAAGGGCAGAGAAAGAGGGGCAGTAAATGAACTGCAGGCAGTGAGAGGAGAGTAAGAGGGGGAGAGCCTGGGAGGCAGAGAGAGCAGTGGGGCAGAGAGTGGCAGGAGGAGGGAGAGGGCAGTCCGGCCAGAGACAGAGCTCTGAGTGTAAGAGGGCAGAGAAGGGCAGAGACAGAGGGGCAGTCAGAGCGGCGAGAGAAAGAGCGTGGAGCAGGGCAGGGATAGAGGAGCAGGGCATCGACAGAGGGGCAGTCAGAGGACAGGCAGAGCGGAGGAGTAGGAGAGCAGAGAAGGAGAGGCAGTAAGAGAACCGCAGGCTGAGAGGGCAGGGTAAGACGGCAGAAGGGCAGAGAGGGGAGAGTCAGAAGGCAGAGTCAGAGAGGGGTAGAAGGAGGCAGATGGGTAATTAGAGAACCACTGGCAGAGCAGGGAAAGTAAGAGGGCAGAAAGCACTCGGGGTTCTTCAAATTAAAGCTGGGTCCACTTTCGGATTCAGGACCAAGTATCAGTGCTGCTCAATGGCAAGTTCCGCCACAACTTTCTAACATGGATACATGTGTGATAAACTAAGCCGATCTGCTCCTATTTATAGATTGGTGTCCAAGAGCACCCAAAGTATGTCAGAGAGAGCACGTTATTTCACTTTTTAGTGCTGTAAAGAGGTCTGCAAACACAGAATACCTACTTAGTTTCACATTATTGCAAGTGTTAGAAACCGCATCAAAGTCTCCTTGCCGCCTAAGCTAGGTGGCTGGCACGCCATTTGATGCCTTTAACTTAGTAGCGTAAAATGCAGTGCAATTTGCGCAACAGATTCTGCTGACAGAAGGCGAGAGTAGAGGTGAAGTGGGAACCCTTCTCTCAGCAGACTCCTGAGGCCGAGTGACCTCATCACTAACACAGTGAGGTAACGTTTAATAATGGAAAGAGTAGGCAGGTTTTTTTATGTTTGTGCTACTGTTTTATAGTCTAGAAGGCTGCTTTTACTGTTTATTTCTCTGGTACTACCACAAACATTGTCTGGAGCAGGTAAAGTGCATGCAATCTCCCATACCTTGCAATACACCTATATGATCTTGAACTTTGACGTTTCTGGCGGTACAGAGCTGACCTCGGGTGATTGTCCAATTTACAGGCAATTCTACTGATTATGCAGCAGTGATGCACTGTTGTGCTTTGTTATGATTTTTAAATATTTGTTTCAGCAGTTTTTCAACAGTTGGCTTTCTATTTTATAGAGCAACAACATTGTACACTGATGCATGTGATCGATGTTTCGTTGTGAGAAATAGTTATGGAATGTATTTGGGAGATTATGTATTCCGTCTAGTGTCCTTTTGTCAATAAAAGCTACAATGCCGAGGCAGGATAGGACTGTCCCTGTGTATGTCTTGGCTATTACAGAAGGAAGTGTGTTTTCACATTAAAGCTTTCATGGTGGGTATTGTGCCTTGTACTGCCCACGTATGTTTTTATTTTATGTTAGATTGGTGACAAATAAAAATACAAGTCAGGTTTAGTCAACGCTATGTCCCTAGACTGCTTACTGGGGTGCAGGTGTACTTTATTAGAAGTGTGCAGCCTACGCCCTTAACATAATGCCATTAACAAAGAGGCAACTCAGTTGCTGTGCACCCTACGTGTGGTCTAGATTCTTATTGCTTTTTCATTTTTTTTAATCTAACTTTGTTTAAAATGCACTATTTGCCCTTTTTTTTCTTTCAAAATCTTCTCAGAGGAAGAACCCCCTCCCCCTGATCTTGACTTATATCGTTTGGGCTCACTTGGGGCTAACTAAAAAAAAAGAGCATTTTGATGGCAAATGTGCAATGTATGAATGGAACTCAACATTGTTATCTCGAAGTCTGTTATGAAGTTCTGTGATTATACTGAATAAGCAACTATCTATGTTATTATATGACATTGACATCTCTTTATTAATGTAATAACTGCACTTTCACAATTGCTTTATTAACCTTCCTGCTTTCTCAAATTTGCTTGAAAATGCACCATTCGTCCACTCTTTTTTCAAAATTTTCTCGGGAGGGAATCCCCCCGAACCCTCCTTAGGGGGTTCGGGCTCGCTTGCTACGCTCGCTACGGTGCAGTATGATTATTATTTTACGCCACACAACTTTCAAATGTCACCAGCCGCCACTGCTCTTTCTTCCTCCAAAACCTCCATCATTGGAGGGTGTTGAGGGCTGCTACATGTCGAAATTAGGATGTGTTTCTCTGAGGCAGCCTTATTCACTTTCATTGTTTAGAAACTGTCTTATCTGCATGGATACATTCCGAACTGGCAGTGTGTGTCTCCCTCTGTGAGTGGATCACATGCAAGCACATTTGTGAACCATTGATTGCCTCTGAAACGCTACAGTTGAATAATTGCAATTCTAGTTCAGTCTCAGGAGTTTTATGCGTTAGCTAAAGGCCAATGGAGCTGGCCCTGCACAAGCCGTACAACCTCGGAGTCCACCTCTTTCTTATCTTAGCATATGTTGGGTGGGGTTGGCAAAGCTTTCAATGCGAATAAACCAGAAATAAGATGTAGAGGGGCTGGCTAGTATCTTTGAGACTGCCAGTAAAAGACACGCTGAGTCATTCTAGCCTCTTATGTAGTGCCTCTCCTGCAAACCGCTGTTCTGCTCCTGTTTCCATCAGTGGAAATGTCGTGGTGTTAAGTGTGTATGAATTCATTAAAAAAAAAAAAGCGAGGGGCAGCAAAAAAAGTTAATAAACAGGATATGACTTTTTTGGGTTTTACACGTTTGCTGCAGGAGGCATGCCGGGGGTATGTCCAGCGTGTTCTCTAAATAAAACAAAGTTCTGCAATAGGAATGGCAGAGGGCGGAGATGAAATAATCATTCTCGGAAATGTTCAGTTATATTTTTTTGTAACAAAAAATGCCTGCGCTGTATTCCATACTGAACTTCAGCTGCTTCCCTCGGACAAAACGCACAGCTTAGTTCATGTTGTAACAAGCATTTGGAATGCAATAGGTCTCGCAGTTGTGAGAGTTTGAGCTATTGGCATTGTAAATGGCAATGCCTTTTATATACGTGTTGGTTTTTAAAACATAAATAAAAGGTATTGCAATTTACAATGGCAATAGCTTAAACTCTCACAAATGCGAGACCTATTGCATTGTAAATGCTTGTTTCAAGCTTGTTATCATACCAATGTTTATTAAGACAGCGATGAATTAAATCATTGTCTTTACTGTATGTGGTGATTTACAAGATTAAATTATCGTGTTCATTATACATTTTTTGTTTGTCTTTCAACAGCTCTGCTTTGGTAATTTATTCTGCTTTTCTCTCAGCTTAAGAAATGTTTTTGATAACCTCTTTCCCTGAATGTATCCATCATGAAAACTTTTTCTTGATTATATACTTCCTGTGTACTGCAATTTCTTTTAGCCCCTAGCCGTTCTCCATAAGGTGTTCTTCACTTTAATTGACTTTAATGCAAATTAAAAACTTTTGTTGAAATTACTTTCTTGATCTTTTCTTTGTATGACTTTTCTTTGTTGGGAATTCTGTTTAATTGTGATGATTTTCTCTTTTATGGCTAAATTGTCCTAATATCATGTAAATGACTATGACCATATACACCACATTGCCCTATATCTACTGCCACATAGTTATCTTCGGCATAATTGTTCTCCATCCTGTCTCAGAGGTCTTGAATTAATTCCTTTGGCCTTATTGCCCCAGAGGCTAAAACTGTGGCTGTTGCTGACAGTTGATGCAGACGGTCGAGCAAGCCAGGCTGTCTCGAAAGCCTCAGTATTCAATCTAGTTGCTAGATGATTAGTCGGCACGATATGGAGGCATCTGTGTTGCTTATGCAGATATGCACAGAAGAAGCAACTGTAAGCTGCACTGCCATCTGGCTTTAGGCAAGAATAGGTAAATTTTATAAATGCACAACAAGGCTATGTGCACTAATCAAAGAGTTCCGCTGGACAGTTTGTCAAATCATTTGGAGGTGCTTTGCACTGCTCACTGGGCGCTGGAGGGGGAAGTAAAGTGCACCCTGCATCCCCTAGAGTTTTGTCCAGTAGCTTGACTGACCACTCTAGCCTTCAGACAGGGATGGCGTCAGCAGTACTACATTACATGAATAATGTGCAGGCTCCGGTAGAGTGTGGTAGTGACCCTATCTACCTGCACATCGGTTTCCATGTGCTCCATACCTTAGAATAGCCCTTCAGATCTTCTATATTCCTAAGGGTGGTAGAAACAAATAGGCACCCCTCTCTGTGACACTCATGCATATCTCAATAGCATATGCCACGGTCACTGACCAGCATTGCCGTAGGTTAATATTGCTGTTAATACCTGCCAATGGTTGCCTCCCTATATGGGTGTTGGAGCAGAAACTGACCAAAAATTCATAACATTACCCGGATAGTCTGGAGTTGTGCTGCGCTCAGTGTGCCATATATCATGTTTTTGGTGGATGAAGGTGCTAAGGCTTTGTTCGAGAGCTTGCGTAATAATGCTGTCCCTAATATATTTGTGACCATTCTTGGTATACTGTGGTCATTCTTGCATAATCTTGGAAAAACTTAACATATGATGGGGATATCTGGCATTTGATGGTGTTTACCAAAAAAAAAACCTTAGATTTCATCATAAGAAAACGTTGTTAAAAATTTACAGAAGAAAATAAGAATCTCGTTTTAAGTGAGTTAATCTAATTAGCCAATAAAGGGACACCATATATTGCTTATAGTTGGTAGAATACATGACTATATAGCTTGGTTATACTTCTATGTTTGTTTTTGGTCACCAAACATGGGGTGCACAATACTAGTTTGTGTGTAAAAATGTATTGACATAAACAGTAGACTTATGAATTCAGACGATACACTTTGTTTTGTCAATTAGATAAGTGATGTATACGTTTAAAAGCCTTTATTTGATGAACTTTATACTAAGCTAACAAAAGAGTCTGATTTCCAGTTAACACTTGTTTGCCAAATGTGTTGTGCTAACAATGCTTCATTAGGGCTTTAAAACAATGAAATAATGTATCAACATATGAAGCTGTACTTAATCCATAAATTCATTTGATCATGAAGAGGATTGTTTTATGTATCTCTTTTGTGTTTTACACATAAAATGAAAGTGCTAAGATTTTCTTGTTGAGGAAAGGAACATGATAAAACTAGAACATCACTGCCTGCCATGGATTGTCAATCACCTTTCTTCAACAAAAAGACTTTTTAATTCCACAGAAAATGTATGGTCCTCTGCACTCTAATACAAACTCAGTAGTTGGTGCACAATCATTCGATGGTTGACTGTTAGGTGTCAGACACGTTTGAAGGACAGAAGGGGAACTTATTGACTTTAAAGACGGGGCTGCAGATCATTCTAGACAAAGTTGTCATGCAGCTCTACTACTTCTTGAACAATCTGCAACCAGTGGCATTATTTACAATGGCATTCTAATTGAATGGATTGGGTTGAAATATCAGAATCTGCACTAAACTGTGTTCTCATTTGATCATTTCTCCAAAACCCAAGTCGGCAGTTAAGCATTGGGTCAGTTACCCCATGCCAACTTTCACCTTCTTTTGACTTGATCAGGGTGTTTAGGAGAGGTACCTTGAAATTCCTGTTGAGGGCATCTCTCTCCATTCATTACAAATGTTGGTGTTTTCCAGGGCCAGGGCAAGACTGATTCCTCAACATTTAAGGCCCTGGAATCACTTACTGCATTCCTTCCTTACCTAGAGAATTATGTGTCTCCCAATCCCATGTGCTGAAAGATCTAACTATAACAAAACAAGATATCTTTGACACAAAAGATATAGCATCTTTAGGTCATCCCCCACCACATTACATTTAAAAATGCTGATCTGCATGGGTCACACATCATGCTACAGAGGAAAGATAGAAGGGTTTCACTGTTTTATGTAAATTGTCCCTCGCAACCTTGGAATCTAGGGGCTACTAGATTATACGAAGGTGATAGTTTCTCTAGCAGCCTTTCCAATTTTCAATAATCTCATCTGAGAAGTCTTTATGGCGGGTGTAAAATGTCGTTACCTATGCCATTTCAAAGCCATAAAGCTGACACATACTTTCTGCATGATTATTTACAATTCCATATTCATCACTTTTTTATTCATTCAATTTACAGTGATGTGAGAACGAAACAATGCCAGCTTAAGTTTCTATGGCATTACATATTAAGAAGACTGATCTAGTACTCATCAAGTTCTAACAATATATACATCTAATCTCAGATGACAAAAATGAAACACAAATTACACTTAGTCATTATTTATTTGAAAATCAACCAATATTCAGCAGCCACATGTGGAAAAACTGCGCCCCTTGATTCAGCAGCACGTGGCACTAGCTTTTGCAACAATAAGTTAAAGTTAACTTTTGCAGTAAGATTTTAACAGCTTGTCAAATTATATGGGAGGAATTCTGGCCATTCTAATTAAGCATAGATAAATCTTATTCTCAATGCCCCTAAAACCCAGTTCCACAAACAACAATATTGTAGGGATGCTGCTAGGTAATAGTATGTGTTTGGGAACAGAAATCTCCATAATTTGTAACTTGCTGGTTAGTTCACATAGTGCTGGTGAGGTGGATTGGGTTCTAAATACATCAACTGTTTGTATAATCACGCTACCATCCAATCTTTTTGAAAACCATAGCAACCGTATTTAAAAGGCCATATCAATTTTATTAATGAGCTTTCCCCAACAGATCTTCTATAGACTACATAGTATACATTTTTTAAAAATCAATTCAACCACTAGTCGGCCCAAGAAATGCGCTTTAACTTGTCTTTGTGGGTGAAAAAAAAGCCATACACTAGACTTTCCCACAATTAATGGTTATCCCCTTTCATTGCAACCGGCGCAAATGTATTAAGAATCTTCCGAATCACCATCGATGTTTTAGAAATTGCTCGCTTATTACTTCTCACTTACATTTTTCCTATCCTCAAACTAACCTCCGCCCGAGCGCCACAATGTTTTCAGATATTTTCCCCTGATTCTTTTCTGGAAAGACTTCAGAGTGTTCATTGTTTGAAGAGTAGAGTCTTGCAAAGACAACTGGTAGAGGTGGTTACTAGCTACTGGGTCCCCAGTCTCCTAGCTCCTAGCGATTGCTGTTTTCTGGTGTTGATCCAGTTCACAGAACTGAGCGTGAATGAACTATGTGTAGTGCTATTAAAAAATTACATGCATTTCACAGAGGAGCTATGGATAGATGAGGGGCACTGATGAGGGGCCCTGATGAATCAGGGGATTCATCAAGACAGACAAAACTGAGGTGCTGATCTTCGGGAACAAATTTGGGAACATCTCCTGGTGGACCTCCGAACTAGGGCCTTCACCACATCTACAGACCATGTCCGCAACCTAAGCATCGTCCTGGACAGCAAACTCACCATGAAAAGCCAGATCAATGCAGTCTTGTACGCCAGCTTCCTCATGCTTTGCATGCTCTGGAAAGTCTTCAAATAGCTCTCCATCAACACCAAACGAACCGTCACTAAAGCCCAATTCAGCCGCCAGATGAACTATGGCAACGCACTCTATTTAGGAATCAACTTTCCTCTCCTGAAGAGACTGCAGACCATACAGAACGCAGCAGCCAGACTCATCTTCGACCTCTGCAAATAAACCCAGATCACCCCCACCTAAAAAAAAACACTGGTTCCCCATTCAGAAGAGATGCCAAACGGACCCTCCGGACACCTGCGCTCCGCTCTCTCCCCCGCTCACAACCCCGCATCTGCCGAAGCAACAGTGGAGAAAACTCTTTCTCCTACCTCGCTGCCAAGTCCTGGGACGGCCTTCACCTTCACCTCTGCATCTCACCTTCTCTTCTAGAGTTCAGGAAGGGACTCAAGACTTGGCTGTTCAACCGTTCAACCCGAAGCGGCAGCCGTCAGTGCCTGGATACCCTTGAGGGTGATTAGCCGCACTTTACAAATCCTGTTTGATTGATTGAGAAGGAAGATTGGGGAGGTGGCATAAAAACAAACTGTTGCACCTGAAGCCATCAGCACTAAAACTGTCCCTACATGTGTGTGTGTGCCATTGCATTGCACATTGACTCTGCAGCCATGGTGAGCATGATTTCAACTTCATCCTATCACCTTCCAAAATAGTCAGAATGAATTTCATTATTTGCCCAAAATCAGCAAGGTATCACTTTTGAGGCAGGCTTGGTAGCATCCCCTTCTCCGACAAAAAAAACAATCCATCAGTTGTATGAAGATAATATCAATTGTTTAATTTCTTTTTTATGTCTGATTTGAACTCAGTACTATGGAGGCGATTAACCAGAGAAAATTATACATGTCTATTTAATCTATTTTGTGTTTTGAGTCCTTTGTTTCCCGTATACATTGTTCATTTACACAGTTTGACAGTTTTAATTGCTGCATGTCCTTCACTTTGCTTCCTAGGGTTTGAAACCCTTTCAGGAGCCTCGAGAAAGCTATGCAGTGTCCATGAGTAGCCGGCAAGATAAGAATGAGATGCTACAGCATGACCGTGAGAGCCTGCAGTGTAATGTGGAGAGGTCCTTGAACGCAGTGCAGAAGCATTCGGGAACTCAATGGGATGCCCACCACCAGGAAGCAATACAAGGGCACACAAATGAAGACAGGTGATGTTTTCTTCTGAATCCATTAGCTTTCCATTTCCTAGAAACCTAGCAGACCTCTTTATAAAAAAAGAGTAATTCAGATAGATAATACATTCATCTTTTATATGTAGTAGTGTATAGTGAAATAGCGAGCACTGTGTAAATAACTAAAGTTTTAAAAAATATATTTTTTTTAATTGGTTTTTCAAAGTATTACCTTTTAATACTACAAGTATGAGTATCCCATCATACATCATAGGTTTGAAATGCAAGGGAAACATACATCCAGCAGGCGTGTTATGTGAGTTGACACTGTATCTTGCATAAGATTACAGTTTAATAATAGGAGACTTCTTATATCTATCTTAACAATTGCGCTAATGAGGCTCTAACGTCATACCTTCGCCTCAGTTTTCGAGAGCCTTATCATTTCCCAGAACTGTGCAGCAAAGAAGGTTAAGGTTAATGATAATCCAAGGTATACCGTAGGTATTTAACTATCTACTAATAGGGATTGTACTAATGTATGTCATGTGCTGGGAGAAGTAAGGCACTTCTAGTTGCTGCCTATTTTCACATAGGTAAAAGCATACCTCTCAAGTGAGATAATAAAAGAGGAAAAGTGAAGAAAGAAAAAACAAAGACAAGGCAGAGCAGAACAGCAAACAATAACTCCAAAAAGGAAAGAAAAAAGAACACCCTGTGGGTTTAGGTGTCTAGCGAGTGGGCGGGGGTCCGCTGTGTTTTATATAACCCGGCGGGCCATCAAGGTTATAAGTGAGCATGTCAGTGAGGGAAGAGGGGTTCTATAGTAACACCTAGTTCCCAGGGTTATCTAGACTATGCATGGAGATTCCTATGGGGGTACATCTATTTCTATTGGGGGGGGGAGCTAGGGACGACCCATGTCATTGTCTAAACTGGATTATTATTCATCTCATCTGGAGGGTGGGTGGGCCCAGGGTACATCCCTTCAATTCTCAGCTACAATCTTCCCAGGTGAGCTCCGCTACTGGCTGCCTATGCGCCATTGGAGGACTCTCGACTACTTGTGGGTGCTATGAGGACTCCCCCATTCCCCATTCCCCATCCCCCTGACCTCTCCTCTGTGTTCCCATGCCTCACGCACCTCTGTCCAGAGGCCAGCTAGTGGATGCCTCTGTATGGGATCTATGATGTTACAACGCGTTATTTTACAACGCAGACCGTTACATCGCAATTTTTACAACGCAGGATCCATTACAACGCATGGCATTACAACGCATGGCATTACATCGCAGATGCTATTACAACGCATGGCATTACATCGTAAGTATAGGTAAGTATACCTTTTTTAAAAAATTGTTATTATTTTAATTTAATTAAATTATTGTAATTAAAATAATAGTAAATATTTATTTAAATTAATTTTAATAAAAAATGTAATTAATTTTATTTAATTAATATAATTAAATTAATTTAAATATTTTTTTGATTGTAATTAAAATAAATTATTTAAAATAATGTATTTAATTTAATTATTTTATTAAAAAATGTAATTAATATAATATAATTAATTTTATTTAACTTAAAAACACCCCTGTACCCCAAAACCCAAATCCTGCCCTGAAACCTAAAAACACCCCTGTACCCCAAAACCCAAACCCTGCCCTGAAACCTAAAAACACCCCTGTACCCCAAAACGCAAACCCTGCCCTGAAACCTAAAAACACCCCTGTACCCCAAAACCCAAACCCTGTCCTGAAACCTAAAAACACCCTGTACCCCAAAACCCAAACCCTGCCCTGAAACCTAAAAACACCCCTGTACCCCAAAACCCAAACCCTGCCCTGAAACCTAAAAACACCCCTGTACCCCAAAACCCAAACCCTGCCCTGAAACCTAAAAACACCCCTTTACCCCAAAACCCAAACCCTGCCCTGAAACCTAAAAACACCCCTGTACCCCAAAACCCAAACCCTACCCTGAAACCTAAAAACACCCCTGTACCCCAAAACCCAAATCCTGCCCTAAAACCTCAGTACACCTATACATATACTCCTATACTCATATTTATTTAAAAAATTACTTAAATTAATAAATTTAATTTATAATATTTAAAAACATAAATAAATATTTTTATTTATTTTTATTTATAATTAATATTAATTAAATCATTTATATAATATTAAATAAAATTAAAATAAATTATATACTTACCAATACTTACGATGTAATGGTATGCGTTGTAATAGCATCTGCGATGTAATGCCATGCGTTGTAATGCCATGCGTTGTAATGGATCCTGCGTTGTAATAGCTGCGTTGTAACAGCATTACGACGTAAAAGTTGCGTTGTAAGTGATACACACCCTCTGTATGTCCCGGCCATCCGCTCTCAACAATGCTTGTTCCTCTGCTGCAGACCATTTGTCTTGTGGCCAAAGTTGATTGTCAGGCTTATCCTAGCTGTCCATCTTGGCGCTATCTGTCTGCGGGGTAGCACAAAAGCCATTTCCGCAAATCTTTTACCAGCTTTATGTGTCTTCGGTCTGGGAAACAGGCCCAGAAGGCACACCTCTGATGTACAAGGGAGCTTACGGGCCACTACATCGTTAATCGTGTTGACCACCATATTCTAAAATGTCTGCAACCCAGGGCAGCTCCATGTCATATGTTTGAAGTCTGCCCCCAGAAATCCACATCTAGCGCATGCTCTTAGCTCCTCACCATATATTACGTGCAGCCTGTGTGGGGTTCAATATGTCATATTGACATAATTTAATTGAGTGTATTTAAATCTTGTGTTTCTGGAGATGCGTTTGGGGCTCGCCATAATCTTCTCTCATTCAAGAGCCCGTAAATCTCTACCAAGTAAGGACTCCCTCCATCCTCTCAGTCTCACAAGTGGTCCTAGGACCCTTCCTAGTAGTGCTCGATAGAGTCATTTCACTAGGTGTTTCGCAGAACCCAAAGTCACCAATGCCTGAAGGACCTCATGTGTGTTAGGCTCTTGTCGACTGTCAGGCCAAATGACCCCAAAAGCTCATACTAGTGTATGATACATAAGAAATGCCCTGGGGGTAAATCATTCAGTTCTATCAATTCGTCCAGTGGAGAGAGCGCCCCCAGTTGATAGCAATCCCCTACCATGATCAGTCCCACCCTGGTCCCGGTCAGCTGTTGTCCTGTAAATAGAGATGGCGGATACCATTTTGGCAGTCCCACCAGTGTTAAGTCCAGGGTATACAGGGGAGTTCCAACTGTCTTTTTCAGGCAGCTCTGCCAACACTGCAATGCTACCTTCAACAATATTCCCGGTTCGGGGATTACCGCCTGCAGATCCATCCGTCGTGCCAGCAACAGCTCTTGGTTGCTTGCCAGTCCAATGGACCCCAGTTCTGTGGTCCGTCTAGTCACTGAGATATCTACTGAAGTTTAGCTGATAGATAATAGATAATGCAATTCATAGTCAGGGGCCCGAGGCCCTCATCGCCTGGTTGTCTCTGGAATATTGCCAAGGAGACCCTATTACGACTGCCTTATCAGAACTCATAGCAGCAAGTTCAGTTGATTGAACCAGGAGCGTGTTATCTTCACCGGAAGGTTAAAGAAAAATATAACAGCCTGGGCAGCATAATCATTTTAGACAAAGAAATTCTTGCCATTATTGATAATTTCATGGTTCGCAAGAACTATACACTAAGTGAGCGAAATAACGGTCATAGATTGCCCTCTCTGAGATCCGATATGTGAAATACCGGAATTCCTAGATATTTGAAGGTAAGAGGAGCCCATTTCAGACTTCGGGCATATCCCTTGGCTGTAACATTCCCGCTGTTATAGGGAACACATATTATTGCTCTTATTAACCCTAAGCATGGCAAGGACTGCAAATTCTTTGAGTAGGTGCATTACATACATGACACCTGTTGGTTGTCACTTAAGTACAGCAGCAGGTCGTCTGCATATAAGGAACTAATATGCTCCCTTCTATCTACCACCATCCCATAGCCTGATCCTCTCTGGCAGAAAAGTTCTGCCAGTGGCTCAATGGCCAGAGCAAATAGGAGGGGAGAAAGAGGACACCCCTGCCTAGTCTCCCGATAAATCTAATATGCGGTGGAGGCAACGGCTCCTGTTCTAATCCTAGTCGTGAGAGGAAGTGTACAAAAAACGTACCTATCTGGACCATTTTTCACCTCGCTCCATTTTTAGCCTAACTGCCTGTGGGAAGTCCCATCTGGCTGAGTCGAAAGCTTTTTCAAGGTCGACTGACATGATGAGAGCGTATGGGCTCGCGACGATACACTGGTGGTATAGGATATGATATAGTCGGTGAAGATTTAGGGACGTGGACCTTTCTGTTATGAAGCCATTTTGGTCCTTGCGAATAAGACTTGACATGTAAGGTAATAACCTTGATGCCAACACCTTACTAAGAATTTCAAAGTCCATGTTCAACATAGACAGAGGGCAGAAATCACATGTGCATGCATCTTTCTGTTTAATGTAAGGAGAGGTATCAGCCAGGCATCTCTGGTGGATGCAGGCAATGTGCCCAGCCTCAGTGAATCAGCGTATAAAGCCTCCAGTCTGGGGGCCAAGTCAACTGTGAAGGCATCATAATTTGTTACAGAGAGTCCATCTGGGTCAGGAGTCGTCCCAGGAGTCATGCCCTTGATCACTGCTCTGATGTCCTGTACCATCACAGGGCCTCCCAGATCCTCTCTGCATGCAGGTTCCATTGTGGCCAGGCCCTAGGAACTCCTGTGCCTCCAGTTGTAGAACCTCCGGGACTGGTGAAGTGTTTCATAGTAATCTCGGAAAGTTGCATTAATGGCTCCTGGAGAGTAGACTGGCATACCTTCAGCTGACAAGAGTTGCGTAATTGGTGCTCCCCTAGCCTCAGGGCGAACCCGCCATGCCACAAGTCTACATGATCTCCCCCACTCTTTGTGCGTTCTAGCAAGGTAGGTTTTATAGGCATAGACAGTCTAGAGTGGTGTTATATCAGTGTCTGTCTTCAGTGATTTGTTCTGGTATTGTGTTGTTTGTGCCCAGTTGTATGCCCAGCTCAAGTAGTCGCTGTACAAGAGAGGTGAGTTCTGAGTTAATTTTCCTCGCTGCTCCTATTGAGTGTCCTAGACAGTGCCTCCATAATACCACCTTTAGCGCTTCTCTTTCAACTAAGGCACTGGAGGGAGATCCCGTATTATTCTCAAAACACTCCAAGATCACCATCTGCAAGGTTTCCCTAAAACAAGCGTCCTCTAACATCAAGGGGTTGAGGGGCCAGGTAGGTATTGAAGGGCACTCTGCCACGGGTTGGCGAGATAGGAGTATAGGGTTATGGTCTGAAAATGTGTGCCCTAAATACTCTGTGCAGATCATAGAGGTGCAAAGGGCAGTCAAGCATACAAACATATCGAGTCGTGTGTGTAATTTGTAAAGATGTAAGTTGTAAGAGTAGTTGCACTCAAGCCCATGATGCACTCTCCAAATCTCTGTTAGATCTCAATGACCCAGCCAGGTTTGGAAGCCTTCCGAAGTCCTATTTGCTGGGGTTCCCAGTAGGGGCGTGGTGGACCTGTCGATGGTAACATCTTCCACACAGTTGGAATCTCCCTCCATGATAAGATCATCAACAACCAGAGTGGACATTGGGACAGCGAGTGTTCTGAGAAATTGTATTTGATCACTATTTGGGGCATATATTCTTCCTAGTGTCACCCCTCTACCCATCAGTCTTCTCTTAACGAGGGCATATCGCCCTTCACCATCTATAATTGAGCGCACTAACTCAAAAGGGGCTCCCACCTGTATCCATATTAGCGCCCCAGTGTAGAAAGCAGAGAAAGAGGTTGCATAGAGTTACCCTCACCATCTGCGACAAAGGCTTGATACTTCGCCTGCTGTAAGGTGCATTTCCTGCAGCATAACTATGTGCGCTACGCGTCGCTGTATATACCTGTGGATATTATGGCACTTCAGGCCGAGTCCATCTCCCTAACATTCCAAGATATCAATTTTACATTTTGTTGATCTCCTAATCCAGGAGTAGAAACAAATCACCCTCTCACCCATACCCATTTCACCCCTCCTCCCCCCCAACATCAGCTTCATGTGCAATCCCCCAGAACGTGGAAATAAATCCCCAAATATTAGCTCCTGCATCCAAGGGCAGTTTAGCAACGGCTGACCATTCCTACCTGTAATAGAACATGATCACCACTGGACATACACCACCAGTCACGTCAGTGGCAGAATCCAGCAGGGAAGAGAGCAAAGAAGTCCATATGTTGCATTAGCCATCTGCCATTACCCATTCCGGGCCACTGTCATCTATGCACCCCTCATCTGGTGACTCCACCCGTGTCAGTGCTCAATATTCTCTTCCAGTGGTCCTCTCCGGTATCAAAGTCAAATTCATAACATCAGGGTAACACAGTGTAGCCCCACCACCCCAGCCGGGGGATCCGAGTGTACGCCATGTGTCGCAGGGGCCCATGAGAGCAGTTTGTCAACCGTCTGTGGGGTTACCACCGGAATACCCATCCTGCTTGTGTTAGATCTTCCAGAGTTCGATATCAAGGATTTGTGAGTAGAAGAAAGCTCTATGTCTTCCTCCCGTCTTCTGTGTTGATGCTATCTCCGCTACTGCCAGTAGTGCTGCTAGCCATTCTCTTTCCGTTTGGGAGGGGTATGGCCTCACCAGGGAGGTCCTGCAGGTCTGCCACCTAGTTCATTTCCGATACTTCTTTCCATGCGTGGCTGGCACGGTTCAAAGAGAGGGACCCCCTATCTCTGGGCCTCCAGCCAGGCCCACACCTTATCTGCCGTGTCACAAAAATGGGTGGTGCTATCTAGTATAATTCGTAGTTTAGCTGGAAACATCAAGAGGTATTGCAATCCCTAGTCTTGGAGGGCCTTCTTATCCTCCACAAAAGACGCCCATTGTGCTTGTACCTTAGCTGCAAAGTCGGGGAATATCAGCACCATACTATTAGTTATGGCATATGGGCCATGTGTACGTGCCCTCTGAAGAATAAGTCTCGGTTCTTATAGTGTTGAAGTCTGGCCACCACTGTGCGGTGGATTGGGTGTCCAGGTGCCACAGGCCTTCCCTGGACTCTATGCGCCCTTTCCAGGGCAAAGAATTATGTAAGGCCCTCAGGTGCTATCTTAGTACACAGCCAGCCGTCCAAGAATGGGACCATGTCCGTTTCCTCAACTCTTTCAGGCAGGCCCACCACCCTGATGTTATTGCAACAGTTACAGCCTTCCGCAACTTCTGCGCATTGTTCAAGGATGGTGACCCTGCTGTCAAGTTCTTTGTAAAACAACAGTTGATGGACAGAATGCAGAACAATGTCATACATTCACCCCAGTACAGAGATCTGGGCCTAAATCCATCGTTTTTTTACACTCCACACCACCCCAGTTCAGACATGGCCATATGCAAATCAGCCTTGACCCTGTGCCTCATGGGAACAGTCCAGCTCGAACTGCCAAGCCATGTCTTTCCTGGACCGGAATCAAGCATCCTAGGACCGGTTTCTGGCTATCAGCCATCTTCAGCCAGGATAGCTTGACTCCAGTGGTGTGGAGAGCATGGGACTCACGTCTGAGCATACCCATCCCACTCGGGGTGACAAATGCAAAACAACAGTTGATGGACAGAATGCAGAACAATGTCATACATTCACCCCAGTACAGAGATCTGCGCCTAAATCCATTGTTTTTTTTGCACTCCGCACCACCCCAGTTCAGACATGGCCATATGCAAATCAGCCTTGACCCTGTGCCTCATGGGAACAGTCCAGCCCGAACTGCCAAGCCATGTCTTTCCTGGACCGGAATCAAGCATCCTAGGAGCGGTTTCTGGCTATCAGCCGTCTTCAGCCAGGATAGCTTGACTCCAGTGGGGTGGAGAACATGGGACTCACGTCTGAGCATACCCATCCCACTCGGGGTGACAAATGCAAAACAACAGTTGATGTACAGAATTCAGAACAATGTCATACATTCACCCCAGTACAGAGATCTGGGCCTAAATCCATTGTTGTTTTGCACTCCACACCACCCCAGGTCAGACATGGCCATATGCAAATCAGCCTTGACCCTGTGCCTCATAGGAACAGTCCAGCCCGAACTGCCAAGCCATGTCTTTCCTGTACCGGAATCAAGCATCCTAGGACCGGTTTCTGGCTATCAGCCGTCTTCAGCCAGGATATCTTGACTCCAGTGGTGTGGAGAGCATGGGACTCACGTCTGAGCATACCCATCCCACCCGGGGTGACAAATGCAAAACAACCGTTGATGGACAGAATGAAGAACAATGTCATACATTCACCCCAGTACAGAGATCTGGGCCTAAATCCATCGTTTTTTGCACTCCACACCACCCCAGTTCAGACATGGCCATATGTAAATCAGCCTTGACCCTGTGCCTCATGGGAACAGTCCAGCCCGAACTGCCAAGCCATGTCTTTCTTGGACCGGAATCAAGCATCCTAGGACCGGTTTCTGGCTATCAGCCATCGTCAGCCAGGATAGCTTGACTCCAGTGGTGTGGAGAGCATGGGACTCACGTCTAAGCATACCCATCCCACTCGGGTGACAAATGCAAAACAACAGTTGCATTGTGTGCGCCTCAGCGTAGCCTCCAACGCCTGCAGTTCGTGCTCTAATCTAGACAAAGTGTTAAGGATATCTTTAAGGATCCCCGACCCCTTAGAGATGCAGTACCCTTGAAGGATTCCCAAATTGTGTCTACACTTTGAACCGACCCCTTGTTTCGCACAAAAAAATCTTGCACTTCCTCGGACAGCTTTGCCTGGAAGACTATATCTGAAAACATACGTGTGTTAAGTCGCCACGCGCTGCGAGGCGGGATGAAGTCGGCAGACGAAAAAGCAAGCCAGACAGGGGCATGGTCAGAATATGTCCTGGCTAAGTGACGAGACTGGCATAGTGCGGGCCGAGACCCCGAGAGACAAGCCAGAGATCCAGTCAGGCCCAAGTGGCGGCATATGCCGTAAAGTGTGTACCCTCGCTGTCCAGGGGATGCATGTGGCACCAACCATCCAACAACTGGTTATCCTCTATGATGTCCTTGAGCAATGAACTAGATTTAGTACGACGGTGTGGGCAGGATGGGATCTGTCCAGAGCTGGCACATATGTGACATTAAAGTGGCCCCCCCATATAATGTGTGTGGACCCGATGCGTCGTGTCGCCTCCCACAAGGAAGAAAAGAATTCGGGGGTATCTACATTCGGCCCATAGCAACATACCAGTGTAACCGATTCCAGGCCCAGGCGTCCCCAAATCATGCAATATCTTCCCTGATTATCCCTAGACGATCCCACTTGGTGAAAGGGAACTTGTTACTTGATTAATATTGCAGTACCCCTAGCATAAGAGGAATAGGAAGAGAAGATGCTATGCGCGGCCCATCGGGACACAAAGGTGGTGGGCCTCAGGGGTGAGAAATGCGTTTCCTGCAGCATTGCTATGTGGGTATGGTGCCTATCTAGGTACGCCAATACCTGCCATTTTTTCCTGTGGTCTCCGAGTCCCCTGACATTACACGTGAGAACGTTTTACTGTGTGCCTGCAGTGCTAGCCATGAAACTGCAGGGTATGTGTAGGAGCTAATAGGGTGTTCGGTGTGGACCTAGTACTGATTGATCTGAGACATACCAAACACCTCCGCGTACGAAAATTACTCATGTATATGAAAACACCAACTTTGACAAACCCATCCTCCCCCGTCCAACCCCCCTCCCACTGAAGCAACCCCAACTTGCCAGTATAGAAGACCCTCCCAACCCTCCCTACCCACCCAATCCAGCCAACACAAAGAAAAAACCTTGCCAGCTCATGTGGCCAGGCATGTGGGGGGGAATACCCTTTGGAGGCCATCTAGGCGGCAACACAAACCACCCCTTGCCCTCAGAGCTCGTGTAAAAACACTGCAGCTCCAACGAGCATATGGGGTGCCCGGCGAGGCATCTACCAGCAGCCCATAGGAGTCCCCACTTCCGCTAGTATACAGTTACAACAGCATCTGTCCCAATATGAATGGACCATACTTACAGGAGCCCGTATTCAAATTTGACCAAGCATAGTTCAGAGCACCTTACTGTTCGTCCATATCTGCGCCCTCCATCGGTGAGTGCCGTCCCTCATTTTCTCCCTCCGCAGGGCGAGCCATGTGCCAAAGATGTTTGAGAAAATGGTCTACCTGTTGCGGTTTTGTAAAGAAGCGCTGTCGTCCTTGATGAGTCACTCGTAGCTGTGCCGGATACAGGAGCGCATAGTCGATTAGGGCTTTTCGCAATTTCGCTTTGACGTCTAGGAATTTCCCCCGTTCTTCCTGAACCAGGGGTGTAAAGTCGGGGAACATGGTGAAGGAGTTTCCCTCATAGGATAGCGATTGCTTGCTGCGGGCGGCCCACAACGCAACGTTTCAGTCCCTGTAGTTCAAGAGTCTGGCAATTATGGGCCTCGGAGCCGCACCAGGTTTGGGTCGAGAGCCCAGTGATCTGTGCGCACGCTCAACAATGAACTGGGAGGAGAAAGCCTCAGAACCCACCGCAGCCAGCAGAAGGTTCTCCACATATTCTTCCGTGCGACCAGTGTTTGTGGATTCTGGAATCCCTAAGATATGCATGTTGTTTCTATGACTCCTTGCTTCCAAATCCTCATTCTTGGAGGCAATGACGCAGAGCAAATTGTCCATCTGAGAAAGCTGGGAGGTGTGCCTGGCCGCCACGTTGTCCGATTCCGATATCCGCCGTTCCGCTTCCGTAATGCGCTCCTCGTGAGCATCCATTTTGTGGACGATAGCATCCATGCGAGATGACAGCCTGTCGACCTTGTCTGCTATGGTTGCAAACCCCTGGCGAACCTCCCGTAGGATGTCCTGTACCTCTGGGGGTTGCAACGCCGCGTCCTCAGCTGGCTCATTAGTGGTCAAGGTGGCAGGTGGGTCTTGCCCCATCCGGGCATGCTGCTTGGGAGCGTCAAAGTTGATCTTAGGTTGTCTCGCATCTGTCTTACCCATGATGGCATATAAGGAATACCTGGGAGCAGTTCCAGCTAGAAATGGGCGAATGTAGACTATCGCCGCAAGGGGGGGGAAAGGGGGGGGGAGTGCGGCTCAGGGACTCTCAGTGTCCGAGCAGTGTCTTCTATGCTCAAGATGTGCCCTTGTACTTATGTCCTGTGGCAACAGCCGACAAGTGGGCCTGAAGCACCCCACGGATGGTCAATACGGCGTACGACCCGCTCAGGGTGAATACAACGACGGCAATGGGGGCTCAGGCGCACAACGCTGATACCGCCTCCACAGGAGAAGTCACCTCCATAGTAGCGCAGACCGGAAGGTCCCCGCGTGGCAAAGGGGGTACCGCGGGGGTGATCAGGAGAACAGCCAGGAGTCCCGCATTTTCCATGCAAGGGGCAGGGGCTCAATCGTGTCTAGTGGCCATTCTGGCCGAATGCAGGGGCTAACAATGCAGCAGGCCAGAATTACCCCGAAGTCCGTCAATCGGGGCCTCACACGCCGGCAGCGGGGACCGGGAGGAGGGGGGGGTGCTGGCGCCCCCGCGTCCAGAGTCCGCGGTGACAAGAAAGGCCCAGAAGATCCGCAGGGGGTGGTGGAGGTCTCCCCCTCCTTACCGCTGATGCCCGATGGTCGTTGTCCTTCCCCCGATGTGGGTCCGGGTGTGGGGGGGGCCCGCAGTGTGTGCGCCAGCAGCCGCAGGCCCCCAGGCCCAGACACGAGGCAGGCAGGATAATCCAGGCGCGGGGCCGTTGAGCGCGCGGCCTGGTTCCATGCGTAGCGCCGCGGCCCAACGTAGTTGGCAGGGCCGACAGACACGTAGGGCGAGCTCCGCGGTCAGCCGCCGCTCCAGATCGTGGTGCTGATTTCAGGTGTTTAACTGCTCCGATCAAGCTGAAATTCACACTCCAGACTCCTCTGGCCCCATAAGTGAAGCGCTGTGGTTGGGGGCAGCCGGGGTGCCGCTTTGAAGGAGAATTATAGGATTTTTATCACCGGGCGGCGAGAACCTCACGCAATGGCGGCCATTCATCAGTGCGCCACCTAGCGCCCCCGTACAATAGACGTACTTGATTCTGCATGGACAGGGCGTCATCAAAGATGATGTCCAAATTCTTAGCAGCCTGCCTTGGTTTAGGGACAGTGCCCAATGTCTGGGGCCACAAGCTATTATCCCAAATTGCCTGGGCACCTCCGAAAAGTAGGATCTCCGATTTTACAGCATTTAGCTTTAAGCAATGTCCAGGCATCCAACCAGCAATTTCTGTAAGGCAGTGTATAAGATTGTCCTTAGTGTCGACTTTTGTCAGTCTATCAAACAGGGGGAATATCAATTGTGTGTCGTCAGCGTAGGAGCATATATCAAGACCCCATATCCTGCTGATGTCTGCTAGGGAAGAAACATATATGTTAAAAAGAGTAGAGCTTAAGGTAGCTCCCTGCAGGACTCCATAATTGACTTTTTTTGCAGTGGAAGAATAGGGACCCATTTGAATTATCTGGGTTTGGTTTTTAAGAAAAGATTCGAACCATGCCAGGGCTTTTGAGCAGAACCCTTTTTCATAGAGAATTTGTAGCAACTTGCTGTGGGACACAGTATCAAAAGCCGCTGTGAGGTCCAAAAGGATCAGTGCTACGGCTTTGCCCTGGTCGATTAAGGACCTAATATTATCAGACACAGCTAGCAAAGTAGCCTCAGTGCTGTTGTTTGCTGTGAATCCGGTTGTGAAGGATCTAATAGGCTATTGGTTTCAATAAAAGTCGTGAGTTGTTTATTAACCAATTTCTCCAAAACTTTAGACAGGTATGGTAATTGGGAGATTGGCCTATAGTTGGCTGTATCAAAGATTTCTTTAGAAGGGCGAAAACAACAGTTTTTTTCCATATATCTGGGAAGGATGCAAGCTCTAAAGATTGGTTGAGGGCTTTGGTGTCCTGGGGGCATAATACTGACACCAGGCGGGAAAAGTGGGGGGGGGGGGTAGCTACTGCAACCCATGACCTTGTTTGCAATCTGGGGCCTGTTAAAGGTCCCTGCGTGTCTTTCCACTCTTTCCACTATTCTGTCTGCACTCTGCAGAGAACAGCTGCCTAGTGAGCCAAGTTCAATGTTCAATGAAGGAGACATAAATGACAAAACATCCAAAAAGGTGAAACAACAGCAAATAGAGACATGTGGAAGAGAAAGGTAAGAAAGAAAATAATGTGAGGAAAGAAAATGAAAAAGAAGGGCATCGGGTGAAAGGGTGAAAGGGGAAAGGAAGAAAATATGGAAGAAGAAAATTAAAAGGAAAAGTGGAAAGGATGTAGAGAGAAAAGAACAAAGGAAGGAAGGGGTGCAAGGCTGGAAGGTAGGAAGGATGAAAGAATGGATAGATTGAAGTGCGAAAGGATCATTTGAAAGGGTGGAAGAATGGGTGTATTGATAGGTGGATGGAAAGATAAACAGGTGAAAGGATGAATGCATGGAACAGCGAAAGGATGGATTATTGATGACATGTGAACGAAATGATCAATGTATGTGTGATTGCATGAATGGATGAATGGAAAGGTGAAAGTATGGATGGATGGAAAGGTGAAAGGATCAAAAGTTGAAAGGATGAAGGATGGAACAGTGAAAGGATGGATGATTCACTTGTGAACTAAATGATAACTGGATGGATGGATTGAAAAGGGAAAAGATGGATGGATGAAAAGTTGGATGGGCGAACGGATGGATAGAAAGGTGAAAGAATAGATGGGTGAAAGGATGGAACTGTAAATGGATGGAAGAAAGGAAGGGAGAATGAAAGGGTGAAGGGAAGCTGTCTATGAATTCTGTGGTTATGATTCGGTGTCATCAAAAGTTTACTTCCAAGATGGGGGCATTTTAATTTTCTGACTACTCCCTTGGTCCCATGAAGTAACTCTGTGGCAGGAGTCCCATGAAGATTAGCAGCGCTATGAAAAGATACTGCTGTTACTCAAAATCACCGAAGCTAAATTTTAATGTTAGCTATAAAATAAAAATAAACTGATTTTATATAGTGCTTGCTTTTCCCAATACACAGTACTGTGTATGGCATCTGGCACTGTTACTCTAACTCAATGCTGCTGTTTTTTTTAGAATAGTAATACAATTAGTGGCATATTTATGAGAGTCTTGTGTCATGTTTGCACCACGCAAAGTGTTACATCCGTGGCACAAGACTCTGAGTCAGATTTATGAAGCCACATTACGTGGCTTTGAGTGGACTCATAAATCTTGAGTAAGGTGACACAGTGCAAATCGCTGTAGCCTTACCCTGCACAAGGGAGCCTTTCCACGGGCGTTCCTGTCAGTGTTTCCACACAACTCTTATGGGAGAGTTACAAGGACTTGTAAACCTGGGAATGTGTCAAAACCGAACAACTCTTCGGGGCATGCTTAACGAGCTTCTTCCTCTTACTATGTGTGATGCAGAAGGAGGTAACACATCTATGGATTGTTTTTGTGCAGGATGGTGTCCATTCTTGCACAAAACAATCCTGCTTACAACATAGGCACCCTTGCACCAGGGGGCCTGCGGTGGCGCTAGGCTGCCGAAACCGGCACCAGTGCTTGGGGACAGGACAGGAATGCACTGTATTGGATAAATAAGGTGCATTCCTGCCCTTTCACTTTGACTTAGGGCAGCGCAGTAAGATGATGTACTGCACCACCCTACACCAAAACCCCATATATGAGGCCCTTAGACTATACATGTTTTTTTATAGTGCTTGCTTTTGACATTTACAATTGCTGTGAAAACAGGTGCTATGACTACTCCAAATAAACGTTGCAGACTTTTAATATTGATGATAACATTATGAAGTACTGTTTTAACATTACACTTGCTTTTGGCACTCATTTTCAAGAGTACTAATATACTGTTTTTATACAGTGTTTGTGTTTGCAGTTTTTGCCGGTTCTTGTGCCACAACCTACAAGTGATATCTTTACTGCAAATCAATGGTGCTAGCTTTTCATAATTTTAATAAAATTACTTTTTTGCATTGCATTTAATTTTGCTAATGCAACATGGCTCTGAGAATAACAGGTGTGACAGTTACTCTAGGTCAGTAGTTCTATATCTTTTGACGCCTGTGGACCCCCAATGAATCACTATTGGTATCTGAAGACCGCCGTAATTACTAGAAGCCGGGATCCCCAGCCTAAGCAGTTTCAATGATTTGAACCACAAAACAATACACACAAAATACAGAAACAGACATTCACCAAGCAAATAAACAAATTATGAAATATTTTATTTAATTCACAAATGTAAAAAAAATCTAGATTTCAATTTTTTTAATAGGAAGGTTAGTCCTTTCTAAATTCTATTGAGGTCACTCATCATCCATACAATATTATTTTTGATGCACTTGCATCTGAGGATACTAACTTAATATTGTGGCTCCATTTTCGAATTCCTTCACATTTCTAGAATGTGTTCGAATTTTCAATTGTATATTGTGTTTTTATGTATATGCTCTTTGATAATCTTTTAGTATTATTTACATTTCTAAGCAGTTTTAGAACCCCTGCGTAGGTTTCGTGGACTCCCAGGGGTCCCCGGACCACACGTTCAGAACCACTGATCTAGGTTGATGCTAGTCATTTTCATTATTAATTTTAATTCATGTTTAACATAGTTCATACTATGGCAGTGTTAGAACTGGGGGTTCTGGTTGGCTAGGGCATGGTAGGCACCTAATCCAGGCAGGACCCACCACTCTAGTCAGGGTAAGGGAGTAACCCACCCAAGATAACCCTTGCTCACCCCCTTGGAAGCTTGGCATGAGCAGTCAGGCTTCTCTCAGAGGCGATGTGTAAAGTTTTTGAACATAACACACACAGTAGCAAAGTGAATAATCTACAAATGGACAACATACCAGTTTAGAAAAATAGGCAATATTTATCTAATCAAAAGAAGACTAAAATGACATAAATCCAAAATACATACCTCAAAATATCATTTTTAAAAGGTTTACAGTAAAAATAGAGCTCTTTGAAGACAATAGCTCCAACCAGGGTTATCTCGACGTTTAGTACGGCACCAACTGCGAGGTGCACAGGCTGGCTGTGGAGTCACACGGACCCCCAAAAGAGACAGTACCTTGGGAAATACTGAATTCAACAGACATTGCATGGTGTCAAGGAGGTAAGGCGTTTACAGTTCCTTACTGCCGCAGGGGAGACAAGACCTCAAATCCATACCGTCACAGGGGAGGCGAGGCATCGAGTCCTTGCTGTGTAGGGGCGGTAAGGTGGTGTCGGCGTTGAGGCATCAATTCCGTATAACGGTGCAGTGTCGAGTGTGGGAAGTCACCCATGTCAGTTATCAACTCTGAGACGGTGTGAGGGAGGTGCTGGTAGTCGACAGCCATTGAGGCGGTGCTTTGTGCGCTCCACGAGCGATGCCCTCGGTCCGGGTGTCAGCAGCGGCCTCGGTGATGAAGTCGGAGTGAAAATGGGGCCATCATCGAGGCTGCGTTGTCGTCGAGGTCGGTGCTGCGCTCACCCAGCTAGCGGTGACCACGGCGTCGATGCAGGCAGATGCGTCGGTGTCAGAAAGCATTTTCTTGAGGTTTGCAGCCCAAAAACACCTCCAGTGGCCCAGAACTGGAATTGGCACCACATGGCAGGTTCAGGACTCTCCAAAATAGAGCCAAGTGCTGCCGATGAAGACTTTGATGACCCTAAGACTTGTAACAGGAGGCAAGCACACACATGCCCTTGGAGTAACTTTACAAGCCGGATATACAACCAGTCCTTTTCCTCTAAAAGCAGAAGCGGCAACTGCAGGCCAACCCAGCAAAGTAACACATAGCAGAAGGGCTCTTCAGCTCTTTTCCTTGGCAAAATCTCCTCTTGTGAACCAGACGTGTTCTAAAAATGTGGGGTCTTTAGTTCCAATACTTATATCCCTTTTCGTCTTTGAAGTAGGCATTCTTCAAAGGATAGTCTTCGCAGTGTGCAAGTTCTTCTCTTGCCCTGTCTTGCTCCAGACACACTCCGGGGGGGAGGGGGTTGGACGGGGGGTATGGTAGAGGCAGCATTGTGAGAGGCCAGGCACAGCCCTATTCAGGGATCAGTGATAACTCCTCCCACCACTCTAGCTCAGGAAGGCCCATCAGCCTAGTGATGGTCCATCAGGATATGCAGGGCACACCTCAACTCCCTTTGTGTGACTGTCTAGAGTGAATGCACAAACAGGCCCCTGTCAGTCTAAACCAGACATTTATTCCCCAGGCAGGCAGAGTCATAGGATGACAAAATAAGAAAATGCCCACTTTCTAAAAGTGGCATATTCAAGGACACAGTTTAAAAAACATCTTCAATGAAAGATGTGTTTTTAGATTCAGAGCTCAGAAACCCCAGACTCCAAATCACTAGCTGTTCCCAATTGAAAGTTACACTTGTAAAATGGTACAAGGCAGCTCAAATGATAACCTATGGGAGAGCTGGTCCTTGCAATAGTGAGAAACGAAATTGGCAGTATTTCACTATCAGGACATGTAAAATACACCAGTACATGTCCTACCTTTCACATACACTGCACCCTGCCCAACGGGGTAGCTTGGGGCATACGTTAGGGAATTGCCATGTTGACATAGCAGTTTTAAAACTGCATTGGCAGACACTGTGATGGTAGGTCTGAAACATGTTTACAGAGCTACTCATGTGGGTGACACAAGTAGCATTTCTTTTACAGGCCCTGAGCACACACAGTGCACTTTACTAAGGACTTACCTGTAAATCTAATATGCCAATCATGGATAACCAATCATAATCACAATTTACACAGGGAGCATATGCACTTTAGCACTGATCAATAGTGCTAAAGTGCCCTGAGTCGTAAAGCCAACAAAAGCAGGTCAGTATAAATAGGAGGATGAAGGCAAAATGTTAGGGGATAACCCTCCAAAAAGAGCCAGGTCGAACAGATTTTTAAAATGTATAGTGCTGTTAAGAAGGGTACTCTTTTTCATCAACCTTGCAAAAACAGAAACACTGTGCACTCTGATGAACATGTGATACTATTATTCACACACAGTGGTACTGTTTTGCCTTAATCTCGCAAGCCTAGAAACTCTGTAATAAACAGCAATACTATCACTCACACTCAATAATACTTTTGTATCACCCTCAGAGGGACAGAAGTACTGTAACGAACAGATGATTCTATTGCTCACGCTAAATGGTACTCTTTTGCATTGACCTCAAAAGGATAGAAGTACTGTGTTGAACGGGCTGTACTAGTATTAACGCTCACTGGTCCTCTTTTACATCAACCTTGGAATGACAGAAGTGCAGTAAAGAACTGAAGATTCTATTAGTCACACTTCATGATACTTTTTTGCATCTCCTTTGCAAACATTCAGGGTGAGTCAAATGGCAGAGATTAAATTCTGACTTATTTTATCAGTGCTTGGTGACAATTCCCTGTATGCCCAGACTGAGTCTCGGATGTATTGAACTACTATCATTGCTAAATTTGTTCCAGCAAAACGAAATTCACACTATGATAACATCACCAGTGTCAATGTAACTCATCCTTTATTTGTGCCATGTGTCTTAAGTTTTCAGTAAGTATTTGGGGCCAGATTTACTAAGGGCTTGTGTAGCCCTTGCATGACAAAAGTTCTTGCAAGGCAACACAAGTACTTTAGTGGGATTTACTAAACCATGCAAAGCCACTTTTCATTGCTCCAATTTGTTTAATAAATCAAAAGTAATGCAAGGCAGTGCATACCGTAGCACTGCATTACATTGCGGCATGTAGGCGTTCTAGTGGTGGAGAATGGGTATTCCCATGCCTCCACCCATGGATTTTGACACAATGCCGGATATACAAGGGGCTGTAAACCTGGGACTGCACCAAAATGGTGCGCACCACCAACTTTGTCGTAACTAGGAGAAATATCTTTATTTCTCCTCGTTACTTCCTCTTTGTATGCATTCTGCAGCACGAACACAAAGAGAAAAACGCCTTTTAGAATCGTTCTTGTGCAGGAAACTGTCCGCTCTTGCACAAGAACAATTCTGCCCATAACATAGGCACTCCTGAACCCTAGTGCAAGGGTGCGTGTGTTGGCACTAGGCAGCAACATGCGTGCCAGTGCTAGGAGACATCAGAAATGTGCCATCTCTGCTGCATTTCTGCACTCTCCCTTTCAAGCAATGCAGAGCAGCAAGATGTCTTGCTGTGTTGTGTTGTGTGAAAGAATGGTAAATCTACCCGTGTTTACAGTATTTGCAGAGACTTTTTAAGGCACTTTTATTTCTATATCTTAACCTCTGCCTATCTCTACCACAGTCTCTGCCTCTCTCTACCAAGTGTCATCTGAACGAATGGAGGGTCCCAGTCAAGATATATTTCAGTTGTTTTGTGTGACCCCTTTTTAAAAAACATAACATATAATTCAATATTGTTTGACATAATTTGTGCTTCAATTAACAGGATAGGGATAATAAAAATTCAAAAACTTCTTGACACTGATTATTTGTAAGTGTGTAACATGGGCTCACATTAACCTTTGAAGTTAGCTCCTACAGGCCATGCATGCACACAGAGGTGCAGGAAACAAAGTGTACTGGACGCTTATGGTACACAAAGGACATGGCACATATATATGTAATTGTACAGGGCAGTCATGAGAATGGAGGTACAAGGTGCACACTGTCGAGAGAGATCAGTGAATGTAATGAGGGCATGCATATATAAAGAGGTACAGGGCACTTATTGTTCTGAGAGGTACAGAGGTACACAGCACCATCTTTGCAGTGAAGTACAGGGCACTTACTGTACACAGAGACAAACAATGTATCTGAAGTAAGTGGGCACATAGATACACAGAGGTACACTGCACATGGGACACAGGAGAAAAGGCACTTGCTGTACACCGAAGTATTGGTGAACTGTTCACTGTATACAGAGGAATAGCCACGCGCTGTATAGAGTGTACTTGCTGCACACAGAGATACAAACGTGCCTGTACACAGTTACATAGGCACTTTCCATCCACAGAAACGCAGGCACAGAATCTAAAGGTACTCAAATGTACAGAACACTCATACAATGAGGCACTCACAGTACACAAAGATACAGGGCCGGATCACAAAACATTTTGGCTAGTGCTGTTTAATGCAATTGTTGAAAAGTTAAGGCAGTGCTTGTTCCAAACATCTTCTACCACCGTATTATGAAAACAAGAGTGGGAGGTTTAAAAAAAAATCACTTACCTGATTGCCGTGTCTCTCCTCTGTCTCCCCCACGTTGTCCATCCGCTCCAGCCAGAAGAAGGAAGCGCCCAGGCTCCCTTGAGCAGCGTTGGGATTGGTTTGAGCGCTGCAGTTCGGCATTCAGATGGGGAATGGGAGCCTGGACATGTTCTCCACCCAGGCTGTAATTCTTCCTCTGTGGAGCACATGCAAAGTGCGTATGACGGTTTGACCAGGCCAAGGCGGCCGGCTAAACCATCATGCGCACTTTAGAGTGCAGAAACCACTCCCCCTCCCTCGTCACAGAAGCCCGGCTCGCCCCCTCCCGAACCTGGCGGATACTAAAAATAAAATGATAATAGCTAATGTTATTATCATAAAATATTTTCTTTTACACTGCTCCGTGAGCAGTGGGGCGACGCTCCTCTGACTTAGCGGAGGAGCACCACTGTAGGCATGGAAGGAAAGCGGACATTCATGAGGGGAGATCTCACCCACTCTAGCAATGAGAAAGCTTTGAAAGTGGCTGAAAGTGGCCACAATCTTTGTAGCTTAAAGCTACTGTACTAACATTTTGAGAAAGGCTGCATCAGATAAACTTGCTGTTACTAACACCATTCTGATTCGTTTTTTTTACACAGCCAATATTCCACAGCTTCTGTTGGCTCCTCCCACTATAGCCGTAACCTGTGTACACATCTTCTTTGTAAAAGGATGCTACGGCCTAACTGGAGATGGTTTTCATTTGGTTTTTTCAGTTCCAAGACATACCACATTGTGATAAGAACGCTGATTTCACTTGGGCTTTTTACACAAGGAAGTCAATGGAACTATTGACATAGAAAGAGGACTCTGTTCACTCTGCTTCTTGCCCCAAGTAGTGCCTTTGTGAGCAGTACTTCGAAATAGAAAAAAGATACTTAAAAAAACAAGCTGAAAAAGGGAAAGTTGATATCGTGGTGATGGGGAAAGATAAGTTGACAGTGCATGGGTGTGTGGGCTGTGGAAGTTGGTGACCTGGGGTGTAGGAATAAATATTGAAAAGCAAGTGGCCCATTAGCAGAGTTCAGCTGCGGGACTCTTACAAAATGAAAAGAAAAGTTACATTTAAAAATAAGGCATTTTGGCGGGGCATAAGGAAAAGAACTGAGTAAGCCATGCGCTCCCATCGAGTACTAATGAAAAAATATCAAATAGTCCCCTCACATCAACAATGGAAGAAAACAACATTTCTAATCAAAACACAGAGAGACACAAATGCTCTTTGGACGGGACAGAAACAAGCATATGGAGTTGATCCATCCAATAAGGATCAGTAAACTGAGAAAGACCAATAGATATCCAATCACAAGCAAGGGGCTGAGCCAAAGCCCACCCGTATATTGTATTGTGGACAGTAGCTCATTGACAACAAAAAGCTCAAGCTGTCTTTAGGTTGGACTTAAAAAGTATACTTACATCTACCCTCTATAACCAGCTATGGCCTTTTATAGACCATCTACAAATGTATACGAACCGAGACAGCCCTGTAAAAGAAGGGGCTAGGGCACACTTGCATGGTACAACTTACGTATCTGCCTGGCAATTGCACGTGACTAAGGTAGAGTTGTTAGGAAATGTGTTTGGTACCCCATCCTCTATTGTCTCTAAGGCGTTCTCATATATATGTATTGGTTAATATGCGCTTGTGTTTTTAACTTGCAAGCATGTCCCTGTTTAACAATTTCCTTGTTCGCTTGTAAGACATATAAGTGGGAATAGATCCTTAATGCTGCCTACGCTCAATTACTTTCTGACTCTTTTAAGTATTATTACGCGGGTCCTCATTCTTTCGATCTCTGTCTACTACACATGTGGTTGCTGCCTGTAAAGTTTCAGGTGAAGCAGAGTACATACTTGCACAAATATTGGAGGAAGAGCTAAGGGTAATATGTGGATTATTTATCTTAATAATAAGTCTTCGCCGCAACCTACAGCTGCCGTTTCCAGATGTTGTAAGCATCATGTATTATTAACCAATGTGATGGCACAAAGGGCCTCATTTACAAGAAAGAGCGTCATTGCAATAACGCAAGCCATTTGGCTGCGCCATGCTGTGGCACTTTTAAAGCACAGGGATGCATCATATCTACAAGGATATGATGCATCCCGTTACTGTACCCTGCGCTGGCACACAATTTGCTGCCATGAGCCAACGCAGGCATCCTTGCACCATGGTGCAAGGATGTCTGTGTCACGGGGATGATTGTTTATGTGCAGGAAGGTTTCCCTTCCTGCACATAAACAATCACCAGAGGTGACTTCCTCGTTCTATGTGTGCCGCAGAATGCAGCACACATAGAAGGAGGAAAGAAAGGAGAAGAAATGAATACATTTCTCCTCATTGCGCCTTCCTACGCCTGCCCAGGGGAGGAGTAGCATTCAGACGCACTCCCAGGTTTACGATTTCTCAAAAATCTGGAAATGTGTTAGGTTCCATGGGTGTTGCATGGGAACACCCACAGCAACACCCATTGAACATCCCTTTCAAGCAAAGTGCTGCGCGTAAATGGGCCATATTTACAAGGACAGGAAAAGCCACTCAGGGTGGCTTTTCCTGTCCTTATATGGGCAGTAAAATCCGGTGCCAGCATGTCACAAAAAGTGGCACACCGGCGACGCAAGGAGCTTGTAAATGAGCCCCATAGCTCGCTGACCTGAGGGCTTCGTTGGCCTGGCCAGGAGTCCAACTTGTGGCTTACAGATCACAGCAGATATCAAGGGCTTACGTTTACCTAACTCCCTGATCCATCTTACTAGCATTTTAGAGTATATATAAACATACAAACAGTGGCAGATAAACTATAGATTTAGGGCCATATGTATCAAAATCCTCTTTTGCGATTCTCAAATAGTGTTTTTTGCGAATCGCTATTTGAGAATCGCAAAATGCTATGTATGTAGGATTTGCAATACATTTTGCAAATCCTACATATTGCTTAATTGCTAATCTCAAGTTGCGAATCGCAATTAACCGCTACCGCGTTTTCCCGCTGTGCGCTGGAATTTCAAAAATGCGCGGTTTGTGACAAAGCCAGCTCGTCATCGGCGTAGCGCAGTTAACGCCCATGACGAGCTGGCTTTGTCATCAGCGCTGAAGGGGTTAAGGAATACCTCCCAATTCATGAATGGGAAGACATTCTCAAATTGCGATTAGCAATTAGAGAATCGCAAATTGAGAATGCAATTTCAAGAAAGCAAAGGTGTCAAAAGGACACCCTGTTGCACCCCTGAAATAAGCATGGGTGCACATGTGGCACACATACATGCCCTAAGGGCATGTATGTGCTTCACATTGCACTATGAAAAATGAAAAAAAGTGCTTTTTTTTTAAAGAAATCGCAAATTACCACCAACTTGAAGTTGGTGGTAACTTGCAATTCCTTAAGGCCAAATTGCACTTTTTTGGTGCTTCTTACATTGCATTTGAGGAATCGCAAAATTTGCCATTCCTTAAATGCAATCGCAAAATAGGGAATCGCAAATTTTGCGATTCCTTATTTTGCACGCAGATTTGACTTCATACATACCATTTAGCAAAATTGCGATCGCAAACGCCAAAATTCTGCGAATTTCGGTGTTTACGATCTCAATTTTGCTTGATCCATATGGCCCTTATTCACTTAGTTTCCTTTTTGCTATTTTATCGATGCCTCAAAAACACAACACAGAAAAAAACAGAAATGTGAGGATTCAAATTTGAATGCTTCACGATTTCTTAACTTTGGCTTTACAACTTTCACACCAAGTAAATGGAGCAGCAGGCAAACAGCGAGCAGCACGCAGGCACTCCGTAGGAGACCGTTTTAATGAGCAGTTTGTGCTGAAGTCCCCTCTAGAGAACTTTGTGTTCAGCCAGTTCCATTTGTTGGACGCTTCCTTCGGAGAGTTTTAATTTCTTGACCGATGAAAGCCCTCTCCGTTACTTTGAGCTTCATAGTCAAAGGGTTTCGCATACAGCAAATAAAGAGCGTACTGTAGTTGGCCACTGTGAGGCCAGCAATAACAAAATGGGTCGGACTGAAGTTCTCTTCCTTTCAGTGGCCACTGAACAACAGTTGTACTTCAGAAAGAAAAACTTTACAAAAATAAACCACAGTAGAGAATTTGGAATACAAAAGTTGCAACTTTTAATGAAACATATGATAAAAAAAGGGTTGAAACTGACATTTCAGACTTTGTTTGAACATACAAAGGATGGTGGGAAAGGGTATTGCCTGAAGCAGGGGAGAGCATTTGGTAAATGCAACATAAGAAATGAAGAGAAGAAAAACTTAGAAGCTGCACAGGGTGGATGGATACAGCAATCAGACAATAGGCAGCAAAGAGGGGTGGTGCAATATAAAGAGGGTAACGAATTACTACAATAAATATAACACTGAACAACGTCACACAGGAACACACTAGGTAAGCGACAGAGAGGGTGAGCCACAAAAAGCAGAACAAATTATGTACAGAGGTGTTTAAGAAAGAATTGGAAGAGAAGGAGCATATTTTAAAATATAAATATAAAGAATACCTTAGAGGACAAAAAATAAGTTTAATTAAATAAAGTCAGAATTTAACATATCGAAGTCAATTGAATTACATTGAAGAATTGTAAGCAGCAATTAAGACAAGAACAGACAATTGATGATGGTCAACAATGATGAAGCAATTTATGAACAGCAGTAATAAGTGAGTTTCTGCTGTAGAGACATTAACTAGTAAGAAATATTCAACTGCAGTCAGACAATCACACTTTTCTATTGATGTGGTTTGCATTATTTTTCATACCTGTGTGGGAACAGACGGGCAAAAAACCTTGAGAGAAGAGTTGATAGGTAAAATACATCTAAGCTTTCTTGCAGTGTACAAAATATTTATCTTTAAGTGTCAATAAAAAGATCTGAATTAAAAAAGAAAAAGTGTGATAGATTAAAGAAAATGTGAGAATCATCAGCATCAAAACCAAACAAAGTAATGACAGGGGTGAGGACAATAATAGGGTCCAAATTCAGAGCTCTTAAACACGTTGTAAAGTAGAAAGGAGGCGAAGATGAATCATACAATACCATGAAATAAAATGTAGCAATTAAACATCTACCATACAGTTCTCTAAATACCTAACAAGGAAAGATTAATTAAGCAGCATGATCCGCTGTGTCAAAAGCTGCAGGTAGATCTAAAAAAAATATAAAAGGTGGTTAGAAAACGACAGTGATAAAAGACACTGTACCTGAAACAGTGCATTGTTAGTGAGGAAAATGTGAATGTTGAAAATGATCAGGTTTTTTCTTTACTTGAGATTGAAAATTAGTCAAGGAAACCAACTTATGGTTTGATTGATGTGATGCGCCCATTGAATACTTTTTTCAATAACAGCATAACAGAAGCATTGTATAAGAAGAAAACAATCAATAGATGTGGAGAAACAAAAGGATCACTTTCATCAGCAGAGGCAGAGGGTTACTGTGCAAAAATATAACCCATACATTGGTAAAATATTTAGCGCACTCATGAACAGAGAATGACTAGACGAGGTTGAAGAATCATGACAATGGAGGGAGATGGGCAAAAGCAAACAACATGATGTAGAGACACATGTGGACAATCTAATTGAGTCAACAAAAGAGATAGATAATAGATCCCTTTTGCAGTTTTAAGTCAAAAAGTGCAAATCTCTGGAAAGGAAAGGACGAGCGTAAAATTAGTAGATGTTTAATATTTATGTTGACACCTAAGCAAGGAATAATAATGAGTGGGCTCAAATGGTGCCAGTGGCTGTGGGAGCCTAACCAATCATTGGAAAGAGGTAAAAAAAAGTGGAAGATTCAAAAGTACAAATGATCGAATCAGACATTTTGTCTGATTAGATGCAAGTGTTAAAGGATCAATTGATGGGAAACATTTGTAAAAAGTGGAAAAATTAAATACTTGTGAAGACCCTCTAAAGATAATACAAAGACAATTTTGGAATTACTCAGTGAGAAAATGAAAAGGGAGCCTAAATTGGCATTTGGTTGAGGTAGTCATGTAAGGTGGTGACAAGATTATAGAATAAATTTGAGGATAAAGTATAAATGAGACCTCCACCGTGAATATGTGAGAGGATGATAATTCAGAATGACTTTCATTAGCCTAATGCTGGTGCTGGTACTTATGTCACTGCAAGACTGATTTCTGTGTACGGCCAGTAAGTATGACCCTAGAAATAC
Organism: Lissotriton helveticus; assembly: GCF_964261635.1. NCBI lineage: Eukaryota > Metazoa > Chordata > Amphibia > Caudata > Salamandridae > Lissotriton > Lissotriton helveticus. Next base: position 222,573,402 of record NC_136069.1, read on the forward strand.
ATTTTGGGCCATTTCTCAAAGACATACATGCCTACGTTCGACCATGATTTACACCTGCTTAACTAATTCATGGCTGTTTTTCTTTTATGATTGCATAAATTATACGTGGCTTATCTCATCCATTTACATTCATTGCATTCACTAATAAATAATAATTCTCAAGAGCTGTATGCTATGAAGATCCCAGTTGCCACAGTGGCAGCCTGCACTTACTATACATGTAACACGTCATTGGCCTTCGTAAGAAGTAAGAGTCACAAAAGGCAGAAAAACCTCCTTGGTAATATTGCCAGTTCTTTAATGTAGATTGTGATTAATACAGGAGTTTGAAAGCAAGGGAACAACCTCGCCTTGATAGTAAGTGTGTGGTTTTGCAGTATGCTCTATATATGCCTACCCCAAGCGTGCGCATGTATGAAGACATAAGGGATGCATTTTTATGACAGTTGTTACAAAAGATTCACCAAAACCGAAGATTATAATATTCAAAAGTATACTCACGACTTGCTGGGACTATCTATGTTTTGTTTGTCTTTACAGGCCACAAGCTATTGTAAATAAGAGACCCTATAATGGGTGTTAGAACTGGCTATTTCTGGTAGGCTAAGGCTGACGCCAAAGCCAGGCAGAAACCACCATTCTAGTCAGGGCAAGGAAGTCACACGCCACGATAACCCCTGCTCACCCCCTTGGTAGCTTGGCACGAGCAGTAAGGCTAAACTTGGAGGCAATGTGTAAAGCATTTGCGCCAGCGCACAACAGCAACAACATCCTAGGCACACCACAAAAGGGACTCCACACAAGGTTATATTAAAATAACTTTTGTATTGTCAAAACACATCAGATAAAAATCCCACATGTACATTGTACCAACTGGCACGGGCAACATTCATAAGGGATTATTTACAGGACAGGGCCACATGGGCCACTGTCAGAATCAACACTTTTAGAAATAGTACTTTGTAGATGATAGAAAATAAGATATAAAATCACTGTAGCACAAAGTAACAGTTATAAATCACAACCAGTATCTACTGGTAACAGGTAAGTACCACCTACGCAACCCTAACCAGCTTAGGAGAATGTCACGCAGGGGACCAGGACCTCACTAGGACCACCTGTACTAAAAAGAACAACCACCTAAGTATCACACAGCATTTAGGGGTCTAGGAAAGAACACATTACCCATGATGCATAAATATACATTCAGAGGAGTAATAAAGGGAAACACATGATGCATAAACCTACACATTCAGCTGTGTTAAGGACAAAGCACAAGATGCAATAAAATACATTCAGAGGTACCAGAACAATACAATAGCGCAAAAATGACATGATGTCTAAAAACATTCAGAGGTGCAGGAATAAAAACCATACAATTGCGCAAAACTCACATAAGCCACCACCTGTGGCAGTCCCTAGGCCAACTGGCCTTGTTGGGGCTAGGACGCCCTGTGTCTCAATGTCAGGGGCCTAAACGGTGCAGGTGCCCCCTACTTGCTGGGCACCTGTGGACACTCCATCTTGCGCCTAAACGGTGCAGCTGCCCACTAATTGCTGGGCAGCTGGAGACAAACTGCGACAGGGTCCTCACTGACCCTAGAACAGGACTGCGCCAACTGTTGGAGCCTCACAGGCTCTGGAACTACTGTGCAGGACGATGAAGCCCTCGGGCTCTAGCATCAACTGTGCCCCAGCAATTACGCCATTCAGGAACCCTCTCAAGCATCAGGGAACTGCCCTTTAAACAAATTGCGCCAGAAGCGGGAGCCGAGGCTCTAACAGTCATCAGGGGCCATGGAGCACACTGGCTCCTCAAATAACAGGCATGAGCCCCTCACTCAGGAAAAGCAATGCCCCAACGTCGGAGTCCCCCCACTGGGGACTCTGAAGACACCTGCGGCATCAATGAGCCTCTCTAGGCTTGATACACAACAATGCGGCCGTCGTTGGGAGTCCCTCCTGGACTAAACACCAGAGATGCCGCCTCGAGCCATGCAGGTTCGTAAACACCAGTGCAGGGTCGTTGGAGCCTCTCAGGCTCAACAGAGAATTGCGAGGAGACCGGAGGAGCGGCCCGCTTGAGTACTGCCACTGCAGCCTCTGGGTCTCATGTGGCCTTCCCCCCACCCCGGCCGTCTGGACTTACCGGCTCTCGGCGGGGGAAGGCTGGCTCTTCTTCTGGTGGCGGTAGCGGTGCTCCCCCGAGTCCCGGGAGCTCCACCCAACAGCGCCCTTTCTCCCCCGGCCCCCCATCTCGGGACCGGGGCTCAGGGAGGAGACGGCTTCTTCCCCCGGCGCGGGGCTTCCCTCCTCTTCTTTTCGGGCACTTCACTGGCGGCGGGGGCGGGCACCGACAATGTGCCCCGTGCCCCCTCCGCTCTCTCCTTACGGCTTGCTGGTGCCTGCGGGGCTCTCCCTCAGCAATGGGAGCCCCGCACCGGCGGCACCGGCCGCCATCTCTCGGGCGCCTTCTTCCTCTCTTCCCGGGCTGCGGGGTGGGACTTCCGGCCGGTCGCGCTGGGATTGGCCGGCCGGCCGGCCAACCACTTCCGGGTCGCTGCAGGCAGCGCAGCGGCCCCGCTTTAGGCAGGCAGGCGGGGAATCATTTTCCGAGGGGTGGGCTCCCTCGAGATAAATAAATAAAGAGTGAATACACGGCGTGGGCAGCCGCGGAAGGCCAAAACAGAGCTACCATGCGCTGAGGGAAAAATGACAGCGCTCCCAGCGCTATAAATGAAATAAAGCGCTCATAAGCGCTAGCAGCCAGATAAAGCGCTTCCCAAGCGCTACAAGCGAAATAGAGCGCTCTTAAGCGCTGGAAGCAGGACAAAGCGCTCCCAGGCGCTAGGGGGAATCAGGAAAAGTCCAGCAAAGTCCTGGGGGTAGGAAGAAGGTCCCAAGGGTCCCAGGGCAAAGCAAAGTCCCCCCCTCAGCCCAGGCAAGGCAGAGGGGTCCCCCAGAAGTCCTCCAGGCATCCAGGGGCTGGGCAGCGCCCGCCCCTGGTAGATTCAAGTCAGAAACAAGAACATTTTGGAAGGGGACACAGCCCCTTCTTATACAGTGAAAAGTCTTTGAAGTCTTTGTGTAGGCAGTGTGAGAACCAGCTAGACTGGTTTAGAGGGAAGTCCCTTCAGTATCAGGGAAAGAGGTGACAGTCGCCCAGCGGGGGGGGGGGGGTGGAGCCAGTATTGTGGCAGGCAGGCACAGCCCTTCACTATCAGGTGCTAATCTCCTCCCACTTCCCTGGCAGCAGATGCTGCCTTTCATCCACGGGCTGACTCAGACAACCTCCTGGGGGCTCTGCAGCCCCTGTCACACTCAAACCAGACAGTCAATCCACAAGCAGGCCCACGCACTCCTGGGCCAGGCTCACCAGCCAATCACGTGCCAGCAGACTCACTACACAAATATGCCAACTTCTAAAAGTGGCACTTCTAGACTAGACACAACCATGCCGCATACACCATTACGTAGCATTCAATCTCACGAGTTCACACATATCAAACTCGACCCTGCACTCCCCACACATCAGGAACTACCATGGGCATACATATCCCCCATTCATTCCTACGGGAGGGCAGGTCACTCACCACACATACACAAAGAGCACACGCACTTTACACTGTACCACAGTGAAAAAGTGCGCAGAGGCCTAAAATCACCAACCCAGGTTCCAGAAACAGGCTAGGAAAAAGCAAAAAAAAAGTCTTGGGGTGAACCTGCCAAAAGGGCCAGGTCCAACAATGGGACGTCATTATTTCATGCAAGTATCAGTAACTAAGATACCCGCTCCTGAATATCCCACTAAGAGTGAGCATCACCTAAACAGTACATGGGTCTCACAACAGGTAGATTAGGAATAATATATTCTTCGGTCTGATGAATTGCCATTGATCCCAGGCAGGAATACCTAGGCGAGAAACATGCCGAGCTCAGACTGAACTCAGGGAACATCACTTCCCACGGGGTTCTGCTATTTGCTTTTAATCGTAACAAGGACATCCATTGACATTGAAATGAATTTGGATGTGCTTAGTTAATTTTAGTTTTCATCATTTATCTCTCTGAACTACGGATGTATGACATTACAACGCATGCTTTTACATCGCATGCCTTTACAACGCGGTATTTACAACGAATACCTTTACAACTCATAGTGCTTTTGGGCGCTGGATAGTGAATAGTTTAATTTTCTATTCCAACTCCAGTCCCCGTGGATAGTAGGGAAGGTGTTGGATAGTACATTAAACCTATTCCCTATCCTAGAGCGCCCCCAGCGCAATGCGTTGTAATGGTTTGCGTTGTAAAAGTTGCGTCGTAAAGGCACTGCGTGGTAAAAGTTGCGTTGTAAAGGATGTTTACCCTGAACTACTCCTCGTTCTGCCCGATGAACTCTGTAGGATACACGTCAGACGACTGAAGGTTTTCAGGCATACAGATAGATAAGAAGATCTCTGGCAAAGAGTCCCCACGTAGGGCATGTTGGACATTGCAGCGCCCGCACAACGTGGAGCATGGTCCAATGATGAAGCATGCCACCTTGGTGGGTGATAGTTGTTGCATCCTAAGGGGGATGCTATGTGGCTTATAATGAATCCTGGGCCTGAGTTGGGTCTACTAGGAATGTTTGCCTTTGAGAGAGCACAAGTTTGAGAAAAAATGTATAAGTACACCATATTTACAAGCACGTAGTTAGTTTAAACATGTTTTGCACACGAGTGTTTTATATCCAGGAGTGAAATATACAGAGTGGTTTATATTCAGTAGTGAAATGTATAGAATGTTAAGTAGAGTAACTATAATTATAACGGTGTGTGATTAATGTAGAAATGTTGGAATATATGTGAAAACCTCATGTTCTCATGTTAAAAGAATCATGTCCGAATTAAATGTAACTTTGAAAATCCAGTATTATGTGTAGGCCTCAGGGCAATTCACAGCAAACCTGAACGTGCTGCTAAAATAATGTGAGATAAGGTTGACGTGGTTCTTCCAAAATGTACTATTGAACTTAGGGTTAAAAGTATATGCTTTATAGATGTGTTATTTTAGAAACGTATGCTAGTTAAGAATGTTTGCTGTTTAAATCAAGTTAACGTTTTAAGAGTGCAGGGACCTGCTGCATGTAAATCAAGTAGGCCTGAGCAGATAATGTCATGTCGTGTAAATCGTCATGTGCTCGTTAGAGAAGAGGTCGCGAGGTGTCCAGCACCGAGCTTTGAGAGTGTTTTATGACTAAAGATATGGTGGAGTCTGGAATTTGAGGCCCACTGCAGGACGAGCTGTATGCAGGTGCGAGGGTCCTAATCAGCTCGAATGAAAGGGACTTTGTTCAGTGGCGCCTTGCGCAGGCCTGTAGGAGTTTCCAGGAATTTCAGGGGGTATCAGCGCACTGAAGAAGAAGCCTGGGAACCAAGGTCAACTATAACGAGGGTCTTCAAGAGTACCATCATGGAGTTTGCCGCGCAAAGATGTACCACGTGAGGGGCGTCCTAAGGGGCGTTTCTATTGAAAATGTGATTTGGTATTAGGGAAAGAGACCCGGGAGGAGAGCAGAGCAGATGATTTTGGGAGCCTAAGGAAGCGGATGGGTAGGCAGATAGACTGATCAGGAGAGACCCATCATCAGAGAAGAGACAAAGAGAAGTGCGTGATCTTCTTAGGAAGTCACCACGGCTGACACCTAGAGGGTAAAGATCTTGCTAAGTAGGGATGTCACTTAGTATAGTGTAGGGACAGACTAACCTTAATTTTTCTTTTCTGTAATGACTTTGAGATTGCAACTTATATCTATTTTGACAACCCTTATGGTTTTTGAGCTTGTACTTATTATTTTGTTCTTCAGACTTAGATTATTCAAGAAGTTCATGTTTATAGTGATACCAATTTACCTTTTGAATCTCATTTTGAGAAGTTTGTATCTTCAGTTATCTTTGACTTTATATTAAATCTTTAAAACTTAAATTTGGTCAGTGGTCATTTAGAGTGGTGTAAGTTCTTAAATTGATTGACTTATTGCGAGATTACCTTTTACTCAACGACAGGTACCAACGATTCAGTCGACATAGTTTGGGATTTGGTAAGATAATTAGTAACCAGTAATCCCGCGTTAGCAGTTGGTAGCAGAGTGAGGATGGTTATCTTCTTGAGGAAGGTAATCTAGAGAGGTTAGTTTACCCCAAGGCCCGAGACGCCGAGAGACGAGCAGCGGAAGAATCGTGTGCCGAAAGGTGCAGACGGTGCGAGAAAAGCAGCAGTATCGGAGAGTGAGTATAAAAAGGGTCATGCGTGAACAGATTGCGGTGTTTTGTGTTGTATTTGTATTGTAATGTCTTGCGGAGTTGAATGCCTGTCGTGTGAATGAGAGAAGGTTGTGAGCGCGCGCAACCTGGTAAGCTGGTAACCTGGTAAACGGGTGAACTGGTGAAATCTTAAGTTCAGGCCAGAGCTTAAGTGGTTTTGGGTGTATCGAACATCCAGGGTAGTTGTCGACCATAGTACGGAGGTCACGAGGTACCATTGACCGCCGTGGATCCAAGATAGGGGGAGTGTAAGAGTGAGTGTATGAGTAACGGACGCTGGTCGAAAGTTACTGTGTGTGAGTAACCTATCGGAGAAGGCGATTGTCTGGAAGTAATCGGAAAGACATTTCGCCAAGTTAAGGTGACAACTACAGAAAGACTGTGGGCGTACAGTCAAAGAAAGGTGATCGCTTGGACGGAAGTAATCATTTTTCAGAGTATGAATGGGATGCGTGCATGACCGAGGAGACGAGCTGAGAAAGGAGGGGAACTGCTGCAAAGGGGGACGGGTGACGTCGGCTAGAGCCGCGCTGTGATTGAGCGGTTGGTGTGACGTTAACTAAAGCCGCGCTCTGGTTGGGCGGCTAGCGTGACGTCGGAGGAAAGTCGCGTACGGATAGGCCAGTTAGTGAGAACGGCGCTGAGATTGGTGGAGTGTCATCAGGAAGTAAACGAACGCGGAGAAAAGAGAAATCATGAAGTGTTTTAAGTGTTTGAAAGGGATTTTTAAACGTAAACGAAGTGAACATTATTATGGGGAAGAGGCTCCGCCGGAGGGTACGCCAGCTCATTATATGGCAACGAATGTGGGGCTGCATACCATATTGTGGATTGGGGCTTGGAATAAGCTTACGGAAGGGAATAAGGAAATGCAGTTCCCGAGGTACGGGACGTTTAAATTAGAGGTGTTACATCGGCTAAAAGCAACCATGTCCTCATTGAAACCCTCGCCCAGACCAACACAGTTTGAGGCTCTTAATGCATGGATTAAGGCTGCACACGACCGAAATTTGAACAGGCGTCAACAAAGACTGACGCGATCGGTAAGGGCAGTGCGAGATTCCAAATGGGATGAGGAGGAAAAGCGTTGGAGAGTACAGACTATTGAGGTGGAGAAAATGTATCCGATGAGGGAGGTGTCAGGAGGAGGAAACCTCATGGAAGAAGACGAGGAAAGCGAGTCGGAGGACAATCTGATAAACAGATTGTTAATGGATAGACCACCTCCGAGAGTGGGGTTAATAGAAGATAGAGGGCTCGCAAGGGAAGATGGAAATGACATAGAGGGATATACACCACTCCCTATATCGGAATGGACACCTATCAAAGACGGAGAAACACCTCCAAACAACACTGTACAGAGTGTAGTGGGAAGGTTTGTGGTGCAGAAAACGCCAACCACAGAAAGGGTTGAGTCTGTGGGATTGCCAGACGCTCTTCAAGTGCCTGTTACCATAAGACCCATAGTTTCGATCTATAATTCTGAGAGAGATAGAGGGGAACAACAAAGGCAATTGGATAGGGAAAGGATTGAGATGGAAAGGAGGAATAATGTGACAAATGCATGGAAACAATTGCCAGGTTCGGTAACATGGAACACCCCATTAGACACAACTGTCGGTCCCAATTCAGAACAGGGAGGTCCGAGAGGACCAATGGATCTAAGGGGACCACGGCCAAGACCCTATTCAGAATTAAGAGCTGATTTGAGGGAATGGGACGGGTCCATAGTATCCCCGAGTAACAGGACAAGGACGGAACCAGAGTGGGATACCAGGGGCAATGGGACAGTATCTCATTGTGGGGCCAGCGAGAGTAGTCAGGGCCGGGAAGGCCAAAGTCAAGAGAATAGAGGGGATGCATGTCCTACAAATCAGAGAGAACAGCCGGAACAAAATACTAGGATTGTAGAGTGTGAGGAAATGTCCCGTCTCTGGGAGAAAGGGGGAGATGAAATGGTACGGGCTTTCCAAAATAGGTTTAGGTGCCTTCACCATACACTCGGGGAAGATGTCCAACATTGGAGGAAGGAGAATAGTGACAGGTCCCGCCATGCTTCGAGTAATCAAGAATCACAGGGAAATAGTGAAGAGAGGGGGAGCAATGGGATGCCTTACTATGCACCTAGAGAAAACAGACAGATCGGGGAAGGCGGAAAATTGAGAAACAGGGAAGTATTTCATCATCCACCCCGAGAAGATGGAAAGGCATGGGACCTAGAGAGATGGGAACAGGGGAGGACTCCCTTTAACTCACCAGTGCCTAGGCGCAGGGCTAGGAGCTGGGACGGGAGGGAGGCAGAAGGTACATCTGGACCAGAGGTGCTGAAAGCTGCGATAAAGGTTAAAAGGCTTGATGTCTCCAGTCTGAAATCCGATCTAGACGAGATTATAGAAGGAACGGTGCCTTTAGAAAGGATCGATTTGTACGAACAAGATGAGTTGCTATTCATAGCAAAGGATACTACTAGGAGAGCTAGAGCATTCCACGAGAAACTGTCTAATTTGGCCGACAGATATGCTGTAGATTTATCTAGGACAAGGGCACTACAGAGTAACCATAGGTTACAGTACTCAGACCAAGATCTAGATGAGAAGAGGACTACTGGATTGAAAACTCACATAAGGGAGCTGATAGCTGGGATACGAGTGTGGAGAGAACTGGATAAATGGGAAGAAAGGTGGTCGAAAAAGGGCACGGTTAGGCGAAGTGCAAATGTGATGACCCCCGAGGGAAGGGTAATGCATATGGAGGCATTCCCTTTGCGAGAAATATCAAACGGAAATTATGTACATGTACCCTGGAGTAGAGGAGATTTAGCTGCATTTACCAACTCATTTCCGAAGTTGCGGGACAATCCAGTAGAGTGGTATAAGCAGGTAGAGAGGTTTGTTAAAATTTCGAAGGTATTGTGGATTGATTTGAACACGTTGTTTGACATCGTGGTCCCATCTGATCTGTGGACCCCTTGTAAGACTAGTGTCGAATGGCCAAATGCTGAACCATTGAGGGATGCTCGAACTAATGGACCATCTGAGATTGTCATGCGAAAGTATGAAAGGGTAATAGCTTGGTTGAAAGATAAGGTACCACCACAGGATATAGATTGGGTAAAGATAGATCGAACAAGGCAAGAACCGAAGGAGACCGTGCATGAGTTTTATGAGAGGTTGTTGAAAACATTCAAGCAATACAGTGGACTTGATGTAATGGATCCCAAAGATATAGGACAGTTTGTGTCAAAGTTTGTCTTGGGGTTGAGACCTGACATTTGCTTGATGATTCAACAACATTTAATCTGTTGGCAGAACAAACCACTAGATGAAATTCTACGTTATGCACGATACTGTAGTGACGAGATAGATTCTAAAGCCAAGAATCTAAAGGAGAAATTGATGGTGGTGCAAATGCAGTCCGCTGGGAAGGGTGGCCAGCAGAAACAGGGGATGGGACGAAAGCCAAACGGTCAGAATAAGGACAATGAGGAAGGGCAGAGACCTAGGATAGACTTTGCCACTTTAAAGAAAACGACGAAGTGTCATCAGTGTCACCAGGTGGGGCATTGGCGACGCGAGTGTCCCTTTAACCCTGAAAATGGAGAGCTGGAAGTAGAAGAGCAGGTCCAAGAAGTCCCAGTGCAAAAGGTGACAGTCCCAAGTAATAAGGTGGCCAAAGGGGGGACTTCGGCTCCACGGGCCCAATTCCCACAGCCACCGAAGATAGCAGCTGGGGGAAAGGTCTTTAAACAAATGCCTCTGTTTATCGAGGACGAAAAGTGTTATTACATTGATCCATTGACAGGACAACGGGTGAGCAGTGAAGAGGACTGTACCCTTGGGGCAGTCCTAGAAGTGGATCAAAGAGGGCCATTTGTTGAGGCAGAAGTGGCAGGGTGTCCCACTACGTTCTTAGTGGATACTGGGGCTACTCGTTCGACTCTGAGATCAGCGGTGGTTCCAGACTTGCCAATGTCAGGGGAAACAATTCAGGTGGTAGGAGTCGCAAATAAAAGAATGACAAATCCCTTGACCGAACCAGTGTCTGTGAAGATAGGAAACCACATGAACGAACATCAGTTTGTGGTTTGTGACTCAAGTCCGGTATGTCTGTTAGGAAGGGATTTGTTGTGCAAACTGAATTGCACCATATACTGCACCCCGCAAGGAGTGGAGGTACAGACTACCGACGAAGATGCTACTTTTAAGGTGGCTAATTCAAAATCTTGTGTAGAACTATATCCTACTCTGACAATAGAAGATCTTCCTCAAGACCTACGAGATGCAGTGGCGTCAGAGGTATGGGATTTCACAGGAGAAGAAATAGGATTGATTAAGGGGGTAGAGCCGGTAAAAATATTGGTAAAACCAAATGTTGAGTTTCCAAGAACGCCTCAATACAAATTGTCCCAGGAAACGATTGCGGGAATAAAACCTGTGATCGAGTCAATGATACAGCAGGGAATACTGAAAGAAATCGTGGGTAGTCCTTGTAACTCCCCGATTATGGGTTTGCAGAAACCTAGCGGGAAGTTTAGGATAGTTCAGGATTTACGAAAAATTAACAACATAGTCGTTTCATGTTGTCCCGTGGTACCGAATCCTTCAGTGATACTATTTCAAATACCATGTCAAGCAGAATGGTTCACAGTGATAGATCTTTGTCAGGCTTTCTTTTCAATCCCATTGGATGAAGAGAGCAGGTATCTTTTTGCTTTTAAAATGGAAGATCGCGTTTTAACATGGTGTCGAATCCCACAAGGATTCACAGACAGCCCATCCATCTTTAATCAGTTGTTGAAAAAGAATCTTGAGAATCTAGTACTGCCACAGAACTCGGTTCTGGTACAGTACATAGATGACCTACTTGTTGCGTCAGAAACAGAGGAAGCTTGTAAAGCAGACTCAATTGCCTTACTGAATCATTTAGCTGAAAATGGACATAAGGTATCTCCGAGCAAGTTGCAGTATTGTTTGACAGAAGTACAGTATCTAGGGCACAGGTTAGAAAAAGGGAAACGTAAGGTGTCCCCGGAGAGGATTGAGGCGATAATGAAAATGAATGCGCCTACAACACAGAGAGAAGTTAGAATGTTCCTAGGAATGGTGGGTTACTGCCGACAGTGGATAGTTAACTTTTCACTGAAAGCAAAGCCCTTACAGAAACTGACGCACAAGGAGGTGAGTGATCCGGTACCATGGGATGAAGAATGTCTGGTGGCGTTTTTACAGCTGAGAGACGATTTATGTCGTGCTCCGGCTCTGGGAATGCCAGATTACGAAAAGTCATTTTCACTCTATTGCTGTGAGAGAGAGGGATGTGCTTTGTCAGTCTTGGCACAGACCCACGGTAATGCCCGTAGACCAGTTGCATATTTTTCGGCTACATTAGATCCAGTAGCCGCAGCGTTGCCCGGATGTCTCAAATCCGTTGCTGCAACGGGTGTCAGCATTGAAAGGAGCGAGAGTATTGTGATGGGACATCCAGTAGTGGTGTATGTACCACATTCAGTTGAATTGCTAATGACCAGGACGAAGACGCAGCATCTGACCAATAGTAGGCTCAGGCGCTACGAGCAAGTTATACTTGCCGCAGAGAACGTGACTCTCAGGAGATGCTCTGTCTTGAATCCTGCTACTTTGATGCCATTACCCACTGTAATAGAAGGCGAAGGATGTGAAGACCACGATTGCCTTGATGTGACTGAACTATGCACGAAACCCAGACCAGATATTGTGGATGAGCCATTGTCAGACCCCGATGAAATTTATTTTGTTGATGGCTCATGTTTAAGAGACGATACTGGTCGGTTGAGAGCAGCTTATGCTGTTTGTACTATTACTGGAGTTGTAGAAGCCGCTTGCCTGGAAGGAGTACATTCCGCACAGGTAGCAGAGATTATTGCCCTAACTCGTGCCTGCATAGCAGGAAACGGAAAGAGAGTCACCATCTACACGGACAGCCAATATGGTTTCGGTGTGGTTCATGATTTCGGGCAGTTGTGGTCTCAGAGGGGTTACATGACCTCCTCTGGTTCGCCCATTCGAAATGGAGAATTTGTGCGGCTGTTGTTAGAAGCATTGCAAGGTCCAGTTGATATCGCAATAGTAAAATGTGTAGCTCATACTAAGAATACAGATTTTGTGTCACAAGGCAACAGATACGCTGATGAAGTCGCACGCTATTGTGCGGAACAAAATTATTCTTTCTCAAAGAGGGAAATAGAAGGTGCAGAAGAAAAGACTGAATTAAGTATGATGTTAGAAACTGTAGACACTTGGGAGGATTTAAGAATAATGCAGGAGAACGCACCTGAAACAGAGAAAAAGGCATGGGAAATAGCAGGTTGTGTGCGAAGTGAAATGGATTTTTGGGTTTCAGCAGATGGGAGAGCTGTGTTACCTGAAGAATTAGCTAATCCCATGGCGAGAGAAATACATGGTCCAGTACATCTAGGAAGGGATGCTATGATGAGAGTGTTTAGGCAAACTTGGTATTGCCCTAAATTTAGAATAGCAGCAGAATCAGTATGTAAACGATGTGTTACCTGCCAACAACTGAACGTAGGCAAACGAACACCAGTCACACTGAGTCACATTGGGAGGTCTGGGGGGCCTTTCAATAGAATGCAATTAGATTTCATCGAAATGCCAAGAGTCAATCGCCTTAGGTATGTGTTGGTGATTGTATGCGTATTTTCCAGATGGGTTGAAGCGTACCCTACACGTAGGTGCGATACACTCACAGTGGCTAAATTGTTGCTCAGGGAGTTGATACCGCGCTTCGGGGTGCCTGCCTCTTTGGAATCTGACAGAGGAAAACATTTTAACAGCGAAATAGTGAAGATGTTGTGCTCCACACTGAATATCGATCAAAAGCTGCATTGTAGTTATCGACCAGAAGCTTCAGGAATTGTGGAACAAGTGAACGGCACGTTGAAGAATAGATTGGCTAAAGTAGTGGCATCCACATCTTTGAGTTGGCCAGATGCTCTTCCTTTAGTGCTCATGAGCATGCGCAGCACACCTGATAGGAGGACAGGTCTCTCTCCCCACGAGATCCTGATGGGGAGGGCCATGAGACTTCCTACAGTTCCAACTACTGCCCTATTGAATATTACAGATGATCTGATCTTGGATTATTGTAAAGGACTGTCTGACGCCATCCATTCTGTGTCCCTTCAGGTACATGCGGCTGAAGTTCCAGCATCGAGGAACCTGTGTCATGATCTGAACCCAGGGGACTGGGTCTTAGTTAAAAAACACGTCCGGAAGAACTGCCTAGATGTTCGCTGGCGTGGGCCCTTTCAGGTAATCCTGATAACGAACACCGCGGTGAAGTGCGGGGGGCTGCCAAATTGGATCCATGCATCCCATACTAGAAGAGTTCCAGCACCTCTAGAAGGAACAGCTCCCATCCCAGACGAAAGCCCGGAAGTGGAAGAAGAGTCGCAAGAAGGGATTGAGGCAGCTGAGGGGGTGTCGGAAGAAGTTGGGAACGCAACGGATTCAGAAGAAGAGCGAAGGCAGGACGGCAGTGAGACAGAAGACGCAACTGAAGGAGAGAGCAGAAGTGAATACGACTCAGACTCAGATCCGTATCAGAGCGACCAAGATCCAAGTGAGAGGACAAGAAATAGGAGAATAAGGCTTGGAGCTGCCACTTGGCCAACAAGGAGAAGAAGGCTAAGTTTGAGGTCGGCCCAGGAAGAAACGCTTACTCCTATATCCGAAGACTCAGATCCAGAAGAAGATATCCAGGATCAAGCCGAGGAGGGTCTGAGAAGATCAAGGAGGGTGCGAGTGCCTAGTAGAAGATACTCTACTCCCGACTGGACCTACCTCGTTGCAGATGTCTGGGAGACACAGAACAGGGAGGATCAGGGAAGTGGAACTGATCAGAACTGACCCGATCATCACAGTGCAAATAAGGTTTCTACTGCCAGGAGCGGAGACCGAAAGGTTGCTGACACTCAACATCGTTCATCCTGCTCTCCTGAGTGGAATAAGAAAATTGATTTTAGAGACAGTTGAGTTTCCAGTTTGCTGTTCACGATATCCAATATTGGAGGGAACTCTTCTTCGTTTGGAAATGCTTGAGCGAGTAGTAGAAATGCTAGGAGCGCTTATTGTTGTGGATTAATACCATATTGTGAATGTCTTCAAAGGGGCGCAGAACTGGAAAGGTGAAGAAAGTGATCTTGATTAGAACGGACCCCTTTGTAATTGTGGATGTAGAACTGATAGTACCAGGAGTGGAAATTGAAAAAACGCTAACTCTCAATTTTGTCCGTCCACTTGTCTTGAGCGAAATAAGGAGAATAATCCTAGAAAAAGTTGACTTTCCATGTTGTGGTACGAACTGCCCAGAACCTGAGGGAATGATACTTCGGATGGACATTTATGAAGACGTAGTGTCACTCCTTGAGTCATACATAACTTCAGACGAAAATAAGACTGTTGAAAAGAAATTGTAAAATTTTTGCAAGATAACCTAGCGCCGAGTGGAAGAAGAAAAGTGATAGGGGTTTCATTTTAGTGGATGGAGAAGGGCTAGGGTTGTCTATTTTCTACTGGACTTTGAACTGTTTTGCGGAAACAAATTGTCAAGCTTCCAAGTGTTCAACGAAAGACATTGCAGGAGAGAAAGACTTTGTTTGAAAAGGAGAAGAAGTGAATGCTGGAAGAAAGTCAAGAACTAAACTGTTTGAGAACATGGAGGCTGGCAACCCGAACCGCAGGGCAAAATGTATAGCTGTTACACTTTTAGGGGTAGTGGTTTCTCTTATAATTTTAGTAGTAACTGTTTCATTCCTAGCGGGACACGAAGGGGATGAAACCGCAGTTAAGGAGGATAAGGGAGTATCAACACCGAAAACTACCATTATTAAAGAGAAGGGAAACATCAATGAGAAAGACAAAGCATTGTTAGATGCAGAAATAAAAAGGCTTCACACCGATGAATCACAGGGAAATTACAAGTCAAATGCTTATGCTAAATTGCTTTATGAATATGTTGATGCCATGGAAGTGAAGGATTGTTACGTTTGTATGCAATTACCAGCTTCAGTGGAGGAGGGTATCAGATACCATCATCTTCCGTTGACATATGGAATAACGTGCAGTTTATTGTTGAGCATGTTTTATGGACGAGAAGGATTCGAGTATTATTTCTCGAATTTCGACTCGACATTGCCAGAGGTTCCGAATTTCAAGCATTTGAACAAATGGGACTACTACAAAAGCGAAGACAGATTACACAAATGGTTTATTCCATGGAAAACGTTAGATACTTCACATGCTCGAAGGAATAATCTGACTTGTCAAATATCAGAAGTTGAGAAAAAGTTTATAGCACAGGTAGATACTAGATACAGGAGGCAGAAGATTTTGAAAGCATCAGGACAATGGGAAACAGATTGGACCAAGGAGGAGAGGGCACATCAAAGAAAAGGTAGTATTGGTCCAATTGCTTTGGATAAGGATAAACGGGGAAAACTGTGCATTCACAGGAGTTACTCATATTATGAAAACTTTTATGTAGGTCAAGTCCATTGTGAACATGCCTTTCAATTGGAGTATTACTCTAAGAACTTTTTGAAAGGGATGCAAGCAATACCAAATGTATATTTTGTATGTGGAAGAAGTGCCTATGTGAAGTTACCAGATAATTGGTACGGATCATGCTATCTGGCTGTTGTCTTCCCTAAAATATATCATGTTGAGAATTTAGACACGCCTAAGAAGGAAATATCAACTAGATGGAAGCGAGGGCTGGGTGCAGCAGAAGTAGTTGGAGATGTACTCGGTGCTGCATTCCCTTTCTTAGGATTGATAATGAATGACATCAAAATTAGGAGGTTAGCTACAGTCGTAGATAGGCTATCTGCTAGTACTGCAAGATCATTGATGCTGATAGAAGGTGAGATGCAATCGATTAGGGCAATGGTTCTTCAGAACCGACTTGCTTTAGATGTTCTGTTAGCAAAAGAGGGAGGAGTCTGTAAGGCCTTGAAGGTCCAGGAATGCTGTACTTACATTCCAGACAATTCAAAACCTCTAGAGAAGTATATACAAAATATCACTGCCATACACTACGAAATTGAGGACCTAGCAAAGGTAAATGTGTGGGAAAAAGTAGGTCATGGAATGGGTAAAGTTGGAAGTTGGTTTGCCAACTTAGGAAAGGGTATCGTTTGGTACATATTGAAACCCATCATCATAATTGTGATTTGTGTAATCACTTTGTGGGGATTGGTGCGTTTGTATCAATGTTATAGAGCAAATAGGTTGCAGAGAGCTATGAGGAAACAGGAAGAAGAGTTGACAGCGATGCAGGATTCTCAATATAAGAGTCTGAAAGCATTAGAGAGTATGAAAAGAGGTGGAACTGCTCTGTCTTCACTTTGAAGGGTTCTACATTTTTAGTGTCTTGGTGATGATGACCCCTGAAGGTCATCAAAGGGGGGACTGAGAGAGCACAAGTTTGAGAAAAAATGTATAAGTACACCATATTTACAAGCACGTAGTTAGTTTAAACATGTTTTGCACACGAGTGTTTTATATCCAGGAGTGAAATATACAGAGTGGTTTATATTCAGTAGTGAAATGTATAGAATGTTAAGTAGAGTAACTATAATTATAACGGTGTGTGATTAATGTAGAAATGTTGGAATATATGTGAAAACCTCATGTTCTCATGTTAAAAGAATCATGTCCGAATTAAATGTAACTTTGAAAATCCAGTATTATGTGTAGGCCTCAGGGCAATTCACAGCAAACCTGAACGTGCTGCTAAAATAATGTGAGATAAGGTTGACGTGGTTCTTCCAAAATGTACTATTGAACTTAGGGTTAAAAGTATATGCTTTATAGATGTGTTATTTTAGAAACGTATGCTAGTTAAGAATGTTTGCTGTTTAAATCAAGTTAACGTTTTAAGAGTGCAGGGACCTGCTGCATGTAAATCAAGTAGGCCTGAGCAGATAATGTCATGTCGTGTAAATCGTCATGTGCTCGTTAGAGAAGAGGTCGCGAGGTGTCCAGCACCGAGCTTTGAGAGTGTTTTATGACTAAAGATATGGTGGAGTCTGGAATTTGAGGCCCACTGCAGGACGAGCTGTATGCAGGTGCGAGGGTCCTAATCAGCTCGAATGAAAGGGACTTTGTTCAGTGGCGCCTTGCGCAGGCCTGTAGGAGTTTCCAGGAATTTCAGGGGGTATCAGCGCACTGAAGAAGAAGCCTGGGAACCAAGGTCAACTATAACGAGGGTCTTCAAGAGTACCATCATGGAGTTTGCCGCGCAAAGATGTACCACGTGAGGGGCGTCCTAAGGGGCGTTTCTATTGAAAATGTGATTTGGTATTAGGGAAAGAGACCCGGGAGGAGAGCAGAGCAGATGATTTTGGGAGCCTAAGGAAGCGGATGGGTAGGCAGATAGACTGATCAGGAGAGACCCATCATCAGAGAAGAGACAAAGAGAAGTGCGTGATCTTCTTAGGAAGTCACCACGGCTGACACCTAGAGGGTAAAGATCTTGCTAAGTAGGGATGTCACTTAGTATAGTGTAGGGACAGACTAACCTTAATTTTTCTTTTCTGTAATGACTTTGAGATTGCAACTTATATCTATTTTGACAACCCTTATGGTTTTTGAGCTTGTACTTATTATTTTGTTCTTCAGACTTAGATTATTCAAGAAGTTCATGTTTATAGTGATACCAATTTACCTTTTGAATCTCATTTTGAGAAGTTTGTATCTTCAGTTATCTTTGACTTTATATTAAATCTTTAAAACTTAAATTTGGTCAGTGGTCATTTAGAGTGGTGTAAGTTCTTAAATTGATTGACTTATTGCGAGATTACCTTTTACTCAACGACAGGTACCAACGATTCAGTCGACATAGTTTGGGATTTGGTAAGATAATTAGTAACCAGTAATCCCGCGTTAGCACCTTCAGAACTACATTTGAGTTACATTAAATTGTTATGTGAGAATGTGTGATGAACCGATTTTAACACACAAACCCCTAAATCGTTGGTTTTGTGGGTTGCAAAATAGCTAGCATATAGTCTTCTAAGCAAAAAAACCAATGAGGAATGCTGTTCCAAAAATGGAGAAAAAATCAAAAAGTATGTAAGTACTCGGTGAGCACAGCAAAAAAAAGGGAAACTGATGTATTGTGTCCCAATCTTCTCTGATCAAAGCCAATTTCTATTTAGTCTAGGCAGGAAATGATATTGTAGGAAAGAAAGGTTGACCCCTATCTTTAACTGGGAAACTCTGACAGTACACATTGAAAACAAATGCATTTAATATTAGCCACACCTACTTCTTCAGGTAAATGCAGTAATAAGAAGAACCATTTGTTTAACATCCATCATTTCCTTCATGCTCCCGTACTTAGCCAGCTAATCGTTCAACCTGAACCACCACACTGTGCGTGGAACCTTCCAGACTGTTAGGGCTGCTGGAACGCTAACACTGCCTCAGCGAAGTGGGAATAACGTCCTTACTATGAGCCAAGAGCAAGGGCAAAATACTCTCTCCCATCCCCTCGGTAGAGATGGGGCAAAAGGACCAAGCCACAACCTCTAGTGAGCTTCGTTTTGAGGTGCAACACTAATGTATACCTGTTTCTTGAAACTAGTGTATGGGTATTCTATTTATTGAACTTATATAGAGTAAATTAATTGCATGATCAGGGTTTTAATACTTTTAGGAGGCTCAGTCTTCACTACACTTGCATAAAGTTTCCCTGGCCATTTCCCTTGCTAGCCTAACGTACGTTAAGACCATGTTAGTTATCTTTAATGCACATAATTATTATATGTTACTATGTAGGTCATCTCCCAACTTGTTTGCATTGGGAAAAATATTAGAATTTACTCAGACACGTGTGCTATGCATCGTATACGAAGTCGTATATCTCATACATTTAATCAGGTTACGAGATTTGTGAATTATGATTAATATGTGACATTTTTGCAGGTGTACATCATGCTTGCACCTTTAAACCTTCTTTGTGAAATAAATGCTTAGTTGTTAAAGTGAGTAGTCCAAATGTTACTATGTAATGATATTTCTACCTTAACCAACTGCAGTATGGCTACTGCAAAAGGGCTTCCAACCACCCAACCTGATTCAGAAACCTCTCTTGTACTCAAACCCGTTGTCTTCAGCCTGGCTTTATTCATTAAGACCCCTCTACCTAGTGCTCTTCATTAATATTCATTTTCTTCATCTAATTGAACATAGCATAAATCATTCCCTGCCTTTCCTGGCCCCTCTGAAGCTCCACAAATTCAAATTGAATAAGATGTAAAAACTCAAATAGTTCAAAGAACAGCTGCGAAAAATGAACCACAGCAGAAAAGCACTGGAAATATGCTGGAAGAAGTCCAAAAACAATCACTGCCTGCCACATACACAAGACGGACTACAAATTGCATTATGGTGATAAAGAAAATCTAACCTCCTTAACTGCATCCGCAACACAAGAAATTCAACAATAAACTTCAAAGTTGCACAGTCGCCCACGGGTGGTGGGTATACCATCGCGACTCAGACTGATGCAGCTGAAAATCTTACACCGCTCTTACTACACCAGACACACCTTACACAGGATAGGTAAAACACCACAGCCGTATAGCTTACGTCTTTGTGGGGACGAAGGCACATTTTTCCATATCATATGGCAATGCCCCAAAATTATGGATTTCTGGATAAAAGTGATGAGAACGATTTCCCAAACGGAGGACGTCTCACTATTACTGGAGCCCAGATGCTGTTTGTTGAATGTTTTGGAGCCAAACGACCTCACTCACCAGGCACAGGACTGGGCAACATTAGGGATTATGATAGCCAAGCGTAATATCGCACAAAAATGGGGCTCAGCGGAGCTACCAACATTGGCCTCATGGTGTAAGGACATGGACGGTATTCACCAATCGGGGGTGTCCCCGGAAGTGGAGTAAAGTTTGGGGGGCATGGAACAAATTCGGGGGACATATATGTGAACCACCAAGTGATCGCGATGAGGAGAGTGCAGAGGAAGAATAGTGTGGAAAGGAATGTTGAAACTACGATGGGAATCGGCTACAAAGAGAAAACATACTTTGTTGATGAGTTGCCTGTAACAATGAGGTCCGAATGTATAATGAAGTTTGATAATGTACATCTGAGAATTTCTAAATTGCTGTACTGTGATTTCCTTGTTGATAAATCAATAAACATAATTTAAAAAAAAAAAACTTGCACAGTAATAACAAATGCCACCAAACCCAACATATTTGCAGCAGGGATGCAATGACATGATAAAGCTGCTCAACCCCAAAGATGTGGCACTATGATCCTTCAGTGCTAAACTATATTCTCTCTCCCAACTCTGTGTTCTCTTCAGTTGTACATTGGAGGACAAGTGCAACGCATTATAAACCTACTAAACCTTCTTATCTTTGTATGGCACTAGTAAACCAAGTTTGGTTTAGCTTAGGTATTCCTCATTTGTCATCCTCTTGATCCAGATCATTAACATATCACTCAGCAGTGACAAACTCCTCAGAAAACACAAGTATGAGGTGATCAGCCACCTAGAACACAACTAGAAATATCCTTGACCAATTTCCAGGCACACAAGCGGGACAAAACATGTTGACATCGTGAAAGATGAAAGGGACATTGTACCCAAATCATCCCGAATGTATTTGTAATCTAACCAAGAGTACCAATTAATAAAGGGGATTCGAGTTATCGAGTTTGCGCTATATAATATTGCAAGGAAAAATAAAGTAGGGAAACTCGAGTTCACACACTACTGAACACGCACTCTTAGGTGCATCAGCAGTGCACTGTGAATCGGAGCGTTTCACAGGCCTGTCACAAATAAGAAATGCTATCAAAACGAAATCCTGCAAAACAATATACTACTGGCCGGCAGCAATTCATACCCGGACAACGTTGGGACGGGCTGCTAGTATTTAATAAAGATTAACTCGTGTGTGCCCATAAGCTATTCCCAGACACCAGGATTTCTTTGGCCCATGTAGAGTCTCCTTACAGCACTTATGTCACTTTTGTTTACGAGATTGCACCCTCATGTCAAAGCTAATGGATGCATTTATTAACTAGTGGCACAGAATTTCCTACAGATCCCTTTAAACTCCTGGTAGATACACATTGTTCTTGCTTAGCTCGATTTTTCATAGTTTTTTTTTTCCCCAAAAACCTTTATTGAGTCATAAAGCATGGTACATCAATGCATGATCTTCGAATAATGACATTAAACATTAGAAAGCAAAGTGAGGTCATCTTCGCATGCTATGTTGTAAGAGTCATCACCCTAAACGTATGAGGAGAATCAAAAGTTGCCCCAACCCCCCCCTCCCTCCCTGTACATCACATGAATGAATCCAAAGAAAGCAAAGTCCATAGTAGTCCGAAAGCAGTCCATATGCATAGCAAGTGTGCAAAATACGATGTAAAGGTGTCGTCCACCTTCTGCAACTCACCCTCCCAGCTGCCAGTAAAGAGACATATCAATCAGGTCTCGACCTTGACCCAGAACTCATAAGTAGGCCCCACCCCGCACAGACTCTAAGCGAGCAACAAATGTAAATACATGTCCCATAGCCGGTGAGCAGTGGCATAGTGTAGGCGATTACGATTTCACTCAGATGCTATAGTGAGTAGCGTTGTATTGGGTAGACCCTCCCCAGCCCGTGTGTCTTCTTCCTCTGCACTCAATCTAAGAAGATATGCCGTGAGTGGTGCCCATATGTCTTTCGGCTGCGAGGTGAGAGGGAGGAGCTCAGCATAGTCATGTAACCTCTCTTGCCATGTGGCCAGGGAGTGAATCCAGCACTTAAACTTGGGGGCGCGGCCCCTGCCCCAGCGGCATGCAATTAAACGCTTAGCAAGCAACAGACTCATGGCTAGGAATTTTTTGTGTACAGTGACCACAGATTGTGTTAGTCCCAACAGTGCCATGAGTGGACAGGGGGTGATAGTCATACCAAGCATGCTCGTGAGTCCCTCAAATACCTGATCCCAGTATCTAGCCACTTGGGGGCAAAACCGGGCTAAATGAATTAAATCGGCTCCAGCGGCGCCGCAGCGAAGACAACAATCAGTGTCCCTTAAGCGAAACCTATGTAATTTGGCAGGTGTGTGGTAGAGCCTGTGAAGAAATTTATAATGAAGGAGCCGCAACCTATTGTTACTGGTAATTGCATGTGTGTGAGTGCAGCTGGTTTCCCACTGGTCGTCCGTGAGGGGTGAGTCCAAGTCTCCATCCCATTCCAGTCTAGCTCTAGCATGGGCAGCACTGGGTGCAGTCAGCGCGTGTTTATAAAGCATGGATATGACGTGTCGGGGAGCTTCAGATTGTACCAACGCATGCAGCGGGCGAGTATATCAGGTTCAGCGGGGAAAGAGGGAGTTAAGGCTCGCACATTTTGCCGCAGTCTGGTAAAGAGAAAGGTGTCCATGGTAGAAGGTGCCACGTTCCCGAAAAATTGTTCCGCCGTGCGGAATGTACCCTGTACATACAGGTCTCCCCAGCACTGTAGATTAAATTTACGTAACATCACATGACATATTACCTCACATGTTACTTGGAGCCTAGGGTCATTAAGCAAGGGTAGGTTGGGCGAGTAAGCAAACGGGTTACCTAGTGCGGCGAGTAGACGATCCCACGCCTGTACAGTGCAGTCCACAGTGGAAGGGTCTCGGCTCCTCTGACTGACATGGGTATGAATATAGCCAGTGGGGACAGCAGGACTCATATAACCGTCCTCAACGGCCAAGTGAGCCATATATGGCGGGGGTGAAACCAGTAAACCGCAAAGTGGGCCTGCGCGCAGTCATAATATCTCTCAAAATTGGGTACTTCAAAGCCCCCCAAATGGAAAGGGAGCATAAGAGTGTCTAGACTAAGTCTGGCTTGTTTCCCTCCCCATATAAGACGCGAAAGTTGGGAATTGAGGGTGCGGGAAAAGACGGCACCAGGATTGTATGGGATATTAACAAATAGGTATAGCAGCTTGGGTAGTATGTTCATTTTTATCAGTGATATGCGGCCCGCCATGGAGAGGGGAAGGTGTAGCCATTTCGAAATGTTATCCGTAATCTTGTCCATAGTGGTGCCATAGTTGGCACGCATCATGGCTTCCTTGTCCCTGAGTACGTGGATCCCTAGATATTTCACCTCCTCCTGTTCCCACTTCAATGGGTAGTCAAGTTGGAAAGTGTGCGTATTATCCGTGAGTGGGAAGAGAGCAGATTTAGACCAATTAATTTGAATGCCAGTTACACCTCCAAATTTAGTAATTTCGCGAAGTATCGGGTTTAGGTTCATGCTGGGCTTTTCGATATACAAGGTGATGTCATCAGCATAGAGCGACACCAGGAGAGGTCGGGAGCTATAAATGAGGGAGCGGTGGTTGTGTTTTTGCCTAAGTAGCGCAGCTAGGGGCTCAATTGCCAAGGCAAAGAGGATGGGGGACAGGGGGCAGGCCTGTCGGGTCCCTCGCTGGACATGAAATGGAGCGGCCCTGGAGCCATTGAGGAGTACCGTAGCAGTAGGCTGATGATATAGTAGTTTCACCCAGTCCAGGAAGCTGAACGGTACCCCCATGTATTGTAGTGTACCCAGCAAGTAGTCCCATTCAATGGAATCGAATGCCTTGGTTGCATCGAGAAAGACCGCAACAGCGTCGCATTTGGGATTGAGATCTTGGATCACGGCATGAAGTGTGCGGAGATTATGGGAAGTGGCCCGATTGGGTACAAACCCAGCTTGGTCAGGAAGAACTAAACGTTCCATGAGGAGATTGAGTCTCGTGTAAGCATGAGCGCAAAATCCGCTCCGATCGCGGATTTTCGGTAAATCCGCGATCCGCGAACTCTCGCGAATTTACCGAGAATCCGCAATCCGCGATCGGAGCGGATTTTGCGGTCAAAAGTTCAAGCCCCATGTAAATAATTTACGATGGCGCCGGCAAGCTGCCAGCGCCATCCTCAAATGGTTACTTAATTAGCTTCGACAGGAAGCTCTAACAGATAAGATAAAGCAGGGGCTCGAGCGCCTGCTTTATTTTATCAGTTGGAGCTTCCTGTTGAAGCTAATTAAGTAACTTTTGCAGGATGGCGCTGGCAGCTTGCCGGCGCCATCGTAAATTATTTACATGGTGTCTTCTTCTTGAATAAATATGAAGGGCAGGGTTCATTCTGGCACGACGGTCCTGGCACAAAAAAAAAACCTCAACAGGAAACACTTGCAGATATCAATAACGCATGTGCCCTAGTTGAAGCTTAAATTCAGTGACTCATTCATCAGCCCAAAAATAATCGTGAGCGCCCCCGTCCGTTTGGCCCCGCCCACACACTCGAGGTGTGCACCGTCTTCCCGCCATTTACCCACTATGATGGCCATTTCACTCCAGGGACCCCTGCGCACTTCGGCGCGATTGCATAGTAACACACACTTGGTCGCTGGAACTAGTTGAAGTGCAAATGCAGTGACTCATTCAGCAGCCCAAAAAAAATTGTGAGCGTTGGGAGGCTGGGCAGATGTGCCTTCTTCACAAATATACCATCGAAAATCCGCTGTGATGCTGCCCAGATGCATTTGCATCTTTGACTTTCACGAGCGCAACCCCCGTGCTGTTCCTGTGACCAGGGGGCTTCTGTCTCTTAATCTGCTGCTCTGATCGATCTCTGACCTTTAATACACACAAGAGGCATGTGCGCTCGCATGGAAGCCCCGTCCGTTTGGCCTCGCCCACAAACTCGAGGAAGCCCCGCCCCCAAATCCGCAGATCCGCTAAATCCGCGGATTTTGCGGATCCACGATCCGTGAATCCGCAAATTCGTGAATCGTGGATCCGCAAAATCCGCCCATGCTTAGTCTCGTGGCTAAGACCTTGGCTAGTATTTTAGTGTCATTGTTCATAAGGGAGAGGGGTCGGTAGGAGTCGCAGTGTGAAGGGGACTTACCGGGTTTAAGCAGGGAAGTAATAAGCGCCTCCCTCATGGTGCAGGGCAGGCTGCCCTCCTCCATGGCTGCGTAGTATACCCGTTTCAGGATGGGGGCTAATATAGGGGCATAGAGTTTATAAAAGTCAATAGGGAGACCATCGGACCCCGGGGCTTTGCCAGAACGCATACTCATAATGGCGTCAGTTATCTCCTCGAGTTCCAATGGAGCGTGCAAGAACTTTTGTTGTCCCTCACCCAGCCATGCCAACGCGACGTCTTCAAAGTATGTTGGGAGGTCAATGGGTTCCCCTCTGTGTGATGTGTATAGTGCACGATAGTGGTCACGAAACACGCGGAGGATATCATGGAGGTTCCTGTGTACGTCCCCATTGTCATCTTGTACCTCCGTGACGTAAGTTATAAATCTAGGGGGTTTAACAGCATTCGCCAACGCTTTCCCCGGTCTGTCCCCTTCACCATATATGCGTGCCAAGTGTGGGCGCCCCAAAAACTTTCCCTCCGCATCCGCCACCTGTGTGTATTCAGAAATTTTGTTACGTAAACGCAAGAGAATGTCGGGGTCTTCTGGATTGCGTGTATTGGCCTTCTCCAATTCTTTAAGCTCGATGTCTAGTTTATGTAGGTCATTGCGCAGGGACTTCAACACTCCGCCCCCCTTTGCGATGCACCACCCCCTGACGGTAACCTTAAAGGCCTCCCAAACAGTGGACATACTATCTACAGAGGAAATGTTTCGTTCAAAAAAGTCACGGATATCTTGTTCGAGTTCGGCCCTAAAAGCCGCGTCACGGAGGTGAGCAGGATTGAGACGCCACGATAGGTAGGGGGAGACATTAAGGGGTAACTGGAGCTCTACAAGGACCGGTGAGTGGTCCGAGAAAGTGCGAGCAAGGTGTACAGCTCGGGTCAACCAGGGAGCTAGTCCAGCAGAGACAAACACATAGTCAAGCCTTGCCCATGTGGAGTGTAGGGACGAGTAATGTGTGCCCTCTTGCGAGGTAGGGTGGAGATGCCGCCACGTATCTACTAGGTTGTTATCTGCCACAATCTCGCACAGGGCGCGCTGCATGTTAGTGTAATGCGTGGGGAGTGGGCGGGACCTATCGACAGATGGGTTCATAGCAGTGTTAAAATCCCCGCCTAGAATCACGTTAGTGATACCTAAAGTGTGTATTTTACTCCATAACATCATCAGGGTGGTTGGCTGGTCTATGTTGGGGCCATAGAAGTTGGCCAATAGTATATCATGTGAGCAAAGACGACCCCATACCAAACAGAATCTACCCTCTTTATCCGAGTCGCATCCAGCAGGTATAAAGGCCACCCCCTTTTTGACTAAAATCGTGACCCCCCTAGCGTAGTTGGAATATTGTGAGAAGGTGCGACAACAGGCCCATCTAGTTGCAAAAGCAGGGGTTTGGCCGGGGGATAGGTGCGTCTCCTGCAAGAGGGCCACATTTACCCCCTGTCTGTCTAGGTATCCTAGCACTTGTCTACGCTTTCTAGGGTCATTCAAGCCTCTTATATTCCAGGACAGTAACCTTACACTCTGCGCCTGAGCGGTGCGGGTCATGATGTTGGGGAAAAGAGTATGGTAGAGAACGGTGGCGCAGCTAGGGAGTGAGTGCACATAGGTGAAATAACTGCAGTACTAGCAATACATAGCATTTGTACATGACGTAGAAATGGTGCTCCGGACATAGGACAACTGTGTTCCCCCCCTCCTCCCCCTCCCACACTGGCTACCCCAACATGCCAGGAAAAGGCCACCCCCCCCCCCATAAACCTCCCACTGAGAAGCTGCTCCCAGCAGTAACAGTCCCAACAAAAGAAAGTCATTAAGTCTCAACGGGGAATGCCCTTAGAAAAGGAGGGCCGCTAGGGGCTCCCGTCCATAATGCTCCCTCTCCCTATTTCACCCATCTACCACCACCTGGGTCTCAGGGGCGGACAACAACGGGATGGAGAGGAGCAGTTCAGGGACACTAGAAAGTTTGTGGGCCACTATACAGCAATACATCACCGGTCAGCAGGATGTCGTCTCGGCTCCCGGATGGGGACTTCCGTCGCTGGCTGAGTGCATCGTGAAGTGGACACCTCAGGAGGGTTCGGACATGGGTGAACGAGAGCGGGACCGATGCCTGGCCGCAGCCTCCCGGGAGACCGACCTCCTGTCATGTTTCAAGTATTCTTCAGCTTGATGAGGCGTGTGAAAGATATGCTGGCGGCCTCGATGGTGGATCCGTAGACGTGCAGGATAGAGCATTGCATACTGGATACTGCGAGATTGGAGCTGCTTCTTCACCGCCAGAAATTTACGTCGAGCCTCCTGCACCGCCTGCGTGAAGTCCGGATAGAAGGATAGTATGGTGTTCTCAAAGCGAATTTCTCCCTTCTCTCTTGCCAGGCGTAGCAAAGTGTCCCTGTCTCGGTAGTTGAAAAATTTCATGATAATCGGACGCGGCGGCGTTCCCGGAGGGGGTCTGGGCGCCAGCGACCGATGTGCCCGTTCAATAACTAGATGCGCTGAAAAAGAGTCACGGCCAAACATGTCGCTCAGCAAGCGTTCTAGGTAATCCTCCAGGCGGCCAGTGTTTGTGGATTCTGCTAGGCCTAGGAGGCGCACGTTGTTTCGCCTGGAGCGTGCTTCCAACTCCTCATTTTTGTCCGCAATTACCTTCAAGAGTTTGTCCATCTGTGTCACCTGCTGTCTAGTTGCAGTTGCGCCATCCTCAAGGCCTGAAATCCTTTGTTCAGCTTCAGTAAGACGTTCCTCGTGTCCATCCAACTTGGCCACCACATTGTCCAGCCTTATATTCATAGAATCTATTTTGGCGTCTATTGAGGTCAGGCTTTTTTGCATGTTGACCAGTAGGGCTTTCCAGCCGTCGTCTTGCGTCTCTGGGTGTTCCGTCTCAACCGGATTCTTGGAGCTGGCACCCGGTGTCCTCCGTCCTTCAAATGGTAGCTTCGACTGCCTGGGTTCAGTTTTCCCCATCCCGACAGACTGGGCCGAGCAGGCGCCCCGGAGATACGGGCCACGGACAGGCAGTCCACCCTCCCCCACTCGGCTGCGCAAATCCAGCCCAAATGCACTCAGGACAGGTCAATAGCGAGCGTGGAAGCCGGGCCGGCAGGGTCAGCATGCGCAGGCAACTTGAGGAACAGGGTCTAATGTCCTTGACGCACCATGTGTAAGCAGCGTCGACGAGCAAACGAAATCACCCCTTTTAGGGTCAATGGGCACTCAGTGACGAAGCACGTGGATGGCCCCCCAGTGGAAGGAGCCACAGGCAGCGGAGACGGCACCAGCACAGTATCTTCCACCTACCCTCAGCAGTTTGAGGCGTCCCCGGAGGCCACGAAGACATTAACAGGGCCAGGCGTGTTGTATGCGTGTCACCAGCGCCACAAAATGGCGGTCAGCATTCGGGAGGCGGGAGAAGACCAGGAGCCTGGAGGCTATCCCCTCAAGCGTAGTGCAGCCAGGGCAGCAGAAGTGTGTGGGTCCGTAAAGTCGGCGGTGCACAGCCCAGCAGGTCCCCGGACAGCTCAACCCCTAGCCAGGTGTGTAGGAGTCATGGAACAGGGAGGTGGGGGGCCCCCATAGGATGTCCTGCGGCCCCGCCGGAATCAATGCATGGGATGTCGGTGGGAGAGGAAGGGGTCGCCGGCACTCCGGCACTAGCCGCCGGTCTCCGCTGGTCCCAGGGGGAGCGGCACCGGACACAGCGGTGAGTGTCCCGCTCACCTCAGGATGTCGCTCGGGGAAGCCGGGCCTTGTATCCGGAGCGGCTCGCCAGGCCCCACCGCACCGGCCTCTAGTTGCTCGCCGCAGCCGCCGAGCCGGTCCAGCCCCTCCGCAGCCCCGTCCCGCAGCTACTTCACGGCCGCCTCCCGGGCTCGTCGCAGGAGTTACCGGCCTGAAACTTCGACCGAGTGTGGAGGAGGACCCGCTGAAGGAATTGCGGGCTTCTGTAGTCGTCCTTATGTGGCCAGGATGGGGGTTATGTGTATTGGTGTCCCTGATCGGGCAGGAGCTCTACGCCAGAGCGGCCATCACACTCCAGCGCCACCTAGCGCCCCCGATTTTTCATAGTTCAATAGCAATTCGCTAGGGGCAGAGAGTGTTTTACTTTCTAGGTCTTCGTGGTTTCTTTGTAGCTCCCTACAGATAGGAGTTCTAGACTCCGAATTCCTTATTATGTCTGCAATTTCATTGGCCTGTTTTCCATTTTTTATGATTGCCAATTATATTTTCCCGCAGTCCAGCCGTACAAGGTTAGTACTGAAATCAATAGTTAGGCTGTATGTTACATTATCCTTGCTGTGATTTGTTATCCAGGCTTTTCTTGGGAGTTTTACCTCACATGACCTGTCTACCTCTTCTACTTAAGGTTCATTAAATTGTCCTTCAGGGGAATGGTTTCTGCGATAGGCTGCGTTAGATCTGGTGGTCTCTAGTTGGCAATGGTTTTCACCTTTGTCCAAATAGGGACCCTTACTTCTAAGTCAGGATAAGGGGATTACACTCCTTAATAACCCCTGCTCACCCCCTTGGTAGCTTGGCACGAGCAGACAGGCTTGTGTCAGAGGCAGTGTGTTAAGCATTTGTGAATATACACAGTAATACAGTGATAACACTACAGATGGACACAACACAGGTTTTATAAAAATAAGTATTCTTTATATAGACTTAAACACAAGACCACAAACGACAAAAATCGACAATACTACACGTATGATTACTTAAAATGTGATTAAAGTCTATTAGTTCAAGTTGATGGTAGATGCCACAAAGTTCTCAACAAAGTACCTGGATGCGTAACGCAAAGTAAACCAAAGGACTCGCAGAAGGGGAGATGCGTCGGTTCCGTGACCCGGGGAAATGTTGCATCCTTCCTCAATGCTTGCGCAGAGTAGGGGACTCATCGTGAGCCTTAACGGTGCGGAGGTGATGCGTAGTTTCTCGGCATGCGGGCCTGTTGCGGTGCGCAAGATGGCACCTTGATGTGATGCGATGATCCAGTGGCGATGCGAGAAGATGGCGTCCTTGATGCAGCCATGCGATGACAATGCGATGACGCCCTGGCAGCCTTGCGGCGACTCTGTACTTTGGAGCTGCGACAGGCCCTCCGACGCGTTTCTCCGGCGATGCGATGGCGACTCTCTTGATGGTGTCATGCTTCTCCGGTGATGCGACAGCAGGAGCTTCGATGAACACACGCTTCCAGGGAGATGCAACAAAGGCTCGCTTCTCCGGCGTTGCGATGATTTCAGCTGCGGCGGCGACATGCTTCTTCTCGATGCGTCGCGCTTCCAGCTCCCAGGGGCACGCAAGTGACTGGAGTCAGAATTCCCAGCAAGGAAATTCAGGAGGGAGCTGGAGGTGAAGTCTTTTGGCCCTAAGACTTCAGCAGGCGGCAAGCACAGTTCAAGCCCTTGAAGAATATTCTGTAGATGAAAGCCCTTACAAAGTTCCTTCTCCTTTCCCTTGGCAATGAATCAAACACTGCAGGCCAACCCAGCAAACAGCCCACTGGCAGAGGGGCAGTCCAAACTCCTGCAGCTTCCTTGGTTCTTCTCCTTGGCAGAAAGGTTTCTTGTTCCAGAAATGATCTAAAGTCTGTGGGACTGGGTCCCAATATTTATACCCCAAAATCCTTTGTTCTCTGGAGGCAGAGAGGCCTCTGCCTAGTTCAAACCAGTTCCTGAGCACTTTGTTGACATGACTCTCCTCTTCCTTTCACTGTGCAGGGCAGAGACATCAGCCGCCCCACAGGAGGTGGAGCCAGCACAGGGGAGGGAAGATACAGCTCTGGAGCACTCTGTCGACAGGATTCCTCTTCTCCTTTCACTGTGCAGGAAAGAGACATCAGACAAGCCACAGGGGGTGGAGCCAGCATTGTAGAGGGAAGGCCCAGTCCTATTCAGGTCCCAGGTGTACTCTCCCCCTCCCATCTGGATGTAAATCTCCCTATTCACCACTGGGCTGTCCCAGACGGTCTCCTGGAATTTCCCCCGCCCTGTCACACACAAACCCAGACAAGGAATACACAACTCAGCAGAGGCGGGCTCAAATGGTTAGGCAAGCAAATACCTACTTTCTAAAAGTGGTATTTGCAAACACAGAATATTAAAATAAACTTTACTAAAAGATGTATTTTATTATTCTGAGTTCAGGCATACTAAATTCGAATTTCTACCAGGTTCCCTGAGTCAGTTAGGATTATAAGAATGTAATAATCTTCACTGCCCATTCTGGCCTATGAGAACAGGTAGCCTTCAATAGTGAAAAACGAAAATGGCTGTAATTCACTATTAGAACATGCTACACACATCAGAGCATGTTCTATGACAGTGGGGCGTGGCTTGCACGCCGAGGGTGATGGCGGCGTGAGCCCGGAGCTCCGCGCCTATTCCCCGCAATTATCCTGTCTTCTGCTGCAGGGAGCCCAGCGCTGCGCCTGGAAAGCATCGATCCGGGCACCGGCATTGGTGGGGCGAGAGCGGAGCGGACAGGGGGCCGTTGGGAGGACCGGCCTCCGCCGGACCACGGAGAAGCCAGAGCCGGGCCGGGAGAACACCCAAAATGGCGGCCGCAGTGACGGACTTGTAACGTCCGGCTGCTTGAACCGAGGGCTGACGCCTGGGGGTGAAGCTGAGACCCGCTGAGGGTCGGAACCGGTGGAGAAGTGCCCCCTCCCCCCCGGAGGCCCTGTAGAGACCTCTCCTAGAAGCTCCGCGGAGCGGCAAAGCGGCTGCTGGTGAAAGCCCCGGGGAGGCTGCGTGGAGAGCGCTGTGCGCTGCGGACACCCTGTGCCCAGACTGGCGCGGCTGAGACCCGGCGAGCCGGAGGGATCCTGAACGCTCCCCCCTCCCCCCCCTGAGCTGCGCGGTAAGCCGTAACACCGAGCAGTCCACAGGGGGGGTGAAGTGAGGCGGGGGAGAGCGGCGAACATTTGGGGACTACCTGGATTGTTAACGGCGGAGGCGAGCACGCCAGGGAGTGACTGTACTTGCCAGCTGGGGGGCCCTGGCTGACTCCCGCCACGAGGGCTAGTGAGCCTCGCCCCCGGATAGCGGCGGGCGGCCGCTGGGAGTGAACCTGATCTCGGCGACATTAGGACATCGGTGCCCTACCACCCACGGCCCGGGGCGACACGCCCGTATCCCCCCGTGTCTGACCCCTACCCAGCGACGCTAACTGCAAACGCTGGATGCCCGGACAGGGGAGAATGACCTTGCTTTGAGAGAGCTAGCACGACGCTGAAGAGGCAGTGTGAAGGGCGAGCGCTGGACTGAGCCCCGAGAACTCCCGCAGGCCACGATGGGGAAGCCGAGAGGCAAGCAGGAGGAAGCGGCGGCCTCGGGGACGGCGGAAGGAGACATGGGGGAGCCCTCAGACCTGAAGAGGCTACAAGATCGTATCCTGGAGGCCATCACAGCAACGAGGGAAGCGCTGCATAATGATATTGCGCAGGTGGCGTCAGGGCTCGGCCTGCTCCGTGCCGACCACGACAAATTGAAAGACAGGGTAAAAGAGACTGAGGGGGCCCTGAAAGTTCTGGCTCCTGCCCACAAAACTCTTGAGGGCAAACTCACGGAGGCTCTAGACCGGATTCAGGTATTGGAGCGACGGGCAGAGGACGCGGAAAATAGAAGCCGCCGCAGCAACGTGCGAATCGTAGGCCTGCCGGAGAGCGAAGGGGGGACGGACTTGGTGGCCTACTGTGACAATTGGCTAAGAACTGTAGTGGCACCTGAGGGCCTGTCGCCCTTCTTTGCCCTGGAGAGAGCGCATCGGGTCCCATCCGGCCCACCCAAACTTGGCCTACCACCGAGACCCATCGTGGCTAAACTGCTGCACTACAGGGATAGGGACCTGCTCATGCAAAGAGCCCGGGACGATGGCCCGTTCCAAATCGCGAACAGTAAAGTCACGCTGTTCCCGGACTTCACGTTCGAGACGCAGAAGCAGCGGGCTTCCTTTTGACGATCAAGAAGGAGCTACGCGCAGAGGGCATCCAATACTCCTTGCTATTCCCTGCCAGACTTCGAATTGTGGTGGACGACAAAACGATGTTTTTCAACCTGGCTGCAGACGCTTGGGACTGGTGGGAAACCTACAAAGCGGGCACGGATGGCGCCAAGGTTCGAGAGGAGCGAGAAAAGGAGCGGGAAAGAGCGCCGGAGGGTCCGCGCAAATCGCAAAGACTGCGCAGGCGTCGTCGCGGAGCCGGGAGACCAACCGCTTCGCAAACGGAGGCTGAGCGCAAGGCTGCGCTGCAAGCAGTGATCGAAATTGGAACAGAAGGGGGCTCTCAATCCAAACGAGGCACGGACACAGAGACGCATGTGTCTGCCTCGGGCTCGGAGTCGGACCTGTCGGGGGTCCACGGTGCCAAGGACCCGGTGGTGACACCGCAAACAGCGGAAGAAATCCTGAACATCTGACTTGCGACTGATGGGTAGGGGGAGAGGGCCTTGAGGGGGTTCACCCGGTTAACGGGGGAATTAATTCCAGGCATGAGCGCTGGGTGACTGGCTATGCGCTGTTCTCAGTAGTGGAGGGATGGCAGCGGACCTGGGTCATGTAGCCCCCTTTTGGGCAAGGCCTCGCTCCGCACGCCCTTAAGGCACTTGCGGCTACGGCCGTGAACTAAACACTTGGGAGTTCTGAGTTAAGGGAGTTTGGATGGGGTCTGATATCTCGGTATTGGGGCCTGTTCTGGGGGGAGGGGGAACACCACAGTTGGGGTTTGGTGATGGGGGAGATTTGCAGACACAGACCTTGAATTCCTTAGGGGCTGAGCAATTGGGGGGTTCTGCTTGGGGACGGGGAGGGACCATCTTCCGCAGGAATGGATATAGGGAGGGGGAGGAGAACCATGACTTATGGGACAATGGCTAACTCAAATGTTTGGAAATTCATGACCTGGAACGTGAGGGGCCCACACACGATGCAACGCAGGCATAAAGTGCACGCCTACCTACAGCGGAGAGGGATCCACATAGCGCTCTTACAGAAGACACACATTACGAAGCAGGAAGGGGTGGCGTTACAGAGGAGATGGCGGGGGCAGGTTTTTCACACCTCTTACTCGGCCTACGCAAGGGGCGCTCTGATCTGGGTGAGGGCGGGGACGCCTTTTCAAATGACTAGACAGCTGATAGATCCAGAGGGGAGATTTGTAGTAGTGGAGGGCAGATTGCGGGGTAAAGCTATCGTTCTATGCAGTGTATATGCCCCGAATATAGACCAATTGACCTTCTATGCAAACCTATCGGGGACGCTGGCGCACTTCCTGGTGGGTCCGATACTCATGGGAGGGGACTTTAACTCCGTGGCGGACGTGCAATTAGATAGGTCCCACCCACCCCTGAGAGACTCCCCGGTACACCGTGTAGCCAAGGGTAGACGGGACTGGCAAGAGAGCTGGGGGTTAACTGATGCATGGAGGGCGCGGCACTCAACAGACCGGGATTACTCGTTCTACTCCGGGATGCATGAACTCCACGTTAGACTGGACGCGATATTGTGCACGCGAGAAGTGCTGTCGCAGGTTGCCTGGTCGGAATATCTGACGAGAACGATCTCAGACCACAATCCGCTTTTAATTCACTTAGACTGGATGACGGAAAAGCCTAGGGTGCCAACCTGGAGGCTCCGGCCGGAGACTTTAGAAGACCCGATACTCGGGGCGGCACTGGAGGAGGGGTTGGCACAATACTTTGCCAATAACGAGGGTTCAGCGACCTCTAGAGCAGTGGAATGGGACGCCTTCAAAGTGGTAGTGAGGGGACAGTGCATTGCGCAGGTCGTGGGCACGAGACGGGTACTGTTGACCGACCTAGAGAGGGCATACGCCAAACTGAGGGCAGTGGAGAGAGACCGACCGGGCCGGCCGGAGCTGCAGGGAACGGTTTGCTCGGCCCGGGAAGCGGTGGCGGTTGAAGTAGAGAGGCTACGGGCTTACGATCATCGGGCATACGCGCTGCGATCTCATGTAGAAGGCGATCGATCGGGCACTTTGTTGGCGTGGCTTGCTAACCCCGCGAAACGCTGCTCCCCTATCTTGCAAATTGCCGAGGAGGAGGGAAGTCTGTCCTACACCCAGTCGGCCATAGTGGACGGCTTTCAGAGATACTACGAGAAACTTTATAGTAGCACCCCGGGCGACCGAGGGAAGGAGGCAGAGGCTTTCCTGGACGACCTCACCCTGCCGTGCTTAGAGGACGAGCAGGCGGAGGATTTGGGGAGAGACATCGACTTAGGGGAGATTAGAAGAGCTATTAAGTCCATGGCCCGCAATAAGACGCCAGGTATAGATGGTTTGCCCGTTGAATTTTACGGCAAATTTGTGGACGCCTTAGCGCCGCGGCTGTTAGCTGTGTACAAGGAAGCGGGAACCACGGGTCGACTCCCCCAATCGATGCGGGAAGCGATAGTCATCCCGCTGCTGAAACCTGGCAGAGAAGGCAGCAGTCCGGCCTCCTATAGGCCGCTCTCGATGCTCACAGCTGACTATAAAATCTTAAGCTCTATTCTAGCATCGAGACTCCTGCCGCACATGACCACTCTGATCCACGTGGACCAGAACGGCTTTATCCCTACCCGGAACACGACGTTAAACATTAGAAGGCTTATCCGACTTATGGAAGATCTGCGAGAGAGGAGTGGAACCCGGCTTGCCCTCTCGGTCGATATAGAAAAAGCGTTCGATAGTCTAGAGTGGGATTATTTATATGCAGTCATGGAGCGCTTCGGGCTGGGCGTAGGCTATATCCGTTGGACGAAAGTGCTCTATACAGCGGCAGTGGCGAGAGTGCGAGTTGGGTCCCTGGTGTCCCGACAGTACCCAGTAGAGAGGGGCACCCGGCAGGGGTGCTCCCTATCCCCATTACTGTTCGCATTAGCGATCGAACCGCTGGCGGTGGAAGCCCGCAGGGGGCGATACTTCGCAGGCGTGCTCGCTAGCGACGGGCGACAGTTTATATCGCTGTACGCCGATGATCTCCTGTTGTTCCTCGCTAATGACGCAATAGAGCTCGATGGTGCGGAGGAATTGCTGGGACGTTTTGGCGACCTGTCGGGACTGAGGGTTAATTGGAAGAAAACGTGCCTCTTTCCATTGAAGGAGGACGCGGCCCGCCCAGAACACAGACCGCTACTCCATTGGGAGCCGACTTGTCTCCATTACCTTGGAGTTTACGTTTATCACACAGCGACGGCCTTGTTCGAGGGTAATGTGGAGAGATGCGTCAGAGGCCTGAAGGGCAGCATGGCATTCTGGGCCACGCTTCCCCTGTCCATAGCTGGTAGGATAGCTCTGTTAAAAATGGTGGCCCTCCCGCGGCTGCTGTATTACTTTCGAACGCTCCCGATCTGGATCCCCAGCTCCTTCTTCCGTCGACTTAGATCCCAGCTGACTACCTTCCTGTGGGGGACGGGCAGATGTAGAGTGGCGCTGGCGACACTCACCCGCCCGAAAGATGAGGGAGGCTTGGCGTTCCCTGATTATGAGCTCTATTACCTCGCTGCCCAGTTGCAGGTCTTTACGCAAGAGGTAGCTCGTGTTTACCGGGGCCCAGAAGATGGGCGACTGCGGGGCACGCCACGGCACATACTAGCCTACATCGCTCTGGGACAGAAACTCGCCGCCCGGGATTTATCCCTTGAACAGGATACATTTCGGCGCTGCTGGAACCGAGCACAGAAGCGGGCAGGGATTACGCACCCCTACGCCCCGGAGATGCCACTGGGCATGTTGACTGCCCTGCCCCATGGAGGCGATTGGTCCCGCCTGCAGCAGTGGGAGGAGGCGGGAATACAGGTGATAGGGGATCTTTTCGACAACGGGGAGCTCCTCCCGTACCTGGCCCTCCAGGAGCGATTTGATCTCCCACGCGGGGGTTATCTCCTTCACGCAGCTGTGATAAGAGCTATGCAGAAACACTGGGGACTGGGATTGGCGGAGCCGGAGACGGCCATGGCGTGCCAATACACCATGATGGCGGCGGGAACGGTGAAAGCGGTGTCTTGTTTATATAACAGAATGCTCCACGAGCACTTGCCGCCCCTCGATGCGCTGAAACTCAAGTGGGAGACTGACCTGGGCAAGCCCATCCCGGACACGACGTGGGCACAACTGGTGCGAAGGGCGCGTAATAGCACAAGGAACGCTCGGTTTCAAATTATTCATTATTATATACTGCACAGGGCATACATGACCCCTGGGAGAATCCTGAGATAGTTTGGCGCGACTGATGCGAAATGCCCCCGCTGCGCGGCAGGAGGAGCAGAGCTGGTGCATATGCTCTGGTCGTGCCCGGCCCTATCGGACTATTGGCGGTCCGTGGGTGGGTCCATGAACGAGGTGACGGGCCGGACTGTTGACTATGATGCAGCGGCGTGCCTCCTGCATTGGTTCCCACATACCCCCAAAAACAAGCTTTCAAGCAAATTCATAGATATGGGATTGATGGTAGCCAAGCGCGAGATAACTAGAAACTGGAAGGCAAGGACGGGCCCGACGCATAAGAGGTGGTACAACGAATTTCTGAAGTGGGCGGCCTGCGACAGCACACATAGATATCAGATGGCGCGCAGAACTGCTAATGAAAGGGCGCTAGAACAAGCAACGGCCTGGGAGGTAATGGTTCAAGGCCTCAGGGATAGTGGAATGGTGGATGATGGGGAGGACCTAGACGTGGCCGGGAACAGCACATTACAATAAACTGGAGTTATGAGGACCGGTAGAAGGGAAAGCCTGAAGTCCAAGGTTAGAGGTACACCTCAAGAGGCTCCTGTGCGGAAGGTGGGTTGGGGGGGGGGAACAGGGGGGGGGTTAGAATCTTTGAACTGGAGGGGAGTTGGGGGGGGAGTTCAGGGTTTCCTTAGTTGAGGACGGAAAAGTAGGCACACACACAAATCCGAGACAATACTCCTGCAGAAGAAACACCAGGCATGTGGGCGCGGAACCATTGCTGCCGCCCGGCCCCCGGGATGTGGGCCTGCAGGCTGTGTACACGTGATGTTGACATACCAGACTGTGGCACTGTGATTGATACTGAATGTGCGTAACTATTGGCCTGTGTAAAGTGTGTTTACAATAAAAATTACTTTAAAAAAAAAAAAAAAAAATCAGAGCATGTTCTACCTTATACTTTCAATGCACCCTGCCCTTGGGCCTACCATAGGGGTGTCTAATATGAAGCAAATGGAAGGCTTACGGACTGGCAAGTGGGTGCACTTGGCCAAGTCGACACGGCAGTGCTAGACTGCAAACAGGCCTTGCACTGCCAGGCCTGAGACACACTTTACAGGCTGCTTCTGTGGGTGGCACAACCAGTGTTGCAAGCCCACCAGCAGTATTTGATCTACAAGCCCTGGGCACACATGGTGCACTGTACTAGGGGCTGACAGTAAATCAAATAACCCAATTGTGGAATAACCAATCAGTACATCAATTTAACATAGGGAGCACTTGCACTGTGGCACTGATTAGCAGTGGCACCGTGCCCAAAGCATAAATCCTTCAAAAACATATCAAAACAGAGGAGGCAATCCGTCAAAAATGGAAGGGAGACTCCCGCCAATGATGTCAGGTCTAACAGGCTGTTAAATTATTATTACAATCTATTTGACAAACAACATCCATTCTGTTTGACTTAAAACTAGAGAAAACTGCCTCTAGCAGTGGAGTCTTTTCACCTTCAACACATGTTCAGCCCATGCACATTATATTTGCAGCCTTTACTCAATCGGTTTCGAGTATCACTCAGATACCTGCTTTGTTCCCTCACTGGCTCAAAGATTGATTTTGGTCGAGTGATACCAATCACCATTTCTAAATACTGTAGAGTACAAGTGTTACAATAATTTTACTTTATTTCCCCTTTTCCTATCCATACCCAAATGTTGCTCAACAAATGGAACATTGCCTGATTTCATATTAGGTATATCAAATGTTGCTATTACTTTTGCTTTTTCAATTTCATATAGCCTTGTTTGCCATTGTGATTCCTCTATCTTGGCATTCTTCTGACTCTGCCTGACCTCATCAGCTCTTCCTTTCCCATTAGTATTCTGGGAACTTGCAATTGTAATTGTAAATTGTATTTATATAGCTCTTATCTCCCTATATGAGGCTTTGAAGTGCTTTGGGGCAAGTAGCATCCTACTCTGGAACGCGAGATTTGAGGTTAGTATATTAGTCATTTTTTAGCTTTTCTTCTCTTTTCTTTGTGCATTAGTTGTGTTAGGTTTGCGTTCTTGATTGTGTGTGTGTGTGTAGTAGTTTAAAGTAGGAATAGAAAGATGTGGCTGTTTCAACGTCAGAGATCAGATCATCTATGTTTTTTCTCTCACATCCGTACAAACCACTACTGCTCATTTTTCATTTACTTTCTTATAATTGTTTGAGTTTGGATTTAAAAGAATCTTTGCTGCAGTGACTTTTCATTTACCCACAATAGCTCGCTTGAGAAAAATATGTAGTATCATAAAAACTATTAATAACTGTTAGTTAAAAAGTGA
This sequence comes from Lissotriton helveticus, assembly GCF_964261635.1. Taxonomy (NCBI): domain Eukaryota; kingdom Metazoa; phylum Chordata; class Amphibia; order Caudata; family Salamandridae; genus Lissotriton; species Lissotriton helveticus. Next base: position 222,613,244 of record NC_136069.1, read on the forward strand.
AAACATTACTACATATATATATTTATAATGTATTTATTTAAATTATTTCAGTAGCGTGGACCTAGCCACTTATAAGTAATATGTGAAACAGTGAAAAGTTACACACTGAATAGTGGGGAGATAACAGAAAAGATCAACAGGAAAGCTATAGTCAGAATAGATATGCTTCTAGGTCTTTCCTGGAAGATGTAAGGTTAGTGCTTCGGAGCAGAGTTCCATACTCTGGGAGTTAGGTATGAAAACGCCTATCTTGTTTTGCCTTTTGTGGTCTTAGGTATTTTCAGAGTTAGTCGATTTCTGCTTCTTGTTCCTCATTGCCCACCAGTTGAGTTTGCTGCTCAGAGATGGCGGTAGGCTGGTTTAAATTGCAATAGTTGGAGGAGATTTACAAGCCCCTTGCTTCACATTTGCACCGCCGCTGCATCACTTTATGTGACGCAACGGCGGCCTCAACAATGCGCCACGTTGCAGCCCATTTACGTGATACATCTAGGGAGATGTGACACGTTGTAAACTTGCCACCACATTATGCCTGCATCAAGTATAATGTATGTAGGGTGTGCATTCCCACACAGGAAAGCCTCGTAGAAGTGATGCAGTGAAATCTATAAGATTTCACTGCATCACTTCTAGGACGCCACTGCGTTAAAACCTTACACCTGCTTGGAGCAGGCGTAAGGAGTGACGCAGCACAATAAGTATAGGCCTCCCCATGTATTCCTGAAGTTGCGTTGTATTTGCGACACAACTCCAGCAATGCTTGACTTTGGCACCAAGAGATGCGTCAGAATGTCTGACGCATCTGTCAAACCTTGCACCATTGTGCGCCATATTGTAAATACAACGCATCCATGGTGGCGAAAGGGTTTTGCACGCAGGCGCAGGGAAACTGGTGCATCTCTGCTCTAACGCAGAGATGTGTCAGTTTCTGGTAAATCTGCAGCTTAAAGTCTATTCAAGCTTCAAGTGCTCACCAGTGAGGGATTTTCAGGATGGGGGAGATGTGATCTGATGTTTTTTGCTCTTGTGAATAGTCGGGCAGGATTGCTCCTTTCTCATATATATTCCAATAAATAATAATAAAGCCATCAGCAGACCCAAAACACCCTAGTCAGGCCTGCATGCTGCAAACAGTCACCACCCAGGCTAAACCAATGGCGCACCCATGCTGCCTGCCGCTCCAGCTCTTCTTTAAATAGTGACTGCTGTCAGAGGCTGCAGGCAGGGGCAAGGAACAGAGAGAGCCTGGTCCACACGAGGGCCACTGCACTTCTGATTCTTTCTGACGTGGTTACAAGGGTAAGCACGTCATCAGCCGCTACCCAAAATCCCACACATGTCTCAACAACAACGAAAACCCCGTGGGCAGCAGGCAAAAAAAGGCAGGGGAAATGTGGTTTTACATTGGTGAATAAGGTCTGTGCTAAACGTACACAGGATTTTAGCCCCTGTGAATAGACGTACTTGACTTTACTCGTCGCCATGAAAATAATACCGTGCATTGTTGCAGTGACTATGCTCTCCCATCCTTCTAATTTTCCCTCCATCTTTGACATGAAATGTGTGCTGAATATCACGAAGTCCTGTAGCTGGTGAAGGCACCTCTTGCAGCAGTCACGCTGCGTACCTAATTACGTGCGTTCGCAGACTAACACGTAGAGAGCTTGGGAGCGATTAATATTCCGCAGTCAACGTTTGCATAAATAAAACGCATATTTCGTCGTATCTGGTACATATGCGAGGAGGGCGGGAAACTGCACCACAACAACTGATCATCTCTCTCTCCATCCGCCAAGAGTCCAGGTAAACAAAGGAAGGCATGTATTATTCAGACCTGGAAATTACATCCGATGTTTTTCACATGAAATGGGTCTGACGCCATCCATCCTCAGGTTCATTCCTCAGTGTAAACACTTCCCTCCCCCCACAACAAGAGGGTCACTTCTCCCACATCTGTCGGGGTACAGGTTCTTCAGTGTAAACACCTTCGCCCAGGGCTTTAAGTGGGATGAAAAAACTGCGGGGTCTTTCAAGGGGTCGTGGCTGGGCAATGTAAATAAGGGCGTGGCTTATAAACACGTAAGCTAAAAATGTGTGCTTAGCATAGTGTGCCACCCGACTGGTATTTTGCTGTTTCTGTCATTGCATCCAGATATATGATACAACAATTAACATCATACCTACAACAAGTCAGGACTATTAGCTTTGTCAATGGTTGTTAGTTGCATGAGATAAATAAGCAGCAACTATGACGTGTATTAATATTGAATTGGTGACACCACACAATGTTGCTGCTCCCGAGTTTCAAAAAGAGAAGGGAAATCCAGAGAGAAAATGACTCTCTTTAAAGGATTTCCCTTCCCCTATAACGCTCGAAATATACCGCCTGTGCCAGGGCACAAAACAGAGCCCGATAGAGACCCGTTTCGAGGCCTCCTTAAAAAAACTGCCCATGCTCAGACCAGGTGAGACCCGGCCCACTTAAAGCCCTGTCTTCACCCCCACCCCCTCCGCGCCAAAGCAAGAGAGTTACTTTTCTCACATTGGTCCGGACTCAGGTTTTCGCGTCACGGTTGTTTCAAATTGTGATCTTCACAAGAGGCCCACGTTGTGAAAGATAGGTTCAAATTCCTTTTAACTGTGTGACTTTCATCTATTTCAGACAATGCTGATAGGAATTCGTACAGCGCAACCCTAAGGGTTTCCTAGTGCTAAGGGTAGTGTTGGGATTGGCCCTTTCTGCAGGGTCACCCCCATACTTTTTGTCTTCCTCTTCCTCTTTTTGCTGAATTTGTTTTTTGTTGGCTTTAGGAATATCTGCACTTTCCCACAGCTAACCAATGCTGAAGTGCTTGGGCCGTCTCCCTAAAACATGGTTTGATTGACTTATCCACAATTGCCATGTTTAATTTACGTATAAGTGCCCAGGGCCTGTGAATTGAATGCTACCAGTGGGCCTGCAGCACTGATTGTGCCACGCACTTAAGTAGCTCTTTCAAACATGCCTTAGGCTGCCACTGCAGAGCCTGTGTGCAGTTTACACTGCTATGTCAACTTGGCATTTTAAACCCCATGCCAAACCTTAAACTCCCCTTTTATTACATATAAATCACCCCTGAGGTAGACCGTAGTTGGCCCATAGGGCAGGGTTCTGTCTTATTAAAATGTATCAATGAAGGAGTATGCAGTTCCTATGGGGCGGGAAGAAAGAGGAAGGAGACTAGGTTGGTCAAACCTACTCATTTTATTTTCCCACACATCACTTCACATCTACAACACAAGGTCCCTCACACGCACTTCACCCGTACGGCTTGGAAAACGCTCTCCGACAAAGAGCCCCTCATAGGGTGCCTGTCAGGCATTGCAGTGCCGGCCTGACGAGGAGCAAGCCCTATGATGAAGCATGACACCCAGCTGGGTGTGTGAGGGCCCCACTTCCCAAATTTGGATACACCCACACTCTACTCTGGAGTAGGGGTGTTGACCAACCTAGCCTCCTTCATATTTCTTCCCGCCCCATAGGACCTGCATACTCCTTCGTTGCTGCGTTGATTTATTTTAGGCCTGTATGCTGGACATACAAGCGCCCCTTCTTCCTCATTTGTATTAATAATTAAAAGGTAGAACATGTACTTTTAAGTTTTACATGTCCTGGTAGTGTAAAGCTCCCAAATTCGTATGGCACTACAGTGAATTCTACCCCTCCCATATCTTAACATTGGGGATTCCTTGTTACATCTAATAATCTGTAATTCCCAAAGGGAAGTATGTAGAGCTATCATGTTTAGCACCTATGGATCATCTTTGATGGTAAAGTTGAATTTATCTTCACATATTTAAAAATGCCACTTTAAGAAAGATGGTATTTTTTCTGATCTTAGCCTTGTATGCCTGCAGCCTGTCTTCATTACATGTCTGGTGTGGGTGCCAGATGGGTTTTGTGCATTCCCTCTAGCCAGCCACACTCAAAGGGAGCTTAGGTGTGACTTGATGGGCCATCCACATCCTGATGGGGCATCCTGTGCAGGATGGGAGGAAGGAGCTGGACACAACCTCACACCTGAATAGGCAGTGTCCTGTCCCCACTCAAAAGACTGCTTAACATCCTGTAATGAGTCTAAAGCCAGGGCAGGAAGGAAGGACATCTGTGCACCTCAAAGTCCTTCTTTGAAGTCTCCCCCACTTCAAAGGCACCACTGGGTATAAGAACTGGACTTCTGGCCCTACCACTTCAGTACACTTCTGGACATGTGTATATTCTACCAGGAAGAAGGACTGCTGTGCTGCTGAATGACTGCCACTCTTTTGGAACACTGCTCTAGAAGAAGTGCTTTCTTGCTGTGCTGACCTGCTGCCCTCGTTGCCTGGGTGAGAAGGACTAGACTCACATCACTTGAACCCAGAACCAGAGTGACTCCAAGGCTTGCTGGCTTGCCTCCTTATTCTCAGGGACCTAGAAGACTTCCAACTCGCCTGCCTCAGCACTGAGACTCTGCCACCTGTGAGTCTGCCCAGCCAATCCAGTCCTGGGCCCTTGGAAGTGGGTCTAAAGTGAAGCTACACCTGGATCCCATGCATTGGCATCAACGCAAGGGCCTCAGAACCAATGCATCTCTTACACTGCGGACGCATTGCTGCTGTTGCAGCAGTCAACCCTGACGCATTGCTTACTGCACAGTGCATCAACTTCATTCTCAACACATCATCGCTGTAGTGCTGCCCGGAACTTATGCATTACCTACCTGTGTGGATCAGATGACGCTTCACCTCCTCTGCACCCAGCATCTCGTCTTCGACAATGATGCAACTAAGGTATTTTGCATCAGGCCAAAGATGGTCCCTGTATCCGACACAGGCTCCGTTGTGGTCAGCCTGAACTTTTGAAATTGATTTGTTCTAGCAAGACTAGATAGCCCCGGTGCTCTATGCTTTTAACCACTACATTTCAGTTTATTCTTTAAAAATTCATAACTCTGGTTCTACTAATTCAATTATTGTTGTTTTGGTCTTGGTTTGTTCAATAAATTAAGCTCGTATGGTATCTTGAGTGACATCTCGCTTGAGTGGTGAGCAGTCACAGAGTGGATACACTGAACAGATCTGTGCTTTTGAAAACTGGTCTAGGTTATGAATAGCTCTGTGACGAGTTCACAGCATTTGAAGATTACCCATAGAGATACTGGTTGCTGGTGCAGCTCAGGCAAATGAACGGTCTCTTTTTCCCAAATCCATATGGAATCTGGCAGCAACATTCTGCATCATCTAAACTATGGCCTTAAAATATTTTGAGATGCCAGCATATAAGGAGCTGAGGGGTTGAGTGTGCCCCAAGGGCGTAGGCACATCCCTGCTTTGGGCACACTTATATGGTTCCTTGTAGTTATACAACTGACTCCTAACTAACTACAAGGAACCATATAAGTGTGCCAAAAGCAGGGATGTGCCTACGCCCTTGGGGCACACTCAACCCCTCAACAAGTCCGACACATCAGGCCAGTTGTGTCACCTGCCGGAGCACCTTCAACTTCCACAAACACAATTAAACCATCATACACAAACCACTTTCCAAAATTTAGCAGTGCGCCACGCCAACATCTTTATTTAGAAGCATATAAGGAGCTGCCATAGTTAAGGCAGGGCAAGAACCACTACATTTACAGTTTTATGGCAATGTATGATGAGCACAAGGAAGATGTTTTTTAAAGTGTCATGCAATAATAGCAAAAAAGAAGTCAATGTATCCACTTGTATTGAGCACTGCTTTATGTGTGTTTGTGTGGGGAGCACCGGTGCTCATTGTTGAAGACTATGATATTTTTGTTTATTGACTGCCAATAACATTTGAGAAATTCTTTCTAGCTTCACAACTACAGTGACGGTGCCAATGACGTGGCAAATAGTCATATGGTTAGATATGGCTGACAGGCTCACTTTTCTCAAGGGAGTAAATGCGGACTGCCAATGCTTGCTCACCTGTCGATGTCTGCATGTGCCTGCCCATTTGGCCTCAGCGTCTGACCAGTGTCACCCAGAAGCCCCACTTAAGCATGTCAGAGGACACTTGGAAGAGTGTCACTCATGAACTACAGCCTCAGGTACCATACCCATCACTGGAAGGTTGGCCTACGGCAGCCTGAGTCTCAGCACTGGTTTACCACCACATATCACAAATCCATGTGGTGGTCTCAATCTAATGAAATGTGCCCATGGCAGCCTACATCTAATGTTACTGTGACCAGGTATTGTTATTTGAAGCCATATTATGGAGTTGATTTTTTCCCTTCATCCCATTTCAGAGCTTGTGTGCATCGTTTTTTAAGGTCTCGTCTGAGACAGCCATCCGCTGCTTGCAAGACATTTTGTTAACTAAGAGGGGCTTTGAGCACGCCCATTGCTTACCATTCATTGGCTTCATTGTTATTCTTATTTATGGGCCTAAATTGGTCAGTGCATGCTTGTTTCACTTTGTGTTCGTTTCTCCCCTCTGTGGAGTATGGACCAAGTACTGATTACTTCTTTTTGATGAGGGTCTTTCTGCTACTTGAGCTGGGATTGGGATACTTTTCTTTCTTCTTCCTTCGTCATTCTTGTTGTTGCTTGTTCCCCTGTTCCCCTTCCTGCATCATTGCTTGCCTGTTTTTGCATGACCCCCTCACACGTCATTGGTTGCTCCTTCGTTGTTCCCCTCCTCCATCGTTGCTTGCCCCTTCGATAGTTGCCCATTATTCCTTCCCCATCCCCACTACCCTCTGTTGTTGTTTGCCCTCTGACACTCACAACCTCTTCCTTCCACCTATTGTTGGTTGCTTCATCCCAACAGACCCTCCCATTTCCAGCCTGCCCCCTACCTCCTACTGTTGCTTGCCCGTACCACCTGCACCCTCCTGCCTAAAATAACCCATTAACAAAGCAAAATAGATCTCACACACACAATAGCTATTTGGCTTTATCAATGAGTTTTCTAGCCATGTTGTACAGCAGGGCAGCTGCTGTGCAGCACGGTTGAAAGTAATTTTTAAAAACGGTACAGCGCAGCCAGTTTTGACCATATCATAATGCTTTGTTTTGACTTTCAGCCATGCTGCTGTAGAACATGGCTAAAAAACACTTTGACAAGCCAATAGATCATACATAGGCGAAACCTATTAGCTTTGCCACTGCTGGTTTTTGTATGCAGGCTGCTGTGTCCATTAACAAAGTGTCATATTTTCAACAAGCATTGGCAAAGCCAATAGGTCTCACTTATGCAAGAGCTATTGGCTTTGGCAATGTGTTTTAGCCATGGTGCACAACAGTTTCGCTACTAGTCAGCATGGCTAGATGTTTTTTTTTAAATTCTTTTTATTGAATACATGTTTAACTTGCAATAGTTCGGTTACAGAATAATGAATATACATTCATGGCATGGATAGAAGTTTGTGGTGTGGGGGGGAGTGTGGTAGATTGAGTGGAGTGGGGTAGAGTGTGGACGATTTGGGTAAATGGTAGTGGAGTAGAGTGAGGTAGATTTGAGACGGGGTAGAGTAGGATAGATTGGAGTGGGGTAGAGTGGAGTGGAGTAGAGTAGGGCAGATTGGAGATGCATGGGTTAGATTGGACTGGGGTGGAGTGAGGTAGAATGAAGTAGAGAAGTGGGGTAGACTGGAGTGGGATAGATTAAGTTGGATAGGTTGGCATGGGGTAGATTCGAGTGGGGTAGATTCGAGTGGGGTAGATTGGTGGGGAGGGGCAGATTGGAGTTGGGTGGAGTGGGATGGATTGGGGTGGATTGACGCAGGTTGGAGTGGAGTGGGTTACATTGGAGAGGAGTGGGTTAGTGTGGAAGCGAGTGGAATAGAGTAGAGTGGAGATTGGAGTACAGGTGAGTGTAGTGGGGTAGATTGTGGTAGACTGGTTTGGGGTAGATTGTGGCAGATTAGAGTGGCATACATTGGAGTGAAGTGGGATAGACTGGAGTGGGTAATTTTGGAGTGGGGTAGATTTGAGTGGAGTGGGGAGATTGGGTAAATTGGAGTGGAGTGGGGTAGATTGAGGTAGAGGGAAGTGAGGTAGACTGGAGTGGAGTGGGTAGAGTGGGTTGGATTGAGTCAGGTAGATTAGAGTGGAGCGGGGTAGATTGGATTGGAGTGGAATTGATTGAGCAGAGTGGGTTCGATTAGAGAGGAGTGGGGTAGATTGGGATAGAGTGGGGTAGATTGCGGTAGACTGGATTGGAGTGGATTGGGGTATATTGTAGTGGAGTGGGGTAGATTGGTATGACGTTGGACTGGGGTAGATTGTAGTGGGATGGGGTAAACTGGAGTGGGGTAGGCTGGAGTACATTGGAGTGTGGTGGATTGGTGTAGATCGGGTAGATTGGGTAGACTGGGGTGGAGTGGGGTTGAATGGGGTAGATTGGAGTGGCATTGTGTAAATTGTAGTGGAGTGATGTACATTGGAGCAGAGAGGGTTAGAGTGGGGGGTAGAGTAGAGTGGTGTGTGGTAGAGTGGAGTGGGGTTGATTAGAGTGGGGTAGAATGGGGTGGAGTGGGGTGGGGTAGATTGGAGCAGGGTGGATTGGGGTACATTTGGGTGGAGGGGGTTAGATTGGAGTGGATTAAGGTAGTTTGGAGTGGAGTGCGGTAGACTTGGGTAGATTTGAGTTGTGTAGATTGGAGTGGGGTAGATTGTAGTGGAGTGGGTAGATTGTGGGAGAGGTGAGTGGAGTCGGGTAGAATGGAGTAGATGGGGTAGAGTGGAATGACTGGGTGGATTATAGTGGTGTAGCTTGGGGTCAATTTGGAGTGGTGTGGGGGTAGATTGGAGTGGAGTGTGGTAAATTGTGGTAGACTGGATTGGGATAGATTGTGGTAGATTGGAGTGGATTGATGTAGATTTGAGTGGAGTGGAGACTGAAGTGGATTGGGGTAGATTAGGGTGGAAGTGATTAGACTGCAGTGGAGTTGGGTAGATTGAGATTGGGGTAGATTGGAATTGAGTGGGGTAGACTGGGTGGAGTGGTCTGGATGGGGTCGATTGGAGTGGTGTACATATTGGTAGATTGGATTGGAGTGGGGCAAATTGGGGTGGATTGGGGTAGATTGTGTGCCGTAGGGTAGGTTGGTATATAGTGGTGTAGACTGGAGTGGAGTGGAATAGAGTTGAGGTTGAAAGTTAGGTGTATCGTGATGTAGACTGGAGTGAAATGGGGTAGATTGGAATGGGTATATTAGGGTATATTGGAGTGGAGTGGAGTAGAGTAGAGTAGATTAGAGTGGAGTACGTGGTGTGGAGTGGAGTGGAGGGGCATAGAGTAGAGAGGCAAACATAATAGTGGCATAGAGTGGAGTGGTGTGGAGTAGCATGGCGTGGAGTAGCCTGTCATAGAGTGCGGTAGAGTGGAGTGGCCTGTCGTACAGTGAATTGGCATGTCGTGGAGTGGAGTGATGTGGAGTGTCATAAAATGGAGTAGTGTGGTGTAGAGTGGAGGGGCAAAGACTGGAGTAGAGTGCTGTAGAGTGGATTAGTGTGTGCATGGTGAGGTAGCGCACTGCCATTACAGACCATACATTTTCAATTGAATTGACCATTAAATTTGCACAGCCATACAGTTTTACAGCGCACAAAAGATAATATGTGGAAATGTCTTCAGCTAGTGTACTGATGTGCTTTGATCGTATTCAAATATTTGTTTCCATCACACTTCAGAATTACATAAAAGTAAACTTAATTTGTACTTTCCCAATTTTGCTTTATTCTGAAATATCAGCGTAGTTAATTTTTTTGTTGTGTGCTAGAAAAACGTCATTAGTTACGCATTCCCCTCCCCCTGCCCTGAGGCCTAAAACCCTGCCCCTTTCTATACAGTTCCCCGACCCCCTTCCAGCCACGCATTGTCCCTAAAACTACCCCAACCCCTTCCACTGCCCTTAGGCCTAACACCCTAACCCCTAATTTAAATAAACTACCCGACCAGCCCTATACACTACCACAACCTCTCCACTATCCCTGAAAACTACCTTGACCCCCAACACGAGCCCTGAAAACTACCCCAACCATGAAAACTACCTTGAACCCCCAAGCCCTAAAAAATACCCAACCGCCACACACTGAAAATGACTCCCCAACCCATACAAACTCGGCCCGGCCTGACTGTTTCCCCATTTGGTTGTATGATAGAGGCAAGCATGGCTAAACTACATGTGCCTCTACAACGCAGCCTAAACCACAAACGCATCTTAATCACGCATTCCTTTACCATGCAATTTTGTGGTAAAGGCATGAATGGCAAAGGGGTATGCATGTCTAAGGTCATATTTTAGACACTGTGCCACTATTCTTATACATTACAAACAACTATAAAACATGCAATAAAACATTCTAGGTATTATTAATAAGGTTTTGCAGGGGTGTTGTCTTGGTGCAGAGTGATGAAAAGCATGGAGTCGATTTATTTACAATTATAAAGGCTTGCTATCCCAGCACAAAATTGGCATGTACAATATAACAGCAGTAACCTTCATAAACAAGTTTGGAGGAAGCAGGTCGAAGAAGCTGTCAGAGATTGGGCAGGAGTTATGGGAGTTTTGTCAGGAGAACAAAATACATGTATTAGTTCAGTAAATACCAGGGAAGGAGAATTTAGTGCTAGATTGGAATTTGCGCATTCTTTGAGATTTCAGCGATTGGATGTTGAGGATAAAATATTTTCAGAGGATAGACTCGTATCTAGGACTAATAGAAGTGGATTTGTTTGCATCCCGTTTAATATATCAAAAGGCTGTTTCCAGAAGGTGATAACCCATTTCACTCACATTCTCCTTCAAACTCACAGAATATCCTCAAGGACAGTATGAAATGCTACTTATCTGTTCTATGCGCAGCATTTAGAAGAGCAAGAGCATTCCAAGGGGGATATATTTAAGCGTTGGGGAAGTTCTACTTCTGGATTGTTGACTGTATTGTGATGTTATATAATTCTTTAAACAGCTACAGGGGTGGCATTAAAAAGGATAATGCATATTGATAGCCTCCGGTCGTGTAATGACCCAGTACCCAGTGCCCTACATTCATAGATCCATATATGTAACCTCTTTCTTCATTAATGCACCACATCTTCATAAAGAAATATAAGGCCAGGAGGTACAATTCAATAAAAATGTCACAACATTAACATGCTATAAACGACCATTGCTTTAAATTTAGGCACGTGTCTTATCCTAAATGCTTGATGTCAGAATGTAGAAAACATCTGGAGAAAAAATGCTTATTTGTGTTAAAATAAAAGTGCCTTTGTGACAAGGAACAAACTTTAAATGGAAATATGACAGCCATGTAAAATAGGATCCATTTGGCAACATAATCATTATTGTGCTCCATAGAGTTATCCAAGAATAGAAGATGTATAGGATTTATTTCTATTAAATGCATGCATTATTTTCTACACGCTGAAACATGGGAATGTGTTCAAATTGCTTGCATTACAGCAAGTCTAAGTACGAATTCACAAAGCCCTTAAGAGGTTACTTTTTCTATTTGGTGAAACCTTGAAATAAGTTCAAATGTCATATAGGAATATCGTTTGTGCGCTGTAAAACTGTATGGCTGTGCAAATGTAATGGTCAATTGAAAATGTATGGTCTGTAATGGCAGTGCGCTACCTCACCATGCATACTCCACACTAATCCACTCTACAGCACTCTACTCCAGTCTATGCCCCTCCACTCTACGCCACACTACTCCATTTTATGACACTCCACATCACTCCACTCCACGACATGCCAATTCTCCAAGACTTAGTGGTGATTTGCAAACTCCTTTTAGGATGCAGGGAAGGTCCCCTGCATTGCCGTGAACAGCGTGCCCCCCTCCTCAGTTCATCATGGCATCACGTATTGAGATCCAGAGCGGGGTTTGTGGTCTAGGAGACACACACCATGTGACTCTCTTTACCAAGCATGACTGATGTCAGCTCTCCAAGCTGCAGAAGGGCTCTGCCAGTTACCTACAACTGTACCCTTTGCCCATCCACGTAGGACATGAATATCACATGTGCATACTTATCTGCTTGTTTAGAGGATACATTTGTTATGTTATGTTATGTTATGCTATGTTATGTTGATTGATATAGCATTGCTAATCACCAGATAGGGTATGCAGGCACTGTAGCAGGCATGTAGGCGTAGGACTGTGGAAGTTGTGAGTCAACCTCTTGTGGGAAACATGTCATACTAGAATCCATTTTAATTGCTACAGCCAAGTAGTACCTACAATGGAGAGTTAAAGAGTGCCCGCATAGTAGATGTGAATTGCAGGGCTCCTCCAGGACATTCCAGAGATCATTTGTAACGGGACTGGCTTTTGGGTGTGCAATAGAGCAAACAGAGAGCCCATTTGTAACTTAGGGATTTCCACTGCCTTTTCCTGCCACTTTGCCACATTCACCGGAACGTCTGGATCCGTAAATGGTAATAAAGTGGGGCATCCTTGTTCTACTTCGTACCCTTGCTTTGGTTTCTCATGACAGGAGACTTGCAGCTCCACCTCCCTACTAGCATCTGTAACAAAAACTTTGTATGGATCAGTTTGAGTGAAATAAGTAAAAGGACGAGCACTGCCTAGAATCAGTCTCAACTGACTGTTGGAATGCACTATTATTGTTGCAGGGAGTCTGTTTGAAAACTGAAGAATGCCTGGGATCACAGAATGTCAGTATGTATGGACTGAGGCACCGTACCACATCAGTACTTATGGGGCCCAAATCCTGACTAGCTTGTAGTGCCTTACATGCCCTCCTAACCTTCCCAGAGTAACAGGTAGTTGGCACCCCAGAACACAACACTCTAGTCCCCTCAGGGAACTGGAGTAACGGATCATCACCTTTCATTCTCTCACTCATGTATGTTCACAATAAACAGAAAAGAGGCACAAAGAAAGTTTACAATATTTATTGGAACTATCACGCTCTATTATGTAGCAACCGTGCTGCAATTAGAAAACATAAACAACTGAGCAGTATAATTAGCCTTACTAATAAACTGTATATAATGAATAGACCTGTCATGGCGAATGATATATCTGCCTAAGCCTACCCTCACTACGTGAGCACAGTGATATAGAGGTGATCTCTGGGATTAGTACTGGCCTCCATACCTGGCATTTGCCGTTAGCTGGTCTGCATCTCAGATTGTGCAGAGCTTGAGCGCTCGTCCCGGGACCTTTCTTCTGGTAGAAATCCTCCTCTCTGTTTTGAAAACGGTTTATGTATTTTTTTTAATAGGTGTTACGGACCAACCACAGAGAAATACAAGACACGATGTTGTTCGAACTTGTACGAAATGTCCAGACTAAGTCCCAGGAGAAGTGCTGAATAGCAAAAGAAATTTGCAGCCTATTTCTAAAATAATAGTTTGACACAAACGTGTTACTTTGTAACATGTGCAAAGCAAAAGCGGCCTACAACCTACAGTTAGGCTAATATAGGGGAGAACCACAGTGGGCCTCACAGGGAACTCACGATATAACTTCCTGCAACCTCGGTATAAAGGTGGAACAGAAACCTACTGTTCGTGTACATTGATTTCTGCAACAGAAACCAGGGTCTCCACACCAGCGGAAACTGAGAAATTCTTTGTGCGCATGGGTTGGCGTAGTGACCTCCAATTCCTCCAGCCAGGTTTAGGACCAGAAACCTGAGAACTTCAGTCAGACCGCAAGGAGACACTACCTGGACCTGCTTTGAGGAAGAGAGCTAATTGGCTGCTCAAGCAGTTCATCAGAGGTGCAGATGAATGAAGGGGACGCTGCTCAGAAGGAAAACCGCCATATCAGCGTGAGCTCAAGATGTTCACTTCAGCACCACTGGAGGACCTACATCTCTTTATGAGGGAGTCCTACAATGCCCCCGTTGTGGACAGAACTCTGTGTCCCCTTGAACAGAAGATATTAAGGAATACAAATAGGTGCAAGTTCTGTTCTGTCTAAACACTCTTATTGATACTAAGTTGATATGTATGAGACAATTTCTCCATTTCAATGCAAACTGCTAGAATGAACGGTACTATTTTTGTTTCCTAGAGGGTTATGGATATCGGCTGGCCAACCTTGCACAGAGGTTTGCGGTGCTTGTATCGTGGCTATCACAGCTACTTCAGTCTTTTCAAGTCGACCTTAGGCAGCGTGCATGCGTTGTCTGCAAGACTTGCTGTAAACAGTATAGGCGTGCACTCCCGCCTGCCGCTTGCCATTGGTTAATTCCCGCATTGCTCTTCTTTCCTGGTTCCTTATTGGTCGGTGCTCCTGATACATCACTTTTGTTTAAGGTGAGGAGCACCGACCAACTACACTTTACTTACGCTGTAGTTTTTTATGTGTTTGGTTTAGGAAATACTTTTCATTTAGGGAGTATAACTTTAACAAGCACGGGCGCTGCGCATCATGTTTTAGCACGGTGCCCTCTTTTGTGCAAATTTTATTTATTACCATGGTTCCATCCCGGCGACAGTCTGCCACTGCTGTCCCTTGGCCGTCGTCAGCCCTGCCAGTAGCACCAGAGCCGACGGCTCCACATCGGACGGGCTCTACCCACAGCCTCTACTGCCTCTGTGGCAGCTCCCCCCAGTGAAGTTGGATGAATAGGATTCAGCGCTAGTGATTTTTTGGGGCTACTTTCGCAGCATGACACCGAACTCTCCAGCCACACTCCAGCTGCCAACAAGCTGGTCTATATCTGCATGGGCTGCCGGGCCCCACTGCTTCGCCGGCCCTCGCCTGCCCAAGATACGGGTTTCGGGAACTGGACACATTCAACCGGCACCTCCCCACTGCCTCCCGCCTGCCAGCAGCGACCCCTTGCCAGGCCTGTACCTAAGACTACACTGTCATAGCACAGTCTACAACTACACTGCCGTGGCACAGGACACAACAATGCCCATGAGTCCAGCGGTGGCACCAGCCCGGCTGGGCGATTACATGCCCATTAGCCACACCAGTGTGTCTGCCCTGCAACAGATCCTATGACCTCGCAGAGCCCGCACCGACCCTAGCGGCTACATTATTTTGTCTCAGAGGGACAGTTGCTCTCCCTCGCATGACTGTCCTTGGAAAGTAGCAATGGCAAGCTGCCCTGCAGAAATTTTATGAACATGGGTCCGGCCAGCGGCTCTAGCACCAGCCTCTCACCATCTCCAGGGTAGGTGTAAAATACACCTACTCCCCTGGGTACAGTGTGTCCAGCCTCTGCTCCTGGTGTCCAATCTTACCTCTGCTTTGTGGGCTCTCCTTTTATTCCCCATTTTTAAAAAACCCACTAAGTTCGCTTCCAACGGCAAGTCTTCTGCCGCTGGGTGCCTACAAATATTCAAAGTTCCCACCTAAAGTGTGCAAGCGAGGGCAAATACGAGCAGAAATACCTCCTTACACTTAGCTCGCTACTGATGTCCAACTGTTACGTCTTGCTCCTTAAACACCCTGGCAGCAACTGAAAATCTTGCACAGGAGTGGTCAGTTACCACACTTCTCATATGCCCTCCTCTAGTGAGCCAGTGTTTACTGGAAACTGGAGGCTTTCCCACACTTTTGACTCCCTAACAGTTCTGACTGAATGTAAGTGTAGGCTTCATGACTCTAGCAGGGCATTGTGCTCTTCAACTTAAAAGCTAAAATGCTCTTGTCATCTACTGGTTAGTGTGCAATTCATGGTGTGTAGGGTGGTTTGTTTAATCATATTAGTTAAAAGCTAAAGCCCTTTCATATAAATCATGTAGGATCTGTGACTGAAGCACACAACTGGAGGAACTCGGTGCAGTCTACATGTTAGAAATCTGTGCCAGGGTGTAGATACAACTCGCACTTTCCAAGCTGAGTCCACAAGCTTTGCTGCACATGCTGTTTGTAGTACTTGCCGACTAATGTTTTGTTGTGTGCATTCTTTCGGAAATCGCCCACCGATCTAAGGAATGCAGGGGCATATTACCAACAAGTAGCGATAATTATCGCTAAATAGGCTTAGCGACGATTTTTTTATCACTGCCTATCGCTGGATATGTTAGCGGAGAAAACATGCTATTAGCATCGTTTTTCTCCATTGTGCTAAAATATCCAGCGATAGCGGCGAAATGCGTGAATATCGCTGAGAATACAGCGATATTCACGCATTAGCGACAAAATGCTCTTAGCCATGTTATCCACCTCCCATTGGATAACATGGCTAAG
Source organism: Lissotriton helveticus (assembly GCF_964261635.1). Taxonomy (NCBI): domain Eukaryota; kingdom Metazoa; phylum Chordata; class Amphibia; order Caudata; family Salamandridae; genus Lissotriton; species Lissotriton helveticus. Next base: position 222,629,435 of record NC_136069.1, read on the forward strand.
AACTGGTCTGAGCAGGCGTTAGTTTTTGGCGATAGCGGGAATATTTCTATCGCTACGCCTGCCTTGCTAATAGGCGATAGCGACGTTAGCGACTGCTTTCTGTCGCTAACAGGTTGGGTACGCCCACTTTGCATGTCAGCAGCGATAAATATCACTGACATGCAAAGCGGGCCCCAAACCGGTCACTATCTCCTTAAAGCTGTCGCTAACATCAGTTAGCGACAGCTTGCTAATAGAGCGACAGGATTATCGCCGCTTAGCCGCCAAAAACGGCCACTAAACCGGCGATAATTGCATATCGCCACCCTGGGTAATATGCCCCACAGTGTTTTGCTGCCTTTGCTGTGGTTAAATGCCTCCCGGATGTCTGAGATTCACATATGTATTCATTGCTAGAATTCTCAATGAACACACTATGAAAATGTGTTGAAAAATGGTACCCCTACCAAGGCTTTATGTTTCAACTACCTGTGCCGCATCCCCATGATTCCCGGAAATGCGTGAATATCGCTGAGAATACAGCGATATTCACGCATTAGCGACAAACTGCTCTTAGCCATGTTATCCACCTCCCATTGGATAACATGGCTAAGAACTGGTCTGAGCAAGCGTTAGTTTTTGGCGATAGCGGGAATATTTCCATCGCTACGCCTGCCTTGCTAATAGGCGATAGCGACGTTAGCGACTACTTTCAGTCGCTAACAGGTTGGGTACGCCCACTTTGCATGTCATTAGCGATAAATATCTAGCGATAGCGGCGAAATGCGTGAATATCGCTGAGAATACAGCGATATTCATGCATTAGCGACAAAATGCTCTTAGCCATGTTATCCACCTCCCATTGGATAACATGGCTAAGAACTGGTCTGAGCAGGCGTTAGTTTTTGGCGATAGCGGGAATATTTCTATTGCTACGCCTGCCTTGCTAATAGGCGATAGCGGCGTTAGCGACTGCTTTCTGTCGCTAACAGGTTGGGTACGCCCACTTTGCATGTCAGTAGCGATAAATATCGCTGACATGCAAAGCGGGCCCCAAACCGTTCGCTATCGCCTAAAAGCTATCGCTAACATCAGTTGGCGACAGCTTGCTAATGGAGCAAAAGGATTATTGCCGCTTAGCCGCCAAAAACGGCAGCTAAACCGGCGATAATTGCCTATCGCCACCCTTGGTAATATGCCCCGCGGTGTTTTGCTGCCTTTGCTGTGGCTAAAAGCCTCCCGGATGTCTGAGATTCACATATGTATTCATTGCTAGAATTCCCAATGAACACACTATGAAAATGTGTTGAAAAATGGTACCCCTACCAAGGCTTTATGTTTCAACTACCTGTGCCGCATCCCCATCATTCCCGGAATGTTTGACGGGTCTTGGGACACAATGCGGCTACTAATGTCCCTGGAATCAACTGGGTATGCTGTGCTGTGCCAGGGTGTTACCAAACCCCACTGCATGGCAGCAATCTTGTTTTAAGCTTGTTTGTCTTTCTATTTCAAAACACATCTGCTTCCTGTATAGCTGCGGCACTGTTTACTTTAAGGTCACACAGCGGTGCACTATGGTATGACAGTCTCTTGGTGACCCGCACCAGGGCTGCAGGCACGGGCACTGAGTGTTAGTAGCAAGCCACAGAGAGCTGCAGTGTGATCTCTCCCACCAATAAAGCGAGGTCTGGGTTTGCAGAACGATATCTTTTTTCACTCTTTCTGGGACTGTAATAAGACTCTTGCTGCTGCCGTTGCCCCATCTTGTGGACAACAAAGCTCATCAACTCAGACTTCGGAAGGGGCAATAACGTCAATCCGAAATTTGGGCCTACATTCTCTACAGATGTCAGATGTGTTTACATTGTATGTATGTGTAAGTATGTTTGTGGCCTTTGTATAGCGCAAGCACCCAGTCAAATGACTGCAGACAGGGTTCGATTGGTATAAAAAATCGACCCGGGCACAGCAAAAAAGGTGGCCCACATTTGCGTGTTGCCTTTCCACAAAACACTGCTTCAGTGAAGTTGTATGAAAAGAAAGGGGGTGAATCAGTTCACACTGCTGAGGCACACATGAATCCCAGGGAAACCACTTCTGCTCGGGTGCCCTGACCCCGCTCAATCGGCATCCATTAATGGGCCGGCCCAGTGAGAGAAAGGGAGGGATACCTCCGCCCATCTGCCTCTAGAAAGGCCACTCAGGCACCCACTGGGCCGCTGGCAGCATACTAATAGCACAGACAGCCCCAGGCTGCCGAAAAAAACAGCCCACAGCTAGAACTCAGCTACCGGCCCTTTGGCCATTTCCCGAGTGCCCGGTTCACCAATCCGACCCTGACTACAGAGGACTGCAGTGGACTGCACGTGGTCCAAGGTAAAGTTGCAGCCAACAAGTGATTTGAGGGGTAGCTGGATCCTGATAGCAGGAATGGACTGTTCCTGTTCTGTGATGCAATTTGTTTTAAAGGTATATCTTCACCTCTTTCTTTTACTGGAATAGAGTTAGCGCGCTCATGCGCTCACTGTGCATATAGGGATTAGGGATTAGGGATGATGTTCCAGATCCTAGGTACACAGATAGAGAAGACTTTGTTATTCCTTTAATTGCAAATCTTTGTCTCTAGTAGGATGGATCCTGCGTGTGTGTTGGTGTACGCGTGCAGGTGTACACACACAGTTGTGTTGTGCTTGTGTGCGCACAGACAAGGGCATATGTGGATGTGAGTCTTATATTAGTCCATCAGCAGCCTCATCAAGATTTACAGAGTCAGCCTGTCCTCACGACACATTGAGGAAACAGGTCACATACTCTTTGCACATAAAGAGTAATTACTTTGCCTCTTTTGTCCGATTCGATGTGGTTTGTTGAACTCAGCGAATGTGAACAAATGATTGATCTCCCTGCATTGGAGAGCTCATCTGCTTCTGGGCAGGTTTTCTCCAATGGCACAGCGAAAGGAGACACAAATCACAGCACAGGCCGCCAGTTCATAAATTGAACACTCTTTGATTGTTATAAATTGACCGGTTTTGTGTTGTGTACCAAAGAAATCAATATAAAACACGCAAAAACACCAGGAAATGTTTCCACAGAGGATATTTAATGGGTGTATTAAACTGCATTATTTCCTTTTCAAAGTTTTGACATTCCAGCTGTATTTTTGTCTAGTGTAAGCTGTAGCCACTGGAAATAAAAAGGAATTATTCTACAACGTCGAGACTCCCTGGTAACATATTTGTAACATTGAGTTGGTGTATTTACCATATCTGACAGTAGAGCAATACTCAGTTTTGCAGAGACATATTCATGAAAATTGAAGGACTAATTTAAAGTTTGCCTGACGGATCACTGCGTAACAAACATGACGGCTATTCTGTCTGCTTTACTACCTTCTTAGTGCATTATACCTAGGGCTCGCAGTTTAGCGGCATTTATGTCTTTTGACATTTCCGTCTGTATTTATCCATATTTCTTTTTTGACAACTTTATCTGTATTTAAACATATTTATTATAGGTTTTGGGTAAATAATAAATCTGAAACTGGTATATTTCTACATTTATTTAATCAATAAATATGCAGTCATGCTTGAATGCCTGCCAGGTTTCAGTGATATGAGCACCTGCAGAAGATACATCTATGCACTTATATGAAAATATGCACATTTCAGGATCAGCCTTGTGCATATCTACTGCTGTTTAAGACTCTTTACTAAAATTCCTTTCTTTTTTTAACTCCCTTACCTATCAATCCACACATGTCATGGCAGACAGTATTTTAGAATCACTCAAAAAGTAACGCAATGTACGTTTTTATCCACATTTAAAAATAATATAGACAAGAAAATAAATTATTTCTGTCTGTATTTATCTGTAAAAATGAAAACAGGGAGCCTTAATATTACCCTATGGCACATGTAATAAGTAGTGGAGTTTACAATTCACATATGTACACTAAAGCCAGTCAAAACAGCTTGGCGTGTCAGAGTATTTTAGGCTCTGATTTGAAGTCTTCCTTACCACTTGTCCAGCTGCCTCATCACACTACTTACGGGCCTGAAGTGAAGCCTCATCTTACAACAGGCACTCATACCACTAATCCTAAGAACTTTGTTTCCCTGCAAAATATTGTAAATATGTATACATGATCCAGCGGCGTACTAACAACAACAGATACTCCACTACCATACACTCACCTGGGCCAATTAACACACACACAGTTGAGTAAACCGCTGGAGTCAAAGTTTATAATTTCCACAGTTTTCAAGATTCGTTATTTAATACTCCTGACTAACCTTTCACTGATCAAAAAGTTCTTTCCTCTGGTTAACGGACCATTAGTTGAACTAGTTGTTGGTGAAAATTAACATAAATGTAACTGTTCTTTATTCATTATAAATAACCACAGACTCGGAAAAGTTCAAAATCTTTATCTAAATTTCAAACGCATGTGAACCATCTCAAATACACAGTGCAGTCACCATCATTCTTAGGAGAGGAAATTCAATTAATCAATCATTAAACACATACTTTGGAGTCATGCAATGATCAATGCCCAGAAAGGGAGAGGACAGAGAGAAAAGAACATCTGCAAATAATACGAAAAATATAATTACCAAGGATGGTGTGAAATACCAACCCTATGGCCAAAGGGCTGGTGAGGGTCCCCCGGGATAGGGCAGGAGACAAAGAATTCAGAACAGGAATCAGGGCAGGATAATTGACCTCTCTAGAATACCGACAACTGCATCGCACCCCTCTCTGACACAATCTTCTGCCTCAAGATTCTTCCGCAATCTTCTTATCTAACCCAAATAAATTAGGATAGAAGGTTCTGCATTTGGCTCTTCATCAGCATCTCACAACATCTCTCCCAGCATCAGCATCTCCCACTCCAAGCTCACAGCATCTGGATTCAACTCTCAGCAATTCGTCATCCTCCCGAACTAACTAACTAACTAAAGCTATCTCAATTATACCTTTCGTTCTTCATGTTCCTCCCACTAAAGTTTCAATATCGTAAAAATACGAGGTCTATTTGATCAGGCAAGGAGGGGATCATCACACCATGCTTACATGTCATCTAAATCAGTTTGACCATTGTTCACAAACCCATCCCCTTAATTTTTATTCATAATTTTATTTCACACTCGCTTTCACATTTTATTTGCAACATTATTTTAACAGTCTGAATACAAGTCCACATCATTGAACTTTTCACCATCTGTTCCCAGGGTATAATACTTTGCAACCTTGACTCCTGGTCGATATCTGTGTCATCATTCCGGGTTAACTTACAGTGGACATGCGCAGTCTTCATTTTACTCATCTTACTTCAGTTATACATGAGAGGCCCAAATACGCACTAGTGATAAAGTCAAAAGACAGATGTTACTTTCATAAATAAAATGGTTGCACTGTATACCACCCACCTCTACTCGATCCCAGTTTATTTATCAGACTTATCAAGGCGTTAGCTTTAGTAAAAACCACTCGATTAAGTTCAAACAAGCAGATGCCATGCACGCGAGTCTTCTAGACCCCATTTTAGTGTCTTCTGTTTATGCGCAAGAATTTCCCTCCAAGCGATAGCTCGTCATATTGCGTAGATGCAGTTGACGCATGCGCAGTAAAGATTACCCCGCTGAGAGCGATATTAGTCCTTCATTCATGTTATTCTCTATAATAAACACAAAAGCAAGCTTCACTAACCTGCGTATTCATGTGGTGAGCATTAATTTTACACAAAACAACTTTAATAACTTGTTAGTTAAAGGAGTGGATTGCTCCGAGCAAGTCTCTTCTCTACGAGTCCTTGCTCCATCATACACACCTGCATATAAAGCACTAAGGAAGCTAGTCTCCTTCCCTGCTATATAAGCTCCTCTTTCCCATAAAACATTTTAGGGCATATTTATTATTATTTCATGCATCGCGTTGCACAAATGGGAGACCAGAACTGCTCCATATTTACAAAGATATGAAGCATTTCTCGCTTCTTGTGCTGGCGCACTGTGTGCAGCCTAGCAGAAAGGCAGGCATTCTTCCACCATAGTGCAAGGGTGCCGGTGTTACGGGCAGGATTCTACACAAAAACAATCAAAAGAGACATACTGCTCTTTCCACGTGTGCTGCAAAAGGCAGCACGCAAGGAAAGAGGAAGTAATGAGGGATAGTATATTTCTCGTCAGTATGCTTTCATTGAGTAGTTGGATAATTTTGGCACAATGCCCGCTTTACAAGCCTCCGTAACTATGGGTTTGCACCAAAAAAGTGGGGTATGCATGGAATGTCCATGCTCCAACTATGTAACGCCTACCCAACGCATAGTGATATGTGCTGTGTTGCATTACTTTGAATTTACTAAAAGTGACACCTGACACAAAATCATAGTAAATGTAGCCCTTGATTTTTGTATCCAGTCGCCTCTTGCTGTGCTTTGTCAGGTAGGTTGGATGATTTAATATAAGTTGTAAAATCGCCCTGATTCGCTGTGTAGGTGCACAGTCAGGGTAATTCATTTACAGTCTTGAGACGACTTGAGACAGTGGTTGAGCCGGCATGAGAGGAGACTTCAGTTCCTCTCTTGCATGCCTGATGCATGCCTCCTGTCATAGCGTTTATGTTGACTCCACTTCAGATCCCCTATCCTACTCCTGCTCTGTGTTGGACCACGGTGACCAGAACACATTTTTTTTCTAATGATTTTGGTGCAGTGAGTTGACTTTGTAAAGCATGCAATCAAGGGCGACGTGAACCCCTCTCCTCTCGCTATCAAAGATAATGTAGGGACAAAAACCACTGCAGGCCACCACCTGCCTACCGCTAAAATGACGCAGTCTTGCAATAGACTAGGGTGGAAAAACTATTTCCGGTTGCAGAGGATTGTGAATTTACACCCTTACTTTTGCCTCTAAGCGAACTTTGGCATTGCCTCATATACACCTACCGTTGTCAACCACCTCCTACCTCTTAAGCCTCATCATTGGACCATTTACCCCCCACCCCATAAACATAGTCCTGGCAGGATGAAGCCTCCAACAGGTTCTACTGTGTCTGCTGTTTGTTGTCCTTCCCACATCTGCAAGAGAGGTTAAACACTCCCCCAACATTTTATTAGTGGGAAGATATCTGGCAAATGAAACATAATAACAGAGAAATCAAAGTTTTGAGTGAATAAATGACTGCCAATAATACAGCATAGAGTGCCGCATACAGTCCCGCAGCTATAATTTAGCACAAATGGCAGCGAATAAAGACCAGTTACAGATTCATCAAAAATAACTACTCAAGATTTGCTGCAACTAGCTTGGCCAGCAGCCCACATACTCTTTGAGTGCTTCCTCGCCTCAGCTATGTAAAATAACTAATGTCTCCCTTTAACAAACAGATTGACTGCCTATAGGTGACCTCTCAAGCATCTGCCTCAGTGCCTATCCAAACAGTGCTGTACCAAGAATGCCATGGGCTGTAATGCAAACAAGCATTAGGAATGCATTAGGGCTCGGGTTTGTTTGAGTTAGAGATAATGGCATTGTAAATGGCAATGTGTCTTAGGCATGTGTTTTGGAGTGGAAGCATGTGGTGTGTGTTGGAGATATGTGTGTTGGATTGGAATGTTATCAATGGTGGTATGCTGCACTTTAACGCATTATCTTTAAAAGGTAAAGTGCAGCATACTGCGATAGGTACAATATTAATTGGTGGATGCGTTATCAATTGGTGTGTGCATTGATGGGTGGTGGATGTGTGTGCCTGTAGGAATTGTGCAGTGATGGCTGTTGTTGTGTGTGTTTGGTGGAAGCGTGTAGTTGTGGCTTGAGGTGTGTATGACTGGTGGTAGCGTGCAGTAAGAGATGTTACTGAGTGTGGCTGTCAAGCGTACAGAGCTGGATGGTAATGCATGTGGTTGGTGAAAGGGTGCACTGACAGCTGTTGATGATTGTGCCAATTGAAAGAGTGGCTGGTGCACTGTCAGCTGTTGGTGTGTGTGTGTGTTTGGTGAAAGTTGCACTGACATTGTTTGTTGTGTGCGTGGGTGTTTAACGGCACTGATGCATGGTCGTGTTTGTTTTTGGTGAAAGCGTACATTGATGGTTGTTGGTGTTTGTGCCTGGTGAAAGCATTCATTGACGGCTGGGGATGTGTTGTTGTGTGTGTTGTTTTGTGTGTAGTGGGGAGTGTGTGGTGGTGAGTCTGTGGGGGTGAGCCTGGGGGGGTGAGTGTGTGGTGGTGAGTGTGTTGTGGTGAGTGGTGACGAGTGTGTGGTGTTGAGAGAGTGAGGTGTGTGTGGTTTGTGTGTGTGTTGTGTGTGTGGTGAATGTGTGTGTGGTGTGTGTATGGTGTGTGTGTGTGTGGTGTGTGTGTGTGTGTGTGTGTGTGGTGTGTGTGTGGTGTATGTGTGTGTGGTGTGTGTATGGTGTGTGTGGTCTTATGTGTGTGGTGTTATGTATGTGTGTGGTGGACTTAGTTTGAGTGTTCATTTCCTGCACACTCACACACTGCCCCTACACATTCACACACTGCTCACCCTGCACACTCACAATGTTCACCCTGCATAGTCACACACTGTTCATCCTGCACACTCACACACTGTCGCCCTGCACACTTACACACTGCTCACCCTGCACACTCACACTGTTTACCCTGCACACTCACAGTGTTTACCCTGCACACTCACACACTGCAGTCACTGTCACTCTGCAGTCACTGTTACTCTGCAGTCACACTCACTCTGCAGTCAGTCTGCACTCACTCTGCACTCACTGTCACTCTGCACTTTCACTGTCACTCTCGCACTCGCTCTGCACTCACTGTCACTCTCGCACTCACTCTGCACTCACTCTCGCACTCACTCTGCACTCACACTCACTCTCGCACTCACTCTGCACTCACTATACACTGTTCACCCTGCACACTCACACTGTTTACCCTGCACACTCACACACTGCAGTCACTGTCACTCTGCAGTCACTGCTACTCTGCAGTCACACTCACTCTGCAGTCAGTCTGCACTCACTGTCACTCTGCACTCACTCTGCACTCACTGTCACTCTACACTCACTGTCACTCTGCACTCACTGTCACTCTGCACTCACTGTCACTCTCGCACTCACTTTGCACTCACTGTCACTTTCGCACTCACTCTGCACTCACTGTCACTCTCGCACTCACTCTGCACTCACTGTCACTCTCGCACTCACTCTGCACTCACAGTAACTCTCGCACTCACTCTGCACTCACTACACACTGTTCACCCTGCACACTCACACTGTTTACCCTGCACACTCACACACTGCAGTCACTGTGACCAGTGCCTATGCGTGCGCGCAGTGCCGGTGTGTGTGAGCAGCCTGTGTGTGTGTGAACAGTGCCTGTGTGTGTGAACAGTGCCTGTGTGTGTGAGCAGTGTATGTGTTTGTGAGCAGTGTCTGTGTGCGTAAACAGTGCCTGTGTGTGAACAGTGCCTGTGTGTGAACAGTGCCTGTGTGTGGACAATGCCTGTGTGTGAACAGTGCCTGTGAGTGATCAGTGCGCCTGTGTGTGTGCGCAGTGCCGGTGTGTGTATGTAGTGCCTGTGTGTGTCAACAGTGCCTATGTGTGCGCGCAGTGCCGGTGTGTGTGAGCAGCCTGTGTGTGTATGTACTGCCTGTGTGTGTGAACAGTGCCTATGTGTGCGCACAGTGCCGGTGTCTGTGAGAAGTGCCTGTGTGTGTGAGCAGTGTCCGTGTGTGTCAACAGTGTTTGTGTGTGTGAGCAGTGCCTGTGTATCCCTGCACCTAAAATCAAACTACTTGTCATGAGGCCCAAGGTTAGACACAAAAGCACAACTGTTGCAACACGGCTGCTCGGACCCTCCATGCAGAAACACATTCCTGCTCTCAGAGGTTTTTGTTTTTTTGCTGAACAAGACATGAGCCCCTTTGATGAGATGAGGAGAATGCGGCAAAATGTGGGACTGTTCGTAAGCCAGTGAAAAGAATTCCGTTTTCGTACCTGGACGTTACTGTCTCCAATACAAACGCACTTACATACTTTGTGGGGTAATGAAGACTGTGTGTCTCATTGTCGGCGCACGACCAAGCCAGCTCTTCAAAGGCCAACACTTACACCTGAAAGGATGCAGACGAACGCGCGCCCACCAAACTCACTGCAGACTGGTGAACGCGCCCGAACATCTGGGTTCAATTACCTCGGCACCCTGACAGCTCGTAATTGACAATTTATTGCACTCCCCTGCGCGTAACCGCACAGAATATGCAGGAAGTGCACAAACTAAAATCCATATGGCCTATTGCGTGAAGGCTACTAGAAACACAGCACTGCGAGGACCAATTAGCATGCAGATGCCAAAATAAACTACGGAAAAATCTCGCGCAGTGAGGAATTTTTACTTCACTATTCTGAGCCCCGTAGCAATACGGCTCGGAGCTCCGCCCCACTTCTGACGAAGTGGTGACGTAGGCCGAGCCCTAAAAAGGAAAATGAGCCCTCTACTTCCTAGGGAAGTAAAAAAGACATCCATAATTAGAGTGCAGTGGGCCACTCACACCTCAGGACTCTCTCATAACATCTCTCCTCCTTATCCCTTGCTCCTACCTCTGAGTCATCCTTACCTCCTTCCTCCCTTTCCCAATTTTCTCTTTTCACTCCCTTTTTTTCCCTTTCTCCCCAATTCTTCGGTCTCCTCTGTTCCTCTCTCCTAGCTGCATCCTACTCTTATCTCAATCAATCTTACCCTTAATCTACTGAACTCTTTCCTCCCTTTATATTTTGCCATTGCATCTCTACAGCCCATCTCCTTCCTCCTGGTCTCTCCACGACATCCTTATGTCTGTCCCTTTTCTCTTCATCTTCCCATCCTTTTTGCTTATTGTTAGCTCATCCCTTTCCATCCCCTTTTCCAAACAAACAGTATGTGGTTGGACGTCCTTTACCATTATTCCAGAACAAATATTATTTTATTGGACATTCTTTTCATCTTTTACCTCAAAGAACATGTTTTCCATCTCTGGATGTTCTCTCAGTCCTGCACCTCTCACACAATATTGGTTTGGCGCTCGGATTTCTAAAAAGCCAATCGGACTCCTTTAAACAACATTTGCGCCGCTTTCAAAAAACAGAGAACAGCTACTCTCACAAGTGGGCACATTATGCTGCCTACTCACGTTTGGCAAGAGAGGCCACATCCAATACACCTATTGGGGGAAATGTTGCACTGCCTCTTGCTTAAATAACAATTAACATTCAGGAATATATGTCTGGACCTCAATGGATTGCACATCTTAACATCAGGGTATCTCTGCAAGGTTTCTCAGCCCCACCATCCTTTTTTAAGTCTGAGGTTGTCCGTGTTATACGTATTTACTTTCTAGTCACCCAAGTACAACAGCATTCAGGGCATTGCCCTTTAGGTTGCTATTCCCTCATTTTAAAACTAGATTGAGACTACCTAAAAAATCTAGCGAAATCTGAAAGCACGCTTCTACCGATTCGGCATTGTCCAGGAAATTACATTAGGATTTTCAGCTCAAGTATAACACACTGACTCCTCCTCTTCCATAAAGTGCCAGCGGCAACAGCCTATTGGTCAGAAACGCATCTTCAGCCTATCACAGGTGACAATGAGACTCTCTGCCCTTCTAAAAGAAAGAGTACATATCTGGTTTCCACCAGAGGTATGATTCAAGAATCCATGTATTGCAGGATTGTCTCCATGCACACAGTCATTAACTGACACAAGTAAAGAAAGTTAGCTAAATAAAATATAAATCATACCCAATCACAAACCCTCTTTTCGTACCATCTAAGGCAAATGGCATGATAAGAAAAACCCTCTGTAAGAGGCTGCAGTGGATACCATTTGAGCATACCAATTTGCTTAGTTCCTCGTGATTCCGGGGGGCTTATGGTACATTTTATCATTCCAGACAGCACAATCTGGAAACGAGGTGTGTGTCAAATCCTGCTATAAACCCATCAGTAGTTTCAGATAGGCATGTCTTTGATGGAAACACTTTACTTTCGAATGATAGATCATTTCCATCTACACATAGGATGCCCACCATGGGGTCATGATCCATATCTACATTGTACAGTTCAGACAAGTTTCTGTCACTCTTTCTTGGCTTGCCACAAACTTGCACAGACCAATACACATATGCAGTACCACTACTGGTATTTCGATTGGGCCATTGACACATGTTCTAACGCATTATGCTCTTCATTAAAAAAGGCTGGGCAATGTCACTTCCCTTAAATTGAAGACAAGGACCCAGCATGAATGCAGATAATCTAGAGTGAGGTATATATCGTCATCTACTTTTGACAGAGATATATTTTAGTCTTACAAAGAAGGAAGTGCCCTTTTTAGGTCTCACCTACTGGACAATGCATGCGCTGTATGTTGCGATATGTATTGTTAGCTTACGATGAGGTTAGAACCTGCACATTGCTTACCACAGCTTGGTTCATTGCTGTTCACATTTGCTTGCTTGTTATTCATTAGTGTGTAGGCTTTCCTTTCTCATCTTGTGTTTGTCCCTCTGCAGGAGCGTAATTGCATTACTTGTGTCCTTCCACTGCCCACTTATAGGGCACTACTTTTTTCTTTTGGTTTAAGCACTCCATGAGACTACACATGTTTTACACCTGTCTCCCGCATTTACTTCTTTCCCCCTCCCCCTCTGCTGTGCTCCAGTATTCCTCTCTCTTGCTTCTGTGCTTCTCCCCCACTCATGTTGCTTTCTTACTCATGTGCTTACCCTTTCAGCTCCGCATTGCTCTTTTTTGCCTGTTTCCTTCCCCACCCTAGTGCTCCACTTCTCTTTCTCACCTTATCCTTTCCCCCTCACTCCCTGTATAGATTGTGCCCCCTACTGCACCTTCCAGTCCCCTGTGTCATCTCTGGCTTCAGCCCCATTTTACTTCCCCCAAATGCTTTTGCACATTTTCTTTTCTTTTCAGTTACCAATCTAACTTGGAGCATGTGCAAAATAGCTAAAAACTATTGGCAAAGGCTATACCTATAGGCTTTGCCATTGCTTGTTGCACTTGCTGGTACACTGGTACAGGTTGAATGACAGAACACAACTAAGGTGGGAAGGGAGGACCATATTGACTGCTCATGTATGCTGAATTAACCATGTAGCATGTATTGTGGCAAATATTTAGTTGATGCAAAAAGAACAATTGATGGACAGAATGCAGAACAATGTCATACATCCACACCAGTACAGAGACATGGGCCTAAATCCATCGTTTTTTGCTCACATTGCCATTCCAGTTTGGACACTGCCATATGCAAATCAGTCTTAACCCTGCACCCAATGGAAACAGTCCAGCCCGAACTGCCAGGCCAGGTCCTCCCTGGACTGGAAACAAGCATCCTAGGACCAGTTTCAGGCTTTCAGCTTGATTCCAGTGGCATGGAGAGCACGGGACCCACGTCTGGGCAATATTTGGTTGTTGTTATTTTGGCTGAAATGTTTTTATAGGACAATATTTGTCTCCTCTATATTCTGACATACAGCCCAAGAGTTGGATGAATTGGTCCAGCTTACAAAAACTATTGCCATAAGTGATAACATATGGGTTTGCAAGATCCATCTGCCCAGTAATGACATGGCCTCAGTGTAAAAGTTTTTCCTTTTGTTTAAAATCTTCTAAAGTTTACAAATCAATGTACAGGAGTTGTGTGAACATCATGTTCTACAAAATGATGTTTGATTTTTCACTCATTGGGACACATCATGTTCTGGTATTAGAATGTAGCTTCCTGAGTTACAAATGTGTTCTAATTTCAAAATATATTCTTGTGTTAGTGAACATCACGACATAGTATTTCATTCATGGAGGTCTACCCAAGTCAAGATAGCGACCACAATCCCCTGTGTTGCAAGTTTAACTGGGTTACCCTAAAAGACAGGAGGGCGAAAGTCACCTCAAAAACATCTAAATTGACTACATCCTAATGGATGTTAGTTTCTGGGCAGACCTTATTGATATGGAGGTCTACCCAAGTCAGGATAGCGACCACAATCCCCTGTGTTGCAAGTTTAACTGGGTTACCCTAAAAGACAGGAGGGCGAAAGTCACCTCAAAAACATCTAAAGAGGTTATCCCATATAATAACAATCGCAGACTGAAATGGGATAAGGCTAAACTTAAGGAGGACGATCTAGGGGCCATTAAATCTTTGGTAGAGCGCTTGTCTTCAGATCTGGAGGTCTGGATTGGTGAAGACCAGATTAGTAGGCTTCCTTACCCCTCCCTTGATTCTGTTTACAAAGCCACAATAAATCATGTTGGTCAATTTTTTACCTCGAAAGGGAAAAGCAATAGGGCTACTGTTACACCCCCCACTCTCAATAAACCTTGGTATACTGACCAGTGTAAGGGTAAAAGGAAAAACTTGACAATAGCCCTGATTTCTGGGGATCCTCTGCTGGTTAGAGCGGCCAGGAAGGATTACCTGAAAGTATTATCAGTGGCCAAGCGCGAGTGGGAGGAACAGCATTGGCAGGACCTATCCAATGCCGTGAGTAGTAGGAACCCGAACCTTTTTTGGGACTTGATTAATAGGACTAGACAGAGGAAATCGCAACCATTGGCTGCACACATAACTAGTCAGCAATGGTTTGATCATTTCTCATCCCTGTATGGAGGCATTGAGGAAACAGCCAGCCCTGGGGCAGATAGTTTGGGTGAGGGGGACTCCTTAGGGGTGGACGACCTTCCATTTACGACCACAGAGGTAGAGGCGGCGATTAGACATCTAACCCCCAAGAAAGCAGCCGGGCAGGATGGGATTCCTGGAGATCTGTTGATAGTGGAGCCACAGGCCTGGGCCAAATTAATAGCCATAATAATGAATTTGATTACTAGGGGCCACCAGGTGACAGATTCTTGGAAAGGTGCAGAGGTAGTGACCGTGTTCAAGAAGGGGGCAAGAGAGGACCCTGCAAACTACAGACCTATCAGTTTGATAGACATAATTCAGAAAGTGGTTGGCAGGGTCATCATCTCAAGAGTAGGAGATTGGATGGAGGAGGCCAGTATTCTTTCCCACCTACAAGCGGGTTTTAGAAGAAAGGTAGGGACGATGGACCAGGTCTTTCGCTTTTTTGTAATCTATTGGAAGGCAGTGACCATCAAGAAAGGCAGTTATATATGGCCTTTATAGATCTCAAAACAGCTTTCGACCTGGTCCCTCGCGCAAAATTATGGAAAATCCTAGGGGAGATGGGATTTCCCAGTGGTCTCCTTAACCTAATCGTAAAGCTCCACGAGGGGAATTACGCGAGGGTCAGATGGGGATCCCAGGGACAGTTAACAGATAGGGTCCCTGTGAGGAGAGGAGTACGCCAGGGCTGCGTTATGGCTCCGACCCTTTTCTCCCTATTCGTGAATGGAGTGGTGGACCATCTGAAGGGGGAGGAGGCGGATGCCCCATCCCTGGCGGGGGAAAGAATCCCCACCTTACTCTTCGCCGACGACACCTTATTAATCTCTAAATCCCCAGTGGGTCTGCAAAAACTCTTGAACCGGTTTAGCTCCTTCTGTACCATCCGAGGCTTAACCATTAACACTTCAAAAACTAAATTGATGGCACTCTCCCCCTCCAAAAGATTCAAAAATAATTTTCTGCTCAATGGCGTTCCTCTGGAGTTGGTTGAGTCTTTTGATTATCTTGGTGTCCGGATAAACAGTCGCATGACCTGGAAGAGTCATTTGGCCAAAATGCTACTCAGTCTCCAAAGAGTATCTGGGGTGACTTTGAGGGAGCTCCGTGAATCACGTAGTAAACCTGTCTCCCCCGCCATGGCCATTTATGAGGGCCAGATTCTTCCTGCGGCATTATATGGCTCTGAACTCTGGGGGTTTGAAAATGTTTCTGAACTATCGACAGCGGAAAACAATTTTCTAAGGAAGGTGGTGGCTCTTCCTACTTCCACCCCACTGATCCCCCTGAGACTAGATCTGGGCAGAAGAGCACTAAAGGACTTGGTAAGGCTACGCCCATTGCTCTTTTGGACTCGTTTGAGAAGAACTGCGGAGCTTGCAAAATATGCTGAAGGGCTGGATGATCTTCTGCTACTGGACACGGGTAAAAAAAAAATAGGATGGTTGAATAGATTGAAAGACCTGGCTCTTAACCTGGGGCTAAGGGATGCATGGGAGTCACAATCGCCACCACCCAAGGAAGTGATCAAAAAGCTATATTGGGACTGGGTACAGAGTAATGCGCTGAGGGTTGCGGATGGGGGCTCACTCACGGATCAATTTTTGTTATTTAAATGTGTGAGAAAATTGGAGCCCTTACTCGACCTGATAACTAAACCTCTAGATCGAGCGCTATATCTAAAACTGCGATATGGGACGCTTCCGGTGCATGATTTCACGGTGAGGTGGTCAAACTCTGGTGCCCCCCTGCGTTCATGCCCTGGCTGTGTGGCACCAAAGGAGTCTGTGGCCCATTTATTTTTTGCCTGCCCAGCTTACAAAGGGGCGCGGAAACTTTGGTTGAAACCGGTCTGCAGGGAACTGAGGCTGAGGTGTCATAGCCAGGCACTACGTGTACTTTCTACGAACACTTCATCTTCCATCATGATTTGCGGGGTGGCAAAATTCTTGGGTAGTGCGTGGTTGACGCGCTCCAGATTACTGAAACTGCGACCGGGGGTCCCAACGGTCTAATGCTGCATTCGCTGGTAGCAAACTAGTGACTGTCGTGTACCTCTTCTTTTATTCGTTTTAATAATTTTTATGGAGAATTGGTAAATGTATATGCATATGTATTTCTTTTATGGTGATTAATTTGCCGAATAAAGATAATGTATTCAACATGTAAAAATGTATTTCATTCACTTCAGCTCCTTACTGGAAAGGTTTGTGCAAATCTGTCAAGTAGGGGCTAAGAAAAAATGTGGATTTCAAAACATTCATGTTACATTATAATTCCCATAGGAAATTTCTGCTGCAAAAAATGTCCGAACAGATTTGCACCTAATTTGGCAAAAAGCATGAACTGTACTACGAAAGCGTACTTTTTATGATTGGGTTTATGAGACATTTGTATTTAAGAGGTGCTCGGGCAGGCTTGAAGGGGCTAAAAAAATAGATATATCTGGAAGGTTGGTCTTGCTGGAATTCGTCAGGTACTCTAGTCTGGGACCTTCTGATTAGCCCTAGGAGCTTTTTCTCCCTCGGATCTTTTCAGAACCGCATTACCTATACCGGTAATGATGTACCGAGGGATTTGATTGGCTGGCTTCAGCAAGAAACAAAATGTTGCCGCAGCATTTACAGGACTTGGAGACTTGGTCCATGAGTCCTGAAAAAAATTTAATATAGCCTTTAAGGAATTAGGGTGGGCACACCGTGACCCCATGGAACATGTGGAGGGATTCCAAAGGGACCCCCAAAGTAAAAAAATAAATAATAATGCGGGGCTTGGGTACCCAGCATGACCATTCATTGATGATTTCTTTAGTCCTAGAGAATATACAAAACCAATTTTAAAAAAGTTTTATTGCCACTGAAGTGCAGATGTAATCATTAAAACAAAACAACCAGTCCGGTAAGATGTGGGGGAGCACAAAGACAATAAAGACCTTGCGGAGGGGCAGGGGTGGCATAAAGGAACAAGGAGGGCAGGAGGGAGAGAGGGAGAGAGGGCCAGGGCAGCAAGTTGACCACAGAGGGCAGCTGAACAGTGGCAGGCCAGCACACTGAGTATGGAGGAGAAGCCGGTGGGGCCAAGGAGCAGCAAGCTGACTATGGAGGGCAGTGGCTGCAATGGACAGGGGCATCAAGTTAAACGTAGGGTACAAGGGCATAACATGGACAATAGAGGGCAGTGTGGTGGGGGCAGGGCAGCAAACATATCACAGAGGGCAGGCCAAAATGAGCAGGGTCAGCAAGCTGATATGGAGAGCAGGTGGGTTGGGGCCATGGTGGCACACGAGGAGCAGAGGGCAGGCAAAGGTGGGGCAGGAGCAGCAAATGTACTCGAAAGGCCAGACCAGAATGAGCAGTGGCAGCAAGCTGACCATGGAGGAAAGACAAGAGGGGGCAGGGGCAGCACACAAAGAAACAAGGGCAGGCAGAAGTGGGTGCAGGGAAACAAGCTGACTACGCAGGGAAGGCCGGAGGGGAGCAGGGGCAGCACATGGGCAGTTGAGGGTAGACAGAAGTGGCAGAGGCAGCAGGCTGACCGCAGAAAGCGGGAGGGGAGCAGGAGGCTCATATGGATAATGGAGGGCAGGCGGCAGGAGCAGCACTTGGACAACAGAGGCCAAGCAGGAGTGGGGCAGGGCCAGCAAGCTGATCACAGAGCAGGCAGGAATCTGCAAGGCCAGCAAGCTGACCATAGAGGGCAAGCAAGAGGGAGGTAGGAGTAAATCACAGAGAATGGAGGGCAGGCAGAGGTGGGCAGGTGCAGCACATGGGCAATGGCGGACAGGCCGGAGAGGGCAGGGACAGGAAGCTGATCACAGAGCAGGCTGGAATCTGCAGGGTCAGCAAGCTGGCCATAGAGGGCAAGCAAGAGGGAGGCAGTCGTAAATCACAGAGACTGGAGGGCAGGCAGCGGTGGGCAGGTGCAGCACATGGGCAATGGCGGACAGGCCGGAGAGGGCAGGGACAGGAAGCTGACCATGCAGGGCCAGCAGGAGGGTCAGGAGCAGCATTTGGACAACAGTGGACAGGCAAGAGGGGCAAGGACAGCAAGCCTACTATGGAGGGCAGGCGGGGGCACAGAGGCAGTACTATGACAATGGATGGTAGATGGGAAGGTTAGGGGCAGCACACTGACATTGCAGAGTGGACGGGAGGGGCTGGAGCAGCAGAACTGGAGCCAACCCTCACTGTGCAGGTTATAGTCTGTGCACAGTGGGGGTTGGTGGCTTGCAGCAAGTTGTTTCAGGGTTAGCGTATGGCTGCGCGCTACTGAAGATCATGGACAGTGATGGGTTGTCGGTCAGCAGTGGGAATAGGTCATGGCGTGCGGTCAATTCCTTACTATCCACATGGGTAGGGAGGTTTTGCACCCATAGGGGTATTAGGGCAGAGGGCATGGCCAGGTCCTGGGGCCAACACACCACCCACTGCACTCAGCCAAAGGCCATACAGACGGGGGGTCGGCCGCACAGGTGTCACTGGTTTTGGCCAACACTCGCTGAGCATAGGCATGCGCGTGCGTGGGGTGTTGACCGAATACAATAAAAAAACAGAAAAGCGCTGAAAAGAACAAAGGGTAAAGAGTCATTATAGTTCAGTATGGTAGTATGATCTTCCCTTACATTACAAAAACAGAAAATCATTGACAAAACCAAAGGTAAAAGTGACATTAAAGTTAGGTATAGTAATAGGATCTTAGCTTATGTTAAATTAAACTTAGATGTTCATTAAAAAAAACAAAGGTTAAAGGAACATTATAGTTAGGTGCAGAACTGTTATTTAAAACTAACATTTAAAAACATTAAAACACTAAAATTTGCCAGTTAATGTTAAGTGATCTAACTGTACCTTGGGCCCCTGCCATGCACTGATGTTTTGTGTATGTATTGTTAAAATGGTGTTCAGTCTAATATTAAGTAGTTTTATGCTCATAACAAATATTGACTGATGCTACATATAATCAGAATAATTCAGCATATCCCTTTCTCTGTCAGAAAGGACTTGTTCGAGCTCTCTTTGCAACCCAGAATGGATTACTGAAACTCCCTACTTGTGAAGCCCCCACATATCTGATCCCTCATGTTCGCCTTTTTCAAAACGCAGCTGCAAGAATAATCTTGGGCCTCAGAAGAGATCCACCTATTTCACAGCATCAACAACATTTGCACTGGACTCCAATATGCCTGATCAAAGCGCTGTGTCTTTGCCACAAAACGATTCACAGTCCATGTCAGGCCACCATTATGACTTCACGTTTCTCCTAAAGTGCTACCTCTTGAGAACTAACATCCAAACATCACTCTCAAGTCATGACCCAGAATCCAGGAAAGCCAAACCAGGGACCGTTTGTTGGCTGTTACCACCAGGAAGATGTAGAACTCATTGCCACTAGTCAAAGTCAAATTTAAATTAAAAAAAACGTTATTCAATAATAATTAAAAATAGACCGTAAAAGCACAATGGAATACATTAGCAATACAATAATGTCAAGAAAGGATCAGGCAAAGCCAGTAGTCATTCATCCTCAACCAAACCTTCTGACTTTTAGAAAACAGATTACAATATTCCTGTTTGCCTACAATGGCTAATCGCTGAAGCCTTTTTTTTATATGGAGCTCCATCCCTGATAGTTCAGTTTCCACCATCTTTTTGTACTAGCGTATTTTTGCTCATTCATAAATAGGGTATGTGTGTATTGAACTGGTGCTCTCGGGGTTCCATTATTGCCCTGGGACAATTCCATAGAAGTAACTGATCGCACTTTATAAGTAGCTTAATTCTCTCCATAATCCAATGAATAACATTTTTTTTTATAACTTTTCTATAGACTTTTTGAACATCAAAATGAATGGCTGATGGACAGTCTAATGAATCTCAGGTACCATACCACCAAAGACAGTGCTCTGGGAAGTGAAGGTAACGTAAGCCCCAGTGGCATGTCTTCCTCGTCGGAGAGACTCAGCATCTGCGGAGATCCAGCCGTGGACCACATACCCTCATTTACAGCTGCTGGGGATCAGCGCCACCAGAGGAGCCTGCCTTCGGAGATTGACATGTCAAACATTCTGATGGATTCTCTGTACAGTAAAGGGGACAGCAGCCCACCGGTGAGTAGGGTCTTCTTGTTTGACATTGCATGGCGTATTAGTGGGTTGTATAAATGTTTCACTTACTTATCCATCCTTTACAACAAGTAATCAGCTTTGTTCGTGTGTACTAAGCAGAAGCTATTGTCAAATCAACTGTCAAATAATTGGTATTGAATATATGGAAAATACAGCACGTATTTTTACAAGGGTGACGCACCCAATTTAGACCTTTGCTCGTAAGATTTCCCATTTAGAATTCAATAAGGATTCAGGTCTGAAAACAGAAAGCTTTGTGCCTGATTTAGAACTTGGCTAACGTATTGCTCCATCATAAGATATAATGGGATTTGAATTTCGGAGGATGGGATACCCGTCATCGTTGTGACGGAGTAACCCGTTGACCAAGATCTGAATCGGGCCCTGTTTTCACCAGTTGGTTAACAGGGATAAAAAACTGCCTACCATGATTTGTTTGTGGCAAATGACTTGGAATTGCAAATACTCCTATTTAATAGCATATCGTACTTCACCTGAATGCTGCTTGTGTCATATCCATCGGGCTCCATTACATCACCATCTAGTGCCTCTGCCAGTCAGAAATGCCTGAACTCTACTGTTTAGTTGCTGGAACTAAACTTGGAAGACCACTAAAAAATATGCTTGCAGCGGGCTCTGTGCTGTATAATTATGTACTATGGAAGGGACATCATCTGCATGGCCCTCACTCATTGGTTCGCCAGGTGTCACGGAGAGCTGAGACCGCGAGACGTTAGTTAGCCTGATTCGTTGTTTGGCAGGGTTGGTCATGAGTTGAGACAGCCATGCTTTTCATAAAACTGAAGGCCACATCTACATGAGTTTAGCATCCAGCTGTTACCCTTGGCCTGGATGTGTTCACTGGGACCTAAACAGCCCAACCCATTGCACTGGCCATGTGTACATCTCCGCAACAGACATTAGAACGTGGAGAGTTGCAAAGGTCATAGACCACAGTAGCTTCCATTGGCTAAGAACTACACACTGATATCTCTATTGAACATGTGGACTTTTATGGCCGCGGTCTACAATTTTGTTACAAATTTTACTCACTTTACCTCGCTAAAGTACAGAATGATCTGTTGATATAATTTTGCCTTAAAATGCTTGGCTTCCTTTTTTTGGAACTATTACACAAGTCATTCTTGAGCGACCGTGGGACATGCACATTTTAGAATGTCCCTAAAGTTTTTGTTACTTCATAATTCCCGCTGTAGAGGCCTGCAGCACTAGTCCTATTGTTGCAATGTCAGGTAATGTTTTTATTTATTTATTTGAGTTTTATAGAGTGCGAACCAGACCCGTGAGGGTACTAGAGCGCTTTACAGGATTGACAGGTAAAATACATGAGCTTGGGAAGGATGGATACAGTTGGGGTAAAAACAGGTAGTTACAATAAGTAATAGGAAAGGCAAGAATATCAGAAACAAATCATGGAAACAGTTGGGATAAGAACCTATAGTAACATTGTACAAGTGAGGTAGTGTCACGACCAGGGAAGAATGCCCCAAAGAGCCTGGTGGGTACCATCCAGATAGCTGTGGGTAAAGCGTAATAGTATGAGAAAACAGTCGCTGAGGTAATTAACATGCGAACGTTAGGAGAGGAATTTGTATGAAACAAGGACAAGAGACAGCAATAACAGATTTTGGTAACAGTTGGGATAAAAACAAATAGCACATTATACAAATTATACAAGTATAGCAATCTCAGTTCTAAGGAATGCTGCCCAGAGGTGACGGGTGGGTATAATCCGGGAGACGTAGGTAAGGCCATAATGGTATGAGACACCAAAGTCACTGGGGTTTATTGAATGCAAGCGTTAGGAGAGGAATTTGCCCATTAAGAAAGTCTTGGTCTCCTTTTTAAAGTGTGCCAAGGACAAAAATCTTCTGATGGCGGGCTGGAATTAATTCCAAATTCTTGGGGCGGCCCCAGAGAAGGCCCAATTTTACGTTTTTTTTCCCGCAGGCATGCTGGTTGGAGCAACATATCTCTGGCGGACCGTGAGTTTCTAGCTCCTCTGGAAATCACGAGTTTTTGGGTGAGATATGCTGGGGAATTGGAGTATAGGGCCTTGTGTGTGATGCAGGCCAGCTTATGTTGGATTCTGGCCTCGCGAGGGAGCCAATTTAGAGCTTTGAGGTGGGGAGAGATGTGGTTGAATTTCTTAGAGCCTGTTAGGAGTCTAGTGGCAGCGTTAAGACAGGCTTTCAGTGGAGCTAGAGAGTTTTTGGGTAGACCTGCGTGGGTATAGCATCCATATTCCAGTCTGGAGATGACTAGTGCCTTGGTTGCCATTTTTAGGTCAGGAGTGTTGAGGAAAGGTTTCAGGTGTCTTAGGTAGTTCAGATGAAATCTGGCGGTTTTGGCCATAGATTTAATATGGGCACGCCTATTCAGGTTGCTGTCTAGGGTTATTCCAAGGGATCGAGCAGAGTCTACAATGGTAGGAGGGCAGTTTAAGGCTGTGATTGCATTGATCCATTCATGAATGTCCGGGTTGGTTTTAGGAGGGGAGATAAGAAGGAATTCCATTTTTTTTGCATTCAGTTTGAGCTGGTTAGAAGGGAGCCAGTGCACGGTCAGTTTCAAGGCCTCATTTAGGGAGCGGATGTCCTCAGGAAAAGAGATTTTAATGTAGATTTGTGTGTCGTCTGCGTACATGTGGTAGGCGATGCTGGAGGTGCGTAGCACCTCTGTGAGCGGTTCAAGCTAAAGGTTGAAGATGGTAGGGGACAGGGTTGAACCTTGGGGGACTGCAACCGTGATTGGCGAGGGTGTGGATAGGTTACCATTGATTAGGATTCTCTGTGAACGATTCTGGAGGAAGGACCTCAACCACTCTAGGATGGTGCCATCAAGTGCCATCCTATGTTTGAGGCGATCAAGGAGAGTTTCGTGGTTGACCGTGTCGAAGGCTGAGGATAGGTCTAGGAGGATTAGGAGACAAGTTTTGCCTTGGTCAAGGGCTTGGAGGGCATCATCCACGATGTGGAGGAGGGTGGTTTCTGTGCTGTGTCCAGGTCAGAACCCAGATTGGAAGTCATCCAGTAGGTGGAAGTTGGAGATGTGTTGGCTCACCTGTTGTTGCACACATTTCGCCAGAACTTTCGCTAGAAGTGGGATGTTAGATATCGGTCTAAAGTTGTCAGGGAGGGTGGGATCTAGCGTAGGTTTTTTTAAGATGGGGACAACTTGACCCGCTTTAAGGGAGTCAGGAATCGATCCCTGTCGGAGGGATGCATTGATTATAGCAGTCCAAGAGGGGATGATTGCTTGAGAGACGGCAGTAGGCAGTTAGAAGGGAGAAGATCATTGTAGTGATTGTTCAGGTTTAAGGAGGATAGGATTTTCGAGACAGAGTGTTCATCATAGACTTTAAAGTTGGACCAGTGCGCTAGGTTTTTAGTTGAAGTCTGGGAGGGCAGCGAGGCAAGAGGAGGTATAGCCAGCATAGTAGTTTGGGAGTGTATTGCAGAGTTAAATTAGTTTCCTAAGTCCATGATTTTATCCATGAAGAAAGAGGAAAATTCCTAACATGAAATTGACGATATAAGGGTTACTTTGGATGTTTTAGCCAGTTTGTTACATTGTTATATAACCAAATCGAATAGCTTGCGAGGTCTGTTTTTGGCGTTCTCCAGCTCAGTCCTGAAGAAATCTTTTTTTGAGTTGAATGTATTGCCTTAATTCTTTCCAGTGGCAAGCATGCCTTGACATAGCCAATATGTCTCACCATTGGGACATGTTGGCTTTGGCAATGGTTTTTAGCTCTGCTGTATAGCATCCCCAATGTTGTGCAGCATGGCTACAGAGTTAATTAAAAAAAGTGATATGACGTATCCGCTGCCTCATTTTGTAGGCGGGTGCAAAAGTAGGACCAAAAATTTTTTAAAAAGTAGTGCAAAAGCATTTTTCTCTTTTTTTTTTGAGGCAAGGGAAAACGGAGGGCACAACAGTAGTTTAGCAAGGATGGCATGGGCCCTGGTGCAAGCAACGACAACAGCTCCTTTGGCTGCTCTTGGGGTATTAACATACAGCAATTATAAGTGTTCAATGGGCCCCTCAAGATTCTGGGCCTCGGAGCCTTTGCATCTGCTGCACCAATGGTAGTTAGGTCTCTGGTGGGTGGGGGGGGAGAAACACATAGGGCGTGGGTGGGTAAGGAAGCAATACCAAGGGCAAAGCAACTCAGAGAGTGGAGAAGCAACAAGAAGAGGGAGGGAGAAGGAATTATAGAGGCCACAGATGGGGGATACAATATGGATGGCAGGCTGAAAGCAACAGGAGTGAGAGAGAGGAACATGAAGCATGGGGTAAGAGAAGCACAAAGACCACCGAAAGCACATGGGCGATAAATTAACATGGGGGAGAAGCACATGAGGGCGGGCACAACGCAGAGGGGGTGGGGAGATGCGCATGAACCAGGGAAAGCAACACAAAGCACGGCGGAAGGGGCGAGAGCAGTACGCAGGGACTCTCATGGAGTGCTTAACCAAAAGGATAAAAGTAGTGCTTCAATAGTGAGCAGTGGAATGACGCAAGTACTTTGTCCATGCCCCAGAGAGGGACAAACTCAGGAAACGGAAGTAAAGCTCACACGAGGTGACGGGCAGAAAGCAATCAAATGAGAGTGACAATAATGCCAACCAATGGTGAGCAATAGGCGGGCTCTTAGTCCACTGTAATTAGACAATGGGGCGATTAGGCAATAGGTCTTTTCGCCAATTGAAAGCTTGTGCGGTCTTATAGAGGAGACTTAAAAACTCAACTAGCGTGTCACTTGTGCTGGTGACTTACTTGTTTATGGAATTCTGGCCTGTAGCTTCCTTTGTCAATGCTGGGTGATTTCTCCAGTTTTGTAAAGTATGTATTCATTGGAGGATTTTGCATCTTAGGTGTAAGTGATTTCATCTTGTTACCTGCAGCTCCATGTTGATGTTATGTCCTCCGCCTGCACGTGATATCATTCTCTCACTAAATGAGGAGACCTCAAACCACGCCTGCTGCTGTTTCTTGTGGAGCTCTAGATAAAGGCTGAAAACTGCTTTTGTCACTTCTACATCACAGATAGCCTTGTCAGTAATCGAGGACAACTAGCTCCTTCCTGCAGTTCCTCAGCCCATTAGCAAAAGCTTCCCAAGTGTGAAAATGGTTGTTTCATTAAATATAGTATTAAGTAAGCATTGCAACCAAAATACAAAGAAGGAATAAATAAAATATTCTGTCACCTAAATGTGACACCTATTTGCTTGCAACAAAAGCGTACATAAAAAAATAATCATTGCACGTAATTTTCTTAGAAAGTTACAGATGATTCCTAGCAACAGATGTATTTAGAACTGATTTGAAAACCTGATGCAGTGTAAGAGATGAATGCGATTCTTGTTGTTGCAAGGAAAATGTATTACTGGCTTTCAATTACTTTTAGCTGAAGATATACTTCAGAACACAAGGATGACAAGAAAAACTTAAAAAAGAATAAAACACAGAAAGGAAAAAGCATTGGCAAGTGTTAGATCACCAGCCATGGTACTGAAGCGCACTTCTTTTTAGGTACATGTGATGTGATAAATTAGAGTTACTCACAATGCAAAAAAGCTAAAAGCTGAAGCAGGCTGACCTATTATGATGAAGAGGGCTGACCTTAAGCCCCTGTAAGTGGTATGTATATGTGCATGTGTGTGTGTGTGTGTATGTGTGTGTATATATTTGTATGTGTGTGTGTGTGTGTTGGACCTGTCAGCCCTTTGGGTGGTCCCTCCTTCCTATTTATTTATTTTTGTCCCCTTTTTGCTCCTCAATCTTTTTCTTTTTATGTTCACTGGACTTTTCAGGTGCTGACCTAGGGGTTAGGTGCTCTTTGCCCTCATAGTCTTTTTCCTGAGGCCTAGGTGCCTTTCTAACTGAATTTACAAGACCCACAAAATGGTGGCCAGTAACTGCCATAACTGACACCTCAAGGAATAGACCCATAGAACAACATAGGAGAGCTCCAGAACCTTCCAGCTGGTTCTGGAAGCCTGAGGTTAGCCTATAAAAGGGTCAGTACTAGGGCGGCCATTTTAGAACCAGGTCAGTGTGAGAGTGCAGTGAGGAGTTTAGGCTACTGGGCAGGGAGGTTAGTGCATTGTGGGAGAGTTTTGACTACCCCTTGGGCTGCTGAACCCTCATGATTGACATTATCCCCTGCTTGTGGATCTAGCCCTACTTCCCTCGACTCGGAGTAAATCCTTCAACGCCCCGGAGAGAGAATCTGGTGTTAGGGAGTCTGGGCATACTAGTCGACAGGAGAAGTGGTGAGAACTATCTTTCCCTGAAGGGAACTGAGACTAATCGTCTTCTTCACCCCCCTTTTCTTGATTAACTGCCACCGGTGACGTCAGGAAACCAGACTCATGTTATCCTAACATCGCTCCTCCGAACTTGCCCTCCAACGCGGGTCTGTTTCCCCCCCCTGACTGCCACAGCCCCCGGCTAGCTAAGTGTGTACCTGGTGGTGCTGCCGGGTGTCGGACCCGCGGAAGTCCTGTTGCGGGGTCTGGTGAGCGTGGGTGAGGGGGCCGCTAACCACCGGAGCGTTTGTCCCACTGTGGTGGACCGGCACGGAGAGGGAAGGTGCCGCGCTCCCTGTCAGAGGAACAGCGGCGTAAACGAGGGAAGTCCCGCCCAGCGCTGTCAAGAAAGAGCGCAGGGAGGCGGGACGAGTGCGAAGGAGGCCGACCCTGGGGAGGTTCCCTGCTCCTTGGTAAACGGAAGGGAGGGGACACCAGGAGGCGGTTTCGCCAATCGGAGTTGACGGAGATCCTCTTCCGTGTACCAGCCGCAAAGGGCCCTCGCAGCTGAGGAAAACGACGGAGCTGGGAGACACCGCCTACGGCGCTCACCGGACCTTCATTGCCGCCACTAACCTCAAGTAAGGTGGGGAATTGGGATTGACAGAGGCCCGACAGTGCTCTGGGGTCCCCGGTCGAGCCGAGTGGTAATTAGCCTGCTTACTTCCCCTCCTCCGGCTGGAATCGAAGAAACTCACAGGAAAGCCGGAGGGGAGAAGCCAATTGAACTGAGCGCTCAGGAGCCATACCGAAGGGTTCTGGGCTGTCCTGAGCCTGGCGCTCTGGGTGATCCCCCCGAGGGGAGTTGAGGCTTGCGCTGGGAGAGACAAGTGGTCATTGTTCATTGAGTGGACAAACTCCTCCTCCTGGTGATTGACCGAGTTGGGAGTTGGTTCTTTAAGGGGGTGAACCCCTCTAGAATTTCGAAGGCCTGAGAGAAAGGGAAAATTAATCAATAACCTTAAGCAAAGGAATAGAGAATGTGCCAAGGAAATGTAATGATGTCCTTTCTTTTCAGAGTATTATTGTAACTAAATGATCTCAGAATCTACCTTCTTTTCTATTAGGAAATGTAATGATTGTAGGAATATTTCCAATTCACAACCTCATAATTTTGATACAAGGGAGGGTTGTCTTTGAAACTTGTTCTATGCTTTATTGTATGTCCTCAAAAACAAGTGTAACTGGAAAGTAGACTAAATGCTAGTGGAATTGAATAAATGCCACAGCTAAACTAATTTAAGGAAAGATAAAGCTTTTCCTGCTTTTATAAATTACGGTGTAGTGTCATAATTTTTGGTGGATGGACGCTGAGTTATTGTGAGGGTGTGACGCAAGCTTAACATTTTGTCCTTTAGGTTAGACCATACCCTCTGTGCCAGGCTACCCTATGTGATCTGGAGGTCCCAGGTCCAACATAATTGGTGGCCAGCGGTGGAATGAGAACTGTGCTTGCGTCCACTCTATAGTAACCTAGTGTACTCCATAGGCCTACACCTGAAGTTTTCTCCTTGCGGACTACCTAATTATAATTTTTGTTTTTCCAAATTTACTCCTGGTGGTGGGTGGAGGAAGCTTCTAGTTACCCTCTGAAATTATTCTTTCTAAGTGGCTGTCCCGCACTCTTCGTGGCACAATGGAATTCGCACTGGAGGAGTTAGAGACCTATAATGTGGCTCAACTCCGTGAATTTTGTCAAAATATGGGAGTGTTCTTCAAGCGTGGTGCTAAGAAGGGGGAACTTCAAACCAGCTTGAGGGCGTGGGTGGCAGCCCACCCAGATGGGAAGGAGGAGGAAGAGGCGACGGACCGGGACGCGGTCATCGGGATAGATGAGTTGTACCAATCTGAGAGGGGGAACCTACTACCAGGACCTAGGACCCTTTCAAGGGAGGGCAGCAGTGTCTCCGGAGGGAGCTTAACTGAAGCTGAACTAGTGGACAGGAGGGAAAAAAGACAGCTAAAGTGGGAGTTAGCCAGGTTGGAAAAGGAGAGGGAGGAGCAGAGGATGGCACACGAGTTGAAACTCAGGGAGTTAGATCTCAAGGCCCTGCAGATAGGGACCTCCAATTCTCCAAATGGTGGCAGCGAACCAAAGGATTTGACCAGGGAACCCAGACCCTATTTACCCAAGGATGTAGTCGCCAGCTACGGTACAGGGGATGACATCGCCAAGTGGCTGGCTGCCTGTGAGGTCTCCTTAAGAGCCCATGGGATCCTGGAAAAACACTGGGGGGGGGGGGGGGTTTGTACAAATACATGCCTCCTGCAGGAAGGGATACACTCTTGGCCCTAGAGCAAGGAGAGTAGACCCACTACCCCACCATGAAAGTGGCGCTAATAAGAAAGTTTGGACTGACCCCAGAGAAGTATCGGCAGAAGTTCAGGGGTAGTCACAAATTAGGCACACAGAATTGGGTGGATTTCTTGGACTACGCAAAGAAGACCTTTGCCCGGCTTGTCCCCCACTTTTACTGGCCTCAGATGAAAGTGGCATCCGACACATAGTGTCGGACGTGTGTATCCTGTCAAGCCAGTGGGAAGACAGGGGTGAAGCTGAAGGCTCCCCTGGAACCACTTCCTGTCATTAGCACCCCCTTTGAAAGGGTGGGCATCGACATTGTGGGGCCATTGGATCCATCAACTACAGCTGGTCACAGGTTTATCCTGGTTCTGGTGGATCACGCCACGCGGTACCCAGAGGCAATTCCTCTGAGGACTGTCACTGCACCTGTAGTGGCTAGGGCCCTGATGGGGATCTTTACCCGAGTGGGTTTCCCCAAGGAGGTTGTGTCCGACAGGGGGACCAACTTCATGTCAGCATATATGCGGGCTATGTGGAAGGAGTGTGGAGTTACCTACCGGTTTACCACTCCTTATCACCCACAGACCAATGGTCTGGTGGAAAGGTTCAACAAGACCTTGAAAGGCATGATAAGAAGTCTGCCTGAGAGCCTGCGGAGGAAATGGGACGTCCTCCTACCCTGTTTGCTGTTTTCCTACAGGGAAGTGCCACAGAAAGGAGTGGGCTTCAGCCCCTTCGAGCTTCTGTATGGGCACCCTGTACGTGGACCTCTCAGCCTGGTGAAGGACGGATGGGAAAAGTCTCCCAAGAAGCTTCCCCAGGAATTGGTGAGCTACATGCTGGCCTTCCGGAGCCAAATGGCAAAGTTGTGGAAGAAAGCTTCTGACAACTTGGAAGCCAGCCAAGCAGTGATGAAGGAGTGGTATGACCACAACGCTCACCCTGTGGAGTTGGAGCCTGGCCAGAAAGTGTGGGTGATGGAACCTGGGGAGCTAAGTGCCCTCCAGGATCGCTGGACAGGCCCCTTTGAGGTGTTGGAGAAGAAGGGTAAGGTCACCTACCTGGTGGATCTTAAGACCCCTCGACAGCCCCTACGGGTGCTGCATGCCAATCGGCTCAAACCCCACCATGAGAGGCCCGAGGTCATCTTGATGATGGCGACTGATGGTGCAGAGGAAGCGGAAAGTGAGCCTCTCCCTGATCTCTTTTCGTCTCAAGAAAAGGATGGGTCGGTGGATTGAGTGATTCTCTCCCCATCCCTAACTCCTGAGCAGCGGGAGGACTGCCGCCAGGTCTTGGAGCAGTACTCCTCGTTGTTCTCCCTTGTCCCGGGAAGGACCCACCTGTGTACCCATGATGTGGACACAGGAGACAGCCCACCAGTGAAGTCTAAGACCTACCGGCTGTCAGACAAGGTGAAGGCCAGCATCCCTGGTGAGGTTACCAAGATGCTGGAGCTAGGAGTCATTGAACCTTCCAGTAGCCCCTGGTCCAGTCCGGTGGTTCTAGTACCAAAAGCTGCCCCACCGGAGGAGGAGCTACGCGCGGATCCAAGATGGACGCGTGAGCAGAGGGCTCCCGAGACCCCTTCCGCCACCCTCGTCTATCCTGACATTAATCCTGAATTGGTCGACGGGT
The DNA here is from genome assembly GCF_964261635.1 of Lissotriton helveticus. NCBI lineage: Eukaryota > Metazoa > Chordata > Amphibia > Caudata > Salamandridae > Lissotriton > Lissotriton helveticus. The sequence continues at coordinate 222,660,505 of NC_136069.1, forward strand.
ATTTCTTGCTGATGCCCTGCTGATATTAAAAGCATTTTTCGGAATTTGATTTGGCTGCCGGGAACTGGACTTGCTGCTCCCCGCAATTTGAGGCCTACGGTGACGACCATCCGGGGGCTTGAGTTCCCGAGGTGCCCAGGTGGCAATCGAACAACAACGGCTGGAGTGACGCCTCCGCTGCCCCTGTGTGTACTTTCGGTTTCGATTTTGGTCATCGTGGGTGCTGACTCATTGTTGACGAATGCTGCTGCCCTGGTTTCGTCGCTGACTCTACCCTGGCTGTTGTTTTTTGACCTCCCGACTTGCTGTGCTTGCCGTGGTGTGATTCATTTTGACCAGTTTTCGGAGAACCCTTTGGTGGTCACTGTTCCTCATGACGGGCAGGTCGGACGCTGAGAGACGCAACACCAGAGGCCCGAATCGAGGGGGAGCCGCTCAGTCCCAGACTATTGAACGCTTCACTCGCCCTAAGGTATCCCCGGGTGGTCCGGGCAAGACCCTTGGAGAAGCTGGCGACGGTTCTCCTGTGACTGAGGAGCCGACTCTGACGGACGTCATGGGCGCCATTGCCAGTGTCCAGACTTCTATGGGTCTACAATATGAAACACTTGCCACCAAATTGGACACATTTGCGATTGAGATCAACCTCATCAGGACGGACCTGGGGAAAACTAATGAACGGGTCAAATCCCTGGACGTTAAAACAGCAAGCCTGATTACGGATGTTTCGGATCTTCAGACCGAGGTCCGCGATCTTCGCTTGGCCAGAGAATCGTTTGCCCGTCGGTTGGATGATTTTGAGAGCCGAGCCAGACGGAATAACGTTCGCATTATAGGTGTCCCGGAGACTTCTACGGAAGTGCCAATGGATCTCTTGGTGGAAGACCTTATTCAGAACTATTTGAATCCTAAGGGCCATAGTAAATTTTTTGCGGTGGAGCGTGCTCATAGGATTCCAGGTGGGAAGCCCAAGCTTGGGGCCGCCCGAGGCCTATCATAGCCAGGATTTTTAACTTCCGTGACCGTGACGCTATCCTGCAGGCCTCCCGCACCCATGGTCCTGTCCAGTTTGAAAACGTATCGGTCAGTTTCTATCCAGACTTCACTCAAGAGGTGCAGAAGCAACGTATGGCCTTTACGGGGGTGAAACGTCGCCTCAGGGACATGGAACTGAAGTACGCCATGCTATTTCCGGCTCGCTTGAGGATTGTGTATAATGAACGTACTTTTTTCTTCGATCGCCCTGGGATAGCCAGTGACTGGCTGGACACTTTGCCGGCACAGCATGCCGATCCGGAGAGTTCGAAAGGTGCCGAAGGCGGCCCGGAAGAGCAGGAGTAGTGAGTCGGTGCCGATGAGCCATTATGGGACGCTTTGCAGTGGCTCTATGATAGTGATGTTTTATACGTTGTAGATACCCAGGGGTGGGGGGATTCGGGACTCTTCCTCCTCAGGGGACGTTTCTTCTCTCTCTTCTTGTAGGTTAGTTTAATGGGGCTACAGGCACACTGCAAGTTGGGGTGGCTTTTTAGTCTACCGCAGGGGTGCAGGGTGGGGGGTTGTGTGTTGAGGGTTCATTGGTGGGTGGTGGGGGGTCTTTTCTTGTTTGTTTGTTTCGAGGCTCTGGTCTGATCGCTATTTTATCCTTTGTGCTTGCTTTGTGGCGGGGGGACTGTTGGGTTTTGTCTGGGATGGGGGTAGGGGGCTGAGGGTGCTGAGCTGGAATGTTAATGGACTCGGAGATAGGTTAAAACGGGGGATTGTTTTGCAGTACTTAAAGCGGCACTCCCCTGATATTGTTCTACTGCAGGAAACACATCTGGTAGGAAACACATGCCGAGCGCTGAATAGGAGGGGCTACCGTTTGGTGGCCCACTCCGGATTTACCACTGGTTCGAGGGGGGCGGGTATCTTGGTTAGGAACTCCCTCCCCCTAGAAGTAGATGACGAGGTACTGGATGATAGGGGATGGTATGCTGCAATCGTGGGTCGATGGGAGGGGAAGACAATCTCCATTTTGTCTGTGTATGTCCCCCCTGGTCTACAGTCTACCACGTTTTCCGATTTGGGGGGGGGGGTGGTCCTGGGGCTCCCAGATGGCATACTGGTGGTGGGTGGAGATTTTAATTCGGTTGTTAGCGGAGAAGAGGATCGCAGTCCTGGTAGGACCCTCCCCGCATCGCAATTATGGTTGGGCAGTTTCATTGATACACTGGGTTTAGCAGATTGTTGGAGACGACTTCACCCTGGACAGCTCCAATACACCTTTCATTCGGGGGCCCATGGTAGTCTCTCGAGACTTGATTACATTCTTATACCAGCGGTGCAGATGGTCTCCGTGAGAGAAATTAGGCATTTGGCTAGGGGGATTTCAGATCACTCCCCACTGTGGCTCACTATTGATGTGCGGCTAGAGTCCGGAGGTCGTGTCGCTCCTATTAATCCTTGGCATCTTCGTAACCCCACCATTAGTAGGGAAGTGGTTAAATGTGTAGATTACTTCTTCGCTGAGAATGAAGGATCAGTATCCTCTCCTGTGACCCTTTGGGAGGCGTGTAAAACCGTGATTCGGGGCCAGACTCTCTCTTTGATTGCCAGCGAAAGGGGGCGAAAAAATGCTGAAGTGGTGCGACTTGAAAACGATATCTCTGAGTTGGAGGAACGGATGGAATCTGTAATTACGCCTGATAGTCTGCACTCCTTGGCGCTTAAACAGTTTGAATATAGGGCTCTGGTGACTGATGCGGCTAGGACGATGCATCGTGAGCAACAAGGACGTATGTATGATGTGGGTAATAAGGCAGGGAAATTGCTAGCTTGGCTTGATAGACGAGACAGAGTGAATCGTGTGGTGCCTGTTATTGAGCGTATGGATGGTGTGCGGGTGGTGGACCCGGTTGAGATCGTTGAGGTCTTTGCCCAGCATTTTCGGACGGTGTACTCGCCGGTCTCGGACAGATCTGAGGAGGACTCGCATCTGTTGCTCCACAATATCACGCTGCCCAGTCTGTCGGATTCGGATAGGGAGCTTATGGAGGCGGATTTTTCTACCGATGAAATAGCGCTCGCTATCCGTGCACTTCGCAGTGGTAAGGCTTCGGGCCCGAACGGTTTGCCAGTCGAGCTGTATAAGTTGTGTCCCGACAAAATGGCGCCGTACCTTCGTCGTACGTTTTTGGCGTCACGTGATCTCGGGCTTCTTACCCGAGATCAGAGACTGGCGTCCATTGTGGTCATCCATAAGGACGGAAAGCCCCGGGAACACTGTTCGTCTTATCGGCCGATCTCGCTTTTGAATGTAGAGCCTAAGGTCCTTGCAAAAATTTTGGCAAACCGCGTGATCACGGTGATTGGCGATCTGGTGCACCCTGATCAGTCTGGGTTTACCCCCACCGTAATACTGCACTCAATCTTCGACGCCTCCATGGTGTCTTGGCGAGGGCGGAGTCTCTTGCTGAGCCAGCCATTTTGGTTTCCCTTGACGCCTCGATGGCCTTCGACACGGTGGAATGGCCTTATTTGTGGGCTGCCCTCGCTAAATTTGGTTTTGGTCCTAAGTTTATCGGATGGGTAAAACTTTTATATGAACAACCGCTCGCACAGGTGGTGGTTAACGGACGGGCCTCAGATCCTTTTGTTCTCGGGCGTGGCACACGACAGGGCTGGCCTTTGTCGCCCCTCCTTTTTGCGCTTGCTCTTGAACCCCTTGCCGCGTGGCTCCGCTGGGAGCCCTCGCTCAAGGGTATACGGTGGTCGCCTACCTTCGAAGATCGGGTGTCGCTTTATGCCGATGACATACTATTATACCTTACCTCTCCCCGTAAGTCGTTGGGTGTCCTGTTTGATGTACTGAGCTCTTTCGGGAAGAATTCGGGTTTAGTTATCAACTGGACTAAATCCTGTATTTACCCACTTGCGGGTGGTCAGCCTTCTCTGCCCCGCTTTTGCCCTATACCTGTTTCCAGCGCTGGTTTCAAATACTTGGGGATCTACATTTCTATGGACCCCAAGGTCCGATTTGAGCGAATCTGTTGCCTCCGCTTGCTAGACTTCGATTGGATGTAGTGGCGTGGTGTAGACTGCATTTTTCCCCCCTGGGGAGGGCGGCCTTGTTTAAAATGATGTCTCTTCCCCGATTCTTATATGCCATTCAGAATACGCTAGATCTGGTTCCAGCTGGTTACTTCTGTGAAATCGAGGGCCTCCAGCGGAAATTGGTCTTGGGCGGGCGGCCACGCATAGCGCTGGCGAAATTGACTTTGCCCTGGTATGACGGTGGTATAGCATTGCCTGACATCAAACGCTATTATTGGGCGTCCCAGTTGAGTGCTATCAACCACGCCATGTATGGTCCTGTTCCTAATCCCGCTTACGATATGGATAGGTGGCAGTTGCCAGGGGGTGATTATAATAGAGCGCTCTATTCCAAGTTCGACAGGAGGTGTTTGACGGGCCCCACGGCGGTGGCGATACGTGTCTGGGATAGTGCAAAATCGGCTACGGGCTGGACTGGTAAACTTACCAAGGCGACTCCTTTATATGCTTCTGAGAGATTGGGTGGATTGTGGTCTTCAAAGGGATTCGACAGATGGGACCTTATCGGTATTAGCAAAGTGGGGGATCTTTGGGCCACCAATAGAGTCAAAACTTTTGACGAGCTGAAACAGGAATACAAGCTGAGTGACAGAGAGCACTTCCGATACCTTCAGCTCCGCCACGCGCTCGACTCGGTCTTCCCCGCCGGTACCTCGATCCCTGAGTCATCTCCCTTGGAGGATAGAGTGCTGGATGGGCATGTCCCTGACAGCACCATTTCCCTCATATATAAAAAACGTATTAATACCCGTTCGGACCTTCTTATACGGCTGCGTGAGGTGTGGACTTATGACGGGCTGGAATTGGATGATGAGGACTGGCAGGCTGCAATATCCTCCCCTAAGGAAGTCGCTATTCCGGCGCGTCTCCGACTGGTGCAGCTAAAGATTCTTCATCGCATCTATGTCACGGGTCCACGTTTGATGCATATGGGCTATTCTGTGGATGGGTTGTGTCGGCGTGGCTGTGGCTTGCTTGCTACCTTCCTTCATATTATATGGGAATGCCCGGCGGTAGTGGTTTTCTGGAATCGTGTACATGCGGTGATGAGAGAAGTGACGGGCGTCGGGCTACTTCCGGAGGCCCGACGCTGCTTGCTGAATGTCTGGGAACCAAATGACTGCACCGTTGCTCAGGTCCAATGGGTCACTCTGGGCAACATCATTGCAAAAAGGGACATTGCTCAACTCTGGGGCTCTAATAGGGCACCACTGGTCTCGGCCTGGGAGGAGAACATGGATTGGTGCATGTTTCGGGAAAAAATCGCGTACGTCTCCCGAGGCAGGCCCAGGAAGTGGGTTAGGATCTGGGGTCAATGGAACTCCCATCGCGGAGGGATTTGTGACCCTCCCCTTGCTGAACCACCTGATACTATGGGATCTCCTTGAATTTGACGTTCCAGCACTTTGCCTAGTATTGTTCGCTCCTGGTCCCCACTCCCCACCTCCGTGATTTCCTGATACTTGCTTTTATTGTCTCCCCCATGCCGCACGTAGCAGCACTCATACTGATACTTTTGCCTCGACTTTTTCTTGTGGGTCTTCTTTTTGTTGTTTGTATGTATAAAAATATAAAACCTATTATTTATCCTCCTGTGCCAAGTGCTCCTAACTACATCCTGCTTCTATGCTGCCGGACCCTCGGGTTATCGGCAGTGAGCTCTGTGCTGATTTCTTCTTGTTGATTTGCATTACTGACCGGCCTCGATGGTTGTAGGTCTGTATCTGTCTTCATTTTCGAACAATAAAGGTTTTTCAAAAAAAAAAAAAAGCTGCCCCACCGGGCACCACTCCAGAACTGAGGTTCTGTGTGGCTTACCGGGGACTGAACTCAGTAACCAAGACTGATGCACATCCGATCCCCAGGGCGGATGAACTTATTGACCGGCTGAGAGCTGCCCAATACCTGAGTACCTTTGACCTTACTTCAGGGTACTGGCAGATCTCCCTTACAGATGGAGCAAAGGAGAGGTCAGCCTTCTCCACGCCTGAGGGCCACTACCAGTTCTGTGTGATGCCCTTTGGGCTCAAGAACGCCCCTGCCACTTTTCAGCGGCTGGTGAACCAGGTCCTCTCTGGAATGGAGGCTTTCTCCGCGGCTTATCTGGATGACATTGCCGTCTTCAGCAGCAGTTGAGAGGACCATTTGTGTCACTTGCAAGCTGTTCTCCAGGCCCTGAAACAGGCTGGCTTGACAATCAAGGCCAGTAAATGTCATATCGGGCAGGGGTCGGTTGTGTACCTAGGCCACTTGGTGGGAAGGGGAGCAGTGCAGCCCCTCCAGGCAAAGATTGAGGCAATCATGGCCTGGGAGCCCCCCAAGACCCAAACTGAGGTCCGAGCCTTCCTGGGCCTCACAGGTTATTACCGTCGCTTTGTGAAGGTGTATGGCACTATTGTTGCGCCCCTCACTGAGCTCACCACCAAGAAACAACCTCGACGGGTAGTCTGGACGGAGGCTTGTCAGCAAGCCTTTGGAAAATTGAAACAGGCAATGTGTGCAGCACCGGTCCTGAGGGCCCCAGACTTCTCCAAGGAGTTCATTGTCCAGACAGACGCATCAGTGCATGGCATTGGGGCAGTGTTATCGCAACTCAATGAAGAGGGTCTGGATCAGCCTGTAGTCTTCCTGTCCAGGAGACTGCTTCCCCGGGAACAAAAGTGGAGTGCAATTGAGCGAGAAGCCTTTGCGGTGGTATGGGCTCTGAAGAAGTTGCGGCCATACTTGTTTGGCTCGCACTTCCTGGTTCAGACCGACCACCGAACCCTTCGTTGGCTGATGCAAATGAAGGGGGAAAATCCCAAGTTGTTGAGATGGTCCATCTCCCTACAGGGAATTGACTTCCGGGTGGAACATCGGCCTGGAGTGGACCACGCCAATGCAGACGGTCTCTCTAGGTATTTCCGCCTTAGTGATGAGGACTCCCAAGGGGTTGGGTAGCTCTCCCCACTTTCAGCTGGGGGGGACGCGTGTTAGACCTGTCAGCCCTTTGGGTGGTCCCTCCTTCCTATTTATTTATTTTTGTCCCCTTTTTGCTCCTCAATCTTTTTCTTTTTATGTTCACTGGACTTTTCAGGTGCTGACCTAGGGGTTAGGTGCTCTTTGCCCTCATAGTCCTTTTCCTGAGGCCTAGGTGCCTTTCTAACTGAATTTACAAGACCCACAAAATGGTGGCCAGTAACTGCCATAACTGACACCTCAAGGAATAGACGCACAGAACAACATAGGAGAGCTCCAGAACCTTCCAGCTGGTTCTGGAAGCCTGAGGTTAGCCTATAAAAGGGTCAGTACTAGGGCGGCCATTTTAGAACCAGGCCAGTGTGAGAGTGCAGTGAGGAGTTTAGGCTACTGGGCAGGGAGGTTAGTGCATTGTGGGAGAGTTTTGACTACCCCTTGGGCTGCTGAACCCTCATGATTGACATTATCCCCTGCTTGTGGATCTAGCCCTACTGCCCTCGACTCGGAGTAAATCCTTCAACGCCCTGGAGAGGGAATCTGGTGTTAGGGAGTCTGGGCATACTAGTCGACAGGAGAAGTGGTGAGAACTATCTTTCCCTGAAGGGAACTGAGACTAATCGTCTTCTTCACCCCCCTTTTCTTGATGAACTGCCACCGGTGACGTCAGGAAACCAGACTCATGTTATCCTAACATCGCTCCTCCGAACTTGCCCTCCAACGCGGGTTTGTTTCCCCCCCCCTGACTGCCACAGCCCCCGGCTAGCTAAGCGTGTACCTGGTGGTGCTGCCGGGTGTCGGACCCGCGGAAGTCCTGTTGCGGGGTCTGGTGAGCGTGGGTGAGGGGGCCGCTAACCACCGGAGCGTTTGTCCCACTGTGGTGGACCGGCACGGAGAAGGAAGGTGCCGCGCTCCCTGTCAGAGGAACAGCGGCGTAAACGAGGGAAGTCCCGCCCAGCGCTGTCAAGAAAGAGCGCAGGGAGGCGGGACGAGTGCGAAGGAGGCCGACCCTGGGGAGGTTCCCTGCTCCTTGGTAAACGGAAGGGAGGGGACACCAGGAGGCGGTTTCGCCAATCGGAGTTGTCGGATATCCTCTTCCGTGTACCAGCCGCAAAGGGCCCTCGCAGCTGAGGAAAACGACGGAGCTGGGAGACACCGCCTACGGCGCTCACCGGACCTTCATTGCCGCCACTAACCTCAAGTAAGGTGGGGAATTGGGCTTGACAGAGGCCCGACAGTGCTCTGGAGTCCCCGGTCGAGCCGAGTGGTAATTAGCCTGCTTACTTCCCCTCCTCCGGCTGGAATCGAAGAAACTCACAGGAAAGCCGGAGGGGAGAAGCCAATTGAACTGAGCGCTCAGGAGCCATACCGAGGGGTTCTGGGCTGTCCTGAGCCTGGCGCTCTGGGTGATCCCCCCGAGGGGAGTTGAGGCTTGCGCTGGGAGAGACAAGTGGTCATTGTTCATCGAGTGGACAAACTCCTCCTCCTGGTGATTGACTGAGTTGGGAGTTGGTTCTTTAAGGGGGTGAACCCCTCTAGAATTTCGAAGGCCTGAGAGAAAGGGGAAATTAATCAATAACCTTAAGCAAAGGAATAGAGAATGTGCCAAGGAAATGTAATGATGTCCTTTCTTTTCAGAGTATTATTGTAACTAAATGACCTCAGAATCTACCTTCTTTTCTATTAGGAAATGTAATGATTGTAGGAATATTTCCAATTCACAACCTCATAATTTTGATACAAGAGAGGGTTGTCTTTGAAACTTGTTCTATGCTTTCTTGTATGTCCTCAAAAACAAGTGTAACTGGAAAGTAGACTAAATGCTAGTGGAATTGAATACATGCCGCAGCTAAACTAATTTAAGGAAAGATAAAGCTTTTCCTGCTTTTATAAATTACGGTGTAGTGTCATAATTTTTGGTGGATGGACGCTGAGTTATTGTGAGGGTGTGACGCAAGCGTAACATTTTGTCCTTTAGGTTAGACCTTACCCTCTGTGCCAGGCTACCCTATGTGATCTGGAGGTCCCAGGTCCAACATAATTGGTGGCCAGCGGTGGGATGAGAACTGTGCTTGCGTCCACTCTATAGTAACCTAGTGTACTCCATAGGCCTACACCTGGAGTTTTCTCCTTGCGGACTCCATAATTATAATTTTTGTTTTTCCAAATTTACTCCTGGTGGTGGGTGGAGGAAGCTTCTAGTTACCCTCTGAAATTATTCTTTCTAAGTGGCTGTCCCGCACTCTTCGTGGCACAATGGAATTTGCACTGGAAGAGTTGGAGACCTATAATGTGGCTCAACTCCGTGAATTTTGTCAAAATATGGGAGTGTTCTTCAAGCGTGGTGCTAAGAAGGGGGAACTTCAAACCAGCTTGAGGGCGTGGGTGGCAGCCCACCCAGATGGGAAGGAGGAGGAAGAGGGGACGGACCGGGACGCGGTCATCGGGATAGATGAGTTGTACCAATCTGAGAGGGGGAACCTACTACCAGGACCTAGGACCCTTTCAAGGGAGGGCAGCAGTGTCTCCGGAGGAAGCTTAACTGAAGCTGAACTAGTGGACAGGAGGGAAAAAAGACAGCTAAAGTGGGAGTTAGCCAGGTTGGAAAAGGAGAGGGAGGAGCAGAGGATGGCACACGAGTTGAAACTCAGGGAGTTAGATCTCAAGGCCCGGCAGATAGGGACCTCCAATTCTCCAAATGGTGGCAGAGAACCAAAGGATTTGACCAGGGAACCCAGACCCTATTTACCCAAGGATGTAGTCGCCAGCTACGGTACAGGGATGACATCGCCAAGTGGCTGGCTGCCTGTGAGGTCTCCTTAAGAGCCCATGGGATCCTGGAAAAACACGGGGGGGTTTGTACAAATACATGCCTCCTGCAGGAAGGGATACACTCTTGGCCCTAGAGCAGGGAGAGCAGACCCACTACCCCACCATGAAAGTGGCGCTAATAAGAAAGTTTGGACTGACCCCAGAGAAGTATCGGCAGAAGTTCAGGGGTTGTCACAAATTAGGCACACAGAATTGGGTGGATTTCTTGGACTACGCAAAGAAGGCATTAGAGGGCTGGGTGCAGGGCAGCGAGGTAGAAGACTATGAGGGGTTGTATGACCTTATACTCAAGGAGCACCTACTCGAGAAATGTTTTCCCGAGCTGCATCAACACCTGGTGGACAGCAAGCTGACCAACCCCCGGAAGCTTGCAGAGAAGGCGGACATCTGGGCAAGTACCCGTATGTCCTCAAAGGGGACTGGAGGGGATTCCCAAAGGGCCGGACAGGGCGCCCCCCAGAAGAAAGAGGGGGGAGATAAAAAGCGGGAGTTCTCAAAAGGCCCCCAAAACAGTTTCCACGGAAAAGGAACAGGATTCACCCCTAAGGCTAACCCGCCCCGAAACCCTCATCCTGGCCAAAGTCAGCAGCCAAGGGTTGTCCACTGCTTTGAGTGTGGTGTTGTTGGACATTATAAGGGAGATGTCAAGTGCCCAAAGAGACCACCCCCTCCCACCGGAGGAAAAGCCCCGGGAGTAGCTAGTGTAGTGCTCGGGGAGGAGTTGCCCTTAGATAAGGTGGTGAGTGGGCGGGTGTCACCTTAGTGTCCCTGGGGGATCGGGAGATGGTTCCTAAGATCGAGGTGCCCTCAAATACTGTAAAGTATGGGCAATGGGTCACCATCAATGGCCAGAGAGGGGAGGCTATGAGAGACACAGGAGCCAGTATGACTATGGTAAGGAGTCAACTGGTGTCTCCAGAGCAGGTGATTCCACATGTACTCCACCCCGCCGCGATGGCTGACGGCAGATTGGGCCACTACCCTGTGGCCGAGGTTCCCTTTGAGTGGGAAGGGGTTGCAGGTTCACTTCGAGTTGCCGTAAGCCCTGCCGTGCCAGTCGATTGTCTGTTGGGAAATGACATGGAGCACAATGCTTGTAAGGAGGTGGAATACCGGACTCATTCGGAGATGCTGGGTACACCTGACTGGGCCTGTGCAAGCACAAGGTCTGCGACTACCCGGAGAAGGAGTTCGCCTGGGCTGGAGCCTGGAACAATGGCCCAGCCCGCTGCCAAAAAGGGAAAGACCCGAAGACAGGAGAAGCCTGCTTCGGCTTCCACGCCCCATGGGACAGATCGGCCACCTGCGGTGGTGGGCCAGGAGTCCGTGGAGGGGGAAGTAGTCTCCCTGGAGGACTTACCTATCCCTGCTGAGTGGCATGTGGAAGGAGGGCCTACCAGGGAGGAGTTGTGTAAGGGCCAGAAGGAGTGCCCTACCCTTGAGGGACTGAGGCGACAGGCCGAAGCCCAGGCAGCAGGGAACGTTGCAGGGCACTACCATATTTACTGGGAGGACGGACTCCTCTACAGTGAACCCAAGGTACCTTTGCCCGGTTCATCACGGGCCTTGGTAGTCCCTCAACGATACCGAGCCTTTCTTCTAGAATTGGCTCATGAAATTCCTTTGGCAGGACACTTAGGACAGGACAAGACCTTTGCCCGGCTTGTCCCCCACTTTTACTGGCCTCAGATGAAAGTGGCATCCGACACATAGTGTCGGACGTGTGTATCCTGTCAAGCCAGTGGGAAGACAGGGGTGAAGCTGAAGGCTCCCCTGGAACCACTTCCTGTCATTAGCACCCCCTTTGAAGGGTGGACATCGACATTGTGGGGCCATTGGATCCACCAACTACAGCTTGTCACAGGTTTATCCTGGTTCTGGTGGATCACGCCACGTGGTACCCAGAGGCAATTCCTCTGAGGACTGTCACTGCACCTGTAGTAGCTAGGGCCCTGATGGGGATCTTTACCCGAGTGGGTTTCCCCAAGGAGGTTGTGTCCGACAGGGGGACCAACTTCATGTCAGCATATATGCGGGCTATGTGGAAGGAGTGTGGAGTTACCTACCGGTTTACCACTCCTTATCACCCACAGACCAATGGTCTGGTGGAAAGGTTCAACAAGACCTTGAAAGGCATGATAAGAAGTCTGCCTGAGAGCCTGCGGAGGAAATGGGACGTCCTCCTACCCTGTTTGCTGTTTTCCTACAGGGAAGTGCCACAGAAAGGAGTGGGATTCAGCCCCTTCGAGCTTCTGTATGGGCACCCTGTACGTGGACCTCTCAGCCTGGTGAAGGACGGATGGGAAAAGTCTCCCAAGAAGCTTCCCCAGGATGTGGTGAGCTACATGCTGGCCTTCCGGAGCCAAATGGCAAAGTTGTGGAAGCAAGCTTCTGACAACTTGGAAGCCAGCCAAGCAGTGATGAAGGAGTGGTATGACCACAACGCTCACCCTGTGGAGTTGGAGCCTGGCCAGAAAGTGTGGGTGATGGAACCTAGGGAGCTAAGTGCCCTCCAGGATCGCTGGACAGGCCCCTTTGAGGTGTTGGAGAAGAAGGGTAAGGCCAGCTACCTGGTGGATCTTAAGACCCCTCGACAGCCCCTACGGGTGCTGCATGCCAATCGCCTCAAACCCCACCATGAGAGGCCCGAGGTCATCTTGATGAAGGTGACTGATGGTGCAGAGGAAGCGGAAAGCGAGCCTCTCCCTGATCTCTCTTCGTCTCAAGAAAAGGATGGGTCGGTGGATTGAGTGATTCTCTCCCCATCCCTAACTCCTGAGCAGTGGGAGGACTGCCGCCAGGTCTTGGAGCAGTACTCCTCGTTGTTCTCCCTTGTCCCGGGAAGGACCCACCTGTGTACCCATGATGTGGACACAGGAGACAGCCCACCAGTGAAGTCTAAGATCTACCGGCTGTCAGACAAGGTGAAGGCCAGCATCCACGGTGAGGTTACCAAGATGCTGGAGCTAGGAGTCATTGACCCTTCCAGTAGCCCCTGGTCCAGTCCGGTGGTTCTAGTACCAAAAGCTGCCCCACCGGGCACCACTCCAGAACTGAGGTTCTGTGTGGATTACCGGGGACTGAACTCAGTAACCAAGACTGATGCACATCCGATCCCTAGGGCGGATGAACTTATTGACCGGCTGAGAGCTGCCCAATACCTGAGTACCTTTGACCTTACTTCATGGTACTGGCAGATCTCCCTTACAGATGGAGCAAAGGAGAGGTCAGCCTTCTCCACGCCTGAGGGCCACTACCAGTTCTGTGTGATGCCCTTTGGGCTCAAGAACGCCCCTGCCACTTTTCCAGCGGCTGGTGAACCAGGTCCTCTCTGGAATGGAGGCTTTCTCCGCTGCTTATCTGGATGACATTGCCGTCTTCAGCAGCAGTTGGGAGGACCATTTGTGTCACTTGCAAGCTGTTCTCCAGGCCCTGAAACAGGCTGGCTTGACAATCAAGGCCAGTAAATGTCATATCGGGCAGGGGTCGGTTGTGTACCTAGGCCACTTGGTGGGAAGGGGAGCAGTGCAGCCCCTCCAGGCAAAGATTGAGGCAATCATGGCCTGGGAGCCCCCCAAGACCCAAACTGAGGTCCGAGCCTTCCTGGGCCTCACAGGTTATTACCGTCGCTTTGTGAAGGTGTATGGCACTATTGTTGCGCCCCTCACTGAGCTCACCACCAAGAAACAACCTCGACGGGTAGTCTGGACGGAGGCTTGTCAGCAAGCCTTTGGAAAATTGAAACAGGCCCAGTACCGGTCCTGAGGGCCCCAGACTTCTCCAAGGAGTTCATTGTTCAGACAGACGCATCAGAGCATGGCATTGGGGCAGTGTTATCGCAACTCAATGAAGAGGGTCTGGATCAGCCTGTAGTCTTCCTGTCCAGGAGACTGCTTCCCCGGGAACAAAAGTGGAGTGCAATTGAGCGAGAAGCCTTTGCGGTGGTATGGGCTCTGAAGAAGTTGCGGCCATACTTGTTTGGCTCGCACTTCCTGGTTCAGACCGACCACCGACCCCTTCGTTGGCTGATGCAAATGAAGGGGGAAAATCCCAAGTTGTTGAGATGGTCCATCTCCCTACAGGGAATTGACTTCCGGGTGGAACATCGGCCTGGAGTGGACCACGCCAATGCAGACGGTCTCTCTAGGTATTTCCGCCTTAGTGATGAGGACTCCCAAGGGGTTGGGTAGCTCTCCCCACTTTCAGCTGGGGGGGACGCGTGTTAGACCTGTCAGCCCTTTGGGTGGTCCCTCCTTCCTATTTATTTATTTTTGTCCCCTTTTTGCTCCTCAATCTTTTTCTTTTTATGTTCACTGGACTTTTCAGGTGCTGACCTAGGGGTTAGGTGCTCATTGCCCTCATAGTCTTTTTCCTGAGGCCTAGGTGCCTTTCTTACTGAATTTACAAGACCCACAAAATGGTGGCCAGTAACTGCCATAACTGACACCTCAAGGAATAGACCCATAGAACAACATAGGAGAGCTCCAGAACCTTCCAGCTGGTTCTGGAAGCCTGAGGTTAGCCTATGAAAGGGTCAGTACTAGGGCGGCCATTTTAGAACCAGGTCAGTGTGAGAGTGCAGTGAGGAGTTTAGGCTACTGGGCAGGGAGGTTAGTGCATTGTGGGAGAGTTTTGACTACCCCTTGGGCTGCTAAACACTCATGATTGACATTATCCCCTGCTTCTGGATCTAGCCCTACTGCCCTCGACTCTGAGTAAATCCTTCAACGCCCCGGAGAGGGAATCTGGTGTTAGGGAGTCTGGGCATACTAGTCGACAGGAGAAGTGGTGAGAACTATATTTCCCTGAAGTGAACTGAGACTAATCGTCTTCTTCACCCCCCTTTTCTTGATGAACTGCCACCGGTGAAGTCAGGAAACCAGACTCATGTTATCCTAACATCGCTCCTCCGAACTTGCCCTCCAACGCGGGTCTGTTTCCCCCCCCCTGACTGCCACAGCCCCCGGCTAGCTAAGCGTGTACCTGGTGGTGCTGCCGGGTGTCGGACCCGCGGAAGTCCTGTTGCGGGGTCTGGTGAGCGTGGGTGAGGGGGCCGCTAACCACCGGAGCGTTTGTCCCACTGTGGTGGACCGGCACGGAGAAGGAAGGTGCCGCGCTCCCTGTCAGAGGAACAGCGGCGTAAACCAGGGAAGTCCCGCCCAGCGCTGTCAAGAAAGAGCGCAGGGAGGCGGGACGAGTGCGAAGGAGGCCGACCCTGGGGAGGTTCCCTGCTCCTTGGTAAACGGAAGGGAGGGGACACCAGGAGGCGGTTTCGCCAATCGGAGTTGACGGAGATCCTCTTCCGTGTACCAGCCGCAAAGGGCCCTCGCAGCTGAGGAAAACGACGGAGCTGGGAGACACCGCCTACGGCGCTCACCGGACCTTCATTGCCGCCACTAACCTCAAGTAAGGTGGGGAACTGGGCTTGACAGAGGCCCGACAGTGCTCTGGGGTCCCCGGTCGAGCTGAGTGGTAATTAGCCTGCTTACTTCCCCTCCTACGGCTGGAATCGAAGAAACTCACAGGAAAGCCGGAGGGGAGAAGCCAATTGAACTGAGCGCTCAGGAGCCATACCGAGGGGTTCTGGGCTGTCCTGAGCCTGGCGCTCTGGGTGATCCCCCCTAGGGGAGTTGCGGCTTGCGCTGGGAGAGACAAGTGGTCATTGTTCATCGAGTGGACAAACTCCTCCTCCTGGTGATTGACTGAGTTGGGAGTGGGTTGTTTAAGGGGGTGAACCCCTCTAGAATTTCGAAGGCCTGAGAGAAAGGGGAAATTAATCAATAACCTTAAGCAAAGGAATAGAGAATGTGCCAAGGAAATGTAATGATGTCCTTTCTTTTCAGAGTATTATTGTAACTAAATGACCTCAGAATCTACCTTCTTTTCTATTAGGAAATGTAATGATTGTAGGAATATTTCCAATTCACAACCTCATAATTTTGATACAAGGGAGGGTTGTCTTTGAAACTTGTTCTATGCTTTCTTGTATGTCCTCAAAAACAAGTGTAACTGGAAAGTAGACTAAATGCTAGTGAAATTGAATACATGCCGCAGCTAAACTAATTTAAGGAAAGATAAAGCTTTTCCTGCTTTTATAAATTACGGTGTAGTGTCATAATTTTTGGTGGATGGACGCTGAGTTATTGTGAGGGTGTGACGCAAGCTTAACATTTTGTCCTTTAGGTTAGACCTTACCCTCTGTGCCAGGCTACCCTATGTGATCTGGAGGTCCCAGGTCCAACAGTGTGTATTTTACATATACAGAGATTCTTTATTTCCTCACCCTCTGGTGACATAATTCCTAAATAATGGAAGAAAGGATTTCCGTATGTTTAAAGTCTTGTAAAAGGGACATAGGGGATCATTACAAATTTGCCACTCACAGGACATCTGGAAAACGTGTCAGATGTGCGTTCTATCCTATTTATGGTTTGCCCAGTGAAGCAATAGGTTTCTGCCGGCAGAGCCCCAGAAGGCTCCGCTGGCAGAAACCTTTCACTGCGGTCTATCACCATGTGACCATCCATCATTGTATGTCTGAACATCTAGCCTATTTAGGAAGGTCGGTTTGACTTAGATGTTTCCTCATCAACACTGCCAGGAAAAGCCTAGTGGAAACTAAACTAATGACCCCCACACAGGGGATTATAAATGCTGCCAGGGAACGTTCTGCAGGTGTCTCCCCTGATGTGATGAGCATGGTTTCCACCTCCTTTGAAGGTAATACGATGGTATATGAACCTGGAAGACCACCTTAAATAAAAAATTCTGTATGAAATACTAACAATAATTATGCAGATAAACAGGCTGCAAGCAGTCACTGTGGGGGGCAGTATGCTCAATCGTATCCCGTAGCATGCTTCTACAAAACTGCTTAGTCCTAATTGTGCACAGACTGGCCCCTGGGAGCAGAGAATGACAAGGAAGCTGTGTAACCGTGTAGGTCTTTATGTCTGTGCAGAGGCAAAGAGTTAACGTCAGGAAGGGGAGCATATAGAGTTGGTGCTGGTGTTTGTAGACAGCCAGGACACTAGCCCAGGGATAGGTTGAAGACTGGGGTCTGAGGAGTCCCACTGAGGGAAGCTGGAGCCTTTGCACCTCTGCCCAGACTACAGCTTTCACTTGACTGCATCAGTGCCTAGATGGACAGGCTGGCAGCTCAAAAGACTGAAGGCAAGAGCAACAGTCTTCAGTATGAGGGGGAAGTCTCCAAATAATGCTCGAGGGGGAACAACAGCTCAATATTCTCTGGGATCTGGGAATCATTTATGCTCTCCTACTCTCCAGTCACCTACCATTAAGCCTTCACTGGCCAGCAGAAAGACATAAGAAATCTTTTCCAGTCTGCGGAGATCTGCACTAGATGCAGGTAGGCATGCAGGGCAAATGCCTAGTGGCACGTGCTGGAGGGGGGACACTGGCAGATTCTGGATTTCCCGTTCAGGGACATATAGTGGTAGCTGTCATACCACAATATTGGTTTGGTCCTGGCCTCACCAGGTACATTTTACGCTTCTGGTCTGCAGCACAAGGTTGAACTCCAGGCATTCAGAGCATTTTATATGCACCTCTCCTCTTCTGTTCTCCATTAGTAAATAGGAGCATATATAGGGAGAGTGACCCCACTGGAAGCAGGGTGCAATATACCCAGAGTGTTTGCCACAGTGAAGGTGGGAGATTTTAATATATAGTGGGAGCAACACAAGCTACACTACTTCTGGCTACCCTGTATTCCAAGTTTGAAAAATATATGGGGTTAGTAGGTTACCATGTATGGCTACCATTCCCAGGCCCAAATACCAAAGCTACCCTCATCTTCAAAATGACCTAAACCTGAAGGAAAACTCTGGATGTTTCCACATTGTATTTTGGGCCCTTTTTTGTTCCCGGTGATAGGCCCACCTACACAAAGAGTGTGCTGTTTTGATCAGGAAACATGGGGGAATGCTGGGTGGTAGGACTATTTGGATGGCAGCAGATGCTGGAACTTTTTACCATTTAAAAAAAAGTTAGTAGTGAGTTCCACAGAAGCAAGAGTCTAATTTTAAAAATTCTCTGTGTTTATTAGGCTATCCTGTGTAGCTGCCAACTCGAGGTCCAATCGACACAACTACCCTCATCAATGTAATTCAAATAAAAAATATTAACATTGCCATGGTGTGTTTTAGGGCCCTTCTTGTCCACTGTGACTGACCCACTCAAACAAACATGTGTGGGATATCTTTATTCTGGAGAGAAATGGGAACGAGAATAGTAGAACTTTCATTATTTCCCAATTGAAATTATGTACCTTTTAGCATTCGAATGGCAGTTAGGGTGGAAAAAATAAATCATGTTGTCAAACAGTTAGTTTATTTAGTAAAACCATGAGCAATGTACACAAATGACCCCACGAAGAATTCATAATTGTGTCTACCTTTCAGAAATGTACAACTTTGTGAGAATTCTCCTGTGGGTTTCTCACCTTTTTCCATCTCCAATTGCAATTAGGCAGAAAACATAAAAATAATTAGACAGATAGATAGATAGATAGATAGATAGATAGATAGATAGATAGATAGATAGATAGATAGATAGATAGATAGATAGATAGATAGAGAGACAGACAGACAGATAGATAGATAATTATTTCTTCAAGTTATTAAAAACCGTCACAATAATAGGCAATAAAATAGTGAGACATTATAAAAACAACAGGTAATTAAAAATGTAAAAAGTCTGTCAAGTGACTCAGGAAAAGACCAGTTGCCATAAAGTGTAAGGTGCAGAATTTAGTCACCAGCATAAGTTAAAAATAAGCTAAAACAATTTATTTTAAAAAAAGGGAGAGAGAAAACAAAATTAGGCCATCCGGCCCATCCCTCGATTAAAGGCATTAATACTTAGAAATTTGATGGTGCCAGGGCCAATAGTTTTTGAGCTTCTTTAATGAATTTCATGCCCCGGGCTATTAGCTGAGAGTTCATACCGCTCAGGAAAGCAAGAGTAGCTGTATTGCAGTCCCTTATGCTGATGTTACGAAACAGTGGTTTCACCCAAAAGCTTCTAAGATTTTTTTAACTGGACAAGCACATATCATGTGTATTAGGCTGTCCTTTGAAAAATTACATAGCTGACACTGCTGGTCGAAAGTTCCAGTTAGTCTTCCGAATTTGTAGGCCTTTGAAGGGATAAACTCGCATCTCAGTCTCATTAACTCTTTCTTCACTAATATTTTTGCGCGGGAGGCTAAGTAAGCGACTCTCCCTGGTTCTTGGTATAGGGAGTCACATAAGTTAGAGTAAAACTTCAGTGACAGTTCATGGATGTCTGTGGACCACGATTTAGACCTTGCTGATTTTAGCAGTAGTTTTGCTGACAGATTCGGCGATAAATTGGGCAATGGAATAATCGACATCTCCAAGGCTCCCATTGCATAGGAAATATGAATCACTATTGAACAGAGCAACAGTGTGAAACGAATGATATGGCTCCCGCTGTTGCTACATAATAAAGGAATTTATGGCTGCACTGGCAGGGCTCTCATAAGCCTGTCAGTGTAGTACAGATGGTGGTAGGGATGGGTGGCAGGAGACCATGGTCATATTTGCAAGAATCAGCATCGATGCGTCAAATTACTTGCAATGCCGTAAATGTCCTCACGACACCATATACAGTGCTCCACGGCGCAAGGATTCACGGATCCATCAAGAATTCTGACACATCTTTTGGCGCTATAGTGACGCATTGCTGGAGTTGGTCGTAAGACTGACACAACTCCAGTAGTACGCCAGAACCGAGGCAAGTCCCATGTTAGAAGCCCTGCGTCAATCCTTACACCTGGTTTGAGAAGGCGTTCGGATTTTGACACAGTCAAGTCATAGGGCGACGTAGTGAAAAGTTATACATTTCACTGCGTCAGCTCTACGTGGCTTTTAACGTGGGAAAGCCTACCTTGCATACATTAGGCGCAGGTATAATGTGACCAGGCCTCGGCAAACTGATGCATTGGGCCCAATGCATTAGTTTGTTAATATAGAGGAGTGTGGAGCACTGATTGCACCACCGCTGCGTCAAAAGAAATGACACTGCGGCGGCGCTAGCTCCTTGCACATCTGCCCCCAAGTTTTTTCTTTAAATTTTGGGAGGGTAGTCTATGTTTTTTTATGGTTCCCCCATTATTTCTCTGCCCCTGCAGAGATTTTGTAAGCAGGGCAGACTATCTGGTGACCATACATAACTAAAAATTAAAGGTGGATAAAAAGTGAATAACAGATTTTTTCACCTCCGGATTCTGCGTGACATCATAGACAACTCGAGCTTTGCCCTCGTTGTCTATTTGAAGTCACTTTTTGTTTCCCACTAATAATACATCATAGCAGAGAATAACTAGGCTTAGAACCTGGTTATTGACGCTAGTAGCTTCCAATGGAAGCCATTCATAACATTTAAGTGAAAGGGTATGTATTTCTTTCCACCCTGCCCATCTTGAACACTTGAAAGATACCGTTTCTGTTATGAGGTGATGGTTTTTAGTAACTATTTTTGTTCCTCAGGGTAGTGATAATACATTTTATGTCTTCTCAGTCTGAAAAATATCTCTGCATATTCACTGGTACCCATCTTTAATTCGGTAACATTTTTGGGAGAATAACAGGAGAATTTGAAAATGTTCTGCACATTTGAATAGACAATTTCTAGGCTGGTGCCCAGTTCCCTTTAAGGACTATTTTTGCTCAGAAGGAATTATTCGACCATAACTGCTGACAGCGATGTTTGTGTGGTTTAAGGCTAAGCTGGGACCAATTATTTACTTTCACCATGGCACCAGGATCTTATTTGATGTTCACCAAGAATCTTAAAATGAGAAGCAGCACGAAATAACACGGGATAATAATAGCATGAGCAATAATGTGAATGACAGAAGAAGCTCCTGGCAATTATGTGAAAATAAATTCTGTTCTAAGAGCAATCGCATTTTTAAGATGACGGCAGATGTATTTTTGGTGCATGGATTTGAGTACGTTAATAAGAGCTAGAAGCACAGTAACTAGCAGAGACCATTTTGAGGGACTGTAGACGAGGAGGATCATAAAGAAAGGCTAAGCAGTCTCTACTTGCAGGCATCCATTGCAAGATGGCCGCTCAGACGCTGTGGATGCTCTTCGACTTTGTTCAGAATGTTCACTCCCATCACCCTTGTCGTGAACCTGATGAATCTTCCATGATGTCTTTCATTTCCGTCACAGTAATAGTAGCGATCATAGACTTACCTCAGCGACACATGGAAAGTCGTCAAGTTGCATAAAGGTATTGCGATACCTCAAAGCCAGCATGAAGTAAAGCGGTCAGCTTTACACCGGTATTGTTCCATATTCAGAAATTGTCAAAAGGGTCATACAGAAACCTTGCTATCCATTGGATGTTGGTTGAACGGCCCCCGTGATAGGGAAGGTCGGATGTTGTCAATCATGCTCTGGTCATTACCAATTCAGACAAAGTATTGTCATTTTTAACAGTTAACTGGTGGACATCATCCACTTTGCACTCCTTCAAATTCCACCTTGGGCCCAGTAAGGAGACTTGAGCCGTGATGGCTGGGAGGTGTCATGTTCAAATGGAGTCCTGCTGTGCTCCGGCTTCTTGCTTCTCAGTGGATGGCTAGTCTGTATCATAGTGCTACAGGTCTATGAACAATCAGTGACTGACCTGGAGAAATGGTGTGAAGGTTGATAAGAGGGGTCATTGCGCAGTCTAGCCCGTTTTAAAGATTTCAGTATCTTTCTTGTTTGATAAGTGCATGCCTTTTCCTTATGTTTCTACTGAACTAGAGGAAAATCCAAAACCATGTGTAAGAACTTTGGACCAAAGTAATATAAACCAAATGGATCTGGATGAGCAAGTAAACATGTGACTGAACAGCTCTTTGGTTGGTTACTTTTGGTTCATTGCAAATGACCAAGAAATGACAAATCCCTATGTAAACGACACAGGTCAAACAATGTGTGATAACATTTTTTACTTCTACAGTAGTTAAGTACACTGCTTTTAAATGTTTTTTTTCACTGAGTAAATATTCAAATAAGTAAATAAAATTGCTGTCCTGCTACAGCACTCCAAAAGAAACCGCATGATCTTAATCCCATCTATTGCAGAGATGCAACCTCTAATGTTATCAAAAGCCATTGGAAATTGTATGGGACTGCCCATGTACCACCCCCTTGACGCAAAGCTTTGCACTGTTTTGCATTAACTGAAAGCAGCTTTTCAGTGCAAAACAGTAAATAAGACAACTACGCTTTGTTCTGGTTTGCGTCACCTTTAGTGAGTTTGTGCTGGCGCAAAATGCTGATAAATATGGCCCATTCAGCTTACCATTTTTTTGCCCAATTACGGACTTATGGATTGCTGATAACGCCACTCAACAAGAACCAGAGTTCACTTACTTTTAAAACAACACTTACGGTAATAGTATTATGGCTAACATAAAGTCCGTTGAATTTTACAGTTTATTTTCGAACTGCATCTTTTAGAGGACCACTTGGCCTCTGACAAGCTCTAGTAGGAAATATAAAGGTGGAAAAGGGCCAATAATTGGTGGCATAACATATTATTTACAGGTTACCCCAGTCAAAGCAAGTTCAGAGAAAGAGCTAGGAAAAATGGCCCTTTACCTATGACTTGTTAGTGCAATCCCAGAATAGTGTTGTCGGAATACTGTCTGACATAAATATGTTGTCTTACATATCCTTTGCCCTGTTAGAGGTAATCAAAAATGTACACACAAAGGGGATATTTTTGCAAACAATATTTTGGATACAATATGTAAGAAAATGTATATATAATATTCTAATAGGTAGCTCTTTTGTGAATAAGAAAATGAATTATCACTATACACAGCATAAAGCATCAAGGTGAGTGACATCGATAATGACATCATAAGTATGCAACAATATCTCCTCTCTAGGGGAATTAGCAGAATCTGAAAGACTAGTACATTTCTGCCTAATGTAGTAAGTAATGCATATCTGGATTCACTTGTCACACTCTGTAGCAGAATGTGAGTAATTTAGCTTAAGCAAGGATGGTAAAAGAAGATTTTTGGGTCAAGATTGCTTTTGCTTGGCAATAGTGTACTCATCAAGGAGTGTTGCAGCTTATATGAGCTATTACTAGTTCAGCCTAAGCTGGCCTCTTTCCTATACTGTTGTCTAGTTCTTATAAACCTATATAGGATCTGCGCGTTTAGACAACATACACTGTAGGATTGGTGTCAGGCTGATTCTGGACACCGCTAACGGGTATGTTAGCCTGTAAACCAGCTAGCTCACAGTGCCACTAGGAACCCCTCTTACCAAGGAAAGAATAGTTGTTGGCAACAATCAAACAAGACAACCTTGTCCCATCAGGCATTGTGGAAACAGTGCGATACTTTTCGCTCAGCCACTCGTGCTCACTTTGTCTCGGAGAGATACACAGAATAAACGGTGGGGACGTTTTTCAATAAGCATTTATTAAACCAGCGTCATTCTAGTGAAAAATTGGTGTGTTGAAACAACCATTAGACCGAAACAGATAGGATCACTGACATAATATCGAGGGACATAATATCGACTAGCAAAAATATCGTAGACAAAATATCAACAGACAGAATATCGAGTTTGTATCTACAAACAGGTAAGTACAAAAATATCGAGTACAAAATATCATTTACAAAAATATAGTTTATAAAAATATCGACTTTACCAAAAACAGTGTTAAATTAAATTTATATTAAAAATTAATTACTAAAATATACTTAAAAATACTTAAATTAACTTATAATAATTAAATAATTAATGAAAGTTATAAAAAAATGTACAATCATATTTGTTAAAACATATATATATAGTAACATAATAAAATTAAATAATATCCAATATTATTACCGTATGATAGAGGAAGTGTAATAATTACTCTTCCCACTCCAGAGAGTGCAACAGTAGGGAAAGCGTTGGATAGCGAAGGGATCAAAATTACTATTCCCACTCCAGTGAGTACAACAGTAGGGAAAGCGTTGGATAGCGTAGGGGTAAAAATTACTATTCCCACTCCAGTGGGTGCCACAGTAGGGAAAGCGTTGGATAGCGTAGGGGTAAAAATTACTATTCCAACTCCAAAGAGTGCAACAGTAGGGAAAGCGTTGGATAGCGTAGGGGTAAAAATTACTATTCCCACTCCAAATAGTGCAACAGTAGGGAAAGCGTTGGATAGCGTAGGGGTTAAAATTACTATTCCCACTCCAAAGAGTGCAACAGTAGGGAAAGCGTTGGATAGCGTAGGGGTAAAAATTACTATTCCCACTCCAGTGGGTGCAACAGTAGGGAAAGCGTTGGATAGCGTAGGGGTAAAAATTACTATTCCCACTCCAGTGAGTGCAACAGTAGGGAAAGCGTTGGATAGCGTAGAGGTAAAAATTACTATTCCCACTCCAGTGGGTGCAACAGTGGGGAAAGCGTTGGATAGCGTAGGGGTAAAAATTACTATTCTCACTCCAGTGAGTGCAACAGTAGGGAAAGCGTTGGATAGCGTAGAGGTAAAAATTACTATTCCAACTCTAAAGAGTGCAACAGTAGGGAAAGCGCTGGATAGCGTAGGGGTAAAAATTACTATTCCCACTCCAAATAGTGCAACAGTAGGGAAAGCGTTGGATAGCGTAGGGGTTAAAATTACTATTCCCACTCCAGTGGGTGCAACAGTAGGGAAAGCGTTAGATAGCGTAGGGGTAAAAATTACTATTCCCACTCCAGTGGGTGCCAGTAGGGAAAGCGTTGGATAGCGTAGGGGTAAAAATTACTATTCCAACTCCCAAAGAGTGCAACAGTAGGAAAAGTAAATATCCCCCCTCTCTGGCTCACCCAATCGTCCATCCTGCCCTGTTCCCCTCATCTCTCCTTACGGTCTCCCCCACCCTACTCCCCATAGCCTCACGTTCCCCCCTCTCTGACTCACCCAATCTTCCATCCAGCCCTGTTACCCTGTCCCCCTTAATTGACCACGTTACCACCAGCTCTGACTCCTTACACCCATTCTCCCCCTTTTCTCTCTTTACCGTCTCCCCCTCCTCCTCCATGATCCCTGAGGCTCTCTCTCAACCAATACTAACCACTCATACCCCTAACTGTATAAACTGCTCCGACCCTCTTATCTCGCAATCTCCCAACTTCTCTGCTTCTCTCTCACCCACCTTCACTAATGGCTCCCTCTCCCCCTTCCCCCCTCTTTCCCCTCCCCTCTCTCCTCCATTCCTGACCCCCAACCCTACTCCCCCTCTCCCACCTCCCTCAATCCCTCTTTCATCCCCAAATCCCTACACTACTTCCCCGCTCCCTCACCTCTCAATCCCCCAGTTCCACCGCGATACCTCAGACTCCTGTATCGCCCACCTCTTGGATGCTATACATCCCCTCCCCCTCCATGTCCTCGCCCCCCATAATCCCAGAGCAACTCTTACAACTCCCCCGCTGACCACTTCCTCTCACACGCCCTTGCTCTCTCCTCCTACCCTCCTTAATACACCTACTTCCTCATCCTGTTCTATCCCTCCCCTTCCTTTATCTAACGATCTTATTAAACCCAATTCCCCAACCTCTCCTATCTCCTTGATCCCTCCCTTCCCTACCACGAAAGATCAAACCCATCATAACCCCCTTCTCCTCCCCCCCCCTGGTTACACCTCCCTTCCTCTACCTAATCCTAACACTTACTCTTCACCCCTCCCAAAAACGCTTGATCCACTCTACTCCTCCCTCCTTACACTATCACTCCTTAATATCGAACTTCTCCTCTCGTCCCTTGTTTTAGATCTCTCCTCCCTCAGATCTGAAGTCTCTCTCCTTACCAAAGCCCACTCTTCGGATCACACACGCACATCTGCCCCTTCATTTAAAAGCGCATCATCACTCATCAGCTCCCCTTCTACTTCCCATAGCAACAACTCCCCCATTATAGACATCATCGAGCACTCTTCTCTTGTCGCCCTCCTCCCTTCAAACTCCCCGACTTCACCTAAACCCATGGAACCCGCCAATGCACCCCTACCCTATACGGATGCCTTGATTTCTACTCCCCAACATTTTACAGACCCAACATCCTTGGAGATTAACCTATCCCTGAACCCTCCCATCTCCCCCATCCCCCACGCCCTCCAGTCCCCAGTTCCCTCATTCTACTATCCCTGTCCTCCTAGGAACGAGTCGTCTCCCCCTTCACCCGATATCTCCTAGACCCCCTCAACAACTAACTTCTATCCTCCCTGAACCCAGCACGCAATCCCTCGACACCGCACCCCTCTGCTGCTTGCTGATTAACTGCCGATCCGCTTCCTGCCATGCGACTGATATTGCTGAAATCCTTCTTAACGAAAACATTGATATTGCATTCCTTACCGAAACTTGGCTCAACCCCCACTCGACTCCTATCCTTGACCTGCTCATTCCTCCTGGCTATTCCATCATTAGAAAAGACAGAATAAAGCAAATCGGTTGAGGCCTTGCCCTAATTCATAAAAAGGAACTGAATCTCACACACGTTCATCTACAGGACCCTTCTTCCTTTGAATACCTTTGTGTTGATCTTACTGCTACGGACTCCCCTACCATTCGGCTACATACTATCTATCACCCACCCGGTAACCCCATCCCCTTCAGCACTGAGCTGTCTGATCTTATCACTCAATCCTTGCTCACTCACTCCAAGAATCTCTTTCTTGGCGACTTTAACATTCACTGGAATAATAACGATGATCCATCAGTCATCCTCCTTAAAGATATCATGGGCATTACTGACCTGACACAACTCTGCCAATCCCCTACTCACTCTAAAGGCGCCACCCTTGATGCCATTATGACTAGCAAGGACCTGGCCTCTCTCTCAAAGATTCTTCCAGTAGACTGGTCTGATCATCACCTTATCCTCTTCACTATGAACTGCTCTACTCCCCTCTCCCCTCTTACTGACACTTTACCCTTGAAACGTACTCGTAATCTTCACCTTATTCCCCCCGGTGAGTTGGAATCCTCTATTAAACCCCGCTTTCTCCTCCCTCCCTTCGCGCAGCACCAATGACCTAACTGAACATCATAATAATTCTATCCTTCATGTGCTTGACCAAATTGCCCCAATCAAAAAATGAAACAACAAAAAAAAAATTCATCCCAAATCCTGGTTTAATTCAGACAGTCGGAACGCTCTTGGAGGAATCATCCCTCCCCTGATAACCTGACACTCCTTAGACATGCGAGAGCCAATTACAAGAAACACATCTTCGCTGCAAAAGCTTCTTTCTTCCGCACACAACTTGACCAGGCTAAAAACCGGCCCAGAGAACTCTTTAGCATTATTAAAAAACAAACCTCCTTTGGCCCCCCTAAAATAACAGCCACTACCGAAAGATGTGAAGAAATCGCCAACTTCTTTTCGAACAAAGTCAACTCTATTGAATTATCCTTCTCTTCTCCACCTCTCCCATCCCAAACTACCATCAGCCAACAACACCCCCCTAACATTCCTACCTCAACATGCCCATCTGCCCCTCCATGTCACGACCCCTCTATACCCCCACCAACTCTACTCCACCCTGACCCTATCGCTAAAGACACCTTTCCCAAAAACAATGCCTCCTGGACGGAATTTCAGCCAGTTTCAGAATCTACTGTCCTCAATATCATCTCTAAACTCAAACCATCTTCTCACACCAATGACCCCCTACCCGCCCAGTTTGTCCAGGAACTTAAACACATCATTGCCCCCATCTGGACTAATATCATCAATTCCTCCCTCGCCACGGGTTGCGTGCCAGCATCCCTTCAACTTCGTCAAATCTCTCCCATCCTTAAAAACCCCACCACTGATCCTAATGACCTGAACAACCTACGCCCTATCTCTAATCTTCCCTTCCTCTCCAAAGCCCTTGAAAAATGTGTACTTTTCCAGTTAGACAAACATATCACTTCCTTCAATCTCCTCGACGTTTTCCAATCTGGTTTTAGAAAAGGTTGCAGCACAGAAACTGCCATGCTTAGTATCACTGATGACATTCATCGCTCTCTTGACAAAGGTGAATCCTCCCTCCTTATCCTCCTTGACCTCTCTGCGGCGTTCGACACTGTCCACCTTCCCACCCTTCTTAATACTCTTAAAGACCGCTTCGGGTTTGAGGGCACTGTTCACCAATTCCTATCTCCAAAACAGATCCCAACAAATTAAACTCAGTCACTGCCTCTCCAAACCTCAACCTGTCTCACTCGGGGTCCCTCAAGGCTCTATCCTTTCTCCTACCCTATTTAATTTATTCATGGAACCACTCACCCTCATCCTTAAACAAGCTCATATTAGTTATCACCTATATGCGGACGACACACAACTTTACTACAAGATTAAATCCCGCTATGACATCCATCTCCTCAACAATACCTTGAATAAAGTCCAAGCCTGGTTCCATCTCAACCATCTCAAATTGAATCCCAAAAAAACTGAAGCCATTCTTTTTACCCCCAAAAACTGCTCTCTGCCCATTCAAACCTGGATCAATGACATCAATGCACTCAACTGCTCCCTCTCCACTTCTAACTCGGTCAAATCCTTGGGCATCAGCATTGATAACAATCTTACTCTCATCCCACACATTAAAAATGCCGCAAAAGGTGCTCTCTTCTCCCTTCTCCACCTTAAAAAAATCAAACCTTTCATTCCTGCAGACTATTTCAAAATTGTTGTCCAATCTCTTGTACTTTCCAGACTTGATTATGGTAATGCCACCCTTGCCGGCACCTCTAAAGTCCACCTTACCCCGATCAAATCGGTCCTCAACCTGGCTGCTAGACTCATCTCTGATTGTAAACGTTTCGATCACATTTCTCCTATCCTCAAAAACCTTAACTGGCTCCCAATTGAAGGTAGATCAACCTTCAAGTTGGCATGTATTACTCACAAAGCCCTTCACCAGAACACCCCCTCTTACCTCTCCAACAAACTGCAAAAAGCTGGGTGCTCCAGGTCCTCGAGAAGCACCAACGCCCTCATCCTCATTCCCCCGACACTCAATTATACAAAGACACAATCACGTGCATTCTCTGGTAATGCCCCTACGATCTGGAACTCGCTCCCCAAAGATCTTCGCTGCAACCCCTCTTACGCTCTCT
Organism: Lissotriton helveticus; assembly: GCF_964261635.1. NCBI lineage: Eukaryota > Metazoa > Chordata > Amphibia > Caudata > Salamandridae > Lissotriton > Lissotriton helveticus. Next base: position 222,689,547 of record NC_136069.1, read on the forward strand.
TCAAAAAAAGACTCAAGGTACTTCTTCTAAATAAATATTGGGGCACCTAATAGTCCCTACTCTGATTCAGTCCTCATTTCATTCTCCTCAACCCACCCCGCCTCTCTTCTTTTCATACTACCTCCCCTCCTTCTCACACTACCCTTTTCCCTCCCATCTTTCTATCCACCCTCATCCCCCCTACCTACCCCTAATTTACTCCCTTTCCTCAATCTCCTCTTCTAACTGATATGTTTGTTCACATGCCAGTTTTTAGTCACTCTGTAACTGTGTTCTATTTTGTTTTAGTTGTTTATTTGTTCTTATGTTTATTATGTATACTTGATTTGTATTCTTCTTATCTGTCTGTAAAGCGCTCTGATACTCCTGGGTCCAGTAGCGCTATATAAAACCTTTTAAATAAATAAATAAATAAAATACTTCATATATTATTTAATAAAATATAAATTAATATCTATAAAAAATTAATTAAAAGTAATTACCAATTTAATATAATATAATAATTAATCAATTAAAATTACAAATTAAATTTAATTATTACAATTAATTACCTATTAATACAAATTATTCACAAATTAACAATTAATAATGTAACATTTAAAAATTAATTAACAATTAATTCAAATTAAATACAATTAAATAAATTTATTTATTTAATTAATTATAAATAAATTACTTCCCACCCTATTCCCCTATAAACCCACAACCCGCTACAGAGAATAAATTAGTAAAATTAACATAATTAGCAATTAATCAATTAAATTAAATTAATTGGCAATTCAAATTTAATTAATTACCCATAAAAAATTAATTAACAATTAATTCTAAATAAATACCAATAAATAATTTTACATATTTAATTAATTATAAATAAATTACTTCCCACCCAATTCCCCTATAAACCCACAACCCGCTACAGAAAATAAATTAGTAAAATTAACATAATTAGCCTATTAAAATTTAATTAATGACCAAATATAAATTAATTAACAATTAATTAAAAATGAATACCAATAAATAAATTTACATATTTAATTAAAAGTAATTAAATTACTTCCCACCCTATTCCCCTATACACCCACAGCCCGCTACAGAAAATAAATTAGTAAAATTAACATAATTAGCAATTAATCAATTAAAATTTAATTAATTACCAAATATAAATTATTTAACAATTAAATAAAAATGAATACCAATAAATAAGTTTACATATTTAATTAATTATAATTAAATTACTTCCCACCCTATTCCCTTATAAACCCACAACCCGCTACAGAATTAAATTACGCAAAAAAAACAAAATTCATTAATTAAAATAAATTATAACATAAATACACACTTTTCACACATATAATAACATAAAAACACTATAAAAAATTCGATATTATTAAAAATTCGATAATTTTAATAACCTATATTATATACTTCGATATTCTAACTTTCTATATTTTTAACATTCAATACTACATTACTTACCTTAAAAACGATATTTTTGATGTCTATATTCTGTCCATTCGATATTTTGTCCATTCTATATTTTAAACTCGATATTATGTCCATTCGATATTTTGTAGTCGATATTTTGACTGTTTACCAAACAGATATAAATGATTATAACACTAACAGAGTAAAAGGATTGTAGATTTCTACCATTGTGCTAAAACAATAAATATAGGCAGTATATAAAATACATGACAGTAATAAATGTGTACTCCTACGATGCAACCCTAACTAGATGTACCTAAGTGTACCTAGCATGTATGCAGGGGTAAAGCCAAGAATCCCTCTAGGATAAAGTCAACCCCATTACCTGAAGTGAGAGGCTGTGGGACCCCGTCTTGGTCTCGAGATGGATACCCCGCAAGGGATGTCAGACCACTGCGCGCTGGAGTGTCTGCATGCAGGAACCTCAGAATCTTGCATCAGTGTGTCGGCATGAAAGTCCTTTTCTCCTCTGAGTACCTCAGCAAGATATGTTGTATATATACCAAAGTGGTACCCCCGGGGATATACTTTGCTGTGTCATGATGGACTAGGATGACGGAAGGAATGACCCTTATACATAGTTATTATGCAGGAGATGGTAGGCCTGCTGTCCTGCTGTGATTCCAAGAATCCTCATGCATAATGAATGAGGCTTAAGCTTTTCGGAGAAAACCTCATGTCATCTTTGGACATTACTGTAACTAGGTAAGAGGTCAGTAGTAAGAACTGTTGTGTAGTGTAATATCATGGGAATGTAGGTGAAAGGTGCACTCATTACTTGAGCCGATATTAGGGTGCCTATATGGAACATAACAATATATTTCTCTATTTGTATCCTAGAACTAGAGTCCTTGCAAGGACTCTATGGCCATTAATAGGTGTAATATGTTTTCTGGAATATTTTCAGAATACAGCAACACATTTTGATTTTCTAGACCTACTAGCAGCGCAGGCTTAGTAAACATACCATCATAGAACAGAGAACGCAGTGAACTGTAACCCATTGAGTAGTTTATGAGGAAGGTGTGTATTAGGCAACAATTAGTCCTGTCGGATTCATATGAGTATTTATGGACGTTAAACCGCTTTTCTCCACTCAAGAATCCACACTAAGAATGTTCTTTATGATTTTATTACAATCAAAAACATATCCTGGTGCACCCAATATGAATAGGGGTTACTATAAAACAAACAAGATAGTGGCAACAATATTGGTGAACAAACAGAAAAGTAAAACATAATACAACATTAACTAAGCTACTTTTAACACCAAGAGGAGCCTGTGTGAATTTCTTAAATGGCCTTGCTCTCACCCACATATTTTAGTGGAACAATAGAAGTAATGTTCCCTAAAAAGAAAAGTGCTATTTCTGTCCCCCCTCTCAGCATCTTTGGTGTCTCCAAGCAGAGTGATAAGCCTGCCTGGAGCTGCATGTGCCTTCCTTTATGGTTCTGAAATGAAAAGAGGTTTATAGCTTTCTCTGGTGACCCTCAGTTTGCTGTCCCCTGGAAACAAAGTGTCCTCTCTCCCCAAATAACATTCTACTGCAGCTTATATATGCTATTTAATCTTTGCTGAATATTATGGAAACAATCAATATAGGAAAGCGGTGGCAAAAAATAAAAAGGACTTACCTGAGATGGACGGACGGATGCATCTCCTCTTCATCTTCCAGTGTCCAGCCCCGGCCAGCAGCAGGAGGCACCCAGGCACATAGGCTCTCCTGAGACAATCACAATGCATTTGGCTCCCCATAGCCAATCACAACACTGCAAGGCAGCATTGTGATTGGTCTGAGTGCTGTGGTTCGGCACTCAGATGGGGACAGGGAGCCTATGCATGTTTCTCACTAGGCTGTGTAATGCAGCCTGATGGGGAAGATGCAAAGTATGCATAAGTGTTTGGCTGGCCCAAGAGGGCTTGCCAAGCATTCAAGCGCACTTAGGGATTGAAAAACATTCCTACCCCTGTGCTGGCCCGCCCCGCCCCGCCCCACCACTGACTGCAATAGGAAAAAAACAATGACCATAATAATACTTTGTCATTGTATTTTTCCTTTTGAGCAGTCGGGCTACACTCCTCCTTGGAGGAGGAGGGGCAACTGTATAGGAGCCCTAATGACCATTCACACACTTATTTTTCTGTGAAACATAGTTTACTTTTTAGAAAAGATAACTGGAAAATGAAGAGTAATGGTTAAACTGAAAAAAACTTTAAACAATATATTTAAACGAGCTGAACTATTGCATTGCAAACAGACCATCAGAAGTGTGGCTCACTGGTTAGAGTGGCAGACTCTGAAGCAGAGAGCAGGCCCGGGACCAGGGTTCAAGTCCCGACGCGGCAGGGTCTTGGGCTCAATGTCCGCGGACTCGATAATTCACGCCTCAGCGCCTACTCTAATCATGGGTCCCACGCTGCAACTCTGGGCAATAGCTTGCTTAATCTCCACAACGGCCCCTACAATACTGGAATGCCTGGCTTCACCTTGGGGGTGCCCAGAAGAGGCATCTCACAGGGAGAGCCAGGAAGGGTTCCACAGCGTTATACAGCGCCGGGGCGCCCCGTTGGGGCAGCTGTGCGCTTTACAAAATACACTACATCATTAAACAATTCTGACTACTGTGCATTTATAATGAAAAGAACATGCATTTGAATAAATTTATATATGAAATACAATGGAAGGGACCTGAATTGGAAGATTAAATCAAGGCTTTGCCATGTGCGCTCGGTGAGGATGAGCTGGAAGTTAGATGTTCTTTCAAGCTTTCCTGTGAGAACTAACAATTGCCCACTGAGTCCTGATGAAACAATCCCTGACTGAACAGGAATCTTACGCATACGCAAATATTATTTCTGCAGTTATTCTCCTCCTAAGTTATATGTGGTGTTTGTCCTGGAGTGAGGAATCTTGACTATTCCTAAATATAAGGGTATCTATATACATATGTGTGTGTCTCTTGTCTGCTTGATCATGAACCTACTTTTGGAAAGATATCAGTGAGGAGCACAAAACCCTTGAAGATGCATCTAAACTGCCAGATAGCTTTTGGAGGGGACTAGGAAACTCATACCTAGGCTCAGCCACCCAACTAATGATATTGCTGCTTACTTCAAAGGTATCTAAAGGGCGTAGCAAGAAATTGAGATGAATTACATTCTGAAGCAACAAATACACCTCATTGCAACAGCCATAGAAGGCAGCAATTTTTAGGGGTGGTACACATTAGAAATGTAAGGATTATGAGGGATACGTCCAGGGAAAGATATACTTGCTGTTTGTAATTAGGTAGATATTGTTTTTGGTTAATGAAGTGACACAGAAACAACAACCTTCTTTCATGAGATTGGTTCAGGACTCAGCAAGATAGATCTCCGGACAGAATCCTAGTCTGATGTGAATGCTGTGAGTTAGGCTTCCAAGTCTATGTTGCATAAGTGAGGAATCACAGGGATTCACAAGTACATTTTGGTGCCAAGAAAACAGCCTTATTACTGTTTTCCCTTTTTCCATTTTGTTAGATTTAGTTCCTGAATTAAACAATTTCTGGGTGCTCCTAGTGATTAAAAAATATTAAAAAAGAACATTATATTTCTTGGATCATTCTAGAGTGTCTTAATATTTCTACTATTCATGAAACCATACATTAGAGGATTTAGCACTCATATTTAAGACTGAAATCACGAACCCCGGCAATCTTATAGCATTTCCCTATTGAGAGCAAACACACACTCCCTAATAGTTTGCTGAATTTGTTCACCATGAGTTTGGCTGGGGCAACATTTTTTACTAGAGAAGTGCCATAGTGAACAGAGCCATATCTAAATTTCATAACTAATGTTAATTTCTACTAATCACCTGTACTAACCAGTTAATTCTGAATCCCTATCACTCGCTTACATTGCATAGTGTATAATACTCACATCTTAATTTGCTTGTATGTCATGAACGATTTATAGAAGCCAATCGGCTCTGCTAACACGTACTGAACTCGGTCATTATAATCACAACTGCCCGGTATTGGAATCACAATTCTTGATTAATTTAACCATCATGTGCAGCATGATGTAATTATGTGCTCTCATCTGCGGAACCTACAAACCTATATTAACGCTACAAGTAAAATACACTGAACTATGTAACCAAAGTCAGGTAAGCCACTTTTCGAATTAATTGACGGCATCCATCCCCATCTAGTCAAACATAATGCTTCTACACATAAAAGCAATAAAGATCTGCAGTCTATGTAACATAAGCAAAATAAACAAAGATTGTTGTTAGAAGAACTTCATCTCAGAAACTCCTTATGGCTGAAGTTGAAACCCATTTAGCCTTTGTACATTGCGAAATTCCTTTTTAGAAGTACATGTACTGCAGATGGTTGTATACATTGTTCTAGATTGTAAATAAATGTCCACATATGTAGACTGAAACATTCACCTAATGAGATACTCCTGTTAATCACTGTGCTTTTTTTGTTTTTCAGCCTTCCCAAAATATGTCATTCGCTGCAGCAGAACTTTTTCTTCGCGAAGAAGAAAGAAGAGCTAAAGAATTTGAAAAGATATTAGGTTCACATATCGATGAATTGCATAAGAATTCTGAGAGGACACTTGCTAAATATACCAAGACTGGGCAGAATAGGCACATGTGATTTGACCTTTTTTCATACTAACAACTAAAGTGAGAAAAAAATGACTGCATTAAAACTAAAGTAGCTTATTTGGGATGGACATAAATAATATAGGGGCTACATAAAAACAAACTGTTCACTTGTAAAATAGATGCATTTTCTTTTGTTTCAAAAATGTTATGAAGAAAATAAAATAGGGTATGTGGATTTTGTTGGTTGTAAAATACATTTCTTTGGTTAAAATAAAATATTTACATAATGCAGTAAAAATTTAAGTTTCTAATTTAATACCAAATGCTATAATAACTCTAAGTATGTTTTATTATAATACACATTTCAGTTTGAATCTATGTGCAATTTCTCAGAAGCATTATTATTCCTATATTTAATGTAGTTTTTGGAGTACAAAGTAAATAAAGCAGCTGTAACTTTGAAACTGGTAATATTCCCAAAAATGTGAATCTGTTTATCTTCCTTTATAATGCCTTGCCACTTTTATGGATGTAATTTAACTTCTTAACAAGTTGTTCTTTTTCTGGGACAATAGTACATCATGCTCTCTTGTTGACACCTTTATGTAGCAAGGAACTTGGCTCCGGATAACATGCATACATCATTGAGATGTAGGGTAGCAGATGCTTATCTTCTACTGCACAAATGTTCAGTTTGTTGAGGAAAATGCAAAGTGTAATATCACCATTGGGTTTGTGGTACACACACCCAATGGAGACGTTAGACTTTGCATTGTGGACTGTTAGCATATTATTATTGGGTTGTAAAGTTAATGAGGTAGGTAATAATACGGATCTGTGATTTAAACAGCGGTAAAAGGAGAGCCAACTGTACTCACAAAAGACTAGTACAGAAACATGATTGAGGCTTACCTTCAAAGAGTCAGCTCCAATGATATCAGGGAGTAAAAGGAAATGCAAAAAAAAGTAGAAGCAAAATATGTTTTAATTGCGATGAAAAACAATGGGGGGCATCTATCTGAAACAATATAGCCATGAAATCTGGAATCTAGTCACGCAGGCGTTCTATTAATATAATTTATGAGAAGCGATAATTTATTCGCTTCTGTGGGTAGAAAACGTAAAACAATTATAGTACGCAAGTGGGGAAACTCATACAGTGAATCATGGGCAGACAAGCTTCCTTGTAAGAATCTTGTCACAGGCTGAGGTAGAGAACATTTAAAGCGAGCTAAGAACACAAAGTCAATCTCTCTGATGGCCCAAGAAATGATTTCTTGGGAAGTTATCACTCGCTGTGGTCCGCTGTGATCACCACATTGATTAAGGTAATCTGTGTAGCTGGAAATATCTTGAACCGTCTTTAAAAAGGGTATAGATATTCCTCAGATTTCCAAAGGTACCAGTGTGTTGACTTTAGACTGTTCACAAGTAACAGTCTAAAGTCTGTGCTGTTAGCTAAATAAGCATTCAGTAGAGGTTTCAGGCAATACACCATAGTTTATACTTTTTTACTGTAGTTAAGCAATACGTTAAAACTGAATACAAGAAGTTACGTATTTCTGTTTTTAAGTCCTAAATATATATTTGACTTTAAATATAGGTCACATTTATGCATGTAATTGCTGGAAATGGTCATTCGAAAGGGCTGTTTAATTTAACAGAGGTTCTTTATCAGTGAGCTACAGCTAGAGTGAGGAACAGAAGCATTGATTTGGTTACGTCCATATATGAGACGGCAAGGGGGTAGGCAACGATTTATACTTGGGGTGTGCGTTATTCTTATTACTTGAGCATATTCATGTGTAGACCCTGGTTATCCATATTTCACTTAATTTGTTTCTTTACAGATACGTCAAATAAGCAACCTCGGTAAATTTGCCTCATGTCATTTGACTTAGTTGGAGTACAAAATGTATTACCAGAACTGTTTGGATATATGTATCTTACACAACTTGTTGTACGCACTTGCGTACGCTTTCCTTTCAATTTACAGGTCATTGAAAAGGTGTCTTGGGATTATGTTTATTCATGAGCTGGTGCTGACAATGAGATCTTGCAGTAAAAAATGATTGCCAATTTTCTGATGCATAATATGTGCAATGAAAATTACAGTGATTGTGCATTGAAATACCGATATTTGCCCACCACCAGTTTTTATATTCACCATTATTGTTAACTCTACATTAGCAGACTATCAGTAAATAGTAATAGCAATCGATGTACAATGAAAATGGAGTCAGAGAGTGGAGTTCTGTACACAGATACTGCAGCGCTACTGGTAGAAAAAGAATGGGTCTGAAGTATAGATTGCCAATAATGTACCACTACCTCTAGAAAAAGAAATAAGAACTCCAGTAAAATAAACGCAGATGTTTTTGGTGCCTGGGCAAGTAGAAAATATCTCTGATGTACACAATATTTGCATCCAGTAATAAGCAGGTAAAAGCTACTTAAGGGGAATCTCTCAGTAAATGGGCTAGCATATACATATATGGGCAAACATGTGAATGCTGGAGTACTGGGGAGGTTAAGCTTTGTGCATTCGAAGGTTTTTCAGTGATTTGTTCAAAGGCATGTGACATCATGGTGGTAGGATGAATGCAGAAAAAACGTGAGCTATGGAGTTTGTAAGACCTCCAGGCGGTGGTGCTGCTAGAAAACGTATTTATAAAATGAATATGATGTATGCTTAAAATACATCCTTGGTTTCAGTAGGGAGAAAACATGGGAGATAATCTAGTGTCAATATGTTTGCATATTCATCTGATGAACATGTGAGATAATCTGGTGTTAATATATTTACATAGTCATCTGATGAACATGGGAAATAATCCAGTGTTAATATATTTGCAAATTCATTTGATATGTGTACATAATTAACTGACAAATATTTGAAAAGTATATTAAATTAAAGTTAATTTAAGAGAAAGAATATCTATTTATTTTGTTGGCCAGACATGCTGTTGCTTGAAATATGAAGTCAACAGTTATATCAAGAATGCCCTGTTATAGAGTCATGAATCAGATTGAAACAGTACTTGGTATTTTCATGTGCAAAGTATCATACACTGATTTTGTATTGAGATTTTTGTGAGGAGTTATGTGATGGTAAAATTGTTAATATTTGTTCACACCTTGTTAATACGTGTTTACACATTTCAACAATAAAAACATGAAACACCACTTTCTCTCAGCAAATGTAATTATTTCATTATATGTTATATATTATTTACAAGGAGCAACCTACAAACTAAATTGCTCTATGTGCCATAATTCATAAATACTAAAAGATCTCTCAGTATATGAATAACTATGCTACCAGAATATGAAGGTGCAGAGATTGTTATCCTCCTAGAATATTTTGTGCATAATGCAATGTGGTTAATTGAGCCTTTGGTATTGATTAATACACCAGTTAAACTTTTGTGATGTTTCTTCTGTAAGGTAGAGCACATTTCTGTTGTCACAGAATATGAAATGTAGATCAAATTGTGAGCTTAAGTGGGCCTGAGACTATGATTTGGATCCCAGGTCCCTCACAGATTGTTTTGCATTATTAGTAAACTATGCTGAAATCCAAATTACTCTGGAAGCTGAGTGAGTTTTTCAGAAATTTGGAGTTTCACTCTCGACTCCATAAGGGGAACATTGGTCTTTGCTCCAATTAACTTGAGGCCACTGCAGTTCAGGCACCGGCCAACTCTCCAAAACCACTTTCTAGGAGGTAGAATTTGGCATATCAACCTTTCACTCACAGATACAATTGTGTGTCATCTGCCTAAGAGTGTAAGCTCAGCTCTCAGCCCTGAGTATGGAAAAACATGGTTTGATTAATACATTCATTAACAGTGGTAATAAGGAAGAGAAATGGGATACCTGAGGTAATGAAATGGTTGACTAGAAAGATATTTTCACCTCTATTTAATACTAAGTTAAAGATAAATAGGTTACCTTTCTTTTTTTAACAATAAATCAATAAGATACAATTCTTATGTTTAAGTAGAGCAGACATATTTTAGACCTATGCCATGATTTGATAAATACATTAACAGTGGTAATAAGGAAGCGAATTGGGATACCTAGGATTAGGAAATGGTTGACTCAAAATATATTTTTACCTTTATTTAAAACCACATTAAAGAGAAATAGGTTACCTTTCTTTTTTAACAATAAATCAATAAGATACAACTCTTATTTTTAAGTAGAGCCAACATGTTTTAGAACTGTGTCTTGCCCCTTCAACATATAGGTACAATTCATTTATTTAAAGTCAGATTTATAGCTTAGATGTAAAAAACAGTTATTTTAGGCATTTTACCATAAAGGCCTAAGGCCCCATGTGACACAGCTACCTTTCAGCTCATGTCCTATATTTTTGAAATCCCAGTTGTGGTTGGTTAAGAGCCGTAGAGCATCTCATGTCAAAATTCTTTATTTCGGCTTTGATGCCATAAAAGAAAAAACATTACATTTTAATTACTAAAATCATTATCTAAAACAATACATTTCATGTTGGAGGACAATCGGAGCACGAATAAACAATCTTAAAACCATAGAATGGACCTCTCACCATTTCAAAACGAGGTTATTTCTAATCCTAAAACAGAATCAAATTACAACTGATACCCCAATTTTTTCCTTTGTAGGAAAATACTATGTAAAAATCTACTGACACTGAATGTTATAGTTTGCAAGGAATTGGTTGTCAGAATTCTCAATGCCTGTGTGCATGACCTTAGACCCAACAGTTGACATATTGGTTTGATCCACTTTTTCCTGGCCTGGGCATACACAGGGCAAAAAAAGAGAATGTGTTGCTCATTTTCTATCTGATTTAGGTGACACAAAGAACAAATTTCATCAGTTACTAAGGATGATGAGTCTAAATTCCTAGCCCAAGGTGCCAAAGTTGTCATAATTAAAAGATTCCCATATCTGAATTTTAAAAACAAAGTTTTGGCAATTGGGGGCTCTATTTCATCCATAAAAGTCTCAAAAAGTGGGACATCCTTAAAACTTAGAAAGTTTGAAACTAACGTCCCACCAGTAGTAACACTTGTAGTCCTATTCGCAATAAAGGACCAAAATGCCCTTTTTAAAATTAGTTTCGGGTTAGGGGGTAGTTGTTCAGGATTCTCCCAGAAATGTTTCAGACCAATGCTATTAAGCCAAACTTTAACATGCCTTAGCCATGGGATAACTTTTAGGCTATCCAGTGCCATAATTTCTTTTAACCCGTCTCTATAATCTTGGAGTTCGGGAACATGCCATAATCTGACCCAATGCATTCGAGGTCATAGCGCTCCTTGATGGTCAGTTCTTTTGAAATGTAAATCAAGTTGCAGGGGTACTAGTGGGGTACCTCTCGGGACCCTTACCAAGCTTCGCAAGAAATTATTATCCAGGACACTAAAAGTATCCTTGGACCCGGGCCCCCAAATTTCTGCACCATATAGGACTGATGGTTGAACTTTGAATTTAAAAAGTTCAATCGCTGGGGACACTGCTTTACTGGTACTCAGGCTTTGTTCCTTAAGAATCGGTTTTACGTTTTGGACAAAAATCAACTTGCTTTTTTCTATTTGGGCTTTCCAGGAGAAACTCGAATCTAGTGACACCCCTAGATATGAGAAGTGGGGCACCGATTCCAGTTTTGCTCCTTTCAAAGTTAAGCAGCCCTTATCTGATTTCGCTGGATTTAGGGCCATGCATTTGGTCTTTTTCCCATTAATTTCCAGCCCCTTCTTACTACAATATTCACTAAAAGTATTTAATAATGTCTGAAGGCCTTTTTTGGTTTGGGAAATCAGGATGGTGTCATCGGCAAATAATAATGATGTTACCCTAGCGCCGTTCAGTTTTGGTGAGTCATTGTTGCATCCCTCTAAATATGGGGGAATGTCGTTTACAAAAAGGGAAAAAAGCGTGGGGGCCAGGACGCAACCCTGGCGAACACCACGCTCGATGGGGATTTTTGGAGTTAATTCGCCATTTGGACCCCATCGAATTCGCGCAAAATTCCCTTCATGTAATTCTTTGATCTGAACTATTAAATTATTAGGCAGACCTGCTGCTCTCAGGGTATTCCATAAAAAATTGCGAGGCACCAAATCAAAAGCTGCCCTTAAATCAACAAACGCAACATATAAGTGACCCCTTTTAATCTTAACGTATTTCCAATAAAGACAGCAAAATCTAAAAATCTGATCTAGTGTACTAATTTTTGATCTAAAACCGGCTTGAAACTTGGTTAAAATTGAATTTTCCTCCATCCAATCACTCATTCGCAATAAAATGTGTCGTGAGTAAATTTTCTGGAGGATATCCATTAAACTGATTGGCCGGTAATTGCAGGGGTCCATCCTATCTCCTTTTTTAAAAATTAAAACAATTTCTGCTCCCTTCCAACTTTCAGGAAACTCTAAAGTGCAGGATAGCGTATTGCATAAATGATTAATATAGGGTGCCCATACTTTTAAGTCATGCTTATAGAGATCCCCCGGGACCTTGTCGAGACCTGGAGCTTTACCCGATTTTATTTGGCTTATTGCCAGCTCAGTTTCCCCTAATGTAAAAACAAGCTGGTCTATTGATGTTTCATAACTTGGGATGTTCGTGTCCATATCGCAGTCATCATATTTTTTATATAAGTTAGTAAAGTGATTAATCCAAGTTTGTTCATCCAAAAAGACGTCCTTAACCACTCTACCAACATTATTTCCATTTGCTACTAGTCTCCAAAAAGCCACATTATCGTGTGATTTGGCTGCCAGCAGCATTGCAGCCCATTTATCTTCCTCCCATGCTATTTTGGAAGCCCTCTGGACAGACTTATATTTGTTCCTTGCATTTTGAATATCCAATGGGGATTTAGACTTAACAGCCAGTAAAAGTTCCCTTTTAGATTCTCTGCAGGATCTATCGTACCAGGGCTTGCTATGTGACAGATTCTGGGTCTTTTGCTGATTCTTTTTAGGCATTTTAGTGACTAATAGTTTAAGATTAATAAAGAATTTTTGGTGGATTAGCAAAAAAGAGGTTTTGATTTCCTCTTCGGGCGTTAGGCCTAAATAGGGTTCGAAGGTCCCCACAAAGAGTGTGTAAATTTCACTGAGGATATCACTATGGTCCAATATAAATGGCCATTTTAGTGATCTCCTATTATTACTAATATGGATCTCGATATTATCACCACTATTTTCCTGTGATGGGGGCAATTGGGCTTTGTCATTGAACAGTGATACATCTACTGTAAGATTTAAGGGAAAATGATCACTTTCTAGCCTCTCGACTACATAGAGGTCCAGAAGATACGACCAAATGGGTATAGAAGCGATCACAAAGTCTAAATTACTTTTGTAGTTGGTCCTGCAAAAAGTTGGTTTCTTCAAGCAGTCAGACGGTAGCCGTCCGTTACATGCCCTCAAACAGTACTCCGTGCATAGTTTATTCAATTGGAGAGCCAAAACCGAACATTTCACTGGTTTAACGTTCTCCAAGATAGGGATTTTGTTTGCCTGGTCTTCCTCAGCAAAAATGTCGCTAAGGCCCAAGACTGGCTCAAAGTTACAATTTAAATCACCAGCCACAATGATAAGGTCCTCCCTGGGATCCAGGCCACATAAGAAGTTGTCTAATTTAACTAAGGTTGGTGATTCACTTGATGAGGGTAAAGGTCTATTATAGATGTTTATTAAAAACAGTTTTTTCCCTTTACACATTGTAACTTTTAGTGCCAGTATATCTATAGAATTTGTGTCCGCCACCTCAATATGTACCCTTATATTTACTTTCACCCAAGTCAAAAGACCCCCCGAAGGCCTTCCACTTCTAGATGGAATCGCACCAATTCCATATGTCTTATACCCCACTCTATGTGGTATGTCAATTGCCCAAGTTTCCTGTAGCATACAGAAATCAAAGGATTCAATAAAGCTTGCCCAAGCCGGGTCCCTCAGATTTTTTGCGACTCCGGCTATGTTCCAGCAGACTAGTTTTACTGGATCCCCATATCCAAATGGGGTCTCTGAGTGCACCCTTAATGCCTCTCTAGAACATACGGGGGCCACAGTATGAGCTACCAGGGCTAATTCCTCAGGTAATGACCTTTCCCTCATTTTACTTTGGGGTAATACTGATACATCCAATTCTATGCAACGTTCTCCCGGGTTTGTTACATCACTTGATCCAGGTTTATCGAAAGGGGGCTCAGAAAATGCTGTTACTTTAATTTCATTGGTGACACCCTCAACGGTAGGTTTTCTTGTTCCACTTTCCTCTCCCCTCCCGTGCAAAAACCATCAGTCACAATCCTCTAGACCACTAAAAATATCGAATCTATTGTAAGTCTCTAGGGGAGTAAATGGTATAAGATGATCCATCCCTCTATTCAGACCATTCTGAGTTCTGGCTGGTACATGATTCCATCCAGAAAGTTCTGGAACTGACACAGGATAAGGTACAAACTGAAAATTCCTAACATTCTGCGTTATTGGAGGACACAATGTATATTGGCTGTTCCCTAAGTCTTGTGCAATTGAGTGGTAAGATGGCTTAGTATAGGTTATGTGCTGTATTGGTTGGTGTTGAGATGGAAACACCACAGACCTTGGGTAGAAATATGTTAATGGTCTGGGAACTATGGAGTTGTTGGAGCTGCCTGTCGGCCAATTTAAAATAAATTGGACAGCATTTGGGTCCCTAAAATTCACGACCACCACATCGCCATCGATGTCTTTAGGTCTACCACCCAACCATTGAAGACGTCGAACGTGGATGATTTCGCCATTGATATGATTAGCAATTGGCCTGTGTAGTCTAAGCCAATGCATAATCTTGTTTTTCAATTGCGCGAAGCCCTCCCGTTTATTCTGTTCCAATACTGGCACCCTAGTTAGAACTACCACATAAGGTACCGCATCAGGTGGTAGTTCTGGGAGCGGAGTCCTTCTAGGTTCCCCCCTGGTGTACCTAGTATCCCCCATGCCCCTTGATGGTCTATCCAAAGATATTTTGGCCACATTGTTAGAAATTTTACTAATGGTAGTAGATGGCAACAGGTCTTGTTTTCTTTGAGGAGGTAACTTGGGGGATGTATTTTGTTCCACAGACACTATGGTCACCGGGGGCTTTAGGGCGGTTGATTGTGAGGAAGAGCTAGAGATAGGAACAGTTATCAATGGTTTGGAGGGTAATAATGTATTCTGTGGTGCATCGTTCAATGCTGAACTAGGCGCTTTGTTTTGTGCAATATTGGTTACAACATCCTTGTTTCCCAGAACCTGCTCGATTTTACACAGTCTACATTCTATTTCCATCAGCCTCTCTATAATTGATGCAGAGTAAGTTTTAATTGAACTTTCTAAACTAAGCAAGGTTACAGAACCCAGATCCTCATTAGGTACAATAACAGCCATGCTGGTATCCATGTTATCCTCTTTATCCATAGACGAACTTGATAAGGAAGGAGGTATAGTGTGCGTACCATCTATGGCTGTTTGTACAATGTTGGATTTTATATTAATAATAGTAGCCTTTTTCCCAAAATCGGAACAACTCAGCTTGGATTGCATCAAATCCCCCCTTTTCCGCCGTTTTTTATTCGGCGGTGGGCCATAGTTCCTAGGCAAGGGCATAGATTTTGTTGCCCTATTTTTGGCTATTTTTGCATAGGCCACAACAGGTGCCTTCAATGAAATTGGAATGCCTGAATCGATTATAATAGGCGGTCCATTCACATCCACCTCGGGGGAAATATTCAGTATGGGCATAGCATCACTTGCTTCCAAGGGCTGGCTATCCATTATAAGTACCGGCACATCAGCTATTAGAGTGATATCAGTAATATCAGTAGTATGAACATTAGGAAGGGATACCAGTGAAGCTGTCTTACTTTTCATGCTTTCCACGGAGCGCCGGCGTTCTGCTCGCCGTTCCGCCAAAGCAGACTCCTTGGTAATATCAGGGGTAGATTTTATAAAATACTTATCCAAGGTTCTATTCAATGGTACCCCCTGTTTGTCCAGCACAGGAGACTCAATGCTAGGCGTTAGAGCAGACATCAATAGCAAGCAACCAGACTAATCAAGCATAAATACTAAGACCTGATCCCAATTGGTTTCTGGAACAGTAAACCTGCAATGTAATGTAAGGGGTTGAGCCCAGTCCGGTCTCCTCAGTGCTCTGAGGGTCTCAGAGGGTCCGCCCTTAGTCCGGGCTTTGTCCCGGGATTCGTCCCGCACGCGCGTTCCACTCGCGCGTTACAATACCGGGTCTTATGAAGGTGAATGGAGAGGGGGAGGGGACACGGGAAGAGGCAGCAGCTGTGCAGATGGTCCGCGCACAGCCTGTTGGGCCTCGCAGTCCCGTCCCGTCACAGGGTCAGATAAGTTTCCCCTGCACTGTTCTCCTTACGTGTGGCAGGCTCCCAGCAGGGTTCAAACTCCAAACAGGACAAAAGCGTCTCCGAGCGGCACCCCCGTAGAGCATCTCACAGAAGGTATTTGACATCTGCCATCCGTGAATTTTTGGGGGGTTTTGGCCATGGACTTACTAAAAGTTTAACAAGCCAATTTGTGTTTTCCAGTTTTACTCAGTTATATCGGAATATCACACGTGGTGGGAGGCTATTTAGTTGTCTTCTATTGCGCAGATAAAAAAATATGCCAGCAGCCTGGTCCTATAAAAGCAGAAAGTTTGGGAAGGCCACTCGAAAAAGCAACTGTTTGTAAATTATGCATCCTCAGAGGGGTTAAGAATATTTTTATTTGAACTAAGAATCATTGCATGTCAAGTCTTATCGTATTGTAGCCTCCCAATAGTTTCTCTCAACCGTAGATATCTAAAGGAGACTCTAATTTTCTCCTATATTAAAACCTAATTTCTTTATAAAGTCTCTTTTTACTTTGTATCATGTGAAAAAAGTAATCTCATCAATCTGGATGATTCTTTCGAAGTCCCCGCCCCTTCCTTTAAGGATTGCCACCAACAACAAATAATTACAAAATTCCGAAGGTTGAAGCCTAGCCAATAATTCCAAATTTCAGAAGTTGAAATTGTAACCTTTTTTGGGTTCCAAAAAATCATATTCCTAACCTAGGTGTAGGACTTGGAAACAAATGTCTGATTTTGCCTTTTGCTCTACGCAACTCCTACTCCTAAATTACTTTCATGACGTGTTAAAACATTTTTTAACATTGGGATACCTCTGCTAATTCAATCAGCTAATTTGACCAGTAGCATATTTATAACAGAGTGGTTATTTAAAGTGGGCGCATCAGTATATTCATGGGATGGGTTTTAATAACATCTAAAATGCTGCCTGCCATAATTAATACCTTTGTGCAACTTTACATTTTAGTGCTGATCCTTTAAACAATGATGCACTAATCGTTTTTTGGGCTTAACTTCCCAACTTGAACCCTAAATATGTCATGTTACGAAATGTCAATATATAGTTGCCATATTCCACCATTGGCCATTTTTTACTAACACACTTAAAATTTTCTCAGCCACTCAAAACTTTTCCCAGGCTTGTCTTGTCCTCTTCCATTACACTTCCATGAACACTGAAAAATCCCAAACCCCGCCATAACAAAAAAAAAGAAAAAAGGACAAATTATCAGCTCATGAAGGGTGTAGGTTCTTAGTATTGCACCACTTTTCAAACCTTCTGCAGTGTCTGGAATATGCTTTCAGTTTTGTTGGGCAGCACTACTACTATATAATCACTGCCATCTCCTATAAACAGCCCTTCGGCAAATTCGGCCTCTCAAAAGCCATACTGTCAACTACCGGTGGGCTAATGATCCACCAGGATAAAGGGGGATTTTTAACCCTTTGCCGTGGTGCAAATTCCGCCGCGGCGCGGGGGGCGGAGTGCGGCGCTCCGTTACTAATGACGGCTCCACGCCATCATGAGTACCGGGTGGCGTGTGCTCATGACGGCGTGGAGCTGTCAAGTCCCCGCCCACTCACTAATTCGCCCGCACAGGCGGGGAATTAGTGCAGCGTGGGTGGAACGGCAGTAGCATGACAGCTCCACGCCGTAATGAGCACACGCCGCCCGTGGCTCAAGAAGGCATGGAGCCATCATGAGCCTGCATGAAGGTAAAGGGTATAGTGACAGTGGCAGAGTTCAATGATCCTGCACTACTAACTGGAGGAGAAGAGGGATCAAAGGACGACTGTACTGCCCTGGCCGACCAACATCAACTCTCAATTCCCTGGGATATTTTTTCATGACCTTCAGAGTTAGTTGGAAGGGTGGAAAGGCATACATCAGTTCCCCTGACCACTGAAAGGCCTCTGAAGATCGATCCCAAGTGCAAAAATGAATAAGGAGAGCATTCTCTTTGGATGCGAATAGATCCACCTCTGACATCCTAAAACTCTGAACTATCTAGAGAAAAACCTCGACTCATTGGCAGTGAGTCAGAGGAGAAGTCTCTGCTCAGATGGGCCACAGGCCCATTTTCCCTCTCCGAAAGAAACATGGCAAATACAAAGAGGACATTGGCCTCTGCCCACGTGCAGATTTCCCTTGCTAATAGAAATAGAGTCTGCTCTCATGAGTCCCCCTTCATAATTGATATAGGGCAGTAACCCTCTGTCGTCTGTTCTTATGTGGCCATTAAGCCCCACTATCACTAGTGCAAAAGAACCATGTGCACAGCCTTTAATTCTTCCAATTCAAAAAAACTTCTTCTGCTCTCAGGACCACTCCCTCAGCACTAAGCCTACACCTAGAGTTGCTTCCTATTCTACTTGCATCTATTGTAATGATCTTGGGTGGGGACTTTCTTTAGCGGGGAACCTTTTTCCAAATTCCTCCTTACCAGCCACAATTGTAAAGACTGGCAAACCTCCGGAGTTACTCCCACCACCAGCTTGTATTTTTACTATGAGTGATTTACCAATAGGAATATATGCAACATAGCCCAGGGAAGGATCATCAATGTCGAGGCCATAGCATCTGTAATCTCAGCCAGTGCCGCACCAGTGGTGCTTCCATGGATAAGCAAGTGGCCAATAATGGCATTAGCTTCTCCCGCCTTGCCTCTGGAGGAAACACTCATCCTAGATCAGTCCTGAAGTAAGCCTCTATGAAGTGCAAATCAAGGGAAAGCATTAGCTACAACTTTCTGTGGTCTATTAAAAATCTGTGCTCCTCCAACTGGTCACACACCTCTTTCACAGGTTGGCCAGTCTTAAAAATAAGATCAAGAAATCAGAAAGTCATTTAAATAAGAAAAAACCTGAATACCTTTTGTATGAATTATACCCATCAATGAAGCTTGTTACAAACCATTGATGAGGTAGTGAGTACACAAGGAAGGGCTGATAGTGGCTGTCCTCCAGGCAGATTTTAGAACACCTGAGAAGCTCTTTGGAACATAATATGCAAATGTGTGTCTAGAAGATCCAATGAAAGTAGAAAATCTCCTGCTGTTAGGTACCGCAAGACTATCTGCAGAAACATCATTTTGAATGTAACATACTGGATGTGAGCATTAATTTCCTTCACGTCCAGTACTCACTTGTCGCCTTCTTGGCAAAAACAAAATTGAATACAAACCATTCCCATCTGGGAAGTCAGAACCGGTATCGCTGCTCTCTTGTCAACCAGCTTTTGCACCCCTTCCATCAATGCTCAGAGTTTCTGCAAATTTGTGGGCAGAGGGGTTAGAAGGAAAGAGCCTCCTGGACGATGGTGAAAGTCTATACAATAACTTCACTGAATGATCTCCAGCACCCATTGATCTGTCAACAAGAACCTCCAATGTTTCAAGAATTAAGTCAATCTTCCTTCCATTGGAAGAAGATGCTGCAGCCCCACATAGTCATGACTTGGGAGGGGTTGAAGCTGGATTAGACACTCCACCTTGCTGCGACCAAAAGTTTTCAGCTGAAGGGACTCCCTGGGCCACATCTCCTCACCCAAAAGATCTGATTCCCAAATTGTTACTAGAAAGCGGGACCAAACACTCTCCTGCACACAAAACACTTTCGTCTAGAAGGAGGTCGAACTGGAACCATCAATTTCCTATCCTACACTGATGTTATTTTCCCCCAAGAGTCTCTAGCTGGGAGCCAAAATATCCAAAGTCTGTGAAAGGTAGATGCATCAACAAATTCTTCTGGGAAGAGTCATCTTCCATGCCCTCATCCACATCTGTCTGATAGACTCTACTATTGACCCAGAGCCGCTGGTACTGCCTTCAGCGAAGCAGAGACAGTGCAGCTGTTAAACCTGACAACTGATCAATTTGGTTGGACCAATTTCTAGAAATCCATTAACAACGATTGGATAGTATAATTAGTGTAGGCCGAAGCTCACACTGCAAAGTTCAAGGCAGCATTAGGCATCTTGAGAGTCAAATCCACTGTCTTATCTATTGGGTCAAACAGAACAGCAGTCTAGGAAATAACCATACTCTATAATGCCAAACCCACCACCAAAGAGTCCACCTTGGCCACTGGTGGAAATTCTTCAGCAGATCCTATCACAGGGTGTCTTTTGGTCAAGAACTGGAAAAGCGGTGCCTATCCACTTCCTTCCACCCACTTAAGAGCACTCTCCTGATAGCCCCATGTAACAACAAGGTCTTCGGCTCCTTCATTTTATATATGATTAGAAATATCCTCCTCTTCCTCCTGTACCAGAGGGTTGGGAAAGCCGAATTCTGTCTGAGGTGGTGCAAAACCTCCTTCGGACCATTCCCCTGCAAAAATCTGCATTTGGCCTATTCATCTTCCAAATACTGCTCAAGAACAGGGCAGTCTGTCCTAGGACACCTGGGAGATAAGGACCTTGCCTTAAAAAGTACCCAAGACTGCCTTATCAGTAAATCTCTGGATGTCTCATTGTGGAAACCTGTGGCATTCCTTACTCCTACTGCCCTGCTCGGGGAGAAACAGGCTCCTCTAGATGCCTTTTCTTCTTTTTTCTTTTTCTTCATGATAGCAGAATGCAGCCTTGTCCCCCCAAACACAAAAAGCCCAGATCCTGGCACTTAATGTATGCCTTGATACTACCTGTGTCCAGAAGGAAAATGAATCATGAAGTGAGGACTGATGGCTTCCCTTCTCGCCGGATCATGGGAACAGTGGCAGGAAGTGGAAGCCATCTCATGGGTAGGAACTTGTTTTATTTAAGTTTGGATAAAGTTATTCAGGTGGAGAGCCAACGCTCAGTGATGCTTGGGATGAGGAAGACGGATGAAGAGGTACTACAGCTTTATCAAAACCATTCTTAACTCACAGTGCACTTTACTGAGCAATTGACATCTCTTGCCCCCATTATACGCCCACTAGTGCTGTAGCAGAGGCGTGTGTTGAAGGTCTAAAGCGGGGTGAGGCCACAAAAGCCAGTAGTCCATTGGTTCCTTCTGCCATATAGGAAGCTACATCAGAGCAGCAGGTTTCCTTACAATTGAACTGCACCTTACAGAGCTGCTTTTATTGCACAGCGCACTTTACTAGGCAATTAAATGGTTCTCATCCACCCATGAGTCTACTAGTGCTGCAGTAAATGTGCATGGAAAGGAATTGACAAGGGATGGACCACAAGAGTCAGCAACCAATTGGTTCCTCCTGCCATAAAGGAACCAATAACACAAAAATGGCACGAGGTCAGCGAGCAGATTGCATTTTGTCATCTGGCCAGAGGCCTGACAGGTAGGGGGCAGATCACACCACTGGGTACCATCCTCAGAGAATTGCATTCTATGAAACATACATATCAAGCCATTCGAGTAAGTCCACCTGGATCCCCAAACCAACTCAGCCTCTAGGAGCACCTATTTAAACACGTCTATTGACCATACCCTCCCCCACCCCCAGATTGCAAAGGACATCTCAAAAATGATCTCAGCTGGGGCAGCACTTTGAGCAGGCAAGCTTTTTATCTTCTCAGAAACAAATTGCAAAATGACCTTGTTTGTGTGCCTTCAACCTGGAGCCAACTGTACCAGCCTGAATGTATCCCTGCTTCACCACACAACACCATACTATGCAACTTTTGGGAAGATCTTGACCCATCCCCAGCTCAGCAGACACGTCAAGCAGACGACTCCCACGCTGTGGAATGAACTCAAAGTTGCGATGACATTTTGGTCTCTGCTCTGTGACATTCAAGTGGGTTTATTGCGATCAATGCCAACTTCGCTGAAAGAAGTTGATAAAATTGAAGCTTAATTTAATTTGTTGTGCATGCACAAGACATAGTGACAGGATTTGCAACACCTAATAGTTGCTCTCCTATTTAAAAGAAACTGTTGAGTATTCTTCAAATTTGACAGACAATCATTGATAATTTCAAAAACAGCTTAGCCGTATATAACACCATTAGCCCGAACATTACAGCTAAAAGTAACAAATCAATGCATCATTCATACACACACAGACCCATGGCACTGGCATGTCCGCCAGCTGCTGTTTCAATCAACATATATACAGCGGTGGTAGATCTACAACCCCCGGCACTCCATGCTAAATCTACACCACCCAGTTCCTCTGACAAGGCAGAAGATTTCACCCTATATATTTCTACAAGGAAAAAGGACAGCCGCCCTAGGCTAAACAAACAACAGTGGACAACTATCACGCTTTGAGCAATCCAATAATAGTCAAGCGGAAAAACCGTTCCAAATCTTCAGTTCTAAACAAGCTCATATATTTCCCAGCTAAAAGTTTGTGGACTATGAAATGAACTTGACAGGAGACTTCAACCTGAACCTTTTCCACCCAGCTGAGGATGATTGGCTTCTCCATCTGGTATGCATATGGACTATGCCGTTGTTACATCTCCCAACCCAACGGAAAGACCGTGTAGGGTCTACCTACGGCCAGGGCGACTGACGCTGGAATCTGGGGATCAGGGTTCGATCCCCGGCTCCGGCGGCAGGTTAGCCCAGCACCATGTGACTCTGGGCAATAGCTCGCTTAATCTTCCCGACGGCCCCCAGCGCCTAGAGACCCTTACAGGTGATTGTGCGCTTTACAAATGTGGACTTTACCTACCAAGCATCCTACATGGGTGAGGCTTCTGATCACTGAACGGTAGAGTTTCATGGAGGCCATTCCGTTGACTAAGCAAATTTTTCAAAAATCAGCAATGGATCAACATTGTTTAACTTCCTTAGTTTCGTTTACACCTGTACACAACAGTAGGATTGATTAAAGACTTGAAAGTGGCCTTACGCTGCAATTAATGCTCTTAAGTATTGGCAAGGCCATTATATTGAGTGAAAAGGAAACTGGACTGAATCATGTACTAGAACTATTAAATGGTCAAAAGGAGCTCTCTAGTAGTATTTTAAACGAATGGAAGGATTTTATAATCAAGCCAGGGCAGGCCCGGTGTAGGGGAGATGGTCTCTGGCCACACATAACTGCTGTCTTTCATGCACATAGAGAGAGCACTCGGAAGCAAAATAATAACCTGTGCAAACTTTGGGTGGTAAAGCCATGGTTCTTTTCTGAAGTTTGTTTGAAAAGGGCGATGCTCAGGGCATGAAGATCACGGTTGTATGACAGAACAACAAAGGGAAATACTCTGCATGCCTTCACTCCGCATTTCTTTAGAACGCAAATGCTTTTACAACGTATGCCTTTACCACGCATTGTGTGTGTGTGTGTGTGTGTACATGTATATATATATATGGCAGAAAAACGTCACAGCAGTCATGCAGAAAATGACGAGACGAACCCAGGAATAGGTGCTGGTTATTTTATTCTGCTCTCCACCACACAACCATTACGCGTTTCGGCCGACCAATATATATATTCGCAGAACTTCGTTTCATAATCCAAGTAAACCGGAAAAATGAAAACGCACCCAAACAGGTCATTTGCAGTCTTCTTTTATTTTATTTTGCGTGCATTCCCATGACTGCCATGACACGTTTCGGGCCCTATGAGCCCTTGTTCACATAACGTTGTTTTGGCAAGCCTCACCATTTAAAGTGCAAGTGCAGGTCATCTGACCATCAGGCCTAAGGACATAAACAACAGACTTCTGCAACAATACAATCAAATTTACATAGAAAGTTCTATACAATCAATTCATAAATTGTTGTGGAATAACATCAAGGCTCCATACTACATCTAAAATCATAAGTTTAGCAGCAGCTATAATATAGTGCAAAGATTTTTCAAGCGTGTGCAACATTCCGCAAATAAATATACAGCAATATAAATAATTATTTAAAATGTGCAAATTTGCCTTTAAATGTGCAAAATACGCTGTTGTTTTGAGCCAAATATTGTGGTCCAAGTATCTGTGGCATCAGGGTTACTGACACAGGATCGCAATGACTAGGCAAAGCGTACCTAATCGTACCCGCTATAACCTAGATACTGACCGGGTCCTATACCACTAATGTTTGCTGACCCCAGCGTTATAATTGTCTTCATCACTGCTGCCTCCCATTGGTTAGATGTATATTCTTATATGACAGGAGCTCCGATAATATCATAAAGCACATGTGGGCAAATGTGTTACGATGACCGTGCTTCGCCCTCACTGCCTTAATAGTCTGTTCAAAGATGATATACTTACGTATATAAGAAAAGGAAAGAGACGAGAAACTCTTACTTTTGTGTAGGTCATATAGACCATCCCTTATGTAAAAAGTGAAAATCAATCATACATAAAATGTGAAACTTCTCTTGCGTACAGCCGTACACACATTAATTCATCAGTGTTCCTGGGCATGCAACTTTATAAAACACAGGTCTGACCTATTTACTGTAATCACAACCTTCAGATCCAAGGCAAACTAAAGACAAGTGTACATATCTTCACTTGAGTTTAAACCGTTCGGTGTTTTAGAATCTAACTCAAGGATGTATCGTGTTTCTAGCGTCCCTAATTGAGCCTCTCGGTCTTCCCCCCCTGCGTAACTGTGGGACCATATCTATAGCAAAGTAGCTTAGACATTCCCAATCATATATATATATATATATATATATATATATATATATATATATATTCACTGAAAAAACCATAGGTTATAGACCATATATAGTTAGGAATTAGCATTTAAAAAACCTTATTTTACTCACACAAAACCATTGAAATTCCATATATAGTTAGTTGCACTAACTATATATCGCGCACCCGCAATCCACTGCTGATGATGTCACATATTACATCATTCATGACATGGTCAGTGACATCACTGATGACATCACTGATGACATCTCAAATGACATCACTGATGACATCTCAAATGACATCACTGATGACATCACTGATGACATCTCATTTGACATCAATGACCACATCACTGATGATATCATTCATGTGACAATACAATGCATCTCCTCACATTTTAATATAACCTCTGTTTCACCCAGTGTTAAATACAGAGTATAATTTTTGAAACCATTGACACACCAATACTAGTTACTACATACGCACTCACTGATTCCTATGTCTACACACACATTCACTCATTCACCCATACAATCATTCATACATACAATCACTCATCTTTACAACACTATCATATGCACTCATACACCTATACAGACACTCACAGTCTGCCACTCATCCATGGAGTTACTCACACACCTAGTCAGTCCTGTAAAGAATCAATGACACTTCCATTTTCTTGTCTATACAGTTAAACATAGAGCACCTTACATTTTCAAACATATACTAACACATACTTACCTTCTTATACAATCATTGATACAAGTACACATTGATCTGCACAGAGTCACACACCTCCCAGCCAGCCACACACACACTCAGTCTCCCATACAAATACTTGGACAATCAATCAGTAACCCATATAGTTAATCATATAGCTACTGATCAACACATGCAGCAGTTTACAGAACAGACATAATGATGCACAAATTAAGACAGTTTAGTCACTAACCCATGCACTCAGTGAGACACATTTAATCACTCACTCATACATTCAGTCATGCACCTACTAAATCCTTTGTCCAGACACTTATACTTCCACTCATTCTTCAATATGTAAGACACATTTTAACTTTACAGAAACATACAGTCACTGGATGTTTTCATCAGTGATGTCATCAGTGATGTCATTTGAGATGTCATCAGTGATGTCATCAGTGATGTCACTGACCATGTCATGAATGATGTAATATGTGACATCATCAGCAGTGGATTGCGGGTGCGCGATATATAGTTAGTGCAACTAACTATATATGGAATTTCAATGGTTTTGTGTGAGTAAAATAAGGTTTTTTAAATGCTAATTCCTAACTATATATGGTCTATAACCTATGGTTTTTTCAGTGAATTTTCAAGGTTTTGTAAATGCTAATTCCTAACTATATATGGTCTATAACCTATGGTTTTTTCAGTGAATTTCATTGGTTTTTTAACAGCTAATATCTGTAGCTGTAAAATGTATTCTTCTTTAAATCCAAAAATATATTTTATATGTTTATGAATAATTTTTTTTTAAAAATATTTTTTTTTCTTCGTTCCCGCTTCGCGAATCGGGAAGCTTCCCGTTAGCTGACCTTGATGCCGCGAAATAGACCGCGAGCCGGTAAACGTTTCTTTACCGCAACTGCCGCGTTAGAAAACAACATCGTGACGCCTCCCGTCCGCATGACGTTTCACGTTGTCGCGTGATACGTCATATGACGTGCTACGTTAGCGAACTGGTACGCGAAGCGAGTCGCAAAGCGCAGGTTTCTGGAAGCAAACCGGGAGGCCCTGCAAAGCGCTTAACGTAAACACAGCAGGTCATGTGACTTGGTAATAACACTTTTCATTGGTTCATTTCACTTTTGGTTTCCTAATGATGTAAGACTAGGTCATATAACCTAAAATGAACACTTTTCATTGGTTGAGAACTCTTGTTTTTCCCAAATGATGAAAATCCCTCCTTCTTTCCTCACTCTGACTTTCATCATTGTGAGAGAAAGACCCTTTGTTACCAGTGAGCAATGGCTTCTTTAGTAGCTTCAGCTGGTGCTTCCCAACCACCTCCACCACATCCAAGGAAGAGTGGACCACCTGCTCAAGTTATAATTCAACAAGAAGAGGAAGAAGAGGAACAGGACGACGAGCACGAAGAGAGGCAGTTTTTGCCTGAGGAGCCCAGGACGTCTCACCGGAAAGAAAACTTCATTTGGCAATTTTTTTAAATTCCCAAAGGTCAGAAAAAAGTAAATGCAAGATACGTAACTTGCCTTATATGTCAAGATAGACTGTCCAGAGGGACCGACAAAAAATACAGTTTCGGAAACTACACAATGCATCGCCATATGACTAGGTGGCATCCTAACAACTACAGTGCTGCACAGTTTCGGAACGACCTAGATAATCTCCCTATTATGGCCAGAAGATCTGTTGTACCGGAAGTAACGGGACCAGAGGGCAGGGAGATGGTGCCAAATATACAAATGAGATTTGGTGAAGTAAAACAAGTCTGCGTACATTGCAATAAATTCATTTGCTACAGAGAAAGTAGCATCACTCTGATCAACAGAGCTATTGACAATCATATGCAAGTTTGTACGAAACGCCCCAAATAATAAATACTTTTTTTTTATTTTGTTGCTCCTGTTGAGCCCTTTACAATGAATCGTTTTCATTGTCCCCTCCAAGGAAAACCCCAAAAAATATAAAACTGTTCAGAAAAATTCAAAAAAAGTAAAAAAAATTCAGAAAAATAATAAAAAAAATATAAAACAACAAAAACAATAAAAAAAAGTTCTTTTCAGAACTACCTCCCCGTTATTAAAAAATTGGTACAATATTTGGAACTGTGCCAACCTCTATTTCTCGTAGTTCGCTTCCCAGTTCGCTCGCCGGTACGCGAACCGGAAGTGAACCAAAATTAAAAAAAAAAAAAAAGAACAGTAAGTATAAGGGAAGGAAACAGACACTTATGTTAAAAGAAAGACAGCTATAGGGGAGTAAACTAGAGATACTATTACCCGTAATCCACTGCTGATGATGTCACATATTACATCATTCATGACATGCTCAGTGACATCATCAGCAGAGGATTGCGGGTTTTTTGGCAACGTGCCTTATCCACGGTTTAATAACGCTGCCTTTTGCTTTATATAAGTTTTCAAATTGTATGAAATATATACCAATAGGTTGTTATGAACCTTTAGGTAGTGCTTTTCTTCATGAGGTCTGGTCGCTTCCATACACATACAGATGTTTCAAAGATGATCAAGAAGTTTATCTGAATGGAGAGGAATGCACTGAGACGCCAGATCATTCACTAATGTGTAGGCACATACAGTTACACGGTTCATGCAACAAACACCGACCAAATATGGCTTGCGTGTTGCAAGGCACGCCAGTTCCTGCTATCATCCCCACGTTCAAGTTGTTGGAAAATGGTAGTTATTTGATGCTCAATAATGAAGATTGTTCTGGGTTAATTAAAAGTATTCCTTTTATCGTAACAGTAAGTGAACGGGTTATTTGCTGCAGAAATGTTCTATTTCCTCCCACACATGAACATAGGGAGTTTTCAATCTCGCCACAAATACCAACCTTGGGAGCACATTTCAACGGCATGGCAAGAATAAGAGCTCTTTTGTCTCAGAGAGAGGTGGCCTTGAGTTCGGCCCGTGAAACTTTCGTGCTTCACATAGCGAACACCCGTACAGAGGTGCAGACCCTTTTCAATACAGATTTGCCTTTCCATTTCAGCAAGATGGTTCGGACTATCTTTAACGCGTCCTCCACAAAGGCCCTGGCGCACTTTTTTAAAGTTGTTACCAGTGGTCTCGTGACTTCATTTGAGAAAATCTTTGGAGTCATCCCTGCTTTCTTTCATTCTATTTTTTCCACTCTGCTTCGTGGATTCCCATTTTTACTTGCATTACCAGCGGACGCTCTTGTGCTTTTTTACATTTTTAAATATGGATGTCCCTCCTGTGCAAGCTCCCGCCCTGCAGCTGCTGACACTGTTCCGCAATCGCATGCTAGAATATTATGGCACAATGCCGTTGGCGATATTAAGCACGGCATATGGATTATCTTTTCGATTCTCCTACTTCACCTGTGTCCAGCCTGTATTTCACTGCCTGACCTGTGATTTCGATTGGGCCATTGATTTGTGTCTCTGCGGACCGGTTTCTCCTGACGTCGACTTTAATCAGCTGATGACTCCTATCATTACTCACGAGTTGGTTTGTCCTGGCGAAAGGATTATGGCTGTGGCATTGATGCATGGACTAATTGGTCCCTGGAATTTACTGGCGGCAACACAGTCTTTCTTGGAACAGAGCTTTCTTGAAAACCCACCGAGCTGTCCTCTGATGGTGATAGAGGATCCGGTGCTGGGAGAGCACGTATGTTCTTTTCCGCTTTTAAATTGGATGGCTGAACTCTTTTCGGATGAAGACGGTGACTTCCTATTGGAGGCTGTTGCAGCTTATTTTGCATACACAGTTATGTCATAGACCTTTTTCATGTTTGATATGCTGAGTACTAGCATTTCATTGACAATTCATTGACTTATTTGTCAAGTTTTTATTATTTAGCTTGCCTATTGGCTTAACACTCGATAAAGTACTTGGCTGTTTTATTTTTCTTTAGCATTAAATTTTCCTAGTTTTTAATGTTTTACCTTGCGGACCGTCCACATATAAAGTTGCAATCTGCTCTCATGAGATGGCACTTCTATTATCTTATTCAGTTCGTTTCCGGATCATGGGGAGGTGTCATCTAGGTCCTGGATATCTTTACACCGTGTTAAGTTAGCATGGGCTCATTACCGGTTTAAACGCCATTTTTCCTTTTTTGCAACTTCTGCACACGACACTTAGTTGTTGCTTTAGCTTTCAACCTAGTAGTTCATCGTGGTTTACATGAGAATAATATGTTATTGCTCTACTATCTGCTTTGCTTGTTAAACTATATCTGTACAGCGAGTGCTGAAGTTTCAAGAACAACACGATACAGAATTGTTATGAGGTCTGATCTCCACGACTTCATACTCATAACATAAGTGCAGCTTCTGCCAATTCTGGGCATGATGCGGGTTTTATATTGCTTTGCCGAACACACATACACAACAGTTGATGCGGTTCACATGAAGAGAGAGCTGGTGTATGCTGATGTGATTCCTTCAAATCTAAGACACTAAAGTATGGGCACGCCCTAAACCAACACAAACAGACCTTCTTAGCAAATAATATAATATGTGTATTAGGGAGGGTGAGATATAAGCAGCCGCGGGCAGTGGAGGGAGTTACGGTGGGGCAGGGAGGTGGGGAGGGGGAGGGGCAGGGTGGAGCCCTCTCCACCTTGCCCCTCCCCCTCCCCGCCTCCCTGCCCCACCGTAACTCCCTCCACGGCCCGTGGCTGCTTATAAGTGTTGCTAACTCTTATTCATTTACAGCATGTTAACATACTGTCACCATTCGCTTTTTATGTACTAGTAACTATGCTGGTAATTTTGCTACTGATAATATGTGTACTTGTATTATCTAAGATACTACGCCTGAGAAGACGGCATTAGTAAATAAACATTTCAAATACACATGTGTTCTTCTTAACTCCATGTTCTGGTTTCTAAAAAATATATAACGACCGACTGTTCATGAGTTCCACGTATCCTGAGGTACTATAAGTTCATATTCTGGATTGTCTAAACATTGAGAGTTTGTTATATCCAATATGACACTGTACCTAGCTTGCTAAGGGGTTTTTGATTACTAAGGTGAGTTTTGGGACACCCTAATTCGCCGAGGTTCCAATCCTCTGTCCACAGTTCTGTGTGAGAACAGAAACCCTGTGACAGGGGCACCCCCGACCCTTGCTGGAGCTTCATCACACTTGCGATACAACTCCAGCAATGCGCCACCTTTACGGCACAGATACATCACGCATCTGTGCTGTTTTTGCCCCATGATGCGCCGCATTGTAAATGCAGCACACCATAGGTGACGGAACAGCGGCACAGAATGACTAACACATCCCTGGTGATGCGCCAGTCATCATAAATCTATCCCTATGCTTCTTATCTTGTTAGAGATGAACCGCCATATGTATCATCAAAGTTTTTTGCATTTCCTAAATAGCGAACTTTAAGGAATAAATAGCGATTCTTTACCATTCCTAGTTTGCGATGAGCTATTTGCTAATTACAAATTACCCATTCATTTCCTTCATTTCCATAGGGCGGTTGGACTCACTTTTAGCTCGAACGGCTGAATGGATTTCCACGAAACTTGGCAAAATTGTAGGGACTGGTAGCCCGATGTGCCTTTGCTATGTTTTAAGATATATGCTCCAGTGGTTTTTACGAAAATTAACTGTGAAAAATATATATTGGGCTACATTGGCCTATATATATGTTGGAGCCCAAATGTAGCCCAATGTAGCCCAATGAAGCCCAATGTAGCCCAATGTAGCCAAAAGATGGCCGCCAGAGACAAAAAAAACAAATGTAGCCCAAATATCAGCCAGATGTAGCCCAACTATAGCCCAGTGACAGAATGACCAATCAGCTTCGCAAACCTCCGTTACGCGAAGCGGAGCGCTGTTACAGATATATATCTTTTTTTGAACGTTAATTTCTCAAAATCCACTGGAGCACATATATTGAGACCTAGCAAAGACACATCGGGCTACCAGTCCCTAATATTTTACCAAGTTTCGTGCAAATCCATTCAGCCGTTCGATTATTATTATTATTTTTTTTTTTTGCCCCGCGGGGCCCTTTTAAAACCTCCACATCAAACCTAGGGGGTCAGCGAGGATCTACTATGCCCCCTTATGGTCATTTGCCCCTTCGCTTTGGCCTCCTCTTGTCTCTCGATCCTACCGAGAGACAAGATGGCGGCCGCTACGGACTGTTTGGAATGTTTACAGACGCCGGAGAACCAATCAGCTTCGCTTCACAAAGCTCCGTTGCGCGAAAAGTACGCGTACTGGAGCGCTGCCCGGTCCGCTGTTACAGATATATATCTTTTTTTAAACGTTAATTTCTCAAAATCCACTGTAGCACATATATTGAGACCTACAAAAGGCACATCGGGCTACCAGTCCCTACAATTTTGCCAAGTTTCGTGCAAATCCATTCAGCCGTTCGGGCTAAAAGTGAGGCCAACCGCCCTATGGAAAACTCAATGTTAAAAACACGTTTTGGGACCCCCCTTTTTTCTCGGCCCCCCCTTGACGAACCCCCCCCAAATTTTCAAGGGCTGCTCAGAAACAAAATGTGCCATTTTCCTGAAAATTTCAGCCAATTCCGTCCACAAACGCCAAAGTTATTAGACATAGAATTTTCAAAAATCCCATAGAGAAAAAATCCTAACTATATATACCTACTGGCGACCGCCAGTAGGTAATATATATATATATATACACACACACACAATATGTTTGTGGGCGGAGACCTCCGAACTTACCTTAAATGCATGGTAAAGTCAAACGTTGTAAAAGCATGTGTTCGAAAACCATATGTGGTAAAAAAATGTGTGGTAAAGGTACAACATGGTAAAAAACTTGTTGTAAAGGCTGCTTCCCAAAGATAACTAAAGGCCCACTCAGACAAACTGCCGCTTAGAGTAACCTTTAAATCTCTATGGCCAAAATATAAGGAAGGAGTGTGAAAGGCAAAACGAGAGCATATTGACCCAAAATGAACTCCGCTGCATGAGATTTGACATATGAAAGTCTCCAAACAATTTTGGGCCTAAGTTAATAGCTTTGGCTTACCAGAGATCTGAAATCAGAAAGTAATCACGTAAACTACCAACAGTGGGTCGCTTACAATAAACATACATAGTTTAACTCTTTGGGTCCCTACATGCGGAGCAGCCACCTGGAAGAGCGCCACAGAATAAAAACAGGCCTTGAACAGCTCAACCATGGGGGTATGGGGGAGAGGGGGCACAAGACTCTACTAACCCATGGATGACATCAGTAGGCCTCATTTGCAACTGTCAATTCCTAGCCGAGTACATCCACAAACCCAATTCTCTCAGGCTAGTCCATTGTGGGTCATCACTGCAGCCATGGGGCAAAAAAAAAAAAAAATAGCAGGAGTTATGATGCACTCCGTCCAAATGGCCTTCCCACAGTCCTTATTAAACAAGACGGTTCCTTTTCGAACAGCAAGGCTGCCACTTTGCCACAGCACATGCCTTCAAGAGAGTCGCGATTCTTAACCCAATCTAATAAAATAAGGCTCTAGGAAGGATCCATCACTGGTTTCCATTGGGCCAGCCAAATGACTGTCAACATAGCACCAATGGCAAAGCTAATTTAAGCCTCAGATGACCCATCAAGATTCCAATTGGTGCTTTGAAAATTTCAAGAAAGCTTTAGACGGTATCTCTGGAAGACGTTCACGAGCACGGGCATCCCGCTAGCACGACAAACCGATATCCAGTTTTAATATGGTAACACATGGATGCAAGTCAAAATGTCCGCCTACGTGGCCCTCACTAAGACAACGTATCCAAATAAAGGCCTAAAGCAGGACATTGCCTTGGAGTAAGAAAAATGGGAACATTTCCATGGCTCTCCTCTTCGAACTATAACAATGGGATGAAAGACAGTATTCTGGACCAATCACAACTATTACATTCATGGCTACCACACTTGCGACTGCAAATACATAATCTATTGTAGCAAATGTCCAGGAGTTCCTTTATACGTAGGACAACAACACGTAAGGTAAAACAAAGATGAAATTAACATAAATCCAACATCTGGGTTTAGGAACAAAAATCACCTGTGGTGCACCTCTTTAAAGCTATGCAGTACACCATACCAAAATGAAAGCTTCACATGCTGGAATAAGTACCACTACCAGCAAGCGGTGCAGATAGAAAACGCATCAAGATGGTGTTGGATATGGCCACAGAAGAGGTAACTGAACAGTTTATATATTGATTGAAGAAGAGGATATAAATCAAATGCAAGAACTTCCAGATCAGAGTTTTATCTCAGAACACTAATGGCGAGCGATTTAATATATGGGAATCAAAATAAACCCCTCAACCTGCATAGGAACAACAATGAAGGGGACTTTCATTTAATTATGTGAGTGCAAGGTAGCTGAGAAATATAGAGGATAAAGAAACCAGGATTGACGAAATTTTCTACATGAAATTTTGTGTACTTACATTTTGGAAAAAGCAATGAGTTAGCTGACTAGTTTAAGTTCATGTATTTTTCTGTAGTGGCTTGACATGGATTTAAACAAAATGAGATGAGATGCGACCTTGACAAAGGAGTAGAAAATGGCTCATAGTGCATTGACCATTTAATTAAGTATGAAGCTGAAAAGATTCTGAAGCATCATTGCAGGATTAGTAAGATACCCAATTCCATTATTAAGGAGCCACAGACTTTAAGACGTGCCGAGCAGTGCTATGCATCCCTCAAATGTTATGTGGAGCCAAAGTTTGTTCTTGTGCGGCTGTGGAAATGTTTCTTAAAGCTGTTGTCCGTTACCATAACCATTTTTTTAAATATCATTTGATTTGCATTTTGCAGTGGAAATTTTAATATGCATAATGTTGGTTGCTATGTACATGTCTCTACTTTTATGATTTACATTTTATAATTAAATAAACTTTCATTGAATCAAATCTAATAGTCCATACCGAATCAAAAAGAAATTCATGAGCAATGGATCATTAGTAAATTAGTTCATTAGCAAACGAGAAAAGCTACATTTCTATTTGCAATCTGACTCAATCTAGAAAACACCCCTTTAAAAGGTCACTTGAGAATCTGTGCCACATAGTATAACAAGTTCCTACCAATTCCAGGATGCCTCCATAGGACTGCAGCCAAAGGCTATCGACAAAACGTGACTTCAATGAGAATTCCCTTTGAGAAAGAGAGGCTTACCAAGCTTGTGGTGTTAGTTGCGTGCTTAATAAGTAACTGTTTCATGTGCAGGGACAGTCAAGGCTCCACTGGCAAATTTGAAGCTTCGACTTGAAATTGTAGACTAACCATGGAGTCCTCTCCCATCGATCTGACTTGAGTGCTGGTCCAATTTTGAACAGCAATTGTCCTTCCACCACCAGCACTATAATTCCAATAGGGATCACAGTGATAACATTGCAAAGACATGGGACTCTCTACTGCTGACTAGCGTACATTTTGTGCAGTCAGCAGAGGATGTCCCAGTTGCTCCAAAAAACATGTGCACTCTCTATAATGGATCACAATCCTCCGGGGCAGAAAGCTGGTTTTGAGATTACTGTATCACCCACTGGGTAAACAGTGTTCTCTTTTAACTGGAACTACAGAGCTAATCTGCCTAAATGTTCACATGCATAACAAAGGATATGTTAGTATGTTTGAATTTAGGAGAAATAGGTCTAGTTGAAATGCTCAACAGTACGTCTCTCTGAACGCTAGGGAACAGACTAGCACACATAGCAGTGTGGCTATTGGGAGTTCACATTCTCTGAATTTATTTTTGAATTGGTATGAGTCCATGGTATGTCTCCTTCCTTCTGTTGACATACTGAATGTCTAGGGATGCACTGTTGACTGACCACATCTGGCTAAATTGCAAACCTGGTAAACTACAATACATTATTTGGGTGTTTACACTGACAATATTGTATGGTGTCAAAACCATGGGTGGGTGAACATGGACTTTGTGATGATTTCTTTTGTCACCCTTACTTCAAAAGGCCATGAACAGGTCCCCAGGTGCTTGGGACCTGTTTAGAATCTTCTTTGTAGTTGGTAGGAAAATGTCGCTAGCTTTAAGTGGGACATCAGGGGATTATGGAGAGCCAGTTTTTATGGAAGTTAAGATGGTTCCAACGTCCTCTATGTTTGGAGATGGAAAAGAGCTATCATTATTGGTTCTTCAACAGAACAGTAATTTGCATAATTTTATTAGATTCCTACTCTTAATTAGTATGTCTGTCGGTGATGATATTACTTCTGCAAAGGCCAATTTGATGAACAATTTCAAAAGGAGAAGAAAGGAAAAGGGAGGATATCAGACTGCTGATGCAAGCCCAAAGGGAGGTGATTTTAGAATGGCAGACAGCCAACAAAAGGAGCAACTTTCAGCCACGTAATAGAAAGCAGCTCATCGTCCGAGTACTTTATTTGCACACCTTATTACCTCACCCTAAATGAATGCTGTAGTCTGGGATGATAATTTGCAACTTTACATGCTCATGAGAATCATACTCTCTTGCCTTCAACTAGCCACTGGATGGAGTTAATGAGTTGCTATGATGTGAATGGATCACAGCAAAGTGATGTCGACAGAACTACCCAAAAAGCTCACTAACAGACTGCCAATGTGTGCCAGAATGTGTCTTCAGTCTATATGTAAGCAACCAGATGCAATTAGGCCTAAAAGCATCACAGTGGCTCCTTGGGGGGGTCAAATTCAGAACTGGTTGCACCATGAAAAGACCTTCTGGGACAAAGGACCTGGCTACATGCTAGAACTGTCCTCCTGCTGCACTCCACCCAAAAACGTGCATTCACCTACCTTGTGCCAGGTCCATACCCTGATGTGCAAAACCTAACCACCTGAGCACAGAGGTCCTGAATCCCAGCGTGGGCCAAACCTGGTGTGAAACTTTGTCATGTCAACCGTGAACAGGCAGAATTGGAAGAAATCCATTCCACAAGGACAAATGAATAGATTTACCGCTCTTGCAAATCCTGAGACTTTATCATGAGTAGAAGTCACGCTGTAGTTAAACCTCTGTTTAAGAAGCCGCATGCAGACCCTTTGGTGGTTGAGAATTATAGACCAATCCCTAGGCTTCAATTGGCAGTAACATTCTTGAGAAACATACTATTAACATCTATCAATTTTTGGGGGGAAATCATTCTATCCTTCATCATGCTCAAACAGGATTTAGGCCAGGAAACCGCACTGAGACCGTATTATTGGTGGCTGTTAAGGAGCTCCAAGACATTTTGATCAAGCTAGAATACAGTGTGGTACAACTCACGGTTATACCGAGAAGGTTTTGCGTAGATTCGTAGACCTTAGGAACTTAAAATTGTGAAGTCAATTACTTCATGGGACCGGCAGGGAGGGGGAACAAACACCCGGGCATTTCCCGTCTTGTGTGTTCCAGCGATGTACCTAATCGGGTCCTCCTTTACACAAGACGGGAAATGCCCGGGTGTTGGTTCCCCCTCCCTGCCGGTACCACACTGTATTGTTCCACAGGTTCGGGTGCGCCTTAGCGAGCGCATACTGCCGTGGAATCTTGTATAGGTCCTGACGAATGCTTTGCTAATGGCACTTACAAGCAGAAACATGTTTACCATTTCTTAAAACACCTTAAATCGGATGTTGCCAGCTACTTTACAGAACTGGTCCACATTCGTCTCACTTCTTTTAATGGTCTTTGGTCAGCCTTTAATAAAATAGTTGATAGGCCAGTACCAAACACCTTTTAAATCTCACTTTTTCACTTTCATTACCTGTGCACACACGCCTTTTGAACACCCTGCTCCGCTGTAAACCAGGCGTAGAAGCACACCAGGGAAGCATTTGGTTTCTCTGGTGGAACCCTATGATGAAGCATGTCACCGACCAGGTCGGTGAGTGAGGGTTTCTTTTACAAACACTGGTTATGTTTATCCTCTTTTGTTACTCAGAGCGACCGTCCTTAGGTTGCCTCATTAGTCACTCTTTCGTTGTTATATATTGACTTACAGGGGGTACAAGAGTGCCTTGCTCCCTCTCTCTCTGGTTGTTATACAGGGACGAGTATAAACCCAGTCTTTTGCGGATTTAGAAATTGTTAGACATCCAGTGCAGAGCTTTCTGAAGAATGAAGTCAGTGCAATTAAGATGCAAAGTTTTTAAGTAAAACTGTGAATCATCGGACTATCAGTGTACGTTGATGCCAGTCTCAGCTTTTCTGAGAAAAGTTCGAGGTGGAGCTAAAATAGTAGTGGTGCTGGTGTTAATTCTTAATGGACTCTGCATCTCATAGTGAATGACGAACAGATGATGCTACCAAGTGTGAGAGGCTGCTTAGGTAGAAGAGGCAGAAAGTAAATCAACTCAGCACCTAATCACGGACCCCATTCTGCGTTTAGGTGCTTTTAACGGTCTATAATGACAGACAATGTCAAAGGCTTCTGAAAGATTCAGCAATATCAAAAGGCAGGAATATTCTACATTAATGATCAGGCAGATGTGAAGTACCTTCACTGTAGCCACCTCCATGCTGAAACCTGCTCGGAATCCTTATTGACAGAAAGTGATAAGTTGATAGCATTGACAAATTCGGTAAGTTGATTGCACATGAAGCATTCAATGGCTTTACCCTGCCATAGTAGGGTTGTGACCAACCTGTAGTTGGCTTGGTTTAGATCTGTGTTTATTCAGTATTAGCATGATCTGGCCTGTGTAATGTGTTAGGTAAGAAACCCTGTGACAGAGATGGATTGGTTATCAAAACTGAGGCTTTCTCAAAAAACTGGAAACCATCTCCCCTCCACACACCCCCAATCACTGCCTCCATTAAAATACATATTGCATTAATAACGATTTCACTTAAAAAGCACACGCGATTCTACCTTCTTCTAACCACTGCCATTAAGAGCTGGATGATTTGGTAGTATGATCTTCTTTTTAAACAATGGGACTCTTCCATAATTGTCTCACAACCTTACCTCACATCCCATTATCCTCCTACCTCATGCGTATCTATTTTACAGATGCTGGACTCTACCAAGTCAGATCTCATTTCCTCTACGGCGGAGTTTTTCCTCTTTAGCGTTACACATTGTTGAAAAGTTGGCGAGATATTGCCAGATAACTGCATCTCCAGTGTGATCCTTTTTTATTTATTTTTCGGTTTGAAGAATCTGTTGACAGGGTCCATCCACTTTTTCGGGCAGCTGGCCAGGTAAGTTGGTTGTCACTCCAATTGCTAAAATGCTTTAATGTTTAGGTCCCTAACTTGAAATTTTGCAAGACACCTTAAGACAGCAAACATCTAAAGATTTCCAAAGCCAGTGTAAAGGGACATTAGTGATATGCTTCAATTACGTCGTTTAAACCAAGAGCCACAATTGCAAGACGGCCTTCTGCAAACTTTTAAAAAAAACCATCTCGTCATCCTTTTATGAAAAGAATAGTTTGTCAAATGTCCTGCAAAAACCATTTCAGATAAAGATTCAGCAGGAAAAATGTCCTACAAATAGGGGAAATCTGGGTGCAGACCAAGTTTTTCAAAGATGGCACACTTCGCAACTTTATGAAGTTAATTTTACACACTGCTCTACTAATCTGGTATGGACAGCATTATATTTTTACCTGTTGAATTCCTAAAGCATTAGCGCCATGATGCACTTAAACAGATGTGTATTAATATTAGCCATCAAACTTCTATTTTTCAAAATACTTATGCATTTTCTTTTTTTAAACCATACTCTCGATAAGATCTCGGGACACAGGAGCATTAGCTTCAGTATTAGTAACGCCTGTCATTTACATTTACATTTATGAAAACGTAATAGCTCTCCAAATCTCACGTCTCCTACCCAAACAATGAAAAGCATTTTTAACAAAATCAAGGTATTTACGATCCATATGCAGTTAAAGCCACAGAATGAAAACGTCAAACTTCGATTACACACAAAACTATGTGCCACTCGCATTACAGCCTGCATAGATTTTCTTGGGGTTGTTTTTCACCTAGGTGGCCTCTTATATGTAAAATGGTACAGACAGCAGGTGATGTGAAGGGGAAACTGACAAATCTACGCTCCTCGTGTCTTCAGAGTTACCTTACCATTAAAAATTACCTACAAATGACTTTAGGATTGCATTGCGTTGTCTATATGTTTTCCTTATAAATACAGTCATGATACATCTCTCAAGTGTTTATCAAAATATGCACAACTAGGAAAAATAGGTGACATACCAGTGCGGTGTAAGCTTCAACTCCAACACGCCTATACAACACACTGAGCTGAGCGCCTTATGCATAAATTACGCAAAAGTACACCAGTTTTCACAAATAAAAAAAATTGAAAAACACTCTCTCCCAAAGTGTTTGTTTCGTGCTACAAGGTCATGACTCTGTTCAACACAAAGAGGTTAGCCATACTGTGGTATCCCAGTCATTCCTCCATTTATAAATGAATTTCAACATACTTATGATGAAAAGAGGGAACCCTACCTGATCCATGGATTGCGACCAAGAAAATTGATTAATATGTCTATGTACAATTTGTAAAATTTCAGCATAAGCATTGAGAAAAGCGGCGGGGTTAAAGTAGGAGAAGTACCAGGCGTGAGACTCCAAATGCAGGATGGCAGCATTTCAGGGTCTGTTCCTTAAAAAAAGAAGGCCCAGAGGAGGGTGTGGAGAAAGGAGAATATTTGTACATGCCGCAGAATGTTTTGGTTGTGTTCGATGGTCTGGGGAAGATGGCTTTCTCACTTTTAACAAAACTCACTATCAGGGCCAATATTTGTATAACCTCAAAAAGTCTGATAAAATAATAAAAATAAACTTACTAGGAAAGGGATACTGGGTTTATAAAGGACAGGGATATTGAATTTATAAATGGAAACACAGGCTGATTGACATGCTCCATTTGAATACTTCTATTGGAAGGTTCATGACTGCAGTTAAAAAGGCACTACATGGGAAAGCAAGATTCGTTTTGTGGTAGTTTATAACAAGGAGCTATAATGAGCATTGAAGTGGTATATATATATATATACATATATATATATATATATATATATATACTCATGACTAAGGTGCCTTGGCACTGAAACGCGTCGGGTGAATGTTTGCTTGTAAGACCATGATCTAATAAATCTTTGTCTGCTGCAGCAACAAGTCGGGTCTGTGTCCGTTTCTGCCGTGTAAGTTGGAAAATCACGGCTTTGGAGCGATATATATATATATATTTATATATATACACAACCAGGCATTTATTTATTTATTTTTTAAAGATTTTTATTGTGCAAAGCAATATGATACAAGCATGGGCCTACAACCACAGGGGCCGGCCGCTAGATTATCTTAAGCGTGTTCGAACATCAGAAAGTAGCGGTCGGTGGCCCAGAGGCCTGGTACATACAGTATGGAAGGCTCCGCAACACAGGATAAACTAAGGATATCATAATTTTGCTTTTAGAAAAACACAAAAGAAACAAACAAACAAACAAAGCTCAAGGCGGGAACCACGGTAAATGAAGCCTGCTCCAACGGGGGGGGGGGACCCACAGTAAGGACAAATGACCAGGAAATAGACAGAAGCCGCCGGGGGGGCGGGTCAGTGGGGAGCTAGTGAATCAGGAGAGAAATAAAGTCATCCAGGAATGCCGGATCAGGGGGACGGAGAGAGATCTAGAGTGACATCCAGTGTGGGTGTGCAAATGTTTCCTCGATAAGCATTCCATTGACTCCAGATTTTATTCCATGCCTTAGGTTTGCCCCTAGCCAAATACACGGTCTTTTCCCGAAACATACACCAGTCCATATTCTCCTTCCACACAGAGACGGAGGGGGCCTGTCGGGAACCCCACCGCTGTGCGATGTCTCTCTTCGCAATCATGTTCCCGAGGGCCGCCCACCGGGTCTGAGCGACGCTGTAATCATTTGGCTCCCACACATTCAACAAGCATCTCCGAGCCTCCGGTAGCAGAGCAACCCCGGTAACACACTCCATCACTGCATGCACACGAGTCCAATATGCAGCCACATCCCGGCACTCCCAAATGATATGGAGGAAAGTGGCACACGAACCACACCCGCGTTTACACAACCCATCCGGGGAAAAGCCCATGGCAACCAATCGAGGACCAGTAACATAAACCCGATGAAGAATTTTAAGTTGGACAAGACGGAGACGGGCCGGAATGGCGACCTCCTTCGGGGACGACACAGCCGACTGCCAGTCCTCGTCATCCAACTCCAGCCCGTCCCCGGTCCAGGCCACCCTGAGACGCACAAGAAGATCAGCCCGAACATTTATCAGCTTCTTATATATCAACGATATCGTACTATCGGGCAGGTGACCATCAAGAACACGGTCCTCAAGCGGGGAGGACTCGGGAACGTCAGTGCCAGCGGCGAAGACCGATGTCAGAGCATGGCGGATCTGCGCGTACCTAAAGAACTCTCTATCACTCAAATCATACTCCTTCTGAAGGACCGCGAAGGACTTAACCGCGCCCTTCACCCAGAGGTCGCCAACTCTGCTTATACCTATCAAGTCCCACTTCTCAAAACCCTTCGATGTCCAGAGGCTTCCCAATTTTTCTGACGCATACAAAGGGGTGGCTCGCGTCAATCGATCGGACCATCCCATGGCCGCATTCGCATCATTCCACACACGTACCGCAATCCTAGTTGGTCCAGTCAAATCCCTCCCCGCTGCCCGAGAGTAAAGCACCCTATTGTAGTCACCACCCGGCAGTTGATACATGTACATCTCGAAAGCAGGGTTCGGACTGGGAGCATACAAGGCGTGATTGATGGCAGACAGCTGGGAGGCCCAATAATATCGCCTGATATCCGGGAGCGCTATGCCCCCGTCGTACCAGGAAAGAGTCAGTTTTACAAGGGCAATTCGCGCACGGTCATCCCAAACGAGCCGTCTCTGCAAGCCCTCCACCTCCCGAAAGTAGCTCGCAGGAATGACGTAAACGAATTCTGGAGAGCATACAGAAATCGAGGCAGAGACATCATTTTAAAAAGTGCGGCGCGGCCGAGTGGCGACAATGGCAATTTACGCCACCGCGCCATGTCTAGTCTCAACCGACGGAGAAGAGGAAGGAGATTATGTTCATAGCGGGCAGCCCGATCCAGTGATACAAAAATTCCTAAATACTTGAAACCAGAACGAGAAATCTGAATGGGGAATCTACTTGGCAACGAGGGAAGGCCACCCGAGATGGCGTAGACACAGGATTTCGACCAATTTATGATCAATCCGGAGTTCTTACCGAATAAAGAGAGGACGTCAAACAAGGCGTTGAGAGACTTACAAGGAGAAGTGAGATACAAAAGAATATCGTCTGCGTACAACGAAACTCGGTCCTCAAACCCGGGGGCCCACCGGATGCCCTTAATCGACGGCTCCCATCGGAGCCAGGCCGCGAGCGGTTCCAATATCAGAGCAAAAAGAAGGGGGGATAGCGGGCACCCCTGTCTGGTGCCCCTCCCAAGAACAAAGGGCACGGACACCCGACCGTTGACCACAACCTGCGCCAACGGTTCCTTGTATAAAAGTTGCACCCATCCAACAAATTCCGAACCAAAACCGAATTTCGCAAGGGCGGCCCAAAGATAAGGCCATTTGATCGTATCAAAGGCCATCGTGGCGTCCAAGGAGGCCAAGATGGCCGGCTCCGAAAGAGATCCAGCTCTCGCGAGAACGCCAGGCAGCCGCCTCAGATTGAGGGCAGTGTTACGATGCGGTATGAAACCGGATTGATCCGGATGGATCAGGTCACAAATAACAGAGGGCAGACGGTTAGCAAGGACCTTAGCCAGAACCTTGGGCTCCGCGTTCAGCAGGGAGATGGGCCGGTATGAAGAGCAAAGGTCCCGAAGCTTACCCTCCTTAGGAATGACCACAATCGTTGCCAGTCGCTGGTCACAAGTGAGAGTGCCAAGGTCACGAGACTTCAAAAACATATCACGGAGATACGGAGCAATAATATCAGGCCGTAGTTTGTACAGTTCGATATGCAAGCCGTTCGGGCCCATAGCCTTGCCCGAACGGAGAGAACGGATCGCTGTCGCAATCTCATCCACGGACAGCGGGGCATCCATGCGCTTCCGATCGTCCTCAGAAAGGCAAGGCAATGCAATGTCGCGCAGCAACAAATGAGAGTCGTCCTCATCCCTGTCAGACACCGGAGAGTACACACCACGAAAATAAGCCGCAAAACACTCCACTATCTCATTCAGGTCAGTCACGTTCACACCCTCTAAAGTCTGAATCACAGGAACCACACGACTCGCTCTCTCCCTCTTATCAAGCCATGCAATCAGTTTACCCGCCATATCCCCAACATCATACAGTTTACCCTGTTGCTCCCTGGACATCGACTTGGCAGCATCAGTAACAAGAGATTTATAATCCAACTGTTTCAGAGCAAGGGCGTGGAGTTTATCCTGGGTGACACTGGATTCTAGGTCAGCTTCCAACCCCGATAGCTCATCCTCCAGACACACCACCTCCTGATTCCTGACCTTCTTGGCGTCCACAATGAGGGATAGGGCCTGTCCACGGATAACAGTCTTAAAGGCCTCCCATAGGGAAATAGAGGAAGAAACAGACCCTTCGTTTTCCAGGAAATAGAGGTCTAGGGACTTTACCAAATTGTTACGGGTTTTGGGATTACGCAAATGCCAGGGGTTAATAGGGGCAACTCGTCCCTCAACATTCATCCCAGTGTCCATACAGAACCACAATGGAGAGTGATCGGAAATGCCCCGAGCCAAGTGTTTGACTTCCCTGACAGAAGAGGATTGGACAGCGGGCATAAGAATGTAATCAAGTCTGGAAAGACTCCCGTGGGCCCCAGAGTGA
Organism: Lissotriton helveticus; assembly: GCF_964261635.1. NCBI lineage: Eukaryota > Metazoa > Chordata > Amphibia > Caudata > Salamandridae > Lissotriton > Lissotriton helveticus. Next base: position 222,734,163 of record NC_136069.1, read on the forward strand.
AAGGTGTACTTACTCTGTGTCGGATGCATCAGTCTCCAGCAATCCACCAGACCAAAAGTATCCAGGAACCCACGTAGCCATGACTGGGAACTAGGAATATCCCTGGGGGGGTGACGCTCCAAAGTGCCAGACAGGACTGCATTAAAGTCCCCACCCATGAGGAGGGTACCTTCAGGGAGTTCCAGTAACAGACGACCAATATCAGAGAAGGTAGAAGTCTGGAGACCCGGTGGAACGTACACAGTGAGCAAAGTTAGGGTCCTACCCTCCCACCTACCAGTGAGGGCGGCGTAGCGCCCTCTACCGTCAAGGATCACATCATCAATCTCGAAAGGGAGAGAAGACTGCAAAAGAATGCCCACCCCTCTAGAACCAGTGGTAAACCCCGAATGAGCAACCAGCCGATAACCCCACCTATTCATGGCATGACACACATTTCCCACCAGATGCGTCTCTTGTAAAAGTACGTCAGGCGACAAGCGACGCAGATATTGCAGCACTACACCCCGTTTTATACGGTCTCCCAACCCATTGACATTCCAAGACATCAACCTCAGCCCACTAACCCCCACCCCAACAGATAATGCATGAGTCACCCCACAGAGAGCAGAGCAGTCGAAAAGTGACAAAAACCAATACGCCGCCTTGAGGAAGAAAAACAAACTTACGAACACCCCTTCCCGCCCCCCCCCACCAACACCCGTTACAACAACCCCCTCCCTGCACCCCTGCAATAGACTAAATAGCCACCCCAACTTGCAGTGTGCCTGTCGCCCTAACAATCCCATTCTACAAAAAGCCCCCAGAGGAGGAAAGAGACCCTTCTCCCCCGCCACCCTAAGAAGAACAGCGATTAGAAACATACATATAAAAAACCCCAGAATCCAGCTGACCAATGTCAAAGATCGGGAAAGAGGGACCGAGTCATCAGTTTTAGCGAGGCTCACCACCCTCGGCACCACCAGGGTGCTCAGTGCGATCGCTCCGGGCGGGCAGTGAATCCAGCCAGTCACTCACAGGTTCCGGTCGATCAAAGAAAAGCGTCCGTTCCTCATACTCCACGCGAAGCCTAGTAGGGAAAAGCATTGCGTATTTCAGGCCCCGATCTCGAAGACGTCGCTTTACCCCCTGAAAACTCATCCTTTGCCTCTGGACGAGTTGAGTAAAGTCCGGGTAAAAGTTGACAGTTGAGTTCTCGAATTTCACCGGGCCGCCCACCCTCGAGGCCTGCAGGATAGCATCACGGTCTCTGTAATGAAAAAGTTTTGCGATGATAGGCCTCGGAGGGGCGCCCAGTTTGGGCTTACCACCCGGGACTCGGTGGGCACGTTCCACTGCAAAGAACTTGCTCAGACCAGAAGGGGAAAGATGGTTCAGTACAAGATCCTCGACCAGGAGTTCAGTCGGGAGATCTCTGGAATCCTCTGGAACACCTATGACACGAATGTTATTGCGCCTTGCCCTGTTTTCAAAATCCTCCAACCGTTGAGACAGGAGATCACCAGCCGATTTCAGCGTGCCAGTCTCGGTCTGAAGCTCAGATACATCAGCCGTGAGGCTAGTAGTCTTGAGGTCCAACGATTTCACCTTCTCATTGGTTTTAGCCAGGTCAGCTCTGATCAGGGTGATATCGATCGCCACCGTGTCGATTTTACTGGCAAGAGCCTCATACTGTTGGCCTATGGGCTCCTTAATACTGGCAATGGCGCCCATGACATCCTGGAGAGACAGCTCCGTAGAGGCGATGGAATCGTCCCTAGGGTCCCCGGGGGGCTGGCTAGTGCCACCAGGAGAACCCTTGGATAAGGTGTACCGGTCCATAACGTTGGTTTGGACCGGGCCTCCTCGGAGGGCCGTCTTAGTCTTCCGTTTCTCGACGTCTATCCTGGCAGTCATGCTGGAAGATGCGCCCCGGAGGGACCCGTGGGACCGGGTGAAAATGGCCGCTAGCGGGCAAGGCGACTACACTCCACAAAATCAGGTTCGCTCGACCAAGGCAGAATCGCAGCCAGATCCGACTGCATCAGGAGCCAGAAGCACACGCCAACCGAGCTGGCCGAATCCCGATGGGAGCTGTTCCGCCGTTTAACAATGCCAGAAATCGAAAGCGAAACTGAAAGTTGAGGCAGGGCGACTGGGGGACAACCCCTCCGCCGATGTTGTTCAACTCTGTCCCGGCGTTACAATCCACCAAGACCCGGGCTCACCTTCGGGCGGGCCTCAAAAGTTCAAAACGACGCAGTTACGGTTCCCAAAGTCCAAATCAAAATTTGAAAAGAGTTATGGCATCAGCCAAGGTTCCTCAACAACGAGCTGTCCAGAAGTTCGGGATTTGGTCAGGATGAGGTGCAAAGAGTGGCGAAGGTCCGGGGAGCTCTGTGCTCACGCGGCCATCACGGACGCTCGCGTAGCTCCTCCCTGGCTACAACCAGGCATTTTTAAGATGTTCTGGTTTTATCAAGAAGTAAACAGATTAATTTTAAATAATGTTACATTTGTATGCAAAATTAAAAATGTATTTTTCAATCTGATTATATCTGTAATTGTGTTGTTTAAAGATCTTTGGTCTAAATAAACATTTCTTAGATTGATATAAAGTGGGCATGAAGGTGACTCTGATCCAGACCTGCTAACTACATGGGGGTCCCAGTGCACTTTGCATTTAGAACCTCAAGGACCATCACATTATCTGCTAACCTCTTCGAGGTGTGACAGGACCAAGCTATGGCCTTGTACAAGCACGCAGACACTTGAGTGTGTTGTGTTTTGGGTTGTGTAAGCCTAACGTTGCACTTTTGTGCATTTGTTTAAATAGAACGACAAGCAGAGCCAGTGCAACAGAACCCAGTGAATCCAGCTGGTCTTTTTCCACAGTGATGCCGAAATGTGTGTGGGAACAGAGAAACGAGTGGGATAGTCTCCACATCTGCTAACCTCTTCCTGTCTGAGAAGGAACAAAATCACGCCCTTGTACCAATAAGCAATATTTGAGAGATTAGTTTCATGTGCGATAGCCTGATGTTGTGTGTGAGTGCATACAAAATGTTGATTTCTGTTATACTTTACGTGTGTCTTTCCTTTACTTGGCTGTGACTTCTCTGCTGCTCAGCTAGTGTGACTCTTAGAATGCCTGACGACTTCATGGAATGTTTAGTGCCTGGCTTGTGTGTGGAGTGCGCCGTGATCTTGATGTACCTATTTTATGCATGTATGCTGGTGCTAATGACGTATGAAGGCAGCACAGCTTTCGTGGAAACTGGAATAATTCTCTGCCTGCAGTTACTTTGGTGTGGACACTGCGCACCCTTACTTGGAACTGTGGTGAGGATATCAGGTGAGAGATCGCTCACCGGTGTAGAGACTTTCTATATGTTCACCTTATCGTAGCAATTCAGTTTGTTGGTGTGGTTGGCTGGTGATACGTGCCTCAGTTTTTGAGTTCTAATGTCCCCTGTTACATGGTGAGGTTGTGGATGGTCAGTACCCCAATTCATAGTGTCTGGAGCGGGCGGTTAGTGTGCCTGTCCTTCTAATAGTCTAGTGTGTGTCATACTTAAGGCAAGTTGTGTGGGCGATTAGAGCTCCTATTCAATTTTTGTGTAATGGATACCCTCTAGTGTACACTTTCATGGGGGGTGGGAGGGGTTGTATGGGCCGTTTGTGCTACAACTCAGTTTTCCTTTTTGAGTGACATTTACGTTGTGGTGTACCCCCTGCCACGGTGATAGTCTGGGGTGGTTAGTCCCCCAGTGTAGCTTCCTTTAGGGTGGTAAGTGTCCTGCTACTGTGAGTTTGTGGGGTGCTAGTGTTCCAGTGCGGTTTCTTTTAGGGTGGTGAGTGCCCTACTACTGTGAGTTTGCGGGGTGGTTAGTGCCTCAATGCAGTTTATTTTAGGGTGGTGAGTGTCCTACAATGCTGAGTGTGGGGTGGTGAGTGCCCCAGTGGTGTATATTTTGGGGTGGTGAGTGCCCTATTTTGTGAAGTTGTGGGTGGTGAGTGCCATACTTCTGTTAATTTGTGGGGTGGTGAGTGCCCAAGTATGGTTCTTTTAGGGTGGCGAGTGCCCTACTATGCTTAGTTTGTGGGGTGGTGAGCGCCCCAGTGCAATTTATTTTAGGGTGGCGAGTGCCCTATTATGTCGCGGTTATGGGGTGATGTGTGCCCCAGCTTTGTTCCACTGCTCTGTGCGGTTTGTTGTGGTGTGGGTTTTTCCCTGAGGGAGGGGATAGGGTTAATCTCGATGTCTTTAAAATGCAATGTTAATGCTTTCCTTTCAGAATGCATTGTATTTATTGATGTTTACTTTTCCTTCCTTCACTTCTGTATTGTTGTCTCCCTAAGGAAGGGGGATATGTTACACTTTACATGTGTCTTTCCTTTCCTTGGCGTGACTTCTCTGCTGCTCAGCTAGTGTGACTCTTAGAATGCCTGATGACTTCATGGAGTGTTTGGTGCCTGGCTTGTGTGTGGTGAGGTAGTGAAGGCAGGCAGGCTGAGCAGCAGGGAAACAGCTCCTGGTGGGGCTTGTCTTTTCCTATCTTCTACTTAACCTGGAACTAAGTGTGAATAAACTTACCTTGTTAATACATCTGTCTAATGAATTTTTGTGATTACCACAATTTCATAATGACATAGTTACAATCAGTGCTTAATTTGTGCCTGTGGTTTTCGGCGCTCAGCACTGGCACTTAAAAGTCAACACTGTCCCTTATGGCAGTCGGCCACTTGGGGGGCGGTTTGATACTTTTGAAATTAGCACAACAGTTATTTAATTAATATTAACATGACAAATTCCAGCTGCCTGAGCCATTCCTACAGCTTTTAATGGCCTGGAATAGTCTGTACTGTCACACTTTTAGGAATGAGATGGCGCCTGTTCTGGTGTGTTATTACAGGTGCAGCATTCTTGATCTTTGCGAGCCCAAAGGACATATCCGCTGTTTCAAGGATTAAGCTGTCGTTTGGCTTCAGTAACTCTTCAACTATTACCATGTAAATTGATACTTGTATAGCGTACTACTCACCCGCAAGGGTCTCAAGGCGCTTGTACGAATACCGCTGTGGAACCCATCCTGGCTTTCCCTGTGAGGTGTCCACTCCTGGGCACCCCCAAGGTGGAGGCCAGGCATCCTTAGCGTTGTGGGGGCCGTTGTGGGGGCCGTTGTGGAGATTAAGCAAGCTATTGCCCAGAGTTGCAGAGTGGGACTCCATGATTGGAATAGGCACCGAGGCGAGAATTATCAGGTCCGTGGAATTTTTGAGCCCAAGACCCGCCGAGGCAGGGAATTGAACCCTGGTCCCGGGCTAGTCCTCTGCATCAGGATCTGCCGCTCTGACCATTGAGCCACACTTCTCCACCATGAATGTGAAGTTTTGTCTAAATGCCAACACAACCGTTTTACAAAACCTCCTTTTCTCATGTCCTACCTTTCATCTTAAATCTTTTCACAGCCCTGTTTAATGAATAAACACCACTTGGGCACACTTGTATGCTTTATTTCCCCATCCACTTTAAATCTTTGGCACCACAATAAGTTTTCTTTTTGACTGCTACATTCTTTATTCAAAAAATAAATACTTCAGATTCTTGCCAGTGTATTTCAAATTACAATAGCAACCAGAATGTTAATTTAGCAGAAGTGGAGAAAAATGTGTCAAATTCGCACAAAATGTTAGAGCAGAGATTAAAAAGTTGATTTCAACAACAGAATTTTCCATTCTTTGTGGCAGAGCAACTCGTAAAAATTCTAAAAAGGCACAAGTGGGACCATCGCTGGCATGGCACATTTTTCGATCAAATAGTTCATAGTGATACATTCACAAGAAAAAGGCAAAAAACATCAAAATGAGAAGTGATTACCACAGAGACCCGCTACCATGATTTCAAAATGATTAGGACAGTAGGGCATTTTGTTTTGGCTTTTTTTCTGGAGCAGGGATGAAGGGTAAGTTGTAGGAAGGAATCATTGCATGACACTTGGACGCGTCGCCACGTAAACAAACACAACAATCAAAACGACGACGATGGCCAGGGTGGGAAGTACTACTGTCGTAATCTTCTGCCGTGCCTCTTGCATGGCCTGTTTCCTTTCCTTTTTGTCCCTAGATGATTCTTTTTTGGGTTTTCCTTTTAGTTGCCTCATTTTCTTGGCAAAGTCTTAGATGGGCAGGAAGAATCAAGCTGAAAATTCAAAGCTGAACAAAGGCGTAGCTCCTCCTCGGACTGAGAGCTGAATTCTTTCCTGTTCTGCAATAAAAGAAAACAAAAAAAGAGCTGTGAGAAATATCATGAATTTGGATCACATATGCAAGCCAAGAGCACATGGAGAACAGGACGACTTTTAGGGCGGAGGGTATTTAAAGGGGAGTTTCTTTACCCAGCTGAGAGGCATTATACATCTGTGGAGTTGTTTCTGCAAATCCTCTCATGTAGAATTCTTTAAAGATAAAAGGGGGGCTGCACTGCAGGGAATGGAAGCTTCACCATCTATGCTTTGCCACAGAAGCACTCTATAGGCGGACCAACTGCCCCAACAACATGACGATAAAGAAAATATCATGTGGGCTGAGGCTAAGTGTAAATGACACTTTCACCAAGCAATAACTGAAGGTGGCTGAGCCCAAACAAACAAAGGCTCAGTCAAAGCCCCCATCTCTACACTTAAAAAAAAAAAGACGTAGCAGACAGCTACAGCTGTTTCTAAACCACATGTAACAAGCATTGGCATAGCCAATAGGTCTGGCCTTTGGGCCCTTATAAGTGTTTAGTTATCCAGCACAATGCATGCGCGTGTCTCTTGGTAATTATGGTACAAGCTTCCAAGGAAAGAAAAATCTCCCATGAACTAAATAATAACCATTGGCTGGAAAATGTAATACAATTGCTGAAAATAAAACAAAATTTGCTGTTTGGGAAATTATTCTGCGTTTGGTTGCTTTAAACTGCTGAACATCAAAGAATGATCGTAGTGCTCTTTTGGGGGTCTCGACTCTGCCTGCTGCTACTTCACTCTGCCCTGCGCTGTAGTATCTGTTCTAGTAGAGTAACCGCAGTGTAGATGAACCCGCAGAGAAGCATAACTCTTTCCTCTAAAGTTATGAAGGTGTTTGTATTGAGACACCGAGCATAGTGGTGAATGCTGGAAGAGTTAGGGGTTTGCTTTTTATACCCTACTTCTTGCTTCTTTCAAAGAGTGTGTATGCTTAGGCGGTGCACACCTTCTTCTCTTAGTGTCTTTGAGCTGTCTTTCCGCTCATTGTTTTTTCCCTGAAAGACTACTCACTGTAACATCACTACTCAATTGTTATACATTTATTATAAGTGAGTAGTGATGTAATATTCTTATTAACAGCACAGTCAGATGTCAGAAAACACCTAAAAATGTGAAAGTAAATCATGGAATATTATAAAGAAACTCTCTCATTCATTTATTCCAATTTCATTGTATCAATCACCAACTAACTGCTTAATTCTAAGAAAACCAGCACAAGCGTGCGCCTTGCCCGACAGCGGGGGGGGGGGGGGGGGGGGGGGGTTTGGGGGGGACAGCCTGCACGATTACCTTGCGGGAGCGTCCAGCAGGGCGCGATGATTGCGACCATATGGCGCCGCGCGCTCCTGCAAGGGAATTGCCAGATGTGTGCACGCGTTGCCATTGCAAGCAATGCCCCCAAAGCTGTGCCGATGGCTAAAGGTTACTCTCCTATCCAAAGCATGCACGCTGCGTAGGCGATACCTTAAAAGGAAAGTGTTTCCACAGTACCGGTGGACAGATGGAAATAAACTAAACCCATACCCCTATAAATGCAAAAGGGCTGGCGTCTTGCACGGGGGATGGTCCGTTCGTTATCCGGACGTGAGATTCAATATATATTGCAGCTTATCAAGGACTGCACACCTTTATGATGTCACCCATTTTGCCCAATATGAATATCTAATACATGTGACTTCTGCAGTTTTCTACATTTTATCATCTCCTGACCGCAGTGACCTACGACCCCCTTGACGCTTTTGTACACTCACGTGGACTATTCAGTCACGTTTACATTTTCTTCTGAGCACTTTCTCGATCTTACTGAATTTTTGGGAACTATATATCCACGGACAACGCCTGTCAACATATATTCGAACGGACGGCGCTACCTTCATCTTTTCCTAATATCTATACAAGCCTCAGTTAACTTGATTCTGCCCTGACGAAGCTCCCAAGGCTGGGGAGCGAAACGCGTTGGCTGTTTTGTGCACCTTGAAAAAAAGAAAAAAACAATAAAAAGAACAATATTTTTATGCACTACTCTTGGTTTCTGCAAAATACTTTGACTTTGGTGCTGCCTCCACGTGTCTCAAAGCAAATATAGTTGTGGTGGTAGGGTATCAATTGTCACACTTACTACAAACAAAAGTTCGAAGCTAAGGAAAATTCAGTCTACTACTGGGTGAATATCTGAGAAATAATGAAATCACTGCTTTTGAACTGTCAAGAAATTTACTTAAAACACCCCTTTCGTTTCTTGATTCCCATGTATAACATCAATCAGCTCTCTGAAGTATTCGTCTCACTAGTATTCTGCTCTTGAAGAATTCCACTCCAATGCAATCTGAGCAGAAATGTGAAATTAGAGGTGAGCATTATTCTGTCCACGGCAGTCATCCTTCTCGAGACTTCATCTTTGGTTCTAACTCAGTGCTAGCGAATAATGCAAGTTTTGGAAAGTTCTGAGAGAGAATGTGATTCTACCTATAAAGATGTACAGGGAATCAAGGAAAAATTGAGGGCTTTTGACATGTACTTTTGTTATATAGATACTGCAATTCTCTCTCTAGCTAGAGCCAAATGCTTTCCAAAAAAGCTTTGCACACATGCCCACCTGCTGGCAGGGACAGCACATAATATGGGTGCAGGGGCAGTACATAGTGTGCGTGCAGGGGCAGTACATAGTGTGCGTGCAGGGGCAGTACATAGTGTGCGTGCAGGGGCACAACATAGTGTGCGTGCAGGGGCACTACATAGTAGGAGTGCAGGGGCACTACATAGTAGGAGTGCAGGGGCACTACATAGTGTGCGTGCAGGTGCAGTACATAGTATGGGTGCAGGTGAGGTACATAGTATGGGTGCAGGTGAGGTACATAGTGTTTGTGCAGGCACAGTACATAGCATGGGTGAGGGGCAGTATATAGTGTGCGTGCAGGGGCAGTACATAGTGTGCGTGCAGGGGCAGTACATAGTGTGCGTGCAGGGGCAGTACATAGTATGGGTGCAGGGGCAGTACATAGTGTTCGTGCAGGGGCAGTACATAGTATAGATACGGGGCAGTACATAGTGTGCGTGCAGGGGCAGTACATAATGCGCATGGGTGCTGATCCACTGAAAAGTAACCAAGTACACTCAAAGACATAGCAGAAGCAAGGTGACCACAATTGACATGTGTCGAGTAAAATATCCATGTTGCATTACGTGTCCCACGTCATTCATATGTACCCAATGAACAACTTCACTGTACCTAGAGATGTGTCATAGCTTTTCAGATACATCCACATGCTAAGATCCTTGAATTGAGACAGACCACACGACAAAATCCGTGCCCCGGTTCATGTTTTTAAACAAGTCTCTCAGTCTATAATCACACCCCTTCTAGCCTTAACCAATATTTCGATAGATTTAGGAGGTTCTCTACTACTTTAAAAGCGCCACTATCATCCCCATGTGGAAAAAAACGGGGAAAGATCCTTCGCCCGATTTCCCCACTTCCTTTTGTTGCTAACATCTTGGAAAAACATGTTGCCCAGCTTCAGTGTAGTCATCTCCAGATTAATAATTGGAGATCTTAGGGTGGATTCCGTTGTGGAGCATGGAGACGCCTTGTTCTTATGAGACTTATTTGCAGGCTTCGACACAGTCAACCCAACCATTAATTCCTGCTGCTACAAATGGAGTAAGGGTATCTGCCTTCAAGTGGGTGGAGTCGTTTTTGGTCCAACTGATCACGGGTAGTCAAACTGGATTCCTATTCAGTTCAAGATTTGTCAGTCTGCTGCGGAGTACCAGGGGGGCGCAAAGTAATTACCTGCTGCTGCATACGGCCGGGCTTGGCTCCGCTGAGCGTTGTTGGCCGGGCTTGGCTCCGCCATTCCTGTTTCCTTGCTGTGGGTGCTCCCGGCCGGGCTCAGCTCTGCCGGGGGATTTGTGGAACTTCAACCCCCAGCAGCCCCATCGCGGCAAGGACGCCGCCGCCCTCGCATCCAGGAAGCGCCGGAAGGCGCATAAAGGAGAGCATGCCGCTGAGTTTTGCGGGGGGCGCAAAGTAATTACCTGCTGCTGCATACGGCCGGGCTTGGCTCCGCTGAGTGTTGTTGGCCGGGCTTGGCTCCGCCATTCCTGTTTCCTTGCTGTGGGTGCTCCCGGCCGGGCTCAGCTCCGCCGGAGGATTTGTGGAACTTCAACCCCCAGCAGCCCCATCGCGGCAAGGACGCCGCCGCCCTCGCATCCAGGAAGCACCGGAAGGCGCATAAAGGAGAACACGCCTCCTCGTCCCGCGGGACGCGCGCGGGCTAAGCCCGGGCAAAGGGCGGGCCCTCAGAGGCCTGAGGAGACTGGACTGGGCCAGGAGCCTTACATTGCCCCTCCTGGACCTTTAACGTGCTAGGAGCGTGTAAGACATTTTATTAAATTGTATTCAGTTATCTTTGATTGTTACATTAGTGAGTGTTTAGACCAAAGGGTACCTGTTCGAAAGTTTAACATCATCTGTGCTCATTATGTCCAAATCTAAACCTGATAAAGTGTTGGCGGGCCCTGCTACCCTTGACAATTTCCTGGTTAGGAAAGTTAATCAGATTAATAATGACAGACGTGCATCTCTGGGGAAAGGCACTGTGATAGGGGAAACTATCAGAAAATTCCCCTATTAGTCTGACACAAGACTGTGCAATTAACACGAGTGATGTCATCTTTACTGACCCTCCGGCGCCCATTTTAGTGAATGTGGTGGTTCATCCTGACCCACAGGTGCTGTCAAGTCCTGTTACTGGTGTGTTGAAAGAGACCCATCCGGAAACCAGGGCCATGAGAACTTGTAGAACACGGTCTCAAAGGGTGAATGGGAAACATGATAAGTCTAAAAAAAAGGATGGTAAGGCAATTATCAGTCCTGCTATACCAACCCCTTTTGTATTCTCGGGCACTAATAATGATGGTAATGGTAATGGTAATGGTGTAAATATAACTCCTGATTTCCTAGCGTCACTTATAAAAAACTTAGAAGTTTCCTTAACAGCAAAAATGGAGGAGATTATTAAACCATTAACCAATAAGATAGATAACCTAGCCAAGGAAGTGACAAGGCTAGGTGGTCTGTTATCGTTACAGAAAAATGTCACATCTAGTGGAAATGTACACTCCGGGGGGAAAGGGAGAGAAATTGCTGAAGTTAATGATATACGAAATAAGGGGAGGGGGAATGTTGTTGTTGCAGTGGCCTCAGGGTCTGAAACCTCTATTCGACCGGATATCCCTGTGGCAGTTGCTCCGCTGCAACAACCATCTACAAACCCACAAAGCAGTAGAGCTCCCAGACCCCCGAGGTACAACCGCTATCTTAACTTACCACCAGATTGTGCTCCGTTTGTGGCAGTGCTGACTAATGTGCCCCCTTGCGGCACCCATCCCGCATCTCCTTTTGATGAATCCCAAACCTCTTTGAAAAATAAAACAGTGTCATGGCTCAATAAAAACTGTGGTTTCCCCGTCTCATATTCTGACCAAATTATGACAGTAAGGCGTGTAAACTGGGTAGGGCCGTCTAAAAAGACTGGGTTAGGGGACTGTATAGTTGTAAATTTCAAACACCCCCAGCATGTGGCAACTATTCTTTTGAGAGCTTCTGCACTGGTATATAATATGAACAGTATCTGTGTACGCCCCCTGGGTTACTTTTATGCGCATCTGTGCAAACCTTTACCACAACAGAGTTTAACCAGGCGGGGGCATGAACCTTATACTCCTGTGCAAGAGTCTCAATTTCTTTATAATGTCATTAATTCCTGTGGGACAGGTGGACCCACTGGAACTCATATCAGGAGTCCCAGTGCTGGTCACAATCAATATGGGTCGAACTTAAACACACAGAATAGGTACGAAGTGTTATCCGGTCTTGAGCAGTGTGATTGACTGGGGGCACCTGCGGCTCAGGAGACCAGGGCTTCAGGTGAATTTATAAATTCTGTTAACTCGATGGGTAAAATGTCAGGATATCTTGCTGTCTCTTGGAATATTGCTGGTCTCGCGGCCAAAATGTCTGATGTAAATTGGGTTACCTACATCAAGCAATTCTCTATTATCTGTTTGCAAGAGACGTGGGAGCTGGGTTGTAACCTCTTCTTAGAAGGGTATAGGGCCTTCTTTGTGCCAGCCTTGCCATCATTGCGGGGAAGGCCCAAGGGGGGTCTTGTAATTTTTGTTTCCATATTAATACCATGTGAAGTACAAAGAATTGAAGTACAACACACAGGGGTTATGGGCTTAATTCTATCTGGAGGTAATGTCCTTGTGGGCCTGTTGAATTTTTATAATGCTGCTTTTGATAGTGCGGGCAGAAATCACATTCATATACTTAATTCTTTTGTCTCTAATTTTATGAAAAATGTGGGCCATAACCTCATGATTATGGGGGATTTTAATTTGCATCCTTGCATAGATCTATTGCATAAGTGCTTATCAGAAATGACCTGTGCTCGTGCAGATTGTCTTCATATGGAGCACACTAAGGAGGGGGAAATGTGCAACGACCTACTGAATGACTTTGACCTTTCTTTGGCTATGTCATTAAAGGACCCGCTATATCGCTTTGATACCCCTACCTTTAAGGGGCATGGAAGGGGTACCTTTATAGACCATATACTTGTCTCGAGGACAATGCAAACTTTTTTAGATTCCTTCTGCATCCTTCCTAGCGAATTCAGTGACCATAACCCTGTAACAATCTGTCTGAACTGTCCCTGGGTAAAAAAAGGTAATAAAAGTATTGATCAAGGTAGACTGGGCACAACAGATGGGAGGAGGCGGCTAAAATGGTCTATGGTCTCTGCGGATATCCTTTATAAGAACATCTCTGAAGGGTGTGCAGAGGACATTAATGTTTGTATTAGCGAGGGGGGTGAACCGAGGCGGGTCCTAGAGGCTTATCAAAATATTTCGGAGAAGGTGTCAGCGTTTCTATCGGTCCCTAATAAAACCCAGGCTAATGTAGGCCCGAGATGGTTTAGCCATGACTGTACTGTAGCTGCTCGCAAATTGAGGCTTGCCCTATCAGCTTCCCCGAGGGATCGGGAGGTTGTAAAACTCTGTAGAAAGGATTATAGGGCTATCACTAAGGCCCGTAAGGAGCTACTGAGGAAAGAGGCCTGGGAGGAACTGCTTGACCCCTCTACCCTGAATAGCAGCACCAAATTCTGGGCTCTGGTTAAAAAACCTTTTTTGACCGAGGACCCTGGAGATGGAATTGTCTGCTGTATAACCAAAGAGGAATGGGAAGGTCATTTTAAAAGTCTGTATTATTCTGAAATTCCTGGATCCATGGCTGCTGCCCCCCATGATAGGGACAGCCCCATTATTTTTGACAAAAGTGAGGTCGTGGCTGCCATAATGGGCCTCACTGCTAATAAAGCGCCAGGTCCTGATGGAATACCACCGGATCTTTACAAATCTGATCCAGTTTTTTGGGCTCCCATTCTGGTTGCTGTATTTAATGCTGCGGCCACAGTGGGTTGTCCGGAAACGTGGGGACTATCAACTATAGTCCCTGTTTTTAAGAAGGGAGATAGGGGAAGTGCACTTTGTTATCGACCAATATCCCTAATTGGCTCAATGGTTAAGATTATGGGGAGAGTTATACTTCAACGCTTAACAAGCTGGTCGAATGAAAACAACTTTATGTCGATTTCTCAATATGGCTTTTGTGAGGGGCGCTCTACCATAACTCAGTGTCTAAACCTGTTTCTTCTTCTGAATAAATATACTGTCGTTCAGAAGGGAGCAATTCACCTTGCCTTCATGGATCTGTCATCAGCCTTCGACTGTGTCAACAGGGGGAGGCTGTGGCAGACCATGAAGGATAAGGGAATTGATGGGGGGATCGTGGAGTTCCTAGCGGATCTGCATAATGACACAAGAGCCAATGTGAGGTTCTCATCGACCGGGGAAACTACGGGTTGCTTTACTATTAATAAAGGTGTACTACAGGGGTGTATCATGGCCCCTTTTCTTTTGAATTTTTATATAAATGACTTAGACACTGAACTACAAGAGGTAAAATCAGATTGTCCTAGAGCTGGTGCGAGGGGTATTCCTTTACTTTTATATGCCGACGACGCGGTTTTAATTTCACGAACAGAATTAGGTCTCCAGGCACTCTTGAATGCTTTTAATAATTTTATGTCTGATAGGGACCTTATGGTCAACAATTCTAAATCTTTTATTATGCATGTTGGCAGTCAACCTAAAAAGAAGTTCAATTTTAAATTGAATGATGTTCTGATTCCCATCACCCAGACGTTCTCATACTTGGGTGTTTTATTCGATACGAAGCTTTGTTGGGCCCCACATTTGGCCAAGAAGAAGGGGGAAATGACTAGGGTAAATGCCTCCATCTTCAATTTTGCCTCTAAATTGGGGAAAAAGCCAAATGTGGCTATGATGAAACTATACAACGCTAAATCCATAGCCACCACAGTATACGGAAGTGAGATATGGGGTTACACAAATGGCGAACAACTACAAATAGCTGAAAATAATTTTTTAAAGCGTCTGTTGTGTGTCCCTGGTAGTACACCGAATTTAGTTGTTCATGAAGAACTTAGATGTCTGCATTTATCCGACATTGTTGGATTGAAACCACTGTTGTGTTGGGTAAAATTATGGTTAAGTGATGAAATTCCTTTAACCCACCAGATAGTGGAAGATCTTGTATCACTCGATCATGCAATGTGTGTACCCTGGCTTAAATATTTGAAGTCCCAATTTTTGAAGCTCGGTCGCTTGAACTTGTTTGATAACCCGAGGGATATAGTCAAGGGTGATGTTGCAGCAATCAAGAGAGCCTTTTTCTTGAATTGTAATGCTCTAAGAGATGAAGTCGAGCTCCAGAAACCTAATGTTAGAAAGTACATCATGTTGAGAACTTGTGACTCTATGGAAATGTATCTAACATGCTCCTTCACCTCCCATGAGAAATTTTTGCTGACTCGGTTCAGGTTTAACATCTTTCATCATCTTTTAATTAGACCTAAGTCGGACATTTTTAAGAAACCTGCAGCTCCCTGTGGCTGCGACGGGAAGTCTCCACAGGATATGCTGCATTTTATATTTTTATGTACATTTTATGAATATCCCCGTAGGCGGTATCTGGTTACTCTTTTAAAGAAATTAAATTTTAATCAAATCAGACCCGCCCTTATGTACTTACAGCTGCTGCACTCTGATAGTGTCCCCCAGGTGCTAGAATTTTTAAAATTAACCATGAGACTAAGAAAATGTTTGGATGAGTAATTATGTATTAACTGCAGCCCAAAGCACTATTGCACTTTTTTGTATGTGGACTCTATTTGCACTTTTTCCTGTACTGATTTTGTCTGCGCACTCTTTTAAGAAATATTTGTGTTATATGTATTTAGATTGACTTTGTGATTATTGTGAAGTTTTTAATATGTATTGTATAACGTGTGTACTTTTATGGATTGCAATATATCCGAAATAAAGTCAATTTGAATTTGAATACCTCAGGGCTTATCACTTCTCTGCACAGCACAAACCCCCTGGCAAATGCATTATTGGAAACAGTATTGGAGCATAAATATATACAGACGACACACAACTCTTAGTTCGCCAAGAGAACAACCTATCACTTCAGTAATCTGTGTGGTTTATTTAGGAGTGCATGTGAAGTAATAAATTAAAGCTGAACATTGATAAAACAGAACTTTTGATTGCTAATGGCCGGTCAGTAACCTTTAGCTGGAAACCTACTGGCCTGCAAAGATAGGCACATTTCCTACAGTGATCAAAAATACAAGTGGCGTTCTGTGTGGATAATCACCTATATTGAGTTGAAGCCAGACAAATGTCTTTCTTTACAGGATGCACCAACTCTCACCCAACGAGTTACCATGCTTCATCATCGGGTCATACTTCGTGCTGGGTGAGCGGTGCAATACCCAGCAGGCCCCTCCACAGGGGCTCTTTGGTGAAGATCTTTTCTCGCCCTTGCCCAAATAGGCCAGGGGTGTAGAAAAAGATAGAGGATAGTGGTTATAGTGACAGTAAAAGTGCTTTCAGACAACCCTGAGAAAACAACTTTTATTCTTGAGCCTTATCTGGGGCAAGATCAAAAACTGATCTGGACCCTTGGAACACAGACTGGTCAACATGTTGTATGCTTCAATCCCTCTGCCTGTAATAGTGCTTCTTCTAGCCCAATGGATAAAAACCTACTCTATTCGGTCTAGATCACAACTGGTGGAGTTTTTGTTTTTTAGTGAGTGAAATATTTAATATGTCTCTGATCAGGGACCTCGTGTTAAAACTAGGAAAAGCCATATAGAAAGACTGCCAGCGCCCCCCCGGGATGCAGGAACTTGACACCCTTTGGTCTGAAGACTTAATTTTTAGGTCTCGCCTAGCGTTGCAGCGCATGCGCTGCTCGCTTGCGAGATCTATTGTCATTGGTTTTCTGTCAGGCTTCTTTGGAAGTGGGGTTGGTGCCCGCCCGGTCTCCCTTAGGCCCCGCCCACCCATCGTCATGCGTTCGTTGTGTCCTTGCCTCACACTCAAGCCACCCTTCTCTGAGAGGCTGTCTCCCTTAGACCCCGCCCACCCATCATCTGTTGCTCGCCATGTGTGCGTTGTGTTCTTGCCTCACGCTTGAGCCCCCCTTCTGTGAGAGGCTTCTGTGGTGTCCCACCATCGCAAACCAGTGCTTTTTCTTCATATTTACGGCTCGAGGCACGCTTTAACCTGTTTTCCCTTCAATTAATTATTTTGGTAGCCGGGCGGGTATGCGCAGCTGGTCAATTTTTTTTTTTTAATAACTCAGTGCAGCGCCCGCTTTATGGACGTCGCGCTATAACTTGTAAATATGATCCGTTCCTAGTCCTCTCCCCCTGCACAGATGGCGCTTCATAGTTTGTGAAGCAGGCGCTGTTATTTAAAGGCATCTGCGGAGTCTTCTTCCATGTTGCATCCCCCTGCCTTCCTCATTCATGCCCTGCGTGTGGCTTTATTATTTATTTACCAGGCACAGTGGTGTCCGCTTCTAGGTGTTTGCGTTTTTATTTTGAATATTCAGGCTGCTCTCAGCCTTCGTTACACTGTCCCCTGCCTCTACAGCACACATGACACTACTCCTCAAGTTGCAGACGGTGCTCCGGCAGCTGCCTAAGACCCGCCTTCAGGAGGACGAGCAAGGATATGTGATCCTCCACAGGGCGCAGGTCAGAACATGGTTAAACTAAATAAGCAAGTGGAAGAGTTGTGAATACATATAATGTATTTTTTTACTTATATTTAATAATAATTTTTGCTCACACATACTTTGTTACTTTCAGCCCATTATTAGTGTGACGTCCACCCTCCCCTCCCCACTTTTTTAGGTCTCGCCTACGCAGCGCGCATGCGTTGCAGAGGAGGACACCTTTAGAAATCGATTTGTTTTGGTGACAAAAACGTGCACACGTTGCATTGCTTTAAATGGCAACGCGTGCACGTTTGACGATTCCCTTGCGGGAGCGAGCTTTGGCAACATCTATTCATAATTAACTTCCAAACAGATGGTGCTCAAGGCTCGTTCCCGCAAGGGAAACGCTGTGTTTGCTCTCGGCCGCACTCACCCTATCCCTCCCACTTGTTTAGGACTTGTACCCTGGGAGCACATCTTTGGACCTGGCAATGAATAATTTCACCCCTATGTTCTGTAGGATAATTGTGACCTCTCTGCGCTGTCACACGGAAGTTGTTAAGTGTGTACATTTCCAGGTACTCCACGGTCTTGTTACGTGAAAGTTCTTGGATATTCTATACGTCGGCTGATCTGCTTGTCAACAAGGGGATGACTGCTTGCTTTCACCTAGTTGTTAATATTATAGTGAACATCGGGTCTCTGGATGTATCAACGTTTCGAATAAGAAAGCATGGTTTGCGAGCCCTCAGTCCAAAGAGGTGGATTGCATATTACAATTCTATGAAATATACAACTATTTTTTTTTAAAACCCACCTTTTTCGTCTGTTCCCATTCTAATGTTCTTTATAATCGTGTCAGCTTCGATCGTAAATATAGTTTTATTCAACACCAATGCACCAAAGTGAAATCGAATAAGCTTCCACTAGGTGGTAGACTCTTGTTAGCGACATACGTTTGAATGAGTTATTTTTACTTCCTCGTTCAGAATTGCAAATTGCATTCACAAACATGGACAGTGCTTAATAACATGATGGTACCTGCACTCCGGATATGAATCGCAAAAAAAATTGGAGACTAACAATGCAACAAAAGCGATAACTATCTCTGCCAAGGAGCCACTAATATTTCCACTATGAATTATTTTCATTTAGCAGTCGCATGCATTATCTCTTCAAGCTGAATCCACTAGAACCCTCAAGTATGCAAAAGGTGCTCGCTTAGGGTCAAGATTATGTCAACAATCAGTACAGGTGCATCTTTCAGCCCTTACATCATATCTTAAAGTACTGATAGCGCACATGCTGCTAGGATACACCCCATAAGCAAGACTGCAAAACAAATTCCTTGCTTTGGTAAGTTTTTTAGCCCACATTTGAATCAGGATCTTATCTAATTAGCACATACATCAATGTTATTTTCAGTGAGCCTCCAATTATTTTTTGGGGGGCTCGCAGCACAGCTTTATTCCATACGGCGTGCAGCTTGGAACCTATTTTTGTGCGGGATTCAGTTCCTCTGTGATATGCTGGTTAGGCTATGACTTATCATCCTAATTAGTAGCAAGCATTTCCAATGCAATAGGTCTCACATTTGTGACAGTTTGAGCTATTAGCATTGTAAATGACAATGTCTTATATTTATGTATTTTTTTTGTAACATAAATAAAAGGCATTGTCATTAACAATAGCTTAAACACTTGCAACTGCAAGACCTATTGCATTGCAAATGCTCGTTAGATGTGTGCCTGCATGTGCACCTTTCCTTGTCATCCGCTGTGGAATAAACTTCTGAAGTATCATGCTGTCCCCTGGAAAGATCCAGTGTGTCCTCCAGTTGAATAGAGCACCAGGCTCAAATTAACAATAGCATTTATGCAGGGAACTATAGACTATCCGAGATGGTGACCCGTGGAACTCTTTATATTTTGGTGTGTATCTAATACCTGGAGGGACAGATTGGGAAGAATGCAGTCTAGAGTAAACAATGTCAAATTGTAATGTAGAACACATTACTATATTCAGATCCAGAAACTGCTGTAATTCCTCATTAGTTATTTTGGGAGATTGGTATTGCAGCATGCTACAAAGATAAGTGTCTATAAAGAATGGATGGGAATTTACCACACCGCAGTGGTATATTTATTTTATTTCTATAGTACTACGTAATACCTCATAGATGCTGTTCAGCAATGGAAAGTGGAGTAGTTGCTTATTTACTCAAGGACAACAATGATGTCAAGAACTGTGGCTGCAGACAAAGAGGTAATTTCTGGCAGCTAAAACCAAACCCAGGACTAACCTAGACCTGTATCTCAAGCTGGCAAGAGGCTATTTTATCGTGGGGATTGGTAAATGAGCAACATGGGGAGAGGAATTGGCCTAACAGCTAGGATGGTCGACCTCGAATCTGGGGAACTGGGTTCGATTCTCGGCAATGGCGCTAAACATCCTGTGATTCTGGGCAAATCATTTAATCTCCCCGTGCCTAACAAAAATGAATGTGTCCTAATGTAATGCAACCGCTGCTATGTAAAGCGCTCTGACACCCAATTCGGGTCAAGTTCGCGCAATATAAAACTCTGTAAAAAAAAAAAAAGTATCATAGTTCTGAGAAGGAATGCTAGAAGATGGAATTTGCAATGCCAAAGGGAGTAAACAAAACAAGGCAAGGATAATAACACAAGCACAGACTGCACAACATCTCAAACAAAGCAGCACATAGCTCCAGGCCCCAATGGCTTCCCGTGCAAATTTTTTACGAAATATTTTTTGCAGCGCGAGCCCCACTACCGCAGGGTTTTGGAGGAGGCCAGGAACCAGGGGTGTCTGCCCAGTGAATGGAGGCATGCGGAGATAGTAGTCTTCCACAAGCCCAGTAGACCGCCGGAACACCACGCCTCGTATCGCCCTATCGCTCTCCTGAACGTGGAGGCTAAGATATTAGCTAAGGCATTGGCGAACCGCCTACTCTCCCATATAGCCCTACTTGCGCATCCGGACCAGGCTGGGTTCTTGACCCAGCGTGCAACCCGCCATAATATTAGGCAGGCACATGTGGCAGACGCGACGGTTCAGGGACTGGGGGAACGGGCAGCGCTTCTGGCGGATATGGACAGGGCGTTCGATTCCTTGAGTTGGGTCTATCTATTTGCACTCCTGCGTCGGCTGAACCTCGGACCTCGTTTTCTGTCCTATCTAACCCTGTTGCACACTGACTTGACGGCATCGCTGCGAGTTGCAGGCTTAGTGTCTTCTGCATTTTCTATTGGGCGGGGCACCAGGGAGGGGTGTCCGCTTTCCCCATATCTTTTTGCTCTAGCAATGGAGACCCTTGGTTGCTTGGGTGCGGATGAACGCTCAGGTGTCCGGTTTTGAATTGGCGCACGGACTCTCTGATCGCATCGCCCTTTATGCGGACGATGTATAGTATTCCTTATGAACCTGGAACGTACGGCCCCCGGTTGATGCGTATCATGCAGATCTTTGGGGAAACGTCTGAACTATATCTGAACCCTCTGAAGTCCACCCTGTGGGTTTTGGGATGTCGGGGCGAGCTCGGTGCTTGGGCATCGCCGGTACAGGTGGTGTATGGGGGCATGAAATATTTGGGAGTGTATCTGTCCGATTCTCCCATCACGGCATGGGAGCGAAATCTTGCGCCTGTTTGGGAGCGTGTGCTTGGGGATAATAAGTCATGGTCCCACATGCCCCAGTCCATCTACGGCCGGTCAGCCATTTTTAAGATGGTGTCACTCCTGCGACTATTGTATCAACTACAAAATCATCCCTACCTGATTCCCTGCGGTGGTTCCTTCCTGCAGGTGAACTCGGTCCTGGGGCAGTTCCTTTGGGATGGTGGAGCGGTGAGGGTGGCGGTCTGGACGTGCTTCCCATCTACGTATTGCGGGGGCTAGCAACC
Organism: Lissotriton helveticus; assembly: GCF_964261635.1. NCBI lineage: Eukaryota > Metazoa > Chordata > Amphibia > Caudata > Salamandridae > Lissotriton > Lissotriton helveticus. Next base: position 222,755,530 of record NC_136069.1, read on the forward strand.
TCCGATATCTGGTCTTATTATGCTACATCGCATCTACTTGTCTTAAGTGAGTGGTGGTATGGAGACAGAGCGGACCCAGCCTACGCCGTGGAGCGGCGTTGTATGGGTGACCAATCCCTACACAGCCTCCTTTATTCTGCTCCGTTGAGGCGTCTCCTACCGTCTGCCAGGCGGATTGTTTTTCAGCTTGAGGCAGGCATTGCTGAGGATGGGCTGGTGGAATTGATTGACTGGGGGGACATCACTATGGTACAATGGCCGCTTTCCGCAATTGCCGAGTCTCTCCAGGTTTCGTGATTGGGACAACATTAGGATTTCAACTCTGGGGGACGTCATGCGGGGCACGATTTTAAAATCATTTCAAGACATCCAGAAGGATTTCCAGATGCCAAAGACTCAATTCTTCAAATATTTGCAATTTAGGCATGCTATCTCCCCCAGCTTGGAGGGTCTGGACTCGCTGCCAGAGTTCAGCCCAGTAGAGGCCAAGGTGTTTATTGAGGACCTCCTAGACCATAAGACTTCTAAAATTTATCAATGCCTGGTTACGCACTGTTCCCCCTCATTGCAGCGTCTGAGGGAGGCATAGGAGGGAGATGTGGGTCAGATGGAGTTAGAAGACTGGACAGAGGCTTTGGCTTTCCCGCGCGGGGCGGCTATTGAGGTGAGCCTGCCGCTTATTCAATTTAAATACCTCCACAGGGTCTGTTTTACCAGGGTTAGGCTCTGGAGGCCGGGCTTGGTGGCTTCCCCGGTGTGTCTCCGTTGTAGGCATGAGGATGGGACCCTCCTACACACTATTTGGCACTGCACAGCGCTCGCACGATTCTGGAGGGGGGTTCTGGCCGGTCTCTGAAGTACTGGGGTGGGAGCTCCCTAATTCACCAAAGCTTGTCCTTCTCCATGTGATGGAAGGGATCCGGGGCAACATCTATAAGCACCATCTTATGCTTCTTGGCTTTATCTTAGCGAAGAGGGATATTGCTAGAGCCTGGAAGGCGGTGGTTGCCCCCTTGGTCTCGATTTGGAAAAAAGGTCTGGACTTTTGTATGGGCCTCGAAATCCCCATCTTTGAAGCTAGAGGGTGCCCCCAGAAGCACTATAATATCTGGAGGCTTTGGGTGGATTATTATGGCCTGGAGCAGCCGTGGGGGGGCCGGGGCCGAGACCTAGTGTAACCTGTTGGCCTATCCCGTTCCCTGCACTTCCTCATGGGTTGCCCGCAACTCCAAAGCAGGATATGGTACTGTGGACATTGTGCTTTTGTGTAGAGCAATGGTAGTCTGGTTTAGTGATATGTTGTACCGGAATAAGGAGACGGTGCACTGGAGGGTGGGTAGGGAGGGGGAGAGGGGAGGTTGGGTGTTTGCAGGGATTGATTTCATTTGAATTGCCTTTCATATTCTCCTGTTTTAAATGAGTAAAACAGTCAAAGTACATTTTTTTGTATCGTGCATGCGGCAGCTGTCTCTGGGATTCAAAAGTCTGCATCATATGTGCTATTTTGACAAATAAAATCTGTTTAAAATAAAAAGAAAGTAGCACATCGCTTTCCACAGATGTTTGCTTTCTGTAGAGCTGCCTCCAGCAAGTCCCATAACACTGTGGTCAAAGTGATCCTTGCATCCTTCATTCTGTTTTTAAGCTTTATTTAACAGTAAAATACATAACAATTTTCAGTGAGGTCATCTTTTGTTAAAATAGTTCAAGTTTCACTTAGGTACTTTGCTGACATTATGACAGTTTGCTTCCCTCAAAACTTTTCAGAGGAAAGAAATACATTTTGTTAGTTGGTGGTTAGTCTGAATGATCCAGAACAATACAAATGTTAACTTACCAAGATATGTTTTCCAAAAGAGTAAATAATTGTCACACAATATCACAGGAACGAGGATTTACCGGGGTCCGTACCATGGTCCCCCCCGTCTCTGAACTTAAGAACTCATCCCATACATGTCACGAAACAGGACACTTTAGTTTGGTAACCAACATCTATTATCTGGCAACAGTGCCAAGAAACCACTGCAGGAAAGTGCCCCTTTTGTAAGATGACCCCCCACTTTTTCCCTGACATCTGATGCAACATTACTTGATGTGGCCTGGGTCTCTACCAATCAGGTTCCCAGGGCATGTGTTCTTTCTCAAGACTGTACCTTTGTACCCACAATTGGCACATTTCAGGCCACAGGTAAGCCCCTTGTAAAAGGTACCAAGGTTAGCAAGGGCACTGTGACCAGGGAGGGCCTCTAAGGTCTGCAGCACCTATTGTCCCACCCTTAGAGACCCTGCACATTAACACACACACACACACACACTGCCACTGCAGGCTGCGTGTTTTCGTGTTTTGGTGCAGAAAAAAATGAAGTCAACATGGCACACATACCGCTGTCATGCCTATAACCCACTGCCTGAGGCCTAGGTAAGTCACCCCTCTAGCAGGTTGCACTAGCCCTCAGGTGAGGGCACAGTGGTCTGACGCTGAGGCCCAACAGTGTCGAAGCCCTCCTCCTCCTACTACACCCACCACATCGTCCTCCACACCTACGTCTAACTCATATCCAACACTCTATCCTCCCCCCACCCACACCCTTCCCACGCACCCGTCAAACCGAATCAACTCTCCTCAACCCAACCCCGACTTTCCTACTACCTCCACTACTACTGTGCCTAACTACACTCTCGATTCAGAAAAGGGGGTGGTGATGAACAGAGTGCCTGAATTAAGCAGACCACTCTTACCCAGTCCAAAGATCAGGGCTTGATCCATCACCGTTTTTTAGCTCACTGCACCATCCCAGCTCAGAACTTGGCTATATGCAAATTAGTCTGTTCCTGTCCCAGTGCATGATGGGAACAGGGCAAACCAAACTACCAAGCCAATTCTTGTACTGGGAAGGAAACAAGCTTCCGGGGACCGGTTTCTGCCATTTCAGGCGTCTTCGGCCCGGCTTGCTTGAATCCTGATGGTGCAATGAGCAAGGGACTCACATCTGAGTATACCCTTCCACGCTTATGGTGGACAAAATGATTCAGAAAAGGGGGTGGTGATGAACAGAGTGCCTGAATTAAGCAGACCACTCTTACCCAGTCCAAAGATCAGGGCTTGATCCATCACCGTTTTTTAGCTCACTGCACCATCCCAGCTCAGAACTTGGCTATATGCAAATTAGTCTGTTCCTGTCCCAGTGCATGATGGGAACAGGGCAAACCAAACTACCAAGCCAATTCTTGTACTGGGAAGGAAACAAGCTTCCGGGGACCGGTTTCTGCCATTTCAGGCGTCTTCGGCCCGGCTTGCTTGAATCCTGATGGTGCAATGAGCAAGGGACTCACATCTGAGTATACCCTTCCACGCTTATGGTGGGCAAAATGATTCAGAAAAGGGGGTGGTGATGAACAGAGTGCCTGAATTAAGCAGACCACTCTTACCCAGTCCAAAGATCAGGGCTTGATCCATCACCGTTTTTTAGCTCACTGCACCATCCCAGCTCAGAACTTGGCTATATGCAAATTAGTCTGTTCCTGTCCCAGTGCATGATGGGAACAGGGCAAACCAAACTACCAAGCCAATTCTTGTACTGGGAAGGAAACAAGCTTCCGGGGACCGGTTTCTGCCATTTCAGGCGTCTTCGGCCCGGCTTGCTTGAATCCTGATGGTGCAATGAGCAAGGGACTCACATCTGAGTATACCCTTCCACGCTTATGGTGGACAAAATGATTCAGAAAAGGGGGTGGTGATGAACAGAGTGCCTGAATTAAGCAGACCACTCTTACCCAGTCCAAAGATCAGGGCTTGATCCATCACCGTTTTTTAGCTCACTGCACCATCCCAGCTCAGAACTTGGCTATATGCAAATAAGTCTGTTCCTGTCCCAGTGCATGATGGGAACAGGGCAAACCAAACTACCAAGCCAATTCTTGTACTGGGAAGGAAATAAGCTTCCGGGGACCGGTTTCTGCCATTTCAGGCGTCTTCGGCCCGGCTTGCTTGAATCCTGATGGTGCAATGAGCAAGGGACTCACATCTGAGTATACCCTTCCACGCTTATGGTGGACAAAATGATTCAGAAAAGGGGGTGGTGATGAACAGAGTGCCTGAATTAAGCAGACCACTCTTACCCAGTCCACCCCCTTTTCTGTATCGTTTTTGGCCACTATAGGTGTGGCAGGGTATACTCAGACATGAGTCCCTTTCTCACTGCTCCATCAGGATTCAAGCAAGCCGGGCCGAAGAGGCTGAAATGCCAGAAACCGGTCCCCGGTAGCTTGTCTCCTTTCTGGTGAAGAATTGGCTTGGTAGTTTGGTCTGCCCTGTTCCCATGATGCACTGGGCCAGGGACATACTAATTTGCATATAGCCAGGTTCTGAGCTGGGATGGGGCAGTGAGATAAATAACGGTGATGGATCAAGCCCTGATCTTTGGACTGGGTAAGAGTGGTCTGCTTAATTCAGACACTCTGTTCATCACCACCCCCTTTTCTGTATCGTTTTTGGCCACTATAGGTGTGGCAGGGTATACTCAGACATGAGTCCCTTTCTCACTGCTCCATCAGGATTCAAGCAAGCCGGGCCGAAGAGGCTGAAATGCCAGAAACCGGTCCCCGGTAGCTTGTCTCCTTTCTGGTGAAGAATTGGCTTGGTAGTTTGGTCTGCCCTGTTCCCATGATGCACTGGGCCAGGGACAGACTAATTTGCATATAGCCAGGTTCTGAGCTGGGATGGGGCAGTGAGATAAATAACGGTGATGGATCAAGCCCTGATCTTTGGACTGGGTAAGAGTGGTCTGCTTAATTCAGACACTCTGTTCATCACCACCCCCTTTTCTGTATCGTTTTTGGCCACTATAGGTGTGGCAGGGTATACTCAGACATGAGTCCCTTTCTCACTGCTCCATCAGGATTCAAGCAAGCCGGGCCGAAGAGGCTGAAATGCCAGAAACCGGTCCCCGGTAGCTTGTCTCCTTTCTGGTGAAGAATTGGCTTGGTAGTTTGGTCTGCCCTGTTCCCATGATGCACTGGGCCAGGGACAGACTAATTTGCATATAGCCAGGTTCTGAGCTGGGATGGGGCAGTGAGATAAATAACGGTGATGGATCAAGCCCTGATCTTTGGACTGGGTAAGAGTGGTCTGCTTAATTCAGACACTCTGTTCATCACCACCCCCTTTTCTGTATCGTTTTTGGCCACTATAGGTGTGGCAGGGTATACTCAGACATGAGTCCCTTTCTCACTGCTCCATCAGGATTCAAGCAAGCCGGGCCGAAGAGGCTGAAATGCCAGAAACCGGTCCCCGGTAGCTTGTCTCCTTTCTGGTGAAGAATTGGCTTGGTAGTTTGGTCTGCCCTGTTCCCATGATGCACTGGGCCAGGGACAGACTAATTTGCATATAGCCAGGTTCTGAGCTGGGATGGGGCAGTGAGATAAATAACGGTGATGGATCAAGCCCTGATCTTTGGACTGGGTAAGAGTGGTCTGCTTAATTCAGACACTCTGTTCATCACCACCCCCTTTTCTGTATCGTAACTACACTCTCGACAACACTACTACTGTCCCTAACTACACTCTCGACACGATCATGTCCACCCTTCACCAAATCAAAGACGAGCTCCAAACCTTCAAATTACTGTACTCTAGTCAACTTAGGCTCCCCTCTCCACCTAGTACCGTGCGATCCTGCATGCACCCCACCCATCCTACATGCTCACACAAACTCAACCCCCCCTACTGGACCTCTGTCCCTGCCCCTAATTCTTCCAACCGCCCTCTCCGTTGCACCAATCCAATGACACGATATGACATATGGGCCCTACTACATTCCTACGACTCCGCTTCCACTATCCACATAGCCGCCCACGCATCTTCCCATCCCTACCAGCCATTTCAACCCTTACGCACCCCCACTCTAATCAACCCACCACTCACCACTCACCTTCCCATCCCCACCATCTTCTCCAACCCTCACAGGCCCCCCCACTCAAAATATTAGAGGCACTATCTCTAACAATCTGAAAACAGTCACCCTCACTCTGGACCCCTCCACCTCCCTCCTCAGCCCAATGCTCAAATGCACACTACTTAATTGCAGATCTGCCCCCAGACACGCATCTGACATAGCCGACCTCATTATCACACATGACCTAGACCTTACCATACTCACCGAAACCTGGTTATCTGAATCCTCATCCCCCCCTCATCGACATTCTAGTTCCCCCTAACTATCACATCATCAGATTAGACAGGACCGGCAAAACAGGAGGTGGAATAGCACGTATCTATCGCAGTAGCCTATCAGTAACCAGAGCCATCTCCCCTACATTCTCCTCCTGTGAACACATCTGCCTCGACGTCAACAGTGAGGGTAATCCAGTATGCTCTCTACATATTGTCTACCACCCACCAGGTGACAACCTCGTCTTCACCGAACACCTCATGGACATGATCACAACCAACTCGGGTCGACAAAACACACAAATATTCCTTGGTGACTTCAACTTGCACTGGGATGATCACAACGACTCGCTGGTTAACAGTCTCAAAAACTTCCTCAAAACCTTAGACCTAACCCAAATCTGCAACAGCCCTACTCATGACAAAGGCCTTGACCTCATTATCTTCAAAGGTGACACCACCCAACTAGACTCAATCCTACCTTGTGACTGGTCTGACCACCACATTATCACATTCTTCATCAATGAACTTGTGCAACTGCACCCAACCCAATCCACCAAACCCAAGATATGGAAAAGAGACTTGAGGAATCTCAATCCCATCTCCTCACCCTCCCCCAGCTACAACCTACTGATACCCCCCCATTGGCAACGACGATGTCCAGGTGCTTACCAATCACTACCTCAACACAATGACCACGATAATCAACGAGGTTGCACCCCTTCAGCTAAAGAGAGTCTCCTCCAAAAGCTCAAAGCCGTGGTATGACGGTCTACTTAACAAGGATAGACGAGACATGAGACTAGCAGAATGCAACTGGAGATCCACCCCATCAGCTATGCACCTCAATACTCTGAAGAAAAAAAAGAAATGCTTACTTCAGGAAAAGCAAACGAATGAAAGCGGACTTCTTTACCCAGCAACTAGACCAAGCAAAAAACAGACCGAAAAAACTATTTGACCTAATCAAAATTCAATCCAAAGACGAAACACAACGAATGCATAGCACAACCAGCAAGCTACCATCCTGCGAAGAATTCTCTACCTTCTTCAACCTAAAAACAGTCAAGATCAAGTAGGATCTCCTCACTGATCTAAACCTACATTTTAACGCCATCATCAAAACACCCATCAAGCTAAAAAACAATGCTTCTTGGACATCCTTTGATACATACACGGAAGAATCTATAGGCAAGATCCTAAATACCCTGAAGCCCTCCAATCACCTCTCCGATCCTCTACCTGCAAACGCCGTAAAGGACTTTAGCCCATGGCTTCTCCCGCTCTGGACCAAAATCATCAATAGCTCTCTTCAACAAGGATCTATCCCAGACTCCCTCAAGGTGGGACAAGTTTCACCCATACTTAAGAAACCCACAGCTGACCCCACTGACCTCAATAACTATCGCCCCATCTCTAATATCCCTACCTTAGCCAAACTATTAGAAAAATGTGTCCACCTCCAACTGACTAAACACATCAATCACTTTTACCTCCTTAACCAACACCAATCCGGTTTCCGTGCAGGCCACAGCACAGAATCAGCCATGACTCACATAATTGATGACGCACTCCAAATCCTAGACCAAAACGGCACCTGCCTCCTCATCCTTCTTGACCTTTCATCTGCATTCGATACGGTCAAACACGACAACCTACTCGATCTGCTGAATATCAGAATGGACATCTCCAGGACAGTACTCAAATTGTTCACCTCCTTCCTTTATAACCGGACCCAGAAATTCAAAACTAATAACACTATGTCCACACCTGTTCCAGTTACACTTGGTGTCCCGCAAGGCCCCTCCCTATCACCGACCCTATTCAACCTAGTCATGGAGCCACTCACCGCATTGCTTCATGCCTCTAATGTTTAATTCCACATGTATGCAGATGATACCCAACTCTACCTCAAACTACAATCCCCGGAAGACCTCAAACTACTCAACTAAACACTTATAGACACACAAACATGGTTGGCAGACAACCATCTCAAACTTAATGCCCTAAAAACAGAATTCCTCCTAATAGCACCCCCCTCCAAAATCCCCATCGCCCAGGACTGGCTGAAACACCTCACTGCATTCAACGTCCAACCTATCAGTGTGGACTCAGCGAATTCCTTAGGTATCACCCTCGATTCCAATCTCAATATGCAACGACATATTAGCAATGCAACCAAGGGAGCTAATTTCCAAATTAATATCTTGAGAAAATTGAAACCCTTCCTCCCAGCCAACGACTTTAGAACTGCAGTTCAAGCGCTAGTTATCCCTAGGATTGACTATGGAATTACCACCCTCTGCGGCCTCCCACTATCAACAACCGCACCATTAAGAGCCTCCATCAATGCTGCAGCAAGGCTCATAACTGGATAAAAAAAAAAAGCTTGCATATATCTCCAGACTTAAATTTTCTGAATTGGCTACCGCTCGAAGCCAGAATACACCTGAAAATCGGATGCATTACTCACAAAGCCCTACATCACCGCTCGCCCAGCTACATTGCTCAGAAACTGACAATCTCATGAGGCTCCAGAACCACAAGAAGCACAGAAACTCTCCTATTGAAACCACAAAGATTCCACAAGAAAAAAACGTACAATCGTTCCTTCTCAGGGATGGCCCCCAGGATCTGGAATGCCCTCCCGCCAGAAATGACTCATTTCATCCACTGCCTCCTTCAAAAAATAAGTCAAATCTATACCCATGGCTAAATTCACTTGAACATTATTGCGCTCTCCTGTCATATGTATGTACTAATTGCCTCATTAAGTCTTCTTTATTGCACTCTCCTCTCATATGTATGTAAAGCGCTCTGATATCCGCAAGGATCTTGTTCGCGCTATACAAAACTCTGCAATAAATAAATAAATAAATAAATAAATAAAGAGTATATGGTCTGGGAGTTGGTCATTACGAACTCCAAAGCTCCATTATAGCTCTACCAAAAACTGGGAGGTTTGGTAGAAAACTTCTCAGCACATTAACCCGACACTATTGCCAGTGTGAGATTTAATGTAATGTGACGTTCCCCCTGCACCCAACGTCCCGCGTCTTTGGGTGGCCCCTACCAACAGTGTGCAGGCATCCCCAAGATCCCAACTCACCTCTCCAGCCAGTGGTTGCCTTCAGGAAGCCTCCCTGCCCGAGCCTGCAGCATTTTCACGGAACCAAAGGTCTCCATTGAAAAGCATAGGTTCCCTCAGCGTCTTTTTGGCGCCCAGTAGCCCTCGTGGCGCTGATGGTGCAGCTCCTGTGATAATTGTTGGCCCCTGCAGTGCTGACCTTAGCCCCAGGATCCTTGCTCCCAAACCTGATTGGCCTGCTCGTAAGCAGTCCCTGCCCGAAGGCCCCCTTACCCCACTAGCTAACAGTGGGAACCAGCACTCTACACCCGGCCTCCCCAGTGCAGCTGGTGGTGCAACTCAAGTGCCCATCAAGACCATGGGGAACTTTGGTCTTAACACCCAAGACTCTCACTCGTAAGTTGTGTATTTACCCGAGAAACTGGTAAAATAAATTCTCCCATGTTAAGAGATTTGGGGCCTAAAATATTCAAAGTGTTGAACTGATATTAGTATGGAGAAAGGAGAACTAAACTGCAAAGTATAAAAAGTCTTACTTACTGTGTATTGTAAGAATCTTAGATGTGATACTTAGGTATACCACCCCCAGTCCTCAAAGTAATTCAAAAGTAACTAAAAAGTATTCTGAAAGTAATTACTGTGTAAATCAAATAAAATGTGCCTCTGTGCCCATGTTTGTAATATGCCAAAGGTTGCAGGGACGAAGGAATGTCCACATTTGCATAGGGCATGCCCCTATGCAAATGAGGGAATGCCCTCTGAAGGTAGCACTGGCGCTTTAAGTGCGCCAGCGCTATCAGTATTACTGAAGGAGAAGCACAAGCGTCTGCGTCCCCTTCTGTAACACCAAAGTGCCCTGGGGGAATGCAAAGAATGCACAAACGCCGGTGGCGCTCCCGGGGCACTTACTGTAATATAGCCCTAGAACTGCAGAGTGGTCACAGATGTGATCATAAGTTGGCCTCCACCAACTGCAGGTACATCCAAGATACTTTTTCTGAGAGCAGCTTTTCTCTGGGCTCCCTAAGTAGCTTAAGAACGTCAAAAGCAGAAGAGAGTTAGATCAAGATTGTTAAGAATGGGGGGCGTGGCTTACGCACCGAGGAGATATGGCGGTTCTCCCGTGAGCTCCGTCGAGCTGCGGTTCTCCAAGCGAACTGCGGACATTATCCTGTGCCTAGAGGAGCCTGATTTTTGGATTCCTGGACGGCGGAACATGCTCCGCGAACGCCGATGACGGCGTTTCTTTGATGTATGCCGTTTTTGAGGCTTAATTCAACCTCGGTGTCTCCCTGCTGATACGGGACGCGGGCGGCCGCCATTTTGTGCCCATGAGCCCGCGTCCCTCTCCACAGCTCTTTGCATTGCCGGTATGCGTTTTTTTCCTTCGCACTGCCATCCTCCTTTCAGCAACTTACAAGGTATGGCATAACATTTTTATCTCTCAAGACCTTTCAAATGCAACGAATGCTCGACGTAAGGAGTTTTTGAATCTTCGTCCTCAAATTCGTCAATTGAGCATCCAATATGGTATCCTGCATCCCTGTCTCTGCAAGATCACTCATAATGGCCGTACACGCTCGTTCGATGATCCTCAGAAGCTCCACGCATACCTTCAAAGTGTTTCTTCATCTAACATGGACACTAATGTTTGATACTTTTCATCCTCCTGAATGTACTAGTGTTGCGATCCTGTTTTGTTATGGCTCCACTCTGTTTCTTTTCTGCGTCATTCTTTCTTTGAGGTTCCATCTTTTCACCGGTCATCCTAATTCTTTTTTTCTTCCCTTTTTGCTCGTCTGCTGCTTACTGGAGTCCGTATTCTCTTTGGCGTCTCTTCGCTCCCGATGTCTTGTTTTCCTCTTCCTTTTCAGACCAGGCACTTCTGCCTTGATCTGTTTATTTACCTTTTCCTTCTCACCTATTTCTTTTTTCTCCTCTTCCTAACTTTCTTTCTTTCTATTTTCCTTCTTTTGCCTGTTTACTATTATACTATCCTCTCCCTACTCATTCTCTCCTTTTTCGTTCTTTATTTATATACCTCATGTTGTTCTGTACTTTGTATCTGGGTGCATTTTTTATAGTTGTTCTGATTGTGTTGGATATTTTCTTCATATGTCCTGTTTTTGATTGTTGTCACAAGTTGTTTTTCTCCAAGAGACTGACTGTTCTGATGTGGAATCAGCCAAGCTAAAACGACAATGGGTGGGTCAGGTTGTATTTTCTCCTGCTGTTTCCAAAAAAGAGGGTGTTGGGGGCGTGGCTTAGCGGCTGAAGATGGCGGTCGCATAGCTGTAGGGCTCCGTGAGTGAGACAGCGACCCCACAACAATCCGACCATTAATCCGACCTAGAATAACCTTGGACCGGTGGAACCCGGATCCAGGACTGAGCGGGACCCACCCGGAGGCGAAACGGCCGAAAACGGACACCGGGAGGCTAACTTCGAGCATCCGCCACCAGAGGGCCTGCGTCGCTCCAGCAACACCGGGATCTCGTGGATCTGGAGGCCGGGAGGAAGTGCGTGGGAAGCGGCACAGAGTGACCGGAAGTGAGCGTTGCTCACCCCTCCCCCCGAAAACAAGCCAGACCCACGGATCGGACCACTCCCCGAGTGACTGCGCTCCTGAGACGCCCACGGAGGTGGTGGGGCGCCGATCGGCGGAGGGGCAAGGTCAGTGTGGGTGCACTCGGACGGAGAACGCAGTCGGCGGTAGGGGGAGTACGGTGAGCACGCTTGGCGGGGGCCGCAGCGGGCCGGCTCTCAGTCCCCGAATACAAGGGACCAGCACTCGTGCGGCTCGCGGCACCTGCCGCATCCTGAAGTGGGCCGGCGCTACTCTGGAAGCGGCCGCATCTAGGAACGGGAGCGGACTTGGCTGAGCACAAGGCAGGGGGGGAGCGAACTGCTGAGGAGCGGCATAGGAAGAGGAGAAGGCCCGGGCAGAGACGAGGGTGCGAGCAAGGTGTCCATATACAGCATACAGCCCCAGAATCTGACGGTGGGCTGGGAGTGACTTCCATCCCACACATAGCTGGCATTGGATTGGGGTTTGCTGAGGAGTCATCACGTAGCGCGGATTGAGGTGGAGGGCGGCACCCCAAGGCGAGGAGGACCGAAGAGTGGAGGGCTGGTAGCTCGGTGCACAGGGTCCGACCCGGTCTGCCCTTGAACTGAAGCCCCCTTCTGGCTGTTTGTCAGGACAGGGATCTTGCCCGTCACATTGCCATACACGGACTGCCCGCTCTCCAAGTAGGGGAAATACGTGGACGTGCACTTCGAGGTCCACCCTTCACCCATTACTCACTGACGCCCCACAGGAGCAGGGTCGCAACATGGCAGGCAGGGGCCCGAAGAACTCCTCGTCGCAGTCTACACTGACCAAATTTGCGTATGAGAGGCAGGCGCACTCTCAGGCTGAACCACGCACGTCAACGGGAAAATCGCCAGAGACTGATGGGACAAAAAAAGCGACGCTTGAGGACGTGATGAAGGCGCTGGCACAGGTACAGGCCACAGTGGGATCCACGGCCACAGAAGTCTCGCTCCTGAGGGCGGACTTCCAGAAAATGGGAGAAAGAGTGAAACAGGTCGAAGTGGTCACCAAGTCTCTAGTGGAGGACGTCTCCGACCTACAATTGGCAATGGAACGAGTGGCGGCCGAGAATAAGACACTGAAAGAAAAACTGGACGATCAGGAAGGGCGCTCGAGGCGCAACAACATAAGAATTCTTGGGGTCCCGGAGTCGGAAGGAACTAAAGCCATGGATCTGTACGTGGAGGACCTGGTCAAGACACAGCTCAAGCCCAAAGGCCTCTCGCACTTCTTCTCCGTCGAAAGGGCGCACAGGGTTCCGGGGGGTCAGCCCAAGACGGGGGCCGCCCCCAGACCCATCATAGCGAGACTGTTCAACTTTCGAGACCGGGATGCGATCCTACAGACGGCTAGGAGGGCGGCGCCGCTTCAAATCCAGAACTCCACGATAGCCTTTTTCCCGGACTATACCGCGGAGGTGGCGCGCCGACGGAGGACCTTCCTCGACATCAAAAGGGAACTGAGGACTAAGGAACTGCCGTACTCGATGCTGTTCCCGGCCCGGCTGCGGGTGGTCGCGGACGGCAAGACTTGGTTTTTTGATACGCCAGAGTCAGCGCGTGATTGGCTGGATGGATGGCGCCAGGTAGGGTTACCCCGCCGCTCTCAGAGAACGAACCAGACCCACCGAGGAGACAGCCAGCCGAGGTCCCAAGCATCAGGTGGAATTGAATCTACGCACTCACAGGCGCAGGAGCACTCCGTTAGTCTGGAAGAAGTGGAGGAGTAGTCCCCGACAACGAATGGAATGAACATTGCCATGGCTTCGAGGGTGTGACCCGGCTTAGACACTGGCTGGGGGAGACCGGAGGGGGCAGGGGTCATGTCTACTCCGGAGGACACTTCACCCCAGCAAGCAAGTACTGTTAATGGGTTGGGTAAAGCACTCTGCTGAGTTGGGGAGGCGGTCAGTTTTAAGCCCGTCTGGCAGGGAGGCAGGGAAGGGGGGGACAGGGGGGGATGTTTGAACGTTTTATGTGTACCGCGAAGTGTATTCTGCTGCATGTTTCTCCAGGTTCAGTTGGGGAAGGGAGAAGGGGAGCTAGTTGAGTTTTTAGGAGGTCTACTGGGTTGGTCGGGTTGTGCTGGCGGGTGCCCGCGTTGTCACGATGGTCAGGAAGGGAGAGACACGATGGTCGTAGGGCATATTGGTCACATAGATAGCCACACGATGGGTCATGGCAGATTGCTCACAACGTAGGGGGGAAGTGAGTGCACCTAGTCCCCGGGGTGCACCCCTTCGCATTCTAACATGGAATGTGCGGGGCCTGGGGGATAAGGTAAAAAGAGGGCTGGTACTCACTGCATTGAAAAGACAGGGGCCGGCTCTGGCGCTTCTACAGGAAACTCATCTTCAAGGGGGGACTGTAAAGGCACTTGATAGGAGAGGTTATCGAATGGCGGTGCATTCAGAGTTCTCCTCTGGGTCTCGAGGGACTGGGATATTACTTCAGAAATCCTCACAATTTATACCACTGAGCACGAAGACAGATGAGCAGGGTTGCTTTGCGGCCATACAGGGTCAGTGGGAAGGAAGACTTCTTAATGTGGTTTCGATCTATATTCCACCGGCCCTCCATTCCATCATGCTCCCGGCTCTGGGTGAATTCCTGCTGGCACTTCCGGAGGGGGACATTTTCCTTGGGGGGGATTTTAATGCCACTGTGGACGTCACACTTGATAGATTCCCACCCATGGGGCCGTCAGGGGTTCCCTCACGCTTCCAACGATTTCTGACTGCTATGGGTCTGGTGGATATGTGGAGGCATGCACACCCACACATGAGTCAATACACTTACCACTCAGCTGTCCACAACAGCCTCACGAGGATAGACTACTTCTTGGCACTGGGGGAAAGTATGCAACACATGGACACCATAGACATTCACCCCAGGGGCATTTCGGACCACTCCCCGGTTCTCTTAACACTCTCCACCCAGGGGAAAATCCGTAAACGGATATACCCTATCCCGGCGGCGTGCCTCAAGGTGCCCAAGGTCAGGAAGGCGCTCAAGGCGGCGACGAAGCTTTACTAGAGTCCGTGCATTCGGCAGCGACCCTGTGGGAGGCGTACAAGACAGTGTTGAGGGGGCACGCAATCGCTACACTTGCAGGCCATAGGAGAGAAAGGGCGCGCGAATTGGCCGAAACAGAGCTGGCACTGAGAGAAGCGACAGTGACACACGAGACACGCCCCACGCCGGACTCTGCCCACACACTGCGCCTCCAGCAGCACACATATACGGAGTATCTGCGGCATCAGGTCAGAGGGCAGATAACGGAAACTAGGAACAGAATATATGACATAGGAGACAAAGCGGGCAGGATGCTGGCCTGGTTGGACAAGAAAGGAGGGAGCTCTAGAGGTATCCAACAGGTGGCAGATAGAGGGGGGGTGCTACACACGAGCCCGGAGCGAATCGCAGAGATATTCGCTGTCCATTTTGAGGGTGTTTACACGTCTGATAGGGAGGTGACGGTGGAGATGGCCAGGGCAGCGCTAGAGCCGCTCCACACACCGCGGTTGCAGCCGGAGGCTTCAGATGACCTGGAGGCAGACCTGACGGTGGATGAAGTCCAGATGGCAATACGAGCATTGAAGCCCGGTAAGGCGAGCGGCCCGAATGGCATCCCGGTTGAGTGGTACCAGGCCGCATCGGGACGGCTTAGTGAATACCTGCTGGCCATGTACGAGGATAGCCTAGTGAGGGGCGAGCTACCACCAGACCAAAGACTAGCGACGATTATCGCGATTCCCAAACCCGGGAAGCCACCGGAAGACTGCGACTCATATCGCCCCATTTCCCTGCTCAATGCAGTAGCCAAAATACTAGCCAAACTCCTAGCTACCCGGTTGCTGACACACCTGCCGGACCTTATACACCCCGACCAGTCCGGGTTCATGCCGCATAGAAACACAGCATTGAATCTGAGGAGAGTGCACGGAGTGCTGGCGGGAGCGGAGTCGATTCTCGAGCCGGCGGTAGTATTGGCACTCGATGCGAAAATGGCATTTGATATGGTTGAGTGGACTTACCTGTTCGAAGTCCTGGCGCACTTGGGGTTCGGTCCCAAATTCATAGCATGGGTTAGGCTGTTATATGCGGGGCCACTGGCACAGGTGGTAGCGAATGGTCATATCTCACGCACGTTTCCACTGGGTAGAGGAACTCGTCAAGGTTGCCACCTGTCGCCACTGCTCTTTGCGATCGCCCTGGAACCGCTAGCGCACCTGATAAGGTCCACACCACTGATTAGGGGGATTTCCTGGGCTGGGGGGGAGGAGGATCGCGTCTCGCTATACGCAGACGACATGTTGGTTTACCTCACTGACCCGGACCACAGTATTCCGGCGCTCCTGACTCTGTGTGATGATCACGGGAAAGTCTCGGGATACACGTTGAACTGGAATAAGTCGGTATTGTATGTTTTGAAGGGACCAGGCCCGACACTGGATGCTCGTGGCCCCCTGACCGAGGCCGGTTCATCCTTCAAGTACCTGGGCATACATGTCACCAGGGACCCGACTGAATTTGCGCGGAAAAACCTGATGCCTCCTTTAGAACGGCTCAAACAAGACGTCGGGGTGTGGGCCGGGCTGCCCCTCACGATGCTGGGTAAGGCAGCTTTATATAAAATGATGTCATTGCCGCGATTCCTTTACATACTGGAGAATACGCCGTACCCGGTGGAACCAGGATACTTTAGGAGAGTGTCGGCGGTGGTGGCGAGTCTCCTGTGGAGTAACCGCCCGGCCCGCATAGCGCAGGCCAAGCTGCACAGAGGGTGGTTCGATGGAGGGATTGCATTGCCGGACCTGAAAATGTATTATTGGGCGGCGCAGCTGAAAATCATAAACCAGTGGATACATGCCCCCCAAAATGACCCTGCGTTCAGAGCGGACAGGACACAGTTGGGAACTAGTACCCTATTGGCCCCTTTATACGACCAACGCAAGGTGCGCACACTTCAGGGACCCACAAAACTCACTGCGGGGTTATGGCACAGGGCTCAGGCGACTCTAGGGTGGAAAGGGAGGATAACGAAACTTACGTCCTTGTGGGACTCCCGGGCGCTGGGGAACCTACGGAACAGTGCGGGCTTCACCCAATGGGACATGTTAGGCCTATCCACGGTGGGGGATCTGTGGGACCGGGGCACGGTGATTCCGTTTGCACGACTGAGAGAACAATACGAGCTAGGACCTCGAGAAACATTTCGATATGCACAGATCCGACATGCATTACTCGCAGCCATCCCCCCAGACACGGAGGTGCCAGAGGCCTCGCCACTAGAGGACCGTCTCCTTACGGAATATATGCCAGAACGAGCCACTTCACTCACGTATAGAAAGCTAAGCAACAATCTACCGGACCCCATGCTCAAACTTAAGGGAAAGTGGGAGGGGGATGTGGCAGCTATGGATGAAACCGAATGGAACGCAGCAGTGGCTTCGCCCAAAGAAGTAGGCATATCAGCTAAATTCCGGCTCATACAGCTCAAAATACTGCACAGGGTATATTATACTAGGACGACGCTACACCTCATACACCGCGCGCAACACCCATTTTGTCTCCGAGGGTGTGGGGAGGAGGGAACTTTCTTCCACACGATATGGGACTGTCCCCGCATTCAAGTATACTGGAGAAGCATACTGCGCACCATATCACAAACTGTAGGAACCTCCCTGATCCCTGAACCGCGCAAATGTTTACTTAATGTGTGGGAACCCAATGATTTGACCAGGTACGGGTTGCAGTGGGTCACGTTGGGGTTGGTCATAGCTAAGAGGGACATAGCACAGAAATGGGGGGCCGCGGAAGTGCCGACGAGGTCACAGTGGTGTGAGAATTTGGACAAGGTAATGCTCACAGAAAGGGAGGTGTATAGGAACAGGGCTTGCCCTAGGAAATGGAATAAGATCTGGTCCCCGTGGAACACGTACCGGGGAGACATTTGTGAGCCCCTACCAGAGGACGAACCGCCATCGTCTGATGAGGAAGATGAGGACGAGTAGCGTCCACAGGAGGTGGTGGAGTGGGGGAGGGGTGGGGGCAGCGGGTGGCACTGGGGAGGTGGGGGGGATGGCACGAAAGGGGACAATATAGCAGGTGCACCGTAGCACTTCCATGTAACCTTGTCATCAGCACTATTTGTTGTGGGTAATTGTAAGAATATTTTGCAGGACAATTTGCCAGGAACTTTGCAAAGTACAACGTGTGCGGAATCGCTTCAGCGCGAGCTGACCTACCCGAGATTTCTTTGTTGATTTTTAGGTTTGTTTATTGTTTAAAGCATAAAAACCAAAACCTAAACCTTGGGCGAGCAGGACTTTACTTGTGAACAGGGCACATTCCCCACAGAGCGAGTTGTCCGGAACGTGGCCACAGTAACTGATGTGCAGACTTTTCCACTACAGAGGCTCATTCTTTTATGTTGTAGCGGCCGGCCCGCTGGGTTCTGGGCCAAGTGCTGTGTGTGATTATATGATGCAATAAAGGTTTTGGGAAAAATAAAAAAATAAAAATAAAAAAAATAAAAAACAAACGAGCTGATTCCCCACAAAGAGGTCACCAATCATGCAGAAAAAAAAAAAAAAAAAGAGGGTGTTGCTATCTTATTTCATAAAGGTTTATCTGTTCAAATTCTCTCTTCTCAACATGATGATGAGGGTCGTTGGGTAATGGCTAAGGTTGTGATTCAGAACAAGACACTGGTTTTTGTCAACATTTATGGTCCTGTTCGCCCTGACCCCAACTTTTGGAATAATATCAAAATTCTTATTTCCTCAATAGATTGCCCAAATATTGTACTGGCTGGTGATTTTAACCAAAGGTCTTGACCCCTTTTCCGATAGACTCTCCTCTAGTAAATTTCACCCTGATAGAACCCATAAATGTTTTCAATCTGCCATTACCTCTCGTCCCCTCTATGATGTGTGGAAAACATGTAACCCTGACTCCCAGGAATATACCTTTTTTTCAAATGTTCATCAGACCCGCTCCAGGATTGATTACCTTTTGGTTAGCAAATCCCTAACTCCCTTCCATCCAAACATCTGAAATTGGTTCCATTTTTATTTCTGATCATGCTCCTGTTCATGCAGTCCTTGATCTTACCCTTACTTCTTCCAAATTCAGTCGTTAGAAATTCAACACTTTTCCATTGTCTGACACTGTCTATGTAAAAGAAGTTAGTTACTGTCTTTATTAACGAATTTTTCACGCTCAATAACCCATCGAACACCTCTATCCCTACCACTTGGGATGCCTTTAAAGCGACGCTACGTGCTTTCATTATATCATATGTCTCTAAAAAGAAGAAACTTAATAGAACTAAATATGAAGGCCAATTTAAGAATATCAAACATCTTGGGCACATATATTTTTCCTCCAAATCTCCTGATGCCCCTCAGAACCTAATAAAAGCAAAAACTGAATTGAATAAAATCGTTACAGTGGAAGCTTGCAACACTTTACTTAAAATTAAATCGAAATTCCATGGGGGCCAAAACAAGGCTGGTAAAATGTTAGCAAATTATCTAAAAATCAAATCTGAACGTAAAAATGTTGGTCCTATTTTTAATGACTCTACCAACAAAATGGTTACGTCAGATGAAGATATTGCAGAAGTTTTCCATAATTATTACCAAACCCTTTATACCGATAATACATGTCCTTCTGCACACAATTTATCTTCGTTCTTTGACGGATTACCCCCTCCTTCGTCACTTCCTGACGAATTTTCCCAATTAGAAAAAACTATTACCCCTCAGGAAATTCTCAATGCAATTAACTCTCTCAAAAAATCAAAAGCTCCAGGGCCGAATGGATTACCTGTTGAGTTTTATTCTACTTTTCATGCCATATTTGTAGCGAAACTGTTGCAACTTTTTAATTCCTTCATCGCCGATGCGAAGGCCTCTGGCTCCTTCATGGATGCCCTAATTATAATTATTCCCAAACCCGACAACGATCACTCTCAATGTAAAAATTATCGCCCTATATCCCTGAATAATTATGATAGTTAAATGTTTGCTAAAATCCTGGCTTCCCGTCTAAATTCCCTTATTCCGCTTTTGATTAAAACTGATCAGGTTGGATTTGCGAAGGGTAGACTTGCCGCTGATAATGCCCGTATGTTTTGTAATATTATCTCCCACAGTAAAAATTTCAAAGACCCATTAGCAGCCCTATCTTTGGATGCTGAGAAAGCCTTCGACCGTATTAATTGGCAATTTATGTTCCGTACACTTCATTGGTTCGGTTTTGGCCCCACTTTTATTTCTTTGGTTAAACTATTATACTCCTCCCCTAGAGCCAGTGTTTTTGTTAACCAATTTTCTAGATTTTTTCGCTTAACTCGTGGTACAAGACAAGGATGACCTCTCTACCCATTATTGTTTATCCTCTGTCTTGAACCATTTTTGGAACGAATCCGAACCAATCCTAACATTAATGGTTTCAAACTTACCTCTATTGAAACTAAAATCTCCGCTTACACTGATGACTTTTTTGGTTTATATGGCTAACCCTGTCACATCTCTCCATCCCTTTTTAGATGAAGTCTGGTTACACTCTTCCATTTCTGGATACAAACTCAACCTATCTAAAACAGAAGTGTTACCGTTAAATTCTGTTTGCTATCAATACATGTTCAATTCTACTGACTTCACATGGTGTCCTTCCAAAATCAAATACCTTGGAATTTGGTTTTCCTCTTCCATCACTGACTCGCTCAAACTCACCTTTGCTTCCCTCACGCAGAAACTCCAATCCCTCCTCACTCTCTGGTCTCCCTTATTTTTGTCCTGGTGGGGTAGACTTGATACTCTTAAAATGATGATCCCACCTCTTGTACTTTACACTGTCTCTAAGCTTCCTATAAAAATACCCAATTCCTACTTCACTCGTATACATTTTATTTGCTCTAAATTCCTGTGGAATAACAAACATCCTCGCATTGCCTTACACAAACTCATTCGCCCTAAGACTGAGGGGGGTGTCCGTTTTCCCAATTTCAAAACTTACCACTCTGCTTTCCTGATTAAACAGTCCTTTTCTTTAGCCTATGACTTTGCGGATGCTTCACTACCCAGGTGGGTTGCTTTTGAACGTTCACTATTAAAGGATTTATCATTTCAACACATTGTCTTTATGTCAAACTGTTCTTTCTTGTCTAAGCACCCGGTCCTTAACCCCTTCGACGCTCATGACGAGCCCAGCTCGTCATGGAGTTTCCATTGATTTCAATGGAAATTACATGGGAGGATGGAAAATCCCTTAGCATCCAAGTGATTAAGTACTCCCAAACACTACTTCATGACACTTTTTCTAAAGACCTTTCACCTATTCAATGTTTTTTGTCATCCATTGTGTGGTATAACAAATTCCTCAAATATAAGGGCAAGTCCTTCTATTATAAACATTGGAAAGAGAAGAACATTTTATTTGTCCATCAATTTTTTTCGAATAATTCTCTTATCCCTTTCCATGACTTGCAAACTTTATATCACTTACCCATAACTTATCTTTCAGAATATACCAATATTACTACTGCCATACAATCTTACTTGTCCACTATATCCACTCCTGACACTTTACCGTCTTTCTCTCCCTTTACTCCCCTTTATCCTTTATTTTCCCTACAACAACCTAAAGCTGCCCTTGTTTATAAACTTTTGTTATCAAATGTTATTGATAGATCTAAGTCACCTATTGAGAATGTCTGGGAAACTGCCTTATCTGTTTCTTTACCTGTTGATGTATGGGATCGTTTATGGTCCAAATTGTTGAAAGTTTCTATTGCTGCACGCATTACTCAATCACTCTTTTTTTTATCTATCATAGAGCTGTTATTACGCCTGTTAGTATTTCTAGGTTCTGACCATCAGCTTCTTCGTTATGCTGGTCGTGCTCTTTGGAAACAGGCACACTTAAACATCTTTTATATGAATGTCCTTCTGTTTTATCCTTTTGGAATTCTGTTTGGAATGTTTGCATGCACATTTTTAATTGCTCATCCTCACTATCATTTTTTAACGTGTTTCTTGGTTCTGTTTCACCTAATATCGATATTGTACCATCTAATGCTAGACTGCTTGATCTTTTTATTGCTGTTGCTTTTAAGGTAATTTTATCTTGTTGGAAAGATAACTCCAAATTATCTGTAAATTCCTGGTGGAATTTCATATGTGATAAGCATAGGATTGCTATAGCTTCATCCTCCTGTGTCTCCCTAAAAATTAAATCTGATCTTCTTTGGCTTCCCTTTACTTCCTATCTCTCATCTAAATCTCCTATTTGATTACATCATTCTCTTTTCCTTCACTACACATCTTCTCCTTTTTCCTATCATAGATCCCTCTTTTTCTTTTTTTTCTTTTTCCTTTGCTTGCCTCTTCTCCCTTTCTTTTCTTCCTCTCTTTCTTCTCCTTCCAGTCTTTTCTTTCTCTATACTCTTTCTTTGTTTTACTTTTTATTTCACATATGCCATATGTTTTATATCTTTTATAGTGTTTTCACTTAGTCCACTATAAGGCTTTGTATTGTGCTTCTTAAAACCTAATAAAAATTTCTTAAACTGAAAAAACGATTGTTAAGGATGGGAGGCTCTTGAAATTGGATCGAATTATGGAAGTTATTAACCGACACAAAAAAATCCAAGCACCAGGAAGCAGTGAGGTGATTTACAGAGAACACCTTTAATTGTACCAGTAGCACCCGAACTCGTGGAGCTGAGCACTGACTAGTATGTGCACATTTGAGAAGCCCAGCCGACCCCAAAAACAGCAACCTCAATCCGATAGCTAAACAGAGGGGGGGGGGGGGCTTTTTGTCATTTGGAGTCTATAGAGCACACTGTACACATGGCTTTTATATACTTACTTTACACGTATTTACATGTTACAACACATGAAGTTAAGGGAATTTGCCCCAGATCACACAAGATGACATAGGTTTTGTGCAAGAGCTGAAAGCAGGGCCTTAAGGACAGGATTCATTCATTTATTTATTATATTTGTATCGCGCTGACCTAGCCACAAGGGCAACAGTGCACTTCACCCAAAACTACAACACAGAAAAAAATATCTTGGATCTCAAGAAGGGGAACAGAAAACAATTTGAGTAAAGAAGCACATATGAAAATACATTTCAGAAATTCTTAAGTCCGTTGATGGGGTAGAAAGGGAGAGCAGGGTTTGACATTAAGGTGCGTTTTACACAGATCCCACTATACTCCATTGCCTTTCCTTGACTTGATAATGTGTCATTAAATTATGCGGCAGTACTCAATTACCACACATCCTTCATCATTTTCCACTTCCCATAACGAGTCTGCAATGGATGCCCTCACCCGATTACCAGATTTGCACACTAGGCAAGGCATGCTCCGTGGAGTGTACATTATTGGTCATGGCATATAATGATCCCCTTGGCTTCCCTCTGCTCCAGTCCTTCGTTCCAATGTAATCGCTTAACACTCCATTACAGTCATTGCCTGATGTTCTATTTGTTTGGGCATGTCAAGCTGTTTGCTCTACTGACTTATTTTCTGTACACAAACACCAATGCATAAAATCAAAACAGCATTTCATGAACTGTATTAAATTAAAGGGCATTCAGGAATTTCTTTGCATGCCCCTGTTTTGCACTGACACCATTCAATGCAACGTATGTACAATTCTCTCTAGCAATTAATCAGTAGCTCAGGTTGCGCTACAATGCGCTACTGGAAAAAACTGTTGCCATGGAGACCCCTTTTTAAGAAACAATACTATGAAATAAAGGTTAGCCCCATTACAGTCTCCGAAAGAACAGTAGCA
This sequence comes from Lissotriton helveticus, assembly GCF_964261635.1. NCBI lineage: Eukaryota > Metazoa > Chordata > Amphibia > Caudata > Salamandridae > Lissotriton > Lissotriton helveticus. The sequence continues at coordinate 222,779,206 of NC_136069.1, forward strand.
GAGCTTTGAGACAGAGCATCACAGCGTGGCATTATCGCTCTGTCTTGGAATGTCGATATTTTCTTCCAGAAAATGAACTTTTTTTTCTTCTGCCTTTTCGTTTGCTTTCATCTTCTAACATTTCGCTGACAGCATGCAAAGACTTTTTGAAATTCTCAGGCACTAAAACGAGTGGAATACCATATTAAGGTTATGTTACTCTAAAGATTGCTAAATGACGTTTTATGACCAGGGGCGGCTCCTCCGTTAGGGCGGAGGAGCGTCACCCCACTAACCAAATTGCCCCAAGATATGGAAAAAAAAAAACATGGTAATAAAGTTAATTTAATACCATTTTACTTTTCAAAAGCGGACGAAGGGCGGGGCTTCCTGGTTTCTGCTGCCGCCAGTGAGGCAGCAGCAGAGAGTAGTGATGGGCATGGCACTTTAAGTTTAAAGTGCGCATATCTCTTTGGCCGGCCGTCTTGCGACAGCCAGCCAGGCATGTGCAGTTTAAACCTCTCTAAGCCAGTTATCTAGGATAGCTGGGTTAGAGACAGCATAGGGCTCCAGTCCCCACGGGAGCGGCGAGATGGGCCACTGCCAACAATCCTGGCGCTTTTCATGCTGCTTGAAAGCAGCAGCAGGATTGCTTACTGCAGTTTCCTGGTCCCTCATTGGAGCCTGCCTGCCTGGACCCGAGCGAGGAAGACGTTGCACCAGGATTGAAGGTAAGTGTAATTATTTATTTTATTTATTCAGAACTTTTTTTTCCTCCCTCCCACCCCACAACCCTCCTTACATGCCAGCCACCACTTTTTTTGTCAGCTGTGGGAAGTAGTGCATCAATGCTGGCGGCTAGAGGCCAAGAAATGCGTTTAAGTTTCACCTATCATTGGTGGTATTGTATGGTAGTGTTTATATTGGGCTTCATACCGCTTAAGACCCCCAAAGTGCTTTCTGAATGGATGAGTAAGAAAGTAGGGGGGGGGAAACATCTAGTGTGCGGTGGAGCAGGTTCTGCCGTAACTTGTTGGAGGTAAAATCATCTGTTCCTCCGTCGTCTGATCTTCAGCTCGTTCAACCCTGGTAAACCCCTTGACCTGGCAGCCTGCTGTCACTGAGCACGTGGTGAAAATATATAAAGGGGGTGGCTATATCCCACCCCCCCCAAGAGCCGTAGCTGGGTAAATTCACTGAAAATTTGTTTGAGATAACTTATTATTGGTTATCTATACGTCGACCTAAAAAGTTAAAACATTTTCTGTATAATTATCTTTGTCAGCTGCTTTCTTCACCAGAGGAGCGAAGGCCATGGCCTCCTCTCACCTGGCCAGATGGTGGGGCACCCACTAATTACAACAGGAGGCCTGAATTTTACAACAAGCTTTGGCAATGGCAATAGGTCTGGCATATGAATGCACTGTCAAGCCACACCTAAAAAACTAAGTAAATTAATGACTGACCGCCTCCCAACTATGCTGCTGCTAGAGAAAAAACACAATACTATATTGCTATTTAAAAACACTTTTAAAGCATTGCAATGGCATGTGTGTGCCTCAGAAAGGTCTAGCACTGCAGCTGGTTAAGTATACTAAAAATCACAGCTGTGTGGAGGGTAAGCACTTTTTTGTGTAAGCTCACAACGTCTGCCCAATCAAAACATGTACTCCCAACATATGGGTGGAGCCAACGCCGGTGCTGCCTTCGATAGGGCTCCCTCATGGAAACCCCCAGGTGGTCTTTGGGGGAGAGCAACTGTTGGCTTGGACTGGGGGTTGGATAGACACAACCGGGGATTGTTTTCAGGATGGATGCTTGCTCCCTCTGGTGGAACTGGTGGAGGGATATGGATTGCCTCCCGCCCAGCCCCTCTTGTATGAGACGGTGGTGAGGACTTTTGAACAATTGTGGGGCACAGGAACGGAGGAGCAGGGGACGCATGGGGTTCTGCACTCATTGGTTACACTGGGTACGGCCGGGCACCAAATTAAGTGGTATTATACATCTTTGTTGGAGGCATCCCTGTCCCCGCTGTTAGATCTACGGGGGAAATGGGAGAGATGCCTTAGCAGAACACTCACTGACGCAGGGTGGGGGCGTGTATTAAGAACTCCCAAAAGAGTCTCCCGTAATTCACACCTTAAATATTTACAGTTTAATTATGACATATGACCCCACATCGCATATGGGTTGCATTTGATGGTGAGCCCAGGGAGTGCCCACAATGCCGACAAATGGATGCGGATTTTCTCCACATGACATGGAGCTGTACGATTATACAACCGTTTTGGGATGCAGTGGTGAAGAAAATTACCGACATGCTGAGCCGTGCATTGACTCAATCGATTGAGGTTTACCTCCTGGGGCAGTATCCGACTGCCTAAGCGCATGGTGGGGAGTCGATTTATCAACCTGGCCCTGGCCTTGGCTAAGAGGCAAATCGCGAGTACTTGGGAATCCGCGGCTGGACCACAGTTTGGGACTTGAGATTCGGAGGTCCTGCGCTGGGCGACGGCAGAGGGCAGGGCACTGCACAAGGAAGAACAGAAGGGCTTGCGTAGGCCTCCTATTGCAGAAGGTTGGAGGGAGGTATTATTCAACTGGGAACAACCGAGCTGCCCCAATTGCGAGGAGGAGGAGAGTGGGACAACCCCAACACAGAGGACCTAGTTGTGAGAATGTACAGTGAGGAGGCAGGGGAGCGACAACCTGATTTCTGACCTAGACCTGGGCTGACCCAGACCACTCGCTTTCCTCGAATAACGCTCATCTCTTGAGGAAGCTCTCTCTGGTTACTTATCCCCCCCTTCCCTTCCCTCCCCCCCCTTCCACTGTAGTTGTAGCTTATTGATACTATTCGTGAACAGGCCAGGCCCCGACAGCAGATGGGCGATTCCACTTGGCTGGGCCCGTGGTGGCGAGCGAAATTCCCCCCCACATGAAGTGTAGTAGTACTAGAGACGGTGCATATATGAGGACTGGTTTTGTTTTTGTTTTCTTACGTTCTAGTTTAATGCTTTCTCCTTGCAATGGCATAGGAACGTGGGCTACATCGGACTAGATCACAGTTAATTTGCCTCTCGTTGACAGGATTGGGCCCCAGGGATCGCAGATAGGAAAGACATGGGCACACTTAAAATGTAGGACTGGGTAGATTTGTAATATTTGCACCATGTGCCACATGTACCGAGTAAAATTCGTACCGATTGATTGCATTGATTGATTCACAGTTTATTTTTGTACTGCATGGAATACACTCTACTTAAGGCAAACTGCCCAAACAGATAGACATTATGTATATTATAATTGTTATATATCACATCTTACATTTATTCATGTGAAAGCTTTGTACATGATTAGAAATGCCAAAAAAAATAATATTTTTTTGTAATATGGGTGGAGCCAAAGCCCCTCTTCAGGTGCTCCTCACATATTAGTCTGGTGACAGTTTCGCTATCAAGCCAGACCATAATGAATGGTGGTAGAGTGTGAATTAATGAGTGGCCTCAATTGAATTTAGAAATTATTTGTGAATATTTTATTATTCAGGATTTTCTGTATCTTTAGTGTATTGTTTTGTGGTTCAAATCATTGAAAATGTTTCGGCTGGGGTCCACGGCTTCTAGTTATGACTCATTGGGTGTCCTTGGGTTCCACTAATGATTGAGTGGAGGTCAACGGAAGTCAAAGATTGAGAACCACTGCTGTTGCATATAGTTTAGAACGTTAGGTGCTTTCCTTGAGGTTCAGTGGTGTGCTCCAATCATGTCGCTACAGACTTGCAGCAATGTTATGCCTGAAAGTGATTAAATAACTGAGAGGTCAGATTCCAGGGTGCACCTACGCACCATTACAGCTTGTGAGCTGCATCGGATGGGTCAGGAGTAAAGGGACAGCCCAGTCTTTATTACTTTACAGAATTCTAGCCTTTTGCTTATTAAAATTCATGCTGGGAGTGTGTTGTCGTATTTTCTGAACAAAGGGGTGCTCAAAAGAGTCACCATTTGGATATAAGTTTCATACTTTTCTGATACATCTGCAGTTTGTTGCTGCATGGGAACATTTAAATGTAAGGGACAGACTGCAACCTAGAGTCTGCGGAGTAGAGTGAGCCTGCGTGGAAAGTGGCCCCTATTTTGGACTGAACATTTAGCTGTTCAATGCAGACAAACTTAACTAGCTAGCTTTACCAAACCTATTCAAACATCGTTTAGTAATTCAGCCCCATCTTTAATCTATGGGCTCTTAGGACCAAATAAACTAAGTAATTCAATGCAGATCCTGGACAGCTGGATCCATGCTAGATTTTACGTATGCCCAATTTAAGGCAAATCTAAAATGATCCTAACCTGTAGTTACCCTGAAGATCTGGCATGGATCAAACCAGCCTGAACCCACACTGTACCTCTGAGCTGATCCTACTGTTAATATAGCAATCAAAATATCTCTGGAGCTTGTGAATGAAGAATTATTATTATATATTGGAATAAAGTGCTAAATAAAAGAGTAAGGGAAAGGGAGAAAAAAGAAGCTGCAGTGTTACTGCCCACACTACTTATGTGCGTGAAAGTAGCTTACACTGCTGCTTACAATTGCCTAATGTGTGCGTGTGAAACAGGAGCTATTGATGCCTGAAACACCTCTATTCTGTTTGAGCTCAGCATGCTCTGCCGTGTGCGAGAGGAGCTGCCTTTTTATTTAAACCAAAGGCGTGTGTGGTTTTTAGGTCTGGCCTTTGAGACAGCTTTAGCTATCTTTCAAGACTGCTGTTTAAAGGAACAAATATAGTACATTAGACCCATATATATGAGTTTTTTTTGTTAGCTTTTTTCATTCATTGGTCGGTTCAGTTGTTCTTCACTCTTTGGTTACCCTACCGCAGCATACAGCAAGAGGGGAATTGGTCACCCTACTTCTGCTCTAAGCTCCCTCCCTTTGAGGGTCAGCATTTTCCCTCTGCACATCTGCCTAACAATTAGTTCTGTTTTGTTTTCTCAGACCACCTTTAATTTCGTTACATCTCCTATTATCAAAAAAAAAAAAATTTAATGTCGCGACTTCCTCTGCAACCCTCCCAGGCTCATAGCAGTCTTGTCGGCTGCTCTGGTCCACCCCTTTTCTCTGTGGCTCATAGCAATCCAGACAGTTTATCTGCCTCCGCTCCTCTTCTCTATGGCTTACGGCAGCCCGGTCAGCTTCTCTGCCCCACCCTTTTTTTGCTATTCTGTCCCACCCGGTTTTGCTGGTTACAAACATTATATGCTATGAAAATATTATTCACAATAACTGCTTGAATGTGCTTCAGCACACCAGTGTTTATATGTTTAGGCCAACTGTACTAAACTTCTGCTTCAACGTGCTTTGTAACACAAAAAATTCACATGTCTAGCTAGCGCTATACAAAACTTTTAAAATAAAATAAAATAAAACCACATTTTCTGTCTTAATAGGCCAGTGCCCTATCCATTACCATTTGGAAATGTATAAAATAAACTAAATCGATGGTCAATAGTTTTCTTAGTACAATAATAATTAGAATTTTTCATTTACAACTTCACAACGAGGAAGGCGTTGTTCCACAGATTCTACTGGTAAAGTAGAACGGTGCGCTAGGACAACAAGATTTGAGAATGTAAGGACTGAGCCTCTCTACAACGTCAGTAGCGGTCACCCGAACCTGGCTAGTTCACAGTGCCGCACCTGAACTCCGGACAGTGGAAACAAATCATCCCCTTTCGTTAGCCACTCATGCATGCCCGTAGTAAACATGAGAAAAACGAGAAGAAAGTTTACAATATATTTATTGAAACTATCGTAGTCTATTATGTAGCAAATGAGCTGCAATCACTAGGCAGATGCAACAAAACAAACTAATTAGCATAACGATGAGGGTGGTTAGGATAAACATCCCAACCACTGAAAAATGTATATCTGTCTAGGTCTACCCTTACTGTGTGAGCACAGGAATACATTTCTGATTTAGGACTGGCTTGAGATCCCATTTCTGGTGCATGTAGTTAGGTGGTCCGCATCATTAGTGTATACTGCCGCTATCCCAGAACAGTCCTCTCAGCTGGAATTCTCCGCTCTGTCCCCAAGAGGATGAACACAGTTTATATTATAAAAACTATGAGGCTGGAGATTAATCTGTGTGAGCGTGTTATGTTTAAAACATTAGGAGCTGTTGCTTAACGAGCAAAGAAAACAGTACACTATGTTGTTATGTATTCCCAGCAACCTTGTACAAAATGTGTAGACTAAATCCCAAGAAGAGTCCCTGAATATCAAACATGCACTGTGTACTCCCAGAATGATGTCGCAAAAACAAATGTATAATATGTGGCAATGCAGAGCAGAGGCAGCCTAAAACACCTATGACGCAAAACTAAAGGAGAACCAAGGTGGGCCCAGAAGGGAAAACATTACAGCTTATGCAGAGTGGGAGCCTTAGAGCAAAACATTTGTTGCACTAAACATTTGCAGCACTGAGTATTTTTTTTACTTTTCATTTTCTGCTAAATGTGTTTTCAGAAAAATTAAACAAAGCCATGCCTGCCAATGCCTGTTTATATTTTGATCAGTACTGCCACAATACTGCCCAATCCGGAATAATGGGGCAGCATGCGGCATGCACTGGTTACAGGCAGACAGGATAAATGAATACACAGTACACACAAGGAAAACAAAGGAGGCACTTGTGGGGTACACATGTACAAGAAGTCATGATAATTGCCAATGTAGATTGCCCAGGAGCAAGAGAGTATAACAGTGATGATGAATCAATCAATCAGGGGTTGGTAAAGCGCAACTACTCGCCCGTGAGAGTCTCAAGGCGCTGGGGGGAGTGGGGTGGCTCTGTAGTGTGCGGAGGTCATCTGAAGAGCCAGGTCTTGAGGTCCTTCCTGAACTGGGGCAATGTGGGAGATTGCCGGAGATGGATGGTTAGGGGGTTCCAGGCTTTCGCTGCGAGGTAAGCGAAGGACATTCCTCCCGTTCTAGTCCTGTTGATACAAGGGACGGAGGCCAGAGAGAACTGGGCTGATCGCAGGTGTCTTTTGGGTGCGTGGAAGAGTCGACTGTTCAGGTATGCGGGTCCGGTATTGTGAAGGGTTTGTATGCGTGGGTGAGGAGTTTGAAAGTCATTCTTCTTTCGACTGGAAGTCAGTGGAGATCGCGCCGCTGCTGGGTGATGTGCCTGCAAAGGGGGATGTTGAGGATCAGTCTGGCTGCGGCATTCTGGAGAGTTGGAGTTTCCAAAGGAGTTTCTTATTGATTCCAGTGCAGAGAGCATTGCCCTAGTCCAGTCTGCTGCTGATGATTGCTTGCAAGATGATTTTTATGGATTTGGTTGGGGTCCATCTGACAGTCTTGCTGAGCTTGCAGAGGGTGTTGAAGCAGGTCGAGGATAAATCGTTGATCTGGCAGTTCATTGTGAGCGATGAGTCTAGTATGATGCTGAGGTTTCGAGCATGATCCATCGGGTGGGTTGATTTCCAAGGACAGAGGGCCACCAGAAGTCGTTCCAGGCAGAGGGCGTGGAGCCAAGGATGAGGACTTCTGAGTAGAGTTTCAGGCATCTGTTCTTCATCCAAGTAGCGATGGCTTTCATCCCTTCTTGGAAGTTATGTTTGGTGATGTTGGGTTTGCTGGTGAGGGAGACGAGCAGCTGGGTTTCATTGACGTAAGAGACTATGTTGAGCTTGTGGATCCTGACGATGGTTGCGAGGGGGGCCATGTAGACATTGACGAGGGTGGGGCTGAGGTAGGAGCCTTGTGGCAATCCACAGCTGGTCTCTGTCAGTTCAGAGAGGTAAGGACGGTGTTTAACCCATTGAGTTCTGCCCGTGAGGAAGGAACGTGTCCAGTCGAGGGCATTGCCAAGGATGCTGGCGTCGTGGAGTCTAGTGGCTTGGGTGCGGTGGGAGACGGTGTTGAATGCCGCTGAAAGGTCCAAGAGGATGAGGGCTGCCGTTTTGCCCAGGTCAAGGAGGGAGCGTATGTCGTGGGTGGCAGCAAGTAGGGTGGTCTCGGTGCTGTGGTTGCTTCGAAATCCAGATTGGGAGATGTCCAGGATGTTGTTAGCTTCGATGAAGTTTGCTAGCTGGGAATTGACGGCCTAGTCGATGACCTTGGCTGCAAAGGGAAGCAGGGAGAAGGGCCTGACGTTCTTGAGGTCAGTTGGGTCCGTGGAGGGTTTCTTCAGGAGGGGGTTGACTTCGGCATCTTTCCAGCCATCGGGGAAGGTGGTGGTCTCGAAGGAGCAGTTGATTGTCAGAAGTAGTTTGGATGCAATGGCAGAGGCGGCTCTGTAGAAGAAGTGGTGTGGGCAGTGATTTGATGGTGCTCCGGAGTGGATGCTTTTCATGGTCTTAAAGGTGTCTTCTGTCATGCGCGGGATCCATTTAAGCACTGTCTGTGACATTGTATGATGGGGCATCTGGTGAGGTGGTCTTGGTTGTCAAAGTTGTCGTAGATCATCGTAATCTTGTGGTGAAAGAAGGTGCTGAGTCTGTTGCAGAGGTCTTGGGAGAGTGGGATGTTTGTTTCGCTGCAATGTTTGGCAAATTCCTTGATGATGGACAAGAGCTCTTTGGTGTTGTGTACGCTGGTAAGGCTTCTATCTTGGAGGGATTTCTTCTTTGAGGTGTTGATGGGATGGCTGCTTTGTAGGCGGTGCAGTTTTCCGGGGTTTTGTTGTTCCTTGTACGTGTTAGACCTGGCTTCTTTGGTGTGGTGTCCCTTGACTTTTTTGCCTTCTGACCTCCTGTTTTACGGACTTCATTTTTGCTGGCTTTAGAACTCTGAGCAATTTAACCACTGCTAACCAGTGCTAACGTGCATATGCTCTGTACCTAAAACATGGTAAGATTTGCGTATCCACAATTGGCATATTTAATTTACTTGCAAGTCCCTAGTAAAGTGCACCACATGAGCCTAGATCCTGTAAATTAAATGCTACTAGTAAGCCTGCAGCACTGATTGTGCCACCCACCTCAGTAGCCCTTTAAATATGTCTTGGGCCTGCCACTGCAGAGTCTCTGTGTGTACAGTTTTAAACTGCCATTTCGACCTGACAAGGTAACTTACTTGCCAGGCCCAAACCTTCCCTTTTATTACATATGAGTCACCCCTAAGGTAGGCCCAAGGCAGCTCTATAGGCAGGAAGCAGTGTATTAAAAGGTAGGACATATACTTTTGAGTTTTAGATGCCCTGGTAGTGCTAAATGCATCCTTCACTACTGCTAGCCTATCTCTCCCATGGGTTAATATTAGGATTTCCTTGAAACATATTTTAAATGTAATTTCCATTTGGGAAAAGATGGAGATCTGGAGTTTGGTGTCTCTGGAAACACTTTAAAATCACAAAGTATGGTGAAGTCAGATTCTAAAATGTAAGTCTGAAAACACCACTTTTAGAAAGTTGCCATTTTCTTACTTTAACCATCCGGTGCCTCTGCCGGTCTCTGAATACACGTCTGGGTGGGGTGACAATTGGACGTTGTGCATTCCCTACTGCTTCAAGCCTGGAAGTGAGAAGGACTAGATCTGCTCTCTACATCCTTGAGCCCAGGTTTCTTCAAGGGCTTGCCCCCTGTTCTTGAAGTCTCAGGGCAATCAAAGAATTCCTTAAACTCTGTTTCAGCTGCTGGACACTGCTATCTGTGAGTCCTCATATGCTTGAGGTGCTCCTTCAGTCCCGGGCCTCTGAAGTGGGTACTGAAGCTGTTTTGCTCCAAAACTGAAGAATCATCCCATCTGCATCGACACAGTGCCTGTCGGCGACGAGGAAGTGCTGATTTGAAGACATCCCAGTGCTGCTCGACAGCAACGCAGGACCTGCCTGCAACATTCTACGACGATGATGCGCCGATCCGAGGACCAGACTGCAATGCTCGACATAATAAGTGGGTAGATGTATCAACCCAACGGTGTGAATCAGAACTGACACATTGAGTCTTCGACGCAGACGCTTGCTCCATCCAAAGTACTTTTTAGCAGCCTCTGCGTGGGTCCTGTAGCCCATTTGCCATCATCGCGGTCGGCCTGAATTTGGATTTACTCCGGTCTACGTGACTTCAAGTAACCTTTTAGCGTGATTTACTTCTAAGCACCGTTTTTAAATGTAATCTTTAAACAATCCTATCTCAAGTTCTACTTATTGATTGTCATTTAGGTCTTGTTTTACTCAGATAAATATTCTCTATTTTTCTGGCATGGAGTCTTTTTGTGGTGGTTTCACTGTGTTACAGTAAAAAAGTGTTGCACAAATACTTTACACATTGCTTCTTAAGTTAAGCCAAGCAACCAGAGGGTGAGCACAGGTTAATTTAGGTTGTGGATTTGACTTACCCCGACTAGGATTGTAGTCCCTACTTCGACAGGGTGCAAATCTCTGCAAACTAGAGACCCAATTTCTAACAGAACAGTAAGTAGTAGATGGGCTTTGCGGCCCATGTATAGTCTAAGTAAACAAAATGCTTTGCAAGCGGCAGTGCATGCAATGTCTCAGGCAAGTCATGAAAGGCAAAAATGTTTAACATTTATTTGTAGGGTCTAGCCAAAGGTGAAATTTCTAGGAAGCTGTGAAGTTACTAGGAAACTATCCATGATTTACAGCTAAAGTAAATTATCAGCAATTTTAACAAGCAATGGCAAAACCAACAGTGGCGAGTGGCGACCTTATGACTTTGCAGATGCTCATTGCTAATGCTATTGCCTTAGGCAAAAGTGGGGAAAAAGGGGGAAATGATTACCTGTGCAGGATGACGCATGTGCCTGCATGTGCATATATGGGGTATCTTGGAATATCTTTTTCTTTTTTTACGCAATGAAAAACAAATTCCATGATGGCTGCGACTATATTTGTTTCTCCTCGTTTTTTTTCTCTTTCTAAGAGGAAAAAGCCTCAGAGGACTTTTTTTTGCAGGAAAGACTCCCTTTGTGCACTATCACAATCCTTGCTGTAATGCAGGAACCATTGTATCATCGTGCAAGGGCGCCTGCCTTGGCACTAGGCTGCACTCAGTGTGCCAGCGCAGATGGAGAGCAGGATTGTAAACTATCTTAATAGATATCCCTCTCCCTGTGACACAACACAGCAGGCTGACTTGCTGTGTTGCGTAACTTGTTAGTATATCTGCACCTCAACAATGTGAGTTATTGCAGCATTGTGACAGACTTGTTAAGCAGTTGTTTCTGACTTGAGAGATACATCTAGTAGAGATCTATAGGGATGTAGTCTTGCTCAAGACTTCAAACAGTTTTTTCTGACTCGGAAAGGACATCTAGTAATTAACTGCGGTAACTGTAGCTGTGTGAAAGACCAGACGGATTGGCTATGCCAATGCTGGTTTAAAAATGAAGCCTTCGCATTGACTAAAGAGAGCATATTTCTATATGTGATAGTGGCATTTACTTAGATTTGGTAAGTGTAATTAGAGCAGTTATTATAGTTTACCGTAAACTACTCGCTTTGCAATAGCATCTTCAGACCGTGGTCGTGCATTCAGGTTTTTTTAATCACATTTGTTGATCATACTTAAGAGCATGTTATTGGTCCATCCAGTTTTAGTTTTTGTGACATACAAACATTTCGTTTTTCATGAATTGCAATCATAACATTAAACTGGCATTAACAGCACCAGAATTGCAAGGTAGATTGGGACTTGATTATGCAAAACAGAATGCAGTACAGTGTACGAAAACATACACCTGCTGTGTGAGATACAGAGGTGTAGGAGTCCTAATGCACTTTTTTCGATTTGCTCTGTGCGAGCGCAAACATGACATTTAGAAGATTCTGCAGAATCCCTGTTGCTTTAACGTTAATGAAGCAGGATTTCTTTAGCGGATCCTTCCAAAGGCCTGGAAGCACGCAGAACTCTCCCTTCAATTATTTTAAAAATGCCAAACCCCTAAATAGCCAGGGAGTGCAATTAAACCGTACAGTCAAAATAAGAATCAGCCAGCGCTGGCCACTTCATTGCGCTTATTTTTCCTACTCGCAGGAGGGGGAAATCAGAAAACAACGAAGAAGAGTAACAATGATACCAAAGAATGGTAAACAATGGGCGGGTCTCAAGCCCATTACTGAACATAAGGGTCTTGCATGTGAGCGCACGTTCGCGCAGGCGAGACCTAAAAATCTGGTCCAAAGAGGGTCATCAACTCCTAACTGCTCCATATCTCTCTGGAGTGTTGAAAACAAGTGTGAAGTCCCATGGTTACAGTTCAGACTCCTTGCTGGATATCAGGAGGTGTATTTTTGGTTTATTCAGCACAGCATGGTCGAACTCCGGGCAGAACCTATGTATGTGTGCTACTCCCTTAACTATTTCTATACATAGGAATGAATAAGAAAGAGGCAAACGTGTAATCAACAAGTTATTAACTTGGACTGGCCTGGCGCGGAGAAATATACAATATTTTCTCCTGATGTTTCCCCTGCGCAGTCATCTCAGACTATTTCATCCTACCTTAGTGGGACTCACTCCACCTCCCCAAGATGGGTGAGCTTGCCCAGTACCATTCTCACTTATAACTCCACCACTAGCCAGAAACATTATTTGCCTTTGTAACACCCTGAGGCACAGAGCAGTGTAGCGGTCAGGTATGCAGCGCATGTCTTGGGACGTACAGGGCATGACCCTTAAAGCGGGGGAGGTTGCAAAGGTTGGTTGGGGTGTGCATAATGGTGTAGCAGGGGGATAAAACAAAGCCAAGGAGACTGCACAAAAGTGGCTGGAAAAAAAGAGCACTGGGTGGCCACTAGCGTTCAGCTTGGTGAAAGACATGCAGAATAACTGCTTCTTGCCTATTCTAATTCACCGAAAAGGGGCTTTCAAAATTATTTCAAAGTTACTCCTCAGACTAATGTTTACAGCTGGTGGAAGGGGCATATCATATTTTCCCATTACATTTGTTGGTGTAGCGTAAAAAGTACATGACAACATTGACAATGTCGGAGGACGGATTACTCTCCTGTCCATTGTTCAAAAAGTTTAATTCCGATGTGGAAGAATCACAAAATCTCAGAGTTTGCATTTAATTGGGTTATTTGTGTACAACACTCAATTTCTTCAGGAAGGCATTACGATTCTTTTGGTGTTATAGGGCAGTGCTAACATGAAACCTTCTCCATTTTCCAAAGGAAACAAAGTTATGCCGTTTAACAAATTTGAGACAAATTTCCAGATGGAGCACTTTTCCTTGGTTAATCTACAGCAGTAACTGCAAGTTACCACTCTTGTTTACACGTTTCTAAAAATGGTCCAATAAAGCATTTTTCACTTGTAGGGATCTCAAAGGAAGTTAAGGGATATTCTGAACGGTTTAGAGCTTGAGGAGGCTATTCACAAAGGTAAACATTAAACATGATTACATCTAAATATGTACCTCTACTCTGACACTTTGTAGTAAATGTACTACTTCAGGCTAGTCACAATTTACTAGTGTAAATTTAAAAAAGTGTAGACTTGCAGGTCTCCGCCCCCTAAAAGAGAGGAGGGGGGCTAACTTACAACTGTAAAGTTACTACTTGTATAGTTTCACAAATGGGCAGGGTTTTCGGCTACAGGTGTAGATTTATTCGTATAGAAAAATATAGGGAAAGTAAAAAAGTTTATTACACTTAAAAATAAATATGTTTATGAATATTAATGTAAATTAACTTTGATATATCTATTTTAAATATATGACAAAAAACTACAGTACTACAAACTTAAATGTAAATTACATTTAAAAATATTTAAAGAAATTCTTTAGAAAACAGAAGTAAAACGTCCATAATGATTTATTATGTATTATGTTATGAAGAATTAATTTTAATTTAAAAAAAGGAAAGTTACATTCACTGTAAATTTAAAAACATTTTTAAAATACATTATATATTATAATTACAATGATATATTTACAATAGCATAAATGAATTTAGTTAATCATTTTTTCCTGTGGAGTGATATTTTAAGTCCCTACGTCTGTTATTTTTGATGAAGGGTGTTGCAGGTGCTGCACTCAGTACAGGTCTAAGCCGAAATGCATTTACTACAATTATGGGTTCTTCCTGGCTGTAGTAAATTTAAAAGCACTGATTTTAATAGGAATTGGCTGAGACGTAGTGAGAGGGTGATTGTCCCTCCCTAGCAGGCCAGCAATCCCTCCTTAGTCTCCACCTCCCTAAAGTCCTCCCATTAATTTGTAAGTATTCCCCCTTTTTGCAGCCTTCCCCCGTCCCTTCCAAATTTACTACTAACACATAGAAACACCTGTGAGGAGATCTCCGCACAGAAAAGTTGTCAGAGGTGGAAGCAGAGACCTCAGCATTTTGTAGTATTAGTAAACAGACTACAAAACGCAGTTGGTGAATATGCCCCCTAGAATCTCGTTTGTCTAATCTACTGCAGTCCGTCTCTAGTATATACCAGATTCATTCCTAACAAAATGTTTTTTAATTCTCTGATCTGAATTCTAAGTTTATATGAAATACATGTTCTGGCAGGCTAACCAATACACAAACATAATTATCTTTCAGATTTTCTATCTCCTTTGTCCAGGTTCCCTCCTTTTAAACATAAGATTATAGTTTATATTATTTTGGAATAATTCTTAGTACGACACTGTAAATATAATCGCGTTAAGGTGCTTTCAATCGGTTTTGAAAGAGAGAATATTGCAATCAACACTGATGGTTGGTGTGTGTGTGTATATAAATAGATGGTAGTTATATTGTCTATTGCCCTTTTTAAGATAACCTTTTTTTCTAGTTCTGTTTTTTTGGGCACTTATGTGCACGGTGTGTGATAACAGCAGTTGCCTTTCGATTGATCCTTGTGGTACAGTGCATGAACCTGTACTTATTAATATCGCTTTATAAGGGACTTATGGACTAGCTATAGGTCTGTAGTGACATTTGTCTGTTTATGATTGGATTTACTGACAATCTTCCAATTGTTACATTACTTGACATAGTTAAATGATACCTAGAGGGAACTTGTGCCTGTTGATCAATTTCTGGAATCAGCCTTTGGATGGGATGGGGGGATTCGGTGAGATCAGAGATCTCAGGTGTCCAGATCAGATACGTGGGGCTGAACCGGTCTTGTTCCATTTTGTTGTGGGATGCAGTCTCAGATGCTTAACTTCTCCATTGCCTTTCTAATGGGAAATGCAAAAATTCATGAGTCAGAACAAAAAAAAAAAAAATCTGGGCCAGTCAGCAGCTCTTGCCTGACCTGGAATATCTTGTGAGGAGCATCTTGTTTAACTGGAATCCAGTTCAATAAATCAAGCTGAAACCAAATCAATCTGCAGAAGGAACTAATTACTAAACTTGGAACAATAGTTTTGAAGCTTGAGGCAATTCTAAAGTCACAGACTGTGCATTGTTCTGCCATCTAGTGCAGAAGGAATTCTTCTAAAAAAATAAAAACAAAGTTTTATTTGGGACACCGACGACAAGTGTAGTCCGGATGACGTCATCCATTTGCCCACAGTGCCTCATTAAGTGATTAACATCCTCAGACTACTGGCACGTGCTAAGTATCGGACACTTCACTGGAGCCAACAGTAAGAGACTGAACTCTGTTGCAAAGTATCAATCCATCAATATTTTCAACACTGCTGCTGGATGTAACAAATTATGAGCTGCAAAACTGTCTAAATTGAAGGGTAAAAGCTTTTTTAAAGGCAGACAATGCCATTATCTTCATTGAAATTCTGCACAAATTTGTCGCTCTCAGGAGAAGCACCCCTGCTGTCAAATTGCAAAAAATATATAATATATAGACTGCCATTACCAAGCACATTTCATTTAGAAGAAAAGATTGGATATTTAGCAATAACGAATTTCATGCCAAAAAGTGGAATACTGTTATAAATCCATCAAGGATGTCATTCTCATGGGAAGATAAGTAGCCGTGGAGAACATATGCATGTTCTCCCTGCAGACTGTTGCCAAAGCATTTGTCTCCTATTCCCCTCCTGGGCATCTCCAGACGGTCTACCTGTCCGACCAGGGAGAGGGTGGGACAGCACTTGACCTCATACATGCCTTGACAAAAAACAAGCTTTGACAAAGCCAATAGGTTTAAAGTTTGTCTGCCATGCGCAAGCCGTACAAACGTCAACCCTATATTGCAAACATGCTAACAAAACCAGCTAAAATAGATACTACAGAAAACAAAGCAGCCATTTTCCTCTGGCATTCATTTCTCAGTTGCTTTTGTCAGCATTCCCTCCCCAGTGCTACCTGGAAGTTTGCTGACTGATTTCAAATGCAAAATAGTTCCTAATGCCTTCCAATGGGGGTGGGAGGACAAATCCAAACAGCCACTAGAAAAACGTGGAGACTAAAACACTGCTGTGGGCTGTTCCAAGATGTGGGTGAAAATGTGTCAAGCCAATGTATGAAGATTCCGGAACAAGGGAAGCCAATAGCCGAAGGAGACTGACACAAAACACCTTCAAATAAATGTACAATATGCTATGTTTGCCATGAATGGTACAAGCGCTGTACACGTGAAGCCTTAAAATTATTGGGTGAAGGTGGTTGGATTGGGGTACACTGGAGTAGGGTAGAGTCTGGATCCACGTTAAAGGGCGTGGAAATAAAGGAATTTACATCAGCGCAAAAGAGTGGCACTAATATATGGCTCTGCTATGACTCTTCTGGGGTGGTAGGGAGTCACCACAGAGCCACTCAGCATGACCTAATAAAGTGCAGGAGCACTAATGTTAGAATTCTACAGATACAGTCAGGGTACTTGGGATATCTAAGGGAGAGGAATCTGCAGTTACAAGTAACCATCAGACGAAAATCACTAGACAACCGTTTGAAATACAAGCTGAAGGTGGTCATACTCTCCAGTTCATAAGTCCAAAAACCCTTAACCTTAAAAGGAGAGGAAATCTAACTCAATTCAATTCAATAGAGACTTTATTCGGTTATATTTCACATCATAAAAGTACACATATATGCAATATCATTAAAAACATTATTCATACTATTACAATAATTCATAGTCACACACAAAAAAATCATATTACACGTAGCCCATTGCCAATTAATTGATCCAGATACATGGTAAAGTGCAGAAGGTAAGTACAACATCATTGATCTAAGCAATTCCTTAATTTGACGGTTAATTTTAGAAATTCTTTAACCTGTAAAACACTATCGCTGTGCAAAAGCTGCAGATAAAAAAAGGCAGGTTTGATTTGGTTAAAATTAAGTTTCCTTAAAAGTGCAACAAGATAACGTTTGCGGGGGTATTCATAAAACCTACATAAAAACATAAAATGCAGCATATCCTGAATAGACTTCTCGTCGCAGCCACAGGCTGCTGTAACCTTATTAAAAATGTCTGACTTCGGTCGAATTAAAAGATGATGGAAGATGTCAAATCTAAACCTACTCAACAAGAATTTCTCATGAGAGGTGAAATTACTCATTAAATAAGGCTCCATGCCTTCACAGGTTTTTAACATCACATATTTCCTAATTCTTGGTTTCATAAGCTCCTCACTTTCCCTTTGAGCCAGCTTATCCTTATAGAAGGCTTGTTTGATTGCGGTTATATCCCCCTTTACAATTCCGCTAGGATTTTCTAACAAATTCAGGCGACCTAGCCTTGAAAAACAGTTTTTCAGATATTTTAACCAGGGGACACACATATATGTATCCTGAGATACAAGATCTCTTACAATCAGATGGGTAAGAGGTATGTCCTGATTTATCCACAGTTTCACCCAACAAGTCAGAGGCCTTATGGAAAAAATATCACTTAGATACTGGATTCCCAGTTCTTCATGTACTGGCAGGTTGGGTGTACTAGTGGGGACACAAAGTAGACGTTTTAGGAAATTGTTTTCAGCAACCTGCAACTTTTCTCCAGCCAGATATCCCCAAAGTTCGCTACCATATGCAGCTGTAGCAACAGATTTGGCATTGTAAAGCTTAATCATTGCATTAGTTGGCTTCTTACCCAGTTTTGACGCAAAGTTAAAAACAGAAGCATTGGCCCTTGTCAGTTCACCTTTCTTTTTGGCCAGGTGTGGACCCCAGTTAAGCTTGGTATCAAACAAGACACCAAGATATGAAAATGTTTCTGTGACTGGTATTGGGACATCATCCAATTTAAAAATAAAATTCTTTTTGGGTTTATGGCCAACATGCATTATGTATGATGTATGATTTGGAGTTGTTGACCAAAAGATTTCGATCAGACATAAAAGTGTTAAAAGCATTTAAAAGCGCCTGGAGTCCCTTCTCCGTTCTTGAGATTAAAACCGCATCATCTGCGCATAAAAGAACTGGAATACCCCGCCTGCCAACTCTAGGGCAGTCTGCCTGTACATTCTGTAGATAATCATCTAAATCGTTAATGTACAAATTAAAAAGGAAGGGGGCAAGAATGCAACCCTGACGCACTCCCTTCTTTATGTCAAAATTGCCCGTGGTGTCCCCATTTACAGAATATCTGACGTTAGCACTGGTGTTACTGTGCATATCCACCAGAAAGTCAACTATCCCTGAATCCACACCTTTCTCCCTCATGGACCTCCACAGCCCCCCCCCCCCCTGTTAACACAGTCGAAGGCTGAGGAAAGGTCCATGAAGGCAAGATGGACAGTTCCCCTCTGCACAATGGTATATTTGCTCAATACAAGGAAAAGGTTAAGGCACTGGGTTATGGTGGAGCGCCCCCCACAGAAACCATACTGGGAGATCGACATGATGTTATTTTCAGTCGCCCAGCATGTTATTCTCTGTAGTAGAATTCTCCCCATAATTTTGACCATGGAGTCAATTAATGAAATTTGCCGGTAGCGGTGAGGACTGCCCTTATCTCCTTTTTTAAAGACGGGAACAATCGTTGATAGTACCCAGGAGATAGGACAGCACACTTTGGCAGCTGCATTAAATACTGCAGCCAAGATGGGCGCCCAGAAGTGTGGATCAGACTTATACGCAGACTTAAACGCTCTGGATGCGACAGCCCCACTGTGCCCAGTAGGGATAAGAGGCCGAGACAAAAAGACTGCCCCCTGGTTTACGTCTGAGTTACAGAGCATCAAATCAGAGTGTAAAAAACTGGAGCGCAAATGGCGGTTAGATTTCTGTCCTCAAACTAAAACCAAATATAAGGAAGCATTGAGAAAATATAAAGTTAAACTTCGTAGAACGAAGGCTGTACATTATAAAACGCGCATTGAAGAGGCAGAGAACTCCCCCAGACAATTGTTTAAAATCTTTAAAGAAATCTCAGTTGTAGTAAATACTAGTACTCCGGACAACGATTCTGTTGAGGAATGTAATAGAATAGCAAGCTATTTTTCCGGGAAAGTCCAAGATATCTATGCCTCCTTTTCGGGCGGCATAATCTGTGGCAGAGACTTTGAGGAAAAAGTGGGAGTAAGCACAGTAGAGAACCATCTCAAAGTCTTCTCGGTGCCCCCCTCAGAGATACTAACGAACATCTGCCAGAGTATTAAATCTGGGTCCCCTCGAGACCCTGCACCTCCTCGGGTGCTGGGGGAAAGCATTGCGGTGCTGGAGCCTTATATCAGGCATGTACTTCAGGTTTCGTATGTATCCGGAACTTTCCCGGACAGTTGGAAGAAAGCAATAGTTCTTCCCATTAAAAAGAAACCAACTGTTAGCCTGGAGGTGCTCGAAAACCTTAGACCCATCTCTCTACTGCCGTATCTGGCCAAAGTAGCAGAGAAAGTGGCCAACATTCAACTAATGGCTCACTTGGAGAACAACAACCTCCTGCACCCCTCTCAATCTGGCTTTCGACCGGGTTTCTCCACGGAGACTGCCCTGCTGAGAGCAACAGAGACCCTACGGCAAGGGGCGGACTCCGGACATACCATGGCATTGATAATGCTTGACCTCAGTGCAGCGTTTGACACTGTAGCTCATTCAATCTTGCTACAGTGTCTAAACAAAGCAGGTATTACGGGGGCCGCACTAAACTGGCTGAAAGCATTTCTTACGGATCGGAGTTTCCAAGTCCAAAGGGGCTCCTTTAAATCGTCTGCCATTGCTCTAGAACAAGGGGTGCCTCAGGGCTCCTCCCTGAGCCCAAGCTTGTTTAATCTGTATATGGCCCCCTTAGCAGAAGTGGTACAAGCATATGGAGTGGAGTTAGTTTCTTACGCTGACGACACCCAACTGCTGATCTCCCTGTCACAAGCCCCTGAAACAGCAGCATCCAACTTCAAAGCTTGTATGCAGGCTTTGGCAGGGTGGATGAATTTGCACTGTCTAAAGCTCAATGGCTCTAAGACAGAGGTAATGGTGATCGGAGGAAGTAACTCAAGCTGGACAGTGGACTGGTGGCCCACATGTTTAGGTCCCACGCCCAATCCCTGTAAGGAGGCAAAAAACCTAGGAGTATGGGTTGATCCCAAACTTTCATGTGAGTGACATGTCAACCGCCTTGTGGGAAAGTGCTTTGGGATATTAAAAACCCTCAATCACACTCTGGACTTACTTCCATTGGAGGCCAGGCGCACCTTGACCCAAGCCTTGGTCACGTCCCGTATGGACTACGCAAATGTGCTGCTCTTAGGCACCACGGAAAAAAACATTGGGCGTTTGCAAGTTCTTCAGAATACTGCCGCCTGTCTGGTGCTGAGACTGCCTAAAAGAGCAGCCTCTAAACCTGCTCTCACGGCACTA
Organism: Lissotriton helveticus; assembly: GCF_964261635.1. Classification (NCBI taxonomy): domain Eukaryota; kingdom Metazoa; phylum Chordata; class Amphibia; order Caudata; family Salamandridae; genus Lissotriton; species Lissotriton helveticus. The sequence goes on from NC_136069.1 coordinate 222,799,874, forward strand.
CACTGGCTTCCAGTCCGTAAGAGAATAAAGCACTTTTAATTTGCCACAGGATTGTATGGCATAAAGCTCCATCTTATCTCTCTGACTTGGTGCACATTTATGAGCCAGCAAGAGTACTCCGCTCAGTAGGTACGGGTCTACTAAAAATCCCCCATGTTAAAAGAGCTAAACTGGGTGGACGTTCCTTCAGATTGCTAGCTGCCAGCAACTGGAACAAACTCCCGATCAGTCTCAGACGGGAGGGATCGGAAGCTAATTTTAGAAAACTGCTCAAAACCCACTTGTATAACATCTAATGTCTCACGGGGGGAACATGGAGATCACTGCGCCTAAACGTCCTTCCTTCTTCGCAGCGCGGGGACACGCCGTGAAGGCGTCACCAGGCGCTTTATAAATTTCTTTATTATTATTATTATATAAGTCTGGGGGGGTCCCATCAGGCCCTGGGGCTTTTCTAGCAGTAAGTCCTTCAATGGCCACCATGACTTCACCATTAGTAAACCTAATAGTACCTTCCCTAGCATCAAGCAATTTCTCAGTTGTAACAGGTAACCCAGAGGAGTATAATTGTTTGAAGTGCAGTTCCCACTCTTCCTTAGTAATACAGCAATCCAGACCATTACCTGGGTTTTCTGCCAGGAATGGTTTTTTAATTATTGTCCAAAATCTGGTGCTGGATTTTAAGGTAGAGGGATCAAGTAACTCATTCCATGCTTCTATTCTTAGCGTCTCCTTATGGGATTTAAGAATGGACTTATATTCTCTGCGGCACAGTTTGACATTTTCCTGCACTCTCGGAATAGCTGCCAGTGCTAGCCTGAGGTTACGAGCAGCTTTGGAGCAATCATGATTGAACCATCTTGGCCCGCATTTTTCCACACTCGTCTTTACTGGGACCAACATCCGTTCTGACACCTTCTCCGACAAATTTTGATAAGCAGTGAGAACCCGTCGTGGGTCTGCCCCCACCTGAATGCAGTTCACGATGTCCTCAGCACATATATCTGCAATGTTTTATACAATAAATCTGGAGTCACCATTGACCATTTAAGTCGCCGCCTCCCATCTGTGGTGTCCAGCCTCCCGGAGTTACATATCTGTTTTTCCTTAGTAAACCAAGGTCCCTTCAGAAGGATTGTTAAAGGATTATGGTCACTGAAATCGCTTGGAACAATATCAAACGAGTCCAGAAAAGGCAGCAGTGTCACCGACAACAGCATATGGTCAATAAAGGTGCCCCTCCCGTGCCCCTTGAAGGTAGGGGTATCAAAACATTTAAATGGGTCCCTGAGAGTCATGGCCAGGGAGAGATCCAAGTTATCAAGAAGAGCATTGCATAATTCCCCAGCCATTGTATGATCCAGGTGGAGTCCCTCCATACGGTCACATCTTAAGTCATTTATGCATTTGTGCAGTTGTGCAGGGGGTCTCCACACAAATGGACATTGAGATCCCCCACAATCATAAGATTATGATTAAAATCCTTTAGAGAGGAGGTGAGAAAAGCATGCAGGACAGATATGGGGTTAGATACTGTAGTGACATTTGCAGCATTATAAAAATTCACTAAACATACTCGGCAGTGTTCCCCGTTTAAAACCAAACCCATCATACTAGGATCATTTGCATCAATTCTACTGATTTTACAGGTAACAAGGATAGAAACAAAAATCACCAGTCCACCCTTGGGTCTGCCTCTTAATGATGGTGTGGCCGGGACGTAGAAGGCCTTGTACCCTTCTAAAAAAAGATCACATTCGACCAGCCATGTCTCTTGTAGGCAGATAACATTAAATTGCTTTATGTAATTGACCCAGTTTGTGTCTGCCATTTTTGCAGCCAACCCCGCAATATTCCACGAGACAACATTGCTACCACAATTTTTATCCTGTGAGTTCAGAATGGGTACCAATTCATCTGAGATTGAGATGCCCTGACCCACAGGGATCTCCTGTCAGTCGCACATATCCAGGCCAGATAAAAGGTCGTACCTATTCTGTGTGTTGATGTTAAACCCAGGCTTAGGTTGGCCCAAAAAATTCGGTCTGTTATGTGTGTTGGTAACGTTTCCAGGTCCTCTCGGATTAACAATATTATACTGAAAGCGGGTATCCATAACCTGAGTCTGAGTTTCAGCCACTGGGCTAAACAGCCTTTGTTGGGGGGGGTTATGACAGAGATGAGCATAGAAGTACCCCAGAGGTCGAACACAAATACTGCTCTCGTTATGTATCAGTGACGAAGCTCTTAAGAGAGCAGTGGCCACATGTTGGGGATGTTTGAAGTTCACAACAATGCAGTCACCGCTTCCCATTTTTTTCGATGGGCCCAGAAGTTCACCCTCCTAACTGCCACTATCTGGTCAGAATATGCAATTGGAAAGCCACAGTTTTTATTAAGCCATGACACTGTTTTATTTTTAAGTGAGGCATGAGACTCGTCATAGGGTGAGGCAGGATGTGTACCGCAAGGTGGAACATTAGTTAAAACTACCACAAATGGCGCACAGTCAGGTGGTAGGTTAAGATAGCGTTTACTCCTGTGCGACCTGCTATCTGTTCCCTGTCTTGAAACAGGGTTAGACTGAATCTGTGGATCCACTGTTAATTGGGTGGCTAGTGTGGTTACTTTTGATGGTACCCTACTCGCATTGGTAGGTACTGCCATCGCATTAGTGGAATTCTGCTGAGTTATCCCCCGCACCATCCCTGCCTGTCTGCCTTCCCCAGAGTTATCCCCTATTCCGGTAACTGCAGCCTGGTACGAAGATACCAGACCACCAAGCCTGGACACCTCAGCTGTTAAGGTGTCTATCTTAGTGGTTAAGGGTCTGATAGCCTCCTCTACCTTAGATTCCAAGTTAGACTCAAGGTTTTTTATAAGGGCAACCAGTTGTGCAATATTAGCATTTAAATTATTCTCCTTATTTCCAGTGAACACAAAGGGGTTATTAGGTGGGACATTAATAATAGCAGAATCTACAGCAGTAGTTTTTTTCTTCTGTTTCCCACCCCCTTTTGTCTGTGTTCTCCTACAGTTACGTACCGGCCTTATAGCTGGCGGAACTTCCTCCAAATCCTCACTAAATAAATCTTGGTGTTCTAAATGGACCTCAGCCCTTACCACAGTCGGGGTAGCCGGTTTTTCTCTAGCAGCAGCGATGACGCTGGCCTCTCCTTCAGCGACCATCGCTATCATAGGCGGCGTCTCAACCAGTGCTGTAGCTGGGGGCCCTTTCCCTAGAGATGCCCGATGTTTACTGTTGATCTGACTGACTTTTTTTACCATGTAATTATCAATAGTACTATGGCCCATAGCAGGTTCATCATTTTTAGCTTTAGACATCCTAGATAGACACAATACGTGTTTAAGTTGCAATGCGGCTATACACAAATGTTAAAAAGAAATAAAGTCTCACTTGTTACTTTTAAAATAAGGGGTTAGTTCGCGAAGACCAAGGTCTCTGGCCCAGCCCAATCTCTTCGGGCCTCTGAGGGCCATAGAGGGCCCGCCCTTTGCCCGGGCTTAGCCCGGCGCCCGCCCGCGCGCGTCCCGTGACGCGGAGGGATCGTCCTGTTCAAATAGCGCCTCCGGGCGCGCTGTGGCCGGAAGTGGGAAGTCGCCTCAAAGCTCCCTGGGAGCTGTAGTCTCGAGCCGCGAGGTGGAGTACGGCAGCGGCGAGACCACAGCGTCAGGAGCCCAGGAGCAACTCGAAAGCGTCCGCCTTGCAGGTAAGAGACCCTCCAACTGGTCTCTGTTTGTTTTTCCCCCCGCTCCACCGAGGGAGCGTCCTGTTCAAATAGCGCCTCCGGGCGCGCTGTGGCCGGAAGTGGGTAGTGGCCTCAAAGCTCCCTGGGAGCTGTAGTCTCGAGCCGCGAGGTGGAGTACGGCAGCGGCGAGACCACAGCGTCAGGAGCCCAGGAGCAACTCGAAAGCGTCCGCCTTGCAGGTAAGAGACCCTCCAACTGGTCTCTGTTCGTTTTTCCCCCCGCTCCACCGAGGGAGCGTCCTGTTCAAATAGCGCCTCAGGGCACGCTGTGGCCGGAAGTGGGAAGTGGCCTCAAAGCTCCCTGGGAGCTTTAGTCTCGAGCCGCGAGGTGGAGTACGGCAGCGGCGAGACCACAGCGTCAGGAGCCCAGGAGCAACTCGAAAGCGTCCGCCTTGCAGGTAAGAGACCCTCCAACTGGTCTCTGTTCGTTTTTCCCCACCTAACTCGTCATCTGCAACCAGACCATTCTTGACAGAATCAAGTCTGTCAATTCCGCAACATTCACGTGTGTAGACGAGACATAATAGCTCTACCTCTGTCCTTAAGCCAATTGCACCAACAATTTCCTAGCCAAGATCATTCCCTCTGTGGGCAACTTCACAAAAGTGATTTTTGAAAGGAGCATTTACCATGCAACATCTAGTGCCACTTTTGATGATGTAAATCCTTGTATGTCACTGGCTGGGGGGCTTGACGAATATAAATTAACTTGCATGAACATCAACAACCACACACCACATTTTTGCTGCTAGAATGTGTATGGTTCTTTAAAGGTGTAGTTGGCATTATTGCAGATAGGAGACTGTGTTTCAGGATCTAACTACACACTTGAACGTAGTTCCTTCTCTACCCTACACTCATTAGCTCCAAATGTTTCATCTCCAGAATGCATGACACACTACAAACATGGTTATTTCACATCTTCTTGGAACCCCCTGCATGATACTTGGGCTTTATCTGCATGCTGCTTTTTCCATCATCAATTTAGATGCCATTAGCAACCAGTGACAGTACTGCTGTCTAATGCCTGTTATTATAATAATAATCCACATTTGTAAAGCGCACAATCACCCGTTAGGGTCTCTAGGCGCTAGGGGCCGTCGGGAAGATTAAGCAAGCTATTGCCCAGAGTCACATGGTGCTGGGCTAACCTGTCGCCGGCGCTGGGGATCGAACCCTGATCCCCAGATTCCAGCGTCAGTCTCCCTGGCCGCGGCGCCACACCTCTCCCTCCCTTTAGTCATAAGATGCTGCACCAAATTCATCCCATCCTGATGAAAACACAGCTTTGTTTGTAAGGTTTGAAACGTATTGATTATCCTTTAGATAGAATGCCCAAAGTAACCTTTTTATACATTTAACTGCCTAAAAATGTACGGTTGGTGTCCTGTGCATATCACCTTTACAGCCCTTGTCTCCTGCTCTAAGTGTGTGTATGCTTTTCCTCTGAGCCTCACTTTAGGACAAGTTAAGAGATGCAGATAAACATGCCGCATGCCTTTAGAATTCACTCAGGGTGCTAAGCAATAACAGATGTATAAGTAGCTAGTTGAGAAAATTAACTGCAACTAGATCTACTCAAAAACAGAGTGTAAATATTTCCATCTCCCTACATATATTTGAACCGTTTTTAAAATCCTAAATTAAGTCAAGGTGAAAGCTGGCAGTATGAATATTACAATCTATGTCTGAGCCACTGTTTTGACATAATACTGTTGCAGACATATTTTGGAATCCACTCCATTTACTTGCATGGCAGAGTATCATCATTCTAGCTAAGATGTGATCCTTCACACAGATTTAACTGTTGCACCTTGGAACATTTGCTCAGTGATATTTTTGTGCTAAGCAATAAAAGAACAATCTACTTACCATCAGTAACGCTCTTACTGGTGAATACTCTAAATTCATCACCGTTCGAATATACCTGGTGCTAGGCTGGATCTAGAAAATTATCCCAGCAACAACTCCTGAGTGATGACAGGTGGCACCAGTTCTCGAGCTATCTCATACTAGCCTGACTGAAGAAGGGCTGCATAAAGGGATCATTTCTGCATGGCAACATTAGTTTCCTAACCCCTTGGGCACAGCCGGAATTTTGCCGCGGTGTGGCAAAATTCCACACATGCGCAGATCGGACGGCTCCCGGCCGTCCGACACACACGGGCACCGCGGTGTCGGACGGCCGGGGGCCGTCCAATGCATGCAAGGGGATAATCTTTCTCCATCCGCTCACCCGGACCCGGATCATCATAAACAAATTGCAGGCAACAGTGTGACAAAACCTACTGTGGGATATTATATTGTTCAGATGTACTTTACACAGACCAGAAAGGATGACGAGCAGTGAGGAATCTGTGATTAGATGAGAGTATCCACCAGAAAGAGCATTACTGAAGGCAAGTAACTTGTTTTTCTTATGGATACTCTAAATCTCACCTATCGAATAGATAGAATAGCAATACCTCCCAAATGTGAAGGATCTGGGGAACTGGGGAGAAAATGTAGCCTAACGGCGAGGGAGGTCGATCTAAAATCTGGGAAACCCGGTTCGAGTCTTGGCACGGACACTCAACATCCTGTGATTCTGGGCAAATCAATTAATCTACCCGTATGTGTTCTTGTGTACGCAACTGGTGCTCGTGCAAAGCGCTCTGATACCCAATACCTATGGGTGAAGTTTGTACTATATAAAACTCAAAAGAAAAACCACAGCGTTTCGCGGGACCAAGCTGGCAAAATTGCTCTCTCTACAGATCTGACAGTCAAAGCAGTAGTGTTTTGTGAAAGTACGCAGCGATGCCCACATCACAGCTTGACAGATATACAGAACAGATACTCTCTTTGCCAGAGCAGGTGCACCAGATTTGGACCTGGTGGAATAGGTTGCGGTCCTTTAGGGGGCTTTTTTTATGGCCAACGGATAACACCTTTATACAAAGTCCCTATGTGCGTTGATCTGCAATTCTCTGTCCCAACAAAAAACTGGTCGTCCACATGGTGGCCCCTTGTACGGGAAATATAAAAGCTCAGAGCTCTTTTAGGGTCAAGCTGATGAAGCCCTCTCCTCTTTTCAACACCACTTTTGGCAGAAAGACCAAGTACTTAGCACCAGGTTGCCAGGGAGGAAAGTGGAGAAGAGAGGTTTCACTGACTGTACCTGTAGTTCACTTATGTGATCACAGCAAGAAAGACCACTTTGATCGTAAAGGGCAGTAGGGAACAATTATGCATCTGCTCAAAACCTGTTCACATGAGGAATGTAAGGACCAAATTATGGTCACAATAGGGCATGCCAAAAGGTTTTGGAGGAATCCTTTAGAAAAAAAGTCACAAAAGGTTACTTGAAAAGGGAAGGCTACCTGGCAAACATAATTGCTGAAATGGCCAATACAACACGTATCTGTGCACCATGCAAGACCTCACAAACTAACAATACAGTAGAGGTTTTGGCCTGCAAAGGATGAAGGTTATAGCTCAACACCAGATCTTACATTCCCGCTAGTGTGCTAGAATGGATTTTTTTAAGGGACATCTGGATGCAAGGATGACATTCTCTACCTCAGACAGCAAAATTCAGCTTTCATCGCTTAATCGACGCACATGGAGATACAGATTGCAGAAGTTTGTGTTTAGGACCCTCCCTTGTTGCTGATACAGGGATCCCCCCTGAAGAGGTAGCAAGATTAGAAGGCAAATGTTCAGGCACTAAAAATCTGTGTACCACACACTCCTGGCCCAATCTGAAGCTATCGAAATTGCTTGCCTCCTGATTTGCTACAGAACTTCAGGCACGACAGGTAATGTCGGGAATGCGTACAGAATACCAGAGTTCCATCGCAGACAGAATCAATCTCCCAGTGACTCTACTGGAGTGTACAAATGTTTTGACACGGTTTGCGCTCAGGGCAGACTCCACTGTTCAAAGGTGACAATTTCCATCTTCAGATGGAAATGACGTTCATGGTGCATCAGCCAATGTCTGCTCAGCTCATACACTGTCAAGTGGCTGGCCAACAAAAAGATGTGCTGCTGGACCAGCCATCTCCAAAGGCTGAAAGCTTCCTGGCACAGGATCTAGGAGCCAACTCTGCCCTGCTTGTTGCACTACCATATGGCAGTTGTGTAGCCCATAAGGACCTACACCAGTGTGCTCTAATAGTTGGCAGGAAGGCTTACAGAGCCAGCTGGATTGCACAAAGCACCAACAGAATGATATGGAGCCAGCAATCTATTGGGAATGAAAGGTCTCTGCTTGCCACCTTTCCCAGATGACCCTCATCCCAGAGGTGACATGTCTAACAAAGGTGACGATCTAGCTGGAAAAGGTAGAGGGTGTTAAAGTAGCTCAAGTTGGTGTTCATCTGCTGCCAGAAATTATACAAAGCCGTCTCAGGCGAGATGTGAATAGAATCGGAGAGACATCCACTTTGATGGGCCCAAGAATGCTGAGGATACACCTCAAGGGCTATATATGCCATCTGGTGTATAGGAAAAGGAGTATGCCCGAGGATGGAATCCCAAGAAGCTTCAGAACCATCCTTACTGAGACTCAGAAATGAGCCCGAAACACAGGGATCATTTACTGAATGTGCCAGGCTCACTACTGAGGTGGAAAAGTTTTGAAAGTAAGTGTATCCAGGATAGCCAATATGAAGGGAACTCTCTGCACAGGGCTGAGGTGCAACTTCAGCTCACTGATTGAAAAATACTCAGGAAGTCAGGAAAGTGACCATCGTTAAGGGCTAGTCTGCAACAGACTATGGTGAGCCCACCTTGAGCAGCCAGTTCCCAAGCTAAGGAACACATATATCCTCCACCTCTGAAGATGAGCTATGGCCACTGCCACCACTTCTCTGTACACCCATGGCTGAAGTAAGGTAAGGCCAAAGGACAACACTTCAAATTGGATGTGTTCAGACCCCACTGGGAACCTCAATAGCATAAGTGAGAGTCCAAGAGGAGTATATGAAAATATTCATCCTGCGAGTTCAAGAAGACCATCCAGTCTCTCGGATCAGAGCAGAGATCATCTGCCAGGGGGAGCATGTTGAATTTGTTCTTTCTCATATGGGCTTTCAATGGCCGGTGATCCAGCATAGGCCGGAGGTCTCCATACTTGTTTTGCGCAAGGAAGTAGTACCCCATGCTCCTCTCTGAGCCCAACATTCATTCGATAGAACCCTTCGGTTGTAGAAGGTTGACGTCTGCATTAATATGGAGGCATGATCTTAAAACATTTGACCTGACGTGAGGTATATGAAGCGGGGAAGAAATGCAAGGTATGCAGGAGGCCCTTAGAATAAACTGAAAAAGTAATAAATCTTATGTGATGGATTTTCAGTCAGGAGAGGAAGCGTTGGATTCCGACTCCTACCCAGCTGACTTTGGGTTTGTGATGGCAAATAAAAGCAGCTCGGGTGACACTGCGGCAGGGGAGGAGTAAGCAGATGACTGCCCAGCTGGTGTAAACGGGTTTTACCACCTCCAAGTGCACATCCTGTACCTGAAAAAGGCTGGGGAGGTTGCTGCACCAGCTGAGACGGTTGACATTGCCCACATTCTAGCCTTCTGCAGTAACTCCCCCAGATTTTCTGTACTGCTAGTGGAATTGGCAATAATGCTTGCTGTGGTTACCCTATCCTTACAGCGCTGAGTCAGCTGTTTCTGCCAAATGCCTAGAGTCATCAAAGGTAAGCAGGGCCGGCTCTAGGCTCATGGTGGCCCTGTGCAGGGAGCGTAGGTGGGGGCCCCGGAAGAGGGGGTCCGGACGGGGCGGAGCTCAGGAAGGTGTTTTAATAATAATATGTCCAGAAAAGTCGTTAGATGATTGACCAGTACCTGCGGCTGCTCCTACCCTTCCGAATTCGTCTCAGAACGATACAATTTAGGAGGAGGAGGGCATTGTGACACACGACATGAGGGACTGGGCGCACAGAAAGCTGCAGTGCCAGGGCTATGACAGGGGCACCGGACCCCCACAACCCCCCAGAGAAATAATCGGTGGCTCTTTGCCCGGAAACAGTAATATCGATGCCATATCGAATATGGTGTCTTACGCTTGGCGGCTGGCTTTATGAACAAAATGTGTGAAAATAACGAGTGCTAAAATATGGATCTATGTCAGAATGACAACTTCATATGAAGACTATGACAAATAAATGAAATGGGAGCGTGGGAGAAAGGGACAGAAAAAAAAAAGAACTTGTGCGTTTTTGAGTGTGAGGCTGAGCGAGTGAGAGAGAGAGAAAAAGAGAGTGTGAGAGAGAGAGAGAGAAAAAGAGAGATAGAGAGAGGAAATGGGAAGATGAATGTAGACGAGGAGACGACGAGGAGCTCGTAATGTAGGCAGAGTTGCTAACCTAAATACATTCTGTTGCTTTTTTTGCTTTCTGTAATCTCATTCAGCAGACCTTGCAAGATTAGGCACACTGATGTCTCAGAACCTTGTCCTGCAAAAACTTCAAATAATTTGGTACCAGCATATATTTATCAGCTTTAAGAGGTCTGCACGTCATCACCATGGACGCTGTGCTTCCTTACACAAACTCAGCTTGAGAAATGCATTCAGTTATCCAAGAGCAGCTATTATAATCCACTTTCTGGAGTACAGGACACACTACACTAGTAACTTGATGCTGGACTTCCTTACTAGAGAAAGCACAAGACGCAACGTCCGCCATTTTGCATATCCTTAGGGAAGATTTTATATTGTCCCTGCATGAAATAAGGTCTGCAGTGGGTTTAGTTTCAGTTGAGAAAACGAGGTTGTTTTAAACGAAGAAATTAAGAAAAACGCGTATGTAGCTAAGGAAAGAGCTTCCAACAATAAAAATATCTGCATCTGAACTGATTGAAAGACTAAGGCAGTGCTTTCCAAACTTTTCATGTTGGTGACACACTTTGTAGACATGCATCATTTCGCGACACAGTAATTTCGTTTAACAAGCAAACTGGAGGTTAAATTTATTGCATTTTTAGACATGCATCATTTCGCGAAACAGTAATTCAGTTTTACCAGCTTAATTTAAGCAGCCTATAATATTTAGTTCAGTAGCCTCAATGCCCATAGTGATTGATAAAACATTACTTTAAAATTGTAAAACACGGTATGGTAAATATTAAAAAAGTTGTTTGTAACTTTGAAAAACACATTTAATAAAAATTCTTCTACAATCAAAAAGTCTCTTCGGAGTTTAAGTAGCTGGACTTTTGAAAAGGATAAATGTTATGTATAACTTTTGTCAACTTATACCAACTATATTTAAGTTAATGTACCTGCTGCTGAACTATGCAAGTGTACTGCTGGGATTAGGTTTGAATGTCTGCACCACTGAACTAGAAATATAACATCTTTTTTTAAAGTCTCCAAGAGACAATGTAGTTATCCAGCTACAACCCAGACTTGTAAATTATATACAAAGAGCACTGCATCCGGTCCAACCTTGCAAAGTTATTTTCCTAAAACCTACGGTTTCACTGTATTATGTCTACCTAGCAATAGCTAGCACATTTATTTTCCTCAAATCTATGGTTTCACTCTTTTATATTAGTGACTGATATCATGGAGTTATTAGCCTACCAGCAAGAACAACTACATATGTTTCAGACAATGGGGCAAGGTTCTGTCACCCGGGCATCCTTCAAGCTAAGTGTGCATGATGATTTGAGTTTTAATAGCAGACTAAACATTCAAGTATACCTTGGTGCGCTGGTGCTTGCAACAACAATAAAGTTCTGTCTCATATGCACGGAAATCAAGCATAGTAGAGTAAACTTTTTTTTAAACTAGCTAAAATAATGTTTTTTTCCAAATTAATGTCTAACATACTTTTTCTTATACTTAGCCTGTTTCCTTGCTTGCCTTCATTGTCTATCAGAAATACGTCCATTAGAAGATACCAGAACAGTAGTTATTCTGTCACTCCTCGTTCTTGTATTAATAAATGCCAGCAGCCCATTCCTGATCTTGCAGAAATATCCTATCAATCCAGTAGGTCTCGGGGAACGGTATTAAACCTCTGGCTGTGCCTGTAACCCAGAACGGGCCCAGAACCCCTGCCTGGCTGTGCCAGTAATGTCCCACTGGAGGGCAGAAGCCAGGCACCCCCATCCCCCAACACCACAAGGCACAATGCCGATTCGGGGGAACGGGCCTAGACCTCTAGCTGTGCCTGCGGCGTGACCGGACCACTGAACGGGCCCAGGCAGGGGTGTGCCCGTAATGGCAAAAGCTAACACAGCTCCATCCCCCATCGTAGCAGTATATTATTACTGACAGCCGAGCCTGTGGGAGAACAGCAGCGCGATGCTCCTGCTTGCTTTCCATCTTCTGCAGACCTAAAAGCCGTTGTCCTTGCTTTTAGAGTTCATGCTAATTATCGGGTGCCTTGCCTAAAATAATTCATTAACTTTGCCTTTGTTAAAGTAGTGTCACTTGCACACAAGTTCACAACCCCTCTTCATCCCCGAACGCATGCTGTACATGATCGCCATTCGCCTCATTGTCATACAAAAAAAAAAAATCCAGTTTGTTTTACATCAGCCTCAGACAAGGGCCTGCCAGCTGTCAGGGAAAATAAATTATTTCAGGTTTCTTTCCAGTTTATCCAATCTTAATTCTATTTGACTCTCACCGGCGTTATTTGAAGGGCCGGGACTAGTCGGACTCGGGGAAGTCGAGATAGTGCCGACTAGTAGTTGGACAGGTGTTCTCTGTCTGTGAATTCGATGATCGTGGCGACAGGACGAGTCTGACGTTTATTAATTGTTCTTTATGAGATTCTCTCAATCTCACACGATGACGATGAGTGACGACGCACCACCGCTCACTGATGCACTCTCCGTCCCTGGCGGAGCGTGACCTGACCACACTGACGCGTCACTGAGCGAGCGGCTAAGAGCTTAATAGTTGTGCGCACTGCGCACAGTGCGCGTGGGCTGTCCCAGGGCCGTCATCACGTCGTCATAGGGCTAAGATTGACGGCCCTGGGACCCAAACTGCTGCTGGCTGGCTGCCTCCTGGGCAAGCCAAGTGAAACCAAAAACGAAAGTTTACTAAACAACAACAACGCTCACGCGTCGCTGCCAAATGCCATTGCCCGGCGGAGGCCGCCAAATCCAGGGGGCCGCCAGTGATCCAGGTTCCGATCGATCCTCGTCCGTCGTCGTGGCGGCCCCTGGGGTTTGGCGGCCCTGTGCAGGTGCACAGTTTGCACATGCCTAGGGCCGGCCCTGAGGTAAGAAGGCCAGAAAATCCAGCTGCCTGCATCCAAACGCGCCATCTAAGCACTACCTGGTCCTGCTAGTGCAGCCTATGCAATCATTGTCCCGTTAAGTGCATGTTGGGACGGGAAGTCTCCTGCATGTCTCTGGAGAGAGTGCTTCCCCTGCCTTATGCTAATCTCCAGGCAAGTCACTCAAAAAGCTACTGTATAGTTTCTAGATCCCTACCTCAGTGAGCATGACAATCATACATGTCCACTGAGGGTCTCCCGGTTTACCTGGATTGAGACCCTAGAGCTTGGCTCTGAGGTCGAGGGGGCATGCCTAGTGCACCCCTATTTTTCAGAGAGTGGCTACTGCCCTCTCTATTATGGCTGTGGTAGACTGACAGTGGTGGCAGCAATAAATCTATAGTCAGGAGGGGTGAGTCCCTAGGCACCCTCCTGACCAAGTCTGTGCAGTTTGCCATGCCTGTGGGCCTGTTGCCGTTGTCTGGCTGATGTGTGTTTGAGAGCCCGTGGGTGTACAGGGGAAGAATGGTGATTTGAGCCAGTGTGAGGAATGCGAACTGTCCTGCTGGACATCCCAGCTCCCCCGTCCCCCTCCCTATTTCCTTGGGAAGGCCTGGTGGGCTGGGGGAGACCCTCAGCTCTTATCTGGGTTTAGCTGCACTAACTGTGTGGATAGGACCCTCCCTCACTTGTCAGGGCCTCCTGGGCTGGAGTTAATTAAAATTCCTCTCTAGAGGGTTGCGCAGCCTGATACCAGAACACGACCTGCTACATGCTTTACCCATGCATTGAACACGTGGTGGAATGGTCTGTGATTGGAGGTGTAAAAAGTAGCAGACCCTCGGATTGGATGAGCCTATCAATCAGAGGTGATAAAAGTCTGGCCTGAGTGGTCAGCTGTTGTTCAAGACTGGTCTATGACTGTCGAGTGGCCACACCATAGCCCTCGGACAGTTACCAGCCGCGACCCCGCGGTGTGAAGACAGAGATAAGACTCTGTTCACTGCGGTCTGGAAACAAGGCAACATTACAGACCAGCTGTTTGTGAGGCTTGGATGAGCGTTCGCTTTGGACCAAGGAAATTACAGACAGCTGCCCAGTGTGGGAAGGAAGCTTGCAGCACATCACCCAGTGTGGAGAGGAAGCTTACAGCACATCACAGAGGCTGGTGGAAAGAAGCTTGCAGCACATGACGAGAGCCAGAGAGGAGGATGCTTGATTCTAGTCCTTGAAGGTGAGATCAAATCCCCTCTAGGCTCCTCCCTTGCGCTGTGGGAGCCTGTACAAGCAGTAACTGGGAAGAGAGGCCAGTGAAGCAGACCCCCACCTTTCTTTGTGTGATCACTGAGGGTATCAGGGTGAACTGGCACTCTGCCCAGCCACTACCCTTCTTCAGCTAGCCAGTGGCTACTGGACTAGTGGGACTCCAGTAAACTGTGCCAAGACATCCGGCACCTCTGATCAGATCCCTGACACCTCTAGAGCAGTGTCCTCACTCACAATGGGAGGGCACTTATGTTGCTTTGGGTGGGGGGTTATGGGCCTGATCACGACCATTTGACTTTGCATCATATGCTGAAACTATATCCTTTCAATACAAAGTTTGGTATCAAGGCTCTAGTGAATGAGAACAGCCCTGTGTAACATGATCTGTAATATGCAATGCTTACTGTGTGTTTTCATGTTAACTGTGTTTTTATAGTGCTTGGCGTCTAGGCGCTATAATACTGTTCGGGGTCAGAACTCTGCCCCAGAGGGTTGTAGAGACTTCTGGTTTTCACTGTTTATCCTAGTTTTATGTGTAGAATAATTATCTTATGTGTATTAAAGTACTTTTCTTTTATAAAAAGTAAAGCACTGACTGGACATTGAGTTTATCAGCTGGTGGTACGGTTTACACTGTAATCTGAATGTCTAACCCCACCTCACCTCCTTGAGTAAGCCTTGGACTGCTCTGTCTCGCTACCCTGAGAGAGTCAAGTGCTGGAGAGGAGTACTTGGTTATCCAGTTTTGGGTCCTTTAGTACTGAGGCCCCAGGACATCAGTGAGGGAACACTCCAGTTGATGCGATTGGAGCGCAGTTACGCCTGAGTGCCCGGGTGCCCAGGAAGCCGGGTCTAACAGTGCACACAACATATTCTGCTGCGTCCTGACTCTTATAAAGGCCTGGCACAGGCCGATGTTGGTTTTGGGTCAGAGACCGATGTCGATATTGGAACCAGCACAGTTGACAGCGGCACTGGCATGGAAGGCACTGGAGTGGACCCTGTAGCCAGAGTGGAAACCTCTGCCTGCATCTATTCTGGCATGCAAGCAGGTCTTGAGCAGTTAGCTGGCATAATGGGAGGGCCGGCCAGCAGAATTCCAACTGAAGGCCCCAGTTTGGTCTATGGGGCCCAAAGGGGCACAAGAGGGACCAGGCAGCATCTAAAAGACCTGCAGCATGTCCACTTTGAGTATGGCCCTGGGAATTCGGGGCGCATCGGATTGGATTCAGAAGACGCTGGAGTCAAGGAGCAGGGCTCTGGATTTGTGTGGAAGGGCACCGAAAGACAGAAACTTAAGTCAACTAACATATATGAAGGCCCGCTCGGTCACTTCCAGGGCAGTACATGATTATCACGGAGCCACACAATGTAGCACCGACAAGAACACTAGTTACAGTAGTAAGGACATGTCAGATATTGAATACAATGTAAAAATCACAAACTGATGCTACTAGGTTTCCTAAACTATGCCCTACAATTTTAACAGCAGTTAATCAGAACATAAAAAAACGTTAAATAGTCTGAAAACTCAGACCAAATAATGTTAATAGCTTTCGCTGAGTCTTACAGCGTGAACAAAAAACATTTTCTGAACAAGTTATACATTATTTTCCAATTGTCATTCTTTTACATACCTTTTAGAAGTATGAAAGGATCAAGCACGCCTTGTGTTTCTCCCTGAAAATACAGAATGTGAATATTAGATCTCAATTAGACACATTTCTTGAAGAAGGTTCTCAATGAAATGAATAACAATGTGATTCCTGCCAGTCTTGTTTCATCGGTGTCTTATATATTAATAAGAAGTGCAACTTTTGAACAACTCATTGATGCATTTTTTTTTTTACATTAAAATGTCTTGTTCACAATGTTAAATGACAACACAAAGTGCAAGTTGCATAAGACATGTCATATTAGAGAATACATCCTTGTAAGCCAATAGAGTTCCTTGCTAAACAGTGCACAGTTTTATGAACGTCCACCACAAAAGTGAAAGAATGAGAAGGAGACAAGGGAAGAAAAACATGCGGAGAGTAATTGAGATATAAAACATAATATTAGTGTGACTTGGATAGAAGTGAGTTTCGGAGGAAACAAAATAAAGTAGGTGGGCAGAGCAGAAGTGGCTGAGAGAGGAAGGAAACAGAGGTGGTGAATAGCAAAAATATGTTTTTCTTTAACGATGATAAAGTGGGTACATATATAGGCACGGATTTGAAATCCCACAAATGTATGCAGATGGGATGGTTTTAGCAGAGGGGAGAGAAATATCAGAAAAAATAACCTCATCAAGCAGGGATGGGGACATGATGTAGAATAATGTGACTATTAAGGCAATTGGCTTTGGTGGTTTCGGACAACACAGGCAGGTATTTAGCATGCTCACTAAAGGATTTCTAAAGAATGGAAGTCCAAAAGACCATCCCTTGACTGAATTCCGAATTCCTAGACCCCCCCAAAAGTCGACCAAATTGTTATTCCTCTCTTAATGCATCTTGTGGCAAACTCTTCAATAAACTTTTGAGGACATAAGACCAGGTTGTTCTTCACTTACAGACTTTTTACCAAATCAGCCTTGGAGGACAAGTTCAGACTGAATCCTTGATGTCCCTATGGGTCACATCCACCTTTATATCCAGAAACGCTGGTGTCGCCAAAGCCAACACCGAGTTATATAAATACTTAAGGACTGTAAATAGGGGGGGTGGGGGGTAGAAAGTACTCAAGATCTCGGATGACAGAAAGGGTATAGAGCAAGTTTGATGAAAATCTCACGTCAACCAGACTGCAATCCTTGTTTTGTGCTACAGACTAAGTTTGCTATGATTGTGTAAATGACGACAAAGCAGAAGAAAAGATTGTAAAAGGTACACTGGGAAATAGCTAAAAAATGTTTGTACATTCTCAACACTGGTGTTTTAAATATATGTTACAAAAGACCCATGGACAACGCAGTACACTAATGTGCAGAATCTCCTTGGAAAGAGATCCTAACCACAGCACCAGTCTGTCGTCTCAGCAGAATCGCGCACCATGATCCTCTGAAAGTGGGTCCACCATTCCCTCACAGTTCCCACTTCCTCGAACACCTAGGAAATGCTCTTATGGAACAGCCTCACCACTACTGACATACAAAGTCCCTGCCTACTGCACTCCTAGAGGGGTCAGCAGGTAAGTCTGCTAGCCAGCCATCAGTTGCACCAATATTTGTTTCAAGATTACAATAGTTATTGCTTTATCTTATTCTGTCTAAATTGGTAAAACGTTTTCCCATTGATCATTATCTGTCAAAACGTGGACATGCTTTAAAGATGCAACCCTGGAATTTACTTAACCGATGCAGTCCCTTTCTGCGAACCTTTAGGCAATGGTTTGCAGCACTGAGGATCAGCCTTCTCGGTTTGTTTGGCTGCAAAGTTTGTCAGGCACCCTTAGCACAAACACTCCCACCAAGGTCTTATCAGACTGAATACCTTTTAACAACCATATATTTTTTGAAGGCAGCAAGTTACCTTTTCCACTTTGTTTAACTATGTACCGTAGCAGTGGAAAGGAGGTAGTAGGAGGACTGACCGCAAGGACTATAATGGAATAAAATGTTTCACTCCAACTGATGCACTTAGAGGAGTTCCATGCCTACATTTCCCCTTAGTTTATGGAGGATACAGGATTCACATAACTCAACAATAGAGCATGGTCTGCCAGCCATGATGTCGCCTTGGTTGCTCCCGGTTAGCACAGTATGGTCATGATTTGGGCCATCTGCAGCACTTGGGTGTCCGACAAGCTCATATAAAGAAAACTTCTTATTTCTATGTTGTAAAAGTCCTGTGATCCTTCTCTCTAAGTAGAGCAGCAGAGTGAAAGAATACTATGGGTTTATGCATTTCTCGGTGCAAACTATAATGCATCTGCTTGAATGAGAGTGAAACGAATGTCAGACCATCCCTTTACTCTACTCTAGGTGTGAATGGAAGGCTTTTTCAGAACTCAAATCGGTCATTTCCCTGCAACTGTAAATATTAAGCCACTTTCTGGCCTGGAACGGACAGCACTTTATGAATCTAATACTTACAGACTACAGCACGAAAAAGAGGTCTGATCAGTTCTTTAAGTAGATTAGTTAGTTTTACCTGAAGTGCTCTCTGCCTAAAATGGAAAGCCCTCTCCGGCAGCCCTTCCTTTGCTATGAAGCATACAATTGAAAATGTAAACAATAATTAATTTTAGCACCTGCGGTAGCAGTTACTTTACCTTGTAGAACTGTAAATGCAGGCATTACTATGGCCCAAATAACTGCTGCTCATTTGATTACTCTTTGTAAAACACACACCGAGAATGCATTAGTAAGGTGAACTATTTTGCCAGTACTGTACCATGCAAACAAGGAAAGTCGCACGATGACCCGGGTACCATGTGGTTGCTCTACTTATTCAAGTCCTTCGGAACCCTGGGTAAGGTAAGACACCGAAAGACTCCTCTAGCTCATGGAAAGGTGGTGGGACTGTACTTGGGGCAGGTATGGATACCCAACACACCTACCGTAGGTCTTCAATAATGCGTCTACTATCTGGCGTCTATAAGCAGCGGGTCAACATAGGACAGAATCTACAACTTGCTGAACTGCTATGGAAAACAAGATCGAGTCCACTTCATAATTGGTGCTATTTAAGAGTGCTTGCATACTTAAGAAAAGTAATGAATTTATACTTTTAATAATATGCAATTTGCTTAATTTATTTATTTTATAAATAGCAAGATTTGTCAAAGTTTTCCATGTCAAGTGACTACGTTGATGTTTCCACCCTCTGAGTTTATGCAGAATAGTAGTGGAATTTAGCAGCTTAATGCTAAGCTCCAGGAAGCGCCAGTATTTCTGTAGGGACTAGGAGTTCTCGTCTTATGGAAGTACTAAGTGGCGATAAGATCAGAAACTCTAATGTAGACTGCTCGTGTCCTGTTACTGCTACGTAAAAAAACAGTAATTTCCGCAATTTGAGACGAAACCACACATGTGACAGACAATGCTTGAAACAATCACGCCACCCATCAGAGGCACAACGTTCTTACTGGATGTCAAACATGACAACAGGACAAAAGGCTGACTAACAGCTTTTCAGGCGACTTCACTCACAGCATCCAAAGCTACCAATCACCTGCCTCCCACACTTAACATCTATATCTGGAGATCTGAAGAAAAAACAGTACATGGGTAAGAATTATCCCTTGCTCTTGGAGAGAAATACAAATAAAAAACACAAGTAATGCTTTCAGAGTTAACGTTGATTAAAATAAGCAAAACGTACTGGTAATGCCAAGAGGTCTCGCTTTTCCACGGTATTAACTGACCCTTACCCTTTGCCAATTCTTTTTTGCTGATACTGGTCTGCACTGACAAAAAAAAATGCTTGTCTGCTGATGCAGAACAGAATTGTAAAAAAAATACTTTAAAAAAACACGCTGATGTATAGACGGGCATGCATCCTCACGCATGTGTACATATTGATCATGATGCTATGGGATGCATGCATGCGCATAGGTCATATTATGGCAGCCATGTTTTTGTTTTAATATGCAGTATCAAGATGGTGGGCACCAATTTTCGTGGAGTGGAAGCTAAAATTGGAGTGGTCCGGCCACAAATTGCTGCTGCTCAGTCCTCCAAACTCCAAGAAAGGAAAAAAAATCCAAGACTGGGAAGGGGGAGCAACGGTGGAGTGAGGGGAGTGAGCAGAAGGAATGAGGGGACGCACTGCAGAAGCTGGTTGGGGGGTTATAAATTTAAAAAACAAAACAAGCCGAACAGGGAGGGGCGAGGGAAGAACTGGTCAATGTGGAGCGAGGGGGAAGCAATACATTTCTCACTTGCCACCAACTCGTCCCCCACTTCTTGTTCATGAACTAGAATTGCTGAGCATGTAGCAATATTCCCATGCTCTGGATAGGCAGCATTATCTCATCTTGGGCTTTGTAAACCCCTCCATTGAGTAATATATTGCATTGGCCCTTATGTGAAACTTCTTATAGCATTTTGTGCAACTAGTGTCTAGTTTCTCCTGGTATTTCTGACCAGGAGAAACTAGACAGTTCTGAATTCCTTTGTTCTTCTTTACTACACTATATTTATTATTCTTAGGTCTCTGAAATGACTTACAAAGAAAAGAGCTGACTGGACCATCGGGTATTAACAGGTATCTTACTGTCCTAGAGTATTCGGAGTGTCATCTACATCACCTCCTTGAGTAAGCCTTGAACTACTCCTGTTTTCAACTCAGAGATTAATACACCCAGGAAGTAAGTTATTATGCAGTCAGAAGTCCAAGAGTACAGTGATCCCAGGACCACATCAACTAAACTACTATTACAACTGGAGCAAGTACCTCTGACCCATATTAACAACTCTCACAGAGGGGTCAACACTAGCTATAGCCCCACAAGCCGTGAATCAATCACCTAGGGCAGAGAAGTGCTCCCTCCTAGAGAAACAGTAAGCACAAGCAGTTAAGATAATTTGAGGAGCCCGGCATAAGTGATACCTTAAGACTCATTTACCCGTTTATTGCACATATCTATTTTAGGAGGCGTGTTTCTTTGTAAAGAATATTTCACCATGATGAAGGTCAATCGGTTATACTTTAATGCATCTGAGACAATGTAAAAGTTATAAAAGTTCCATCCCATGTCCAACTTAAAATGACAGTGCAATCAAAGGGGAAGCGAGACACCTCTCAACCTCACAGTTCAAGAAGTAACTGCAATCCAGGTCATTTAATTCAAAAGGATAGAAATATAAAGAAGAAGTTCCCCCCCAAAAGCCTACCCCAAGAGGTTTCCGCCGGTGTAGTTAGTAGCATTCTTATGCCCTTAAATTGAAAGGCCAACAAATATACATTTATATCTGGGAGTCCCATGCCCCCTTTCAAGAGCTTCCTTCTCAGTTTCTTCCAAGAGAGCCTGGCTCTTTTCTGCCCCCTAATAAAGCTACCTATCTTCCCCTGGATCTTATTGATGCATTCCTGCAGAAAGGTAAGAGGGACCGCCCCAAAAAGAAAGGTCAATTTAGGTAGAACCAACATCTTCACCAGGTTGACCCTCCTGTAGATCGATAAAGGGAGGTTTTTCCACCTGGCGAAGAGAAAGTCTACATCATTTTCAACCTTTTTCCAGTTGATGAACAGTATTTTATTTAAGTCCTTTACAATCTTTATCCCCAAGTATTTAAACTCCTTACTTTCTGGACCTTGACTATACACCGAATTCCAACACATAATCTCAGTTTTATCAGAGTTTGCCATATACCCTGAAATGGCGCCGAACTCCGCCAACAGAATTCCTAAATGCGGGATAGAGATGTCGGGATTTGCAGTATAGATTATGACATCGTCTGCATATAGGGCAATTTAGGATTGGTAATCTCCTGACTTAAAAGGACTTATGTTATTATCCTGCCTAATTGCCTGCGCAAGGGGCTCAATATAGATATTGAACAAGAGGGGGGACGGGGGCACCCCTGTCTCGTCCCTCTTTGAATTTCGAAACTAGAAGTCAAGGAGCCATTTAATAGAATCTTCGCCGATGCTCCCTGGTAGCTATTCTTTAAGGTCTGAACAAAAGTCTGACACATACCCATTCCCTCCAACACTGCCCATAGATATTTCCAGCACACTCGATCGAAAGCTTTAGCAGCATCTAAAGCCACTACCGTCAAGGGGTCCCCTCTGTTTAAGCAGGGAGTTTGGGCGATAAGAGCCAGGTAACAGAGGGTCCATCCCTGGCTTCATTAGCAAAACTATCGTAGCCTCCTTCCATGAGCTAGGGACCTTCCCTGCTGGGCTGTAGATCATCGTGAATAAACTGTGGAGCACCGGTAAAAGATAGTCGAGCAAGATTTTATAGATTTCGCTGGGAAGGGCATCAAGACCCGCATCCTTCTTAGTTTTGGCCCTTTTTATTTGCTACGTAATCTCCTCCATTGAGATAGGTGAGTCTGAAAGATCTCTGGTTGCATCCGTGATGACTGGAATAGTTTTATCTTTCAACCACGAGCCTATAACTAAGTTTGAGCAACCGGTACTTTTTGACTAATGATTGTACCTGCCCTCGGGATAAAGAGGAAGGCCATGGTTGGCTAGGCAAAGGCAGTCAGTCGAGAGGCGCCCAGTTTGAATACATATCGACTTGTTAAGATCTGCCGGAGTCTGAGGTGAGATGAGGACAAAAAAATATATATATATAAGGAAGAGATTTAGGGTAAGAGGGTACAGCTATCCAGAAGCACACGTTTATTGTGATTGCCCTTTTTTGTTTAACAAAAGTAATTTGAAATTTTCCAATATTTATTTCTCAAGAGTAATTTCTTTACCTAATAAATATGCAATCTGTGGATTACACAGATAGTTTACCCTTATCTCCCAATTTAGGGAAGATGCATGATCAATATGTTTTTGCATACACCTATAAAGAGGTATCTTTTTCTCAGAGACATTAGGAGTGGTTCTCTTAATTCCTCATCAGTCTTCAGCTTCAAAACTATGTTCGACAGGAGAAGAGCGATCTCCAACCTCCCCCTGTACCCTTTGAATGGTTCCTTAGCACTTCTACCTTCCAAAACAGTAGCTCTGACTGAATCTTGCACAACCAGATCTTATCAAGTAGTCGCTCTCCAGCTCTACCAGACAGGTGATGCAGGCAGCGGCCTCATGCCTCCAGTCATCCAAGTGACTCTGATTTTCCCAGCAGCTTCAGCAGCCCTCGTGGTCCACTATGGAGCTGTGTTAAAGCCAATAGAAGAGCTAGGCCCAACTTTATGAAAGACCCTCCTTGATTCCAAGACGGAACTGTTCTCCCTCTCCTTTCCACACCATTTTTGGGAGTATTCATCATAGTGATCATGTTATTCGGACCTCCTTATAAGACCAGCTACCCCGTGAACCCGGCTAGAACTGAGGTTGATGAAAACGGTCTCAAGTGGCGATCACCAGAGACCATGAAGATTCCTGGCACTGGGTAGTTCAGCCTCCCACCAAGTTGCACGGCACAAACCAGTGGCCCTCATAGGAGGTGGCAAGAACAAGGCTGGTAGAGCAGGACTATCTAATGATTTTTGCCCTAGGTCACCATTATGACCAGCTCGGTAATATATTTTTCGTTACTTTCTCTATATCTTAGGAGACATCAAGGTGTGTCCTGAAAAAAAATTTACTTAATCATCTTTTGTGTTCCGAATAATCGGTGATACAGTGCAAGTAATAGCTCGCCTTTCGCAACGGCATTCAATACTGCATCTTTGTCGTTTCTAAGCACTGTAAACTTGGTGGCATTCAATATACCAACATTAGGAAAATGCAATGCGGAGTTGACCTAGACGAGATTTGATCCCATAACATTACACATCACATTATGGCACAATATATCACCGTCAGTAGTGATTTTCCCTAAAGAAGCCTCACTATTGATGCTGCCTGGTCACAAAGGAGAGGGCTTGCAATGTGAAAAACACATCCTTATTTTTCTGAATTTACACTACAAGGTGATCTGCAATTATAGCAAACTAATGCCTTTCGTTTTAAGTAGAAGATACTTCTAATTTATTCCTAATAAACACAACACATTAGGAGCAAAAATGTACTTTTCATTCCCCAAGAAATCGTTTCATTGCCAACTTCCAAAAGTAGATTAAAATACCAAAATCAGAACTTCGGCTTCCCAGGATAGAAACAACCTCCCGGAGGCATGCATGGAAAGTCCTTTCGAGAACAGTGAGTGTCCATTGAAGGACATAGACCTCATAAGATTACTCTCTTCCACAGTGTTAAAAACAATGTCTACATTTTGCTATCTACAGGTTGGTTCTTAAATGGGTTTGGCACTGCCTCCCACACAGCAAAGCACAGAAAAGCACAAGAGCGCATTTGAAAGGGAGTCAAGGTTCAGAGTGATTTTCGATGGATTTGAACCTGGGGGAAAAGATTATACCGAATGTGGCCTTATATAACTGGTTTTATCATTACTAGCACGTGCAATTTTAACACTTTAAATTGATAGCTAGGAGCTTCCGTGACAACACACTTATGTGTGTAAGGCTTTGTATCTGCACTTTCAGATGAGAAGTGTGGACCATGTGGCTGTCCTCTCTCTCTTCTTTCAGTCGCATTCATAATTAACTGTGTTTAGGGAGCCACGCCCCAGTGTTCTCCTAGTAGATTCAATAGGTTCAGCACAACTGAACCGTGAATATATAATATCTTCTGAAAATATGCGTTGCGCCACGATGAGTGGGTTCTATTGTTTAATAAGAAACTGGGCAATTACACACTTGAAAAGCTTTTTGAAAATGAGCAATTTTCATTTTATAAGTATCGCACAGCCCTGAGGCACAGCTTAAACGAACAAGGACACCTTTGTTGCAGACTCATGGCTGCAATACACAGATTAGGAAGCAAACAACTAAACACAGGACACCCCCAGACATGACAACACAACACAATTTGCAACAAGATATGAAACTTGAATTACTATACTAGCACTGACTTACAAGGTCACTATTACAAGTGTGTTCAATACAATTAACCTGTCCCAATTCGCTGCTGCTCTACCTTTTTCTGCAAGCTTCATTTCAAGGGAAACTTTTCGGTGTGGCGGACAACACGAAATCTATTCATGCACATTTTACCGCTAACCACGTCTGTAGGATTCACCTAGTGACAGGAGTAGCTGTCTCACTAACCTTATGCTTTCCAAACATTCATCATTAAAGCATATACATAAAGACAAGGGCTTTCAGCCAACCCTCTTCACTCATTACTCTGTTCAAGTGTCATTCACTTTTTGCTTCCTCCCACCGCAGCGTGCAGCGTGGGGGAATGGATTAACCCACTCGCTCCCTTCACTGAGAACGAGAGCATTTGTCCTGATTGCATGTGCACGTGTACCTGACATGGAGTGCATTTTGGTGGCGGGCTGGCGTGCCGAGGCTGCTGATACTATGCCTTTTTTTTGCATATTGCAGTGTAAAAAAATTTTTAAAAAACATTGCAGACTTGACAGGGCCAGATCTACTGGCTTTGGCAGTGTTTGCTTTACATGCATTTGTTTTTCTTTGTTTTGCTTAGCATAAGTCGTGCCTCACACTTTCCACAGGGTTTAAGGGCAATCATAGAACAACTGATGTGTACCCATACACTTGCATAAACATATATATATATATATATATATATATATATATATATATATATATATATATATATATATATATATATATATATATATATATATATATATATGTACAAAAGCATGAACGGTGGTTGCAATGAATGCAGTTTGGTGGCGATGGAGGACGTGTACTGTGTTTGATGGTTCTTAGGTCAATATACTGGTTGCAGCTGAAGAAGCAATGCAGCTTCGTTACAAGGTGCTGCAGCTTTATTTGGGAGTAGTTCTTGCTGTATACTATTGCCTTTACTCCTACAGTTCCTAAAGGGAGGCATTTTGAGAACCTGTGTAGCATTTATTGCTGGTTGTGCTTCGTGTTTTATCAGCTTGGGACCTTAGGTGTAACACGTTTTTAAATCACCATCCTTTGGGCTGCACTCAGTATATGGTGATTAACTGTCCACAAAGAGGGGACTGCCTTGCTTCCTTCTCATCGAGGCCTATCTGCAACTGGACTTTCCTGTTTTTTGTAATTAACAGGCAACCTCCTTGCTAAAAATAGTTCAAAAGCGAAAGGGGGCGCCTCCAGTAGAAACACAATATTGTCTTTTGGTAATGGAGAGAGGAAATGGATGCCTGGTTCTGTAGTAGGGGATCTCTGTGTATAGTCATAATCTAGTGAATAGTCCCGCCCATGTGCGTGGACCCCGGAGCAATCAAAAATAATCTCTTACAGTGTCAAAAAATGCAGAAAATGCATAGACACTTAAGAGAGAATTTAAAGACAGATAATGCAGCCAAAAGGCTACACTGTCCAGTACTTCAACTAGAAATTTCCACCATAAAATCCACAAAACAGCAAAGCCTGTACAGATTTCCCTTGCTTAACAGCAAAATCCCTCAGGAATGATAGAGAGAAGAACCTGGACAGACAAGCCCCATAGGCTGCCATTATGTGGCTTAATTAGGATACTGTGCCTTTAAGAGAACCTTCCAGAACCTTCTCTCAGTATCCCAGAATGCATAGCAGGTCCAACTTAGCCTCAGTTCTTTTTTCCGGCTCCTGCAAGCAGGACCCTGGAGCATTGAGCTCTCCCTTTCAAGGGTTTTTGTTGGTGTTTTACACTGATTTCGATTTTTGGTACTTTTAAAGTACTCTGGTGACTTTCTTTCTGTGTTTCTGCACTCTTTTTTGTCCAATAATGCCTGCATTATTCGACAAGTGCCCTGAGTGCTCAAGAAAGAAGGCCAAGACAGACTCCCATGAGGTCTGTATTCTCTGCCTTCCCTCTTCCCACATCCCTGAGGAGTGTAGGATCTGCAGAAGCTTCTCTGGAAGGACCCTGAAGGAGAGGAAGAAGATCAGGCTTCAGGGGCTTGAGGAGAGGAAGCTGAAGGCACGAGGTGGGTCAGGAGGGGCTCCTTCTACCCATGCTGAGGCCTCTGGGGGGCTCCCCAGGGGCAGGAAGACCAGCCCGCGCCCAAGGTCTCCGTCTGGGTCAGTTGCGCTGACCACGACGTCGAGGGGACGGTCAACGGCCAGTTCCAGGTCTCCCCAGGGCTCTGGGTCGAGAAAACGTCGCCCGTCGACGTCGAGGAACGTGTTCCGGCCGCCGTCGAAGCCGGTGTCGATATCCTCGTCGTCGCTGTCGGCGTCGAGTGATCGACATCGGAGGGCCCGGCGTCGGCGCTCGCCGTCGAGGCGACACCGCCGTTCGCCGTCGAGGACATCGTCGTCGAGGGGATCCTCGTCGTCAAGGTCGCCGTCGAGACAAAAGGCATCTCCGGCGCCGAAGAGGTCGACGTCGAAGCATTCCAAAAGGCCGACGTCGAGACGGTCGAGAAGATCGACGTCGAGAAGGTCGGAGAGGTCGACGTCGAGGAGATCCAAAGGGTCGCCGTCGAAGCGATCCAGGAAGTCGACGTCGAGACCGGCGAAGAGGTCGAGGTCGCCGTCGAGGCACCATCGCCCGTCGTCGAGGTTTCGTGGCTCGTCGATCTGGTCGGGGTCGACGTCGAGACGACGACACGGTTCGACGTCGAGGAGTGTGATTCGGTCGACGCCGAAGGACCGTTCGACGTCGAGGGGACATCGGTCGTCGTCTGGACACCGGTCTTCAGCGTCTGTAGGTCCTAAGGACAGGCCCAGGACTGTGGGGGGCTCCCCACTCTCTGGTAGAGGTGATGGCTCGCCGGGACCGGCGCATTCCGGGGTGGATACTCCGATGAAGCCGTCTACGCCTCCTCCGCGGCCTGCTGTGCCGAAGGGTCCTCCTCCGAAGGCCCCTACCCCGCCTCCGAAGCCGGCTCCGCGGGACCCGCGTCCGGTTGCCCCTCCACCCCCGATCCCACCGAGGGAGGTGTCGATGCCTAAGTTCCCGACGCCTCCGAAGAAGACTCCTAAGAAGCCTGGAGCTCCTGACCCTGGGAGGCCGAAGGAGCGTCCGAGGCCCAAGAGGTCGAGGTCTCGCTCGGGGAGACGGGACAGATCGAGGAGTGGCCGCGGATCTTCATCACGATCCAGGCATCATCACAAGAGACGTCGGTCCAGGTCACGTTCTCCTTCTGGGACCCGTTCCTACTCGCCCACGCTGTCCGATTCGCCGGAGACTAGGGTGTCTCCGATAGACGATATTAGCACATTTCAGGAGGTTCTCCTGCGTGGTGCGGCGAAGTTGGGCATTGAGGTTGAAGCGCCTACGGCTTCTACCTCGGTAATCTTTGAGACTTTACACAAGAGGCACTTGTCTCGCCCCCTGTTACCTCTGGTGCCGGGGCTCCTTGAGCCCGCCGAACAGCTATTCCTGACGCCGGCGACGGTGAGATCTGTCCCTTCCAGGATACTGAAAAAGTACAGGGCTCCGGACTCAGACCCAGCCTTCTTGAGGAAAGACCCGGTACCGGATTCAGTCATCGTGACTGCTGCTCGGAAGCTTCATTCCACCTCCCCTGCGTCCACGGTGCCTCCGGACAAGGAGAGCCGGTGGATCGATTCTGCTGGTCGCAAGGCGTGTGGGACATCCGCCTCGTCCATGAAGGCAGCCAGTGACTCGGCTTTGCTGGGACGTTACGACCGGTCCCTTTGGGACTCGATGGAGCAGTTCGCAGACCTCGTCCCTCGAGACCGCAAGGAGGACTTTGTGGAGATCGTCAAGGAGGGGATGTTGGTCTCTAATCAGGCCATCGGCGCTGCAGCAGACATATCGTTGCTGTCCGCGCACGGATATTGCCACGGGATTCACCAGAGACGCCATGCTTGGCTCAGGTTGACATCGTTGAAACCGGAGGCACAGCAACGCGTGGCGAATCTCCCGTTTTCCGGAGATACCCTCTTCGGGAAGCACGCGGATGATGAGATGGCCAGGATGAAGGCCGAAGCGGAGACCCTGACGGCAGTGGGCCTGGAAAAGCCCAAGGAAAAGAAACCCTTCCGACAGTACCAGCGTCGGTTTGGGGCGCAGGGTCGTGGAAGGGGGCAGTCTGCTGGTCAACATCAACAGCGGCAGCAGCAGCAGCAGTACAGGCAGCCCTTCCAGAAGCGACAGGGTGGTAGAGGTCGTCAACAGTCCTCTACCGCGACCAAGGGCCCGGCCGGGTCCCGTCCCTGAGCTGTTACTTCCCCCTCGTCCGTTACCCGCTCCGGTGGGGGGAAGCGTTCAATTTTTTCTGGCAGAGTGGAGAAAAATTACTCAGGACAAGTGGGTGCTGAATATTGTTTGCAATGGATACAGTCTACGTTTCACCAGCCCTCCTCCATCGATTCCTCCCGTCAGCTCGCAGTATCAACTGCGCGAGCTTCAGACGGAGGCGGACGTTCTGCTAAGGAAAAGGGCGATCGAAGACGTACCTCTGTCTCAAAGAGGAAGAGGTCTGTACTCTCGGTTCTTTCTTGTCCGCAAGAAGGACAAAAACGAGTTCAGGCCCATTCTGGATTTGCGGCAGGCAAACAAGTGGATTCGCAGAGAAAAGTTTCGCATGCTGTCGTTGCATCAGATCTACCCTCAGCTGCAACGGGGAGACTGGATGTGTGCCATAGATCTACAGGACGCATACTTCCACGTGCCCATTGCATGCAAACACAGAAAATTTCTGCGCTTTCAAGTCGGCACCAATCACTATCAGTACACGGTGCTACCCTTCGGACTGAAGTCTGCACCCAGGACATTCTCAAAATGTATGGCAGTGGTAGCGGCACACCTGAGGAAGAACAAGGTGTTTGTCTACCCGTACCTGGACGATTGGTTGATCAAAGCCTCCTCCTTCTCGGAAGCTCGAGCACACTTCCAGAAGACGTGCGTTCTCTTGAACAGGCTGGGGTTGCACATCAACATGTCCAAGTCGGTCCCGATTCCGGTGCAGTGCATCCAGTACTTGGGGGCCTCCATCAATACGCTGTCAGCAAGCGTGTCTCCTTCGGAAGAGCGACGTTTATCACTCGTTCGGAAGGCTCAGGCTCTCATGAAAACTCCGTCTACGACGGTGAGGACCGTGTCTTCTCTACTGGGATCGATGGCCTCTTGCATTTTTCTCACTCCTCACGCACGGCTACAGATGCGTCCTCTGCAGGAGTGCTTGGAGGATCAGTGGGACCAGAGGAGAGGTTCTTGGGACGACAGGATACGACTGTCTCTACATGCTCTTCAGTCTCTGAAGTGGTGGTGCTCGAAGGAGAATCTCCTCAGAGGCGTTCCCTTCCACAAGGACATTCCCACACAGACCATCGTGACGGATGCGTCTCTCCTAGGTTGGGGGGCGCATTCCGGAGATCTGCAAATTCAAGGGACGTGGTCCCCGACGGAGTCCACGTACCACATCAATTTCCTGGAACTGAGAGCTGTTCACTTGGCACTGAAGGCCTTTCATCCGTCCTTTCAGACCAACTCTCTGCTTGTTCAGACGGACAACACGACTACGATGTATTACCTCAACAAGCAGGGGGGCTCGAGATCGCGCACTCTGTCGCAGGAGGCGCAGGCGATCTGGCACTGGCTTCTGGCTCGAGGACTGTCGATAACGGCCACCCATCTGCCAGGTGTGCAGAATGTTCAGGCAGACGAGCTGAGCAGAATCGTGCAGGAAAACCACGAATGGGTCATAAACGACGAAGTACTAGGAGAAGTCTTCGCAAGGTGGGGAACTCCAGACGTAGATCTGTTTGCCACCGCCGAAAACAGCAAATGCCGAGGCTTCGCCTCCAGGTACTACCAGCCAGGGACGCTGGGGAACGCGTTATGGATCAACTGGTCGAACAGCTTTCTGTACGCTTTTCCACCAATTCCCCTGATTCCGGCGGTTCTCATCAAGCTGTCTCAATCCAGGGCGAGAATGATTCTGATTGCCCCGGAATGGCCCAGACAGTGGTGGTTCACGGACCTGCTTCACCGATCTCTCCTTCCTCACATGAAGCTGCCGTGCAGGCCGGACCTTCTCACGAAGTTCGGGGGGCGGATGGTGCACCCCAACCTCTCGTCTTTGAGTTTGGCGGCATGGCTCCTGAAATAGTGCAATATGGCCATCTGAATCTCCCAGAGGATTGTATGGGCATACTGAAGGAGGCTAAGCGACCTTCCACTAGGACTTCCTATGCTTACAAGTGGAAGAGGTTTTGCATCTGGTGCAAGTCTAAGAACTATGACCCTACGTCATGCAAGGAAGATGTCATCCTTCCATATCTGCTTCATCTGGCGCAGTCGGGCCTTAATGTCCATTCCATTAAGGTTCATCTGGCTGCTTTGACTGCCTACAGGAAAGGCCCTTCACAGACTTCCTTTTTCCAGATCCCTGTGATCAAAGATTTTTTGGAAGGCTTGAAGAAAGTGTTCCCTCCTGTCAGGCTTCCTTCGCCTTCATGGGACTTGAATGTGGTGCTGTCCAGATTGATGAAGGAGCCTTTTGAACCCATTCATAAGGCTTCGTTGCAGCACCTGTCCTGGAAGGCGGCGTTCCTCGTGGCCATTACATCGGCCCGCAGGGTGAGTGAGATTCAGGCATTGTGTTGCCAAGAACCTTATACTGTATTTCATAATGCTAAAGTTGTTATGCGTACTCACCCTAAGTTTCTTCCCAAGGTTGTTTCTGATTTTCATATCAATCAGACTATCACTTTGCCTACGTTCTTTCAGAATCCTTCATCTCCGGCGGAAAGGTCTTTACATTCCCTGGATGTGCGGAGGGTGCTGAAGTTTTATCTTGATAAGACTAAAGATATTCGTAGGTCAGACCAATTGTTCGTCAATTATGGCTCAGTCAGGACAGGTCTTGCTACCTCTAAACAGTCCATCTCGAGGTGGATTGTGGCCTGCATACAGTTGTGTTACTACAAAGCTAATAAGACCTTAGGAGGTAAGCCTAAGGCTCATTCCACCAGGGGCAAAGCTGCTACGACAGCTATGCTCCGTAATGTTCCCATTGCAGAGATCTGCAAGGCGGCCACTTGGAAGTCGGTCCATACCTTTGCTAAGCATTACTGCCTGGACACTGATGCCAGGGCAGACGCTCAGGTTGGGCAGGCTTCGCTGCGGAATCTGTTCGCACAGTAGTGGCGTTATTTTATTCTCCACCGCCGCTTGGTGTGGGGATGGGCTTGCCATTCTATTCACTAGATTATGACTATACACAGAGATCCCCTACTACAGAAGGAGTAGTTTCTGTCCTGTAACTCCAGTTCTGTAGTAGGGGTATCTCTGTTATAGTCATAAGCGCCCTCCCGCCTCCCCGGTGGAGTGTTGTTCATGATCATAATGCTACAGGTCTGGCGTTTCCTACGCCCTCGAAAAGAACTGAGGCTAAGTTGGACCTGCTATGCATTCTGGGATACTGAGAGAAGGTTCTGGAAGGTTCTCTTAAAGGCACAGTATCCTAATTAAGCCACATAATGGCAGCCTATGGGGCTTGTCTGTCCAGGTTCTTCTCTCTATCATTCCTGAGGGATTTTGCTGTTAAGCAAGGGAAATCTGTACAGGCTTTGCTGTTTTGTGGATTTTATGGTGGAAATTTCTAGTTGAAGTACTGGACAGTGTAGCCTTTTGGCTGCATTATCTGTCTTTAAATTCTCTCTTAAGTGTCTATGCATTTTCTGCATTTTTTGACACTGTAAGAGATTATTTTTGATTGCTCCGGGGTCCACGCACATGGGCGGGACTATTCACTAGATTATGACTATAACAGAGATACCCCTACTACAGAACTGGAGTTACAGGACAGAAACTACTCCTTTTAAGGTACGGACCTCTCTGATCGCCACAAAGTCTTTTTGCTTACTTACTTTTTTTATTTCAAAGTATTTTATTGATTTTTATAAGCAAGTACATTAGCATTTCTGTTGCAAGGTTTAGCCAAACTTAACTTATGTTTCAGTAAATACAGGTAAATTGGTATACATGTTTATCTGAAGTAAAAAAACACCTAAGCATTCACTTTCTCCTGCCTGACAGGGTAGGCGTTCATCTTTTAAAAATATGTTGTATTCCTTATGTTTTTGAATTTTTCTTTATAATAGTCGGTTGGATTTATTAATAGACCAAACTTCAGCAATAAAAATAACTACGCAGAAAATTGACAAACAATTCCAAAATAGCTCTGAATGCTTACTAAATGTGTAGCAGACTGACGTGAGATATTAAGATACCATGCAGGTTGTGCCACATGCCCTTGTACCACGACATGATTATCATAAGCAGTTATTCTTCGACTCAAATATGTGTCTAACTAAAATCGTATTCCCACTGAATTTTTCCAACACAAAGCATCGAACCATTCATCAAGAAAAAGGCACAGAGCTTATCCCCCTGTTACGATGTGTGCCAAATTGCAAACTCAAAATCTTCACCCATTAATCAATAACAAATAACTCTGAAGTTACTGAAAGCCTCAGAATGTAAGTCAGGGCCCTTCAACTCTTTCGGCGCTTCTTACTCCAATCCCCGCAGGGTCTCACTTGGTCAAGTCCAGGTTATGAAGCCCAACGAGTCAGGAGCATACACTGAAGGCAGGATTAGGAGAACACGTGTGAAGTGATGCAAGTCATTTATATGGTGAAGAACAATGTGCAAGTGAGAAGGTTGTACCGAAAAGCCTGAGAAAATACTTTGAATGACTGTAACAGCACTCATATACATAGGTATCTTTGTGAGAGTTTGATTACACAAATCGTTAACAGACTTGCACAACTCGCCAACCTCCTACCAAACATGAAAGCATCTATGCATACAACACAATGTCACCCAATCCCGCCTAGGGAGCATTCATTATGAACACACAGTAATGAAGATTGAAGATTAGAGTACAGTGTTGTAGAGTGGCGTAGATTGCATGGGGTAGAGTGCAGTGGCATAGAGCAGAATGTAGTGGTGTAGAGCAGAGTGGGGTAGACTAGCGTGTTGTGGAGTACAGCAGCATAGAATTCAGTAGCATACAATGCAGTGGTGTAGAATGCAGTGGCATAGATTATTGTGGTGCACGGTAGGGTGCATTGGTGTAGAGTACAGAGGCGTACAGTGCAGTGGAGCAGAATTCAGTGGTGTACAGTGTAGTGGTTCAGAGTAGTCGCGTACAGTGCAGTGGTTCAGAGTAGAGTGGCATACAGTGCAGTGTTGCAGAGTAGGGTGTTATAGAGTGGTGTAGAGTGTATGGGGTAGAGTTCAGTCGCATAGAGTAGAAGGGTATAGAGTATAATGTAGTGGTGTAGGGCAGAGTGGCGTAGTCTAGTTTGGTGTGGAGTACAGCTGCATAGAAAACAGTAGCATACAATGCCGTGGTGTAGAATGCAGTGGCATAGCTTAGCGTGGTGCATGGTAGAGTGCAGTGGGGTAGAGTGCAGAGTAGAGTGGCACGCAGAGGTGTAGAATACAGTGGCGTACAGTGTAGTGGTTCAGAGTACAGTGGCGTGCAGTGGTTCAGTGTAGTGTGGCATACAGTACAGTGGTTCAGAGTAGAGTGGCATACAGTGCAGTAGTGTTGAGTGTGCAGAGTAGAGTGGCATAGGGTGGAGTGTTGCTGAGTGCAAAGGCGTAGAGAGCAGTAGTGCAGAGTAGAGTGGTATAGAGTTCAGTGGCGGAGAATGCAGTGTTGCAGAGTAGAGCGTCATAGAGAGCATAGGTGTAGAGTGGCATAGAGTAGAGAGGTGTAGAGTGCAGTTGCATAGAATACAGAGGCTCAGAGTAGCGTCAAATGGCTCAGAGTGGAGTGGTGCAGGGTATAGTGAGGTGGTGTAGAGTGGTGCAGGGTAGAGTGATGAGGCCTAGAGTAGAGTGGTGTAAAGTAATGGCATAATGTGGTGTAGAGTGCAGTGGCAAAGAGTGCAGTTGATTAGAGTGGCATAGAGTGTATTGGTATAGAGTGTAAGGGCAAAGAGTAGAGTAGTACAGAGTACAGTGCACCGGCGTAGAGTGTATTGGCATAGAGTAGAGTGGTGCAGAGTGAAGTGTATAGAGTGCAGTGACATGCAGTGGGGCAGAGTGCAGTGGTGTGGTGTAAAGTGGGCTGGTGCAGAATAGTGTGCAGTGGTGCAGAGTGGAGTGGCATAGAGTGGAATATGCATGGTGTAATAGCACACCTCCACTACAGACACCACATCTTAAGATGAAATCACAAATACATTTGCACAGACAGTTTCAATGATAAAAGTATACAGCGCACAAACGATAATGTGTGGAAATTCTCTAGTTATTGATTTGTTTTGATAGTTTTCAAATATTTGTTCCCACTTCACTTCAGAATTACAAAAAGTGTGCTTCATTTGTGGTTTTATAATTCTGAAATATCTGCACAGTGCATTTATAGACATTTAAATTATTTTGTCAGCTAGAAAACAAATAACATTGCACAGTCTTACTCAAGCACTCCTGGAGCCAGGATGATTGTTGCATAAATCCTCTCACTTTGAAGTCAGATAAAGAAAAGTAAACACCAAGTTCCCTGGAAGAGAGACCCTGACATTTGACCTCTGTCCTTGAATGCAAAGCAAATGGGGCAAGTTAAGAACAAGATTTAACCGGGCGAAATTTTCCTGCAGTGCGGGAAAATTTAATGCGTGCGCAAATCGGACGCCCCCGGATGTCCGACGCATTCAAAGGGTTAAAGGACTGTTTACAGAAATGAAATCGAGCACTGGTGACCGAATACAGTACATAGGATTTGGGCAAAGTAGGGGACGAACTCGAGCTGGGGAGCCTAAAACAAAGATCCAGCAAATAGAAAGCAAGCAAATGTGAGTTACAAATGGTAAACAATGGGCAGAATTAATTCTCAGGGAAGCTTTCTGAATGTACCCAAGATGTATTTGACCTACAACCCGAGAAGGTACTCTTCCCATACTCTGCACACTGCTCCTAACTTCAAGCCACCTACTGTCTGCTGCACAATAAGACTAGTGGCTGCCAACTGCCATTATTTGGTTTACGGTACACCCATAAAAGTATATTTAAAAAATGTTATAAGTCCTAGTGGAGCCGGTAAGCAGCACTTCTTGGTGACTTAGAAAGTCGGCAAGAGGTGAAGCTGGGGGTACACTATTCTGTACATACTAAGGTCAGCCAATCCTGTGAGTCGCTGTCAAATGCTCGCATTGTTTCTCTCACGATCTATGTAAGCCCATCAGACGCCTGTAACTTTGCAAGTAACACAAAGTTACTTACAATCTGAAGCCTGCCAAACAACATGTTCCAGCTGGTACCATATGAGTCCCAACAATCAGAGAGTAACCAAACTAAAGTAAAACACCTTACTGCAACAATTTTCAGCCTCCTGTGTGCCACACTTAAAGTGAATCATCACTAAACAGAAAGCAATATTGATTAACTGTGCAGGAGTAAGTCTCAGGGTAACCGCAGATTTTAGGTGTCTGACCCTAACTTCTGGAATGAACTTCCACTTAACCCTGAAACAGGAGTATCTTTTATAGTGTTCTGGAACGGCGTTAAGAGCAGGTCTTTTATAAAGTCTGGCTTTTCACTGTTCTTCTCAGCACGCACGTCAGTTTGTGGTACACAATCATAAATAAATAAATAAATAAATAAATACGCTTCAGAACGCAATGCAGGTCCCTTTGCATAAACCATGCAAGCTACTTCAAAAAAGGCCAGTCAACCATGATTAATGGCTAGTAACAAAATAGTTGATGTGTTTAACCCTACCAATGGCACCTAAGAATAATGGGAAACTGGGGTGTCCTTTGGGTATTTTTAATCTTTCAGACCGCTAGGAACAATATTCAAAGAGCTCCTAGAAGATGTTTGAGCCCAACCTGGTTCATAGGGACCAGGGTGAGATCAGAAACAAGGTCAGTCAGTGTTCACCAGAATCACTTACAGGTTGGGTAAAGTAAGAACCAATCGTGCGCGCGGAATGCACGCCTGCGCGCAGACTGCACGCCTACTGCGCAAGCTCGCCTGCTGCGTGGCAGGGCACTCACGCGCCCCTCTGACATTGCTTTCAAGTAATGAACACATTTGTATTCTCATGCCAACCAACTCGCGAAAAATGACCTGTAATCTTGTTTCTAATTAAAGCATGCAGATTTTATGATTCTTTTCTCTGAAAATGCCTTTGCAAGAACAAACACGCATCCCTGATTGATTCGGAACCGTTGCAATTACTCATCAATATAAACAGCCCTAATGAGATAACAGAGCAGGGGTTTAGGTTGCTAAAATCCTATTAACTTCCATCAATTTACAAATAATGTTAGACAATGTGACACTAATGCAAACCAATTAATCTTCTCTGCAGTAAGTTAACAAAGTCATAAAGATAAAAAGACAAGAACATTGGTTGTGTGACCCATCAGGGTTACTGCAGCACTAACAAACGTGCACTCCCAACTGCTAAGCTTTAGTTCTCATTTTAGTTTAACGCCATACTATATAGAGAATAAAACGTCGTACAGTAAAATTTAAAATATATTTATTCATTTTATTATAATGTTCACATCAAGGAAATACATGTATCTATTTTAATGAAGGTGACAATATGGGCAGCAGGTTAACTACTAAAGGAAGAAATAAACAAATTTGACAGGGCAATATAAAGTGTATATGTGACATTAACTACGAAGCACATTTTCTTGCTTGAAAGATTTATGGTCCCACATTGGTCTTTACTCAACAGAAGAGAAGCACTGGCAAAGCCAACATACTGGCCACTAGCCTGTGGCTACAAGCCAAAATATTTCTTGGTCTCAAAAACCACACTTTGCCATTGACAGACCTCGCCCTCGTCATTTTCAGCCGACACCTCTGACTACCTCAGCAACCACCAGCTCCTCAAAAACCATGCCGTCTAGATTCAGGCCCAACCACAGTACAGAAAGAGAACTCATCATTGCCACAGACGACATATGCATGATCCGTGACAGAGGATACATGACAGCCCTCATTCTACTGGCCCTCTCTGCAGTATTTATCACAATTTCTCAAACTATCCTCCTGAGGCGCCTGCTCGACAGTGGCATCCAAGGACCCGCTCTCCACTGGTTCTGGCTTGCCTGCTGTTCTGAAGTCTCAGGGCCATCAAAGGCTTCCTTCAACCCTGCAACAGCACCTGGACTCTGCCATCTGTGGGTCCTCCCTGCCAAGTGGTGCCAACACAGTCCTGGGCCCTTGGAGGGTGACTTGTGTACAAAGCCATCAAAATCAACACAGTGACAACTTTGAGCGGATTGGAATTGTCGTATTGCCCTTCGACACAGACACAGGAGCTGATCAACGACATCGTATTCGACCGACTGTGCAGCTTGACGATGACAACAGCGCTGCTCAACAACAAAGCAGTGCCTGCATAGTAAAAAGGGTTCATCGACAAAGCCTTCAACACCTATGCCGATCAGAACCGATGCTTAGAGTCTTCGATGTCGATGCTTGCTCCATCCAAGGCACTTTTTCAGGGGCCTTGTGAGAGTCCTGTAGGCAGCCTGCCCTCCATCGTGGACGGCCTGAACTTTGGATTTACCCCGGTCCAGCATTACCTCAAGTAATCACTATTTTTTTATTTAGTCTTTGAAAATTCATAACTCCGGTTCAACTTATTGGATTTTTGTCATTTTGGTCTTGTTTTACTCATAAAAGTATGATCTATTTTTCTAACTCTATGTGAAGTATTTGTGTGGTGTTTCCATTGTGTTACTGTGTGTCTGTGTTGCACAAATACTTCACACATTGCCTCTTTAGATAAGCATGACTGCTCTATGCCAAGCTACCAGAGGGTGAGCACAGGTTATCTTTTAGTATGTATCTAGCTTGCCCTGATTGGAGTGGAGGTTCCTGCTTGTACATGGTGCATACTCGGACAACCAGGAACCCCATTTCTAACACTTCTGTTCCCTTCTTGAATTCCGCAAGAAGCTGAAGACCTGCCTTTTCAATTAACAAACATACCCTAGGCAGGGCTCTGCATACACAGCTGCTCAGAGTCAGGATAACCTCTTCATGTAATAGTGTGCTTTACAAAAACACATAATAGCACCAGCCACTTAAAAAAACTATGTTGACCGTGTAGATGTGCTCCTTGTGAAATGGCAGTGAAGTAGGCTGA
The DNA here is from genome assembly GCF_964261635.1 of Lissotriton helveticus. Lineage (NCBI taxonomy): Eukaryota > Metazoa > Chordata > Amphibia > Caudata > Salamandridae > Lissotriton > Lissotriton helveticus. The sequence goes on from NC_136069.1 coordinate 222,838,826, forward strand.
TCAATTGCCCCCTGCTGGAGTGGGCGAAAGAAAAACATGAATGACATAATAAACCAGTGTGTGAAACGGGATGGCATACTATGCATACAACATTAATAAAATCAAAAGGTTCTGGCTAATGTCAGACCTTAAATTACTGTTCTGGGTAAGTATCTTAACATAATCATTGAGAAAATCTATTGTGAAGTGGAACCTTGTATGGTGCAGTATCTTTGAAGTACAAGGACAGTATAGTTAGCACCAACTGCTTTAAAAGCATAGAAGTAAACGCTTCAGGCCAACCAAAGCCAACAGGCCTGCCCTCAACAAGCTGGTGCAACATTTATATTTTTTTCTCATCTTATTGCAAGCATATGCCCACAAATAATGAAGAAAACGAAAATATGTTTGCATTAAAATATTTACATATCAAAATTAATTAGCCATTGCATATAACCATAAGAGTACAGCACAGGTGCTTCCTACTTGGCAGCCCAGTAGAACCTATTTTTAGTTTTAAGTCACACAACGGAACAATATGATTTTTACTGGCACAAAGAATAGGTGCTATTGGCTTTGAGTTACTGTAACCTGAAGACAGAGTTTAAACATGCAAATATAACTAATAAATATAAAAAGGAAAAATAATGTAAAGAAGAAAGCAATTGCAAAGTAAAGCGCTGGGCCATCTGCCCTGGTATAGAAATGCACTTTATAGGAAGAAGTGAACATGTGATCAGATAAAGATGCCGTCAAAGTGCAAGTGAGCTAGTGGCTGAAATGGGCTGATCCATTGGCCCATTCTATATGCTGTGGGGAGGGAAGAAGGTGTAAGCAAAATGTGAATGAGAGATAAACAGAGCAATCGAAGTGGGATAATCCAAGTCTCCTCTATGCTTTTATAGATTATGTATTTTTTTAAATCTATAAATTGTTTTGGTTACATGACCTTCCAAACCAACTAAAGTGGTCTCCAGGCCAGACCAAAAATATCCTCGCTCTTGCATCTCCAACAATCCGCCACAACAGGCATTCCAGCATGTTGTTTTGCTTAATAATGCCTCGTAGGATTAGGCGACAAAATTCGGTGGCTGGCCCTTTATATAAACCCAGTATTGTCCATTTAAAAGCACAGCGGTCAAACGTTGCAAGTGTAGAGGGAAAACAGAGCTACAAGTAAAAAGATGTCAACTATTAGGGGGAAATTAAACATCACAAGGGTCTGTGGCTGGGTATTCCTAGAGAGTACCTAGTGACCAGGTGCTGGAAATGAGAAGTGCCAAGTGGAGGTGTATATGTCATGCTGGTAGGATCGAACAATAATACATGGAAGCCTGAAATCTGTGCATTAAAACACTTCTCGAATTTCCTTATTACAGGTGACCTGTGACATCTCCGATTACCTGGGGGGGGGGGGGAATGACGTAGCTGATCAAATGTAATAACCTGTTACTGATGATTTCTGATATCACAATGCCTGCTGCTGGAGGCTGCAGCCAAAGTGACAGCCGGGTCCCAGAGTATATTAAAGAAAACACCGAAAATGGCAACCGGCTTCTCAAAAAAAAAAAGTGATAAACAGAATGGAGATATTTATGGGAACATGTTTATTTCTGACCAATATAGGTAATTACACTAACAATCTGATATCTATGCAGTTAGCTGCACATCTTGGGCCTCATCATATTTTTTATGCGTTACATTAAACTGATCTGAATATATTTCTACAACAAATTACAAACTGCCTTTTGATGTGTTTTGCACTAGATTGTTCTTTTATTCTTCATGCCTTCAACAATATTTCTTTCACATGAAAGAGTATCATACGATTTAAGCTGTTTGAGAGAAAAGGGTGATGGCTGTGACCAAGTATTATAAGGAATAAAATACCATCTGAAGTACATTAAGGATATTGCATGTCATCTAAGAGCTCCATGGTTTTATAATGGATCTATTTGGTGACTTGCAATATCCTTATAGTGATTGGCAGGGGGTACTTTATCCCATGTATATTGTACCAACCCACTCAATCAGAAAGGCTGGTAGGTGACAAGACAATCAGCTGCAAATATTTCATCCAGTTTCACCAGTTCCCAGTTATGTGTAAATGCAGAAGCGTCCCCAAATGCATAGGCCTTTTTTATTTACAAAAGGGGCATGAATCATAACGTGCAGACAGTTGCCTACACCAAGCTGCGTTTAAACAAATGTAACAAGCTAAAAACACCTTTATCAGGATAAATATGGAAAACATGCTCCCATCTATACTTCCATTTGAAGGCTGGTTCTTACACTATGCAGCTTAATAACTGATAACATTTAAAGGTATTCTTTTATGCACTAAGCATACTTGTAGCTGATGACAGCACAGAAACTCAGGGCCTGAATCACAAATGTAAACTTACACTTTTGTGCGAATTAGCGTTTTTTTGTACTTGCAAACTACGATTTAAAAGTAAATTTACGACTACAGAGACTTCGCAGTCAGGCGGATTGCTCCGCACATTAAAAGATTGGGCAAACCTTTCTTTTATACATGGAGTCCTCCAGTTTCCAGCCAAAACAATCGATAGTGGAAACAAATAACTGATTAGGGCGCGAAACGCTCGGGCAAGGGGCATAGCAATTTAAAATATTCATAATGACCGGCTGTTGAAAGCAGCGTTCCTCCATTTAAAGTTTCTAATCATGTTGGTTACGGGTTTCCAATGTACTGATCATAACTACACCCAGAGTTCAGTTGTGCAGGTGAATGCAGGTGGTGGGCTCTTTACTCATCTTTGGGGACCCAGACCTATATGCAGAGGCAGAGAGAAAGAGAAAGGGTGGAAAAGGGAGATTTGAGGGAGAATAGAAACATATGAAAACAGTGACAAAGGGCATACGAACGTAGTCACTCCCAGTGCCTGTCAAGAAGCATAAACATCAGCGCTCCCAAGAGTATCGAGCCACCTATAAGGTTCCCTGCCTCAACCGAGCCATACTACTGGAGAGTCCCCCCAGTCCCCCACATAAATACATGGAAAGTCAGAATAGTTCCTATTCTCAGACACCCGCGTAGGTGCTTCAAGTCCACCTGGGTTCGATTACCCCAAGTTCCAATCCCCAGTTAGCCACACATACTGGTAATTTAAAGGACCGGGCGCTTTTTCAAAAGAACAGCTCCTCACCAGAAAGGCATTGAGGTCCACTTTTATGCCACATGATCACTGCAGAGGATCTCATAGCCAAACCTACTACCTTAGCATGTTCCCCCACCCTTGCCGGGTCCAGGGAAATGCACTGTATAACTGTATTGCTCAAATTAACTGTTATGCCTAAATTGATGTAAAGCAATATGAAAAAGCTAATAAAATGTTTTTTTTTAATGAAAACAGTGACAGAGGGAGAAAGCAGGGATTAAGAAAAAGAATATGCAAGAGTGAGATTAAGAGAAGGAATGTGTAGAACATGAAGGAAAGAGTCTTGAGGCAGAAGCAATAGTAGTCCACGTTCATATGATGCAAACCTTGTATTCGACAGCGGGCTCCTAGGAAAACTTTGTAAATTGTAAATTGATACTTGTATAGCGCACTACTCACCCGCAAGGGTCTCAAGGCGCTTGTACGAAAACCGCTGTAGAACCCATCCAGGCTTTCCCTGTGAGGTGTCCACTCCTGGGCACCCACAAGGTGGAGGCCAGGCATCCTTAGCGTTGTGGGGGCCGTTGTGGAGATTAAGCAAGCTATTGCCCAGAGTTGCAGAGTGGGACTCCATGATTGGAATAGGCACCGAGGCGAGCATTATCAGGTCCGTGGAATTTTGAGCCCAAGACCCGCCGAGGCGGGGAATTGAACCCTGGTCCCGGGACTAGACCTCTGCATCAGGGTCTGCCGCTCTAACCATTGAGCCACACTTCTCCACTAAACTTTGGAACCCTGCATTTTGTTAAAAGCAAAGTAAGGGGGAAAACTGCTTTAACCACGTTTTAGTGTTGTAGGATTTCTTAGGGTTTAGGGTGTGTTTGGGTTTTTGGGTAGTAAGGTATTTTTTAGGGCTTACAGTCCGTTTGGGTGGTAAGGTTATTTTTAGGGTGGGTTTGGGTTTTGGGGTGGCAAGGGAATTTTTAGGGTGGGGTTGGGATTTGTGTGTGTGTATAGATTAAAAAGCTATATTTATAAAAAAATAACTATATGTATATATATATATCCTTTAAAGAACACACACATATATGTGGCACAGAGGTGTTTCTCCCCCTTCCAACCCACTTTGGGGAATACATTTCACGAGACTTTCGGAGAGCAGCCCACTTTGGATTTAGAAATATGGACTACCTGTCCCAGCATTCCTGAAATCCCATGAGGGAGGGACATGAGTGTTATGAGTCTTCTCAGCTGCCAGAATCTCGAGTGAGCCATTGAAAAAGGGCAGGCAGCCCGAAATGCATTTGGCACTTGCAAGGGGGAAGGGATGCACGCTGTATCTGCATCTACAATAAACGAAGGAAGATATCTTTGACTGTGCAGGCGTTTCTTAAAGGGCAACCTTGTTTGTGTGGTGATATATATATATGTATATATTTAAATATATATATACACACACACACACACACACACACAAAAGAACTTACGTTTTTACCACGCATATGTCTTTGCCATAAATGCCTTAACAATGCATATTTCATTATAAAAGCAAGTGTGGTAAAGGTATATGTGTGGTTAAGACCGCATTGAACCGGCATGCATGGTAATGGCATGTGTGGTTTGGTTCCGTTACACAACCCAAGGTAAGCAATGACTGTCCTCGCAATGGTCACTGCTAGATCATATTAGCCTCACTCACTCTCACATGTAGAGGATGAAGCAGTTTTGTTTGGATACTACTTTGTGGCTACAGTGACTGAGCATGTACAAAAGATCAGCTTCCTTCTCTTTTAGCAGAAAAAAAACAGAAACCCCTAAAGGCAACACAGGTAGAAGCATGGGCGAGCACGTGCATTTTCGCAGGTGTTAAACTAAGTACACCCAATTTAGGCATTCAGACTTATTGTACATATTTGCATTGATATTAAGAGGATACACATACAACTGACTATCAGGCAAATCATACATTTTAAAGTGCTTGTGTGTAAGCAGAAGAAAGAGGACGATGACAGACATGCCACTTTAGTAAAAGGAAAATCTTCCTTGCTGTGCTTAGGAGCTTCAACTCTGTTTACTTAAGAGACAATCAAACAACCAAAAACGCATCCGGGACTGCAGGATGCAGGCCAACTTTTTGGCACCATTCTCATGACACCACTTTCCACGGCTCACAACCTCCAGGCGCAACATGTACATTTAATCCAGATTTCAACTTAGTTTGCATCATCTTCAATAATTGGAGACATAGATTTCATGGGTATTTGTGGCCTGTGAGTTTCCTAATAGACACAATGCCACATCTCTTTGCCAATACACTAGGGGGGAAAAAGATATATATATATATATATATATATATATATATATATATATATATATAAATCCTACTGGCGATAGCCAGTAGGTATATATAGTTAGGATTGTTTTCCATAGGGAAATCGCAACATTCTATTGGGAATAACTTTGGCGCCGGTTGAGGAATCTTCCTGAAATTTTCCTTAACTTTGCCTCGCGGCGCTCTGCTCCTTTCCTGAAAGTTTGGGGGGGGATTCGTCAAGCGGGGGCCGAGATAAAAGGGGGGTCCCAAAACGTGTTTTCCCCATGTTAATTTCCATAGGGCGGTTGGACTCACTTTTAGCCCGAACGGCTGAATGGTTTTCCACCAAACTTGGCAAAATTGTAGGGACTGGTAGCCCGATGTGCCTTTGCTATGTCTCAAGATATATGCTCCAGTGGTTTTTACGAAAATTAACTTTGAAAAAATATATATTGGGCTACATTGGGCTATATATATGTTAGAGCCCAAATGTAGCCCAATGTAGCCCAAAGATGGCCACCAGACACAAAAAAAAACAAATGTAGCCCAAATATCAGCCAGATGTAGCCCAACTATAGCCCAATGACAGAATGTCCCAGAGTGTTCTAAAGAACAACTAGAACGCTAACAGTCTAACAGGTGTTGAAGTCATCTTGATTGGAATAAAGTGGTAACACTTAATACATTTAATTTGAAAAGGAACAAAATGAGGGGGTTCATTTTGCCATAGAAATTTTATATATATATATATATATTTACTGAAAAAACCATAGGTTACACACCAGTTATAGTTAGGAATTAGCATTTAAAAAACCTTTGAAATTCACTGAAAAAACCATAGGTTTCACACCAGTTATAGTTAGCTGGAAATTTTACTTGCATAAAACCATTGAATATCCCACGTTATAGTTAGTTGGACTCACTATAACTTGCACGTCTGCAATGCACTGCTGATGACGTCACATATTACATCACTCATGCATATATTTAAATATTTAAACATTACTCGCTAATATATGTATTCACTAAGATACACTTAATAAGCCAGTTAACCAATCAATTTTTTTTTTTAAAAACACTGAACAAACCATAGATTTCAGGCCTTATATAGTTAGGAATTAGCATTTAAAAAACCTTTGAAATTCACTGAAAAAACCATAGGTTTCAGGCCTTATATAGTTAGGAATCAGCATTTAAAAAACCTTTGAAATTCACTGAAAAAACCATAGGTTTCAGGCCTTATATAGTTAGGAATTAGCATTTAAAAAAACATTTGAAATTCACTGAAAAAACCATAGGTTTCAGGAGTTATATAGTTAGGAATTCGTTTTTAAAAAACCTTTGAAATTCACTCAAAAAACTATAAGTTTTAGTGGTGTTATAGTTAGCTGGACATTTTACTCATACAAAACCAATGAAATTGCTCCTATATAGTTAGTTGTACTAACTATATTTCGCGCACCCGCAATCCACTGCTGATGATGTCACATATTAGATCATTCATGACATGGTCAGTGACATCACTGATGACATCTCAAATGACATCACTGATGACATCACTGATGACATCATCCACGTGACAATCACATACACCTTTTCATACACTATTACAATTTTTCATCACTGTTTGTAAAATACAGAGTATCATATTTAAATCCATTGTCACAGCAATACAAGTATCTAAAAATCCACTCAGTGATTCATAGATGTATACACACATCTAATCACTTACCTATGGATTCACTCATACATGCTGTCAATGAACAATAGAACACTATCAAAAATACTTATACATCTATATCGAAATTAAACAACAGCACGCATCCTATTCACATATGAAGTCATCCTACTCACTTATGCAAACAATGGATCATACTTACATATTTACTTAACAAACACCACTTCTTCTTTTCATTTAGATAGTAAGTAATACTTAGTGAATTATAAAATCATTTTTACAAGTATACAGTTATCCATACAGTGACTCACACAATCATTGTGTCTTATGTATACTTATTTATATACAACAACTGACACATACACTGCCTTTTATTTTTCTAGTTTGTTGGACCTGTACCTTTGAGAAATATATTTGCTCATCACCACACCCATAAAGAGATTCCCTCACCCAAACTGTTAGAACATGTAGTTTTAACTTCATATATCTACTGAATCAACTATTCACACATCTTTGGACGGTCACACCCCCCCCCCACCGAACCACACACACTTTCACACTCCCATACAAATACTCAGTTAACTAATCAATAACTAATATAGACTTTCACATAGCTAGTAACCAACTGTAGAATCAGTTTACACAACAACTGACAAAGTGATACAGATATTCACACAGTTTAGTCACTATCCACTATATTTAGTGAGACATTATAAATTGGTCAAGTAAACAGTCAATTACACTGCTACTAAATCCTCCATCCAAATATTGTATATATATATATGTAAATTGCTATATATATAATGCATATTTAAATAACGAAGCAAACCACATTCACTGGATGATGTCATCAGTGATGTCATCAGTGATGTCATTTGAGATGTCATCAGTGATGTCACTGACCATGTCATGAATGATCTAATATGTGACATCAGCAGTGGATTGCGGGTGCGCGAAATATAGTTAGTACAACTAACTATATAGGAGCAATTTCATTGGTTTTGTATGAGTAAAATGTCCAGCTAACTATAACACCACTAAAACTTATAGTTTTTTCAGTGAATTTCAAAGGTTTTTTTAAATGCTAATTCCTAACTATATAAGGCCTGAAACCTATGGTTTTTTCAGTGGATATATAGGTGGTGCAAAAAAATGCTGGCGGGGGATCAAACAGCCAACCTGGAAGGGAGTCACAACTTTGGTAGGAGGGCAGTCAGGGTCCTAAGTACCAATGTGTCTGGAAAGGTGGTAGTGTAAGGCTAGGGTCCCCAGATTTTTTTAAACCAAAAACGTGACATTTCCCAAGAATAGGAATACAATTTCACATCACAGAAGGGTGCAGAACGACGTGAAAGACAGCACTCACCAACGTAGCAAACAGATCCTGAGGCACTAAGGGGCATAAATTAAATATAGCCATCTCTCAGACTGTCATGGGTGCCAACTAAATTGATTGCTGAAAAGACTAGCACCTATTCCTGCACCAAAACTCATAGAAGCTTGTTCAGGGGGCCTTTCTAATAACACGGAACAAGTACATAATTTACTGAAAATCTGTGCGATAAAAAAGCGGGACTGTATGGGCGAATACGGGACGCCTGGTCCCTATGTAAGGCAGTTGCACCAAAAGTGCCCGCAATTCACCCAGCGGAGGTAACAGTAATGAGGAAGATGTTATTAGTTTTAAGAGCCTCACGGGACAGCTGCATATAGTCTCGTAGGACGGCCACATGAGAAATATGGAGACAACGTTCAGTTCTTATTAGGGCATAAGAAATGGTTTGGGGGGAGGGGGGGGGACAAGCATGTGTCGTATTTTTATAAAGGGCATCATAACCAGTTACTTAAACAAAGACGATTGGTCAGATAAACAGTAAACGGCCTAACAAAATTTCACCATGACCACTTTAAGGCCTTGCTGGGCTAACGAGCAGACAAAAGAACATCAGAATGTTTGGTTTGTAAGGGCCGAGTGTTAGAAGCACAATACCACAAAATACTTCAAAAACGTAACATCTGTTTCTTACTATTCATATTTTAACATCTGACTACATACTTATTAAAAATCTTCCCATTTGACTTCATGTTAATATTGTATTTTAGTACCTTACGCTGCGAGCTGCCCCAAATTCATGAAAAACGAAGTGACTTCAGAATATGACAAGATGTATAAAAGAGCAGGTCCATTACAGCAGCAGTGGTGAAAAGAAAAGGTTGAATTTGTTTTATTTTTTGACAGCCAGTTCCAAAACCTGGGACCCAAACTCCACCTACCCCTAGTGACAACCAAAATCGTAAAGTCACACTGTGCACTGCTTACCTAGAGTTTTACCCCCCACAAACTCTCTACATTTCTGTTCCTATTACATTACGCGTTATCTGAAATACTTCAGAAATAAAGGCAAGAAAGCTAACAATCGACCAAAAACACCAATAAAATAAGCAGCACCACTCCTTAAACCCAGTACCCAACTAAAAGACAAAAAACACGTTTCCTTCCTGAAGAAGCCAAGTCTACACTTTACATACAACACTGAGGAAAACTTAGCACAAGATAGGCACTTAAATCTTAGCACCTAAATTCATTTTTTAAAACGTGGAGAGAGACAAACGTTGTTGGTGCTGCACAAAAAAAACAAATACTGAGAAAAGAATCTCTGACTTATAAAAGAAGGAATGAGGGTGTTGGTGTAGTTGTCGGGTGTTGAGTTGTTTGACTTAATGTTGCAAGATAATAGAGTAAACCAGAATTGGAGACTTAAGAGGGTAAAGTCAGGCAGGAGGTGTGGTGCGTTACAAGTGCATACCTTCCAGGTGGGTTATATTTAGCACCTAGTCTATTCTGCTCAAGTGTCTGCTCCAATAATATGGAGTAAAATGATTCCCTAGGCCCTCAATGCGCATGAAGGATTGAGGGTACGAGAGCAAAGGCAGACCTAGACACTAAGAAGAGAGTTGCAGCAGACCGAGAAATTGTCAGGCTTAGCTTCCACACAAAACCCAAATACTAATGACCAAGTACAGCTTCAAAATGATCATTCTAGAGCCAACACAAAAAAGCAATCCTATTGACTTTGCCATACATAGTGTCATGGACTATTGAGGTATGGTGGACGAACATACGATTCAACTTCCATTTCCATCAGAAAGCAGTGATACAACGGGTGTGCACTTTTTGCATCTTTCGGTTAAACAACAATCAATATGACATGAATAACACTAACACATCATTAGTGCCAAATTCCCCCCACCAAAAATTGGTAATTTGAATTAAAAATATATCAATCACTCAAGACGAATGACACGCCTAACACAAGACAGGACTGATCCAAAATGAATTATAGTACCAGCGACAAATGACTGAAGGGGGCAGAACAAAGGCTGCGCTCACTACTTTTTCAAATGCATTATTTTAATCCATAACAAAAGATCTGCTCGGAAAGGTAAAGCTACCCTGCGCATGACCAAATAAGATAGCATTAAAGCTGCTGTCTACTCCAAACATAGGAATACAGGATGCACAGGTGAAGTACAAATCCAAAATGTGCTTCTTAACCGTAACCAACTGCTTGCCAATTCGAGTAAAATGTATTTTTTTTAAGACCGGCCTGCCCCAAAGAGCTGTTCTAATCATTTCACTGTGGCCTATCATTTTCATAAAAATGTAAGTTTGCAATTAGTAATAGGAGATTTGGCTCCACAATGTGCTTATTATCTTCCACTCCTGCAAAGTAAGCAGGATTTTACTCTGCTTAAATTAGGCTTTGTGGATTACACGGAACAGGAGGTAAATAGTTCCTGTTGTGCCGCAATAATTGGCACCCTCATTAAACATTGTGCTGCCGTCTTGAAAGAATAGGCTTTGTGCAAACAATTCCTTCGCAGGCCCAATCCACTGGGGGGTTGCCAATTTCTAGCAAGTGCTGCAGACAATTCCACTCGGCCATTAGAACAATAATGTAACTTTTTAGGTCAAGCCTAGTCAGCACTTCTACTGTCGCTTAGCGACCTGTTTTATATGCTTTGTGGGTATCAACTCCGCCCATAGCTTGCCATTGCTTTTTATTTATCTAGGTGAGTGTCCTTTAAAATTCCTTGCTTGTTAGTAGTCAGTTCTGCCTCTTTATCCCTCCTTTTTCTCTTCTGATCTTCCCACGGAGCAGGGACTAAGTAATATCTCATTACGCCTTGGTTCTTTGTCTGTTCTCCGAGGGACTATATTTTCTTGGTTTCCAGCTCAGTTACTGTTTGCCTGTGTTCAGCTTCAGCGCCATAGCTGCTTACATTATATTATAGCATTCCTCCCTCTCGCCTCCCACACCGTGCCTCCCACTCCGTTGCGTGTATATTTTGTTTTGGATTTTTTTTCAATTTTGTATGTTAAACGTCAGTTGGGCTTCTTTTGGTAAGATATTAGTTTGGCTTCGGGCTTTCTTTTAAGGAGGGTTGGGCTTGTTTTTAGCCTTTTTCAGAGCCAAAATGCAAATTCACGTTCCAACGCCATAACTGCAACCAGGTAGATCGGGGCAGTACTAAGCAGAGGAGCCCTCCTTCACTAAAGCTGAAATGTTGGCTGAGGTATTGGAGCGCTGTACATTATTTATGCACTATTTACTTTAAACAGGGTCATGTTGGATATCTTTAGGCATGGGGAGATTGAGTGATTTGTCCAGAATCACAGATGTTGAGCCCATGCCGGGACTCGTACCCAAATTACGAGTGTTGAAATCTGCAGTTCCGACGTGCTCTGCACAATGCTTAGCACTGTAGATATTTTTTTAATCCATCTTAGTGTACCCCAGAGGTCAAGTGATCCATTTTATTATCCCTGCGAAGAATATTTTCTCTTCAGGATGAGTGTCGTTGCACTTTATTTTCACATGCCTGTAAGGCACGGGGGCGCACGGTGGGTTCGTTTCTGCTTCAGCAAATAAGCTATTGACTCCCACCTCGGCGTGTGCCAGAGCGGTGTCCAGGAAGCTGCAGGGGATGCCGGCTCTCCTAGTGTTAGACTGTTAGTCGAGTCTGGTAGCTTAGTGGACTAATGCATTCACTGTACGTGCCTGTGTTCGACTTCATGGTCACAGATTCAAATCCCAGCTGGTCCACTCAGCCTTTCATCTTTGTGAGATTGATAAAATGAGTACCATTGAGTTAAGTAACAATAAACATCTGTTATTCAGAGCCAAGATACCCTTGAGTGAATATGCGCTTTTCAAATACACAGGTTATATTCTGTTTGTGCCAGACTGGTAAACGAGGATGTTCTGTGTGAAATGGAGGGCCTCAGCAAGTTGTAGCGTGGTTACATGGCAACGCTGCCGCCCCTCGTGGCACCCCGTTTGTGCCAGACTAGAAGAGGATGCTCTGTGATGTGGTGAATGGAGCTTACTGCTTGTTGCCTTGCTAAAGGATGACGCCAGTTGATGGTGCCGAGTCGTCGTGTCCGGCTTTGGTGGGTACATTTAAGTCGCATGTACACCTGTTTTTACAGCCCTACAAACAGTATTTTGGATTGCTTCCGGTGAAAACTTCCTTGCTCTCTATACGCTACAGCCTCTGTACTTGGCACCAATCATGCATGGAGACATCAGCCATTGGCACTGACCTGTATATGTAGAGCGTTCACCTACCTAATTCCTATTTATATAGATTCTGCCCCCGAACATCACTACCTCAAAACGTAATACAGCACCGCCTCTTACTGCCTAGAAGCTCATTATGCTTATGAACTCAGGACTCCCACGTGATTAGTTGGTTGTGTGAGTGAGATCTACTCTGACCTAATAAGCAGGGCCACTGGAATTATGCGAAAGGAGAGGATAAAATTGTGCTGCATAACTGACTAAATGAAGAGGCAAGAAAAGACATTTTATGTGGCATATCTGGTTACCGTATGTTGTCTTTTTTACATATTAATAACACTGTCTGGGGAAAGGTTCCACTTCATCAGAAATAGTTTAACAATGAAATGCAGAAATAGGCAATTGAAAGGCGAAAATTTGACGTATGCAATGGGCATTCCAATGACCGGTTATGTGTCACTGCAATTTAGAGCATGCCTACAAACCCCCAGCAGGCGATGCGACCAGTCCTATCCTGCACACAAGATCTAATATTGTCCCAAACCAATGGGGTGGAATCTAATCTGTCGATGTGGTCACTCACCCCTGGGTAGGGGAGAAGGTATTGTACGGGTGACCCATTCATACCTGCATTTGGCTAAGGGTTTTGTCCAAACTCCACACCCATGGAGAGGCATCTCTCAGGCCAAGATCCACCTGACGGAACATTTTATTTATTTATTTATTTATGCAACTTGTATAGCGCGCAAATACCCTGGGGTGTCTCGGCGCTAGGGGGGTGAATCAGGAGGAAAGCAGCTGAATGTGGGGACTACTGGTCGAAAAGCCAGGTTTTTACTAGCTTCCTTAATGTCATAAGTGTAGGGCTGGTTTTAATGTGGAAAGGAAGGGTGTTCCAGAGTCTGGCTCTGGCAACTGTGAACATCACTCTGTCACACTCGCCACATCCTGTCAGGTAGACTCACTACCAACCAGCAGACCACTTGGACTTACTCTGCCAATTCCCTGCAGCTAAGCAGTCATGATTCACACCAGACTCCGCCCTTGTATACTGTAGACACACCCACTATCACTTACAGGTAATTATGTCCTTCACTATACTCTGTAGCTCCCCCTAGAGGGCTTCCAGGGCCATCACAAGCCACAAAACCATGTTCAAGCTTTATACCTGTTCTGTCAGCCACTGTTTTATGAGCAGCGACCCTGCCTCCTATTTATTTTGGGTTACTTTTTTCTCTTTTGAGATATTTATGCAACACTGCTGTTGGTTGTGGTCTTTGAATCTGTGATCAATCAATTCAAAATCTTTATTTCGGCATTACGCCATAAAAGAACAATTTAAACATTACATGTCAATAAAAATTACATTTCAATAAAAATAAAACAATCACTTAAAAAGAAAATAAAATACATTCCATATTACTATGCAACAAAAGTGGAATATACATGGAGCATAACAATAAAAATCATGTGAGCACGGAGGACACCTCAATAGTTCTATAAGCAAATTCAATTATATACTGCACTTAATGCTAATATAAACAAAATCAGTTCCATAGGTTGGACCAAAATAATAGATATTTAGAGATTAAATTCACAGCTGAAGGCCCATTTTTTTCCTACGGTAGCAAATGGAGAGTAAAAATCTGCTGACACTAAATATGATCTGTTGTGAAGTATTAGTAGTCAAAATTCTCAGAGCCTGGTCGCAGGACCTCAAGCCTAATAAAAGGCATATCGGTTTGATCCATCTTTTCCTTTCATGGGCGTAGATAGGACAAAAAAAGAGAATGTGCTGCACATTCTCAATTTGGTTGTTTTCACAAAGTGAACAAACTTTGTCCAGTACCTCAGCCGATGGGTCACGGTTCCTTGCCCAACATGACAAAGTTGATTTTAATAGGAGATTTCCATATCTAAACTTTAGGAAAAGTGTCTTGGCAAGTGGGGGCTCTATTTCGTCCATAAAGGACTCATAAAAGGGTTCGCCCTTGAAACTTAAAAATTTTGATACTAATGAACCACTAGTACTGAGGTTTACAGCCATATTTACTACATAGGACCAAAAAGCTTTTTTCAGGACTAATTTGGGATTAGGCGGTAAATGCTCAGGATACTCCCAAAAATGTTTCAGGCCTATAAAATTAAGCCAAGTCCTAACATGTGTTAACCAGGGGATTTTTTTGTTACTATCCAACCCCATGATCTCTATCAGCCCTTCTCTATATACCTGAAGCTCAGGAACGTGCCACAATCTTACCCAGAGCATAAGCGGTCTAATAAGAACATGATGGTCAGTTCTTTTAAAATCAAGGTCCAATTGCAGGGGAACTAATGGGGTTCCTCTCGGAGCCCTAACCAAGCTACGCATAAAGTTGTTGTCGTGGATACTAAACGTCTCCTTGGAGCCTGGCCCCCACAGTTCAGCACCATATAGCACTGATGATTGAACCTTAAATTTAAAAAGTTCCATGACGGGACGTACCGCTTTGCTGGTGCTCAAGCTTTGCTCTCTGAGTATTGGTTTAACGTTCTGAGCAAATAACAATTTGCTTTTTTCCAATTGTGCTTTCCAGGTGAAGTTGCAATCAAGCGTCACCCCTAAATAAGAGAAGTGAGGCACAGATTCCAACTTTATCCCTTTTAAAGTTAGACAACCCTTGTCTGGTTTGGTCGGATTAAGGGCCATGTATTTCGTTTTTTTTACGTTGATCTCTAGCCCCTTTTGGCAACAGTAATCGTTAAAAGTATTCAATAAAATCTGCAAGCCATTTTTTGTTTGGGATATCAGAATAGTATCGTCAGCAAACAATAGAGATGCTACCCTTTCGCCATTCAATTTAGGTGCGTCATTTTTACATTTGTCTAAATAAGAGGGAATATCATTCACGAAAATAGAAAATAGAGTAGGGGCCAGAACGCATCCCTGGCGAACTCCACGTTCGATTGGAATTTTCCGTGAAAGTTCGCCATTTTGTCCCCATCTAATTCTCGCAAAGTTCCCATCGTGTAATTTTATAATTTGAGCTACTATATTGTTTGGCATTCCCGCTGCACTCAACGTCTTCCACAGAAGATCACGTGGCACCAAGTCGAATGCTGCCCTTAAATCAACAAAGGCAACATACAAGTGGGCCTTCTTTATCATTACGTACTTCCAATAGAGGCAGCAGAATCTAAAGCACTGATCTATAGTGCTGACTTTAGTTCTGAACCCGGCTTGAAATTTAGTCAAAAATGATTTTTCGTCCAACCAATTACTCACTCGTAATAGGATATGGCGTGAGTAAATTTTCTGAAGGATGTCCATTAAGCTTATTGGACGATAATTACAGGGATCCTTCCTGTCTCCTTTTTTAAATATTAAAACAATTTCAGCTCCTTTCCAACTTTCAGGAAATTCTAAACTTTGAGATAGTTTGTTGCATAGATAATTGATGTATGGTGCCCAAATTTTCAAGTCGTGCTTGTAAAGATCCCCGGGGATTTTATCCAAACCTGGGGCTTTCCCATTTTTAACTTGGCTTATGGCCAGCTCTGTTTCCCCCAAGGTAAAGACCAGCGGATCTACTGGAAGTTCATGACTTGCTGCAGTAGATGTTGTGTAAGGGTCATCATATTTCGTGTACAATTTGGTAAAGTGGGTTACCCAGGTTTGCTCGTCTAGGAATGTGTCTCTAACCACCCTTCCCGCCTTATTCCCATTAGCTATCAACTTCCAAAATACTACAGTGTCACGTGATCTTGCAGCTGACAGCAATTCCGCCCACTTTTCTTCCTCCCACGCAATTTTCGAAGTCCTTTGGGTAGTTTTATAGTTACTTCTAGCTTTTTTAACATCCAGTTGTGACTTGGATTTGATAGCAATTAACATTTCCCTCTTAGACTCTCTACACAATCTGTCGTACCAGGGCTTGCTGTGAGACAAATTCTGAGTCTTCTGCTGGGGTTTTTTGGGCATTTTAGTTACCAATAGTTTTATTTTTTTGAAAAACTCCTGATGTAAGGTCAGAAAGGAAGTTCTTGCTTCCTCCTCGGGAGTTAAACTTAGATATGCACCAAAGGTACCTGCAAAAAGTGAGTATATTTCGCTCAAGATATCACCATGATCCAGAATAAATGGCCATTTTAGCGATCTCCTGTTGTTACTGATATGAATGTCATTGCCATCGCCAGCACCCCCCTCAAAGGAGGGTGGAGGGGAAGGGTCGCTAAATAATGCAGCGTTTAGTGACAAATTTAATGGAAAGTGATCACTTTCTGCCCTCTCCATTACTTCAAGATCTATGAGATACGACCAAAGAGGGATAGAAACTATAGCAAAATCCAGGATGCTCCTATATGTATTCCTCCTAAAGGTTGATTTTTTTGTGGTGTCGGACGGTAACCGGCCATTACAGGCCCTGAGGTGATGCTCTGTACATAATTTGATCAGTTGGAGAGCCAGAATAGAACATTTCACAGATTTGCTGCCCCCGAGGAGGGGGATTTTATTTGCCTGATCTTCCTCCTCGAAAATCTCACTTATGCCCAACACAGGTTCATAGTCACAATTGAGATCCCCAGCCAAGATGATAAGATCCTCCCCAACATTCAACGCCCTCAAAAAGCAATCCAACTTAAAAACAGTCAAGGATTCCTTTGTTGACGGCGTTGGCCTATTATAGATATTTATTAGGAGTAATTTATTCCCATTGGTGGTAGTTATTTTTAGTGCTAGGATATCTACAGAATTTGTGTCTATCACCTCAATATTAACCCTTAGATTGATCCTTGCCCAAATCAGGAGGCCCCCAGACGGCCTACCACTTTTGGATGGGATTGCTCCAATACCAAAAGTCTTGTAGCCCACCCTGTGGGGAATGTCAATTGCCCAGGTCTCCTGGAGTAGACAAAAATCAAAGGATTCCATAAATGCAGCCCAGTCCGGATCCCTCAAATTGCTGGCAACCCCAGCTACATTCCAGCTAACAAGCTTAACCGAAATCCCCAATGCAGAAGACATAACACTGCTAACCCTTGGCATCTCGTCACCAGTATATGTTACTTGTTGGATTCCCGAAGATATTCCCTCAGAAGGTAAGTATCTTATAGTAGCGGTTAATTCTACCTGTTCTTCAGGAATATTGTCGTAACATGTTACATTTTTTCCCAAAGGTCGAAATACAACAGTTGGCAATAGGTTACACTCTGTTCCAACCCCCATTTCAGTATGGTTCCTTGTGTCCCCTCCCTCATCCCCCCCACTCAACAAACTTCAATCACAACTATCAAGGCCACTGAAAACATCAAAACGATTAGACGTCTCAAGTGGCGTGAAGGGTTTCAGATGGTCCATCCTTCTGTCTTGAAAGTTGTGAAAGTTATGATGTCTAGCTGGGACAGAGTTCCATCCCAAGGGGTCTGGGACTATTGGGGGGTAAGGGGCACCAGGCATGTTTCTCATACCCTGATAGATCAGGGGGTACTGAGCGTATTGACTGTTCCCAACATTCTGTACAATTGAATAGTTAAGTGGCTGGGTTTGAATTGGTCCCTGTAAAAGGGGAGGCTGAGATGGAAACACCACTGACCTTGGATAAAAATACGTTAGAGGTCTTGGGATTATAGTACTATTAGAACTACCCATCTGCCAATTCAATTTGTAGTGGACAGCGTTTGGGTCCCTAAAGTTAACAACCACTACATCTCCTTCGATATCTTTGGTTCTGCCCCCCAACCATTCGAGACGTCGAACGTGAACTATATCCCCGTTAATATAATTTGCAATAGGCCTGTGTGTTCTCAACCAGTGCGTTATCTTGTTTTTTAGTTGAAAAAAGCCCTCCCTCTTATTTTGTTCAAGGGCCGGCACACCTGTTAGGACTACCACATAGGGTACTGCCTCTGGTGGAAGCTCAGGCAATGGAACCCTTTTAGGTTTCCCCCAGGTGCGTCTGGTTTCCCTCACTTCCCTTGTTAAGTCTGTTAAAGCTAGATTGGTTATATTACCAGAGTTTTTAGATGTATTAACACTGGTCTTACTAACAACAACAGACCCCAGCATTTGTTCACCTGTTTTTTCTTGAGATGGTCTAGAATCAACATGATGGAGAGCAATAGCTGATACTGTGTTCCCCAAAGATTTTGGTACAGATAGAATTGAGGGAGGGGTAGGAACAACATGAGCGGCAATAGGGGGAGGAGGTTGCACAACAGATGACAAAGCTGTGATCAGATTTGGATGTTTTAACAGGAATCGATAGGGAAATATTTTTTTACAACTATAAAGATTTTTGCAGTAATGGCCGAGTACATTGTAGCCGCCCCCTCTGAAAAACAGTGGTGCCTCGTCATCAAAACCCCTATTGAAACGGAGCTCTTCTGCTTATCTATTGAGTGCAGACTGGAATGGAAGTGTAGGCCCAAGCCTTTCTAACAGCTAAATGCTGAGTGTTCAGGTCAGGGAGCCTTGTCTAGGCTGTCTGTGCCATAGGAAATTGTTTTGTGTTTGCAATGGGATTGATCAGATCTTCCCTTCACTCTGCTCATCTGGTCCCTTTTTCCTCTCTAGCACTCTCTACAGTTAACCTCGGTGGTGTGTCTCTCAGTAGATCTGTCTCTTTCACCACCTCCTGGGTGTCTTCTCCATTGCCTTTTTCGTTGCCATCACCCTTATTTTACTTATCCTGTCACATCCAATTTCCCAGTCATTCACACTTAGTATCCCCTAAAGATGTATCGTTCATTATCACCGTTATGTTTCTCGGTCTCCGGTCTTTGGGCCCTTGCGACAGCCTCGCCTACCGATGTTTCAGCTTGTTGTATGCACCTAACTAGCAACTAACATGAGAAAGCAACTGCTACTATACAGCAAATGGTCAGTAAACACCAAAATCAGCTGCATTCACATGTGCTGTTGTGCACATTACTCAATGCAACAAGGCGACAGGGAGATCGATCGTGGTCAAGTCAGGCCGCTCTCTCACCCTCACCACAACACACTAACCCCCCCCCCCCCCCAAGTACCCACTACAGCCTCACTGCAATGCCCTGCCACTCCAGCACTCACTAAATATTCACTGCAACACCCACCATCCTGCACTTTTTTTTTTTTTTAAAGAAAATCCATTATTTTATCACTATCCATGACAACAATGCTTCGTTTTCCAAGACAATATCCAAGAATCAGCTGTTTGGCTTGCCAAATATTGTTTTGGGGATAACACTCACCAACTATTTGCCCCAGAAAGCACAACAGCACAGCCCGTAAAGGGAAAAATTTAAAATTGTTGTGACCCAGTTCCAACATATTCCCTCTTCCTTTACATGCTCCTCACATTCAGCGTCACAGGTACTGACACAAAGGAAGCAAGCAATCCATGTGTCAGACTCCCATCCATCCTCAACAGGAGAGCCCTGGCATCAAACAATTCACTGCCTCAGCACCACACGAGACATTGCTGTCACCTTACCAACCATCACCACCCTTCCTCCACAAAAACGTGAAACTAAATTGTTACAGTACTAATTTGCCTGTGCTTGTTCCAGAAGCGACTACAACAGTGAAACCATAATTGAATGAGCCAGATAAAATTCAGAAACCTTCAAACACAAGTCCTTCAAACACAAGTCATTCGAAGAAATACCGATCAAGGTTTGAGGGACCCAAACCCCTAAAAAGCTCAATGTACCTCTGCAGATCTGCTTCCTTTCTTTCTTACAACCACTCCCCGCATTCTATTACCCAATTCTTGAAACCCTCTATTCGCTCCTTGCCATGATTTCCAGTGTAACCAATTACCAATAAATCGGTCCTCTAATTTCCACCAAGGTCACTCTTAGACTCAGATCATCCAAGCTTTTGATCCCCCTGCTACTGGATATCCCTCCCAAATCACCGTGTCAAAATATGTCATGAAGTTAAGAAAATATGGAGGTCATGTTTTACATAAATATCTCCTCCGCCTCCATTCCCTCCCACCCTCCCGTGCAACACAAAGGGAAAAGTTAAGAATTTCCAACTACAGAGGTTGCAGCAAATCCTCCTCCATAATCCTAACACAGGAGCTAAACCCCTGACTGCTGCAACATCATATACATTGAGCTTCCCTAGACAAGAAATATAATCAAGATTAGAGTGAGGAATCAGCCTGCTAGATTATGTCTCAATCTCAAAATACCATAGCAAGTGAAACTG
The DNA here is from genome assembly GCF_964261635.1 of Lissotriton helveticus. Classification (NCBI taxonomy): domain Eukaryota; kingdom Metazoa; phylum Chordata; class Amphibia; order Caudata; family Salamandridae; genus Lissotriton; species Lissotriton helveticus. Next base: position 222,859,683 of record NC_136069.1, read on the forward strand.
ACATTGCAATCACTCTGTTTACAGGTCTAAATCATGGAATAAAGTCCCTTAAAGTAAATGGAAACAAACTCTAGAACACATTGAATCCACTCCTGATGTCAGAAACCAACCATGCTTGATATGAAAACTCTAGAAAACAGAGCGGACCAAATGGTCATTTAAATGAAAAACCCTCACATATGGTAGAGTTCTATTCATTATATTGTGAAAGTGCTCCAAAGTGACCACAGGTCGACAATATAATCTTTAAAAATGTATTTAGATAAATACATTGCAAACTCGATAAATACTCTAAACCTAGAACAATATAGGTTTCAGCAAACTGCAAATCATTTACCAAGCTCAGTGACAAAGATGAGATAACAAGTATACCTTGGTTCAAGGAGAGGGTGATGGTACAAAGACAAATAATGCAAAGGCAAATAGACAACAGAAAACAAACAAGAGTACAAGAACAGGAAACTGGCAGTATGTGACAGTCAAAAACTCACAGGCATTTACATTTTTTAATCAAAACAAAAAAGGAGTATTGAAAATATATGTTTTTTTAAGACCCGTAAAGCTAATGTGAACTCAAAAGAATGTTGGGGTAAGCAAAATATAAATGTCTAACCCACCTTGCACATCTTGGGAAATTGCATATTTCACATAAACAGGCGACATTGTTTACGATCCTGCAAAATTGCAGAAGCATAACGTTTCGATCTGCCTACAGAACTCACAGAGAGTAAATGAACAGAGACTAAACGAACTGCATACAGTAGGGCTAGCCTCATGTCGCTGGCTAATTTAATTTGATTTATTTCTTCCTCTCATTGTCGATATTACAACTACCGCAGTGCACGGACGGGATCATTAATGCAACAGACCTCTCAAGCGGCCCTTGATTCTCCCAGAAGAGTTATACATCGAATTTACAACCTCTTGCACTTCATCTAGACCCACCCGAGGGAACAATGCGGCTACAAATTACCCAACACAAACACAACTGTGGCCACTGCAGATTAACAATGTGCATATGGGCACATCCATCAACTTCACAAACAACAGTGGTCACTGCAGACTAACAATGCGCACATGGTCATATTCGTCGACAACACGCTCCTTTCCTATGCTTGCCTCAGAGAGAATGCACTATTTTGTATTGATTTTCTTTTGTTTTCTCACTTTATCCACATCAAACTAAGAAATTGGTCCATTGTTGATTAGTATAAAATGTAGCGCAGGCTACCAAACTTTGCGACTAAACTTCCCCCATGCTGAAAGACACCATTCAACTCACGTCCAAAATGAGTCTAATTCATGGATAGCATCGTGTGCTACTCTCTGAACAATATTACAATTAGAAATGAATTATGCTGCTGAAGTACCATTCGTTGGACAATAAAACCCAAAGTAAACTTATGTAGATCCCTCAGGGTGCATGTAAAATGCCTCCATGGATACACAAAGAGAAGAACATATGAAGTGCATTCCTCAATAGTCAAATCCCGACTCCTCTATAACGCACACCTGATTTTTAACATATACACCCAGGGTCTTAAATAAATTACATTGCAGAAACCTATGTAAACTAAAACAAACTCGACTATGTGACTGCTTCACTATTGTAACTGCATTTTTTTTCTCCTCGGGCTAACTCTGTTAATTGAATGTGCAAGTCTCCGATTGGCGATATGGCTCTGCCCTGGAGCCCACAGTGTGATTTTACCTGTTTAATCAAAACAATGTAATATCGTTTGTACCTTTAGAGGGGCGACTGCGTCCGTTCCCAAGAGCTCACTGCTGGACCTACCATCTTGTATATCAGTGAGATTTTGTGCATGTGTGATCCATTCTAGAAGCTTCTGTATGCGAGATTAAACGTGTGCTGACTTGCCTTGAAGGTATTTGCTCCACAGAGGATGCTGGGGGATTCCTTGGAACTTATGCTTTGTGAGTCACAAAACTTTTTTAATGCTCTTTGATATAAAAAAAAAAGCCCTGAAGTCAGAGTTCTCTTCCCAATAACCTAGAAATGGTAAACTAACACCGACAGTTTAAAGAGGGGTGTCTTTCGTGTAGTGCATGAGCCTAAAGGTACCAGGCAGAGGAATCCAGGCAGACAAACACACCAACAGGCATATGGATTCATTTTCAAATATAGACACATAGGTATGATGATGGGGTGGTGATAAATTACAAATACATTATATGCAATTGGCGGTTATGGTTTTGCCAGTTTAGTTTGTTTTCCTTTTGCAGCTTTTAGTTTTAAATGGGTGTCATTTTATTGCGGTTAGTATTGCAACAGTAATTATGAGGTTCAAATACTTTACATTCTGCACACAATAGTACCTGAATAACCAGAGGTTTCGAATGATGAGAGAATCATTAGCAGTGAAAACATGAAAACCGAGCTTATTAACCTGTTTGTAAAGAGATAAGCCAGTATAAAAAAATAATCAATTATTTAATTTTTTTAAAGAACATGCCTCAGAAAATAAATATTTGTTGTACTTTTGAAGAAGAAAAGCATACACTCCTCTTCTTACAGACAGGAAAGAGACAAATATTTTCAACAAATGTACTCACGTTACAAGGCAATCTAGGCACACACTAGACATAGCACAACATTGACTAGAAAAAATCCCATGCCAGTGGGGAACCATCTACGCTTCATTCATTCCTTGAGGAATAATCAAAAATCCAATTACTTGGAATTAAAGGCGACTCCCTTTTAAAAACGTATATAAATAACCGACTTTCCATCAATGTCAACAAACCACCAATAAAGCAAAATCTAAAAATGTGAACTATTTTTCAATACCTCCAAGAGGATTTGGGGGTATAATTTACTGTTTTCTGATCCATAAAGCAGAGTAATATCAACATTCTGCAATCCAGTCCAAGCAAGAAAAAAACCCCAGTGGCGCAGTGATGCTAAATAGCTGGAAAAGTACACAAGCTGGCTAAAGGTTGAAGTGAAACATACCAAAGGTTTTCAGGAAGAAGATTTTTTTCAGACTATGGCAAAACCTCAGCAGCATATTTACGAAGTGGTAGAGATACAAGCTAACAAGGTGCCACAATGATCAAGGATTTTCAATACAACGATAAAGAATTTTCTTGGTAGGCAGCAAGTATGCCAACAGAACTCTACAAGTAATGCTAAGCACTGGCATGAACTAAACCAACATGGCTGCCAATACATCATAAAACCAGCGAACGCATTCCTCACAACGCATGAGGAAGCATGGCCAGCCATCTTGGGATGGGTTTTCTTTAAAGAAAACTCATTCTAAGATGGCCGACAAGACTTATGATTTGCTTTATTTCTGCAGCTAAGCAACAATCCTATGGAACATTTTCTTGTTAGGCTCCGGATCTAACAGTTTACATACATTTTTTAATGTATATTTACTATTTCTTTTTTTTTGCATTTACAATCTAACTGTTTTGTTATCCTTTCATGCTGTATTTAGCTAATGTATTGCATATTCATGAAGCAAGACATTCAGAGAAAAGCATGGCGGCTTTGGATAACTATGCAAAGGAATTCATGTGTTTCTTTTCTCACATTACAGCAAACATCACAGGGGTTATTTTTTTCCAAAATAAGGTTAAAAAATACTAAATAAAGCATGTGTGCAAGCCTCTCCCGCGTAGAGGAACTTCAAACCTTTGAGAGAGAGCATCCATGACAAACAGTCTGCATCAAGGTTTCGCTTTCTCGCTAACGATCTTATTCTCTTGAGATCAGCAACACAAACGAGACAAAAACCGCCCTACCCATGGCAGGGTGGCAGACTGGAAAAATAAAAATAATAAAAAAGTATGTGTGTGCCATTTGTATAACTCGTATTCATGGCAAGATTTTTGTGCTAATGTAGACATTAGGTAACACCACGAACAACGGTGTTCCAACAAAGATTATCACAGAACATGCGGTCAGTGTTTATATTATTAAAAAGTAGCACCTTTATATTAACCACCATACGTTTTATATCTTTCATTTATGCTTGGACATATATTCTGCACTAAAAACAGGCTTTAATATTGCAATAAAGCCTTTTTTTAAATTACAGTGTAGATGTCTTGTGTATGCATCTTTTAAAAAAGAACAGTGTAGAGGTTTTGTGTATGCATCTTTTAAGGAAACTAGTACCACCATATACATGTATTCCAGATAGACTCTGTGTTTGCCTGAGGGTCACAAAGGATCTTCTGGGCTGTGTTTAAGAGAAAACCTGAAAAAACATTATCACTGTGATGCATATGAGCATATTTAGCCATTCAAAGATGGCCAACAATGCGTATTCATGCATAAGCATCGATTGTGACACACCCATGGCAATTTTTAGAATATTAATATGGAAATCAATGCGTTCAATAAAAATGAAATCTCGTACTTATTAATAGAATCGCATGTTCTGAACTCCACATCAACCTCAACTCGCAAATACGAAGTCAAGCCTGGCCAGGAGACCTAGGCCTGTGGTTACTGATGGATAGGTCACAGATGAGAGGGTGCATAGCGGGCAGGCAAACTCTTGGGCAGGAATCTCTTGATTAATCACACAGATAGGTGCAGCGATATTACAATGGTATGTGGAGAATGCCCTATTAAAGGACACATGCCCGAAGGGGGCACGCGCTCCTAAAAACCCCATAAAAAGTCAAAATGCCACGAGTTAGGAACACATAGTCAATCAAGACCGAGCACACGTAGTGATCATGCGCTCCCCATGCCCGACATCTAGACACTGTTATCCTCTGGCCAAAGTGTTCACGAGCGGTCGAGAACCACTTGTAGTAACCATTTGGCCTCCAAAGGCAGCAACCAACATTCATCACCATATTTGTGGAAACTTTAAGCACCTGTTATATTTTTGTATAAAAGAAGGACCTATACCAATTGTAAGCGGAGACAGTCCTTAGACCTCATGCCTGTAACTGTTCTCCCAGCCGCTAAGTTTAATTAAACAAACTGTTCCTATTTTGCCCAACGCCTCCTGTCTTCTGTTTTTCCTAAGGAATTCTAACTCAAGGAACAAGAACAATAAATTAGAAGAATTAGAAGTAAGCCAAAAGTTAAAAATAAAGTGTAAGGCTGCACATAAAAGCAGGTGAGCGGTCTGGTAGCTCTTTGCAGCGGTCTGTCCCTTATTAAAAAAAAAAATTAAAATTAAACATTGGTGCTAGAGCATCAGGGAGTGAAGGAGTCAGAGGGAAGCATATATATGGGGACCTCCCAGAGACAGGGCGCTGGGATGTTAAGAGTAACCAATGTGGGAGAGACTGCACTCATATGAAGGCTGAAAAGCAAGGGGGAAAAAAGGAAGAATAATTTCCCCTCAAATCGGCGGCGAAAGGCTACAGACCACTCAATCAGAACACTGGGAGACCAAAATGATGCTGGGAGAGAGGAAAGACAATGTATCAAGATTAGACAACAACACGACCACTGTGAGAAAGATGCTGACTGAGAGCCCACTCTATGGATACGTCACGTACTGGTAACAAGAGACCTGCAAAGAGATGGCTAGTGCAATCTGTATCCCAGACCTAAATTGGGGTCTATCATTAAGTCAACCATTAAACTCCCAGAGCTAATCTACAAGAGTAGTGTTTACTGCCTCTTGCAAGTTCTAAGCAAACTACTTTGAGTGAGAAAAGGTATGATTCTCTCCAAACATGGGGACCAAAAGAACTGCATTGAAATATGGTGATAACTAATTTGGATCGGAGGTCAATTGGCCCTGTAGTTAGGCTGTAGAAATATCTTCATGCAAAAGGGACACAACTTTATTAATAAGCAACTATTCTATGCCATAAAGTGAGATTTACAGTATATAATCTGCCCATATTAAAACCATCTTTCATTGAGCAATCTGATATCAAAGCAGAAAGAGGAAGTGTGCACAAATGATTACTTAATTGAACTGTTGAATTCTGTCAGAGAAAGAAAGCGCGGATGAAATGCAACAGAACTTGAATAGCTAATAGAGCACACCTATTCGAAGGCATTAACCTAATGCTCTATGGAGAGCTCAGAGAAGCAAATCACACAGATTGTTTGTCTACCTGGTAGATGCAGAGTAGCAAAGAAAAAAATGTATTGTTATGTTAAGAGGCAATGACAAGCTAACATCACCATCCTCCAAGCACTTAGCTGTAGCTCGGTATTAGAGATAAGTAGTAAATTGTCGACCAAACGCTGGGCTAGTGAAGACGTACTTTAATCATATGAGATAAGCTTCAAAAGTTACTATTAATAGTATAAGCAGATAAGAAAATGCATGACAACAAGATTACCAATGAGAAAATTCAGGATTTTTGAAGCACACTCAAGCAACACATCTGGGTTGCTTTGCACTCGTTGCCTATTTGATATCACTCAAAACCCCTTGGTGAAAAACAACCCCGTAATTCACTGTTACCCATCTTAAATTCTATATGTAACACATTTAGGGATCAAAATTAATTCCAATGAGCCATAGAAACACTTTTTATGGTTTCATAATTTGGACCCACTGATGGAGCAGTCTAAAATCTGATTCTGAAACACAAAAACGTGGAATCTTGGTTACTGGGGAATACAAAATGTGATTGTAATGATAGTACTTCCCAAATTCTTGTGTTTCACAGAAAATGCCAGAGATGTACCCAATGAAATGGTTCAAACAGTTGGCCTCTTTAACTAAGAGGGCATGGGTCAAGATTAAGTTTTCTTCTAAAAGACTAAAAACTGTAGCTCAAGAGGGATTAGGCTTTCCATACCATGATATCCATCGCACATTCGTCTTGCAGCAAACCATAAATCTATTTGTTTATCAGAGGATGGGACACCTAAACAAGTTTCATGTTAAATGCCTAGAGGGGAATAAGTAGAAATATAGGACTGTGAAACTACTTAAAAAAGAAGATCTGTAATTCAGCAAAGAAAGAAACATAGGGCCCAATTAAGACTTTGGCGCTCCTGCGCCCGCTCTCCGCCAGTGTCAAAGCCACGCAAAGACCGCCCACCAGATTAGGCGTTGAACTAGTGCAGGCAGACAGTCCTTTTGCCATTCCCACAGCAGTGCACTGAAAAATGGCACTGTAATGGGAAGCAGAAATATTCCTGCAAAAGTCCATGCCGTGCTGGAACTGGGGTTGCAAGCAGACAGGGGGGCACATGTTGTGCTCCCCGGAATGCATCCCCAGGGCGGGCCCTGTAGGGCCCCCTTTGTTTCTCTACCGCCAGCCTTTTCATGGTGGGCTCACCGTCAGGGGCGGCTCTAGGCTCATGGCGGCCCTGGGCAGGTAGCGTAGGTAGGGGACCCGGAAGAGGGGGTCCGGGCGGAGCGCGGGGGCCAGTGAAAAGGGGGGGGGGGTTAGGGTGTTTGGACGTGGAACAGAGCCGGAGGCCGCCAAATCCCTGCCAGGGGCCGCCACGCAAATATGTATCCATCCTCAGAGGATTATTATATTAAGGATATATATTGGGAGTGGTGGCCCCTGGGCTATGGTGGCCCTGTGCAGGTGCACAGCTTGCACATGCCTAAGGCCGCCCCTGCCACCGCCATGAAAGGGCTGGCCGTGAAGAAACTCAAAATATGCTCTGCGAGATTGCGCCAATACCCGCTCAGCATATTGTATCGCCTCTCCGCGGTGCCACCGTTAGAGAACGGCAGCCGGTGGTCCACTGCCTGAACGACACAAAGTCGTAATCGGGCAGTTGGACCACTGCAAACACGAAGGTCCACGGACTGCCAGACTCGTAATCAGCCCCTTAATCTGTATTCGAATATGCAACAATGAATAGTTTAAAGCTAAACAGCTTGAAAAAAGGACTAAAAATGAGCTGCAGTGCTATGGTAGGTTTGGTCAGAGGGCAAAATACGCCCTTTCAATCAAATATGAAAAATCTATATTTTAAATGAATAAGTATGTGGAAACTGTCCTTTCAATGGAATGTCTCCAGGAAGCTTTTAGTCCTACTGAAACAGCTTGAACCTTTAGTCTCTCATTTTTTCTGCATCAGCAACAGATCATCCACGGCGCTCCGGTGACAACTACAATCACATGACCAAGACAAGAACAGAATTTAGTTTACACCTTATTTTTAACTGATTAGCAATGATTGTGAAGGAAGTACATTTGGAGGTACAGCTACAAAATTGTTAATAAATTAACAGACTTGGCTCAGATATTAATCGGAGATTGACACGACAAAGAATAGGGTGTCTATCCCATTTGTCTCGGGAACACTAACACAAGTTACACCTTTATGATGAGACCTGCAGTTGCAAATGCAACCCTTCAGAAATGTAACCTGGCATAAATATCTGGAATGAGTAATCTGAAAAATTAACTTAATTGGACAGCCTTCTAGCTAAGAAAAATAATGATATTCAATGAGCGGACCTCATAGGGTTTTAAATGTTCTGGTAAACGATTGAGGATAAAATTTAGTTTTTCAGATTGAATTCTCTGTTTTTATATAGCTGAAATCCTGACAAAGGCTAATAGAGCACTAAGCTGCATATATCGTCACATTCTGTCGTGGTGCTGTTCTTCAGCTGAGCATCTCAATGTATGTAATGTTTGCTGTAGTATTTAAAAGGCAATAAAAAGTGATATAAAACAGCATACATAATTACAATAAAACAAGAACAGACAAAATTAGAGCAGTGTAGGTACAATGTACTAACAAAAGGCATCTTGATGAAATGGAAGAACAAGTAAGAGTGTTTATGAAAATAAATTATATTTCAAAAATAAATGATATGTTGCATGTATGATTTTCTGGACTTTTTATAGACTGTCCAACTAAAAGGGGGTACCATTAGACGAGAGTATCTTCAATGCCCTTTTCCACCTTCCCTTTTGTATTCTTTGTGTTCCCGCAAATTCTAAAAGGAACCGTAAGTTTATAGGTGCAGGGTCAGAAGTTTAGATCATTTTTAAAGGCATAGTTTGTATTACTTTTTTAATTCGAAAAAATGTTGTTTAGACTATCCTGCTTGTGTTGTATATGATTGTATGCATTTAGGGAATAAAAATGTTTTTAAAAAATGAAGTGAACTTTAGGTTTATTTTGCTCCTATTGCGAAAACTGAATCTGAGTTTCTTCTAAGCGCAAAGTGCAGCTAATGTGTACTTCATCTACCACAGGCAAAAGCAAAGACGGCTTCGATGTAATATTGCCTCCTATTTTCTGCCAAGAAAAATAGTCCACCCTTCTTAACCTTATACTAGCCCCTTTAGAGGGGTCGGACAAGGATCTTTAAATGACACAAAAAAAGGTGCATCAATGGTGCTTTGCACAAGTATGAAACAAACTGTATTTCGCCAACTGCAGGACAGGAGTTCAATTTCCTGCAGCCTTTTCACAAGTTGGGGAGGGTGTTGGGGAGGGTGTGGGCGGTGGAGGTACCAGCGCTCACACCATCGCTGGTCTAGTGGCTAAACTCCTAGCTCTGGAACATAGGGACCTGGGTTCTAATCCTTGCTTCGGCACGTGACTGCAAATCGTGCGATCCTGGGCACATCAGACCGTTTCGATGTTCCTCCTCAGGTACACGCTCCACACGTACCGGCGCCATACAAGGCCTGCAGCCCCAAACTACACACAACGCAAACCCGAGCATGCAACTCCTACTCAGGAAAAGAGGAGGAAGCAGGAGGACAGGATGCCACCTCCTGAGAATAAAGGAATCCCAAGTCTGGTTATCGGAAGTCACAACGGTGTACCAGTTCTCACAGTCGCGGGGAGATGTGGCCTAAAGGCCAGAGTTGCCTATTTTGCAACTGGGGATGGGGGTTCGATCCCCGGCGTCGGCTCCACCTCCCGAGATTCTGGGCAAACACTTCATGGACCTCGAAATAAAAATATAACCTCATGCAATGTATGCTGGTGCCTATGCAACACGTTCTTAAGCCTCTAGGCCACGTTCGGCCATGTACAACTGCAAAGAAGTGTGTCCCCAGCTGGGGAAGGAACTGGCAATGCAAGTCTGGATGATGACAAGTCTCTGCTAAGAAGAGAGCCTACAGGCTGCCGACACTTTGTTGTTCCCAGTGGTCGAAGTGGGGAAAAAAAAGTAGGGGAACTGTGGGTGGAGAATCAGGGGGCGGGAATAACCGAAGATTGAATCAGTGGGCGGAGTCAGGGGCGTGGCTAGAAATAGCAAAACATACCAATTTTTAGTACGTTTAGCATTTCACTGACCAGTTACAGCTTATAACGTTATTTAATTAAAACAATGGATAAACATGTTTGAGGTTTAATTCAGAAAAAAGGCAAACACTAACCAGGAACAACATGTTACCTTAATGCTTTTACTCAATGTTCAGAAATCCATGATTATTTTTTGTCTCAAACATTGAGGTCATGAATACAGGGCTCCTCCTGTACACGTGTTATGCAGGGCTCAGAAGAGAAAGGAACTCTTCAGGAGAATCTATACTCACGGAAACCCACAAAGGCTCCTTCATATTCATGTCGCCAGCTAGCTGCTCAATCATAATATAGCAAAAAGAACAACTGAATGCAGAACAATATCATACATTCACCCCAGTACAGAGATCTGGGCCTAAATCCATTGTTTCTTTGCTCACCATGCCATTCCAGTTTGGACCCAGCCATATGCAAATCAGTCTAGATTCTGCACCCAATAGGAACAGTCCTGCCCCCTCCCTTCTCCTGCCCCCGTCACCGCTCCTGCCCCCGTCACCGCTCCTGCCCCCGTCACTTCTCCTGCCCCCGTCACTTCTCCTGCCCCCGTCACTTCTCCTGCCCCCGTCACTTCTCCTGCCCCCGTCACTTCTCCTGTCCAGGGCCGGACTGGCTACCGGGCAGTTAGGAATGCCGCCGAGCTGCTGCCTGATTTTACTGCAGTGGAGGCGGATTTCGTCCATGGAGACCTGCGTGTGCTGCGAAATCCTGAAAGCAAAACGAATTTCGTTTAGCTCACGCAGGTCCCCATTATCGAAATCACCCCCCAGCTCAGCAGCATTCCTAACTGCCCAGTAGCCAGTCCGGCCCTGCTTCTGTCCCATCACTTCTCCTGTCCCCGTCACTTCTCCTGTCCCCTTCACTTCTCCTTTTCCTGTCCCTTCACTTCTCCTGTCCCTTCACTTCTCCTGTCCTTTCACTTCTCCTGTCCCGTCACTTCTCCTGCCCCGTCACTTCTCCTGCCCCGTCACTTCTCCTGCCCCGTCACTTCTCCTTCTCCTGTCCCGTCACTTCTCCTTCTTCTGTCCCGTCACTTCTCCTGTCCCGTCACTTCTCCTTCTACTGTCCCGTCACTTCTCCTTGTCCCTTCACTTCTCCTTCTCTTGGTCCCTTCACTTCTCCTTCTCCTGTCCCTTCACTTCTCCTGTCCCTTCATTTCTCCTGTCCCTTCACTTCTCCTGCCCCGTCACTTCTCCTACCCCGTCACTTCTCCTTCTCCTGTCCCGTCACTTCTCCTGTCCCGTCACTTCTCCTGTCCCATCACTTCTCCTGTCCCATCACTTCTCCTTCTCCTGTCCTGTCATTTCTCCTTCTCCTGTCCCGTCATTTCTCCTTCTCCTGTCCCGTCATTTCTCCTTCTCCTGTCCCGTCACTTCTCCTTCTCCTGTCCCGTCACTTCTCCTGTCCCGTCATTTCTCCTTCTCCTGTCCCGTCATTTCTCCTTCTCCTGCCCCGTCACCTCCCCTGCCCCGTCACCTCCCCTGCACCGTCACCTCCTCTGCCCCGTCACCTCCTCTGCCCCGTCACCTCCCCTGCCCCGTCACCTCCCCTGCCCCGTCACTGCTCCTGCCTCGTTCACTGCTCCTGCCCCGTTCACTGCTCCTGCCCCGTTCACTGCTCCTGCCCCGTTCACTGCTCCTGCCCCGTTCACTGCTCCTGCCCCGTTCACTGCTCCTGCCCCGTTCACTGCTCCTGCCCCGTCACCTCTCCTGCCCCGTCGCCTCTCCTGTCCCGTCGCCTCTCCTGTCCAGTCACTGCTCCTGCCCAGTCACTGCTCCTGCCCCGTTCACTGCTCCTGCCCCGTTCACTGCTCCTGCCCCGTTCACTGCTCCTGCCCCGTTCACTGCTCCTGCCCCGTTCACTGCTCCTGCCCCGTTCACTGCTCCTGCCCCGTTCACTGCTCCTGCCGCATTCACTGCTCCTGCCGCATTCACTGCTCCTGCCCTGTTCACTGCTCCTGCCCCGTTCACTGCTCCTGCCCCGTCACCTCTCCTGCCCCGTCTCCTCTCCTGCCCCGTCGCCTCTCCTTCCCCGTCGCCTCTCCTGCCCCGTCGCCTCTCCTGTCCCGTCGCTTCTCCTGTCCCGTCGCTTCTCCTGTCCAGTCGCTTCTCTTGCCCAGTCGCTGCTCCTGCCCAGTCACTGCTCCTGCCCGGTTCACTGCTCCTGCCCCGTTCCCTGCTCCTGCCCCGTTCCCTGCTCCTGCCCCGTTCCCTGCTCCTGTCCCGTTCCCTGCTCCTGTCCCGTTCCCTGCTCCTGTCCCGTTCCCTGCTCCTGTCCCGTTCCCTGCTCCTGTCCCGTTCCCTGCTCCTGTCCCGTTCCCTGCTCCTGTCCCGTTCCCTGCTCCTGTCCCGTTCCCTGCTCCTGTCCCCTGCTCCTGTCCTGTTCCCTGCTCCTGTCCTGTTCCCTGCTCCTGTCCTGTTCCCTGCTCCTGTCCTGTTCTCTGCTCCTGTCCTGTTCTCTGCTCCTGCCCTGTTCACTGCTCCTGCCCCTTTCACTGCTCCTGCCCCGTTCCCTGCTCCTGCCCCGTTCCCTGCTCCTGCCCCGTTCCCTGCTCCTGCCCCGTTCCCTGCTCCTGCCCCATTCCCTGCTCCTGTCCCGTTCCCTGCTCCTGTCCGGTTCCCTGCTCCTGTCCGGTTCCCTGCTCCTGTCCGGTTCCCTGCTCCTGTCCTGTTCCCTGCTCCTGTCCCCTGCTCCTGTCCTGTTTCCTGCTCCTGTCCTGTTCCCTGCTCCTGTCCTGTTCTCTGCTCCTGTCCTGTTCTCTGCTCCTGCCCTGTTCACTGCTCCTGCCCCGTTCACTGCTCCTGGTCCTTTCACCGCTCCTGGTCCTTTCACCGCTCCTGGTCCTTTCACCGCTCCTGGTCCTTTCACCGCTCCTGGTCCTTTCACCGCTCCTGTCCTTTCACCGCTCTAGCTCATGCCCCGTCACCTCCCCTGCCTTGTCACCTCCCCTGCCCCGTCACCTCCCCTGCCCCGTCACCTCCCCTGCCCCGTCACCTCCCCTGCCCCGTCACCTCCCGTGCCCCGTCACCTCCCGTGCCCCGTCACCTCCCGTGCCCTGTCACCTCCCGTGCCCTGTCACCTCCCCTGCCCCGTCACCTCCCCTGCCCCGTCACCTCTCCTGCCCGTCACCTCTCATGCCCGTCACCTCCCCTGACCTGTCACCTCCCCTGACCTGTCACCTCTCCTGCCCCGTCACCTCCCCTGCCCCGTCACCTCCCCTGCCCCGTCACCTCCCCTGCCCCGTCACCTCCCCTGCCCCGTCACCTCTCCTGCCCCGTCACCTCCCGTGCCCCATCACCTCTCCTGCCCCGTCACCTCTCCTGCCCCGTCACCTCTCGTGCCGGTCACCTCCCCTGCCCGGTCACCTCCCCTGCCCGGTCACCTCCCCTGCCCCGTCACCTCTCCTGCCCCGTCACCTCTCCTGCCCCGTCACCTCTCCTGCCCCGTCACCTCCCCTGCCCCGTCACCTCTCCTGCCCCGTCACCTCCCCTGCCACGTCACCTCCCCTGCCACCTCTCCTGCCCCGTCACCTCCCCTGCCACGTCACCTCCCCTGCCACGTCACCTCCCCTGCCACGTCACCTCCCCTGCCACGTCACCTCCCCTGCCACGTCACCTCTCCTGCCCTGTCAATTCTACTGCCCTGACACCTCTCCTGCCCTAGTACCTCTCCTTTCCTGTCGCCTCTTCTGTCCGGTCACTGTGGTCACTGCTCCTGCCCAGTTCACTTCACTCCGTGTACAACATTGACCAAGGTGTCAAGTATCCCACAGTACTCTGCTTGGGGAAAGCTCCTCTCTAATCAACTCCGATCTCAAGGGCACTTGATATGTTAAAAGCAGAGGGCGGCCGCATTGTCATTCTAAAGAGGCTAATCTGCCTCAATCGGAATGACAATGGCCTGCCCTCGGTCTGTATGAGCTCAGGGGGGGCGGGGGCTGCTGCAGCCTCTGGACTTCAACAGAGAAGTGCGAGCAGCCCCTGGAAGCGGAAAGAAAAAAGTTGTCATTTTAAAGTTGGACTATTCTTGCCGTCCCGGGACGCTTTTTTGAAAGCAAGAAGTAGGGGAACGGACTGAACAATTTTTTAGAAGTAGGGGCACGCCGTGCCCTTCCGTCCCCGCCCACTTCTATCACTGGTTGTTCCCAAGTTTAGGGCAAAACCTAATACAAAAGAGGCCATAAAATGGATGGGGATACGTTTTCAAAAGCCCTCGTGCTGCAGTACTAAGACGATAAAAAAACATATCTAATGATATCTACTTTGGTAACCCAACTGCCTGTTAACTCATCTTGCAAACAAGCACATCACGCTGTACTGCTGGGATGGAAAACGGTCGAATTGACAATCTCAGGAAGTAAAACGAGATAATGTTTGTAAAAGGCCGCCCGCGTTTCCTCTTTTGTAGAGCCTGACAGGCGCCGGCCATAAAGAACGACTTTCTCGATGAAGGGAGGATGCAGGGTCAATGGCCTCATGAAAGGATGGTGACAGGTGACACGCCCACACTGAAGAGGCTCTCTGCCTTGTTTCAGTCTGATAAGAGGGCCTGCAGCAACCCTTGAATTGATGTAGGCACCTTCACCGTAGGTCCCCTTTGTGCTGCAGTTGGATATACATATCTATCTGGTCGCTCCCAGGATAAAGTGCCAACTCCAGATGGAAATGCTAATGCCAAATTACATTCCAAGATAGAAGGCGTGATTCTAGAATTCATGCCTGTGAGACAATAAATCCTGAGATACCTGTGTTTCAATAGTTTTCCAGTAGGCTGTCAGAAAGAAATTGCAAATTTCTAATTTGTAGTGAGAAATGGGGTTATGCATTTGATAATGTGGTAGTACTTCACACTCACTCTTGTGAGGTCAAAACACAGTTCTGAGAGAATCCCTGCTCAATCCCTGGTAGCTGTAGCATAAGTAGCAGGCAATGCACAGAGAAGTATGTGCTAATTTCAAGCAGCACCAGCAATTTTAAATCAAAGAGCACAACATAATAAAATACCCAAACCAATTAGAAAAATGAAGAGAGAACATTTTAATGAGCAACACGACATGTAATTATCCAAAATTGGTTAAAGGAACCAGAACATGATTTTTGTAAGTTTTAAGGCAAAACGAGCTTAAAATAATTCAAGCATTAAAGAAAAACAGCAGTGTGCAGGTTCCCTAGGCATAATCTCAGTTCAACAGCGATGAAGCAGAGGTCAGATACAACAACTGGGTTGTCCTTGTCTAAGGTTTTACCTTTAGACTTAATCTCCAATTATTGAGAAAGTGTCTTTTGGTCAGTCCTGCAGCCCGAACTACTCAAGGCAAGGTTCTGGGCACCAAGTCTTTCTCCAGCCAAGTCTCCAGCATAAGCTACTCTTCTTTAGTCAGCTGGGACCTCTTGCAGTCGGGAGTCCTGCTTTCTGTGTCTCTAAAGCAGGTAAACAAGAGTGCAACAACCTGACTCTTGGAGAGCAGTTCCAGTCCTTGGGTGTCCGCAAGATTAAGAAGTTGTCCTGTTCTTGTGAGAGCCCTCTTCTACCAGCAAGCGTCAGAAGTCAGGATTCTTCTTCGGGTGGGGTGTTTCTTCACCAGATTAATTCTACCGAGACCCAGGAATGTTCTTAGGAGGTGGTGGTGCGGAGGTGCAAGATTTATCCTGTACATTACACAGTGACGGGAGAAATTCTACCTCCCAATCCTAACAATTTTCTTGCAGTCCCCCAATTTCCCGTTATAGCACTTCCTCTTTGACCTACTGTAAAATTACCAAGGAGCCCCTGTGTCAAGACGGAAGGACTGAGTTGCCACCAGGCAGGCCTATCTTCTGCTTCTTGACACTGCCCTACCTGCCAGGGCCAAAACTTGTTTTCCCTCCAACTGTGGCAGAGCCTAACAGTCTAGGAGGGTTCTGGGGATAAATAAGAGAATCCCTCTCTGGCATCTTCAAGTCAAAAGAGGTTGTGCTAAAAAATGCTCTTAAGTCTGCCAATTGTTCTGATCCACTCCCAGATAGCTGATCCCTGCTTTAAGGTCAGCAGTTAAAACACATATGCCTTTCCGGGGCACTGAGGCAAACCACTGTCGTCTGAGCCACAGTAAATAACTCTCCCCATCAAATATATGTATTCCAGCTTTTAGGGTGTGATAAAAGGCAGAACTGATTTTAAGCCAGTTCTGGCTCAAGCAGGCTAAAGTTATGTTCTGCTTAAATTATCAATAATCTGATTTCACCATTAAATTCGTTTTTTTTTTACCTAAGCAGGAAATTACTATGAAGCATGCTCTAGCCCTTGCTTAAGTGGAGGAGGTCAATAGCTTTTGCGTATTATTTCACTGGGAGGGCACAAACCCCTATAAGTAGAGTACCCTATTTTAATATACGAACACCCTGCTCTGTGGCCTTATAAGGCAAACTTTGGGGGTGACGTAGGAGTAAATGAAAATATGCTTTTCCTATATGGCGCAAACATCTTTTCTTGCAGTGTATTTAAACTGCAGCCTAGCCACAGCACAGTAGTGTTCCTGGCAGAAATATATTTTTGTGATAGGTCGGTGGTGTAAATACACATTGCAACCCACATATGTCATTTTACTCTCCATGCTGTAAGTGCACTAAATACACCATTTACAACTGCTTTGTGGGGAAGATGAACAGGTCAAATAGGGATTTCCATTAACAGAATATGTTTTAGATTGGAAGCACATGTACTTAACTACAGCTTAGCAGTAGTAAAGAGCACAGAGTTCTAAAGCCAGCAAATCCAGTCAAGCAAACATTAATGGAGTATGACAAAATGGGGTCATTTCTTACACTTGTGAACTGCAATGCTTGTCCAAGAACTGTCACATTAGTTGTAGCTTGTGTTACTTTAAGACTGAGCAAATACCTTCTCTACAGAAACAACAGCTGGTTGTATTTACTTTAATTTGAGTACAACACAAAGCCTTATACCAAGTAACGCACATATGCCCCAAGCTGACAAAAGCTCTATAACGGACAATGACAATTTTTTTTTTTTTAAGTTCAATTTTTCTACCTACTCTAAGTGTTCTTCCAATTCTAATCACATACAAACCAGTATAATAGTTCCTTAAGTGAGTTCAAACTGCAAGTTTCAGCTTTTAACTGCACAGTGGTCAGTCAATTAAATTTAGGTTATCACCACTTACGAAAATTAAACCCTAAAACCTTGCACAGTTAAAACACATCTAGTACTTCTATATTCTGCTAAAAACAATTCCCTTGCTACCTGTCCATAACAATTCCATCAATGACTATCCATAGCAATCTACTCTTAAGTTATCTAAGTTATTACATTAATAAATCATTAATTGGGTCTTTTGCTGTGTAATATCAATAACTCCAGAATAATTCGTAATACATAGATTTCAGTCTATGCACTAGAATAGCATGTTCTACACATGATGTGGTTCAATTGGATTGACGGCCATGCATCATGAGCCTCCCAAACAGCAGTCTTAATGCTTTTAATTACCAGCATTTATGTAGACAATAAAGAAAACAAATCATAGAAGTTAGAGTTCCACCGGAAGCAACAACTGTCTGCATGTTTATAACTGCACTAGTCTGCATCTTTACATGTTTCTACGTGGGTAAGCAAGTAAGGACCATTCAGTCAATATCACAATCCAACCTTACCTAACAAGAAAGTGCAACAGGCCATGAATATATGGATTGGCTGTCAAATCCTTCACTTTTACAGCATACGAGGGTGAGCATTTGGAGTTTTCACACCTTAACCACTTCCGTGCTCATGACGAGCTGAGCTCGTCATGAGTTGCGCCGCTCGCATGCTCATGACGAGCTCAGCTCGTCATGTAACACGGCTTTTAGAAAAAAAAACGCACAGCGTAAAAATAACCACCGCACGCATGCGGTTAAGTAAGTTACAATTAGAAATGCTATCTGTACAAACCCAAAACATTTCATTATTGGGGGAATGGTGAGCAATTCACACTTCAGTGTCCTATATCACAAATAATCTATGTGCCTAAAGAAAAGCTTGCGGCAGCACAAGGAAGATTGTTTTCTGTTTACAATGCATCTACGAGATCAAAAAAAGTGTGGTAATTTAGGGCTTGATTTTCAGATGTCAGATAGTCCCTCGTGCATTGCAATTGCAACACTTCATAAGAGGTCAAGTGATCACGCCAAAGAGTCAATAGCATGAGGTGAAAGGGTAATTCATCTCTGGGTAGAGCCAAAGCCCAGTCTGTGTACAAACTGATAATAACAGGAATGCAGACAGCTGCACTGTCAAGCCAGACAGACAAAGTATGAGACAACTTGGATAATTGATCAGGGAACTTAAAAGACAACAGCACTGTTCAGAGCAGTAGGAGCAAATACCAAAATACAAAAGATTTTTAAGCAAATATGAGATGAACCTAACTTTGTGCTGTAGCCACAGAGGAGGAGATTTACTAACCTCCTGTATTGTCCCATTCACGTTGCCACTACCACATCAACAATACCACTGTTCTTTACTGCTATGGGTACGATCGTAATGTATTTCCATGCCAATGTTTTTCCAGTGCAGATTTGCTTTCAAGCAGAGTTTCACTGTTTTGGTAAGAGCAAGGTGAAGATTTTAATCATACCTTTTATATTCCGTTTTGGTGTTTAACAGAGTGCTGTCTGGCATGTGATGGCAAGCAACATCCTTGACGCAGTTTGATTAGTGTCCATGTTAAGTGCTTATTGTACTCTGAACATCAATGTCAGTTTGTTGTTGGGAGGCAGGGATGTGGTATTCCTATAGCTTGGCTCCCATGACATTTTGTTTGGGGTCAAGGGCAACGCATTTTCATGTGTATTTTGTTCTTGGGACAAGTAGACCCAACCCCCTGCGTCACAAACCCTTTGGCTGCCAGTTTGCAGTACCACATTATGAAGCAGGGAAGGGCACTGACTACAGTTAAGGTAATATTTTCATCCATATGTTAATGATGTTCATACTTACATTTATGTTTCATTAGTTGAAAGCCTTTATTATTATCGTGCGCGCTCTAAGTAAATGTTGTTAGCTCCGACTGCACTACTGACAGTGGTTACAGTATAGAAATGTGTACACACGCTTTCAAAGTTTAGCAATATGGGGCTATGTATAATGCTCCCAGAATGCTCTCTGATTTGATGCAAATATTTGCAGAAGCTTGAAGGCAAGGTTGATTATGCTTTGCTTTCAAAATAAAACGTTGATAAAAAATGAAAGCATGAAAAAAAAAATTCACTAAACTACTGTAAAATTTCAGGTACCATTTCTTTGCAGCATCATTTAGTGGCGTGTTTATGCATGCTAGTATTTCCCAAAAATATTCATATTGGATAATCAGTGGAACCAGTTTCAATAAGATTATGTGAAACAAAAATAAACAAGCATTAGCAAAGTCAGTAGGTCCGAAATTGGTGGTCAGCTTTTTCGTTTTGTTAATGTGCGAATTGTCTTGGCATGGTTTTTGTAAAACCTTATTGGTGTGGGAGCTGCCGGCCCTCACCATTAGAACAAACAATGGCAAAAGCAAAAATAGTTTTTGGTCTCAAAAAGCAAACACTTCCACGGTAGTTCTGGCACTGAACAAAACTACTTTGTGTGCCGATATTCTCCGTCTGAAAGAGCAGAATGCGGTCACTCACAGTGAAGCCAGCTGATACAGAGAGCAAGAGACAGAATTTTAATAAACGCAAAAGGTCATAGTCAATGCAAGACCAAATTAGGGGCCGAATTATTAAAGAAAGTCTAAAAAGTGCATCCATTGTATATGTCCTTGCATTGAGTGCAGCTATACGGCTTTCGTTAATTCCCAAGAATTTACAGAAGTAGGACAAGAAATAGTACTCCTAGAAAATATTTGTGAACTGCATTTTAGCATGAGCAAATTTGCAAATGTAGATTTGCTCATGCGAAAATCTGAATGTTTGCAAGTTCACTTTCCCTCCAACCACTTTTTCCCAACTCTTTAAGAAGGTTGACGTCTACCATTGTCAGGAGTAAATTTCCAACATTTCTCAGTATGGGAAAGGATGAGGGAAGAGTTGTTAAAAACCCTTAAAACATGCAAGTTAGCAGTTTTGCACAGACTCAAAAGAGCATTCTAACCCTGGAACTATTGCTTACCTCTACCGTAAACCCCAGTATGTAGATCTGCGGAAACGTGGCAACATAAGGGGATTGCAAGTATTCAAACACTACTATGGTAAGAGCCCTGCCATAATCAGAGAGGCTATATCAGAGTTCGTATACAATGAGATTGCTGCCATAATTTGTCGCCACAATACAAGGCACCAAGGGGACAAGTGGATGTTGTTACAGGACAAGTAGATTTATGAAGCAACCTGCCCCATGGACAAGTAGATATTTTATTACATTCCACACCCCTGAGGAGGAGTGTGTTTTTTTGCAGTTAGTTACAAGTTGGATGCAGTCAGCACATCAGTAGTAGTGGTATGTAGGTACGTACTTATGAATTAATTAATCGTGTTGCGAAGATGGGTACTAGAGTTGTACTAGGACGTGTATAACATTAGTATCTGTTATGATTTCCTCTTCATGTTGTTGCTGTTTTTCAGGTGAATATTCAGGCGCATGTTGTGTTGTAGCTGCAAGGTGCAACAAGCCTTGGTTTACTTGTTCTCAGACTGAAAGATGATCTGACCTTAACATGCAGCAGAACCCAAAAAGGATTAGTGGTGAATTAGTATAGGGAGATATGAAATTAATTTGGGCAGTGGGCATGCAAGTTTGATATTTGGATTGAATAGGATAGTAAAGGGATGGAAGAGGGAAGGGTTTGCATTTATATAGCGCTTGCTAGCCCTGGTGAGTTGTCAAAGCGCTTTTTGGTGGGTAGCACGCTACTCCGGAATCCAAACATGATTAGTGGGGAATATAGGGAAATATGAAATTAATTTGAGCAGTGGACATGTTAGTCTGTTAGCTGATGGAAAAGGATAATTGAGAGACAGAAGATGGGCCTTGCCCCTATGCATGCCTGCCTCAATGTTGCTAGCTCTGTCCATGGTGAGGTGTGTTTATGTTGTTATTGAGCTGTTTGGCGTGAGGATGCATGATCAGTTGTCTTTCTTCTGCCTGAATTGCGATTCATGCAATTCCAGCTTTTGATGTGAGCAAACTGGACCCAGGCCCATGGCACCAATCTTCAGTGGGGTGCATGGAGATGTCTGCATTGCATTAAGGCAGAGGAGTGACTAGCGCTCTGAACACAAACTTCTCTGCAGCTCTAAGCACTTGACTAAGGAGAATGGGAGGAGAAGACGGAACTGATGGGGTGTTGATACGATGCTTGAGGTATTTTTAAAAGGATTAAAAGCACCTTAAACTCTTAAGTCAAGTAAGAGGGATTCTGCAATTTCCATGGCCTTAATGCAATGCAATTTCCATGGCTGACAAAATTCTATTCAAAATTGAAACAAGAGACCCGAGACAAAAAGATGAAACAATGGAGACAGAATATGATTGTAGAAGGACTGTTTCCAATGATGTCGATGGGTGGTCCTCCTGGGGGGGGGGAAAGAAAACAGAAAAATGCAAACATTGGGTGCCCATCGGGGAGTCAGATGATGAATTGTTAGATGACGTGTTTAATAGAAGTCCGCCTCCTTATAATGAAGGACGCCGACCCTCTAGTGAAGGGGATAATTCTCGGAGACCTCCTCCCCGGGAAGAGGCCAGAGCAGTAAGTGTAGGAGAGGGTTATCAAATACCTCAGTATAATGAGGTTCTAGGACCCCTAGGGGCTAGAAATAACTGTCAAAGAGCACCATTTTATGGAGAGGCGAGATACACACACGAAAGAGACTTTTGCTCTAGACCTCCCTACGAGGGTGAGGCAAGGTCTTCAACGTCAGGACTTCCGTTCTCAAGACCCCCGTCTGAGGAGGAACCGAGATCCCTAGGGACAGGAAGTTTGTTCCCAAAACCAAACTACGGTGAAGGACCAAGTGAGACACATCCCACTGCCCCGAGTTATGCCCCAACTTTGACCCCGCAGGTATTACATGACAATTCCATAGACAGGATACTAGAGGACAGGGAACGAGAGGCTCTAGCTAAGCAGAGAGCCGAAATAATTCAGAAAATATCTCAGTTAAATACAAGTCCTGAAGCCTTGACAATCCCGGTTACTATTGGACCAGTGGTTCCGCTGTATGGGGATAGACAGGGAAGTACGAAGACTCCAGTTATTACCCCAGTTATAGCGCCGCCAAGACCAGAACCCTTAATCGTAGAGGACCAGACCAGTGAATGCGAATCTGAGGTCTCGCTACTGGATCTGCCCATTAGGGGTACAGGGAAAAGGATGCAGAAAATACATAATCCTTTCAACTCAAGGGAGATTCAAATGGAGTCAACTTCGGGTACCAAGAGTGTCACGCTGGTGACTAATGAAGAAATCGAAAGATGGAGTCGAGAATTAGAGAAACAAGTTCCTCAGTCGAAACCTTTAGATCTCTACAAACTGAGAGTAGAAATAGAAGAATTAATGGCAGGAAATGTGGGATTAGACAGGCTAAAAAACTCTGAGGACGAGTTGCTGTTTATCTGTAAGAGCCTTACCCGGAATGCTAGAGTACTCCATGAAAAGCTGACAGACACTGCAGCTTGTATGGGAATAGATATTTCAAAATCAAAACCTTTGCAGAAACCGTACAGAGCAGATTTCTCAGACAAGGATCTGGAAAACCTGAATAGATCAGGGAAAAAGGCGCAGGTCAAGGAATTATTGACTGTGTTGCAAAAATGGGGAGATGTGGAAAAATGGAAAGCCAGATGGGCCAAGAAGAAAGATGAGGCTAGATCCAAACAAGCGACCCCAGAATTCGTTCTAAAAGAAGCTGACAAGCCAGAGCAGTTATACCCTATGCGTGAAGTGCCAGGTGGAAAATATGTGCACGTTCCGTGGTCCAGACAGGATATTGTGTCCTTTACAAATGATTTTCCAAAATTACGAGAGAAGCCTGTGGACTGGTACAGGCAGGTGGAAAGGTTTGTAAAGGTGCAAAAATGCCTGTGGAAAGACTTGGATGGGTTCTTTGACATTGTGGTCCCTGTAGATTTATGGACCGAGTGTAAAATAGCCATAGCTTGGCCTAGTGAGGAATACCCGAGGGACTCTAAAACAGGAGAACCCTCTAAGGAAGTGATGAAAAAATATGATCAGGTAATTCAAAAGGTGCCTGCAAAAGAAACTGATTGGACCAAGATAGATAGGACCACGCAGGAAAGGGATGAGACTGTACACTCCTTTTATGAAAGACTGTTACAGGTGTTTAAAACATACAGTGGCATAGATAACATCGAGATGAAGGATATGAGCCACTTCATTTACAGGTTTGTAAACGGTTCAAGACCCGAAATTTGCCAGTGGATCAAAGATAATAAAATTTGTTGGCAGTCTAAGAAAATGGATGAGGTCCTACGGTACGCCAAGTACTGTGAGGATGAGATGGCAGAAAAGCGTAAGGCTTTGAAGGAGAAGGTCATGTGGGCACAAGTAAAATTAGCTGAGCAACAGGAAAAACAATTAAATAAAATGAATAAGAACACCCAAAATCAAGGTTCTGGGGGCGGGGGGAAGCCCAAAGTAAAAATGAGCAGAGAAGAAGCTAAAAAGAAATTTCCCTGCCACCAGTGCGGAGAGATCGGGCACTGGAGAGACGAGTGTCCATATTTGCAGAATGATAATACCCAAACCCCTGATTTAATTCCACAGACGCAGAATGAAAAATCAAGAAAGACCCAGCATCAGGTAAAGGCAAGTCAATTGCCCCGAGCGCCAAAACCGAATTATAAGGGAAAGTCGCCACAGGGTGATGACATAGAGATCTGGGGAGGTAATGAGAATAGAAATGCAGCAACTTCGCAGTTCTTGTTGAATGACACTTTACTTTGTGATGACCAGTACTGACGGGGCCTGAGAGGGGAGGACGAGGAGTGTGTACTTGGCGCCTCCTTGCCGGTAGACCAGTCAGGGCCATACATTGAAGGAAAGGTTGATGGAAATGATGTCACCTTTCTATTGGACACTGGTGCTACCCGTTCTACTGTGAGAACAGCAGACGTTCCAAACCTACCCCTCTCGGGAGAAGCAATCCAGGTAGTGGGTGTGTCTAATCAATTGATTAGTACCCCAGTTACTGAGCCCATGGAGATCACAATAGGGAACTTTAAAGAAATGCATAGATTTGTCGTTTGTGACACCAGTCCAGTAAACTTACTGGAACGTGATTTGTTGTGCAAAATGAATTGTACCATCTTTTGCTCACCAAAAGGTGTCGAAATCCAAACCCCAGACGAAGATGGCATATACAAATTAATGTTAATCAGACCTGACTCAGAAATTAAACGAATGACTATACAAGATTTACCCGAAGAAATCCAAAAGACAGTGAAACCAGAAGTATGGGACTTTACAGGAAAGGATGTAGGATTAATGGCCAATGTAGACCCAATACAAATAGCCATGAAAGAAAATGCAGTTTACCCCAATACCAAGCCATATAAAATGAGTGCTGAAGTGAGAGCAGGAGTTGCCATCGAAATACAGAAATTGCTAGAAGCCAACATCATACAAGAAGTGATGAGTAGTCCGTGTAATTCCCCCGTAATTGGAATCAAGAAACCTAGTGGCAAGTACAGAGTAGTGCAGGACCTGAGAAAGGTAAACAAGATCGTTGTTCCTTGCTGTCCTATTGTCCCGAACCCAGCAGTAATCCTGTATCAGATCCCCTGGGATGCTGAGTGGTTCACTGTGATTGACTTGTGTCACGCATTCTTTTCAATCCCATTGCATCCAGACAGCAAATTTCTTTTCTCATTTGCTTTCGACAGTCACGTGTATGTTTGGAATCGTGTCCCCCAGGGGTACACAGAAAGCCCCTCTATCTTTAATCAGATCCTGAAAAAATGCCTTGAATCTTTAGTATTACCCGGAAAGTCTGTTTTGGTGCAATATATAGACGACCTCTTGGTGGCGTCTAAAAGTCATAGAGACTGTGTGATTGACACCATTGCTTTACTGAATCACCTAGGTGAAAAGGGACATAAAGTGGCCCCTGACAAATTGCAGTTCTGTTCAAAGTCAGTGAAATATCTGGGGCACCAGATCGAAAAAAGCATCAGGAAAGTCACCTCAGAGAGAGTCAGAATAATTCAAAAGATGCAGTTACCCCGTACTCAGAAAGAGGTCAGAATGTTCCTTGGAGTGGTAGGTTATTGCAGGCAATGGATTGTGGGATTCGCAGTCCTGGCAAAGCCTTTGATAAAAATTACAAAGAAAGGAGCAAAGGACCCAGTGGAATGGGATGATGAAAGCTTAACAGCATTCACTAAATTACGAGATTGTCTGTGTACAGCGCCTGCTTTAGGGATGCCTGACTATTCTAAAGAGTTTGCACTATTCTGTGACACACGAGACAATTGTGCATTGTCAGTCTTAACTCAGAAGCATGGGTTGACTAGACGTCCAGTGGCATATTTCTCTGCCACTTTGGATCCAGTGGCTGCTGGATTACCTGGGTGTCTGAAAGCAGTAGCTGCAACTTGCACAAGTCTAGAGCAGAGTGAATCTATCGTAATGGGACATCCTGTAACTGTGTATGTTCCACATGCAGTTGTAATTTTGCTGACCCGAACCAAGACTCAGTACCTCACCCCTAGTCGGCTGACTAAATACGAGAGGATTCTCGTGGGTGCTGCAAATGTAGTCATCACTCGGTGCAATATCTTGAATCCAGCCACCCTACTCCCTGACTCTATGCTTGTAGAAGCCGAGGGAGAGGACGAGCATGACTGCATTAACTTGACAGAATTCAGTACTAAACCACGCCCAGACATTAAAGAAACGCCTTTGCCTGTGGAAGACTTGGAGTTATTTGTGGATGGCTCATGTATGAGACACGAACTTATGGGCCTAGGTGCTGCCTATGCTGTAGTCACTTTAAACAGCATTAAAGAAGCATCCTGTTTATTTGGAGTAAAGTCTGCACAAGTAGCCGAATTGATTGCATTGATGAGAGCTTGTAAAATTGGGAAAAACCAAAGAATAACAGTATATACTGACAGTCAGTACTGTTATGGGGTTGTGCATGACTTCGGCCAATTATGGCTACAAAGAGAATTTCTAACTTCATCAGGTACTCCCATTCGAAACGGAAGGGTTGTACAAGATTTACTGGAGGCAATTCAATTACCGAAAGAATAGGCAGTGGTCAAATGTGCTGCTCATAAAAAGGGCCTTGACCACGTATCTTTGGGAAATAATTTTGCTGATGAAGTGGCAAAACATTGTGTCAGAAATTGCATGTCTATAAATGTTAAACTGGGAGGACTTGGAAACAGCTGCCAACTTATGGTGTTTGAAGAAGTGCCTACCTGGGATGAGGTGAGAGATTGCCAGCATGCTGTGCCATCGGAAGAGAAAGAAAAGTGGAGGAAACTTGGTTGTCGACCAAGGAGTGAGGATGGTGTCATTGTGGGCCCAAATGGTATGCCTGTGTTACCTAGACATCTGCTTGCGTCTATGGCAAGACTGATACATGGAGGTTCACACACTGGTAGGGATGCCATGGTTCTGGTTTTCCAACAAACATGGTACAATCCGAAGTTCAGGAAGGTAGCAGAATCGCTCTGCCAGAGGTGCTTGACATGTCAACAGTTCAACGCTGGCAAAAGAACAGTAGTTGAACTGGGGAAAATTGGGAAATCAGGGGGTCCCTTTGTGAGAATACAAATTGACTTCATCACCATGCCTCGTTGTGAGGGAAAAAGATATGTCCTTGTCATTGTCTGCCTGTTTTCAAAATGGGTGGAAGCCTACCCTGCCAAACAGAGTGACGCCATAACCGTAGCCAAATTGTTACTACGAGAATTGATACCTAGGTTCGGGGTTCCAGTCACTATTGAATCAGATAGAGGCAAACATTTTCAGAATGAGGTAATCGATCAGCTCTGTAAAGCATTCCAGATCACCCAAAAACTGCACTGTGCATATCGTCCAGAGGCTTCTGGAGTGGTAGAGCAAATAAATGGCACTATAAAATCGAGGTTGGCAAAGATGTGTGACTCTACTGGCTTGAACTGGATAAATGCCTTACCTCTTGTTCTGATGGGACTTAGAAGTATTCCAGACCGAAAAACAGGCCTGAGCCCGCATGAAATCCTGATGGGAAGAGTGATGAGACAAGCATGGGTACCAGGATACAAACTGTTAAACATTACTGATGATTTGGTACTTGAGTACTGCAAGCAACTAGGTGACCAAGTGCGTTCTATCTCTCGCCAGATTGGGGAAGACGCCGTCGCCAATCCAACAACTCCAGTTCACAAATTGGTTCCTGGTGACTGGGTTAGAATCAAGAAACATACTCGTTCGAGTTGCCTTGCACCGAGGTGGGGAGAAAAACGCCAAATAATACTGGTGACCACGACAGCGGTGAAGTGTGCAGGCGTTCCCAAGTGGATCCATGCCAGCCATACACAGAAGGTAATTCCAGACAAGGAACCTGGAGCTGAAGGTTGTCCAGCTGAGGGGTCTGCAGATGTTGGTCCTGAAGTAGCTGATGACGAACAGCCGAGCACCAGCCAAGATGATTGGATACCCATAATTGACCTAACTGAAGACCCAATCAGAACAAGAGAGCGAAGCTACGAAGATAGAGAGTGGAATAGAGAGGACGAGATAGGCACAGGCGAAGACCCTCAGATTATTGAGATTCACGTCAAATCTGAGGACGAAGAGGAAGGTCAGACAGGGACAGAGCAAGTAATAGACACACCTCCACTAACTCCTGAAATTGAAAGGGGTCAGACTAGAACTAGTGTAAAAGTTCGAGCAGAAGAAAATCAAGGGATCGAAGTGCTTGAACAGGATCAGATAGGATTAGAAGAACGTGTTCAGGACACAGAAACAGAGACATTCGAAAGCCAAAACCAAAATTCACCTGAACTAGGCCAGCTTAGTAACCAGGCAGAAGAAATAGATACAAGACCTGGAACTAGTCAGACAGGAAGGGAAGAAACAGAAGCAGAAGTGCCACAAACAAACGAAAATAAAAGAGCATTAGAAGAAAGCCAAATCACAGTGCCAGCTAAAAGACTCAAGAAAAAGAAAAATATCGAACCAAGATATATTAAGAGACTGAGACTAAGAATAAAAACAGTAGAAGAGAAACTTGCAGAAAGAAGGAAAAGTCCACGTATCACCGAGCAAACTGGAGAAAACTCCAAAAGAAGGAGTGATCGAATAAAAAGACAATGAAAAATACCAAGATCCTGAATGGACATACTTAGTTTTGGAGGATTTTGAGGATCTTGATATAACTGACGAAAGTGACGGAGAACCGATTGCTGATCAGTCTGCGGAAGAAGAAGACGAACTAACCTGAAGTTGCCCAGAGTAAGCTACCTGTGCAAAGTTACAAAGAGGGGTTGAAAACTTCTTCTGAGCAAAATGTCTGATTCAAGTGTGAATGGAAGGCCTGGACGCAGTTGTTGAAAAACATGCTGCAAAGTATGTATATGTAGTGTAGCTATAGTGTTAATAGTTTGGATAGGACTAACAGTTTTTATTCCTTATATGGTAAGCAAAAATACTAATATTGACCCTACAGAGACTGACTACTGATACTGAAGAACTGACAACACGAAGTGTAGAAAGACGTGAAAAAGCACTCAGACAAACAAAACGAGACTTAGAAGCATCAGATGAGGAAGGACTACATTATCATGGAGTTAAAAACCAGACTCATTTAAATGTTTTCGCAAACCTGTTAGTGCATTATGTGGAAACTATGGAAATAGGAGATTGCTATGTCTGCATGAAGCTACCTACTTCTGTAGCTGAAGGTGTGACTTATCATCACCTACCTTTGACCTATGGAATTTCCTGTAGTATTTTAGCAAGCTTATTTTTTACATTTTACAAAAGAGGACCGTTACAGTACTATTACTCTAACTCAGACGTAATATTTCCGAACTTCCTATACGTGGAAACCTGAATCCTGTACATACTAAAAGTGACGTTACACGTTATATGGGAGAATACTTTCTGACTATAGGTACCATAGACCTAAATGACGCACACAGAGATAACTTGACCTGTTCATTACATGAGCAAGAAAAAATGTTTTTAAACATGGCAGAGAAAAGAAGGGAGAGTTTCCAAAGAAAGGCAAATGACAAAAGACAAGAAACTCCTAAATGGGCTGAGAACATGGAAAGCACCTCACATGGTGGGGCTGGTCCTGCTTTGTTGCTGGATTTCGAAAGGAAAGGGAAACTCTGTCTTCATCGCGAGAAGACTCGTTATTATAGTAACATTTTCATTGGTTCCAGTCAATGTGAACACAATTACAAGGTAATTGGAGGTTGGGGTTTCAAAAATGGGTCAGAACCTGTGTTTCCCGGAATTTATTATATATGTGGAAACAAGGCTTATTTCAAATTGCCGGATCACTGGTATGGAAGCTGCTACTTTGGCATTGTCTTCCCGAAAATATACCATGTGAATGAAATTGCTGGAAGCAATGAAAACACTAATGGCTTAGTGCGTAGTAAAAGAGAAAGCGTAGGTGAAATAATGGGTAGTATTTTTAGTGCACTGATACCTGGAGTGGGAGTGGTTCTGAACACACAGAATTTGCAAATTATCCACAATAGTGGATGTGTTGTCTACTGACACAGCTCATGGATTTCTGATGGTCAATACCGAAATGGTTGCGATCAGATCAATGGTTTTGCAGAACAGACTTGCGCTTGACACCTTATTAGCAAAAGAGGGCGGAGTCTGCCGGATGCTGAAGGCGCAACATTGTTGCACCTACATACCGGATAAAAGTGTACAGATCAAAAGATATGTGAAAAACATTACTAATTTGGAAAAGGAACTCAAACCACTGGAGGTTGATAGTGCCTGGAAGAGACTTACTGATGGTCTCTCCAATGTAGGTCATTGGTTTGCTAATTTAGGGAAAGGTTTACTGTTTTAGGTACTGATGCCAATTGGAGTGATAGGTTTCATCATATTCCTTATATTTGTCTGCTGCAAATGTCGTAAACACCAAAGGAAGTACACTATGAATAAGAGAGGTGTGAAACGAAGTGTGAATGAGCTTGAATTGGAAGAAATGAATAATCAAATTTACAAAAGGGTGAAAAATTCTCACCCTAGCAAAGATGTGAAAGAGAAATTGAATCGCCTGTTGGAAGAGATTGAGATGCACAAAGTGTGAGAGAAGTTGGCATCTGGTTCCTTTTGTTTGTGATGATAGGAAATATCATCAAAGAGGGGATTGATAGAGCAAGATTTCGCAAATTACGCGACTTGCTTGAGTCATGAACCTCGAATTATGTATAACTCTGTAATCCAATTGTATGTCTTACTAATTTCCTCTATTTTTGGATGTACGTGTATATTAGTGACGCTTGCCTATGTGTTTTACTAATACGAATAACCCTAGTCTATAAAATGGCCGCCGCTTGTGGATTTTCTACTGCGCATGCGTTAGTCACACTCACGTGACGTGACGTAGTTGCAGTTCTGGTGGGAAAATGTGCGCATGCGTACTTGCCTTTAAGATGGCTGTCTGTATACTCACATGGTGAAGCTTGCGCAGATGCTCTCGTGTTATTGTGTGTCGCGCTAACCCGTAATTGCATAGTATATTTTTATAAGTAAGAAATATAAAGTAGTTACTCATGGTATATGGTACATTCATTTATTTCTATGTTTTAATTTGTTCTCGCTTACTTTTCATGTATCCACGGCATGGAGGGGTGATGGGATGCTTGGGAGTCCATGTTGAAGTGCAGTACTGCGCATGACCGAGGGTTGCAAAGTGGCATTGACCAAGTGCCAAGAGAAAGACTCTGCCAAGACGCGCCTGGGAAGATGCACCTTCACCCAGCCAGAGAAACTGAAATGTCCTACAGTGGATACATTTGTATATTTTCTATTGTATTCTGTCAAATCTCTCGTGGGAACCCCAAACCTGCTAGGCGGTTCCCTAAAATGTTAATTTAGGCTTACAGAAGTCTGTTCTGATTGGTGTGTTAACCTATCCTACTTTGGGACCAATCGAAATTGGGGATTCTGACACTTTGCAACATTGGGGGGTGGTACACTGACCCAAAAACAGTATAACTAGCCTAGGTTTAGCTAGAGAAATTGTCCGACTTGTCTGAATAGCTGACCTGTCACTGACCCAACGCACTCAATAGGTGACTGAATACAGAGCGCTGCGGAGCACTCAGTCCGAATTTGACCATAGACTCAAAGGTTTTACTAAACCTTAAGTGCTGGCGGAGCACTTTGCTGGGGAGTTCGCTAACCCAATCGGGGTTCTGACTGATAGCTGCAGAGAGGGTGGAGCGCAGGCGTTGCTTCCGAACTGCGGGTGCTGGTCGTGCCTTGGTGGTCCTGTCCTGATCCTAATCTGGTTTTCCTGTCCTGTCCTGGGGTGTCCATTCTGCACCTGCTGTCCCATTTGATGACTGTCCTTCCGTGGGGTATTTCCTGTCCTTGACTGATCCGTGGCCAAGGTTGGTTTTCACACCATTCTAGGTAAATATATTGCTGAGAACTCTATACTGCACCTTCTATTTTTCTGTCTTTGCTTCAATAAAGACATACCTTTGCATCATTGATTTCCATGCTTTCGCAAAACTACTGAATGAAAGCTCAATCTGTTTTTCTAGCATGTTCCTATGTTACCCTACCTTTTAGAGCACATTCTCTCCATACCATTTTAATTATAGATGTGGTTTATAATTTTCTCCTGTTAATTGTTGCTATAATTTAGCATGCTCCATTCTTTCCCCTTCCTATAGGTGTATAGAATTTATCTAACTTCTCTCCCTACCCCTGAAGTATTTTCCAGTAGTAAATTCCTAGTACGTGCATAAAATTGCCCTTTATAGTTATCCATTCTCGAATTCCATTCCTGAAATCTGCTTAGCAGATTTTCATGTTCTTACCCTTTAATAAACCTTAAATGATTGCCCTTATATTTTTCCTTTATGGCTATGTGCTTTTTGTTATTCTGGTTATAGACTGCCTTCTTATCATAAATTGTATGATCTCTGAAAATGAATTCTAGATAAACTTTTGAAACTTTTCAGTTGTCCGTGGTCATTTTATGAATATTAAAGTTATATGAAGTTGGGTTTGTATTTTGCCTGCCTTCTTTCACAGCTAGCTCCCTGATCCATTGTGGTCATAGGTGCCCGTAACGGTGGATTGGTAAGTCGGGTACACTAGAACTAAATAGGAAGGAATCAGGGTTACTGGTAGTAGAGTTGTAAGGTCACCTGATTAATGTATATGGTGAATTGAAGTTTATGGGCCCGATACATATATGGTAAAATTATTGGTCGGGTGACCTGCGATCTCTATCAGTATCAACACCCCATAATTTCCGTCTTCTCCTCCCATTCTCCTTAGTCAAGTTCTCAGAGCTGCAGGAAGTTTGTGTTCAGAGCGCTAGTCACTCCGCATTTTAATTACCAACATCAGCAAGGGCGCCCTATTTCTTTCCATTCAGGGCACTATTCTAGCAAAGGCCAAATATGGATGAATGTACTTGGTTCATTGTATGGTTTGGCTGCTGTTATAATAAGATGTATTAATGAATATGTTAATTTGTGTTTTGGCAAAAAAAATGGTAATGTATTATTCGACCAGGACAAATCCAAAACTTGCTAGTAAGAATTCTACATGGGCAATTCCCCTTAAGAAAAAGAGAAATAACAAACACCTGTGGATTGTTACATCCTCCTGCCCAGGCAAGATGCAGCATATCAACTAAGAGTGAAGAGGCAGCAGAAAATGGTGTCATGAGTTCTGCAAAAAGTCATAAAGCCAACATGCCAATTTAACTGGAGAGGGTCTTCCAGCAAAACGATGGACCATATTAACATGGCATGACTTTTGGCTCTCGGAAGCCTTCCGTAACTCCTGAAATTATAAAAGAAAGTTTTTGGAAAGAGCCCTAGCACTCCAGCAACAAACCCTTTAAGGAGCCCTGTGGAGTCAGAATGTGGCTCCATGCCAACAGCAAGACAAGCGGCAGTACACTATGCACTGAAGTGAAGCTCCTCCGATGGATAAGTGCTGGTCTGAACTGCTCACGTCAGAACCAAATCATCCACACAGGAAACTGGTTCAGCTTGAATACAGTGCCTTTGGAAAACCCTGTTCACCCTCAGGGGAGCTCATTGGCCTGAGTCTTGGTTAAAACAGCAATTGGACCTAGCAGATCAGAATTTCATATTGAAGGTGAGAATGAAATTGACAAAATATTTGACTTGGTGTGAATCCTTAAAGCACCACAAGACCCCTAAAAGTGGTATTATCTGACCACAACTGTAAAGAAAGGAGACGGCATTCCTTTGCAAGAATTAACATATACATTCACTTATTAGCTTAAGGAAAGAAGACAGAACTGTACATCTAACTCATGTGAGAGCACTGGCCAAGAAATAAAACTATCATACTTGTTGCTGCCTAGCTAGTTGTTGAGATCTCCAAGAGCAGGTTTTATGGAAAGAATTTTGAAGGCAACGCAATACTAAATGGTTGACCAAGTACTCTTTCTACTGGCCAACCGGCATATGAAAAACTGTAAATCAATATCAATTTTCACGAAGTAAGGGGAGATTATCAAATTAAGGAAGAAAACGTGGCCTGATTGAGTACTGTCCAATGAAGCACTTTAACCCGTTGGCCGCAGGGCTAATTCCACCGCTGTGCTGGGGGGCAGAAGGGGGGCGTACATCGCCCCGGTGCTCGTGCCGAGCTCAGCTTGTCATGAGCCATGGTAGCCGTGTGCTCATGACGAGCTGAGCTTGTCACGGCCACACCCGTTTTCATAGAACGTTCAGCACAGCAGGGGAATTAGCCCTGCGGGCGAGCGTTCTGAATGTTATGACGAGCTCAGCTCGTCATGAGCGTCCAACGGGTTAAGAACAAGGTAGTCCTGTTAGTACTGAGGCTCTGAAGTGAAGCACATATGAAGAATGTGATTCCCTATACCCTGCACAGGGATAGTGTCAATCATGGTAAGGTCCCTTCAAGGGAAAATGTAGTTCCTGCATGGGGGAAAATTAAGATCTGACAAGAGCACTCTGAACAATTGATCAAGATAGGCTGTAACAATTCTGAAATTGTTACAGAAGATTTAACCAAAGTAAAAACAAAAAGAAACTTGCTCTTCTCCCTGCTCTTTGGGGCTGCACGTGCTCCCTACCTGATGTGTTTCTTGACAGGGAGGTGGTAAAGGACTGTCACTCTTGGATGTAACTGATTCAAATCAAAGAGGGTACATCCACGGAGCAACAGGCTGCTTGAATTGGGGCACATAAGGCACTTCGTAAGTCTAATGTATTTTCTATTGTTCTTTACTGCTTTGTTTCTCATTTAATGAATCCTTCTTGTGTCATACATTAGCAGATATTGCTTATATTTGGTGTTTTAGTTTGTGTGCAAATGCCAAGAGGCTCAATGAAAAAAGAAACCAGCAGGCTCACCATGTCCTCTCTTTTGCTGTCCTATGTCTGAGGCCAAGTTCAATAAAATGAGCATCATTTGGGGCATAAATAGCATCTGTTGAACAGCGCTGAGAGGTGGACGTGAGCTTCACAAACATACTTGTTATGTTGACAATCCAATGTGTTTGTCCACAGGCAAGCTATGCCTCTGGCAGTTTCCTAGTGGGATGGACCCTTTTAAAGCAGGAGGGGCTGTCATCAATGCTTAATTTCTAACAAAAAAAATATTATAATAATAATAATAAGTGCCAGGGACCTTGTTAGGAGTTCACTGCAGCTTTCACCAAATATTGACTCTGCCAACGATAGTAACTTCAAGAACTACTAACCATCACAGTCTTACAAGTGTGACAATTCGGACTAGTTCAGACCCCCAAAGCTGTAAAAAAAGGCTTGGGTGGCAGGTAATAGTCATTTTTAATATATATTGAATTAATAGTTAACTGTTGTTGTGACAATCTCTAAATTAGCAAGAAAGCGTCATCTTGTGGCAGACTATCACAAGCGCCGGTGTTGACAATTAAGAGCCGGTGCTGAGCACCGGAAGTCAACTGCTCAAATTAAGCACCGGATCCAGCCATGTCCCGATGGCCCAGTTCTAGACAAGGCCACGTGTGGGCACTTTGTATATTTTTCCCATGGTCGAATTTAGTGTCTGGCCCCGGGTCTGGCTTAGGTTACTGCATGCACAGAGGGACAACACACGGATATGCATGCACACACAACACGTACAAGCAACCTTGCACACAGACCCACTGATATACATACATCGATGGAGAAATGGCAACAGATAAAGACGCTCTTGCACACAGACCAATGGTAGTATATAACACTGAACCTTAGGGGCACTGTGCACCGAGCCCTGGGAGAATGAATACCTGTGCACCATCCATGTCAAGCACACAGGCTTCTAAGCACTCAAGGGAAAGAGGCTGAGGAAACAAAGGGTGACTTTAGCTGAGGGCACAGTGTGACATGGTCTAGAGGCAAATGTGTGCGTGCAGGTGGTTAGCCCCAGAACTTACTGTTGGGGACTGACATGTCACTTCCAACCCAGAGCACGAGCAAGAAATGGGGAAAGAAGAGAGAAGAGAATACAATTTTGACAAATGGAGACAACAAAGATGGAAAATAACAGGCAAGACCGAGATAAAGAAATGGAAGCATAAAGTGGTGGAAGAAATAAGCATGATATGGAATCAAGACTATGCAGCGCCTTGATATTTTGCATCCCCAGCAAGCTCTGAAGATAAAACTTTGGGGCCCTGTACTCATCCTTCTTATAAATTAGGTAAAGCTGGCAGTGTTCACAGGAAATGTATT
Source organism: Lissotriton helveticus (assembly GCF_964261635.1). Lineage (NCBI taxonomy): Eukaryota > Metazoa > Chordata > Amphibia > Caudata > Salamandridae > Lissotriton > Lissotriton helveticus. The sequence goes on from NC_136069.1 coordinate 222,895,789, forward strand.
AAGTTTGATCACTTTTCATCAACTGTCTCAGAAACTCTTCAGTTGGATGTGGCCTAACCCTATAAGGGTCGGCCTGGAAGCTGGGGAACAGGGTTCGAGTCGCGACAGGAACGCTAAACATCCTTTGATTTTGGGCAAATCACTTCATCTCCCCATGCCTAACAAAATAAATGTCTCAGTCTGTAACCTAACTGATGCTCATTTAAAGCGCTCGTATACCTTCCGGTCGAGTTTGCGCTATAAAAAAACTCTTTAAAAAAAATTTAATATGATTTAATAGTTTCAGTAGGTTTCCTTTTGCCCTCACCTAAGAGCTACTGCCTAACAGCTGACATCTATATTTATGATGCCAGTAATCATTATCACCATTATGGTTTAATAACTAAGTTTGATCACTTTCCATCAAGTGTCTCGGAAACTTCAGTTGGATACGGCCTAATGGCTAAAAAGGGTTGGGGAGAGGATGTAGCCTAATGGCTACAGCGGCCAACCTCGAAGCTGGGGAACTGAGTTGAAGTCTCAGCAAGAGACGCTTATCCTGTGATTCTGGGCAAATCAATTAATCTCCTTGTGCCTAACAAAAATGAATGTATCTATCTGTAATGCAACTGGCGCTCATGTAAAGCGCTCTGATACTTGCGGGTCAAGGTCGTGCTATATAAAACCCGGGAGAAAAAATAAATAATGCATTGTGGTGTGCTATCCCGGGGCATTAACTTAGAGTGGGATATCGTTGACGGCCATAACAGGCAGCACACACTCGACATGCTCCTTAATACCAGGTCAGTGAAACCGCTGTAGGTAGGGGGTACGACCCCCATGCAGCCCCACTGGGGTAGCAGAAAGCGGTCCGCACAGCCTACTGAAACCAACCTTGGTCTGCCCCAACTCCAGTGGTCACTTTGTATGGGTGTCTCTCGTGGAGGCACCAGTTCACATTTATGGGGGACCAGGACTTTTACATCATCAGATTGAGCGAGAGGAGGGCAAAACATTGAGAATGGAGGAAAGAGGATGGAAAACAATGAGAAAGTGAGAAAGCAAGGGTGAGGAAGTACCTGCAAGACTTACAAGAAGCAGAAAGTCATGGAAGAAAGTCCTGAGGTGGTATCAAAGATATGGAGCCTTTGTTTTCAGGAACTCCGACATTTGACACTGGCCTCCTAATAAAAACTTATGAGCGGAGGCCCAAAGTTATTAGAAATTAAGCACTGTTGGGCTATACGCCACCCGCCCCACTCCCTAACTTCCACCGGCCATCCCGTAGACAACACCCGCCTGCCTTTCCCCCAAATCATGGGAAAACCAGCAGAAAAGACCCAGTATTCTGGGGTCCAACTGGTTATTCCACATCCTGGGAACAAAAGGTGTAATTGCCAGATTCTGCTGAAGGGACACTGCCTGGTATTGGAGATTATGGCCCCAGTAAGCACCTAAACCTAACAATCTCCAAAAAAAGGCAGAGGGCCTCTAAAATGCATTTCAAAATAGATTTTAAAAGGGGCCTACTGTATGGGTAGGAGGAACTTGTGAAGTAGTATCTAGTCATAAGGAAATACACATAATAGAAAGAAGCAGAATTACAAAACTTTTTACAAGAGTTAAGTGAAAAATGGCCTGCATTGTTAAAAAACAAATGTCTTATAAATGCATAAAATATGCATTCAATGTGGCCAGAGTGATGACATTGGTGGTGGGGGTGCAGGTCCCTCTTGATGCGGGATGGCATATCCTGGGGGTGACAGGAGAAATAGTATGGCCCAAATGGGCTATGACCTGGATCGCACTGGCGAGGATGGTGGCGAAACGCAATATCGCCCGTGCATAGGGCTCCAGTGCAGTCCCAAAGGTGGAATCCTGGGAAAATAACTTAGATTGGTGTAAACGGGCGGAGCAGGTCATATACCAGAGCAGCGGGGGTCCCCGCAAATGTGAGAGGATATGAGGGGCCTACGTGGGTTATAGAACAAGGTAGTCCCTAGTTTCTTAGTAGGCCGCAGGCATGTCTGAGATCATGGTTAGGCGATTGTTAACTGGGTTAGGCGAATGGTGTGGGAGGGCTAGCGGGAGGGTGGAAAAGTGGTAACATTTGGTATTTTGTATTGACATACGCCAAGCTCAGTCTATGTATACTGTACTGTCTTCTGAAGCATTGTTTGTTTTTTGGTTAATAAAAAGAATCTTTTTAAAAAATATATGCATTATAAAAAAAAACATGCTACGGTGGTTTAAGAGTACTACTCGCCTATACAGTTTTCTTCATATATTATATCTCACATCCCAGAAACTAGGTAATGTAACTGCAACACAAATGCGTGGAACACTCACACAGGTGTATTTTAAAAGGCATTTTCCATACTTCTCTTTACAGCTAATGTACCCTGACGGTTGGCAACGCATCTCAGGACAGGTAAAAAAAAAATCAATGTCCACGGATTTTGGGTAAAAAGGGGAACCATTTCTTGTAAAACATTTGTATAGAAGGAAAACAAAAGTTAAGAGAAAAAACATATGAAATGTTCAAAAGCGAAGCATTGGCCCATTATACAGCGAGTAGATTAGAAAGATTAGAATCTCCTCACATCACCAGGGGGCGGAAAGATAACCATACCGGTGGCAAAGGGACACGGGGGAAACTGGAACGTGCAAGAACGGAGAGAAGAAGATGTAAGAAATTGCAGAATGGACTGTCAAGAGCCAAACTAATTAAAGCCAATGTATACAATGCTTGACAACTCCCCCCCCCCCCCCCCGGCGCTTTTTCTTCTTTCTCTTTCCCCATGTGTTCTTCACCCAGTACCATGTAAATATGCTCTTTATTTTCAATAAAATCACTGAAATAAAAAAAGAAAGACAGGTCCCAGCAGAGAAAGAGCAAGAACACACAGTACTCGAACACGACACAAGCAGCAACTCAGCACACGTAGGTCTTAAATGCTGTAATGTTGTTGGTGGACAAGACATAGGTCTAAATTACACACTTAGCTGCTTCTTTGCACGCTTAATCCCCAATGTTTTCATAAAAGTACAGCACGTGAGCCCTGTTACGCCTTTAAATCATGTTCAGCGTTATCTAAAACCGTTCAGTGTTTGCCGTTTGTATATTCACTGCTGTCCTTGTGATCTGCATCAAAGATCAAATCATACAAAATACTACAAGGGGGACAACTGATGTGTACAGCGTCAGTGCCTGGGGTTGCCATTCGTGTACAAAGCAGGCGTACCTGCAATGTGACAACTCTCCTTTAATTAGTAGGGCGGATTCCTCCTTCGTAAACAAAAGTTCGGGGCGAGTGTCGAGAGGGTGGGGGGCTAGGGGGGATTACAACAGCGACAAAATTAAACACAATACATTTACTACTGGTGGGATGGTTATTCATAGTGAAATGTTGTGAAACTACTGCGCTAAGCCAATTGTTCTCCAAGTAATGGGAGGTGATTAGGCTTAATGATGAGTGGGCACTTTATGATTAATTTATATTGTATCTACAATGAAGTAATCTGAATCAAAAAACTAACCTAGTCTTCAATATCCGAGTTTTTACTCCTCTCTCTTGACATACAAGGATAGTTGGTGACCGGACTGTGTTAACCACCTAATTATTCATGCTGTATTTTGTGATCCTTGGTTTGCTTCCTTACTGCATGCCTACGATGTAATGCAATTTCCGTCTGTTCTTGTTACAGGATGTATGTAAAGCGCTCTGACACCTACGAGTTAAACTAGCGCTATATAAAACTTTCAAAATAAAATAAATGTAATAGTACTTTTCCTGCCCCTCCCACCCTCCCCCCTAGGAGATGTTTCAAATGTTGACAGTGGGTGAGATGGGGAATAGATGGGCCAGGGGGTGCACAATACAGCCCGGTAGTGCCCGGGGGAGCTTCGGCGGGACCATGAGTGCAGCTGTGCACTGAGGAAGAGGGGAGTACGGTGGTGCTGCGGTGGAAGCACGTGTGCAACTGCAGGGGTGCGCGGTGAAGCCCGGGAGCTTCCAGGGGGATCTTTGGTGGGGCTATGAGTGCCGCCGAGGAGTGGACAGTGGAGCAGTCTGGGGATTCCTAGAGGAGCTTCAGATGGACCGTGTGCACCTTGAGGGGTGCACTGGTGCACACTGCAGTCTGGGGATTCCCAGAGGAGCTTCAGATGGACCGTGTGCGCCTTGAGGGGTGCACTGGGGCACACTGCAGTCTGGGGATTCCCAGGAGAGCTTCGGATGGACCGTGTGCACCTTGAGGGGTGCACACTGCAGTCTGGGGATTCCCAGGGGAGCTTCAGTTGGACCGTGTGCACCTTGAGGGGTGCACACTGTAGTCTGGGGATTCCCAGGGGAGCTTCAGATGGACCGTGTGCACCTTGAGTGGTGCACTGGTGCACACTGCAGTCTGGGGATTCCCAGGGGAGCTTCAGTGGGACCGTGTGCACCTTGGGGGGTGCACTGGTGCACACTGCAGTCTGGGGATTCCCAGGGGAGCTTCAGATGGACCGTGTGCACCTTGAGGGGTGCACTGGTGCACACTGCAGTCTGGGGATTCCCAGGGGAGCTTCAGTTGGACCGTGTGCACCTTGAGGGGTGCACTGGTGCACACTGCAGTCTGGGGATTCCCAGGGGAGCTTCAGTTGGACCGTGTGCACCTTGAGTGGTGCACTGGTGCACACTGCAGTCTGGGGATTCCCAGGGGAGCTTCAGTGGGACCGTGTGCACCTTGAGGGGTGCACTGGTGCACACTGCAGTCTGGGGATTCCCAGGGGAGCTTCAGTTGGACCGTGTGCACCTTGAGGGGTGCACTGGTGCACACTGCAGTCTGGGGATTCCCAGGGGAGTTTCCGTTGAACCGTGTGCACCTTGAGGGGTGCACTGGTGCACACTGCAGTCTGGGGATTCCCAGGGGAGCTTCAGTTGGACCGTGTGCACTGAGGAGAGTGCACTGGTGCACACTGCAGTCTGGGTATTCCCAGGGGAGCTTCAGTTGGACCGTGTGCACTAAGGAGAGTGCACTCTGCAGCTCGGGAGTGACAAGGGGAGCGTCGGCGAGCGATGTGCGCAGCTGGAGGAGGGAGTGCCCTGGTGAACACTGTCTGCCACCCCGAGTGCACGGAGGAGTTTCTGGAGGGGGAGGCCCGGGCACAGCGGAGCCTGCTCAAGTTTCTCCAACAGCTCCACAGAAAGTAGCAGAAAGTTTACTCGGGAGCCGCCCATCGCACTAGTGCACGCTTCCGCCAAAGGAAGTGCCCCGCACTCCCCGTCCTGCCACAAAGGTCCCATACCAAGAATGCGTGCAGCCCGCAGCCCCACCACAGGGAGAGTGTCAGCGGCGGCAGCGTGCCCCGCACCGTCCTTCCGCACGCGTCGCCCCGCACCCTCACCTCGCTTCTCCAGGCGGATCAACCGGCTGTTCCCGCAGCCTGGCGCTGTCCTCTGCCCGCAGGCGGCGGCTGGCGCTCGGACGGCCCTCCTTCTGCTCCCAGCCTCAGGTCGGGGGACGTGGCAACTCCCCCTCGGGCAGGGAGCGGCCTCTCCGGGGCTGGGAGGCGGGCCTCGCTGCAGTGCGTGCCTTCCCCGCGCAGGCTGCAGGAGGTGTCCGGCAGCGCCCCCCGGCGGGGGCCTGCGCGCCCGAAAGATTCTATAAATAAGTCAACAAACACGTGTGCAGCTGAAATACACACATTCTGTCTGCCCTGTACCTTATCCTGGCAAAGACTCGTGTTTTTTCCCCCATGTTTCTTATGTTTCATTTGATGCTTTCATGTCTCTCAATATTTCGAGTCACTCCAAATAGAGAGAATTCAGTGGGTTTGGGCGGTGTCTCAATTGTGTTCTTAACTTTGCAAGTTTCAGTTGTCGCCTTTGCCTCTTGTAATATAACGTTTGCTTTTGAAACCTGCCCACTTGTAATTTTCTCCTCATGTAACGCTGCTGTTCCTATTGTGACGCGCTCTGACACCTTCGGGTAAAGTCCGCGCTATGTAAAAAGGCATAAAAGAAATAAATAAATATATAGCGCGGACATGGCTCGAAGGCATCAGAGCGTCTACAACAACGCTGGATACGAGGGGATGGTGGGGCGCAGGAGCAGGGATTGGCCATTCCTGGGCTGGGACCCCTATTTTCTCCAGAAAATTTCAGTTTCTCGTTTTGTTAGGTGGGTGATGAGGAGTGCAGCACTTTGTGGGTAATGCAGGCGACCGCATGTAATACGAGACGCAGATTTTCCACTATTGGTTAACAAACTGCCATTCCTTATTGAAAAATTGAAAACTTGGTGTATCTTTCATGTATGATCTCCTTATTTATTGAAGATATTTGAATTTCAAGTGTGAAGACCAATGTGAAGCAGTACCAAAATAGAAAATTCGATAAAAAGCCCTGAAGAAGTCCGGCCACGGACGAAACGCGTTGGCTATTGGTTTTAAACATCAACTTTGAATAAAAGAATCTGCTTACAGAAGAAATTTGGCTTTGGAATTCTTGGGAGAACTAATGGAGTGTTTGTGATCATATGCATAAATAGCATCTAAACTGTTTTGTTTATTATTTTTGAGGTGTGCAGGGTCACTTTTGTAAATCTGATTTGTAAAACAATCTCTTGTTTTCTAACTTGGGATTTAGGGGATTGTATCCCAGACCTTTTGCACCCACATATATGTATACTCTAGGGACTGTGTTACCAGTGCAGGCATAGTAGCCTCAATCCCTCTTTTCTGGCTTGAATTTTCAGTTTTGAATTGGGCCTACACTTTAATGGCAAGCAATTGAATTCTTAGAATGGCAGAGCACATGTGGGCAGATTTCTTGAGACCTAAAACAAAGCGCGCTGCTGCATGTAGTGTTGCTCTCAGTGGGCCTAGGTTAACTTTGGGATTGCCTGATGGAAGGGAAATTCCATCATTTAGTCTGGAGAGAACGAGAGACTGCACCACAATTTTAGGCTTGTTCCAGATCAATTGTCCGATGCCTCAAAGCTTCCTATATTGGTGTTGTGCGCTTTTGACCATGGCTGTGAAAATTGATATGTTTGTCAAAGGTGATACCAAGTGAACTGGCACTCTGGACAATGATAGGGGAGCCTTCCAGGTCGTGAAAGTTAGCTATCCGTTCCTGTAATGGAGTTTTACTTACAGAGGCGAAATCAAAAGAAATTCTGTTTTAGTTGGGTTGAGTTTTAAATGTTAGATAGATATCAAGTTTTGAATTTTTAAAAGCATTGTTGAAAGCAGGGCAACATCTTCGCGGGATGAGATTTTCATGTATATTTGGGTGTTGTCTGGTGTAGAGATTAGGGGTGAAAGCGCTCAGATCCTAATCCAGTAAGGACTCGCCAACCCAATTTGCAGTCATGTCGTGGGGTAGACTGATTTCACCCCTTCTGATCTCTGCACCATGCCTAGTATTGAGAATGGATTTTTCTCCCCACTTGCCATACCGAGACGCTCGATAGCCAAGTAAAATTGGGAGACCTGTGACGCATATCCCGATTAGTTTCTTGACCCGGGGTAGGGACCTTTTATTTGAACATACTCACTCCCATCCACTCAGGGGGAGCTCCTATCATAGCCCACCTCATGGGTTAGTATCCATCATACCACTGACATCCATACTATTAAGGACGAAAGTCAGTGACTGTCGCCCAGGCATGTGGATTTTCGATCCTGCCAGTATCCACCTACGTGCATACAAAACCTTCCAAGCATCTATCACCCAATATTGTGTTATCTATGTCCTGATGATAACCTCCAGTCATGCAGATCGAAACACCGTCAATTTGCACAAGCTAAGTTTGGACTTTGAATTATGACCTAATTTTATAAACGTCTTCATAATTGTAATGATTCATGCATAACTTCGGTTTGAATTCTGGTCCAATACGCTGTAGCATCCTTTATTATTATTTTTTCACTTGTTTCACTTATGCCATTTAATATGTCTTCACAAATACAAAGTGTTCACCTGTTCACAACCTCAAAAGCATGGTTGATGCTGCATTTCGATCTTTGTAAATCTAATCTGTTTGTCCTTTCTGACAATATAACTGCAATAAATTGTGTTCTTGGGACTATTTGGCCTCATTTAATGTTTACACTGTAATTAAGTCATTTCTTAAACTATACTCCGTCATTGATTCCCGTTGAGACGTTGTTGCATAAGAAAACAAACAAAGCACTTTTAAAGTATCAGCTTCTGCTATTAAGGTGGAAACACGCTTAGCGCTTGCATAACAGAATGTACTGAACCTATACTTATTTGATTGGTGTTCTTGGCATTTGGAGATCCCGTCCTTGCCTAGTACTAGCTTTATGAGTCTATGGGAGAAAGAAAGATAACATAGTAGTTTCTGCATTAAGGAATATATAGTCTTGAGGACATTCGAGCCCTGCACAATTTTTGTGTTACTTTTGTCTTTTGGTCACAGAGAGAATGCAAGAAGTTATTGTATCCACTCTTCCAGTGTGTGGAATTGCTTTATTTTTGGGCTTTCATTTAAAGCAGGTTACCGAATGCTTTTAGATGTGTTTTGTATAATCCATTGATTTCCATATAAAGCAAACACTACACTGTTGTGTTCTGTAAATAAATGCTCTCTCTTTTCTGTTTCCATAGATTGTATACCACTCCCGTGTATGCAGTCATTTACTCAAGTTCGAAAGAGGGGGATTAAACAGGTAGTCTCTATATAGAAGTGTTGATACATACATATAGTACTGTTTACCTTGTATCACGAGAAAGGTCCAACAAATACACTGATGTCCTTATTCTCTTCTTTGAATGCAGGAGACACATAGAGATACTTCGAAAACGACATATCTCCCTGCGTTGACTCCATGGGAAATGGGTTTGTTCTCTTTCCCTTCTCCTCTTGCCCACTTCTCACCACAATTTGCTTTGAAATTGTTGGGCAGTCTTGGTGGTAAAAGGAAGTCAGGGCCATTCATTCACTGTTCCTATTGCTCCTGCCAAAATACAGGAGAGAATTGACACAGGGTTGTGGGTAATTGGTAGTGACTGCGCTGACGACACCGGTCCAACGGGTTACATATATTGACTTCCTAGTGCTGGATGCCAGGATATACCATCTGTTAAGATGCACACAAGGAAATGTCTGTAAACTACCTCCCTCTGGCATCCCACATGGTGCTGCTCAAACATGACGCAACACTAGATCCCTCCCTTAACACGAAGTAGAAGAAACTAAACAACAAAAGTAGAACTCTGATTGAACAGTCATATTAGAAACATGGCGGAAAGGTGGTCAAGGCAATTTCTTGACCTCTAGAGTAGCAGCACCAACTCACCCTCTCTCTTAGCCAGCCAAAAAGTCTGCATAACGTTGAGATGGGTGTGGGTTGGACCTCAGGTGATACTGCCCTCTGCCACCTCCTCTGGGTTGATGCCTGGGTGGCCTCCACAGTCTCAGGGGACTGATTGCACTGAGGCTCTGCTCGCTTGGTGGCAGCACAATGACTGGAAGCATTGATACGGGTCGCGCCAGAGATGATCCATCGGTAGCTGGGGGGCCATTAACGCTCCTCTCAGCGGCCCATCGAAACTGGGCAGGCTGCCCAGAGTGTGCAGTCTGAGGCGTCACCGCCTGACAGTGCACCACTGTGTACCAGAAGGCTCTTTTGAATTGAGAGATGATCCGGTTGACAGTCTCTACGCCTTTCTTAGCAATAATCATGGTAGTCTTGATGTCTGTGACTGTCCATGTCGCCTCTTCAATGAATCAATCAATCAATCAATCACTGCATTTCTAAAGCGCACTACATACCCGTGAGGGTCTCAAGGCGCTGGGGGGGGGGGTGCTACTGATCGAAGGGACAGGTCTTGAGAAGTCTTCTGAAGGCCAGCAGGTCCTGAGTCTGTCATAGGCTGGTAGGGAGTGCGTTCCAGGTCTTGGCAGCGAGGTAGGAGAAGGATCTGCCGCCGGCGGTGGTTTTCTGGATGCAAGGAACTGTGGCGAGGGCGAGGTTGGCTGAGCGGAGGCTTCGGGTGGGGGTGTGGAAGCCGAGTCGGTTGTTGAGGTATGTGGGTCCGGTGTTGTGTAGTGCTTTGTGTGCGTGGATGAGGAGTTTGAAGGTGATCCTCTTGTTGACGGGGAGCCAGTGCAGGCCTCTCAGGTGGGGTCTTTGAATGAGTGGTGGAACTTTCCTCATGAGTGTCGGTATTTGATCAAGACTTTGTCTCGTATGTGAAAGATGAGAAACTTGGCTCGCCACCGGAGCGAGGCATATTCATTATTGCATGGTCGCCTGGGTTCGGAGCAGTTTGGGGAGCTGGGTTGATCTACCCACAGGGTGTGTTGTGGAATGGTATCTGTTATTATCCATCCATAACACAGTCAGCTCGGCACACCTGTGGTGAGAAGAGGCTGGTGTACTCGTAGAAACATATAGATGTAGCTCTCCACATTCTTGGCTTCTGCTACAGCAACGCGGATTCCTCCCAAATCTTTCCACCTCCCCATTGGACTTGGACCACCTCGGTGTGATGGGACGATGCTTTGTATTTGATGGTACAGAGATATTCAGGCCACTCATGACCACTGAACGATGGGCTGTTGTTTGTACGGACTTCTCCAAATAGCCCATGGGGGGGAGCATCATTTTCTCAACTTTCGGGATGACTTCAAATGCTGATGTGGTTGGCACGATCTCCACTTTTGGATATCAGGATAAGTAATCTACGAGGATGAGCATGTCTGAGCCATCATGCAGACTGCCAAAATCCACGCTCGCACACTGCCACAGGGCTGTGAGTGCTTCCTCTGTGATGACAGGTGCTGAGGAGTCTGGCTGGCTGCTCACTTAGCAGGTGGGGCAGCCCTTAACCAACTCCTCCACGTGTCGATCTAAGCCGAGGGACCAGACCTTGTCTTTTAACCTGTTCTTGGACTTCACCACACCCTGGTGGGCATCATGAGCTAAGAGAACAGCCCTGTGTCTCAGACAGCTGGGAAGTATTAATCACAGCCCTTGCATGAGACAGCCCTCTCCTGTCACTGACAATGACAATGACACTTTATTTGTGTGATTAATAAAAACCAATACAAAAGGAAACGATCAATATCAAAGATATAGTTAACATTAATTAATATAATGATATATATATATATATACAAGACTTAGTACTAAAACCACCATTTGGTGTTTTGTTTTCTAAGATGTAATAAATATTTGTCCTTTAGGTGCACCGGGCAAGATTTTAGTGGGAGCCAGACTGCATAGGACCTTCCTCCGGATCGGTTCCATGCAGTGCCATGGTTGACCTGTTCGTTAAGGCTTGACGAGCATGATAGATGAACTTAGCAAAATTGGCCATGTGCTTCACTGTGTCCAACGTGTATAACTGAAAAACAGCCTCCTTTGCCGTCCGCATGCCCAGTTGGAGGAGAATGGGCCTTAGATGGATTCGGCGACTGGCAGCAGGGTCGGACAGCGTAGTAAGATGTGGGCCAGTGATTCACGCTTGTAGTAGCAGAGGCGGCACTCCGTAATCGCTGGTCTTAGTTTCACCGAAGGATACAGATGTTTTAAAGGAAGTACATGCAGTCTGGCTGCAAGAATCCTTTGTAGGGCTTGCCACCCCACCGGCTGTGTGAGATGTGGTTTGAGGCCATATAAAGTGTGAGGGGAACTTTGGGTCTCATGGAAGCCTCTAGCTGTCAAAGCTTCGATGTCCAGTTTACGAGAGCATGATCTTACTTGCTTTTTAATTGCTGTTTTAATAGTGGTATACTTAATTATATTGGGGTCCCAGTTCTCTGTAGCTAGGTTCAAGAGGTCTTTGGCTGAGGCACGACCGGCTGACCATGGGTTGCCCGGATTTTTAAATATTTTGTTTATAACAAACTTCATTGAATTCTCTGGGGCCACAGTGGTTAAATAAAAGTATTTTGCCAGACTTGCCAGTTCTTCCAAAGATTGTCGATTAAGGTTAAATTCTAGGTGAATTAGAGTGTTCCTTGTGCACGATGGAAGACAAAATAGCTTTTTGTAGGCTGCACAGTGCATCTTTTCAAGGTCTTGCACGAATTTGCCTGGGAACGCCTGTATTGCATAATTGAGGGAAGGCAGTAGTTTTGCCCTTAGGACTCGTTGGATGGTCATAGCCTTTGGACTTTCCAAGGTGGCGTTAAGTTTACAGATGGCGGAAGTAACAATTTTGCCTTTCTGCTGGAGCTTGTGGCGATGAGCCTGTGACTTACCAGTTTCAGTGAGCCAGACTGCAAGGTAATTATACGATTGTGCACTGGTCAATGTTAATGGTCCCAAACTCCATTTCACAAGCTTCTTTTTCGGATGGCGGCCAAAGATCACTATCTTAGATTTTGTTTGGTTTGCAACCAGCTTGTTTTTGACATTATACTATGAGAGTGCTGTTAGCGCTTTTTGAAGCCCGACTTTCGTATGGTCCAAAAGAACCAGGTCGTCTGCATATTGTATCAACTGGATTCTGGTTCCCCAATCCTGGGAGTCGCCAAAGTTGCTCCGTGCAGTGCGCTGCCCAGATCTGCTGTGTATAGGTTAAGGAGCAGCGGGGCAAGTACACAGCCCTGCTTTAACCCGTGGTCTGTGCTAATTTTTCCTGTAGCTGTTTCGCACGAGAGTTTAACTCTTACCCAAGTTTGCGGGTACAACGATCTGATGGCTTGTAGCAGTTTCGGGCAGATGTTCCAGCAGGCCAATTTCTTCAATAGGATGTTGTGGTCTACCCCATCAAATGCTACTTTATAATCGATAAAACAAGCAAAAAGAATCTGATTTGGTGTACTAAATATGATAGGGCAAGGATGTTATCTAAGGTGGAGCCTCCTGGACGGAACCCAGTCTGATAGAAAGGAAGCAGATCCTTCTTGCTGACCCAGTCTGCTAGTTCCGTCAGGAGAGTGCTAGCATAAGCCTCGCCCTCAATGTCCAATAAGGCAATCATGCGGTAGGTCCTAGGGTCCGTGCTTAGCCCTTTTTTATAGATTGAATGTAGTAATGATCCCCTCCAGTAATCTGGGACATCCTCCAAGAACCTGCACTCCACATACAACTGTCGCAAACTCTAGGCCCAAAAGTTCATGTCCTCTCTGAAGAGGGAGTCAGGCAGGCTATTTGGTCCAGGGGCTCCATTGTGGCGTATTTTTTCAAAGAAAAAGCCAATTGAAACATCTCAGTAAAACAACAACTGAATCCATGGACCCCTTGGCCGACGCCACCCTTACTTAAACACTGGCAATCCGAACTATTCTGAAAAAAATACGCCATCTTGTTTATGTATTGCCAACATTTTTGGGATTTACTGGGGGCGAGCAGCTCAAAAATCTTCAGCCATTTTTCCTCTGTAAGTTTGCGTTTAACTTGCCAGACCAATGTTGCGTGACGCTTGTTTTAGTTCTTTTTTTGCAGACTCTGATCTTGTTGCTCGATAGGCTCTACGTTTAGAGTTAAGTTCTCTTGAGCATTTCTTAATTGCTGGTTGGTGTCCCAATTTGTAAGCAGAGTTAACATGCGTTCTTTGGTTGTCGCTCCCACGAAGCTGGCGGGCTAAATCATGTGCGAGTGAGCCCCATTCCCCTATTCTGCCCTTGTCATTATTGCCAGTCTGCCAGTCTCTCCATGTTAGTTTCCATGAGGAAAACTTATGGCTTGGAAACGGCCCCCATTTAATTCTTCTAAGGAGTCTATATAGCTCTTCCCCCTTTGTGGCTCCAATATAGCGAAGAGTATAACATGTTTTCGCGGTAATGGCCAACTCTAAAGTAAGAGCAGCATGGTCGCTTTCGATCCGGGGGTGGACTTTGTAATTTGACATGTATTTTTGTAGGCTCTCACATAGTAAAATATAATCTATTGTTGTCTCGTTGTTGTAAGAGGGTACTATCAATGCTGTTGGGTTGACTTTTGTAGTTAAACAGTGTGTCGTTACCAGCTTATATGCCCGCATTAAGGCATTGAATCTTCCGATGCTTCCGTTACGGTGATTTTCAGGGGTCTTTTGCCCTATGCCATGCATGGTAAAATCACCAAGAATAATGGAATCCATGCCCGCATACCGTAATAATAGAGTTTCAATCTCATGTAATAGCTGGTTGAGTTTATCATTTGAACCCGGCCCATGGCGGTTGAAATAGAAATTGATTAGGAGTATTGATTTTGGGCCGTCTGTCATAATTAAGCCTTTCAGAATGCCAGCCAAAAACATGTCTGATGTATTCTGTATGACTAAAAAGTTTAGTTTTAGTGCATGCCTAACGTATATTGAGACGCCCCCAGACGGTCTACCGAAAATATTGGCTTTTGTAGCGGCTTTGAAGTATTCAGTGTAGTCCCCTATTGGAGTTGAGGAAATAGCCCATGTTTCCTGTGCACAAATTATATCTGCTCCTGCTAGAAATGTAATTGCCCCTGGACTTTGCAAAACTTTATGTGTCCCTGCAAAGTTCCAGGACATTATATTGATTGTTCGGTTACTTGCAGTGAAGCTATTGTGCTGGGTGTGGCCGGAGGTGATCTTTGATGGTATCGGATGATTACCTGACAAATGGCTGATATTAGGTGCTAGAATGTAAGGCCAGGGGGACCAAGTCCAATCTTTGGTACTGTGTCCCTTAGTTAAGCAGGAGCGATTACCTCCGTCTATATGTTTGATAATTTGGATTGAATTGTTGCCCCACTGTGTTGCTTGTGTGCCACCTATAGAGCTGTGTAAGATCGATCCGGTGCCAGGTGAAGTTTGGTGTTTGCTGTTCGTCCTTTTTTGTCCCTTCATTACTTGATCTCCCTGTTGGGCATTTGGCCCTTTATTTTTCAGAATCTCTGGGTATTTGGTAACAATTGGAGGCTTAATTTGTTTGCCCCAGTTGTGATTTATATCCTTTCAGAGCATTCGCCATGATCTGGTTGGAGAAGGTTATCTCAGTTGTTTTGTTTAATTCTCTTGGCCCTGGGCCAGAAAAAGCCACCCTCTCAATATCAGTTGTTTTGATATTCTCCAGTCCTGGGATGCTTTTGCAGAGCTTCAGAAGGTTCCCTCTGTTGAGAATGTCCCAGCTCCCCTGCGAGGTGTATTCGGGATATAACAGGACTTTCGGATTTTCACTGTCGATACCAAGGGTCTGGTAGGAGTTGGTAGTTTCCAAAGGCTCACTTAAATTCCGAGTTGAATTTTCACCAAGGGCCGATCCCCCCCGCTCCAATTTGCATTCGCAATACCGATTTGTGAGTCAGTCTTAAAGCTGACAGTGCGGTCCGGGGCGGATTGACAGTCTTTGAGACTTACTTGGACGTTGTTCCTCTCCCGTTGGACGTTAAATGTATTTTCAATTTGGGGCTCATTATAGACATTTGGCTGTGCGACGTCAGGTTTGCTTGTAATGCTTGGCATTGCTCGTTGATCTGTGTGCCCTGTGCATTACTCAAGTGGTCTCTGGACGCAGGAGATCTTTCGGACAAGGTTTTAATCAAATTCCCACTTGAAGTGCATGAGAGGCTCTGAGGATGTATCTCAGTGATGCTTGTACCTTGTATTTGTGTGTTTCTGTTTTGGTCTGCAGTGGTTGGTTTTTGTATATGGTCATAACCCTTCTGATTCTCCTTACTATTATCTTTGTTGTCCTGGTTTACTTGAAGTACCCAAATTTCACAAACCCCCAAAGGATTATACTCACAATTACTAAATACCATTCATCAATAATCAGTCGATTGGCAGTGTAGAAAGTTCACGCGTTTATTAAACAAATAATACTCTGCCAGAGGAGCTCCCAACGACCTCACACCCCGAGGACCGCAGAGAGACTGCTAGCACATTGTCAGGTCTACACATATATACTATCACAATTTGCAACCGTTACCTAAGATGGAAAAGTACAAGTTGGTACAGGAGTTGGCAAGGGATATGCCCATATATGGCACACAAAGCGTCTATCTGAGCTCAGTATAGCAAGGTCACGCTGGTCGACTCCCTTCTGGTAGTTTCGGTGAGAGTCCGCACAGCGCTTGCAAGAATGTGCTTATCAGGCCGGCCCCCTCCTACAACCTTGACGGGGCCCAAAAGCAGAAGCAGCTGCTCGCTACATGTGTTTAGCTATTTCTCATGAGAACGGGGAGATGCGAAAATGCAGAGCCAAGGAGGTTTTTGCAAACAGTGCTATGAGTTGACTAAACAAAAATAGCCCCGGTCCTGTTGACCGACGCTAACCTATTTACAAGGAGAGCAGAGAAAAATGATTATAAAAGAGATGACAGATTGTAACGAAAAGGGTGTCTTATGCCATAGGGGCGTTCTCAGCATGTTAATTAGTTGCATCGCGCTGAACACTGACGGAGAAACTACAATCTATTTCCCCGTGCGAGGCCTAATCTAATTCTGGTTCCTTAAACCCTACTTTTAGCGTGATGAAGCTAATAACAGAGGTCACTAATCGTCGAAGAGATCTTCGTCCATTCTCATAAGTTCATGGACCTCCTGCTGGAGCATCTGGGCTTTGGTGGGGGTTGCTGAAGGGGTGACTGCCGCTGTCAATCTAGAGGCACAATATGAACAGCACGCAGGACCGCACTGCAGACAGAGACAGCAGACAAAAAGGATACCTGCCGCTCCACCCAAAATCAGTAATACCTTCCAACCCCAAGTACCCAGGAGACCCCAGAACCACCCAGACAGGGACCAAGACCCATTATCTACATGCATCTCTGCTGCTATGCGATGGAGCTTCTGAATGGCCAAATGAACAGTAGGGGCGGAGTCTGGAATGTAAACACAGCAAGAGCTGCCGATCACCCGGCATGCTCCGCCTCGATCGGCCAAGATAACGTCCAAAACCATACGGTTCTGAAGCGCCACGAGTCTGGTCGCCTGAAGCTCTACCGTTAGATTGGCCATGATATCAGTAGTGATGATAAAAAATTACGTTTTCTACTATTCTAGACAACCGTCTTATTTCTCTGCTGTTAAAGATCGGTCCCCAGAATGGGACCAAGCCTTTGCTGAAGTCTGTGAACTGCTCCAGGGAGGTGTCGGTCTGATCAACTTCGGTTGCTATGAGCTGCCTACGTGGCCTATTGGGTACTGCTCTCGTTGAGTGTAACTGGTGTGTTCTATGATAATCAGACGGTGCTATATATACAGGCGGGTACAGGAAGGACAGATAACAGTGCCCGGCCCAACCACGGGGTAACTAAGTGTAAGCATTTTCCCCACATACGAAATACACATTGGGTGGCGTCAAAGGTGGACTGCTAAGTATATTCATCTGATAGGTATAATTACAAACACTGTTACCAACTTGTACATGCCCCATTCCCTGCACACAGAAATCAGAGGAAGTATTCAGAATAGGAATGGGTACAATGTGGTCGCTTGTAACATTTCGATCAACAAAAAGCTGGAAATATTGGGTGGAATTAAATTGATTAAAATCATAGAGTTCATCCTGCAACCAGGTACTATTCCGAACCTCCATATACCTGTTCATACAAGCCTGAGGATCTAAAGATCCCCGTCCCCCATTGCCTTGTGGGTCAAATCCCTGATGTGCCCTAATGTACGCTAAAATCATATTATAGTCTTTTTCAGTGTAAACGAACTGCTTGTAATTTTCTATATAATGATTGTACATGGCGGAAAACAGTTTGAACCAAGCTTCACAACTCCCTAAATAGGAGAGAGGTAACGAGAGGAATAGATCATGATTGTGTACAACAGAGGGCAGAAGTCTACAAACCCAGCAGTCAGTGGTGTTGGTGGTGCTGTGCGTTTGGTGCAATCGGTGATCTGAAATCTGACACTTCGATAGTTATTAAACAAGCCGATAAGGGCGGGGCTGTGGTCCTTTGGCCACGCCCTATGTACCTTGCTGAAGGTCTAAAACATGTAAACAACAGGGAATGGTACAGACCTTCAAAAGAAGACCCAGTCCATGTAATTCAGGACAAAATATTACGACTTACCAAGGAGGGTTTGGACATTGGTTTTTTAGGGCCCAAAGAGTATGAATTCCTCAATAAGAAAATGCCTCGAACTCCGGTTCTCTACTTCTTACCGAAGATTCATAAAAATGATAAGGTACCCCCGGGCAGACCCATTGTCTCGGGATGCGATTCGGCGCTTGAACCAGTGTCTAAATACATTGACTTCTTTTTAAAGCCATGTATTGCCAAAGTCCGATCGCACCTCAGCGACACAACAGCCTTCATTAAACAGATTGAGGGACACCCATTCAATGACCGGACCGAGTTGATGGTGACACTTGACGTCGCCTCGCTCTACACACAGATACCGCAGGATGAGGCTCTTGAGGTCATCGAACTATATCTAGACCAAAGGGAGAGACCCCACCGGGTACCCACCAACTTCATTGTGGCACTAGCTGAGATAACTCTTCGCAGCAACTATTTCAAGTTTGAGAATAGCTTCTACGTCCAAATCAAAGGGACAGCCATGGGTTGTCCCTATGCACCGGAGCTGGCTGTGCTATACATGGCACAATATGAGGAGCGTTTCGTCCTCAGTGCCAATCCTTTCTCAGGACAGATCACTCAGTGGCTAAGATACATCGACGACGTCTGGCTCCTGTGGCAGGGGAGCCAGGCGGACGTCGAGCAGTTCCATTTGTGGCTGAACTCTAGGCACCCAGACATCCAATTCACACTCAACTACAGTCCAAAAGAAATGACTTTCCTGGACGTCACGGTAAGCACCCATGAGGCTAAGTTAATTACCTCCTTGCACAAAAAGGAAACCGACCGCAATACCATTCTGCATTATACCAGCTCGCATCCTCAATCGTTAAAAAATAATTTGCCTTACGGGCAACTGTTGAGGATCAGGCGGAATTGCACTAACCTTTGTGATTTTGACTCTCAAGCAACCAGATTTTGCAACGAGATGGCAGAACGAGGATACCCCAAAAAGCTGTTAAAACACTCAAAGAACAGGGCCAAATTTACTCCTAGAGAGACATTATTTGAAAAGAAAGACAAGAAAGATCTGCAACAATTGGTTTGTGTGACAACATTTGGCCAACACACGAACCAATTTAAGAACATAATTCGGAATAACTGGCATCTTCTTGAGTCTCTAGAGTATCCCCTCCAAAAACCCATCTTTGCTATGCGCAAGAATAGAAGCATAGGGCAACATTTAATCAGAGCAGACAGTCATATCACAGCACCCAAAAGCGACCTTGTCACGCAGTGGAATCTGAAACCAATATGCGGACATCACAAGTGTGGCAATTGTGTTTCTTGTTCAAGCACCATTGAAGGTGACGTATTCGTAAACAATGGCATCAGATGGAAGCATAACAGCTTTACAAATTGTAAGACTAGAAATGTCGTCTATGCGGTGGTTTGCCCATGCAACAGAGTTTATGTTGGCAAAACAAATCAGCCTATTAATGCCCGAATTACCCAGCACCGCTCCCGGCTTAAGAAAAAGGTAATCACAGCCCCCATGGTGGAACATTTCACCAGTAATGGCCACTCTGAGACTGATTTCAAATGGACCGTACTGGCATGGATTGACCCTAAACACTTCCTTGATGTGGACACAATGTTGATGCGCAAAGAGGCGTACCTAATCTTAAAGTTTGATAGTGTTAATAAGGGTCTTAATAGCCTCAGTGAAATCAATAGAGCATAATCATTTTTGTTCCTGCTGGTGGACACTACATGTCCCATAATGCACCTTAATGGTTATCCAAAATCTGAATTGTTCTTTGACACTACAGGTCCCAGCATGCCCCATTACTAGGTCTCTCGCCTGATTGGCCCGCCACAAATTTGATGGTTGGGCTACATGTCCGGCGACGCCCAGGGACATTCACATCCCTGTGATACCGCTGTGGAGCAAGCACGCTTGATCGGAACTAACATATTGTGGTAAGCATGGAAGCTGCCGTTTTCTAAAACTGCCTATTAGATATTGGTCATGTATTGACATGACAACGCGGTAATGTGTCCCCCTCCCATTCCCCCTGCAGACATTAATTCGAGCTAGCGCTTGGTGAAGAATTTGAAATCAGAACCCCCACTGAAGTCACCGCGATCCATTGTCCAAGTAAGTGGCCCAGTCGTTAGAATTCTCAATTCAAACGCGACTAGCGCTGACACATTTTGAAATTGGACTGTGCTTAATTTACTATCCAAACAGCAGCGCGGTAACATGGTGCCCTCCGCTTATCCCCACAGAGGTACAATTGTTCTCTGCACGGCGGAACAGGGGCCACAAAATAGAACCCACCTCGAGGTCTCTGCGGACCTACGCGCAAGTAAGTGAGTTTTTCGAATACCAAGGTTTATATGCGAGTATTGAATCAGCGAATAAATAGTGTACTAAGTCGCACTCTACCGCCTACTTTTCAGAAAACTAAAGAACTTCACCATAAGTGGCAAAGATGTGGCCCGGCTTCCACATAAACGCAGGTAATTGAGTAACGATGGCTTCCAGCCTTCCCTTCCTGCGCATCTGGCCAACGCTCATTTATTCCATTACTCTGTTGCAGTGTAGGCCACCAAGCACAGACGACACTTCTTCTAATCCAGAATTGACTGTGGGCAGGAACCACACAAGGTACAAATTGTTTTTGTTACCGCACTGTCCGGAGATTGATGGCTAGAGGACCCGCTAGATAGTAAAATTTTGTTTTTGTTTTAAATAGTGCCCATGGACTAGATCCAATCTGCCCTGATGAGAATCCTGCAAGTTGCGAATCAGGATTCGAAACGCGTCGGCAGTTGCTTTTTCTAAATTGCCATTTATTGCGGAAACTGCTTTGTGTTCCTGAAATTTATTTGATTAGTTTCTATTCAGGTTCTGGGAGTGTAACAACTGTTTTAAATGATGTTTCTTACTTTCTCCCTGGGTTTCTAAACATGTACAAAGAGCCCTAGCTTCACAAATGTAAAAAGTTTTCTTGTAAAAAGTTTTCTTTGGTCCATGTATTCAATGTTGGTATTTGTGAATAAGTTATTGTTTTTGAAATTGTTCACCATATTTTTTGGTTAAAGCACTTTTGTATTTATTTGTTGTGAATGTATATATGGCTCAAACATGAGGTCGATAGTGATCTGAGTTCTGCTTATTGTGATTTTTTCTTTTTGTAAACTGAGTATTTAAATTGATAAACATAAAATGTTTTGTGTAAACTAACAAGCTGTGGTTTACTCGTACTGGAAGTCAGTTTGTACTTGAATTAATTTGGAGGCATAGGCAATCATTTCTATTTTTCATATTGTGAGGCCCTGCCTACCCTCCTTCCCATTGGGCCCAGCCACTTTTGTGTGTCCTGATCTTGAGTGCGGGCAATCGCCCGAGTGGTTTGGGAACGACACTTTCCAAGTGTCCTTGGATTTTGTCAGCATTCATTGCGGCGCAAGAGTGTTCACTCTTGCTTACTATGGCAGACAAAGATACGCTGTCCTTCACGGAGAGCCATATTGATCAACTAATAGCGTCTTCGCCATTCTCTACAATCACTTTGAGTGCCTCAGCGAAACAACAAAACGAGGCAGACAAACTGTTAAGGCTTCAAAAGAAGCATATTCGAACAGAACTGCACGGCCACTTTCTATTAAGGCACCTAAAAGCTGGTACCATCCCTTGGGGCCTTCAAGTTAAGAACATCCCCGTGATTTTCACAGAGGATACTGATTACAAGAAAGGGTTTAGTCAAATCAACACCAAGTGTAGTAGGGATCTAATGGTCCATACCATTGAAACAGCCCAACGCATTTGCAGCCAGGAGGAGAAGGAGATAGAAGACTTGATTAAAACAATTAATGACAATCAGACCACGACTGAAGCTAAGGCACTCCTTGATAAAATTGAAAAGGAAATCGCCACTTTCAAGGATTACTCTTTGAATACCAAAGCAGCTCAGTTTGAAAAGGATTCGAAATCTTTTCAATTAGAGAGGGTATATCCTTTTCTGAAAGAGGATTTTTACACTTCTGGTGAGTCACGAGGGGCCCTAAGCTCTTTCCAGGGTAGATCCAAAAACAGGTTTTTGACCTTTTCAGATACCACTTCTTCTGACTCTTCCTCAGACTCAAGACAGTCTAATTTCAACAGACGAGGCGCTACTCGAGGGTCGGCTCCTTTTTTGTCCAGGGGCGGCCAATCGCGACCTCGGTTCAAGCAACCTTGGCAAATGCAAACACGCAACAAGAATTACAACAACAATTAAATTTGTCTACTATAGTGAACCTTTCCAACAGGGATCTTTCCAGGGATGAAAAAATGCTTCTTAGCCTTGGCCTCAAATTCGTTCCGAACAAAAGAACGGATTTTACTAAATTAAAATTAGAAGCACTTGACTTCTGCCGCAAGGTAAGGTTAAAAACTTTCTTCGCGGGTGCCGAAATGACGTCCACACAGGAAACTACTGGACTTAGAGTTAAATCACGTTTTACTCCAACTCTAAACATTCCTAAACAAGTCATAGCCTTCGAACAGGCTGTACTGTCTTCCCTCACCAAACTTGAGAGAAAACAAAGTTTTTCCAAGAATAACATCAGCAAGGGCGTACAAAAAGCAATCGGTGATCTGAAATCTGACACTTCGATAGTTATTAAACAAGCCGATAAGGGCGGGGCTGTGGTCCTTTGGCCACGCCCTATGTACCTTGCTGAAGGTCTAAAACATGTAAACAACAGGGAATGGTACAGACCTTCAAAAGAAGACCCAGTCCATGTAATTCAGGACAAAATATTACGACTTACCAAGGAGGGTTTGGACATTGGTTTTTTAGGGCCCAAAGAGTATGAATTCCTCAATAAGAAAATGCCTCGAACTCCGGTTCTCTACTTCTTACCGAAGATTCATAAAAATGATAAGGTACCCCCGGGCAGACCCATTGTCTCGGGATGCGATTCGGCGCTTGAACCAGTGTCTAAATACATTGACTTCTTTTTAAAGCCATGTATTGCCAAAGTCCGATCGCACCTCAGCGACACAACAGCCTTCATTAAACAGATTGAGGAACACCCATTCAATGACCGGACCGAGTTGATGGTGACACTTGACGTCGCCTCGCTCTACACACAGATACCGCAGGATGAGGCTCTTGAGGTCATCGAACTATATCTAGACCAAAGGGAGAGACCCCACCGGGTACCCACCAACTGCATTGTGGCACTAGCTGAGATAACTCTTCGCAGCAACTATTTCAAGTTTGAGAATAGCTTCTACGTCCAAATCAAAGGGACAGCCATGGGTTGTCCCTATGCACCGGAGCTGGCTGTGCTATACATGGCACAATATGAGGAGCGTTTCGTCCTCAGTGCCAATCCTTTCTCAGGACAGATCACTCAGTGGCTAAGATACATCGACGACGTCTGGCTCCTGTGGCAGGGGAGCCAGGCGGACGTCGAGCAGTTCCATTTGTGGCTGAACTCTAGGCACCCAGACATCCAATTCACACTCAACTACAGTCCAAAAGAAATGACTTTCCTGGACGTCACGGTAAGCACCCATGAGGCTAAGTTAATTACCTCCTTGCACAAAAAGGAAACCGACCGCAATACCATTCTGCATTATACCAGCTCGCATCCTCAATCGTTAAAAAATAATTTGCCTTACGGGCAACTGTTGAGGATCAGGCGGAATTGCACTAACCTTTGTGATTTTGACTCTCATGCAACCAGATTTTGCAACGAGATGGCAGAACGAGGATACCCCAAAAAGCTGTTAAAACACTCAAAGAACAGGGCCAAATTTACTCCTAGAGAGACATTATTTGAAAAGAAAGACAAGAAAGATCTGCAACAATTGGTTTGTGTGACAACATTTGGCCAACACACGAACCAATTTAAGAACATAATTCGGAATAACTGGCATCTTCTTGAGTCTCTAGAGTATCCCCTCCAAAAACCCATCTTTGCTATGCGCAAGAATAGAAGCATAGGGCAACATTTAATCAGAGCAGACAGTCATATCACAGCACCCAAAAGCGACCTTGTCACGCAGTGGAATCTGAAACCAATATGCGGACATCACAAGTGTGGCAATTGTGTTTCTTGTTCAAGCACCATTGAAGGTGACGTATTCGTAAACAATGGCATCAGATGGAAGCATAACAGCTTTACAAATTGTAAGACTAGAAATGTCGTCTATGCGGTGGTTTGCCCATGCAACAGAGTTTATGTTGGCAAAACAAATCAGCCTATTAATGCCCGAATTACCCAGCACCGCTCCCGGCTTAAGAAAAAGGTAATCACAGCCCCCATGGTGGAACATTTCACCAGTAATGGCCACTCTGAGACTGATTTCAAATGGACCGTACTGGCATGGATTGACCCTAAACACTTCCTTGATGTGGACACAATGTTGTTGCGCAAAGAGGCGTACCTAATCTTAAAGTTTGATAGTGTTAATAAGGGTCTTAATAGCCTCAGTGAAATCAATAGAGCATAATCATTTTTGTTCCTGCTGGTGGACACTACATGTCCCATAATGCACCTTAATGGTTATCCAAAATCTGAATTGTTCTTTGACACTACAGGTCCCAGCATGCCCCATTACTAGGTCTCTCGCCTGATTGGCCCGCCACAAATTTGATGGTTGGGCTACCTGTCCGGCGACGCCCAGGGACATTCACATCCCTGTGATACCGCTGTGGAGCAAGCACGCTTGATCGGAACTAACATATTGTGGTAAGCATGGAAGCTGCCGTTTTCTAAAACTGCCTATTAGATATTGGTCATGTATTGACATGACAACGCGGTAATGTGTCCCCCTCCCATTCCCCCTGCAGACATTAATTCGAGCTAGCGCTTGGTGAAGAATTTGAAATCAGAACCCCCACTGAAGTCACCGCGATCCATTGTCCAAGTAAGTGGCCCAGTCGTTAGAATTCTCAATTCAAACGCGACTAGCGCTGACACATTTTGAAATTGGACTGTGCTTAATTTACTATCCAAACAGCAGCGCGGTAACATGGTGCCCTCCGCTTATCCCCACAGAGGTACAATTGTTCTCTGCACGGCGGAACAGGGGCCACAAAATAGAACCCACCTCGAGGTCTCTGCGGACCTACGCGCAAGTAAGTGAGTTTTTCGAATACCAAGGTTTATATGCGAGTATTGAATCGGCGAATAAATAGTGTACTAAGTCGCACTCTACCGCCTACTTTTCAGAAAACTAAAGAACTTCACCATAAGTGGCAAAGATGTGGCCCGGCTTCCACATAAACGCAGGTAATTGAGTAACGATGGCTTCCAGCCTTCCCTTCCTGCGCATCTGGCCAACGCTCATTTATTCCATTACTCTGTTGCAGTGTAGGCCACCAAGCACAGACGACACTTCTTCTAATCCAGAATTGACTGTGGGCAGGAACCACACAAGGTACAAATTGTTTTTGTTACCGCACTGTCCGGAGATTGATGGCTAGAGGACCCGCTAGATAGTAAAATTTTGTTTTTGTTTTAAATAGTGCCCATGGACTAGATCCAATCTGCCCTGATGAGAATCCTGCAAGTTGCGAATCAGGATTCGAAACGCGTCGGCAGTTGCTTTTTCTAAATTGCCATTTATTGCGGAAACTGCTTTGTGTTCCTGAAATTTATTTGATTAGTTTCTATTCAGGTTCTGGGAGTGTAACAACTGTTTTAAATGATGTTTCTTACTTTCTCCCTGGGTTTCTAAACATGTACAAAGAGCCCTAGCTTCACAAATGTAAAAAGTTTTCTTGTAAAAAGTTTTCTTTGGTCCATGTATTCAATGTTGGTATTTGTGAATAAGTTATTGTTTTTGAAATTGTTCACCATATTTTTTGGTTAAAGCACTTTTGTATTTATTTGTTGTGAATGTATATATGGCTCAAACATGAGGTCGATAGTGATCTGAGTTCTGCTTATTGTGATTTTTTCTTTTTGTAAACTGAGTATTTAAATTGATAAACATAAAATGTTTTGTGTAAACTAACAAGCTGTGGTTTACTCGTACTGGAAGTCAGTTTGTACTTGAATTAATTTGGAGGCATAGGCAATCATTTCTATTTTTCATATTGTGAGGCCCTGCCTACCCTCCTTCCCATTGGGCCCAGCCACTTTTGTGTGTCCTGATCTTGAGTGCGGGCAATCGCCCGAGTGGTTTGGGAACGACACTTTCCAAGTGTCCTTGGATTTTGTCAGCATTCATTGCGGCGCAAGAGTGTTCACTCTTGCTTACTATGGCAGACAAAGATACGCTGTCCTTCACGGAGAGCCATATTGATCAACTAATAGCGTCTTCGCCATTCTCTACAATCACTTTGAGTGCCTCAGCGAAACAACAAAACGAGGCAGACAAACTGTTAAGGCTTCAAAAGAAGCATATTCGAACAGAACTGCACGGCCACTTTCTATTAAGGCACCTAAAAGCTGGTACCATCCCTTGGGGCCTTCAAGTTAAGAACATCCCCGTGATTTTCACAGAGGATACTGA
The DNA here is from genome assembly GCF_964261635.1 of Lissotriton helveticus. NCBI lineage: Eukaryota > Metazoa > Chordata > Amphibia > Caudata > Salamandridae > Lissotriton > Lissotriton helveticus. Next base: position 222,922,200 of record NC_136069.1, read on the forward strand.
TTACAAGAAAGGGTTTAGTCAAATCAACACCAAGTGTAGTAGGGATCTAATGGTCCATACCATTGAAACAGCCCAACGCATTTGCAGCCAGGAGGAGAAGGAGATAGAAGACTTGATTAAAACAATTAATGACAATCAGACCACGACTGAAGCTAAGGCACTCCTTGATAAAATTGAAAAGGAAATCGCCACTTTCAAGGATTACTCTTTGAATACCAAAGCAGCTCAGTTTGAAAAGGATTCGAAATCTTTTCAATTAGAGAGGGTATATCCTTTTCTGAAAGAGGATTTTTACACTTCTGGTGAGTCACGAGGGGCCCTAAGCTCTTTCCAGGGTAGATCCAAAAACAGGTTTTTGACCTTTTCAGAAACCACTTCTTCTGACTCTTCCTCAGACTCAAGACAGTCTAATTTCAACAGACGAGGCGCTACTCGAGGGTCGGCTCCTTTTTTGTCCAGGGGCGGCCAATCGCGACCTCGGTTCAAGCAACCTTGGCAAATGCAAACACGCAACAAGAATTACAACAACAATTAAATTTGTCTACTATAGTGAACCTTTCCAACAGGGATCTTTCCAGGGATGAAAAAATGCTTCTTAGCCTTGGCCTCAAATTCGTTCCGAACAAAAGAACGGATTTTACTAAATTAAAATTAGAAGCACTTGACTTCTGCCGCAAGGTAAGGTTAAAAACTTTCTTCGCGGGTGCCGAAATGACGTCCACACAGGAAACTACTGGACTTAGAGTTAAATCACGTTTTACTCCAACTCTAAACATTCCTAAACAAGTCATAGCCTTCGAACAGGCTGTACTGTCTTCCCTCACCAAACTTGAGAGAAAACAAAGTTTTTCCAAGAATAACATCAGCAAGGGCGTACAAAAAGCAATCGGTGATCTGAAATCTGACACTTCGATAGTTATTAAACAAGCCGATAAGGGCGGGGCTGTGGTCCTTTGGCCACGCCCTATGTACCTTGCTGAAGGTCTAAAACATGTAAACAACAGGGAATGGTACAGACCTTCAAAAGAAGACCCAGTCCATGTAATTCAGGACAAAATATTACGACTTACCAAGGAGGGTTTGGACATTGGTTTTTTAGGGCCCAAAGAGTATGAATTCCTCAATAAGAAAATGCCTCGAACTCCGGTTCTCTACTTCTTACCGAAGATTCATAAAAATGATAAGGTACCCCCGGGCAGACCCATTGTCTCGGGATGCGATTCGGCGCTTGAACCAGTGTCTAAATACATTGACTTCTTTTTAAAGCCATGTATTGCCAAAGTCCGATCGCACCTCAGCGACACAACAGCCTTCATTAAACAGATTGAGGGACACCCATTCAATGACCGGACCGAGTTGATGGTGACACTTGACGTCGCCTCGCTCTACACACAGATACCGCAGGATGAGGCTCTTGAGGTCATCGAACTATATCTAGACCAAAGGGAGAGACCCCACCGGGTACCCACCAACTTCATTGTGGCACTAGCTGAGATAACTCTTCGCAGCAACTATTTCAAGTTTGAGAATAGCTTCTACGTCCAAATCAAAGGGACAGCCATGGGTTGTCCCTATGCACCGGAGCTGGCTGTGCTATACATGGCACAATATGAGGAGCGTTTCGTCCTCAGTGCCAATCCTTTCTCAGGACAGATCACTCAGTGGCTAAGATACATCGACGACGTCTGGCTCCTGTGGCAGGGGAGCCAGGCGGACGTCGAGCAGTTCCATTTGTGGCTGAACTCTAGGCACCCAGACATCCAATTCACACTCAACTACAGTCCAAAAGAAATGACTTTCCTGGACGTCACGGTAAGCACCCATGAGGCTAAGTTAATTACCTCCTTGCACAAAAAGGAAACCGACCGCAATACCATTCTGCATTATACCAGCTCGCATCCTCAATCGTTAAAAAATAATTTGCCTTACGGGCAACTGTTGAGGATCAGGCGGAATTGCACTAACCTTTGTGATTTTGACTCTCATGCAACCAGATTTTGCAACGAGATGGCAGAACGAGGATACCCCAAAAAGCTGTTAAAACACTCAAAGAACAGGGCCAAATTTACTCCTAGAGAGACATTATTTGAAAAGAAAGACAAGAAAGATCTGCAACAATTGGTTTGTGTGACAACATTTGGCCAACACACGAACCAATTTAAGAACATAATTCGGAATAACTGGCATCTTCTTGAGTCTCTAGAGTATCCCCTCCAAAAACCCATCTTTGCTATGCGCAAGAATAGAAGCATAGGGCAACATTTAATCAGAGCAGACAGTCATATCACAGCACCCAAAAGCGACCTTGTCACGCAGTGGAATCTGAAACCAATATGCGGACATCACAAGTGTGGCAATTGTGTTTCTTGTTCAAGCACCATTGAAGGTGACGTATTCGTAAACAATGGCATCAGATGGAAGCATAACAGCTTTACAAATTGTAAGACTAGAAATGTCGTCTATGCGGTGGTATGCCCATGCAACAGAGTTTATGTTGGCAAAACAAATCAGCCTATTAATGCCCGAATTACCCAGCACCGCTCCCGGCTTAAGAAAAAGGTAATCACAGCCCCCATGGTGGAACATTTCACCAGTAATGGCCACTCTGAGACTGATTTCAAATGGACCGTACTGGCATGGATTGACCCTAAACACTTCCTTGATGTGGACACAATGTTGTTGCGCAAAGAGGCGTACCTAATCTTAAAGTTTGATAGTGTTAATAAGGGTCTTAATAGCCTCAGTGAAATCAATAGAGCATAATCATTTTTGTTCCTGCTGGTGGACACTACATGTCCCATAATGCACCTTAATGGTTATCCAAAATCTGAATTGTTCTTTGACACTACAGGTCCCAGCATGCCCCATTACTAGGTCTCTCGCCTGATTGGCCCGCCACAAATTTGATGGTTGGGCTACCTGTCCGGCGACGCCCAGGGACATTCACATCCCTGTGATACCGCTGTGGAGCAAGCACGCTTGATCGGAACTAACATATTGTGGTAAGCATGGAAGCTGCCGTTTTCTAAAACTGCCTATTAGATATTGGTCATGTATTGACATGACAACGCGGTAATGTGTCCCCCTCCCATTCCCCCTGCAGACATTAATTCGAGCTAGCGCTTGGTGAAGAATTTGAAATCAGAACCCCCACTGAAGTCACCGCGATCCATTGTCCAAGTAAGTGGCCCAGTCGTTAGAATTCTCAATTCAAACGCGACTAGCGCTGACACATTTTGAAATTGGACTGTGCTTAATTTACTATCCAAACAGCAGCGCGGTAACATGGTGCCCTCCGCTTATCCCCACAGAGGTACAATTGTTCTCTGCACGGCGGAACAGGGGCCACAAAATAGAACCCACCTCGAGGTCTCTGCGGACCTACGCGCAAGTAAGTGAGTTTTTCGAATACCAAGGTTTATATGCGAGTATTGAATCGGCGAATAAATAGTGTACTAAGTCGCACTCTACCGCCTACTTTTCAGAAAACTAAAGAACTTCACCATAAGTGGCAAAGATGTGGCCCGGCTTCCACATAAACGCAGGTAATTGAGTAACGATGGCTTCCAGCCTTCCCTTCCTGCGCATCTGGCCAACGCTCATTTATTCCATTACTCTGTTGCAGTGTAGGCCACCAAGCACAGACGACACTTCTTCTAATCCAGAATTGACTGTGGGCAGGAACCACACAAGGTACAAATTGTTTTTGTTACCGCACTGTCCGGAGATTGATGGCTAGAGGACCCGCTAGATAGTAAAATTTTGTTTTTGTTTTAAATAGTGCCCATGGACTAGATCCAATCTGCCCTGATGAGAATCCTGCAAGTTGCGAATCAGGATTCGAAACGCGTCGGCAGTTGCTTTTTCTAAATTGCCATTTATTGCGGAAACTGCTTTGTGTTCCTGAAATTTATTTGATTAGTTTCTATTCAGGTTCTGGGAGTGTAACAACTGTTTTAAATGATGTTTCTTACTTTCTCCCTGGGTTTCTAAACATGTACAAAGAGCCCTAGCTTCACAAATGTAAAAAGTTTTCTTGTAAAAAGTTTTCTTTGGTCCATGTATTCAATGTTGGTATTTGTGAATAAGTTATTGTTTTTGAAATTGTTCACCATATTTTTTGGTTAAAGCACTTTTGTATTTATTTGTTGTGAATGTATATATGGCTCAAACATGAGGTCGATAGTGATCTGAGTTCTGCTTATTGTGATTTTTTCTTTTTGTAAACTGAGTATTTAAATTGATAAACATAAAATGTTTTGTGTAAACTAACAAGCTGTGGTTTACTCGTACTGGAAGTCAGTTTGTACTTGAATTAATTTGGAGGCATAGGCAATCATTTCTATTTTTCATATTGTGAGGCCCTGCCTACCCTCCTTCCCATTGGGCCCAGCCACTTTTGTGTGTCCTGTGCGTTTGGTGCAGCATTTCTACAAATACATTTTTCGCATAGGTCTGGCGATGTCGTTCTTTGTGGGGTGCTAGAGTATACATAAAATACTCAGGGGGGGCGACAGTCGACATCATCATTGATTGCATTGGGTGTTTATATTCCAAGTATATAAAAACCCCCATAAAGATTGCTAAAATTACTGCAATTGTAACTACAAAAGCTATTTTCACACGCATGGTCCAACTGGAAAACATTGGTTCGTAAAAAGGCAAATACCTAGGAGCAAAGGGTAATTCTTCCTCAAATGTAAGACGACAAAAAGGGTACATTCCTAGCTAAAAGTCCAAAGTAACTAAATTGGGCCAGAACAACCTTCCTGCCAGAGGGTTCTTCTCCCTGTGTCCTTTAAAGCTTCACAGGCAGACTTCTAATCAGCGTACACATCCAACGGCGTCCCACGATGCAGATCTTCTGAAAGGAATTTGCTCAAACAACCTGGCCGGTGAAAAGAACAGAGTCTTTCTTTCTGAACAGAGCACAATATCAACGTTCCAGCTCTCAACTAGTTCAGTCCAGTGTCTCGCTCAGTACCCCAGATCAGAAACTAGCAAACCCTAATTTTATCCAAGTCTTTCCTTAGCTCCTAACAGTGTCATCTGAGGTACTGTGATGTTTTCTTGGCCGCAGATTGTAACGGACATGACCGGACACTTCCTGATCAGGGAATAACAAAGGGGAAGGTGTAATACCTTCGTCAGAACTGCTGCCAACCAAATCAACATGGACAGGGCCAGGGGCAATTGCAGATTCTCCCAAGACTGCCCCGTTCGGCCCTATCTCTCCTTCAGCTCCGATTTCACGAGCGTCAGAGAATGGTACACATGCAACAGCTCTCTCGCCTTCCTGAGTCAGGATTCCTTCAGGTTGTCGCTGGTCATAAGGAAGTGAAAGAGGAACTCTTTTCAGGTGTGACACATGGATCCAGTGTCGTTTCCCATCCACTTTCACTGCCGTCCGTGTAGCCAGCAATATCTGATGTGGCTCAGACCATCTCGGAGCCAAGCTGGAGTCTCGATCGTATTTCTTGACCAACACCCACTGGCCGGGTTCCAGGCAATGTCCGGGGCCCTCTGGCAGAGGTTGCAGTACAGATACTACCTGCTGATGAATAGAACGAAGATCTTTAGTCAAAGTATACAGGTAATCGATCAACATAGGGTATTCAACATCAGTAAATGATCTCGGCCTAGGCACGCCCCACACACTAGCGGGCCGCCCAAAGACTATCTCGTAAGGAGATAAGCCAGAGCGTGAATGAGGGGTGACCCGCAGGGACATAAGAGCTAATGGGAGGGTGTCAGGCCATTTTAAACCAGTGCTCTCTTGAATTTTTGCCATCTTTAACTTCAATATCCCATTATATTTTTCGACTAGCCCTGCTGACTGGGGGTGTCTGGCTGCATGGAATTTCTGTTTTATCTGGAGCCCATTGCATATACTCTGCACAAGGGCCCCATGGAAATGCCCGCAGTTATCAGACCAGATCAAGCGAGGCAATCCGAAGCGTGGGATGAACTCCTTTATAAGCGCCTTTGCGGTGGCTAGGGCAGTATTTTCTTTCGTAGGGTACGCCTCAACCCATTTGCTGAAGGCGCATACCACCACTAGTACATACTTTAAGTTATTGACGTGCTCCATATGGATGTAGTCCATCTGGAGCACCTCAAATGGCAATGTCTGGGGGGGGCAAAGTTCCCACTCAGAACTGGTTCTCCTTTCCCCGGGTTATGTTGCAAACAAACTATGCAATATTGGACCAGACGTACAGCTGTTCTTTGTATATTGGGGTTATTCCAAACGGGATCCAACAAGGCACAAATGCCTTTAGCTCCTACATGAGCTGGTCCCTGGGCCATAGTGACGACAGCCTGTACCATAGCATTGGGCAGCAACCATCTCTGTTTGTCTGTCAAATCCACCCAACAGTTATTCTCGTCCAATCGTCCTACTTCCTGTTCCCATCTGTCTAACTCCGCTGTGGTTGCTTCTTTCTGAATTTCTTGCACACTTTCAATAGTATTATTAAACAAGTCGGACTCCCCCTCCCATCTGGCAGAGGAGCTTACATACATAGAGGACACCATTGACTGGGCTGTTTGTTTAGCTACCTGATCTGCAAAAGCATTGCCCTCTCCCACTTCATCCACCACTGTTGTATGTGCACTACATTTTACGATTACTACTTTCTTGGGGAGAGTCAATGCTGCAAGCAATCGTAATACCAAGGGTCCATTCTGTATCTTCTGACCATGTGAGGTGAGAAACCCCCGCTCCCTCCATAACCTCCCGAAACTATGGGCCACACCGAAGGCGTAGTGGCTGTCCGTGAATGTGTTGACCTCTAGTCCCTCACTTAGCTCACAGGCCCGTAGTAAAGCCATCAACTCAGCAGCTTGGGCTGATCGATGGGGTATCCGGAATGTTTCAACGACTGTTTTTAGAGTGGTAATTGCATATGCAGCTGTCGTTGTGCCATCTGCTAATTTAAAACAAGAACCGTCCACATACAATTCCCCTTGGGGTTCAGATAAGGGAATGTCTGTGAGATCGATTCTTCCCTTCATTTCCTCTTCTGTCCTGAAGATACAGTCATGGACATCATTCGCCTGTTCCTCCGAAGGGAGAGGTAACAGTGTAGCCGGATTCAATGTGGCACAACGCTTAATGGTCACATGTGGGGCAAACAAAGTCAATTCATAACCCGTGAGGCGCGCGCTTGTCAGATGCTGTGTTTTTGTTTTGTTTAATAATGCATCTACAGCATGCGGCACCATCACGGTCAAATTAGAATTTAGAACGTGCCCTTCTGATTGCCTGATGGCCGCCGCTACAGCCGCCGTGGCCCTCAGGCAACTGGGAAGTGCTCTGGCCACGTTATCCAACGTGGCCGAAAAATAAGCACACGGTCTTTGCTTACCACCAAAACCCTGTGTCAACACTGAGAGTGAGCAACCGTCGACATCGTGCACATATAGTACAAAAGGTTTACGGTAGTCAGGAGTGCCAAGGACAGGAGCAGAACACAGAGCAGATTTCAAAGAAGAAAAAGCAGATTGACATTCATCAGTCCAAGGGAGGGGTTCATGCACATCTTTAGTGGTTAAGTGTAGCAAAGGTTTAGCGAGAAGAGAAAAATTAGGGATCCATTGACGACAGTAAGAGGTAATGCCAAGGAAAGCGTGGACTTCACGTTGCGTACAAGGCACAGGCATGTTAGAAATGGTAGTAATTCGTTCAGGTGATAAACGTCTACCCTCCTTCGATAGTAAGTGGCCTAGGTAGGTCACTTCCTGTTGACAATATTGGAACTTGGACAGGGAAACCTTGTTACCTCTGTCCGCCAGATGGTGCAACAAATTAACTGTGGCCTTTTTACAACCCTCTTCAGTGTCAGACGCTATCAATAAATCATCAACGTACTGCAAGAGCACGCTACCATCTGGTAAGGACAGGTCATCCAAAACCTCCTTAAGGGCTTGGCTGTAGATGCCAGGGCTTTCGGTATAACCTTGAGGAGCGCGACAGAATCTGAAGCTTCGGCCAGATAATGAGAAGCCGAAGACCTGCCTGCTATCAGGATGGATAGGGATACTGAAGAAGGCATTCTTCAGATCAATGACAGAGAAATACTTGGCAGTGGGAGGTATCATAGTAAGAATGGTAGTGATGTCCGAAACCACCGGGAATTGGGGCACCACTATCTTATTAACTTCTCGTAAATCGATCACAAAACGATAGACATCAACATGTTCAGAGGTCCCTGTCTCAGGAGCTTTTTTCAAAATAGGCAGGATAGGGCTATTACAGACGTTTGATGCTGTTTCTTCAACTACCCCTTTATCAATCAAGTCTTGTATTGTAGAAAGCAAAGCTCGCTCTCCCGTTGGGGAGATCTTGTATTGCGGTATGCGGGGCAATCTAGCACCTGGTTTTAATTTGATGCGAACCGGAGGGATATCCAGTTTGCCGACATCCGTATCTCCTGTCGCCCACAAAGTGGGTGGTATGCTCGCAAATTCAGACGGCAATTGGTAATTTTTAGCAAAACACTGTCTCGTACTTACATCGGGATTTTGAATAGTCAAATAAACACCATCGGGAGAGCAATGTATTTTAGCATTCAATCTTTTCAACATATCCAAACCCAAAAGATTCTCTCCACAACTGGAAGTTAAAAGGAAGGGAGAGTCCATAGTGAACGGGCCAATCGTGAAAGGGAGAAGCTGAGAGATGGGGCTGATTACAGGAACTCCTGAAAATCCCACTGAAACATTATTTTGCCCGGACAGAGCGGCCCCTGGGACCAACGAGCGAGCAACCGAACTATTCATTGCTCCTGTGTCAATCAAGAACTTATCGGTGGTCCCCATCAACTCCCCTGTCACATAGGGTCCCTGCTGATTGACCGGTATCGACACTTGGCCCCCACTCTGTCCCTGGCTATCCTATACATCTCCGAATTTATCCTGATCCTCGTAATCATAATCTTCATTGTAGTATTGCCTACCTGTGCCTCATGTTTTATCAAAATGATTTCGCTCGTGTTCTCCCTACACAGCTCCCGCCCTGTGCATATCACTGCGGTCTGAGCCGCCTCGTCCTCGGACAGCTCCGTTCTGTGCTAACAGTGTCGGACACTGATCTTTCCAATGGCCTTCCTCTCTACAATACGCGCACTGATTGGGTCCCCATCGGTAGGGCTGACCCCCTCCTTCTCCTCCTCAGGAGACCGGCCCGCTGGACACGGGCCCTCTGGCGCCTCTCCCTGTGCCTCAACCCCTCATAACTTGCTGCAACAACACTCGAGTTTTGAGATCCTTAGTCTTCTTTTCATCCTTATCCTTACTCTCGTTTTCCCTGTGCTCATAATACTGGGCCATGCTTAATATGATAGAAGGGGAGGACGTAGTCCATGTGCTTTCGGCTGCTTGCAGTCGGGTCGAAATCTCAGGCATCAGATTTGTTACAAATCTATTCACAAACAATCGTATTCCACCCTCGCTAGCGAGGTCCTGACCACTGAAATCAATGAAAGTTCCCTCGAATCTGGCAAAGAAATCGGAGACACTTTCATCTTTCTTTTGCCTACAAGCAGTCAACTTATCCCAATCCACCTTTCGTGGAGGGATCAAGGTATGCATATAAGCTATAATCTTTGCGGGTAAGGCAATTATTTCAGCCTTCGGCTTATCCCCCGGCTTACGGTCTTGATCCCATGCTTTTAGCTCATCCCAGGTACCCCCCAACTCGGCCGCGTGGGGAGTATCGTGGACTTGCCGCCATATATCTACAGGGACCAACAATCCGAAAAACAACTCAATATCTGCTAACGTCATGACAGCGGAAGACGCTGCCTCTGTTAATTCCTTATAATAGGCAGTGGGATTCTTTCGGGGGTCCGGAAGTTGGGCTTTTAAAGCCAATACTTCACTTCGTTTCCATGGCGTATACACCCATTGTTCCTGAAACCTGGCTTCTACTCGGTCTCGTGTGATTTTGTTTCGGTCATTACGCAGCTCAGTTACCTCAGGATGATAAATGGGGTGCACCTCCCTCATGGGGTGCTGGGAACCTAATTCAGGGAACCGTGAAAAGAGTCTGCCTCGATAACCTACTAGAGTGTCAACGTTCTTATAAACTTCTTCCGGGCCCAATTCGAATCTATGGGCACAGTCTTTAATGTCATACAGAATTTGCGGAGCTAATCCTCTCTCCCCAAAACACTGTTCCCAGATTTCAATAAGGAATCGGGACATGTGTCGCAGGGCAGTCTGTTGCATCACCGGCTCAAAATCTTTCATGGTACTCCATATGTCGGTTAAGATGTATATGTCTTTGTACATCCATCTAACTGCTTGGTCAGCTATTGCTTCTTTTTCTCCATAGCCTACAGACCCTCTCGTAAATAACCGTCTAATACGCGAGCCCTCTGGATCCCCAATCGGAGCCCGACCCCATGCACTCGGGTGTCGTGCTAGCTGACTGGGAAGTTCCCACGGGACAAGGCATAGTTCATATCGTTGGGGAGACGCCCGCCGCCCCCAAGCGGTGGCATGGGTCTGGGATCAGGGTGGCTAAGTTCCTAGCAGAGGAAGCAACGGAGCCCGGCACATCGGTGTGAGCCCGGGGCGGGGCTCCCTCTTGAGCCGGCGCCACAGGGGCTGTGGGTGCTGCGAGAGGCAACGCGGGATATATCCGCTGTGGAGCATATGGCGGAGGGGGGCGAACGTCCAACAGATCCTCTATCTCATCTTCAGCTTCCTTACGGGCAACATAGCTCTTATCTACCTCCAACCGAAATTGCCTATCTAGGTACTCGATGTTCTGCTCGGTCTGGTTCTTGTCATGCTCAATTGCTTTCTGAGTAATGGTCTGGCCTTGCTTCATTTTTACTAATTTCTCGTCCCTCACTCTTCTGCGGGTGGCCTCTTTCTGCCATGTCCTCAGGGTATCGAACATGGACTGTCTGCTGCGTTTCGCAAACAGACGTTCCTGCAAATAATTGATCTTTTTCTCATCGAAGGACCCTGTTAATGTGTTAATGGCCACTGTAGCTCTACATTATCCTTGGTGTACTTGTGCCATAGACGATTAAACACCAATGGTCCAATCCCGTGCTTACAGTACAAGTCATGGCTTGGAGTACCTTCCGGAGGGGCTGGCTGACTTTCATCTAATCTGGTACTATTCGGGCTGGTACAGCCAAAACATAATTTACTGAAGCAAGGCATGGTTTGACTACGGTTCTAATTGTAGCTGTAGAGAGGAAAAAGGGGCAAGTTATTATTTACAATACTATCATACATACATGGCCATGTTCAACTATTCACTCAATCACTCATTCATACCCTAAGAATCATATGACCATCCTGAATACAATTCAACGAAAACAGAACACAGATAGAAATTCAGACAAAACAAACCAATATGAACCAATGCTAGCCCAAATCAAAAGACGGAGCCCGTCGACTCTCGTCTGTGGAGAACCGGTATGTTCCAAAGTAAAAAAGAACCAAAGATCAAAAACAGCCTCACCATAGGGGCTGCCTAGAGATAGCCACACAGGTTTTTCACAACCACAGACCGACCTACCGACCATCCAATGGCCTTCTTGGTTCACCTCCCGGACTATGCTGGCTTAGCCCGCTTTTTCAAGCACCGCTCCAGATCTGTCCGAGTGCTACCCAAGCCTGACCATCAGCATTTCAGAGGGCGATCCGGCCAGGTGTGAACGTTTCATAATTCACACTGTCTCGTACTTACATCGGGATTTTGGCGTGTTAGTCATATCTCTATCAAATACAAAATAGAGGCGTCCGCCCGTGCAGTCTCACTACTGCCCCGTCAGACCCTCTTCCAAAATACCGCGATCTCCGTGGTCTATGACCACCCAATTCCAAAACCAAATGGGGAAGGATATCCGACATGAAACGAGACAAAACACTCACCTGGTGCACTCAGGTCTGATTGCAAATTTCTCCACTGCCAATCGATCTGTTCTTCCGGGTTTCACCCGTAGGACTCCGGCGTGGGTCCACTAGCCGCCAAGGCTCTTCCCGATCGGAAAAGCGGAGCAACCCTTTTTCTTTGGTCAGTCCACCCCCCCCGACCGAGAATACCCCTCGTAATGTCCCGTTACTTTCCAGATACGGAGGGATGACGGAGGGATGACCCCAACGCGGAGTCCCGGCGGAGTCGCCAATTGAAGTACCCAAATTTCACAAACCCCCAAAGGATTATACTCACAATTACTAAATACCATTCATCAATAATCAGTCGATTGGCAGTGTAGAAAGTTCAAGCGTTTATTAAACAAATAATACTCTGCCAGAGGAGCTCCCAACGACCTCACACCCGAGGACCGCAGAAAGACTGCTGGCACATTGTCAGGTCTACACATATATACTATCACAATTTGCAACCGTCAGCTAAGATGGAAAAGTACAAGTTGGTACAGGAGGTGGCAAGGGATATGCCTATATATGGCACACAAAGCGTCTATCTGAGCTCAGTATAGCAAGGTCACGCTGGTCGACTCCCTTCTGGTAGTTTCGGTGAGAGTCCGCACAGCGCTTGCAAGAATGTGCTTATCTGGCCGGCCCCCTCCTACAACCTTGACGGGGCCCAAAAGCAGAAGCAGCTGCTCGCTACATGTGTTTAGCTATTTCTCATGAGAACGGGGAGATGCGAAAATGCAGAGCCAAGGAGGTTTTTGCAAACAGTGCTATGAGTTGACTAAACAAAAATGGCGCCGGTCCTGTTGACCGACGCTAACCTATTTACAAGGAGAGCAGAGAAAAATGATTATAAAAGAGATGACAGAATGTAACGAAAAGGGTGTCTTATGCCATAGGGGCGTTCTCAGCATGTTAATTAGTTGCATCGCGCTGAACACTGACGGAGAAACTACAATCTATTTCCCCGTGCGAGGCCTAATCTAATTCTGGTTCCTCATACTAGCACAAACCAATGCTTAGTGGTCCCATTTAAATGTCTTTTATCATTTTTTGTTTTGTTTAACTTTTTCAGTTTTTTCTTGTTTTTACTTGATAAAGGTTGGAGTTCTAAGGAAGATGGTTTTGGGTCATCAAGTTTTCCAGTAATGTTATCGGTTATATGGCAAGATTGTAGTTTTGATTGTGAATTTAAATTTGAAGCTGATGTGTTAATGCTCAATGGGCATTTGGGGTCGGTAATATTGTTGCTGAGAATTTCCTGCATTTTCCCTAAACTATCCTGATTATCCTGTAACCACTGATGTGGGTCCAATGCAGACTGTGTATCACTTATACTTATTTTGTTCGTATGATCTCCCATTAGCCCTAGTGGAGCGTGCGTGGCTTTTGTTGTATTTTTTTCTTTATATGTGGACTTTGCACTAGGCCTCTGAGTTGAGTTGTGGAGAGAGGAGCGTGGTGTATTGCTCAACACTTTGTTTGCCTCACATTTAAGATCTGTAAATAGTGTGCTCATTATTTCTGGGAGTTTTCCCAAGGTCTGCATTATTGGGGAGCACCCGCAATCGTTTGGTTTAACCTTTACTTCTGTGTTTGCTTGTGCTGTATGGAATCAGTGAATTTAGGGGTTCCAATTTTAAGTCCACTCCAGAGATCAGGCTGGCTACTGATTGCAGTATATTTATTTGGGTGTCTAATTTGTCTGCATGCATTATAGCTGCGTTTGCCATTGAAATCAAAGCTTCATTGATCAATACAAGATGATTTTCTATTTTTTGTGACGCCAAACTAGGTTCCATATTGGTTTTATGCAAGTTGAACAGCCGTGGTTCATTTGCGTTTATTGGACTTTGCTCCAAGTCTGGGTCGGGATTTTCTTTTAATAATAGGTCATTGTCATCGTCAACAGATTTAATGGGCATAAACGGACAGATCAGAGGGTCCAACTGAGATTTCGAAAATATTCAATTTTCCATGATGTCGGTAGGATATGGTATTAAAGAATGGAGTTCCTTATTTGTCTCACTTTCCTCTAAAGCAGATGTGAGTGGAGCTTCCGTGAGACCGTTATCCAAGTTTGTGGGCACCGGTGTGCTGATTCCTGAGTAGTTGAAGCGAAGCAACCTATAATTGATTGAATGATCTTCAGCTTGTGCGCTAATGCCCTTCACTATGGAAACTTTTGGCGAAAGAGGTACAGTCAATAAAATATTTTGATTCAAGGTTTCGTTTATGGAAGCACATGGTGGTGTGTTAGCAATAGTTCCGTTTGTTTCTGTGCCAACTGCATAGAAAGATGTATCAACCGTTTTTCCACAGATGGTTTAGACAATTTTTGGAAATAGTTCCTGATTTCGTTATTGCCTTTAGGGCTATTGCTATTACTAATGCTGGTGCCGTTTCTATTGCTGTTGTCAATGCAACATGTTCACAGGGCCAAACAACACCGCCTGGATCACGTGCTGGGAAAAAAATTCTGGACTCGATATGACAAAGTTCAGCCTGGTATACCGCCAGAGAAGCACATGTGTGGAGAAAGTGGTTATGGGGCTTGAGTCTGGGTGCAATGGTATCTGGTGGTAAACTGTAGGCCCATTTTGGAGAACCACTTCTATCCTAAGAGTTCCCCAGTGATGTCATCCACAGGTGGTGTCAGGCGGCGCTCTCTTTTGATGGCCAGGTTGGGCATTCTCATGTCAATGCAGATCTGTTTAGGTTTTTTCACAACTACAATGGGTAAACCCAATGGGTCTGGCTAGTGACTCTTTCAAAGATTCCAGTTTCTTCAAGGAGCTTCATTTCCTTCTACACTTTCAGACACCAAAAAGAGGAGCAAACTCTTGCATCAGTCTGGCAATATCACTTGCATGAACACTGAAAGCAAAATGCACCAGCTTGAGATCTGGGGTGGTTTGGCAACTCGGGAGGAATCTAGCACCTTCCTGCAAGACACAGACCTTGGATTTAGCAGACTATTATGATGGGTTACCTCGGTGTGGAAGACTCCTACCAACTGCAGAGGTGAGCGATTAACAAAGGCGTAAAACTTGACCTTGGTGGGGCGAAGGGCAAGCTGGGCAGGTAGTTAGTAGTACAAATCTGCAGCCATAAGGTTCATGAATGCTCCAGTGTTGATTAGAGCGGTGACCGTCTAGCCTTGTACTTTTTGGAGGCACATGGGTGCAGACTGGGGCAATGCGGTTCAGCGGTCAGCACTCCTTGGACGACTTTTTGCTCGTCATCATCCATGTCGCTCTCTGCTAGCACATCGGGGTATGTATCAATAAACTGGATTTTCTACTTTGGTTTGGCTGTTGCGAGCCTCTGGGTAGAACAGCATACCTTGGAAAAATGATTGTTTCCCCATGCACTGCATGTTTTCCCTTGTGCTGGGCATTGGCCAGCATGGGGGTAGGAACCCCCACACCATCTGCTTCACCTTAGGTCTGGATGTCTCAGACTTTTGCTTCCGGGTCTCTTTTCGGATGGCATTGACAGGCTCCTCCTTGATGGGCAAGTGCTCTGCTGTGTCCATGTGGGCAGCCCTCACTTTGTAGAGATCTTAGGAAAGAACCAGGGACAACATGTCCCTTATCAATATGTTGAGCTTCTGCAAGATGTGTTCTCTGAGTTCCACCGAGGCGCACCCCTGTATGAACTGTGCTCTCACCTCATCTTCTTCATCTTGCAGGGTGCAGGTGTCGTCAGCTCCTTCAATTGGTTGTGAAACACATCAACCGACTCGTTAGGCTACTGCTGCACCTTGCAGAGGAGGAAACGCTCATAGTTGGTGTTTGCAAAAGGTTGAAAGTGCGATGAGATTGTGCCATTATGCATAGTGTACGTGCACTGCGGGCCAGCTTCCCCCACAGCTCTGGAGATTTTGTGCACATCTGCGTCACCCAGGTGCAGAAGCAGGGGCCGTTTCCTGCCTTTCTCAGTGTCCATGGCCTCATAGTAAGTCTTCAGAAGTTCTTTCCAGGCTTTCCATCAAGCCGACTGCGACAGTGGGGGCACGGCGACAACAAAACGTTTCAGGGTCGAGATTAACATCATGCTGGAGAAGGAGCTGCAATCAGGGACTGGTGAGGGTTTCAGTGCAGACGCTTTCCCCTACCCATTGTCCTCAGGTACTCACAAGCTGGCTGAAGGAAGCTAGCGGGAGGTAGAGGCCGCTAGGCAGTGCTAGCAGCAGTAAAGGGCATTTGAACCGAAGCATCGCATGGAACCAAGCGTGGTGCAGCAGAGCTGCGCCCATCTGCACAAATGCCACCCCTAGCGGTGACCACTAGACGACGGAGCTTCTGCGGGAGCAGAACTGCGAGTGGTACCCTCGGGCAGGGCAGGTTGGTGGGCCAACTGCAATGACACACAGCTGGCCTCCAGGCCAAACGAGAAGTGTGTGGCCAGGGTTTACCGCTGGCATGTTACAGGCGAGGGCCTGATCGCTAAGGCCACAGGAGCATGTCGCCAGGGGCGAACAGGCGGGCCTCCCGGTCTGCAGTGGACAGAATTCGGGAAGGCCCTGGGCATTCACGAACTTCATGGTTCTCCGCAGCGAAGCAGCCGACATGGATTGGATGGGCATCCAGGTTCCGTGGAACACTGATGGCGAGGCCTGGGAGGGGGCCGTGGTCTGGAGAGATGGGCGGCTGCACAGAGCACCTGCTGCCAGGGCACTGACTCAGTATTTGGGATGCCAGCGTGTACGGAGGGTCCATGCAGCCTCCTCGTCGCCAATGTTGTGTGTTGCATGCATGCATGAACAACATGCACACACACGGGGAAATGCCTGAAACCCCTCCCCCACGGGCATCTACAGGGTGTTGCTGAAGCATGACGTAACACTACGTCTGTCACTCTCATGTGTTTACTTTTTATTCTTCTGCTTCTGTAGGCTTCCTTCTACTTCCTGTTTGTCCCTCCCCCGGATCATAGACGTATTACTTGCGTCCAGTGCTGCAATTTGAAAAACCTTTACATTTTAAAATATCTTATTGAGCTAAGGCACCTGTTTCTGAGAAAGCTGTGTACCCAGTAAATCTCAGGGAATAATAATATTGGTAGGATAACTCTGTTGGTTAATGCACTTGCTGGAGAGACCAGTGTTGCATCTAGGCACAACTTTGGCTCATAAAAACCCATAGAGGGTTAATGTGTCTCAAGCAAAACATATTGTGCAACATGCAGATTTGTATTTTAGATAAATAAGTGGATTACTGCTTTTGACAGAGTACATTTTATTACTTAGAGTTCACAAACTTCCATCCTTTTAATATAGCAGAGTGAGCTATGAACCAGCAACAATGACCTGTTGCAAAAGATGTGATTAGACCCTTATTGGGTTTTCTCAATCTTTTGTTATTATAAGCTTGCTAAAAAGGCTTTTTTGGATAGTAATGACGTCTTATTAGTACTGACAACCCCAAGCACTGCGTTGTGCTTGAAATCCCGAATTTGTGATTCTCCTGGCCATGCACTTTTACCAAATTTTTCTCCTGCCAGTGAAAACCATGTGTGACTCGTACACCTTGAAACCCTCATTGTCTTATGTAATATCCTGTCCATTGATTTACACACTTGTATGATTTATTGTCAATGTATAATGCAGTGGTTCACAAACTTTTTCGACCGTGGCTCCTTTGACCTTTTGGCCGTTGGCCGAGGCTCCCCACTATGTTACTATGAGCAAGAAGGGTAGATGAAGGGGGTTGGGGGGGTTAATCCCGGCCTCATTAGTACTTCAGATTTTCTCCCCGAAAATAATTGGGATGAAGGTGTTCTAAACACATACACAGCACATCTAATACAATATTCCTTGTTAAATTTCTTTGCCCATGCCTTTATTAGAGAACCCGCTCAAACGTTTTGTATCCCACTTACAATACTAGATAGCACCCCTATGCATGTAGATCCCATTGCTAAAGTGTTTCTGCGCTTGAAAAATATTTGCATGTATTTCCGCTTCTACCCATATCATACGTGCCAACACAACTGTCTCAGCAGGGTGACTCATGATTTTTTTTTAACCAAATACAGCTTTATTTTAGCTGTCTCCTCCCTAAAATCGGCTCCAATTTAATGCAAGTCAAATAAACTTCTCAGATTTATTATATTTATAATTATTTTTTTTAACGTCCCTTTTTCTTGCTTCCAAATGTTGTCATTATTCCGTATATGGTGTTTTACTTACTTTTGCTCATGGAGAGAGCAGGCCTGTCTGGAAATGTGTGTGTACTGGAAGAAATGTGTAATGGAAGTACCTATGGGTCAAGTACACCATACTTAATAACACCTAGGGGTCGATTACTATGTCGTCCGGAAAGGCTCCGAACGGCATTCGATTAGTCTGAATCCGATTCAGAACCACCCTTTTGGACCACGTTACCCAACGAGATATTACGATCCCTGGGAAACGTTCGAACTGTCCGACTCGGTTCCGAAAAGCATTGGGAGTAACCGAGTCATTGGGAGCCGAAATGTAGCGGTCTACGGAGAGCGTTTCCAGCCGAGCGATTAGGGTGTCAGATTCAGACAGTCTTTCTGAATTATTTGTTCTGAAAAGAATCAGCTGTTGGAATCGGACTTTGGGGGCCCATAGCAGGTCCCCCTTCACCCGGGGCACTCCGAATCGGGCCCTTGGGGATACCCAGGGGTCCTCCTACCCATGCATGCAGTGTGGCAGACACCATGGTGTGCCTGCCACAGGGTGCAAGGTTTTCCCCAACCACCCCTTTTGCCAATCGGAGCCTATGTTCTCGTTTGGTACACATGCTGCCATTGAAGTCAATGGGAGTCCGACCAAATCGTATCCGGAAGCATCCGGATGCATCATAATCGCTCGGTCGGACTCCCCTGATCTGTGTCGTTCGGAAAGCATTCCAGAACCGAATCGTCGGAATACTTTCTCGATGAGATCATAATCGACCTGTTAGTGTGTTTGAGAGACAGGACAACTTTACTTTCCTGATAACGTGCATTGGTATTAAAATACATTTGGAAAAAAACAAAACTATCAATGAGTCTAAGAAAAATCAGGGGTATTCCTCTTACTTTGGGAGAGTTGGAACGTGGAGATTCAGTGAAATATGGAGGATATCCCCCTTGACATGCTATCTATAAAGCACTATGTTTCCAGCTTTAGGCATGTCACTTACAAATCATCGACATCATGCGTTTAATGAAGCCAACAAACCCTTCAACATTAAATGCATGAAAGTATTGGTGCGTGGCTCGCCTAGCTCGATTTTATGGCGCATTAGGGAGCCATGACGCACAGATTGGGAAACACTTGTATATGTGTAATGTAAAGTCCTCATTGGGATGAGTAGCGATATAAAAGAATTCAGTAAAATAAATTGGTAAGTGCCTTTGAAATAATTTTTGTGTACTTACTCATGCACATAGATACACCTGGCATTCTTACAGTGCATTGGCAACTATGTTTTAGTCTCCAGATTGCTCCCAACCAGGATGATTCTTGAAAAAAATGAGGGCTGATGGCCCTTTAAATTCAGCCTTTGGTTTGGGCCGCTCTCAAATCTAAAATAAGAAAGCCCCCTTACCGCCTGGATGTTGGTGCTCTAAACAGAAAACAGGCAATGCGCTAGTGCTGTGGAATTGTGTCCCGATGTTGACAAATTACACTGGCAACATTCATTATCTTTCACTGGGACCAGATTGAGCCCCGATCCAGCTCAATAATAGCTGCTGAGTGCAAGATCCGGGTGGTTCTCCCTTCATTCCAGGGCTGCTTGTGTTCTTCCATTGCTCTCTTGATATTTGCTTCTGCCATGAATTTGTAAGATTCCTTCCTGTACTGTGGATTCATTTGTGGTCCTTCGAGTGGTTTGTTCTAGGTCAGGAATGTTCAGTACCATTTTCAGTATTGTCACAGCTTCGTCTAGGTCAGCTATAAGGTGCAACTCCTACCCAATCCAATAATATTCTAAATGTGTGAGTCCTTATGCACCAGATTTTCCTTTCAATTAGTTGCTCTGTAATAGGTCAGAAAGTGGCACATCTTTGAAGGGTGCCCTCTGATAGATCCTGGGGGATGAAATATGAGTGTCCTTTGCATTTATCTTGCTGCTAAAAGTACCTCTTCCTTGTCATTGTAGTCATGGTACTTCATTAGGATGTCCCTTGGATGAACACCCTGTTGAGATTTCTTCAGTCTGACACAGAGTCCTCCCTCTAAGCATACTCTAGTGCTGTTGGCTCTCAGCAGTGATGAAAACAGGTATCACATAAGCAGCAATATCCAATTCTTCCGCCTCTTGCAGGATACCTCAGATGCATAGATTTTCTCTTCTAGATCTGTTTTCTAGATCTTTTATTTTCATTGGAGCACCCTCCAACTGTTCCTCGGCCAGCTCCAACGTTTGCTCATCTATGCTGTAGTTGCTTCTAGTATCTTTGGTGGAGACACCATCTCCAGAATGCTAGATCCAACCATATCAACATTTTACTCAGAACATCTATCTTGTGCCATAGAGTGAACTTCAGTTCTTCTGTGCTCCTATTTGTTTTTGTCTTGAGATCCTCCTAAAGCTCATTTATGATTGTCTGGAGTTCATGCTGCAGGTCAAATAGACATGGTTTGACCTGTCATCTGAACCTCGGGGTGACCAGGACCATTTCTGGAGTTTCTTGTGGCTGACATGTCACATGGGGGTATTGAGTCAACCCTTTTTTAGGAACTCTCTTAGGAAGCATTCATCAGTATCAGCCTATACTAATGTTCCTGTGCAAAAATTAGGATGCTTATGATTGTCTAATTGCTTTTCTTCAACACCTAGTGTTGGCTATCTGTTCATTCAATTTCTCAATATGTTTAGGCTACGGAAGTGTTGCTTGGCAAAAACCAGAGGGCCGCATGGGTCCATGCTGGGCCTCACCAAACGGCTTTGGCAGAGAGAGCAGTTTTTCAGTTTTTGGGTTCACACAATAATTTTATTTTGCGGAGTCCACCTGTGAACTTTGTAGTGTGAGAAGCCCCCATATCACCTGCCTGAGTGTGTGGCATTTTCCTTTGCACTTGGCAACCCCCTTCAGTTGTTCTTTATTCTGTCTGGACTGTCCTGAAGAGCCCAGACCGTATTGACTTCATGCAATCATTATTTTGTCCCTCTTTGTGATTGGTGTGAGCAGCCTCCTCACAATGCTTCTCAAAGGCCTCTTCATCGCACTCACAGGTCAGAGAGATTCAGCACTCTGGTCTCCTGCCTTTAGCTGGATGCACTGGTCTATGTCTAACTGTTGATGTTTTTGTTCATTTTCCTCACACATGGTCATCACTACCATCATGAGTGTTGGCAGTGGCTTCCAGTTGGCAATCACCTTCAATAATGCACCAGAGCTCTTCCGCTGTAGGGGATTGGCATGATTTATCTTCAAACTATCATCTTGACTCCTCAAACCTTTTTAATGTATTCTTGTATTTTCAGTTTTACTGTTGATCGTTTAATAAAATAAGAATTGGCTAATTTAGGAGTTGGTCTCACCCACAAGCTATTGGCTTTGTCAGTGTTTTGTAGCCCTGCTGTACAGCAGCCAGGCAGGGCAGCCCAGGAACAAAGGAGGGTGGATATAAGGGAAAGAACATGACCATTTGAAGGTGGGTGGGGGCAAGCAGATGGACAATGGAGGGTGGGCGGAGGACCAAGCAGACAACAATGGGGAGACAACTGAAAACACACACATTCTCGTAAGGTGCTTAAACAAAGAGAAAAGGTATCACCAGAAAAAATTAGCAGTGGAAGGACACAAGTAATGCCTCCATACTCCAGAGGAGACACAAACATACAAAGAGGAAGGAAACCTATGTAAGTTGACAAATGATAAGCAAGCAAACAAGAGTGACAGTGAAGCCAGCCAATGGAAAGCCATGTGCAGCCTTTAAACTCCCTACAAGGTAACAAGATGTCTCTCCTAGTTCTATGTGGCTAAGTACATTAGTAACCATATCAACAAGAATAATAGAAATAAAGGTTTTAGATCTATCGGGTACTTTGGCAGTAGTTGGCATGGGTCAGCTCACGTTTACCTTGGAACCTGACAGTTTTATGGACTACCATGTGTGAAAGGCTGGCTTGGTATATGATGTACACTTATGTAAGTGGGTACCCTGTTCCAGTCCAGACAACCCTTATGGTGATTTAGAAAGCTCTCTAGTTAGTAGCTGTGGAGAGCAGCCTTCAGGCTTAGCCCAGAAGGTGTGTAAAGCAGCTTGCTTTACCAGAATGCAACCTTATAGGTATTGATTAAGTGAAAAAGGACCACACTATGTATTTATAAAAATATGTATTTATTATGCAATACTCTCTAACACATACAGATATCTCCTACCCAAAGATATGCACAATGCACACAATACTTTGCATAGAAATCAAGTAAATAGCTCAAAATACACAGCGACCCCGTGGGTGACCAACCCATATACTAAGAAAGTGGTATAAGAACTATAATTTGTGTCAGGACAATGCCCAGAGGATGCAGAAGTGCTGGGGACCCAAGGAACCACCCAAGGTGAGTGACTAGGAACCCCATGGAGAGCATGTGCAGTGTGGGAACACAACCGCATTCTCCGTACAAATCAGCATGTAAGCCGCAGTTGGAATTTTAAAGATTAAGGACCCTTCCCAGTGGACTCTGAAGAAACCCAGTGGAAGACAGAAGGTTGGCGAGCCACCCCACCCATGGATACCCTAGTACCTACGTTACCTACAACAGGGAAGCCAGGTGCATAGGTGTGAAGTGGTGTCGGAAACCGCAATCAAACCCAATGGAAGACATCAGGAAAGTGCCACTGCTGTAGAAGGAGAAAGTGTCTGGTGGAATCCGAAGGTGGATTCTAGTTAAGAGGTACCTGCAAGCAGAGGGGCCAGAGTCTATGTCACTCAGGGGTGACCAGGAGATCTGGAAGATGAATGCCCACTGATATTGGGAGTTGCAGGAGATTTGACGGTTACTGTTAGAATTAGGGGTCTCTAGTTGGCACAAGTAGGTACTTGTGACAAATAGGGACCCTCTCCTCTCATCAGGGTAAGGGGTTACACTCCTAAAATAACCCCTGCTCACCCCCTTTGTAGCTTGGCACGAGCAAACAGGCTTATCCCAGAGGCAATGGGCACACTCAGTGCACTGTACTAGGGTCTGACCAGTAAACCAAATCAGCTAATCATGGAATCACTAATTCATACATCAATTTATAATAGGGAGAGCAGTGGTAAAGTGCCCAGAGTCATAAAATAACCAACAACAGATCAGAAAAAATATAGGAGGAAGGCAAAAAGTTCGGGGATGACCCTGCAAAAAGGGCCAAGTCCAACAGTTACCATGACTTTGCAGCTGTGAGGACCAGGCAACACTGAAAAAAAACAGGAGCCGTGCACGAGAGTTGAGGGGTCGGTGTCCGGGGGAAGCACCAACAATCCTTGGCAACTGCAAACAAGTCTTGTGGAAGTCGAAGAAGGTGCAATGTTGAGACCAGCAAGGTCCAGGGGAGTCACCACAAGCAGGGGCATCAGGGCAGGCCCCGAGCAATCAGGGGAGCCCAAAAGAAACAAAGGTGCCCTTCAACGGAACCCACAGGCCGGAGGCAGTGGAGTCGCAAGAGGACCTCGAGCAGCTCACCAAAAGATGCAGGCCACTGTGCAAACAATCTGATGTAGACAAAGACTTTGGTCACTGGAGATGCTTGAGATTGGGGCTACTTGAAGCCCAAAGATCTTGGTGGAAGGATTCCAACAAGCCTTTGCAACACCAAGTCAACGCGGCGCACAGGGGTTCAGTTCCTGCGGCTCCCACGAGGGATACTGGCCTCAAACTTGGTGAGAGGGCAGGGCAGGCCTCAAGAGCTGTGGCGAACCACCACCTGTGTTGTTGATCCTTTCGTAGTCCTTAGTAGCTCAGGATCAGCAGATCGGTCAGCTTAGTTGCGGTGCCTGCAGATGCAGGGAAGTGACTCCTTCACCACAAGGGAGATTCCTTCAGGTGTCTTGGATTCCAACAGACCTTGGAAAGTTCCTGTATGGTGCACAGACACAGATGAGGCAGCAGACTGAAAGGGGGACGAAGTCGAGCCCAAACGAAGTCCAGTGTGTCCAAATGGTAGACATTGAACTGGTGTCTAAATTGAATCGTGTCCCACGAAGAATCTAGGGACCCAAACAGGTAAGCCCTTACATACCCTAAGGAAAGGGTTGGGATGATTCAGGGGATCCTCCCAAGGGAGGGTTTGGACAAGGGGGAGGTTACTCCCATGTCCTTTGTCCAGTTTTGCGCCAGAGTGGGAGCTAACGGCTCCCAGAGTTGGTTTGAACTGGACTATGCAAGGAGGCACCAAATGTGCCCTCATGCAGACTTGGTGGCACTGGCAAGAGCACCCACCCGGCCCCAATACACTAAATCCTGTCTGGGGGGTGGTCACACCTCCATGTGACAGGATGCCTATTGTTCTGCCTTCTCCTGCTCGAGCTTGGCTCAGCAGCAGGAGGGCAGAATTGTGTCTCTAGTTGGGAGCAGCCATACTGTGCTGTCTGGGTCTAGAAGACTGGTATCGGGAACCCTGAGACCCTAACGGAGGGTTCTTCCAGTGCTTGGAATCATACCTCCCACACCGTTTACGGTGTGGGAGATATGATTTCAACATGTTTGATGCCTAACATGATAAGATTTGTTGCAGCCAATTTCGAGATGGTCATCGCGTAATGACGCAGTGACCCTCTATGTGGTATATGGTTGCTTCACTTACAACACAGGAGAATGGACTCCGCAGGCTGTAGGGATGTCTTGCTCATGCAGAGGCACCCTCACACTTAGAACTAAGCACCCTGCCTTCAGGATTGCAAATGCCTTCTTTAGGGGTGTGTGGATGGGAAGCGCCACTTACCTCACCTGGGCGGCACCGGAACGGGGGAACCATGACCGCTAACCCTCCTGCGTCTGTGACGACCAGGACACCACCTCTCTTTGTCTCCCTGCAGGACTCGGACCGACAGACAGAACAGGACACAGACCCGGATGCAACATTCTCCGAGCCCCGAGAGACCGGAAGTGGTAACCCGGAAGTGACTGGACGTGAACCCGGAAGTCCCGCCCCCAACACCAGACGGAGAAGCAGAAAAGGCGACGACGAAGAGGGGAGAGCGTTCCAGATAGCCGACTCGTGGCAGGAGACAGTGCGCAGTGGACCAGTGACGGAGAGCGGACGGAGAGAGAGGAGTAATGGCGAGGAAGCGGAGGACGTTTGGACGGAGGAGTGGTGGAACCCTCTGGAGGTGGCTGGAGAGCGGCCGTGACTCGTCGGAGAGTCACGGCGGGGCGCGTGAGTACCCTGTTACTGTCTCCGTGTTTCCCCATTGTAGATAGTTGTATATACCTGTATAGTGATAGCCCACTCGTAGACATCACCCTTGCACTGTAAATATAGTTAGGAGGCACTGCTTCACAAACGTGTAATTAGTCACCCCCCCCTTCTCCCTCACTAGAACACCTCTGTTCTTTCCCCTCCCGCCTTCTCTTCCCTTCCTTCTAGAACCTCCCTTCCTTCCCCGTCCCCACGTTCCTTCTGGCCCTCACACTACCCGGTGCTGGTGTTAGTGCTCCGCAAGTCCACTTTTGTAAGGACTGAACCCCTCTGCTTCTCTGTTTCCCTCCGAGGTTGCACCAGAGCCGTCATTGAAAGACCAGTCGACCGACGGGCGAAGATCCATTCCCCAGCGGACCAGGAAGACAAGAATCTCCGGCTTCCAGTCTACCCCCCTTGTCCCCCCCGATTGTTAATCCCGCAATAAACAAACAGCTACCATAGCCAAATATATACGGCCTCCACGCCTGTTATTCCGGTCTGCACCAACCCCCAGTCCACATCTGGTGTCAGAAGTGGGATCCGGAAGCATGGAGACCGCCGTTCAAAAACTCGCTGACAACCAGGAGCTCCTCAGGAAGATGATGGAGCGCTTCCTTAAAACCGCCGAGGACCACAGGGGCCAACTCCACGATGTCCTCAAAGACCAGGGCTCTGCACAAGACCGAGCCCTTGGTAAACTCGCCGACGTGATGGGTCAACAGAGACCAGCCTCCTCCTTGCCGTCTGTGGTTCTGCAAAAATATGTCCCGGGAGAAGACCCGGACTTCTTCTTTACAAACTTCGAGCGGTTGGCTCAAGCGTCAGCATGGCCGGCTGACCGCTGGGGTCATTACTTGGGGCCTCTGTTGACGGGAGAACTTCAGGCGGCCTATCAACAGGCTAACATACAAGGGCAGACTCCGTACCAGGACATCAAGACCTGTATCCTAGAAAGGCTAGGGATCGACGACGAGACCTACAGAGTGCGACTGCGACAAGCCCGGGAAGGACCCCAAGAAACACCCCGAGCTTTGTCCTTCCGTATCCAAGATTTGACCAACCGATGGTTAAAGCCCGCTACAGCCACAAAAGAAGAGATCCTGTCCAAGATTTATTTAGAACAATTCCTAGCCTCCTTACACCCGGCCACCCAGAAATGGGTCAGACAACATGCACGTCTGACGTTGGACACTGCCGTAGAGATCGCCAGTGCCTTCAGCCGGGCACAAGACTTCCAGAAAAAGGACGAACACCCCAACCGTATGTCCCAGGGAGGCCATCCTCGAGCGCTGCGACCGACCGCTCCCCGAAAACCAGAACCCGTCCCGTTGTTTCCGTTCCCGATATCTCCACGACCCAGTCACCCCGGTCCCCAGTGCTACCAGTGTGGAGGCTACGGCCATATAGCGCGGTTCTGTCCCCAGAAGGAAGAACCCATGGAAGTTGGACTGGCTAGAAACTATGTGTGTCTTTCTATGGATGCCAACCCTCCTCCCTTCCGGTGTCCGGTGAGGATCGACGGACACCCCATGATGGCCCTCGCCGACTCAGGGTGTAGACAAAGCGTGGTAAGGCCACAGGAGTTGCCCAGACCAGTGGGACCCATGACAGGCGTGGTAGACATTCAATGCGTACACGGCGATACCAAGAGGTACCCCACCACCCGGGTCCAAGTACAACACGACTCGGGGGAAAAAAGCCCCCTTACGGTAGGCCTGGTTCCATACCTACCGGAACAGGTGATCCTGGGTAGCGACTACCATGGACTACCACGCCTACTGCAGGAGGCCACGGACTCCTTGGAAAAATGGTGGTCCGAGGCACCCTTTTCCCAGATCCCTCCTCC
Organism: Lissotriton helveticus; assembly: GCF_964261635.1. Lineage (NCBI taxonomy): Eukaryota > Metazoa > Chordata > Amphibia > Caudata > Salamandridae > Lissotriton > Lissotriton helveticus. Next base: position 222,949,310 of record NC_136069.1, read on the forward strand.
AGTGGCCCCAACAACCAGAATCCCAAAGACCAGGGGACAAAAGAAGAAGGAAAAAAGGACACACACAACAGCCTTTCCTGTCCAAGTTGACACCCATCCATGGGAAACGGACCGGGAGTTTCGGGCCGCCCAGCAAGAAGACCCGATACTGCAGGATGCCTGGGGCCGTGCCATAGACAACGAAGACCCCCTGCACGTATGTCCATATTTCTTCAAAAAGAACGGGTTGTTGTATAGGAAAGGCGGACACCAACAAGAGTCCCAGCTACTCGTTCCCGGTCCCTTTCGAGACAAAGTGCTGTTCCTGGCACATAGCCATTTGTTAGGGGGTCATTTCGGAGACGACAAAACCGGACAGAACATTCTGGACAAGTTCTACTGGCCTGGGGTATACAAACAAGTGAGCCAATACTGTAAGGAGTGTCCGGTATGTCGGAAGAACAGTCGTTACCGCCCTCCAAAGGTACCCCTACAACCTCTCCCTCTCATTGACATCCCATTCAGTAGGGTTGGGATGGACCTGATAGGCCCCATGTTGCCCTCCCGGACCGGGTGTAGGTATGCCCTCGTCCTAGTGGATTATGCTACGCGCTTTCCCGAGGCAGTCGCCCTAAAACAGCCTACCACCCAAAACATTGCAAAAGCCCTGGTGAACATCTTCACCCGGGTAGGTTTTCCACGGGAGATTTTAACGGACCAGGGCACCCCGTTTGTCTCTTCCCTTATGCGCCAGGTATGTTCACAGCTGGGCATCAAACAAATAAGGACCTCTGCCTACCACCCCCAGACCGATGGGTTGGTGGAGCGCTATAATGCCACCCTAAAAACTACCCTCAAAAAGCTGTTGGGACTAGAGAGCCGTCGATGGGAGGAAATGCTACCGCTGGCTCTATTCGCCATACGATGCCAAGTTCAGAGCAGTACCGGATATTCCCCCTTTGAACTCCTCTACGGGAGAGTACCCAGGACACTTCTAGACATGGCCCGCGAAGCCTGGGAGACCGAGCCCGATCGGACCCGACCTCTACCTGAATATGTTGCCAACCTAAAAACCCACCTGGGACAGATCAGGGAGATAGTGAGACAAAACATGCTGACTGCACAGGCTACACAAAAACGTCAGTATGACCGAGGAGCCAAGGCAAGAACCTTCAACCCGGGTGATCTTGTACTTCTCCTCATACCCTCATCAGACCACAAATTGTTAGGCCAGTGGCAAGGGCCGTACCCCATAAACAGACAAGTGACACCCGTCACCTACGAAATCGAATTGGACCCCACTCGCAACCAGAGACAAATATATCATGTTAACCTCCTGAAGAGGTGGGAGGGCCCACAGGCAGTGCTCTCCAGTGTATCATGCCCAAAGACTCCCCACTTCGAGGGTTGTGTGGACCCGGATCTGCCCGCCAACAAGCGACAAGAACTGCGGACTGCCCTCTCACCGTTGCAGACGGTGTTCTCCTCCCTGCCTGGACACACCAAAGTCATAGAGCATGCCATCCATACAGAACCTGGGAAGGTCGTACGACAGCGACCCTATCGGTTCCCAGAGGCACGCAGGACGGTTATACAGGAGGAAACCAAACAAATGTTACAAATGGGCATCATTGAGCCCTCCATAAGTTCTTGGAATTCGCCCATTGTTCTTGTCCCGAAACCAGATGGCTCTACGCGGTTTTGCATCGACTTTCGCGAAGTCAATAAGGTCTCAAGTTTTGACACTTATCCGTTGCCCAGGGTGGACGAGATGATCGAACGAATAGGACAGGCCAGTTACATCAGTACACTGGACCTTTGCAAAGGATATTGGCAGATCCCCCTAAAAAGCGAGGATAAGAAGAAGACAGCGTTCTCCACTCTGGACAGCCTGTTTCAATTCAGAGTCATGCCCTTTGGGCTTCACGGGGCCCCGGCGACATTCCAACGGGCCATGAACATAGTCCTGCAACCCCATGCCCAATACGCAGGAGCATATCTGGATGATATAGTCATTTATAGCAATGACTGGCAAACGCACCTATCCCATCTGAAACGTGTTATCACCTCCCTGGGGGAATATGGGTTCACTATCAATCCCTCAAAGACCGTCCTGGCTGCACAGTCGGTAAAATATTTAGGGTTCTTGCTGGGAGAAGGCGTCATACGCCCGCAGGACAACAAAATAAAAGCCATTCAATCCATTCCGTTCCCCCAAACCAAAAAGGACCTCCGAGCCTTCCTGGGGCTTCTGGGGTACTATAGGCGGTTCATCCCCAACTTTTCGCAAACTGCTGTCCCATTGACAGACCTCCTAAAGAAACAAACACAAACAGAGGCCTTGTTAAGTCATCCCACACCACAGATGCAAAAGGCCTTCCATGACCTGAAACAGTCCCTGGTATCCGAACCGGTACTGATCAGCCCGGACTACACCCAAACCTTCATCTTGCAAACAGACGCCTCGGATCAGGGATTGGGAGCAGTACTTTCCCAAAAAGATAAAGCAGGGGTAGAGAGGCCCGTATTGTATCTCAGCAGGAAACTCTTTCCTCGAGAAACCAACTATGCGGTAGTCGAAAAAGAGGCCCTGGCCATAAAATGGGCCATAGAGAGTCTGCGCTATTATCTGGAGGGTCGTGAATTTCTACTATACACAGACCACGCTCCCCTAGAGTGGATGGCTCGTAATCGGGGTCATAATGACCAGGTTCTCAGGTGGTTCCTGTCCCTGCAACCCTACCGGTTCAAAACCTTACACAGGAAGGGGGTAGAACAGGGCAATGCGGACTATTTGTCTAGGTATCCCCCACCTGCCTCCCCCACAAGAAAGACAGCTAGGGAAAGGGGATGTGGACGGGAAGCGCCACTTACCTCACCTGGGCGGCACCGGAACGGGGGAACCATGACCGCTAACCCTCCTGCGTCTGTGAATACCAGGACACCACCTCTCTTTGTCTCCCTGCAGGACTCGGACCGACAGACAGAACAGGACACAGACCCGGATGCAACATTCTCCGAGCCCCGAGAGACCGGAAGTGGTAACCCGGAAGTGACTGGACGTGAACCCAGAAGTCCCGCCCCCAACACCAGAAGGAGAAGCAGAAAAGGCGACGACGAAGAGGGGAGAGCGTTCCAGATAGCCGACTCGTGGCAGGAGACAGCGCGCAGTGGACCAGTGACGGAGAGCGGACGGAGAGAGAGGAGTATCGGCGAGGAAGCGGAGGACGTTTGGACGTAGGAGTGGTGGAACCCTCTGGAGGTGGCTGGAGAGCGGCCGTGACTCGTCGGAGAGTCACGGCGGGGCGCGTGAGTACCCTGTTACTGTCTCCGTGTTTCCCCATTGTAGATAGTTGTATATACCTGTATAGTGATAGCCCACTCGTAGACATCACCCTTGTACTGTAAATATAGTTAGGAGGCACTGCTTCACAAACGTGTAATTAGTCACCCCCCCTTCTCCCTCACTAGAACACCTCTGTTCTTTCCCCTCCCGCCTTCTCTTCCCTTCCTTCTAGAACCTCCCTTCCTTCCCCGTCCCCACGTTCCTTCTGGCCCTCACACTACCCGGTGCTGGTGTTAGTGCTCCGCAAGTCCACTTTTGTAAGGACTGAACCCCTCTGCTTCTCTGTTTCCCTCCGAGGTTGCACCAGAGCCGTCATTGAAAGACCAGTCGACCGACGGGAGAAGATCCATTCCCCAGCGGACCAGGAAGACAAGAATCTCCGGCTTCCAGTCTACCCCCCTTGTCCCCCCCCGATTGTTAATCCCGCAATAAACAAACAGCTACCATAGCCAAATATATACGGCCTCCACGCCTGTTATTCCGGTCTGCACCAACCCCCAGTCCACAGGGTGACTTATGGGTTTTAAGTGCAGTGACCCTAGATATAGGAAACCTATATCTTTTGTAAGTGGTACTAACACCAGCTTGCACAGGCTGCAATGGCAGGCTTGTAGTTACAGTTTGAATGGTCTCCCATGGGTGGCATAATACATTCTTCAGTCCATGGGGGGCCTCGGGGGTACCTATGCCCTGGGTACCTTAGAACCATATACTAGGGACTGATCAGGGTAACTCAGTATCCAATCTGGGATGTACCTAAGTACTGAACATAACAATTTAGGGGAGAAAGCATAGACACTGGGGTCCTGAATAGGGAAAAAGTGGGGATAACCATACACGCAGATCGTACTTTCCTACACTATGGATCCTACCACCAGTCCCTATGCTGTCCTGACTCAAGCTGGTTAAGCTCTTCAAGATGCAGTGCAAACAGCACTGGCTGAAAGAGTCAACCTACTCAGATCAATCAAACTTTTTAAAGTTAGAATTTGCCTTTGCCTGGTTCCTCGCAAGTGATTGCTTTTGGAGTAGTACTGTTCCAGGCCAACCAGTACTTCCCAAAATCATACCTCAAGGAGCTGTACTGAAGATATCCCCTGGAAAAATAATGGCATAGTCACATAAATATACCGGAGATCAAAAGACTTTTCCTGAATTTATGGCATAATCACAGCAGCATTTTCTCAGTTATCCCCAGCGGTTCCCAATGGATGTGCCAAAAGTAACCTTTATCTTATGATACCTAGGTAAGGAATAACTGATTTGGGCCACTCTACTGATCCTCAAACTGCATCTCCTATTACTGCAATATGATGCCTTGGGCACCCAATTCCAGGCTGATTTTGTGAAAAAGCATACGTCACAAGAAGCCCACTTGGGCTTATTAACTCTCCACCAAGGAAATCAAAAACATTGTCTCTTATGTAGCACATTTTCATTGGCCAAGATCTAAAGCTGCCTAGGCTGATGAGTCAGCAGCAGCAACATATCAAGGATTGAGGGAGGATAAAAAAATATCTCTATGATGTTAAGCAGACCTACTACCACTGCTGCTCTTATTGAACCAGTACTTCAGATTGAATAACAGTTAACAGCTAGAAGAATAGAAAAAAGCAAGTTAATTGCAGATTGGGACTTTTGCCTCTAAAAGGTGCTAAGGCTAATCCTTCACCTAATCCATCCACAGAGCCAATGCAAGTTGATAGTGTATGCCCTAAGTTGTCATCTTAAGAGAGAGAGAAAGATAAGAAATATCTATTGTATTGTGGATTATCAGGATTGTTTTTGCACAATTGTCTGTTATTAACACTCACACTCAGCCTTAAACAGCAGGCACGTTTTGGCTAAACTTGGCTAAATTTGAAAATAGACCTGCTGATAGCAAAGCACATTTATATGCTTCAGTGACCTTAGTGGTTCCACAGGCACATTTGAAAGTTTCGGTTTTATTAGACTAAGGGTCTTCGAAATATTTATGGATATGCTATTTGCTCCAAAGCACAATATACTATTGATTAAGAAAGATATCTCTTAAACCATACGTGCCATAGATGGTCAACCTCTATCTTCTGGTCATATTACCAAAGAGACCATTCAAACTCCCATGCCCACAGAGGATGGCCCTCTAGAAGTGGTATATTTCAATCTAAAAGATGCCCTGATTTTGTAATCATATTATGGACTCCATGACATTGACAACACATCCTGGAGATTATTTCTTTTACAAAATGTGTTGCAACTGCTGTGCTACCCAAAAAGACACAATAGAAGTCTGTAAAGACAATATTGAATTCTTCGATTGTACTTGCGAAACCTCTGTGAAGGAATATAATAAACTCACCCAGGGTTATCAAGAATTCACTGACTTTTTCGAAGTCAGAGAAGCTGATCAATTACCATTGCATCTCCCTTACAAATGCTCCATCAATCTACTTTCTGGTTCCAATCCCTGTGGAAGAATATATTTAATGACTCAGCATAAAAACACAGAAACCAAAAGATATTTTGAAAGAAATGTGTGCAAGTGATGTATTTGCTCTTCGTCATTGCCAGCAGTAGCTCTAATGTTCCCAAAGCTAACGCTGAACTACAACATTGCATTGATTACAGGGAACTGACTACAATTACAGTGAGAAATTGCTATACTTTACAGCTCATGTCCGTTCTTTCCTGGATCAGATGTGTAAAGCATGATGGTTCTCCAAAGTAGATTTACAAAGTGTACATCATCCGGTAAGGATAAGACATGGTGATGAATGGAAAACGGCATTTAACACAAAATATAAGTATCATGAATGCACTGTAATGCTGTATGTAAAGTGAATGAATCTGCAGCTTTTCAGCATTTCAATAATGACATTTTTCAAGACATCCTAGACCAGCTTGTTGTGACCTATTTGATGACATCCTGATAATTACCCATAGATCAGCACACGTAACACAGCTCTATAATCTGTACAAGAGAATTCCTTATATGTCAAATTGGGAATAAAAGTGTTTCAAACAGACTTCAACCACCTTCCTGGCATACATCTCGTCTCTCAGTATTGATCAAGCCAAAGTTAAAGCTGTCCTGCAGTTGGCCATGTGTAGGATGATTAAAGATGTTCAGAGATGTATTGGTTTCACAAATGTTATGGAAAATACATTAATTTCTTTGTTGCTATTGGTGCTCCCATTACTAAATTAGTGAAATAAATTAATTTTTTTGTTGACAAACAGAAAAAGTCAGGTATTGAAATCTGCATTTACTTCTGCACAGATTTTCTGTCATCTAGATGTCACACAACCTTTTGTGGTAGAAACTGACATTTCTGCTGCAGCAGTTGGAGCCATTTTGTCCATCTGAGATGCATTTACTCAGGTCTCACATACCATCACCTACTTTTCCGGAATAGTTTCTTTAGTGGAACGGCATTATTCTGTTTTTACAGCACAGAGCTTCTTACTATCAAGACGGCATTTGATCAATGGAGATATTACTTGGAAAGACCAAATCACAAAGTAACCATATGGAATGACCTTAAGGATTTGGGGGTTTTAAACGTGTGTGTATTGTAAAAATAATCATCATACTAGGTGAAATTTGTTCTTTTCAAGAGTTAACTTTTCCAATAAATATTGGCCTGGTCACGGATGTGGAAAAGCAGATGTCCAGTCTAGAATACGAGAATCAGCTGCTCTGACTTAAAAAAAATTCTGCAAATTCTTGATATCCCTGGGTGAGTTTATTATAATCCTCCACAGAGGTTTTGTAAGTACTACCAAAAAATGTGATATTGTCCTTTAAGACTTCTGTTGTGTCTTTTTGGGTAGCACAGCAGTCAGAACAAGTTTTGTTAAAGCAATAATCTTCCCCTTGAGCCAGTCAATTTTCAAGATGTGTTGTCAATGTCATGGAGTCAATAATATGATTGTAAAAATCAGGGCATGTTTTAGATTGAAATATACCACTTCTAGAGGACCATCCTCTGTGGGCCATCATTTATGTATTTCTTCAAATGTGTCCTGGCTGTAAGTAGGTGTCAAAATGGGGAGAGGGAGGGCTCCAAATAATCCCCATTTCTGATAATTGATCACACTGTGGATACTTTTACACTTTTAGGTAGTCCAGTCTGCCATTAGCTTGTTGACAACCATGTACTCAGTTGCATTTTTAAAAGGGATAACTGAGATTTGTGAATTGCTAAGTAAGTTCAGAACTGCCAATTTTATAGAATTATTAGAACATATGTTTGTCATTCTGGTGGGCCTTATGATTTGCTATTAACATGATGGTTTCACAACATTAAAAAGTTTGAAGCCCATTTTTCTAGGATAATATCTGTAGTTTGCAAAATACTATCTGTATCTGCTAGAAGAGAATATAACGTTATTGCAAACTCTGCTTTTGCTGATAAAGGCATCCAACTAGATTGCACAGGATCCGCAAAACAGTGTATGTATTCTTCTAAAGTTATTTTTAATAATTCTGTTTGTCCATTGGTTTGTTGATGTGCCCGAGCACCAAGCTCTTTGAATGCCTAGTATGTCGCTCAACTGTGTCAAAAATTCCAATGTATATCACCCCTCAATAATACAATATATTTCTAGGAAGGACATGCAAGTGATCAATGTCAGAAAGAAAAATATTGTACCATCCAAACAACATGTGGTATTTTGGGAAAAGGAGAACAATTAGCCGATTTAGTAAATGAGTCCATGGTAGCCATTATAGTAGTGCATTCTTCAAATATTGGCAAATCTGCTATACAATCAGTAGAAATATGTTACCCCATCATCAAGGAATCATGAGTTAGCTGTACAAACAACCTTTAAAATTCCTTTTATCACATAAAAGTATTTTATCTACACAAACCATTACTTCAGATTTAAATAAATTTTTCTTTCTTTTAATCCATGTGTATTTTCCTTCTGGGTGCATTCTAGACAAACATTAATCGTGTTATTAGATCCAGGACAACAGGTAATGACTCATATTGCTCTAAATATGCCCATTTGCCTTGACAACTATTTCAACATTCCACTTGTTGTAACTTGTTCATTTCTGTGATCTGTTCTTCCCATCAATTGAAGTTGAGCTCCTAGAAAGAAAAGTTGCCACTCTTTGAATGCTTCCTTCATAGCCAATAACTAATTTTCAATAACTTGAAAAATGTATTTCATGCCTGAAACTATGTGAATACCCACCAGTCAATTAGAGTACTACTCATATAAGAGCAAAACAAAATATTAAACCACATCAGAAAGTTGACATTCCCTGACATGGCTGCAGAGGGAGGTGTTTAAGGTTGTCACTACATCAATGGAGATACCAGAGCCACTGGTCCTATACACTGTTCAAAGTCTTATGTCACCAGTAATGCTTCTAACATTTTTCCCCATCCAAGATGGTGGTGCTGTCATTGATCAATAACTTCTTCTTTCCTTACCAAGATCATACTGACGTTTTAGACTGGAACTTTCAGGCAAATACTGGAAGCATTAGTATAAGAGGCTGCTTAATATGGATTTCAGTGCCTGTCCACTGTGCTTAATTATTTGTTACGCAAAACTGCACCAAAACGACAAAATCCAATAAGTAGAACTGGATTTTTTAGGGAATATACTGAAATGTAGTACTTTAAAGCATAAAGCTCCAACCAGGGCTATCTGGTCATGCTAGATCCGGTCAAACCCAAAAGTTCAGGCCCACCATGATGGAGCAGGGGTTGGATACAGGGACCAACCATGTCGTGCTGCAAAGTACCTAGTTCGCTCCGTTGACAAAAATGCTTGGAGCATAGGAGGAGATGTTTCGTCGTCAATCCTTTGGATGTAGGTGATGCATCGGTTCCAAGCCGAGCAGAGATGCATCAAAGCTGTAGGTGATGCACCCCGCCGATGACAAAAGTGGTGTACTTAGTTCTCGCTGTCATGCTTGCTCCACTCCGAAGTGTGCATGGGGCGAAGTCAAACAAGAACAAAAGGGACCGAGTTCTGCAAGAAAGCACTTCGCGTTCAAGTCCGACTCGTGTGTTCCTTGCATCTCGCTCCTGCTTCTGTTGCACTTACCTGATTTCCTTTGTGATCATGGATGTGTCGGCGATCTCTCGTCGGACGTCCGTCTTTCAGTTCTGGTTCTGATTGTTCTCATGCCCGCTGAAGTCCTTACGTGTTGCCGACACGCTCAGCGTTTCCCTCGTTGGTCATCCTGCTCCCAAACTGCAGTATCTTTCGGTTCTCTGTAATTGCGTTCATTGTGGAAAAAAACTCTAGTTTATCCTGCAAGACAAAGAGAAAAGCAGATTTGCTCTAAAGAACCCGCTTATCATAAAAAGGCGGTAACATTTATTTTTGTGTTCTGTTGAAAATACTTTTCTGGTGTGTCTTTTCTCAGTGAGTGGAGATCCTATTTTTGTGCTCGCATTGCTTGATGGCTGAAAAAGACAATGCATATGCATATTAGTTTCATGATATCTTAAGGAGCTGATTGGATATATCTTCTGACCCTGCAACATTTTATTTATTATTTTCTTTTTTTATCCAGTATGGGAAAATATGTTTTTTTCCTAATATGTGTTGGATATGAATTAAGTGGTCTTGATTGGATTTTTTTCTTGATATGTTTTGAGGTCAGTCACACTTATTTCTACGAATATTATTGAGCTGTTACACTAAGTACATTATCTAAACTTTGTTTCTTCTATTTTTAGGTCTATCAACCTGTATCTGTTTTCTGCTTTACTATTTACTGCCCAAGGGAAGAGGGACTCTACCCAGGAAGTTATATTTAGAGGGAATAAAATTAGTGATGGGTAAATGGGCTCAACACATGTACATACATGGTAACACTTATATCTTGTTTCAACCCAGGAATTGCATACAACTCGCTCTACCAGAATATTCATGCAGGACATACGACAGTTGCAAACACAACAGTGATGGACAGAATGTGGATCAATGTCACACATTCACCCCAGTCCAAAGATCTGGGCCCAAATCCATCGTTTTTCCACTCCACACCACCCTGGGTTAGACAATGGCGATATGCAAATCAGCGCTGACCCTGTGCCCCATGGGAACAGTCCAGTCCGAACTACAAAAGCCATGTCCTTCCCAGAACGGAATCAAGCATCCGAGGACCGGCCCGGTTTCGAGGTAACACCTCTCATCAGCCCGGCTAGCTTGACTCCAGTGGTGTGGAGTGCCTGGGACTCACGTCTGAGCATCCCCAGTACACTTAGAGCGGTAACTGCAAACACAACAGTGATGGACAGAATGTGGATCAATATCACACATTCACCCCAGTCCAAAGATCTGGGCCCAAATCCATCGTTTTTCCACTCCACACCACCCTGGGTTAGACAATGGCGATATGCAAATCAGCGCTGACCCTGTGCCCCATGGGAACAGTCCAGTCCGAACTACAAAAGCCATGTCCTTCCCAGAACGGAATCAAGCATCCGAGGACCGGCCCGGTTTCGAGGTAACACCTCTCATCAGCCCGGCTAGCTTGACTCCAGTGGTGTGGAGTGCCTGGGACTCACGTCTGAGCATCTCCAGTACACTTAGAGCGGTAACTGCAAACACAACAGTGATGGACAGAATGTGGATCAATGTCACACATTCACCCCAGTCCAAAGATCTGGGCCCAAATCCATTGTTTTTCCACTCCACACCACCCTGGGTTAGACAATGGCGATATGCAAATCAGCGCTGACCCTGTGCCCCATGGGAACAGTCCAGTCCGAACTACAAAAGCCATGTCCTTCCCAGAACGGAATCAAGCATCCGAGGACCGGCCCGGTTTCGAGGTAACACCTCTCATCAGCCCGGCTAGCTTGACTCCAGTGGTGTGGAGTGCCTGGGACTCACGTCTGAGCATCCCCAGTACACTTAGAGCGGTAACTGCAAACACAACAGTGATGGACAGAATGTGGATCAATGTCACACATTCACCCCAGTCCAAAGATCTGGGCCCAAATCCATCGTTTTTCCACTCCACACCACCCTGTGTTAGACAATGGCGATACGACAGTGACACATCTCCCTTTCCCTTTCCTTGTTTTGTTTGCCCTCTTCCGCCATCCCCACCGTGTGGGCAGCAACATGTTGGCAGACTGAAAGATGGACTACAGACATTATTCTCTTAAGGTTCAATCATTGGATTTGTTTTTAGTATACCTCTGGTCCTCATCAATAAAGGTGATAGCTGAGGCACCTGAAGGTATTTTTAATTAAACTGGATCCCGATTTTGTCCTGCAAGTGAACTCCCTCCTACCGCCAAGTCTTCGCAGAGGTTGAGTCCACACTGGTAGTGCCATCTTACCGGAGTGGGGAGAGGGTGCCTATGATTAAGCATGACACATTATTGGGTGTGAGGCATCCTATTCCATTAAGTGTGGCCTCCTGTGTCTAATACGACCCCACATGACCTGCAGTAGACAGCATCCATATCTAACCGTGGAGCTCCTGCTCATATTGTTGGTAAAGGCTACCTACTTCTTTTGTGTTTATAGTAAAATAGACATATCCTGTTGTATTATGTTAATTGCAGATTATACTACTTGCCCAGTGACTACATTCTGGATGTTATTGTGGTAATACCATTGTCAACCATAGCCAAAGCCTTTTCTAAATTCTGTTGAGAAACTTTCCACAGCTCATTGTCTATTGCATACAAGAAGCACTTTTGACATGGGCTCCGGGGACCTAACAAGAAATCCGTGAGATCCATGTCATCAGAAAAAAAAGGCACAAGTGTTGCTTCACCAGAGAAAGTGTTGAGGTTTTTAGCCAATCAAGGCACAACTTCCCAACACTATATGATGTCACCACCCGAGTGTTCTGACTGTACATATTGCTAATCAGGCCTATTGATCTTAAACTTTTCGGGGTTGTCCAGGATTCTAGATTGACACCCATTAGTGTCCATAGGCAAAAATAATCATCCCTTCCAATTGAGATCTGATGAGTTGTAAGAACCATTTTGTATCATAGTATCTAGTGTATCCTCACTGGTGTGTGTGAAATGCTGCCAGTTCTCAAAGCGTGAGAATGTAGCAATATGGGGTGTGTTCAAATCTTTCATCGTGGCTATTCCAAAACAGGAAGTTTATTGCACATTTTTGGTCAGGAAAATTATCTGATGTGATATGAGGCATGCTCTGAATAATGTCTCAGTTCCCTGAACCCTTCAATCATTTGCCCCCAGACAGATTTTGTGTCTATGGCGTCCTCCAAAAGTTGAAAACCGACAGTTGGAAAATAAAGGAAGCAGAGTATATACGCTTGGTGTTTGTTTGCATATTTTTCTTTGCAGGTGTAGGTGCAAGCCTATAGTATTAAGAGGCTGGGTCTGACATGTCAAAACCAGAAAAATAAGAAAACGTGTGTGCAAATGTATTTGAACTATCTTTTGGTGGTGTTGGTCAGTGTTCTCATTGAGTGTAATTATAAACAGCACATGGGATACTAGCTTTGTGTGAGAACTGATGACCATAATGTTGATAGCAAAACATATCACCAAAATTAGATGTACCATCAAACAATTCATCAGAATAAAAGGCAGCCAATTGCTCCAAGTCTGAATGTAAATTGTGCTCAGTTTCAATGTCTTAATCATCAGAGAAAGTACTAGAGGTGATGATATAATTTAAGGAAAATTAAAACAAATATGGTATTTGTAAAAGTTCAATAGGACCATACACATCATATGATGCCCTGTCCCACACTATTCCTTCTGGAAGTGGAACTGCTGTAATGTTCACCAGGGACAGGTTCCTTAGTTCACGGTGCGATGATCCATGTGGTTTCAGAAGCAAGTTCACAAGTTGTACTGCAGAGCGTTCTGGGAGATAGTGCCCATTCAGAAGTAGGAAAAATACAGTTACTAAATCAATCCAAGGGCCAGGATGAGTAATCAAATTGTAATCCAGAGATGTGACCAAGAAGTAACAAAGTATGTCTTTTTCAGCCAAAGAAAAATAGCTTGCACTTGTAGCCTTTAAGAGAGAGGCAGTGGTATCTCAGGTTCACAGGTAACATAAGCCTGTGGCAAGCACTCTTTCAGCTTTGCCACCTGTTCCCAAAGCAGCTTGTGCTCTATTGTGCAACCCATGGGATCTCGAAATCCATTCTGGCCCCATTATAGGACTGAAAACAATAATATGAATCGCACACTATAAGTGCTGGGAATCCGTGAACTGTACGTTGGACTGCCACTATCAGGGCTTTGCGTTCTACCAGTTGCGCTGTACTAGGGACTGTGTGTGGGTTTTTTTCAGGACGGAACTTTACATCATGCATTCACCCTTTAACTAATGTGCATGCCGCCGACTATTGCTGTCTTTGTAGGTAGAGTAGATCCATCAGTGTAAATGATGTAATCATATTGATCTAGATGTACTATTTAATTTGGCAGAGGATATTCATGTTTGTACTGTGGGAATGTTTGTCTTTGTAATGTAGAATCAAATCTGTAGTCTACATCTGTTGCAGTGAGAGAGTTAGCCCATTGAATCCATCTCGGATGTAATGCTTTGACGTTTGGAACGCTTGCTTTGGTAAAGGCCTCTAAGGTCGGTACCATGGTAACAGCAATTATACGTTTCCCCTGTACTAGTGCTCTTTCTATCTCTACAGCAGTCTGTAGTGCTGTGAGAATTTTCTCAGTGGGTGAAAAACACATTTCAGTGTTTGTGTACAAATGTAATATGCATGAAATGGGTACTTACTGTATCACCTACATTGAAAGTGATATAAGTGTACCAGTTGGTCCAGCGATTGCGCGGAACACCAGATTAGTTGAGTTTACACATGTGTGTATATCTTTTGAAGCTATCAAATCAACTTGTATGGAAAGTAAAATGCTTGTGTTCCTGTGTCCAAAGGATGATTGAAAAATCGGGTCTAATTAAATCGTATAACGGTTTTTCTCGTTCTGCATAATCCAAAATGTATGTTCTGCCCAAAATTTTAAATCCTTATATAGATTGTAGTCTTGTGAAAGTTGGAGATTGGAGCAATGCACATTTTTCTAAAGAATGTGCTGCCAGGCTTTTGCCTTCACTTGAGAACTCGTATCCGAGAAACAGGACATTGAGATGGGCAATTTTAGATTTTTTTAAATTACATGTGTAGCCTAAGTGAGCAAACCCTAACATTATACGGTCCACTCTGTCCAAATGTTCCATTAATTCATCGTCCCTCAGATAAATATCATCTACATAGGACAACGCCTCCTCCTCAAAATTTTGAAGTAACTCTGTCACTCTGGCTGCAAGCAGCCCAGGGCTATTCTTATACCCCTGAGGTAAAGGGTAAAATTGCCTTTGTGAACCTAGTGCTGAAAATGCTGTCAAATATCTGCTTTCAGGCGCTATATTCTGGCCGAAAAATCCATTTGAGATATCTAGTGTATCTTTCGCCTAATGTTATTCATTAATGCAGCACTGTGAGACTTTTGTACTGTGAATGTGCGTGTGGATGTGTTTAAATGTCTGTAATCTAATACTAGACGGTATAAATTGTCCGGTTCCATTACGGGAAACATGGGATTATTCATGGATAAGGTGCAATTTTCAAGTACACATTGGTATTTTTTTGTTCTAGGATTTCCCTAACTTATTTTTTAGCTTCATGTTTGATTGGGTACTGTCTCTGGGGTTGAGGAACTGGGTTTAATGGGATCTTGTGATGAGGTGACTCATCATCCCATCCAACATGATTGCGATAAAGTGCAGGAGCTAGCTCTAATGCCCACTCCTTGGCGTATAATTGTTTAATCGATTCGGGAACAAGGTTGGAGAAAGCAGGTAAAATTACGGTTTCCCCATTGGTCACTCCATTACGAACGCAGGTGGCCAATCCTTTACAGCCAAAAGAATATCCTAACCATATGTCAGGTTCTCCCAAAAGAGAGTCTTGATGTTCCTGGGTATGTCCCCATCCAATCGGAGTGTAATTTTGTATAAATAATCGGGTACACTTACCCTTGTATCAGGTGTTTCCACCATTATATGCTCACTCAGCTCTACTACCGCCAGATAATCCATCCAGGTTCCAGTGAGCTATTGTTACTTCTGCTGCGCTGTCCAGATTCGTCACACCATTAAGAAGCAGAGTCCTCAGTAGCCTGTGCATGTCTTATTTTAATCCCAGCTGCCTTCTTCTTTTTGAATTGAGGTTTATGAGTCTTTTGTTTCTCTTCTTTTTTAAGGATGTAGTCTGAAGATGCAATGTGTTTCCCTTTTCGGTTTCACACGCTCTTCTGATCTGTGATCTGACCGTCCTCCTTTCTCCTTGCTTGTATTGGATGATTCTTGAAAGGAACGAGAGGAACGTGTATCAGTATCCTGATACCTATCAGGTTTTCTAATATTATTTGGTTTCTCAAATTGTAATTCTTCTCAGGGATTTCCTGTTGAGGAGACCCACCCTGTGATTGCGTTTTGTTTTGATTCATTTTTTGTTTATTGTCCCATTTCTTCTTAAAGAATCAAGTATTTGCTCAGGGTTATCCTTTTCAGAATAATTCTTAACTTGTGGTTACCCAGGTATGGCTGCCAAATTATCTCTACCTAGCATAGCATAGGTTTCTTCGATAATTCTAGGCAATTACCGCTCCTGTTGTGCAGGAGTGAACTCCCTCAGGTGTTGGTGTATAGCCTATTCTGCAGCTTCCCCCTTTATGTTACTTAACATAATGGCTGATACTAAGCGGACCGAGTCTCACATTTCCTATGGTGTTGGAGAAGGCGCCTTTAAAACAATTTATGTGTTCTTGGTAAGCTAACTGAATTTCTATGTCCACATATGGAATGTATTCCTCTGGTGTTTCATCTTCAATGTAAGTGTGAAACAATTGCATGCATGCATCTGCAGCTGGGAATTTAACCCAAAAATAGAAAACCTCTGTTCTGCATGCTTCGTGGAGGTGTTCCATTAGGTCTGAGGGTCCGTCGGTGTAGGCGCTCAGACCGAGCTTGGCTTTGTGGGCAATGGCTATGCCTCCCCCGGGGTGATTTGGGCGGGTCTTCCGGGTGATTTTGTATCCTTTGGGGATCACAATTGCGATGTCTGGTCCTGAGGTGGCGTTCATCCAGGTTTCGGTAAGGAAGGCGATGTCGGGAGTGGTGCTGTCGAGAAGGTCCCAGATTTTCCTGGTGTGTTGTGGAGGGACCGAATGTTGAGGAGGATGCAATGCAGACTATGTGGTGTGATGGATTTGTTGCTGGATGGTGAAGGTGGGTCCTGGGTCTCTGCAAGATTGAAGGAGTGGCAGCAGTTTCGGCATGTGAAAGGTGAAAGGTCAGGTGAAAGGTCTGTGGGTGTCGAAAGGGGAGGAAAGCCTGCAGTTGTTGTTCTTGCCGATGTTGAGTGCGTGGAGAGCCGAGGAGCTGTAGCGTAGGCAGGTTGGAAAACCAGGGTTCCTGGCGTTGGTCGTGGATTGGTGAAGACGGGCTTGCCTGTGGCACGCCTTCAGCATGGCCGCACAGTGGACGCCATTAAGTAGGGGGTAGGGAGAGGGTGAGGACAGCAGGTGGGAGGGGCCGCGGGGGCAGCAGCGGCTGGAAAAAAGGCACAGAGAAGGAAATGGTGTAAAACCAGGGATCTGCTCTCCCAGCACGCAGTTCCGCCTCAGCTCAGATCGCTAGTGCCCCTGCCTCTCACGCAGCAGAGCACGGTTCGAGTCCCCCAGACACCCGCTTCTGCATTTTTTGGCTTCCCACCATGTTTTTGCCTGCCTTCGATTGTACTTTTTCTCGTTCATTCTGTTTGTGTTTTTTGCCTATTTTCTGCCCTAGTTTAGTTTGGCTGTTTTGCCATCTTTGCTTGTCTTTCTGGTCTTGTTTTCCTCCATTTCCTTCTCTGTGCCTTTTTCCCTGCTCTTTCTCGCTTTCTCGCTGCTGCTGCTTTCACCGCGGCCCCTCCCGCTCCCGCCTCCCTGCTGTCCCCGCCCTCCACCTACCCCTACATAATGGCACTGCTTCGCGCGGAGGTCGAGCAAGACCCCCTGAGATCTGCTCTCCCAGCATGCAGGTCTGCCTTAGCCCAGATAGAGAGTGCCCCTGCCTCTCACGCAGCAGATCACGGTTCGAGTCCCCCAGACTCCTTCTGCCTTTTTTTGGCTTCTCGTCTCGTTTTACCTGCCTCCACTTCTCTCTCCATTGTGCTTTTTCTCGTTCATTCTGTTTGTGGTTTTTGCCTATTTTCTGCCCTACCTTACTTTGGCTGTGTTTTGCCTTCTTTGCCTTCTTTGCTTGTCGTTCTAGTCTGGTTTTCCTCCATTTCCTTCTCTGTGCCTTTTTTCCCTCTCTCTCCTGCTTTCTCACAGCTGCTGCCCCCGCAGCACCTCCGGCTCCTGCCTCCCGGCTGTCCCCGCCCTACCCTTACCTCATGGTGACCGCTGCGTGCTGAGGTCGAGCAAGACCCCCTGGGATCTGCTCTCCCAGCACACAGCTCTGCCTCAGGCCAGATCGCTAGTGCCCCTGCCTCTCACAGGTCTGGTCTCTGATTGGCTGCTAGGATCAGGGCAGTGATTGGCTCTAAGGGCCTGGTCTCCTATTGGTCCTAGGGTTGAGGGCTAGTGTTGTGATTGGTTAGGGGTAGGGTTACCATTGGATGAATGGGTCACCTGATCACTAGGGCTATTTAAGGTCAGGGCGTCTCAGCCCTGGCATTTCATCTAAGGGCAGAGAGGACAAGAGTGGTTGCCCGTTTGGGGCTGGTCAAGGCTAGGGCCAGAGAGGCTGCCCTTTTTCCCATTCACTAGCTCCCACCTTAGCTGATCAACATCCACAAACATATTAATACATCACAGCAAATGCACTCCACACATGTACTACAAACAAACCCTACACATGTTTCAATGTCTCATCACTCACTATAAAACCTCACAAACTACACCTATTCACCATTCTACCCCAACAATACCACAATGGCACCTTCACTCACACACAAAACACCACTCTATCCTATACCACTACCCAATCCCCTTTCGCCAACACAACCCAAACCACACCATATGCAACTATCGCATCCAGACACACACTCCCTGCTCATACAAATCACTAGCTCTACCCTCTAATTACTCCTAACAGACCCCTTTCGGTCACCACCAAGCCTATACTCAACCTTCCATTTTTTCATCCACCAACTCCCTCCTCTTTTTACCCAAAAATACAACCACAGAACCCTTACACTCCACTCCACAACACATATTACCTCTTCCAAAAATCAAATCTAACACAAACACTCCTAACTCATATCCCTCCCCTCTCACACACTACATATACTCTTTTCAAAAACACATCACCACCCCCTTTACCTTGCAGCTTCCACTTGTCAACAATACTTTACCCGAAATGATACAGGACAGACAGAATGTCTGTTTTGGTTCCTGAAGTAAGAGAGACGAGAGGTGCTGTGCCACTGTGGCTGCCGAAGAACCCCGTCATCATCCCCCCACTGCCGCAGTTAAAGTCACACCCACAACGTCCGGGGACTCCCCATCAGGGGCCCAGTGTCCCCAGTCCCTATGCCAAAGCTGATAGATACCCCACAGACTCGGCTGATACAGGGCTGGAGCGCGGATGCCCGAGAAGGCATGACAGCCGTTTGAGCAAAATGGAGCGGAGTCGTCCACTCGAACCCGAGGGCAACACCTGAACCCCACATAGACTAGCCAGAGTGAGCAGGAACGGCGGCGGTAAGGTAAGGCTAGCGCTGTGGTCCTACCCCATGGAAAGGAAGCGGCCGGTGTCAGGCCGGTGCGGCTTGCACCACAGGGGGGAAGCCTGCCCTTCCGCCATTACGGACAAACGCTCCTCTCAATCCACCCTGATGCCAGATAAATCCTACCCACAAGCCTTAAGTAACAGCAACTGCAGACTGCAACAGCCTGTAAATTAATTAACTTTGTGAAAAACGTACCCAGCAGGGGGGGTGAAAGAGCTGGCCACTAGCTGGGGCCCAGTCTGGCGACTGGACCACACTCCTCCAGGACCGCCAGTCCTGTCCGCCAGGTTAGGTGCAACCGATAATTAAGAGGTCAACATTCAAGCCCAACAAACAAGTCAAAAGTTACTTCTAAAGAGCTCCCCAGACTTCTATCCCTCAGGCGAGACCTGCCTACTTAGAGGCCTCCTTAGAGCCCAGATGATACAGAGAGCTCAAGGAGATCACTGGGAGTCCAGTAGCACCGCACGCCTGCAACAAGACCAACACTATTAAACAACCGCACCCTCATACAAACAAAATGTGATTTCGGTCCGGAAAAAGACTGCAAACTTAAACAAGTGGTTAACGCTTACAACCATGAAACCAAAAAAGAAGTATGGCAGCAGCTCTGACTCCACAGCCAAGTCCGCACCTATTGGCAGGGCGCAAGTCCTAAAAAAAAAAGTGGGAGGACGCTGTCACCGGAAGTGACGTCACAACAGGAATCTCATGGGTATTCATATGCCTTTAGATGAAAGGTGGTCTGCACCCTGCCTCGCGGGGGCTGCCGGTGCCTGTGTTAAAATCCCCCCGCAGTGAATACAGGTGGACAGACGTTCTGAATGAGCTCCGATCTCGATCCAGAGAGGCCAAAGAGTGAAGTTCAGCTTTTGGGCAGGGGTACGGCGTCCACCCGGTAAAAACCCGGTAAAATAAGTGGGGAGATGCTGTCCACCCGCGTGGTACCCCAACTCGAGCCCTGCCTATTGGGATAGCTACTCCGCCCTTATGAACTACACAAACTAGTGCCCAGGAGCCACCCTCACAGAAAACCACACCCAAGGAACCTCACATGGGTTAATCACGCATCATTTCCTGTTAGCTCCTATTCCAGGGGGTTTGGGGTCCCCAGTGGTGACAACCAATGAGAACAGTCTGAGTAAAGACAGGACCAGCACAAACTCTTCCTCTGTTAATGTAAAGTGCAGATCAACCTCCTGCCCGGGAGCTAGGGGCACACATGAGCTGAACTTAGTGGATAGAGCGCAGATCACAAAAGCACAAATACACCATCACAACCCTTCTGGCCCTGGAGAGCCGAAGTCGCATCTTCCAATAGCAGCTCTCAGACCAAATTTGCTGGCAGACAGCCAAACCGCCGAAAACACCAATATACGAACTAACAGCTTCCTTTCTACAAAGCCTTGAAATGAAAATAGAAAGAACACTGGAACTTACCAAAGCTGTTTAGAGCGCAGGAAGAGTCCTGTGAAACCCTCCCAGAAATGCAAGAATAGCATCAAGGACTAATGTACCTCAACCTTCAATGCAATACAAAACTCCATGGGAAGAGCACTCCTCTTGCAAGCAATAAAAATGGAACTACAAATAGATCTCCTGGAATCCATAGCGCAGCGATTAGTCAACCTAAGCATTAGGATGGATACTATAAGAGAGAACATCCTAGTCACCCAGAACTTCAAAAGGTGCTCCTGCCCCTGTGAAACCATCATGGACAAGTGGGCACTACTACCTGAGGTCCTCGGCGAGGGGAAATTCTCACCCCCTCCTCTGTACAGAACAGCCAAGAAAAAGCTGAGGAAGCAACACAAAAAAGCCAAAGCAAAAAAAGTAGAACAGCAGATACCCCCACCGAGCAGACCCCTGCCTCTCAGTCCTACAAAGAGAGCCATCTCCCAAGCACCATTATACCCAATCTTCACATCTAAAATGGCCCATAACAAACACTCTTAACAGGGGGCAATGCCCAAGGAACAAAGTCTCTTCCACCCATCATGAGAGCACTTGTTTAACCGGCCCCGGAAGTGGCATGTCCCTATCCTAGACACATGAAGCTCAAACAGCCATTAAGGCTGAAGACGGAAGTTAGCACCCAGTCTTCTATCCAGAAACATCAGGGGAACGTAGCCCCAGTCCGGCACGAGTGGGCTCCACCCTCTCTAGTACATTGCCCGCCTGACCTCACCAGCATCTAAACATCGATGAAAAGCCTGCCAACAGCCTAACAGGCCCCTTGCTAACAGGTCAACTAGGGCCTAGTTCTCCCAATCCACAACAAGCAACCAGGCTGGAGCCAGTATTTCAACTCGCCTCAATAGCAGCCGATATCATGTACAAAGGAGTGCTATACCTGAGGTACTTTGCCAAAGTACCCCCTTGACATTCTGAACAGGAGCAATATTTTGCGTCTTTACAAACATATGCCATCTTTGGCCCACATACAATCAGAGAGCCTCAAGTGGGTAAGATTCCAGTGCTTCCGGCGAATCTATGCTGGTGTGGTTCCGCCACCAGCGCTTTCAAACAGCAGTTCTCATGAAAGTGCCACAGTTCGAAGAATGGGGCAGAGACATCAGACCCACATGTTTGGAGAAATATCCACATGTCCTCTACTCCACGCCGCTAGGGAAGGAGGCCCAATGCATTCTGCGTGGTACCCACAGGTCCAAAACCGATGGGAGTAGTCACCAAGCTCCACCAAAGATCACAAATGACCTCCAAATAACATGCAGCAATAACTTATGAGTAGCTTTCTTCAGTCCGCCTAAAGGGGAACACTGGAGGCTCGGAAGCCCCACTTAGTGCCATTCCTAACACCTACCTGGAGAGGCAAAACCCAATATAAACTATATGGCTGGATACTACGAGTTCGAGAAAGCTGCCATGAAAAACAACCTGTTCAGCCAGCCATCTGGCGGACTTCCCATTTTCATTAAACATGCATTGAAAATAGTGGTCACTGCAATTCCCATCAAGTCCAACTCACTTCAAGCCCGCTCATCAAATGCACAAAGCTAAACTCATTACCTCTTCTCCTGCTGCTAATCAACTGCTACATCAATCCAGCACCGCTCCTGAAGAGAAAGGCCATGGACCTTTTAGCAAACACCATAAATGATCTGTTGAACAAATACAAGTCACACCAGGCAATTTTAGTAGGGGACTTCAACACAAAGGACTTACGCAAAAAAACAGCCCAGAGACGCCAGTAACGGCTACACATATACAGGAGCTCCTGGCTAATCACCAAATCTTCTCGCTCCAAAGCATCAAGGAAGCCAGCTCTCCCTCATGGAGCCCCAGACCAACCTTCAGGAACATCTCCATAATTGACTTTATGTTTGTTAGTGATGGGCTGGCCCTTACTCCCCTCCTCTTCGAAATATACGAATGGGAAGAAAGCGATCATAGACCCTTACGGACAACACTGTAGCCAGCCACTACCAATTCACTAACTATGCTGGGGGAACCCACAGGGAAAGAGCGACACAGAGTTCTACATAGAATCAAATGGTCAACCAAGCTAGGGGATAATCTCACTGCGTGGACTGAAGTAAGGACGTCTGCCAACAATCCAACCAGTTCTACAACTCTAGCTGATCATTGGGAGGGTCTTGTGGCGGGTCTCTAGAAGGCGCAGGGCAATGTCGAATGAAATACCCCGCATCGGCTACCATCCACTTGGTGCTCCTGTTACTCAAAGGAGATCATTGCCAGCAAACGGGCACTCAACAGGGCCCGGGCCACCAGGAGTAGAGGCTCCAAATTAGGAAACAACTAATCTATCATCCTGCTCAGGGCAGCCCACAGGAAGCAAGTATGGGAGCACCAAAAGGAACTCAAGAAAGAAGCGTGGCTCAACATTTTTACACTACTAAAAGACAAACAACAAACCCACGTATGGAGACACATTAACTGCATAGACAATCCTGGCTCCACTAGAGAGAACGGAGTGGCAGTACGGGACTAGCTAAGTCATGTGAGCCGGCTATACACAACCAGCCAAGATAATGGAACAATTCCTGCAACCAATATGATACATTAATCACAGAAAGTATAGTTCTCACAATAATCAAGGAAATGAAGAACGACGGGGCACAAGGACCCAACAGGATCTCAGCCATCATATTCAAAGCAGCGCAAGAATTCATTCTGGTAGACAATGCTTATCCCTCTGTTATAACTTTGATTTTGCAATGGCAACAATATCTGCCTCCTGGAGGGGCTCAATTCTTTTCCTCATCCATAAAAAGGGAGACCGCTTATATCCAGCAAACTATACGGTCATCACACTATTAGACCTAGAAGCAAAGGCCTATGCACACATCCTGTTAAAAGAGCTGGAGTTTTGGGACACAGAAAAGGGCATTCTCTCATTATATCATAAGGCTTTTAACCAAACTGCTCCACAATGGACAACATCCTGGCCCTGGCGCATCTCTCCACACAGGCCGCTAGGGGGAAGCTACCCCTCCTATTCGGCTGCTTTGTGTACTATAGTATTGCCTTTGACAAAGTGGATCGGGCAGGCTTTGAGGGAAATTCCATCACAGCTCCTCAGGGCGATCTCATCATTACACCAAGGAACATGGGTCAGGGTAAAAACAAGCCCTACCACAGCCAAAGCAAGAGTGCCGACTCTCAATGGCCTCAAACAAATCTCTACACTGCAGATATGGGAGCAGCTCTAGAAGGAGCTAGTCTAGTGACACCAAGGCTGGGCAGACTGCATATCTCAGTTGTACAGTATGCGGACGAAACCGCGATCATGGGCCATACCAGGTTAGGTCTACAGAGTGCCCTCAATGCACTCCAACACTACAATCAAGCGAACAATCTGCTGGTGAACTAGAATAATACTAAAATCGTAGTATTCAGCAAATACCCACACAAAAAGCACTCTCACTGGCAGCTAGGGGATCTTCAAATAATGACAGCCCCAGCATACAACTACCTTCCGTGTGGTTATTGGAAAGAGCCAACTTAGCAGTCCCCCTAAGGCATCTTAAATAGAAGGGTGCCACAGTTATCCATCTTCTAAAGCGCCTCAGCAGCTGTCTACAAAGCCCAACTGTGGAGCCCATGCTGACAGTACTAAGAACAAAATTGATCCCAGCCCTTAATTATGGCCACATGGCCTTCCCCAGTGCTTTCAACAACTTTCTAATTAACTCCCAGATCAAGGCCTATAAGACCACTCTACTCACTCGCTGGCAGGCCAGTAGATCCAGATTACGGCTGGAATCTAAAGTACGATTGTAGGGTCCCGCGTGCCCCTGAGTCCTCTCTCAAGTACCACCAGAGGGCAATTTATGAAGAAGTAGGATCCCTGTGGCAATTACCGCCACAAACCCACACACATCACTGGACACATCCTAGATGTAGGTTTGGAATGCCAGAAAGTTACCTTTCAAACGAGTAACCCAATTTCATGGTCAGAACACCATTTGCTTGCTTTCCTACATAACACACCACAAAGCAACTCACCTAAAACAACCTTACATACATCCACCTATCGACCCTGGAACAAACTAAATTTTGAACACTTAGAAACACAACTAACATCCAATACAAACAGCCACCTTTGAGAAATACAGAGCGAAAAGAGATAAAACAGCAAAATAGAAAGCTGCAATGCACCTGGCTCAAAACAAACACCAATCAAGACAAACTTCACCTACAGAAATTTAACAGATTATACATGTCAGCAATCTAAAGAACTGAGATAACATATTATTCATACAAAATTCAAAATGCTAAATGTGCAAATAAAGAATTCTATAAAATATTCACCGAACTTAGTAAACCAAATTGCCTAGAAGGAGCTCATCCCATTGCTCAAGAATTCACAGACAAACTGACAAATCATTGCACAACGTTGGACTCCTATTTAAAACAAAGAAAAACCACCCGCACAACCCTTTTCCAAGATACAAACCCTCCAAGAGGAGGCTAACCCAGCCTCTGCATTCTTTTCAACAAATATCACAAAATGAATTTATAGACCTGATCAAAGCAAGTAGGTCTGCCAGCAGCTCTTCAATGTCCACCGCAAACTTTTAAGAGAATTCTTCTATCTCTGCTGCCACACAAGTAAGAATAATCATCAACAATTCCTTAACTATGGGACTATTTCCAGAAGACCTAAAAAATTCATACATACGCCCATTACAGGCAACTACAGGCCAATTTCAGATGGACCTTTCCTGGGCACACTGATAGAAACAGCAGCATTCCCCCAGATGTCACAATTCATTGTAGATAATTCCATACTTTCAGACTTCCAAACAGGAGTCAGTCCAGGAAGAGGCACAGAATCTGACCTCATTCCCAACTGGGATGACCTTAAGAGCACAGTTGACCGGTACGTGGTTGCTGCACTATTTCTCTTGGACCTCTCAGCTGCCATTTACACATAAATGTGTTACCATGGAATCCAAGCTATCCATGAATGCCCAAGTGGACAAACTAGCAAGATCCAGCTCCATCCCTATAAAAACTGCAACGCATCTTCCCCCGCCTGGGTTTTCCGCACAAGGTCAGTGAGTGACAGCACCCACCTGCCAGGGGATGTGTGGTGAGTCCATGGGACCCCTTTCATCCCTTTAGTGGACTGCATTGAAAGTGTGTCACTTTTTTGTGGCGCACTTCCAGTGCGCCTTCTGCTCACATCGCTAATCCAGCGTGGGCTCAGAGACAAAGTCATTCCTTTATTTGCATGGGGCCGTGCCCCCATGCAAATGAGGCCGTACACACTAATTATAGCGCTGGCGGTGTATGTGCGCCAGCGCTTTCTCTATTACAAAAGGGGCCCAACAAGCATCTGAAGCCCCTTCTGTAATACCAAAGTGCCCAGGGGCCCATAAAGCAGGCACAAACGCCTGTTGCACCCCCAGGGCGCTTGTGAAATACATCCCCAGATAGGCATACTGTCTCCCTGGAATACAGAGTCTCTGAGATGGAGAATGGTTTCCATCTCAAAATGGTGGCAGAAGATAGAGTTAGAGGAACTGGAATGTCCTCATTGCGCTCTGGAGACCAAGAGCCTGATTACGAGTATGGCGGTGTGGAAGCGGGCCGCCACACCAGCGTCCTGCTCCCACACCACCAAACTTGACCACTGACCGCTTGCCAGATTAACAGTTTTCTCCTGGTTTGGTAGGTGGTGCTTTGGTGGTCCCACGGTGGTGCCTGCTTTGTTCGGAGCCCTCACTCCTAATTTTGAGTCAATCATCAAAAGAAGAACATTTCAGCTTTCATATGCCTCTGGAATGTTAGAATTATCTAAAAGGCATATTACTTTCTGATGCTACTTTGATAATTCATCAGTATTAGTCACAGGGCCCTCTAATCGCACCTCTTCAGCGATGTTCAAACTTCTTGCCCAGGGACTAATTTATCCTGGCAATTTGACCAGGCTTTTATCTATCCCTTTTCAGCGTCTTTGCCAAACCTTGAGAAAAAACAAAAATATTGGCGTCCATTGCAGGAGTAGCTATGATGTTACCAGACAGAGAGGGACAATGGCACTCTGATTTTAATCGGGAGCATATATGTCGGGGAGCAATCTGACTCTACTTAATATATACTCATCTACATGATCAACAGGGACTGGTTCTCTAGAATTCGGATTAAACATATGTTTTCCAGAAGTGTAAAAAATAACAGTGTGCAAATCTTTCCCAAAGCCAACTATATAAAAAGATATTGTTTCTTTTTCTGTGGTCCCAATTAGAACCATTTGTAACTAATTTATTGATATCATTATTGTAATCTGTGTCTTAATTGTTTTCAGCTGTATCTTTCAATTTATCAACAATAATTGGAGACCGAGGATACTGTAATTGAGCATTCACCTTATGATTCACAGGTCTCACAGACAAAGAGCCTTCATCACCACATTCTCAGACAACTGAGCAGATTTTTTTATTTTATCTGCCAAGCGATCACCCAGCTGCAATATTACACACTCCTGTCTAGATCCATTGGGCTCTGAAGGAGTAAATTGTTTTTGTGCAGCTTTGGTAGTCTTGCACTTCCTGTTTTTCCACGCAGGACAGGGCAAAGTTGATTGTTTTTTCAAACATTAGAGCCATAAAAGAAATCAATATTTTTTGCAATATATTTAATTGAAGATGTGACTGGCTGTGTCACAGATGACTGGATGAAAGTACATTTTCTCTGAACTATTGCCCATTGTAATAAGGCTTATAAAAAACTGAGGACACAGTCTTCATCCGTAATAAAACTGAAAAATGCAGTAAAACAGAACTATAAAGAATAATAATAATATTAATAGGGCTATTTAATTCACTGACGAGGCAAGCACAAGTTAGAGCAATTGCATATTAACCTTAACTGGAATGGCTTAAAAAGAGATTTTAAAAAAACTGAAAGAAACGCTCCGAGGACATGTAACTAAAATGCTTAAAGCTGAGATGCGCAGCATGCAAAAGTAGATTGGTCAAGGAAGTGATGTAGAATGAGGGCCTAAGCAATGATGGGGTACATGGACCACAGAGGCAACAGATCAAGAAAGCCGAACAGTAGCAGGAGGTGGGGTAAACATAAGTATGGGATGAAAGAGCGATTGTTAGGAGCCCGGAAGGAGCAGGAAACGGTGCTGCCGAATAAGGGATGCTGAAGGCCATTCGATGGACATTCCAGTCACTTAAGCCCTGCGGCCAGTTTATGCCTCGCATTATAGAGGAGGCCAGGCAACAGAGATGGTGCAAACTTCAGGAGATGGTGCAAACTTCAGGGGAGCGTCGCCCCACTGTCTCAGAGCCAGCAGGTGAAAAATAAAATGATTACCTATAATCGTTTTTTTTTCCATTTGCCGGCTCTGCGCAAGTGTGTGCCGAGAGGGCTGGGGCATGGGAGGGGGGGAGGCAGGGGCGTAACACAGGCCCCTGCAGCCCTCGAAGTGCGGGGGGGCCTCACCCTCCAGGGGGCCCAGTCAGCACCGCACTTCTGCTGGGGAGCTCTAGATTGAGTCCGGAGGGGGCCCCTTCACTTACCCTGCAGGGGGGCCTCCCTCAAGGTTCGTTACGCCACTGGGGGGAGGAGGAGTGCTATGCACACTTTTAAGTGCATGTGTGTTTGGCCCTCCATCTCAGGCCGGCCAAAACACACAAGTGCACTTAGGTTTCTCAAGGCCGGCTGTATAGAACAGCGGGCTGGAGAAACAGCACAGATTCCCTGGTCTGAGAGGAGCACTGCTCTCGTAGCATGAGTGCAGTGCGGGGATTGTACAGGGAATCGAATGCTGCTCCACTGCCTGCCTGGGACCAGGAAGACCGAGGCGCGATGCGGGAGGCGGTCGGAAGCTCCAGGTAAGTGGTTTTATTTTTTTTTATTATTACACCCCGCCCGCTCCCTCCTCCTGCGCTCCCGGCGCCCACTCCACACACTTCATCACCTCTTCATTGTGTCGGCCGCCACTGGCAAACTTACAAACTGGGAGCAGGGATACTTGGGGCAGAATGGGGTCAGTGACATTGGGGTGCCCGCAAAGAGCAGGCCCAGGAGAGGAAGATACTAGAAGCACAGGGGAAAAACGAGGGCATGGGCAAGGAGGAAGGAACTGGGAAAAGACATGGGGCAGAACTGTAGTCTGGAGGAGGAGGAAGTCTAAGTACGAGTTAGACTGTGTGGATGTGGTAGAATATTTGGAGTAGGCCAACATGGGGTCTGCATCGAGTAAGTCTAGAACAGTGATACTCAAAGTACGCCCCGGGGGCCGCATGTGGCCCTCTTGACCCTTACATGCGTCCCCCTGGGCAGCAGCAGCACTGCGTTGCTGTTTACTCGACTCCGCATTAACATTAAAAAAATGTAAATAAACGGCAAGCATTTATTTAAAGGTTAGTTGCAGTTAAATAAAGGAAGTAACCAGGATGTCCTGCACCCCTTAACTTTAGACACACCTTCATTTTTAAAGACAGCAAATGTGTAAAAATATGATAGTCTCTTTAAAATTCATAAAGTATGTTTTATTAACATGCAGAACCGTTTCACCTTATTGAATAAGATCATAGCAGTCCATTCAGAAGTATTCTTCGTAAAAGTGCTAGTTTACAAATATGAACTGAGAAACATCCTGACAACAATGCAGTTAGTGATTAAATTCAAACACAGGAGAAGGTTTTGTACAGCACGCACCCTGAAGTCATGTATTTCGAGGTCCTCTTATATGTGGTAATAAAGAACAAGGAGAGAAATTGAAATAAAATGATTGCCCAGGGTCACATAATTTGGTCAAGTGGGGAATCCGGGATTCATCCCAGGTTTTCTGGTTCCATATTGTGCAATTCAGTTCAGCCACTAGATGTACATGCTCCACTTCCTCTAACGCCCACGTTACGCCACTGAACCCCCAACCACCCTGCTGCCATCAGTGCGGCCTAAAGACCAAACGTTTCACCCCCTGGGAAAATGTTTGCATGTACCCATGGTCTAGGAGGACTGGACACTATGGAGAGGGGTGAAGGCCAGATGCACAGCTCGAGTGGAGGGATAGAGTGCGGTAGAACACTGATCGGTGACTCAGTTTCAATCATCACACCTTGGTTATATAAGCTCTGTATTGTCAGTTGTTTTCTATTTAATATTCTGTGAGTTGAATAAAGGGATTGACTGACTGGAGTATGAGTGAAGTATTTGCAACTCACTTAGGGAGCGAGAGGTATTTGGGGTGAAATGTCCCTGTCTTTTTGGGCTGCTAATCTGACACAATGCAAGTTTTGATTTTGTACTTTCTTAAATGTTAGCTTTTTGATTATAGAGAGAATAAAGGGTAACGTTTTTACAAAAGTTTTTATCATTTCCTTTATCAATACATCGGAAGGGCGTTTATTGAATGATTCAAGTTCTAGAGTGGTAAACATACTTTGACCAATAAGGATGGAGACACGATCCTGCTCATTCAGGCAAAAGTAATACTTTCCATAAAATTGATGAAACTCTCGTATGACTGTGAATACTCAATACAACATGTTTAAAAATGAACCTTCCTTCAATGAAGACGGATTGCAGGGTTCATGACGGACAGCGTGTTCTCATTGCTTCTCCGGCAAGTGCACAGAGAAGCCTGAGCCTGGCAACAACCTGTTAGGAAGATGGATGCTGGCGCGATGCTGGTGAGCACTCCCTGCCTGCAGCCATTGTGCTCGGACTGACACGCCTCGGATGATTTATGTTCTGAACTGATGGTAGCAATGCACTGAGAAACTCAGTTATACCTTTAAAAAGAAGGGCGATTGAAATTCTTACATTTGAGGGTATTTCATGACAAGCATAATGTCCCATTATTTAACGAAATCCATTAACGATAACTAAAGTGGCATAACTCATCCTTTAGTCTGAAATGTCGCACTGCTCCTTCTAATTTAATGTTTTTAATAAATCTGATGACTCAGCAGTTGGAGCATGCTGAAAGAGTTTCAGCTACTTGTGAAATTTCAGGTTTAGTAGATTAAAAACGAGGTATGTAGTTTATTTTCTGCACCTCATAGTTATTCGGAATGGAAAAAAAGACAGGTGGAGGTACCCCGGAGTGAACTCACTGCCAGTACAGACTCTAGAAACAAGCATTGGCAAAGCCAATAGGTCTCAACTTTTAGACCTGTTCGCTATGCCAATGCTATTTGCCGATACTGCACAGCATGAAAAAAAGAAATAAAAGGTGTAACGATGCACTGCAATAGCCAGTCAGATGGTGCTACTTAGATCAGTAAATAAATCTAAATTACATTTCAAGTGCTTAGAGAGCTTAGGGCCTGATTATGAGTTTGGCGCAGCGGTGCCGACTCAACGATGCTTCAGCTGCACCAAACCACTGCATGGACCGCCGGCCATATTAGGAGTTGCACAAGTACAATTGTAATAGCTAGACCTTGCAGCATCAAAACAAAAAAGTTGTGACGATGCATTGCAATTGCCAGTCACACTGTGCTACTCAGATCAGTAAATAAAAAAGAGCAATTTTAAGTGCATAGAGGGCATAGTGCTTTTCTTGTAGCAGAGTGCCCTGAAGCAAATGGCAACTGCATTGGAATTGGAAATCTTCAAATACATGTAAGAAACATAAACATATTTTTATTCATATGATTAATTAAAGCGATTACACAATAAAAAGAAATGTTAACAGGCGAGCGCAAAAAATGCATGCATGTTAAAACATACGTATTAAAAATATTAATGTCAAGGTCTGCAGGTCAGGTGTACGTGTCCCAACATACACTACACCTTGCTAAAAACGTGGTTGGGCCGCTTCGGTGCATAAGATGGTTGTGTAAAGTGTTATTTTAACTGATTCTTCGCAAGTCTCATCCTTTCTCAGTTCCATGGAGAGTGGGCATGTAAGTGGTCCGAGGAGCCACAGGAAATCTAACGCAAGATTCACTGAAGCTTTGTTTGAGCTCCCGGGAAAGCATAAGGTATAAGTAAATGTTGTAAAGAATTCAGGTTCTCAATATAAGGTTTCAGTAGTAGGTTTATTTCCAATGAAGATAAGACAGCTTAACAACCACAAGGACTGGCATCCCATCCTCGTCGCCAATATGTTGTAAAGAATCCAGGTTCTCAATATAAGGTTTCAGTAGTAGGTTTATTTCCAATGAAGATAAGACAGCTTAACAACCACAAGGACTGGCCACAAGCGCAGTCAGGCTTCAACTGATTCCCGACAGAACCTCTGACATAGAACTATAATAACATTCTAAGTTCTACAACTCACTTCTACAACTTACATATATAAATAGGAATACCACAGTAAACCTCCCTGTTTTCTGTTTTTACAGATATTTACAGATAAATGCAGACCGAAAACAATGTTTTTTTTTCTGTCTGCATTTATTTTTAAAAGTGGATAAATACAGAAAATTGTGCTTCTTTTAAGTGACTCCCCGTGCTATCTTTCATAAATTATGGCCCAACAGCTGAGCAGATTTACAACATGAAAAATTAAAAAGCTTAGATTTATTTAAATAATGGCGTATGTCATCATACATTTGTGGTATACTACTAATATTTAGTGGATGTATTGTTATGTAATATTTGGCAGCTTAAATAGCTAAATCACAATAGAGATCAAAGTATGAGCACGCGTCTATCAGCTAAATAAATATGGAAAAGTACTGTTTTACAACTTCATTTATACACAAAACACAAAATAAATATGGATAAATACAGATAAAATGGCCCCAAAAAAAATAAGGATAAATACGGACGAAAATGTTAAAAAAAGAAATACCATAAAACCGGGAGCCCTAGGTATGAGGTGCTGTTATGACTAGTTCTTCACCAGTTACAGGCACAGTTCATAAGCCTCACTGGTTCAGTTCAGTCCTTAGATTTCCTGATTAAATGCAATGGGTCAGGGTGAGCAAAGTTTATTCAATAGTCTCTCAAATGACCGCATGAATTTCATGAATCTCCCTGCCAAGATGGTGTGATCAGCTGAGAGACATGCAATCACAGCAGGTATGCAGGAGAGCATGCCCAATGCCAGGAACTGTGGTTTTAAAAGGGCCTGTCTTTCTTTCAGCAGGGCAGAGCAGAAGCAGGTGATATGCACAAGTGTTTCCTTTCAAGAAAGGCAAAGCCTACAAAGGTTATGTAGTCTTTTGCTCTTTTTTGTGCGGGTAGCAAGTCCAAGGTACGTGACCCACCAAGCCTGGATCGAATAAGTTGTTGTTTGATCTGAGTTGACATGCATATGTTTGTGATTGGGTCCGGCCCCAGTTTGATGTAACTTTCTAGAACCGACCAGGGGTGTGAGCATGAGGCTGCTATCTGTTTGTCGGCTAGCCAAGATATCTGATGTGCTGTTTTAGTGATTAACTTTTTGAAATGAGCATGGGATGTGGGTGTTGGCCCATAGATCAGCTGCTTGTAGGTCTTGACCAATTGATCCAGGTAGTCCCAGGCAGTGGAGTGGCTGGTCATTTTGGAGATTAGTATCCAGAGTTTGTTTTCTAGTGTGTCGGTGACTTCTGAGTGAAGCTTGATATACATTTTCAGGAAGGTGGCTTGTCTCTCTAGTACTTGACTGTAGAGGCCGAATTCTGTAGTGTGGGCTAGGCCTGTTTTGCACACATTGCTAGGTTAGCATGGCTTAGTAGAAATTTAAACACCATTTTACCTTTTGCTGCTTTTTCACACTGCATATAGCTGTTTTTGTAAGTTAGGCTGCGTGAATATCTTCACATGAGAAAGGCTTGTTTTCGGCATCCCTAGACTTACATTGTGACCCTAGTCTGCACAGTGAGTGCTGAAGCCTCCAAGGTTATCATAACAAGATAGCTGTTGTTCGAACCGATCAGCTCACGTTTTTTGACACAACACATGGCAGCTGCGAGCAAACTGAAATTCTGGCGCCTTTATTATTGCACTGTTGTTATGATTTCAGACACTTGGAAGATTTTCCGTTTCCAGTGAGGCCAAGAGCTTTTTGCAGATTCTGATGTGATATATTACAGCTGATCTTAGATGTATGGGGCCCCCCAGACAAGCCTAAGAGACCTTCTATATTTTATAAAACATAGTTCCTAGATAGGGAGGGTGTTATAAGTAGGGGCTATAAGACCTGTTTTCACCATCATTGTAATATGATTTCTCCCTTTGTGTTTTATGGAATTGTAACAATGCTGATCATATTATTTCTAATCATATGTCTGCTTATGTTGGCAAAGATACTGCATCTAAGAGCACGTCGTTAAAATAAATATTTTAACCTTTCCCATGTCTCTTTTTTACTCCTGTTGTGGACTGGTATGAGAGTATAACGAAAGAGTGTTCTTGCTTCCCCACCATTCCTGAGTATAACCTAAGTCGCATGTTCTGGGTTGTCTAATCATTGGTTGCTTTGCTAGAGGACGAAGAGCTAATGTGACACTGATGCTAGCTCGTTAGGGTTTTCTAAGTACTGAGGTAATTTTTGGTACACCACAATTCACTGAGGTCCTGGGTCTCTATGCACAGTTCTGTGTAGGAGCAGAATCCTTGCAACAATTCAAGCCATGTTTGTGCAGGAGAAGGACTTTTTGGTAGACAGAAGACTTTTTTAAAGGTGCTCACTACTAGCTTGTCTACCAAGAGGGAGCCTCCTCCGAACATGACATCTGAACCGTAAGCTAAGTTAGGCAGTAGCTTGGCATGGGTAACCTTCATTGAATGTAGAAGAGAGGGACCGTGGCGCTTTTCAGATAGCATGAGGAACGCGTGTAACACCGTGGCAGATTTCAACTTTATGGCCTTTTTGTATGGTTTAAAAAATCTGCGGTTATCAATGATAACGTCCATGTACTTGAAATCCACTGTATTGCAGGCAGCCAGACCATTTAGATGCCACTGACCTGGTTTATTCTACTTTCTTCCTATGATCTCATAATCCTCCTTTTAGCAAGGTTGATGGCGAGCCCATTCTGAGTTGTGTAGGAGTGGACGAGTCCAGGAGAAGCTGGAGCCACACTCTGGTCCTGGAAAGAAGGGAAAACACATATAAGTATATTATTTAGATGTAAATGTTGGAGAAGCCAGGATGCAGTGGTAGGAAAATGCAGAATAATTACTAGGAGAGGTTTAGGGAAATGTAAGGAGGGTATTAGGGACATCCTATAACAAACACACAGGAAAAAACCTTTACAACGCAGTCATTACATCGAACTACCTTTACATAGCAGTCATTATATCGCAACATCCTTTACATTTCATGTAATTACAACGCAGCCATTACAATGCATGTCACTACAACGCAGGCATTACATCGCAAGTCATTACAACGCATACCATTACAACGCATAGTACCCTTACACTATCCGACACTTACCCTACAGTTGCACTCACTGGAGTTAGAATAGTAATTTTTACCCCTACACTATCCAACAAGTACCCTACTGTTGCACTGACTGGAGTTAGAATAGTAATTATTACCCCTATACTATCCCACACTTACCTTAAATGCAATGTAATGGTATGCATTGTAATGGTATGCGTTGTAAAGGTATAATGCGATGTAAGGGAATGCGTTGCAAAGGTAGCTTCTGAAAATGCGATGTAATGGCATGCTATGTAAAAGAATGCGTTGTAAAGGATGTTGCGATGTAAAAACTGTGTTGTAAAGGCATGCATTGTAAATGTATGCATTGTAACGTCATACATTCCAAACACACACCCACAAATCTATCACATAATTGGTGATCACAGCTACACTTCTAATGTTACTACAGTCCTAAAGGTCACAAAACAAGTGTATATGTACTCCAGTCCAGCCTCGTAGAAGTCTAGCACTACATATGGTCAATCACAGGTACTGCAACCCACTCCCTTAAAAACGAATCAAGGCAGGGACTCAAAACAACATCCATTTGCAAATAATGTTAAACTAATAAAATGATTTTGGCTTTTACATTTTATATATATTATATGAATATATATATTATATAAACATATATATATATATAGCTTTTTGAACAGTAATGTTTTTTGACTTACCTGGAACAGTTTATAAGTATTTGGTATAGAACAATGATTGTTTGATGAATTTAATCATGGATCTTTTAATGTTTATTGCATATTTGCACATTACTGTACTAATAGTAGTGTAGTAGGTTCCCGCAATTCTCTAGCACTTTATTTCATTTTTATCACTTATGCACTTTTCAATCTTTGCACTTTATAAATTGTCGCTGCTAGATACAAGAATTTGCGTATTTGCACAGTATGGGTATACATGTCTCTGATAATTGAGATTGCTTTTTAATACTTTTTATTTACAAAATGTATTATCTGATGTAACCAACATAAATCCTGGATTTAACCAGTAATATTTTTGTGCTCATATCAGCTAATGGAACAGTATACTGGCGATAGTGTGTTTTCACTGTTTACTATATGTCACATGATTATGGTGGACGCCTCCTGGGGGCGGTGTCAACATCACTGCATTAACCTATAAAAAAGCATAATGATTTAAAACATGTTGCAGCGTGACCAAGGGCTTTTTGCTCGAAACGCGTCGCTGGTTCTGTTCTTAAATAAAAATTACCATCTTGCTGATTCTGTTGGTCCGGTTCTCATTCGTTGCTGGCGTGGAGGCGGTGTCTGCGAGCGCAGAGCAAGCTGAGGAGGAGCTTTGTCTTCATATATATATATATATATATATATATATATATATATATATATATATGTGTGTGTGTGTATATATATATATATACAATATATGTATATATACTATATATATGTATATACAGATAGTTTTTTACAATTGAAATATTGTAGAAAATTATTAAGTATGTCATTATATTAGAATTTTATAGTTGAGTTATTTAAAAAATGTTGAATGAAATGATTAAATATTTATTACAAATTAAAAACTTATATATTTCAATAAAACATTACTTTATTTTCATTTACTAAACATTAAGACAAACATTAAGACAAAAAATGCTAGTGATTATGGGATTTTATTTTTTTAAAAATTTTTTTCATGAGTTACCATGCTGTCAAATTTTAGTTTATTATTTCTAGGTGAAAAATATTCTGGATTACTATTACATTTATATTTTACATTCAATATTTTTAATGTATATATATATACATATTTTTTTTATTCAATAAAATGTAATAATTTTCCTTATAATCTGGTCCCATGGTAGCGATCTTCACCTACATGTAAAGTCCACATTTGTAAAGCGCACAATCACCCGTAAGGGTCTCTAGGCGCTGGGGGCCGTCGGGAAGATTAAGCGAGCTATTGCCCAGAGTCACATGGTGCTGGGCTAACCTGCCGCCGGAGCCGGGGATCGAACCGTGGTCCCCAGATTCCAGCGTCAGTCGCCCTGGCCGCGGCGCCACACCTCTTCCTCTTCCATGTGAAAAGTTGCTTGTAGTAACTTCACACTGATAAATTCATGGAGGTCTACACTTAGGTGTAAATCTGCACCAGGAAATGGTGAATAGCACAAAACTGTAGATTTACATATCGGTGGAGTCGTAGATTTTACACATTAGAAAATTGTGAATATGCCACATAAATGGAACTACTATATTGTTTTCACCAAAAAATGAAAGTGACAGTGACTTCTACATACAAAGATAGCCTGGCCGATAGAGAAGTCTGGAGATTTCTCAGACAGAGTGGTGATTCTAAAGGTAATGTGACTGATGTGTACTTTCCTTGCTTGCAGGACAGTCCAACTCACTTCTGATGCTTACCCATCATCCTCATAAAGTGGACATGAGTTATATTTTATATATCAAAGAGCATTGCATAGGTTACTACCCTTTTTGATGTATTAGGCAAAATACAATTTCAAAGAAGCAAAAAAAAAAAAAGCACTGGCAAAGCCAATAGATCTGGCTCTTCATTAGTGAAAGTGGTTACTAATTGATAGTTTTTTGTTCTAGCAATCCATAAGTATGCTATTCAGATGTCATACTAGTATTGAAATATTTGTTCACTTAAGGATTCTAGAACGGCATGAAATTGTGTGAAATGCTGAATTACCTAAAAGACGGGAGGGGTTAAAGAAAGGATACAACCAAATCACCAGTTTTGGGGCGAGTCATAAAAAAGGATTATTTAAAGAAACTGGTTAAACAAAAAGTTATGCAGAACAAGTTGATATCAATGATAAGGGTGTAAGGGTACTTCTTGTAATGCATAAGGATGTCTGAGTACTACTTGTAATGCATACATAATTTTGCTGTGAGAATTATTGTAGTGAGGCAATATCTCAGCATGGACCTGGCTAGGTGAAAAGGTGAATTGCACATGCACCCATGTTGGAGAGTTATGTCATGGTTTTGAAAACGGTTGCCTCCACAAAACCTGTATTGGCTGGGCCCTGAATTAACTCTAATATGGGGCAGGAGAAAAGGTAACAAGGGTGGTTTA
The DNA here is from genome assembly GCF_964261635.1 of Lissotriton helveticus. Taxonomy (NCBI): domain Eukaryota; kingdom Metazoa; phylum Chordata; class Amphibia; order Caudata; family Salamandridae; genus Lissotriton; species Lissotriton helveticus. The sequence continues at coordinate 222,987,263 of NC_136069.1, forward strand.
TATGCTGCTAAAAGGTGCATAGTGTTCATAGATTCAATAAAAAAAGAAAGAGGCACATGCTGTAGTCTAGGCTTGTAGTGTAGTTCCTATATTCCCAATAGGCTCTGCGCATTGGAATAACATAAACGATAGTTTAGACGTAGGACTTAGGTTGACTAGGTCTCTATTGAATATGTTAGACTTAATTATGAATGCCAGCTAGCTCAGAGGTCACTAGAAACTTTCTCGAATTCACAAGAAGGGATTCGTTTCTGACAACCGTATAAACATGACAACTTTGCTCCCTCCAGAATAAGGAGTATACCTCCAGAGTCGCGGAAACAATAAATAGCTATTTTACTCAGTCAATCGTGCATGCTTAGTTTCACCAGAAGTGCAGAGAAACAGAGAGACGGGCGTTTTCAATAAAATAGGTTATTTATTGAACAGTCTTCTTTCCCATGCAAGAGAAGTGAATTGCTACAATCGCAATACTTGTCATAAAGTAAAGTGCGTACAGTAAAATTAGTATTATGAAATAATACTGTAAAAGCATGGTATGGTTTCTAAGCCACACAGTGTTTAAAATGGATAAAATATATACATTGTTAAAATCATGACTAAACGTACTCAACTGGTGCTTCTAAGATATGCCTACCCCGGTGTACCTAACCTAAGCCTAGTACATTGGAAGGAGTAAGTGAGCTGTAGTTTGAGTTAAGATAGTTTCTGCCAAGAATATGAATCAAGGATTCTCTAAGGGTCTAATCAGCTCCGTACCTTGGTTTGTAGAATGAAGGAGGTCTTGTATCTCTCTCTCAGGACTCGATCTCCCAGCATCCCGCAAGGAAGGAAACACTGGAGCTGGATTTCTCGGCAGGAGAAAAGACAGCGTCTCTCTCAGTGCGTCAGCGGGAGGGTCGGCTTCCTTCGGCACTTGCTACAGCAGGGCGTCGGGCAAGTAGATAGTCGATCTGCTCCAAACCACTGTGTGTTTTGCTAGGGCAGATGCTGGTATATTTATACCTGGAAGGTGCCGAGTTTGACGTAAGGTTGGACATAAGACGTCACTAAGAACTTGCAGTTCTTTTAGGACTCCGGGAGTTCTAGGACAAATCAATACAGAAGCAGGGGGAATTCCCGGGCTGCTGGAGGCTTGGTTTGTTTAAGAACACGTTGTGCTTTCTAGGAGTCTATGGGAGTAGCCTTGCCGTATTTGGACTGCATTGGCTATGTCTTAAAATGGGTATGATTCTTATGCCTATATAAGGATATGATTTGATATATAACAACAAAAGGGAGAGTAAGGGATTGTATTCACAAATTGTGAATGGAGATTACTCCTATTCCCCTGGGTAAGGTATAACAGCTAACAAAAGGAGGAGTATCACCAGAGAGAATCGTGGATTCTTAATGGGATGTGTTTTTGGAAAAAGGAAAAAATCTTTCCTTTTGTAAAAAACCCCTCACTCACCAACCTGGTGGTGACATGCTTCATCATCGGGGCCCACCCTGATGACCGAGTGCCATCAGGGTGTGCTACGACACCTGGACTACAGTGGAGCTGGTTTTGAGTGTTTGGGTGCAGGAAAAAAATGTTAAAAATTGTCCTGGTTTAACTTAATAGGAAAATGAATTTTATTTGTAAGTAACTGGACAATGTTAAAAAGAAGTGTGGAGATACTTTGAGGGTAATTAAGACCAAGAGTATCTCTGTGGGTGGTCTGGTCTACATGTTTCAACCTATGTGTGGAAATTACCAGGTTCTCGTCAGGACCAAGGGGTAAGAAAATGGACGGTCTACACCCCCTAAAAGGTGTACCCAGTCCTAGACTCTTGTGACCAGATAAGCAAAATGTCTGCTATCGGTGTAAGCTCCTGCCAAAAATGGGCGGGCTGTTAATAAAAAAGACCTGTTGGAGGAAAGGAAAAGCAATCATAAATAGATTCAATTACGTGCCTGTAACGTTGTGATGATTCTCACGTGTCAGCATGCACCATGCCATTCCCATTATGTTCCAGTGAGTAGCCTGCCAGAGGTTCACGGGGCTAGTTTGTAGGTATATCAAGTTTGTGGTGCTATTGTGACGCTGCTTGGTAACCCCATTGGGGTAAGAAGCCATCAACTTACACACTGATCAATATGTGTGTGAAAGGTGGCGTTAGTTTAGTCACACGCGTCTCCAAACTGTAGTGGAGTGCTAGTACATCCTCTCAATATTATGTGTGAGGACGGGTTTAAAAACATGCAAATTTACCAGTGCTTCATATTGACAGACAAAGACCAACAGACGAAGAGGACCCACAAACGAAAAAACAATAGGGGTTTATCGGTCATTCTTATTCCTACTGGGTGTCTTTTGGCATCGGAGGGCAGGGGATGGGTATTCCTCAGATAAAACATATTCTGTGGGTGGTGGGAGGCAAAAGAACCGTTTAAGCGCTTAGTGACGGGGTCCGCATGGTAGTGCGGTTGATAGCGCAAAATCCGAGTTCCATCGAGGTGGAGAGCATCGGAGCTGTGAAGGAAAGGGTTAGTAGTACTTACAGTTTTGCTGGGCAAACAAAGGCTATTTACCTATCTGCCAAGCCCGCTGGCCCCGCTACAATGGCCGGAGCTGCCAAGGTCTGTTAAGACCGGGGCTGATTTCCGGGGTGGGCATGGCTATGTCGCGGTCACGTGTTGGTTACCATGGTGATCGCGGTCTGTGAGCATTACGGTGGCCTGGAGCAGCCAAGAGGGTACGCTGTTAACAGACGGAAATTGCGACTTTAATAAAGTTCATCATTGTGAGGTGAAACAGAGGGACAAAGGAAATTATTAGGTACTGCTGGGGAAGTGATCACAGAGCGTGATTGGCATCAAGGCGCTACACGTGGTGCGATATTAAGGGAAGGCATTCACGTATTGTTACATTGGAATGAATGACATAAGAAGAGATTGGGGGGCATATTACCAACCAATAGAGATAATTTTTGTCTCTAACTTGTTTAGAGACAAAAATTATCGCGGCACATCGGCGATTTTTATCGCAGATAAACCTTGCTATTAGCAAGGTTTATCGCAAATGCGATAAAAAACGGCCGCAATGCATGAATATCGCTGAAAAGTCAGCGATATTCATGCATTATCGAGCAAATGCTCTTAGCCATGTTATCCACCTCCCATTGGTTAACATGGCTAAGAACTGCTCAGGGCAGGTGTTAGCTTTTGGAGATATTCGCGCTTAGCGCGAATATCTCCAAAAGTTGGTAATAGGAGATAGCGATGTTAGCGACTGTTTCCAGTCGCTAACATCTTGGCACGCCCACTTTGCATGTCATTAGTGATAAATATCACTGACATGCAAAGCGGGGCCCAAGATAGTCGCTATCTCCTATTAGCTGTCGCTAACTGGTGTTAGCGGCAGCTTGGTAATAGGGAGATAATTTTATCTCCGCTTTCTTGGCTTTTAAAGCCAAAAAAGCGGAGATAAACCTCCTTGATAATATGCCCCTGGATTCTCTATGCTGCCCTATGGATAAATAGTGCATTAGGGGTGCCAGATAGATGGAAACATATTGCTAGGCTGACAGAAAAAGGGGGGGGTGGTGGTCGACCAGTGGGCCAGACTCCAGACAACACTGCTTCCCCATGTGAGGGAAAGAATGTCCTTAGAGGAATAGGTACAGTTTGTGCAGTTATGGCAAACTAGTCAGTGTAGTTGTAGCTGTAGTCCATCTTGGATATATTTCAAAGTCACTTTAATATTGAGGCCCAAAGGATGTTATCATTTAGCCCAATTATGTTTGTGGACATTCTGTAGATCCAGCGTTGCTCTTTTTCATAGAGATGGTTGTGCAAGTTGGGTCCTGGTTTGACCTGCTCAATTATTGTCCCTCTCATGTCATTGGGGGTGTGGCAAGCTGTCAGGAAATGTTCCGTCAGTCTTGTTGCATTCTTTTTGCAGCGTATGGTACTCTGGTGTTCGCTGATGCGCTGCTTAACCTTCCGTGTTGTCATACCGACATATGGTTTACCACAAATGCATTTGATCAAATATATAACGTTGCTGCTGTTGCAGTTTGTGTGGGATCGTTGTTGCCAGATTTTGCCATCTTCCAGATTGAGTGTTTTCGTGTTGTCTGTGAGGTGACAGACACTGCAGTCGCCGCATCGGTAGTGTCCCACTATATCTGGAAGGCCCCAGGCCTGTGTGATGCTTTGAGCTGTAGTATGTACAATGTCTTTTGGTCTTGTATTTACCATGGTGTCTTTCAGGCTGTAAGACCTCTTGTAAGAAAACAGTGGTTTGTCCCATTGGAGTTCGCCAGTGTTAAGTATTGACCAATGTTTATTGATGCTTCTGCTCACTTGATTAGATATGGCATTGTACGTGGTGACACATGTGAGAGGGATTGTCTCATTGGTGGTGGTTTTGTTCTCTAGTAGTGCTTCCCTCGGTTGGTTTCTAGCCCTTTTCTGGCATTTTTGGACAATTTTTGAAGGGTACCTACATTGTTTCAGCTTTGTGGATAGATCTTTGGCCTGATCTTTGAAGTCCGCCAGTTGGGTACAATTACGGCGGAGCCTCAGGTATTGGCCGTACGGGAGGTTTTCTCTTAGTTGGCGAAGGTGGAAGCTCTCGTACCTCAAGAGGTTATTCTTGGCAGTGGGCTTAAAGTGAGTTTTTGTCATAAGTCGGTCGTTGACCTTGCTGATCTCAATGTCTAGAAAGATCATTTTCTTTCTGTTGAAGCAGTGGGAGAACCTCAGGTTGGAGTCGCACGTATTGATCCAGTCAATGAATTCCTTTAGTGTGTCCAGTGGTCCTTGCCAGATTGCCAGGACGTCATCAATGTATCTCTTCCAGAATTTTATGTTGTTCACATATGGGTTCTGGTCATTCATGATATACTCCTGTTCAAAATTATGTACGTAAAGCCCTGCCACGCTGGGGGCAAAAACACTGCGCATGGAAGTGCCCCCTGTCTGTAGATACAGTGATCCTTCGAATTCGAAATAGTTTCTTTTTAGGGCGAGGGTCGCACATTCCAGTATGAATTTCTTTGGAGTGTTGTAAGTCCATGTGCAGTTGTCAAGGGTTTTCTTTAGTACCGTTATTGTTGCATCCTGTGGTATGCTTGTGTACAAGCTTTCGATATCGAAACTCAGAAGGATAGTTTCTTCATCCACAGTTATGTCCTCTAGGAGTACTAGTAGACTTTTTGTATCCTGCAGGTATGTGGAGCTGGACTGTACCAATGTTTTTAGAAAGAAATCGCAGAATCTGGATAAAGGTTCCAAAAGAGAACCGATCCCCGATACGATAGGCCTTCCTGGGGGAGGTAGTTTCCCCTTGTGCATTTTTGGTACTATATAGAAGTACGGGGTTTTACTTTCTGTTTTACATAGGTAGTCCGCTTCTTGTTTCGATATTTTTCCTGCTACTTCCGCTGTCTCTACTAGTTGTAGGATTTCTGCCCGAAGTTCTTCAGTCGGGTCTGATGGTAAGGGTTGATAGTTTCTTATGTCGCCCAGGAGTCTAATGCATTCTGCATTGTTAGCTGCTCTGTCCATTACCACAAGGCCCCCGCCTTTGTCAGACGGTTTTATTATGATGGTATCATCAGTCTTAAGCTCCAGTATAGCATTACTCTCTGCTCTGCTGGTGTTCTGGAATTGGGAGGTGACTTCCATCGCCTCTATGTCATTGTAAATTGCCTGCTCAAAAGTGCTGATTTCCACCGGGGTAGTGTGGGGAGGAGGTGTGAAGGTAGATTTTATCCTGAGTCCCGTTTCATTGGTGGTCTCCTTCCTCTTCCTCGTCTGCCCCTGGCTAAAAAAGGAGGGCGAAATTGGTTCTGCTGGAATGGGTGAGGTTGGAAGGGTGGTACTTGCCACCCATACATCGCGTATTGTTGTGGATCGAATGTGCCATGAAATAGCGGCTGGCTGTATTGTGGCCATTGGTGGTGGCCTCTGTAGCCTCCTCTCTGTCTTTGTCGCGTATTTCCAGTGCCAGATCCACCGCTGCTATTCAAGGTGTTACTAAAGGCATCGGAATCTGGGTCAGGCGATACAGGTGCTTTGTAGTCAGCGTCTGAATATGGGTATGCTTTCACAAAGGAGAACGGTTTGAGGTCTTTGTGGAATTTCTCGACTTTTTGTTGCGTTAGATTATCCCTGTATTCATTAATTTCCTTGTTCAGGTCATCCAATTTCTTTTTGTAGCCCGTGATGCTGGGCTTGATTTGGGTTTCAGTGACTTGGATCTCTATCATGATCTTTTCTGATAGGCGTAGTTCAGTTTTTAGTATGAGCATGATCCAGTCATGTGTGCAGTGCCACGCGATGAGGGCCCAGTCTTTTCTGCACTCGGGGTCCTCTAGGAAAATGCGTGGAGCGTTGGTGACTAGTAGTCCCTTTGGTGCCATATTGTTTGTCAGGTATTCCTTCAATATAGTGCCGTGTAATATTGTCCTTATTCTGTTGCGTTTCAATTCTGAAAGTTTTTCCCAGTCAGTGGTCTGAGAAATTGTATTGGAGATGTTGGTATCAGCGAACATTGTGAGGTTACTCATGATTGAATCTATTTTCTCTGCCGAGTAGGATAGGCCTTGGTTTTCCGACATGTTGGCCGTGTTTGTCGTGTCAAAAACCGGTATTTTTGCAAAGTGTAGACTCTCGCAGCTGTGCGCTGCCAGGACATGTAACAACAAAAGGGAGAGTAAGGGATTGTATTCACAAGCAGCGTCACAATAGCACCGCAAACTTGATATACCTACAAACTAGCCCCGTGAACCTCTAGCAGGCTACTCACTGGAACATAATGGGAATGGCATGGTGCATGCTGACACGTGAGAATCATCACAACGTTACAGGCACGTAATTGAATCTATTTATGATTGCTTTTCCTTTCCTCCAACAGGTCTTTTTTATTAACAGCCCGCCCATTTTTGGCAGGAGCTCACACCGATAGCAGACTTTTTGCTTATCTGGTCACAAGAATCTAGGACTGGGTACACCTTTTAGGGGGTGTAGACCGTCCATTTTCTTACCCCTTGGTCCTGACGAAAACCTGGTAATTTCCACACATAGGTTGAAACATGTAGACCAGACCACCCACAGAGATACTCTTGGTCTTAATTACCCTCAAAGTATCTCCACACTTCTTTTTAACATTGTCCAGTTACTTACAAATAAAAATCATTTTCCTATTAAGTTAAACCAGGACAATTTTTAACATTTTTTTCCTGCACCCAAACACTCAAAACCAGCTCCACTGTAGTCCAGGTGTCGTAGCACACCCTGATGGCACTCGGTCATCAGGGTGGACCCCGATGATGAAGCATGTCACCACCAGGTTGGTGAGTGAGGTGTTTTTTACAAAAGGAAAGATTTTTTCCTTTTTCCAAAAACACATCCCATTAAGAATCCACGATTCTCTCTGGTGATACTCCTCCTTTTGTTAGCTGTTATGATTTGATATAACCACATAAGGGCATAAATCAGGAATATTTACTAGAGTCCTAGAATCGTCTACAACACCCACTCCACGTATAATGTCCATCATTACTAAATACTAAGCAATTTTAAACATATCTATGCATGTGTTTTCCACCCCACCCCAAAATACATAAAATGCATTTGAAATGGTATATACACGAAAAATGAGTATTATACTGTACGTTTTCAAGCAGTGGTATCATTCAGATAATGCATATATTTGTACATTGGAATGTTGACTGAATGAATCACGAAAATTACATTTATGAAATGGCTCTTAATACAGAAGAGAAGGTCGAGACCATTTTATCACATATTTATACAAGACTGTACATGTTCTAGAGGCTAAGTCGAAATATTGTCTCTAGAGTTGTCAAAAATAGAAATCTTGTTCTCTAAGAATAGTTCTACTTTAAGCAGAGTATCATGTGCCAAAAAGTTAATATTTTGGGAACGGGAAAAAATAATTTCGCTTTCAGGGAAAAAATAGTTCCACAGCTTTTAGAAGTTCTGTTTATCAAAACTGAAGGTCGAATTCAGAGTTCAGGGAACGCTGTGTGCTTGTGTTTTCAAAAGCTATTCTCGTTGTTCGGGGAGAACATTAGCTCAGATAGGCTGGCAAAGAATTTGTCTACAACAGTAGCTTAAAGTTGGACCATGTCCGAAAAAGTAGAAATAGTGCATATGTGAGATGCATTGCTGTCATCGGTGTCTAGATCAGCAATGGTCACAGAAGGTTGTACCTGTGTGCCGCTTTCATCTCGTACCTCACCGCCCCCTAATCGTACTGGTGAGGTCTCAACGAATGCCGTCATCAGAATAGGTAGCCGCTGGGGACAACACGTTGCATGAGCCGTTACCGAACCAAGCAAAGTATCGATATCCATAGGTGCTGCTGATGGGAGTGTGAGACAGACGTCTAACACGCATTTTTCTCCACAGAGCAGGCATCGTAGAACCGGTAGGATGCAATCTTGCCAGATTGGTCTGAAAGAAAGAAACCAGGTAGTATTCAGAACTCTTAGCCGAGCCAAGCCGAGGACTTTAATAATCCGATCTCGGTATCTCATTGCTAGGAGTGTTTCTTCCATTGTTGCCTGAGTTTTGTCTGTGACTGGACTTGCCATATCGGAGCAGAAGGAACAAAAATAAGATTCCTGCTACGAGTCCCAAGATGAGAGGCAGGCCACCGAACACAGAGTGCACGAAATTCGGGAAGATGCTCAGGACTGCTTCAAAGGGTGCTAACAGTCCTGAAAAAATTGTCTTAAATACATGTGCGATGCCACTGGTATCAGACATGTTTAAGATTTGACTTAACATTTCTACGAACTGTACGGGGCAATTTGTTGATAATAATGCATGCATCTCTGTTGCTGTCCTTGCGACTTGCAGATCATACGTTTCTCTAGACGAGGTTAAAGGCACAGTTGTTTGTAAAAGAATGGACTTCATTCTGCTTAAAGTATCAATTCGAATAGAAGAGATATTCAGAGAAGGCCATATCGTTGCCTCCTTGTCTGGTTTGCTGTTTGGATACAATACTTGCATACAGCAAGTGACCCTGGAAGTTACACTGACGAGATAGGCCGTCCCTGGCACCATGCCACAACAGCTGCGGTCACTTATCATAACGTAACTGCCGTTGGAAAGTTGTCTGAAAAAGGGCTCTATTTGTGTAGCAGGGGTGCCGTGCAGGTGGCATGAAAGGTTATTTGATGAACCTTCGCAGGCTCCATGCAAGTTAATTCCTTGACACAGAAGTGTACCGCTCAGTGAGTTTTTACAGTTGTTACCACTCTTTTTTTCCCCCCACTCCAACATCTATGTGTGTAAGGTAGATTCCAGGTTGACTTGATGTAACCTTTACCCAACCTTTCATACAGGCCTGCTGGTATGTGCTTTTGGCAATATTGAAACTGAAAAGTTGTTATCGGAATTGTAATGGTGCCATGTATTATCCATTCAATTACAGGTCTTTCGGAGATTGTTAATGGTAATCTTTCTAGTTTTTGCTCAGCACCGTATAGTCTGCTCCTTTTTGTGCCAAAGAGATTTGTTTATTTGTAAGGTTAAATATAGAAAATAATGACTTTGTGTTGAGTAGACGCCATGGCACGTAGCCTGAACGGAGATTTTGTAACGTCCAGCCTAACTGAACAATAGAACGTAATTGGGACAGGCCATGTTGTAACATTAGCATATCCTGTTCTATTATATCAATAGCAGATGATACAATGCTGTCCAGTGAATACATTCTGGAGGACAGAGTCGTTAACCCATTGTTAACTATAGACAGTGATTTTTCCAAATGAATACGATCAATTTCTCGTATTTTTTCAGCAGTTTCAATTTGCGTTATTTTCCAAGCTTCGTTGTAAGCAGCATAGATACCGGCTTATATGAAACGTTTTTGACGCTGTTTGCGAGGTCCCAATAAGAAATCTCGCAAGTCAGCACCTTCTTTAAGTAAGGTCAAGTGTTGCTTAATTTCAGGTAGTGTGGATTTCTGTAGCCATTCGAGGCATAGTTTTCCTACACTGTATGTTGTTATTATCCCTGGATGTTGTCTCTGGGAATATCTTGGGTTTGGCCTGTTCTGTTTGAACCCCTGTGTTTTGTTCAGGAATTGCGATTCTCCTATTAACATGACCAGAGAATCTGGATTTCATTAAAGACACGGAGGCTGGCATTATGCATTTATCCTTTAATAGCAACTCACACAGCCGCACTACATCATAAAGGATAAAGTTCTAGAGTTAACAACAAAGGATGTATCCAGGAGATGATCTGCCTCTTTTAAAAGAATCGCAGCAGGAAGAACTTCAAAACTGAGAGATCCGGGTAAGGAACGGACTTCATAGGTTGAGAGAACAGGAAGCTTGAAAACATCATGGAAGAAACTTCAGCAAGTCAAAGGCCAGCCGGTTAAACGGAATTGTCTGAAAGAAAGAAAAGATTAAGAACCAAGAGCCTAAAGAGCTATATCATCACATAGGCATAATAATAGATTAAAAACAATTGCAGCAACCAATAAGATCATGAACAATATATATCAAAAGATGTAATAAGTTCATAAAAGACATCCCAAAAGTTGTAAAAGGGAGGAGGGAGGGATAATGTCAGCCTCCGTGACTTTAATGAAATCCAGATTCTCTGGTCATGTTGATAGGAGAATCGCAATTTCATTACAAGACCGGAGGCTACATTATGCATGTTCGTAGCCTCGAAGGACGACCTCAGACATATGCTCGATAGGCTTGCAATAATGACGAGCAAAGGTATTAGCATTTGACCAGTCAGCAGCTTTCAGGATATCATCCAACTTACCACCTGACCAGAAGGATTTACTGGCCATAGCTCCTCTAATAGAATGTGCTTGAAATTTAGAGAGGTCTATACCAGCAAGTTTCATGGTAGATTTAACCCATCTAGCTATGGAGGTGGAAGAAACAGGCTTAAAAGGTTTCACAAAAGAAACTAAAAGTTGATTTGCATCATAAGGGCGTAGGAGAGACATCCTAGCGTCATATTCTTTCATACAAGCAACCACACAAAGTTTGGGCAAGCTGTCAAAACGAGGATAAAAGATAAAATCTGACATGGTTTTAGTTCTTCTTAGTAATTCAAACTTGACGCCAAACATATCATAACACCTATTTGAAATGTCCAAACTTCTGATGTCAGATAAGCTCTGTTGCCGTTGCACTCAAGACAGTTTATACAATGTTAGGTAACAATATTCAAACAAGATAATGACAAAGTGACAGAATTATCACAACAAAGAAACTCTCAATGAATCTTGGAGTCTTTAATGCAGTAGACAGCCAGCCGACACGTGTTTCATCGCACTCGCGATTCCTCAGGGCTGAAATGAATAAAAGTTGACAATGGAGCATGTGTCTCGCACAGTTCAATTCATACAATAAGACCTGGTTACATGGTCTTGTATGCTCGGTTATTGCTTCTATTCAGTGAGTGTACAGAAATACATAATCGATTACTAGGTGCCACCCCAACACATCCGTGTCGTAAGTGTGAAAATTAACACTATTATCACTAACCGTGCAGTTTAATAGTGATTTTGCGCATCAATACATAGGTATAGCATAATTGTTATTCTTAGGAGACAGAGTCTCTATTTGAAAAGTGAGCAATCTGTGTACGACTCAGTCATACGTCATGCATAGTGGGACTGTGAACAATGCAGAAACTCTGGACCTAAGAGTGTATACGTAACATACCTAGATGGCTGTGTTCCGGTCAAAAAGGTCTGATTGTTCAATACAAAACAATAAAAAAGGAAAACAACAGGAGAAAACCCATCACTGAGTGTCCTATATCAATTACTAAGGCACAAAAGAGAATACAGTAGCGAGAATGTGAGGCAAATAGTTTAAGGCTCACCGCTCAGCTGGTGCTAATTCCAACCCAGCCGGGCCCTTGACCGTAGAAACTCCGTTTGAGTGTTCGAGTGTTCGAGTGAAGTACAGTTCTGTAATCAGATTAAGGAATCTGAGTTACATTAAGACAGGTCTGCATCTCATTGTTTCATGAATGCAGCCTAACCCAAAAACTTGTTGTATTCAACACACAGTTACCCGACTTCAAATGAAACAAAAGACAGCGCACTTAGACCTATCATACACCCCACATCTTGTCAGTTCGATGTGCAATGCTCCTACCCCTGATGAAAGCGTCAAAAGATTCACGCATTCTAATACAGAGTGATTCTGCAGCATGTAAGTATAAAATACACTTACATTCGTGGGTCTGTATCAGCAGTCTCAGGCTTGAAAATCATAAAGTGTAATTCCTCTCAATTGTTGCCCACGGCGAGTAGGGTAATACTCTGGGGAAATTCAGGATAATAATGGTTACTAGTGATGCCATAAGCCCCGACATATGGATATTTATACGGGGTATGAAACACCCGTAGTCTTACCTATAGGTGAAGGTATACTCGAATTGCCATGTATGGCTCCGTTATCTATGTTGAGGGTATACCCGAATTGCCATGTATGGCTCCGTTATCTATGGTGCTTCAGGCTGAAAAACACCAAATTTAGGAATGGAGTTAAGCCCCCGGAGTCTTTAAATAATTGGTTTTCATACGAACAACAAAAATTGACGCGCAGGCCAGTCAGTTCAGAGCAGTTACCTCGGGAAAGCGAAGAAGCGGCGTGTAGTGCGTCCGGACCCCACGGCCGTGTTCCTGTTTGGACACGTGACCGGGGTTCAGAGGACGTTAAAAAAGCGTCTAAGCGTGACGTGACGAACAACTAGACCGGTTGTGTCGTTTCAGAGCTATCCATTTTGGGTTTCCATAATAACCCTCGGAATCAGTCCACCAATGGATATATTTTGTAAAGCTAATACACTCATATTTTAAAGGTAAAATATTTAGGGGGCGTTGCATCGGTATATTATCGTGTCCACCAGTAAGGACCGGGTTGTGACGAATATTAGAAAGGGGAGGTAATCTTAATCAAATGTGTAGATTGTGTGGTAGGGAAAGCGCGATGTACGTCCTGTGGGAATTGATCAATTCCTACATTATTATATTACCGGTCGGTCAACGTATCCAAGAAGCCATGTACAGGCAACCATTTGTTAGAATCTGAACAGAAGACAAAATTGGTCCTCTCGGTGAGCTATATTCGTGAGCACCGTGCCCTATATCTACAGACTTAAGTGCCCATCCCATTCACACGTGGGTATCTACATATATATACAGCAGTACATTTACATTTAACTATTGTATATAAAAACGTCCGTTCTTTGTTCATATATAAGTATGAGACATTATACAACGTCAAAGCAAAACACAGGAGAGTTACCCTGACATGAGGAAATAGCATATTCAAAGTGCTACGCTATATGCAGTATTCATTGATATGAAATTAAAAAGCATTGCAGTAACATATGTCAGTAACCATCAGAAATATACCATCTCTTGTTAAAAATCATCATAGTCCCATTTTCCATGTCAGTTACCCAAGAAATATTGCATCTCGTGATCGTAATTGAGTCCCCGTTCTACCGACTTAAGACGCATAATCCAGGTTGCCTCTGTGCGCCTAAGCCTCAATTCACGGTTGCCACCTCTGACATCCTGGGGGACCGTGTCTATGCCAGGATCACGAGATGCAATATTTCTTGGGTAACTGACATGGAAAATGGGACTATGATGATTTTTAACAAGAGATGGTATATTTCTGATGGTTACTGACATATGTTACTGCAATGCTTTTTAATTTCATATCAATGAATACTGCATATAGCGTAGCACTTTGAATATGCTATTTCCTCATGTCAGGGTAACTCTCCTGTGTTTTGCTTTGACGTTGTATAATGTCTCATACTTATATATGAACAAAGAACGGACGTTTTTATAAACAATAGTTAAATGTAAATGTACTGCTGTATATATATGTAGATACCCACGTGTGAATGGGATGGGCACTTAAGTCTGTAGATATAGGGCACGGTGCTCACGAATATAGCTCACCGAGAGGACCAATTTTGTCTTCTGTTCAGATTCTAACAAATGGTTGCCTGTACATGGCTTCTTGGATACGTTGACCGACCGGTAATATAATAATGTAGGAATTGATCAATTCCCACAGGACGTACATCGCGCTTTCCCTACCACACAATCTACACATTTTATTAAGATTACCTCCCCTTTCTAATATTCGTCACAACCCGGTCCTTACTGGCGGACACGATAATATACCGATGCAACGCCCCCTAAATATTTTACCTTTAAAATATGAGTGTATTAGCTTTACAAAATATATCCATTGGTGGACTGATTCCGAGGGTTATTATGGAAACCCAAAATGGATAGCTCTGAAACGACACAACCGGTCTAGTTGTTCGTCACGTCACGCTTAGACGCTTTTTTAACGTCCTCTGAACCCCGGTCACGTGTCCAAACAGGAACACGGCCGTGGGGTCCGGACGCACTACACGCCGCTTCTTCGCTTTCCCGAGGTAACTGCTCTGAACTGACTGGCCTGCGCGTCAATTTTTGTTGTTCGTATGAAAACCAATTATTTAAAGACTCCGGGGGCTTAACTCCATTCCTAAATTTGGTGTTTTTCAGCCTGAAGCACCATAGATAACGGAGCCATACATGGCAATTCGGGTATACCCTCAACATAGATAACGGAGCCATACATGGCAATTCGAGTATACCTTCACCTATAGGTAAGACTACGGGTGTTTCATACCCCGTATAAATATCCATATGTCGGGGCTTATGGCATCACTAGTAACCATTATTATCCTGAATTTCCCCAGAGTATTACCCTACTCGCCGTGGGCAACAATTGAGAGGAATTACACTTTATGATTTTCAAGCCTGAGACTGCTGATACAGACCCACGAATGTAAGTGTATTTTATACTTACATGCTGCAGAATCACTCTGTATTAGAATGCGTGAATCTTTTGACGCTTTCATCAGGGGTAGGAGCATTGCACATCGAACTGACAAGATGTGGGGTGTATGATAGGTCTAAGTGCGCTGTCTTTTGTTTCATTTGAAGTCGGGTAACTGTGTGTTGAATACAACAAGTTTTTGGGTTAGGCTGCATTCATGAAACAATGAGATGCAGACCTGTCTTAATGTAACTCAGATTCCTTAATCTGATTACAGAACTGTACTTCACTCGAACACTCGAACACTCAAACGGAGTTTCTACGGTCAAGGGCCCGGCTGGGTTGGAATTAGCACCAGCTGAGCGGTGAGCCTTAAACTATTTGCCTCACATTCTCGCTACTGTATTCTCTTTTGTGCCTTAGTAATTGATATAGGACACTCAGTGATGGGTTTTCTCCTGTTGTTTTCCTTTTTTATTGTTTTGTATTGAACAATCAGACCTTTTTGACCGGAACACAGCCATCTAGGTATGTTACGTATACACTCTTAGGTCCAGAGTTTCTGCATTGTTCACAGTCCCACTATGCATGACGTATGACTGAGTCGTACACAGATTGCTCACGTTTCAAATAGAGACTCTGTCTCCTAAGAATAACAATTATGCTATACCTATGTATTGATGCACAAAATCACTATTAAACTGCACGGTTAGTGATAATAGTGTTAATTTTCACACTTACGACACGGATGTGTTGGGGTGGCACCTAGTAATCGATTATGTATTTCTGTACACTCACTGAATAGAAGCAATAACCGAGCATACAAGACCATGTAACCAGGTCTTATTGTATGAATTGAACTGTGCGAGACACATGCTCCATTGTCAACTTTTATTCATTTCAGCCCTGAGGAATCGCGAGTGCGATGAAACACGTGTCGGCTGGCTGTCTACTGCATTAAAGACTCCAAGATTCATTGAGAGTTTCTTTGTTGTGATAATTCTGTCACTTTGTCATTATCTTGTTTGAATATTGTTACCTAACATTGTATAAACTGTCTTGAGTGCAACGGCAACAGAGCTTATTGTGTAGGGGTAGTTCCTTTCTACTCAACTGAGTGGTTCAGGGTTTCTCCACTCGCCGTCTTGCACCTTAACAATTAGCAACTTTGTACTGGTGTGCGTATAAACGGGCAGTGCACCCGGAGCTCAACTGATCAAAAACCTCCTAACTCTGTTCTGATGTCAGATACTCTCCTACAAGAGATTAAACACAAGAGTGTGGCGAGTTTAAAGGAGAGAAACTTTCTATTAAGGGAAGAATTATCCGGCCAGGAACAAAAAAGGTCTAAAATACACTTGACATCCCAAAGGGTCTGGTATTTAGGTCTAGGGGGTCTTCTTAGTCTTATACTCTTAAGGACTCTACAAATAATAGGATTTTTACCTACCGATTTACCGTTGATAGGAGAATGACCAGCAGAGATTGCGGATCTGAAGCAATTAATAGAGCGATAGGAAAGGCCTCTGTCAAATTGTTCGACCAGGAAATTTACGATATTCACGACAGGAGTCTCCACGGGATCCAGGCTCCTTTCCAGGCACCAATGAAACCATTTCTTCCAAATGTTGTTATATCTGAGGTGTGTTCCAGGTGCCCAAGATTCTCCGAGGAGAGAGAGAGCTGTCGACGAAAGTCCATACAGCTCGTTAGATTGCCTGACACCTTCCAGGCAAGAAGGTTCAAATTCCCCTCGAGAATAAGATGATGATCTTCTCCGTCTGCGTTTGAGACCAGGCCTGGGGAGGCTGGGATCAGAAAGGGAATGTCGCATGCTAGTTCCAGGGCTGTCGGGAACCATGCCTGGGACGGCCAAAAGGGAGTTATTAGGATCAGAAGGCATTGTTCCGATCTGACCTTCTGAAGGACCCTCTGAATCATGGCGAAAGGGGGGAAGGCATAACCCAGGAAGTGGGACCAAGGTTGGAGAAACGCGTTCACAGCAAGAGCGCCCGGGTACGGCATCCAACTGAAATAGTTGGGAAGTTGGAAGGTAAGCCTGCTGGCAAATAAATCCACGTCCATGGGACCCCAAAAGTGAAAGAGGGAATTGAAGACGTTCACATCGAGTTTCCAGTCCGAGAAGTCTATGAGGAATCTTGAATTCCAGTCTGCAGAAATATTTGACTTCCCGGGAAGATATTCCGCCCTGAGGGAAATCTTGTGTTCCAGACAGAACATCCAAAGTTTCCTGGCAAGGTTGGAGAGATCTGCAGATCTCGTCCCTCCAAGGCGATTGATATAGGCCACAGCGGAAACGTTGTCCATTTTCAGAACAACGGATCTCCCTTGGATGGAGTGTTTGAAGCTCATAAGGGCGTATAAACCGGCCGTCAACTCCAGAAAATGTATGTGTTGAGAGGATTCCGACTGGGTCCAGACCCCACCGGTGTCCTGGTCTTCCAAACGAGCACCCCAGCCATGAAGGCTGGCATCTGATTCTAGGACAAAATCCGGGGATGAGCCGAAGATAGCTTTGCCGTTCCAGGCGTCTAAGTTCTCCAGCCACCAAAAGAGCTCTGCTCTGGCATCTGGGTCCAGAGACACAAGGTCCCCATACCACAGACCCGAATTGAGGGCTTTCCTCTTTATTCTCTGAAGCGCGCGGTAGTTCAGGGGACCAGGAAAAATAGCCTGGATGGAGGAAGAAAGGAGCCCAAGAAGTCTGGCTAGTTCGCGGAGAGTTAAGGAGTCTTGTTTCAACACGGATCTGATCTCCTTCCGGATCTTGGCAATCTTCTTGGCAGGGAGAAGGAGAAGGCATTTCGAGGTGTCTAGGGTGAAACCGAGGAATTCTATAATTTTGCAAGGAGAGAGAATGGATTTCTCTCTGTTGATGATGAATCCCAGGCTCTCTATTAAGTTCATGGAAGTTTCTAGATCTCTTAGGAGGTCTGAATGGGATTGGGACATGATAAGAATATCGTCCAGGTAAATGATGAGGCGGATACCCCTCTCTCTTAGGATTGCAACGACACACTTCATGATCTTGGTAAAACACCAAGGGGCAGAAGAGAGGCCGAAGGGAAGAGCTTGGAACTGGTAAAGACGTTCTTTCCAAGCAAATTGAAGGAAGGGTTGATGTTCCTTGTATATAGGGATGGTGAAGTAGGCGTCTTTCAGGTCTAACTTGACCAACCAGTCTCCTTCGAGAAGGAGATCCCTCAGGAGGTGGATACCCTCCATTTTGAAGTGACGATAAACCAGAAATTTGTTGACTTCTCGAAGGTTTATAACGGGTCTCCAACCCTTGTCCTTTTTCTGAACAAGAAACAGTGTGCTTATGAAGCTTGCATCGGACCAGGGGACTTCCACAATTACGTCTTTTTTGAGCATGGAAATGATTTCTTCTTCCACGATCATCTGCTGATCTTCCGGAAGGACAAAGGGTTGGGGTAAATGTGATTGGAAGGGAATCTGAAAGAAGTCTATCTTGAAGCCCAAAACGGTTTCTAAAACCCATGGATCTTGGGTAATTGAATCCCAAACATGATAGAACTGTTTTAGTCTGCCCCCCACTATGGGAGGGAAAGAAGAAGGAGGAGTAGTACTTACTTGTAGAGTTGGAGGTGTTGGGAGTACCTCGACCTCTTGAACCACGGTTTCTCGGACCTCTTCCTCTCTGGGGAAAGAAGGGTTGTCTAGGGGGGTAGAAGCCCCTTCCTGTTCCTCTGAAGGATGAATAGGGTCGTTGGTTGCCTCGGCCGGAAGAGCGACCCCTTCTACCGGCCTGGCCAAAAAGGTTGTTGTTGAATACCCGTCTCAGGTTATTTTGAGCTCTATCAAGGGCAGTAAAGGTGGATACGTATTTGCCAATCTCCTTGATTATGTCCTCTCCAAAAAGAAGGCCTTTGGGGTTCTGGGAGGGTTCTTTTTCCGCCATGTCACCTAATTTAGGGTTAATCTTGTTTAAAATGGATCTCCTCCGTTCAACGTTTAGGCTCGAGTTAGCGTTGCCAAGGAGAACGATGGCTCTTTGGCTCCATCCTCGAATGAGATCAACATTCAAGGGGGTGGAGGAGAGATGGGATTGTTCGGCCATATCAAGGATTCTAACAAGGGGTCCCAAGACGTCCAAGAGGCGGTCTTGGCAGCCTTTAAGGGCTCTCTCCAATCCTTTTCTGGGGTCTCGCCCTAATTTAAATAAGAACTTGATAAGATTAGGATCCAGGTTGGGGGTTTGACAGACCCTCTCATCAATGGTAGGTCTGGGGGATTCAGATCTCATTGTATTTCTGGTGTTTCTATCCAAAAGGTTTCTCAACCAGCGAGTGACAAATTTGGAAACATGATCCTGTGGGAACCATTTTGAACTGTTGGGATGGGAGATGTTTAGGGGAGAAAACATCTCCTCTCCAACAGGATTTAAAATAATATTTTTGAGGAGGGTTCCGGGTCAGATTGCGAGTTAAGATCATGATGGACCTCATCCAGGTCAAAGACGAATTCGTCTGAAAGGTCTTTGGAGGAGTTATCATCAAAGGAGGATGAAGAGGAGTCGAGACCAATATTCTTACTTTTTTGGTTAGCACTATCCCAAAGTGTGTCGCGAGGGACACCGTACACATTTGTGCCGCCATGGGCACCGATCAAGGTAGTGTCCCGAGGGACATCAGGTTCAAGTGGGGCGCGGTGGCCACCCATCCAAAGCGAGGTGCTAGGACCTCCTGTACCGTGAAAGGCGCTAGGGCCTGTAGTGCTTTCGCAATGTTTGGTCTTTTTGGGTCTCTTACCGTGTAGGGGAGGATCCTGAGGATCACACGGTCTTTTGGAGAGCATGACCTCCTTGAGAGAGGATATCATACATGACTTAATTTCCTGTTGAAGGAATTTTTTGAGAGAGTCGTCAAAGGGGGCAGGTGAACTAGCAGTGGCGTCATCAGAATCCATGTCAGACATGGTGTAGTAAGGGCCAGAAGAGGATACTAGAAGGTAAAGTAATAAACTTCTCCTCTCTATCTCCTCTTTTCTCTATCTCCTCCTTTTTTTTTTTTTTTGATTTTTTTTTGGGATATATCTATATATATATATAAATATATATATATTTTTTTATTTAGAATTTGAAAACTACTTTTTTTTTTATAGGATGGGAATGGGATCTAGGCTAAAGGGTAGGATACTACTCAATATCTATTTAAGTTCTTATTAGGGTAAGGGAGGCAAGGGTTAATATGTGCTAAAAGGACGTTTTAGTAATAAGGAGCCAAAGTGCGATGAAAAGAGGGTTCCTCCGGCGGCTGATGCAGAGCAACTGCAAAATTGCCGAGGAGTGCTCGAGCTCAGCCGCCGGGGAGAGGAAAGTCGCTTGAGAGGAGATACACGCAACACGGGCGTTGCTAAGGTGCTCTCCTCCAAGCGGCGCTTACTCCGGGAAACAGAAAGGCGAAGAAATCGCCGAAAACTGGGAAGGGCTGAGGCGAGAGAGGATCGCCGGGAGCAGTGACGGTACAGGGCGGGGGAGTGGCGGGCAATGAGGGGACCGCTGCGGGATCACGCAGGGGGAAGGTACAATGAAGAAATCGAAGGACGACCGAAAACTGGAAGTCCATGGGGGGGTGGGGGTGGGAGTGGGAACCAGCGCCACCCCGGGGATAATGGAAACAAATCCCTAGAAGGGAGAAATAAGGCACAACAGAATTAAACTATTTCAAAATCGACATCATAACGTCGTATTGGCAACAAAGCAAGAAATAGTATCAGATGAGACATACAAGCATAAATCAGCCTTAAAACATAAGGAATTGTCATAAAAAATTAGAGTATAATGTGAAATTATTAGAGAGAAAGAAAGTAGTGACTTATCTGCTGGCGAGCCGCTTTTAAAAGAGGCAGATCATCTCCTGGATACATCCTTTGTTGTTAACTCTAGAACGTTATCCTTTATGATGTAGTGCGGCTGTGTGAGTTGCTATTAAAGGATAAATGCATAATGTAGCCTCCGGTCTTGTAATGAAATCTATCTTGACAGTTATTAGTGTCTGTGGGCCAGATCAACCATTTTCTCCAATCAGGATTAGTTCTGTTTTGGTGTAAAATATGGGATACGTCTATCTCCACATCTGTAGTGCTATTACTATCAGGTATGGGTTTTGGTATAGACGGTTTGTTTAAGTCCTTTATCTTGGCTAGGCCAAGACAGGTTGTTTGTTGAATTGTGTCATTCAGGAACATTATTTGTTCTGGGATCATGCAGGCTCTGAATAATGATTCCAAACCTTGTACCTGCCAGTCTTTTGTACCCCAGATAGTTTTTGTCTCAATGTTGTTTTTCCAAAATTCAAAACCAAATGTAGACATTTGTTCATAAAATTTAGCAGACTATATCAGTTTAGTATTTGTCAACATGTTTTTAATTCCCGTCTTATTTATAATCTTAAAATAAAACGTTTCTGGATCAGTGTTATTAAACCCTGAGAAGTATGGGAATTTCTCATAAAATGTTTTTGAGCTGCCTTTTGGCGGTGTTGGATAATGTTCCCATTAATTATAAGTGAAAACACTTCTAGGATTAGCAGATTTATGCAAATAGTGGTGCCCATAATGATTAAAGCAATACATTTCATCATAATCCGATGAACCTTCTAAATATTCATGTTCTGTACATTTTGCTGACATTTCTAAATCTGACATCATATTATTAATATTTTCAAAGTCCCAATCATCAGAGACAGTACTGGGTGATACAAAGTCACTTAATGAAACCTTGAACTGGTGTGGATATTTCAAGAGTTCAACTGGGCCATAGATGTCGTAATCAGTAGTGTCCCATGCTACACCACCAGATGTAGGAATGGCTGTGATGTTCACTGATGGTAGTTCTCTTTTTTCAATGTGAGAAGATCTGTGAGGCTTTAGAACCAAGTTGATGTTCTGATTTGCTGTGTCCATTGTACTGTATTTTCCCTCAATCATTCTTCCCAAGCTTAAAACCAAAATGAGCCAGAGTAGGAGGAAAAGTACACCTAACACAATCCACAATTCAATCCATGGTGAAATCAGATATCTTTCTCCAAGTAGATGAAAGAGTTCAGTTATTTTTTCTTTGAAAGTTTTATTTGCTGGCTTTTCTTCATGTTCACTTGGATCTTCAGAAAAGTCATCAAAATTAATGAAGTAACCAGATGCAGATCTATCAATTGTTGGAATTGCTTCAGGATTTTTATTAATCTTTGTAGTTGCTTCTTCTTTTGTCACATTAGTATAGTCAGAGGCTACATCATTGTAGACAGGTGTTTCTTGACGAACTGTTGCAATTTGGGTTTCAAGAGGCACAAGTTCCATGGCTTTGTTGCATAGTCCTTTTTTATTCACTGCAGGATTATCAAAAGTGATTAGTCTCTCAGTTTTAACCTCTTGAATTGTAGCAAGGTTTGGTCTTCTGCTACATCTTGGGAGTCCACTGGGCCTACTACTTATTATTGGCCACATGATTGTGGTTTCACCAGGTGGATTGATACAACTCTGTTCTCCTTTTTACCAGCAAGGGGCGGTAGTACTACTGATCTTGTTCCGCTGATTGCTAAGTCAAGTCAAGTCAAGTCAAAGATCTTTATTCGGAAAAAAAATAATCCATAAAAGTACACAACAAATACAATGGCATACAGTACAATACAAGAATAAACAACCAAAAATATAAAATCTGTCTGATCTACAAAAATGCATAAACATGTTAAAAAGACAATATATACAATATTTATAAAAATTCTTAAAAACAGCGACAATTATGGTATAAGACAATAGAGAATAGAAATCCAAACAGATGCATGTGTGCAAATTACAATGTGCAAAATAAAGATGAGTATAAAGTGCAATATGCAATATATAGGTTCTTATCAATCAATGTGCAAAGTAGCTCGTGAGCGGACAGCAGCTTTGAGAAAACAGCTCACTCTAAATATTATTTCTTCTGTACCTAACATTAGTAGATTCCTCATTGCAATCTTAAAATCTAGGAGATCGTGTTTCCGACAGTATGGCATTAAAAAGTGCACAGTAAACAGTTTATAAAAATCACAAAAGAACATGAAATGCATAAGGCTTTGTTTCATGGTCGGGTTACATGGACAACCTAACGTTTCCAAATGTTTATTGTAGCCCAAAGGAAAATTTAACAAATTTACTATGCTCCCGTCCCGGAAACGGAACAGTAAACTTCTATTCCATCTACCAAGATTTAGACGTAGATATTTCTGGGGCGGGGCAGAGTAACTAGAAGCGGGCTCTAAATTGCCCATATATTTTGCGACCATGCATTTTGGGAAATTTATCCTTTCCCGTTTTTCTTTATAAAGGTTGTACAAAGCCCTTTGAATACACTTCTTATGTGAACGATCTATAGGATTGGGAGATGTAAACAGATGACCTTGCCCTACACTCGTTAGACATTCATTTACTGCTTTCAGCCATGGTATGTAATGTGCCCTATCACATTTTAAGCAGTCTGAGATTATATCTCGGGTCAATGTGGCTGCCGGGTTCTTTAACCAAAAAAGGGGAGGCCTTGATCTAACAAAGTCCTCAATATAGGGAATATTTAATTCACTATGACATATGTAATTTGAAGCACAGATAACTCCACCCAACACCTTCCGGCAAAATCTGTTTTCTTCCGTCTGGATATGGAGACAATTTGTATATCCCCATACCTCTGCACCATAAGTACCGGTAGGGATGCATTGTGTTTGATAAATCTTTATTAATGGAGTTATCACATCCGCATGGTTAGGTTGGCGTAGAGAGATTATTGAGTTAACAGCTTTACCCAATTTGTTCCTCGCATAGGAAACATGCGGTTGCCAAGAACCGCTGTTTGAGAACAACAGCCCCAGATATGGGAAAGTGCATGTGCTTTTTAGGACGTTCTCCCCTGAATCAATCTTGATGATTTTATACTTTTTTGGGCCACAGGACATAATAAGGGATTTTTAAAAATGTGTACTTAAGCCCAAGTCAGCCATAAAACTAACGAATCCTGAAATTAAAATACGCAGTGCTTTTGGGGTGCGGCCCATTAGGACCGCATCATCAGCGTAAAGTAGGGTGGGTATCGGGGTGCCGTTAATATACGGTACATCTTTAGTTAGGGTACTTAATGAGCTACTCAATTCATTAATATACAAGATAAAAAGCAGAGGGGCCAGAACACAACCCTGTCTGACCCCCCTGCCAATTAAAATGTCACTGGAGACCTCGCCAGTGGAGTTGATACGCACACGTGCTCTTAAGTTGCTGTAAAGATAAGATAAAAAATAAACCAAGTTATCATCTAAACCATAATTAAGAAGGACGGACCATAAACGGGAGCGGTTTACAAAATCAAAAGCAGAACTCAAATCCATAAAACCAAGGTATAAGGGGGATTTTTTGGCGATTGTATATTTAGCCATTATCAAATTTAGGTTTAAACATTGTTCTACCGTGCCCACCTTACTACGGAACCCTAGCTGGCTCGGGTGTAAAATGGAACTTTCCTCCGCCCAGGTTCTAATTCTTTTAAAGATTACCCTACCCAGGACTTTCAGGGTGTTATCAATTAATGATATTGGGCGGTAACACCCGGGATCCAGCCTGTCACCTTTTTTAAAAATGGGGACGATAGTACTGTTTGACCATGTTTCAGGGATGGATTTGTATGTTAGGTTATTAAATACATTGCATAGAAGTGGTGCCCAAAAATTAATTTCACATTTTAGTTGGTCGATGGAAAGACCATCTGGGCCAGGTGCTTTATTACTGGCAGATTCTGCAATGGCATCCTCTACCTCAAGCAATGTGATGTTCAGAGAGGTTGGGGGAGGAAGGATTACTGCAGGGTGACCAGATACAGCATAGATCTTTGAGAAGTGGTCCACCCACACAGGTCCCAGGATGTTACAATTAATTGATGTTATATTTGAACCGAGGGATCTCAAGTTCTTTACCTCCCTCCAAAACCCTGGAGTGTCTTTTAGGGCGGCTGTACATACAAGGGATTCCCAATGATCTTTAACTAATTCATTGGATCTAATATGTAGGGTTGATTTATACCTTGCTCTCAAAAGCCTTACCTGGGAAATATCCCGTGGTTTGGCCGTGAGAGCAGCCCTTAGATCCCGGTTTGCCTTCGAGCAAGAGGCATCAAACCATTTTGGGGCATCCTCTACTTTCCTGGATATTGGCTTGGAGATCTCGCTTTTTATTGCGAAGCAAAGTTCACTAAATGATTTAATCAAGTTTCCCCCGCAACTGTCAATGTCAAGACAATTCGAGATCAATACAGGATGTTTATTAATCACGGTAGCCAAAATACCCCTATTATCTACCCCCCTCCAAACAACCCTCAATCCATCCGTCGAGGCATCCAAATTTGTTGCCCCAATTTCCCTGCGTAATTTTTCCCCCCCTAACAATTTTAGATAAATCACAATTGGGTAGTGATCGCTATGTACATTACACACTACCTCTGCTTTTAATAAAACATCGGCAAGGGAGGGTGAAACAAATATATAATCAATAGTTGTTGCACATCCGTGACCGACGTAAGTTGGAACCGGTGCAATGCTTATGTCATTGCCAACAAACTCCATAGAGTTTATGAGTTCTCTAGTTGCAAGGAGATCAGATAGTTCTGCACCTCTCCTGCAAGGGGGATTCCTTAAATGAATGTGAGCATTGAAATCCCCTCCTAAGCAAATGCCATCAAACTTCCCATATTTGCGTCCCTCCACTATGTCGTCAAAGAAATTAAACAAGTCTAAAAAATTACAATTGGGATAAGATAAAAAATCATTAATATAAAAATTATTCAGACATAATTTTACCTCTCTTGCATATACCAATGCCATAAAACTTGGGTTATTGGTTTGTATTACTTCTATTTTTACCTCTGCTGTTATCTTTACCCAAATTGATAAACCCCCACTAGGACGGCCTAAGGGTGGAGACGGCACAATCCTATTGTGGCAGCTATACCCTTCCAGTAACAGATTAGTTGTACTCCAAGTTTCCTGAAACATTAAAACATCATAACAATTTACCCAATCCTTCCAAGCTTTAATTTCCAATTTTGCCTTCAGCCCTGCAATATTCCAACTTATAATGGACAAATTCTCATTGATACATGGGCAAACATCATGAGCGGCAATGGCTGTTGAGTTAGCTAGTTGATCACATTGAAGGTTTGATGGCAGAGAAGGGTTGGGTAATATCAAAGCCACTTCGGACTCTGCGATCATTAAAGAATCATCAGCATTGGGCACCGCTGCAACAGGGACTTCCTGAGTTACTGGCAGTCAATCTAAAGTGCCCTGGTCTGATAGTGCTGAAAATCTATTATGTAGCGGAAACATAGGAGGTGGTTGCAACAATCTGTTAGGGGGTCTGTAAAAATAACTCAGAGGTAGGGGGGTCACCACGGTGGATGGCCCATAGTGAGTATTCTTCCTGTTTAGTAAAAGTTTTACTACGCCCGGGTTCCTAAAGTTGATTGTAATACAATCCCCGTTAATGTTTTTGAACAGGGGTCCAACCCAGGTCACCCGGTGGACAGATAGAATTTCATTTGATATATCGTAGCCGACCCCCTTGTGTTTGGTTAACCAGTCAATGCATTTGTTGTGTAACTGTACCCAAGATTCACCTTGACCCTCCCTAAGCGGTGGTATACCGGCCAAAACCAAAACATATGGGCATGACTCTGGAGGAAGATGTAAAGCAGGACCTTGATGTTTTATCGTTCTATTGTCCTCCGGTTGTCCTCTATGTTGGCCCGGCCTGGTAAGTACTTTCTGCTTAGCTATACCACTGGGGGGGTTACTCTTTTTGGTAGTGTTTGTGGTGTTAGACTGACCGGAAGATCGTAGAGGAACGGGAGGCGGAGTTGTTGGAGAGTTGTTTTGCCTTGTATTTGCTTCCACCAATGGTTGTGTCAAGGGGGTGGTATCAACGTTTAATACCCCTATAACCCCTTTAGCAGTAGCTAAATTAAAATTTTTGTTTGGCTCTCCGCTAGATAGGGTGCTGGTGATAGACTCTAAGTCTTTTAACAGGCGATCACCTCTAATTTGGTCTAAACAAACCATACCTTTCCTCTTAGCTTCATCGTTTTTCACAAGGGTTTCTAGTCTATCAAACCTCTTAAAAATAATATTAAATTGTTTGATCATTTGACCTTCAAGTTGTTTAAAAATTGTATCTGCAATGGTCTCTATAAGATTCCCCTGTGGTTTAAGTTGATGAACATTTTCATTAGGGAAATCCGTCTGTGTGCAGATTGAGTTAGTGCCCTCATTTATTATCACAGTATCACAATGGTCCCCGGTGGCAGAGCAGGCTGTTGGGACCTCTGTTTGACGCTTCTTCCCCCTAGTCCACATACTCTGTGGGGTTGGCTGATTATCACTCCTAGGAGGCTGCTTCCTCTTGTTTATTTCAGTGTTTGCTGGGCCCCTTTTACGTTTCGCTCCTGTGATCTTAGTGTTTGCGGGTGGAGGCGCTGCCAGGGACGCCGGATCACACGCAGCGTCACACGCAGCGTCACTAGCGTCACTAGCTATAACAGGGGTATTTCCTTCTTGTGATACTTCAGATGAGCTCACCGCAGGGGTAGATTTCACTACAATTACCTCTGGCAATAGAGGTGTAGTATGTTTAGGGCTGATAATGATGGTCGGTTGGCCGTTACTTTGGGAAACCAAAGACAGCCTCCTTTCAGTCTCTGCGATCTCGTTAAAGGCATTATCCAAAAGACTCTCAAATGAGAGTTGTAGAGATGCAGGGACTTCAGTAGCCTGTGTGTCTATGTTGGCAGTGATGGTGGTGATATTATTACGTTTCCCCATGGTTGACACAAAGGCTCACCTTTCAATGGAAGTTAGATGGGTGGCCCGCCCGACCACTGTTGACCTCTGACGGCCTCAGACGGCCTGCCCTCTGCCCGGGCTCAGCCCGGCGCTGCCCGCACGCGTCCCGCGAGGCGGGAGGCGTGCCCTTCTCTTAAGGCGCCGCCTGGCGCGTTCTTGCCGTTGCTCCCGCCGCGCCTGCCGCGGTGCTGCTGGGAGTTGTAGTTTCCCAGTGGTGCCGGTGATGTTTACCATTGACCTCACGGCAGGGGAGACTGGCAGGGTACTGCTGGCGCTGCTCGGACTGCCGTTTCCCTCACGGCGCGGTATGCTGCTTCACAAGGTGCCCCAGGAACGCTCGGCGCGCCCTTCTCTTAAGGCGCCGCCTGGCGCGTTCTTGCCGTTGCTCCCGCCGCGCCTGCCGCGGTACTGCTGGGAGTTGTAGTTTCCCAGTGGTGCCGGTGATGTTTACCGTTGCCCTCACGGCAGGGGAGACTGGCAGGGTACTGCTGGCGCTGCTCGGACTGCCGTTTCCCTCACGGCGCGGTATGCTGCTTCACAAGGTGCCCCAGGAACGCTCGGCGCGCCCTTCTCTTAAGGCGCCGCCTGGCGCGTTCTTGCCGTTGCTCCCGCCGCGCCTGCCGCGGTGCTGCTGGGAGTTGTAGTTTCCCAGTGGTGCCGGTGATGTTTACCGTTGCCCTCACGGCAGGGGAGACTGGCAGGGTACTGCTGGCGCTGCTCGGACTGCCGTTTCCCTCACGGCGCGATATGCTGCTTCACAAGGTGCCCCAGGAACGCTCGGCGCGCCCTTCTCTTAAGGCGCCGCCTGGCGCGTTCTTGCCGTTGCTCCCGCTGCGCCTGCCGCGGTGCTGCTGGGAGTTGTAGTTTCCCAGTGGTGCCGGTGATGTTTACCGTTGCCCTCACGGCAGGGGAGACTGGCAGGGTACTGCTGGCGCTGCTCGGACTGCCGTTTCCCTCACGGCGCGGTATGCTGCTTCACAAGGTGCCCCAGGAACGCTCGGCGCGCCCTTCTCTTAAGGCGCCGCCTGGCGCGTTCTTGCCGTTGCTCCCGCCGCGCCTGCCGCGGTGCTGCTGGGAGTTGTAGTTTCCCAGTGGTGCCGGTGATGTTTACCGTTGCCCTCACGGCAGGGGAGACTGGCAGGGTACTGCTGGCGCTGCTCGGACTGCCGTTTCCCTCACGGCGCGGTATGCTGCTTCACAAGGTGCCCCCTTGATTGCTAAGACAGGTACTGCTTTTCTGTAAGAAGGCCCAAATTCCTTCTTCACCGCGATCTTTTCTCTGACCAGATCCCCAATCTTTGGAATCCAGACAGGTCTTGCTGGGACAGGTGTTTTTTCTTCAGTGGCCGTTGGCTTTAGCTTTGTGTTACTTAGACTTCTTCTTGTTTCATTTAAGTCCTGTAAAACAGCCAAACGATCTTTGATATCAAAGGTTTTTTGTTCCACCACTGAAGTCTGACTATCGAGGTCTTCGATTACCATTCTAGTAACAAACAAAAGTTCATACGGAGTGATTCCACCCAGAGAATGTCTTGGCAGATTATTAAGACTACGTTGGACACTTGTTAGATGTTTGACCCACCCATCACCCGAACCTAATACCCTCGCTGTTATAGATTGCTTTATGTCACGGTTTTTTCTCTTCACTACCGCATTTACCTCAGGATGGAATGGACTAGAGTACCGCAATGCAATGCCCGAGCTGGCCATGGCCTCCTTGTAAGCTCGAGAGCTAAACGCAGGACCCTGGTCAGAATGTAGCATGCCAATTGCGTATGTGTCGATAAAGACTCGCAAATCTTTTATAACAGTTCTGGCGTCAGCCGAGCGCTGGGGCCACATCTAAATGAATCTCGTCTTAATAATTATGGGATCGCTTCATTCCGTGTGGACGTCTGCGTGTAGATAGCCTAATGCTGTCTAATAGAGGTGTCTGGGCTGGTATCTGGTCCGGTTCCCAACTGCGATCTCTATTGCAGTCCTGACAATTCATTGCAAAGTTATAAATTTGCACGCTCATCCCCGGCCACCAGTATTGTGATTGCAATTCTATTAGAGATTTCAAGATCTCTTGGTGCCTCAGACCCATTCCCATGTGTGCTTCTTGAATCAAGTGAGCCCTCCGGTTCTTGTTTGGAATTACTCTGTCCCCCACTCCAGGGATTCGAGCAAAAGGAACAGAGTTCGCATCAATTATGTATGTATTATTGAGTGGATATTGTAGAGGTAATGCCGCATAGTCGCCTTTTAATGAGGCTTTTACTGCCAGCATGGTTTCTCCATCTATTTGTTTTTTAGAACGATTTGATTTTTTGTAGCTACGGAAGCCGGTTGAACAGCTGCCGTTGTGGCTTTGTTAGCCAATTAATTGCCTGCAACGTGAACGCCATCACGTCGAAGACTCTGTGTATGTATCACGTGAGTCTTACGTAGTTCTTTCTGTAAAAGAACTACTTGTTCCCATATTTTTTTATGCTTTATTGTGAAACCTGTCTCATCTTTGTAACCGTTTTCAATCCAGGTCTGCATGAAATTATTGTAAGAATGGACGCCATAATACGAATTGCACCCTATTAGTGTGGGGAATTCGCGATCGGCATTCTCAAGCGCCATCTTTAAAGCTCGTAGTTCAGCTCGCTGAGCTGTACAGTTTCTGAGTGATTCAGTTTTAGTGACCATTGGTCTGAATTTACCGATGCGCCAGCGACCTTTAACAATCGCGCATGCTGCATTGTAAACTTGTTTATCCACAACGTAGTGTTGTGCAAATCTTTCTGTGTAGATAACACAGGCGTACTGTTCGAGAGGCAGAATTTCGATCGACAGAGGACATTCATGTTCGTATTCTAGATGTTCTAGCTTTTTCATTTTGGGATCAAATGCGTGTATCACGTCTGTTGCAGCAAGAGAATTAACCCATTGTATCCATTTTGGATCTAATGCCATAGCATTTGGAAGGCTCGGTCTTGTTACTGCCTCAAGGGCTGATACTGCTGTTAAAACATGCTCTTCCCTTGGGCTAGGGCTCTTTCTTTTGCTACAGCAGTTTGGACCGCAGTCAGAATTTTTTCAGTAGAATTGAATTTCATTTCAGCTTGTGTGTACAAGTGTGATTTATAAGCTATTGATACCGTTTCTCCCTCATTAGAGGTCAGGTACGTAAATCCGCATCTTCCTGGGATGACTCGGATTACAAGGTTGCGTTCGTTTGCACGTGTTTGCAGTTTTGTTTTAGTTAACATGTCTGTTTGTATTGATCGTAACATTTTGTCCAATTAATTGGTTTGAAATCAGGTTTTATTAATTTGTAGGGGGGTTCAACCCTCTCTGCGTAGTTTAGAATGTAAGTTCTTCCGAAATTTAGGAAACCTAGAATTGATTGTAAGTTTTTCAGCGTTTTTGGAGCTTGGAGTACTGCACACTTCTCTAAGAAGTTGTCTGCTAGGCTTTTGCCTTCACTTGATAACTCATATCCTAACTCATATCCTAAAAATAGGACAATTTGTGATTTTTTAAAGTTGAATTTGTACCCTTCAGATGCGAACCCAAGTATAATGGTGTTCACTCTTTTCAAGTGTGTCTCCAAGTCATCGTCTGTAAGATAGATGTCATCGACATAAGATAATGCCTCATCATCATACATTTGTAGTAATTATGTTACCCTGGCTGAAAATAATCCTGGGCTGTTCTTGAATCCCTGGGGGAGACGACAAAATTGCCTTTGTGCCCCCATACGGGAAAAAGCGGTCAAATACCTGCTTTCTGGTGCAATGTTTTGACAGAAGAAACCATTTGAAATATCTAATGTCGTTTTATATTTTTTGCACACGATGTTATTCATTAGTGCTGCACTGTGTGAGTTTTGTACTGAAAATGTTTTGCAACAAGAGTTTAAGTGTCTGTAATCCAAAACTAGACGATATGAATCGTCTGGTTTGGAGACAGGAAACAAAGGGCTGTTCATTTGTGAGGTGCATGTTTCAATCACCCCCTGGTATGCAAGTTGATCTAATATCTCCCTGACTTGTTTTTTAGCTTCTTGCTTAACAGGATACTGCCTCTATGCAGTAGGTTGATTTTTTTAACTGAATTTTATGGTGAGGAGAATCCTCATCCCATCCTACATGATTTTTACATAATGCAGGGGCTTGGGCCCCCATTTTCTAGCATATGTGTCTTTTTTATGAATTGGAATGTGATTTGAGAAAGCAGGCATAATCATTTCTTCGCCATGTGGGCACTGCCTGACAAACTCTGGTGGCCAGTCTTTCTCTGCTAGAAGGATATCATAGCCTTTAGATAGATTCTCCCAAAAGAGACCTCTTATTTTCCTAGTTTTGACCCCTTCTATACGTAATGTTATTTCATATATTATTTATGGGGTACACTAACTCTGGTGTCTGCAGTTTCCACCTGAATGTATTCATTTGTGTCCACTGTCTCCAGAAGATTCATCAGGATCTTGCGAGCTATGGTCACTTCTGCTGCGCTGTCTAGCATTGTCTGGGCCCATTCTCCGTTCTTGTTTTGTGTCCTCAGAATCCTCTGCATGTATTATTTTAACACTAGCTACCTTCTTTTTGGGAAATTATAATTTTTTTGACTTTGATGAGCAGGTTCCTTGTCTTTGGACTTGACGCGCTCTTCTTTATGTTCTGACCGTCCTCTTCTTTCCGATTTCTGTGAGGAAGTCTGAAAAGATCGAGAGGGACGTGTATCATTATCTTGATATCTGTCAGGTTTTCTTAAATTATCCCTATTTCTAAGGTTGTATCTTTTTTCAGGGGGCTCCCGTTGTGGAGACCTGTCCCCCCGTCCTGGAGATCTATTTCCTTCCTCTGGACTGAAACAGTTTTTCTCTAGGAGTGGTTTGTTTATTACCATCCACTTCTTTTTTGGAGTAATAAGATTATTCTTAATAAAGCTTTTTTCAGGTTTTTCAGTTAGTTGTGGTTTTAGTGGTTTCCCACCCAAACTATCTCTACCTAATTCTTCATAGCACTTTTCAATTATTCTGGCAAGTTCAAAAGGTTGGTCTGTTATTTCCGTTTCTTTTAATTTTTGGCGGATCGCCACAGATGCTGCTTCTCCTTTTATGTTGGCTAGTAGTATAGCCGAGACTTGCTTAAAGTCTTTCAGTAATTTCATACCTAGATTTAAAGCAGGCTCTGGACCGTATTCATTTGGAATCTGTCTTAGTACGTCTGGTATAACTGCCATAGATGGAACACCATTTGTTTTTGTGTATATTGAAGCAAAGACTGTTCCCCAAGTGTCACAGTCCTCCATATGTGGTGCGATCCCCATTGGTAGACAGATTGTCAGAATTCTGTGTTTTTCATGAGGTGTAGTATCAGGAAATACTACCTCTATTTGAGTAATTTTTTTAGCTAACCAGAACGGAATTTTTTCCCGTTTTGCGGGTAATTTGCCAATGACTGATTGTATAGTCTGTGGTGTAATTTTATTTGTGTTCACCTGGTGAGGGGTGTGCTGTGGAATTTTTATTGCTGGTTGGACTGTTAAAGTCTGCATGACATATTGGACCAATTGTCTATGTATTTTAATTAGTTGTTTTAGCTGAACTAAAAGTTCTCTGTCTGACATTGCTTCAATGTCAGGATGTGGTGTATAGCTGACTAGAACCGGCCATGTGGCTCCTGGTCTACCTAGTGGACCGTGCCTGGTAATGTGATTTTGATGTTTTAGGGCGCCATTAAACCAGAGCTGATGCTCTTGGTAAGTTAGTGGAATTTCAACGTCCTCGAAGGGGACATATTCCTCTGGAGGTTCCTCTGTTTTGTAGCAGTGGAACTCGTGTGTCACAGCATTTGCTGCTGGTAATGTTATCCATGAATAGAATACCTCTGTCTGCCGATATTCATGGGCCTCTACCACAAATATGACTGTACCATCTCTCAATGATACTCCATTATTTATCATTTTGTAAGTTACACTCTTTCTTACATTTATCGGGATGAATATAGCATCCGGGTCATTTTGTTGGAGAGCTGTGTCATCTAAGACTGCTTGAGCTGCTATTCTAGCTTTCTCCCTTTCGTCTTCACTATCCGTCATTTTTTCTGTCAGAAAGTTTGCAGAGCAGGTTTCAAGGAAACAAAGATTAGCTGCACAATATTTTGGAACACTGTATCCTTCAACGTTGACTAAACCAAAAAACGAATTCATAGGATTCTCATCCTACTAAGTTTTGGCTGATATTAACCTTTCACCCACTCCAGACGTCTATTGGAGTTTTTACGGGAAAAAGGGATCTGTGTGAAAAGCACGACTGAGTTACTCTAGTATTTAGCGTTAAATTATCGCCTTACCGAACGTTGGGCGCCATGTAGAGTAGTTCCTATATTCCCAATATGCTCTGCGCATTGGAATAACATAAGCGATAGTTTAGACGTAGGACTTAGGTCGACTAGGTCTCTATTGAATATGTTAGACTTAATTATGAATGCCAGCTAGCTCAGAGGTCACTAGAAACTTTCTCGAATTCACAAGAAGGGATTAGTTTCTGACAACCGCATAAACATGACAACTTTGCTCCCTCCAGAATAAGGAGTATACCTCCAGAGTCGCGGAAACAATAGATAGCTATTTTACTCAGTCAATCGTGCATGCTTAGTTTCACTAGAAGTGCAGAGAAACAGAGAGACGGGTGTTTTCAATAAAAGAGGTTATTTATTGAGCAGTCTTCTTTCTCATGCAAGAGAAGTGAATTGCTACAATCGCAATACTTGTCAGAAAGTAAAGTGCGTACAGTAAAATGAGTATTATGAAATAATACTGTAAAAGCATGGTATGGTTTCTAAGCCACACGGTGTTTAAAATGGATAAAATATATACATTGATAAAATCATGACTAAACGTACTCAACTGGTGCTTCTAGGATACGCCTACCCCGGTGTACCTAACCTAAGCCTAGTACATGGGAAGGAGTAAGTGAGCTGTAGTTTGAGTTAAGATAGTTTCTGCCAAGAATCTGAATCAAGGATTCTCTAAGGGTCTAATCAGCGCCATACCTTTGTTTATAGACTGAAGGAGGTCTTGTATCTCTCTCTCAGGACTCGATCTCCCAGCAACCCGCAAGGGTGACAGGGAAACACTGGAGCTGGATTTCTCGGCAGGAGAAAAGACAGCGTCTCTCTCAGTGTGTCAGCGGGATGGTCGGCTTCCTTCGGCACTTGCTACAGCAGGGCGTCGGGCAAGTAGATAGTCGATCTGCTCCAAACCACTGTGTGTTTTGCTAGGGCAGATGCTGGTATATTTATACCTGGAAGGTGCCGAGTTTGACGTAAGGTTGGACATAAGACTCCACTAAGAACTCGCAGTTCTTTCAGGACTCCGAGAGTTCTAGGACAAATCAATACAGAAGCAGGGGGAATTCCCGGGCTGCTGGAGGCTTGGTTTGTTTAAGAACACGTTGTGCTTTCTAGGAGTCTATGGGAGTAGCCTTGCCGTATTTGGACTGCATTGGCTATGTCTTAATATGGGTATGATTCTTATGCCTATATAAGGATAGGATTTGATATAACCACATAAGGGCATAAATCGGGAATATTTACTAGAGTCCTAGAATCGTCTACAACAGCTTTGTAGGCCATGTTTTTCTTATCATAGAGCAGATTTCTTCTTTTGAATGACCATAGGCACCAGGGACATATTTCTTGCTAAAATCTGACGGATGTAGTATCCATGACATTTTCCAACTGGGTGTAGCAGTGTCATGTATCACAAGGTACTTTGACCCACAAACATAGTGCAATCTTTGGTGTTCCAAAAAACACTGTGGAAAGAATCTTGTGGGACCTAAATATCATATCTTAAATATCACATTGTTAAAAGTATAGTGGGTCAGAATAGCGCAGATAAGATTATCGTTTAAAAAATATATTTTTTATAAATTGTTGTTAAAAATATTCTGCGTGTTATATCGTTGTAATTTATATTGTTTTTCTAAGTGTATTTAATTTTTTGTTTTTATGTAGTGTATTTGTTTTTAAAAGTTTTTTATTTTTGTGAAAATTGGCAATCATTACGATGTCGGGCGGACTGCCACCGACAGGTCATCGGTGATGATCCAACTGCCATCTAGGGCACCGGTCCGACCACTGCATTAGAATGCAGCCGGTCGGACCACAGAGGTGGGGGTAGGACCGCTGCCTCCAACAGGATAAAAAAATCCAGCCGGGACAGCGGTCGGGTTCCTAATCCCTACAAGGGGGCGGTGCCTGCGCAGGCACCATCGTAGGGATTAGAATATCCCTTTCCGACGGCCTGTTTATGGTGGTCCCCCCATATATTTGAACAAATAAATAGCAATTATTCTACCAATATTACCACCTAAAACTTAAATATTAACTACAAAGATTGAATTAATTAAAAAACAATATTGTTTACAGCTACATTAATGAAAACAATATTAAAAACAACAATATTTCTGGAATTTGTTTTTCTTACTAACAAATCAATATTCTTGACAATGATATTCTGTGTCATGATATTTCTGTAGCAACACTATTAGTTTGATGATATTTCTGTATCTTAATATTTTTAACTCTATATTTTGTCCAAATACTGTCAAAATGATGGTGTAATAGTTCATTACCACTGCTGTAGGTCCCGCTTACTCTGAATCTTCCATGGTGCAAATGTAAAACTGAAACTTGTATTGATGCTTTCTGTTCTTTCACTGGTTCTGATTGTTCATAAAAATCGCTAGGCAACTAGGTGGTCAAATATTTATGAAACCAGACCTAAATAAGGAACTAATCAAGGAACAACTTAATGTACCAGGCAAAATTAGAAAAAGATCTCTGTTTATTCTTTTCATAAAATATTTAAAAGATGGCTAAAGTGTATCAAACAAAACATTGAACATGATGACTATAAGAGTTAAATGTATCAATGGTTATTGCTATGGATTAGATGTCTACGGACAATTTTCCAGCTTTCAAAATTGATTTACAAGGCTAAACAACGGCTGGTGTACAGAGAAACATTCATTACAGTCTAATCACTGTCACAAGACATGGAAACATGGAAAGTATTTAGCCACACTGAAACAAAAACAATTATGTCTTAAGTACACAATCATATAGAGAAAATGTGGTGATTGTTCTTGGAGCAATAGACGCACGATTTGGTGAGCGTGCCACCTTCGTCAGGAAACCACATTAAAAAATTGTTTACAAAGTGAAATAAAAGGTACATTAAGTGAAAACATCTCTCTCGGAAGATGGAAATTATAGGTGCACCACGCTTAGGAAAAACCTAAGGAACCAAAAACAACCCGGAAAGTGAACAGATTAAAGGAGGAATTGTGGTTTGGTGAATATCAGATGAGATAAAAGATGTAAGGAATTAATTTGAAATCGGAACTGATATGGCATATGAGTAAAAATTGGATAGTTAAGATTATAAATGCTACAAGGTACAGTATTGCTCACCTGGACCAAAAGACACCAGGAGGAGAGTGACCTCCTGAGGCTGCCTCAAAGGGGTGTGCTAGTTCAAAAGAATGCTACAGTAAACAACAATGAGAAAGTTGAAATTATTAGCGGGGGAAGAAAAACATCGTGGATCAAGGGGAACTGGAGAGTGTCTGAAAAGACATCTTATGCAAACTCCAATACCTGAAAGTGTGCCAAGGACTGGGTAATGTAGGGTTGAATCGAAGATTCTGGAACCGATCCCTAAAACCTAAAGGAATATTTGAACATGAGACAGTGGCTCGCACAAGTAATCAAGACCATTGGGGTATCGAAGGGACAAAAGAATAAGAATAAAAATGAAGACTCACCTCAAACTGAAAATAGGAATTGGCGTATATTAAAACTGGTTGCCTCACATCAAATTTTAAATACATCATGATAAATCCATGGATGTGGCAGTAAGGCAAGCAGTCCTCAAACCTCGAATATGCTGGTTTGAAGTAATCAAGCCGGCATGGATACCTCTTCCCTATGGTAAGAAAGCACAAAGTTGGAAGAACGTGAGGTTGCATATCTTGCAATAATCTGGCTTGTCTTGCGCTAGGACAGAAATCCTCCTATCGTGTAAAACCAGCCAATGTCGCAGAACTTTGAAGCACCGGGGGCCAGAGTCAATATAGCCACGTTACAGGAAAGATACAGAAACAATGGGAGGGAACATGCGTAGTAGGCACGTTCTAAAAGGAGAGAGGGAGTGCTCAAAAACGGCATGACGTGGACATCAAAAGGAAAGGGGGACCGCTCGGTCCCCCCGCACGTATATGGGGGGGCGACGGCCCTCTCCTTCCCCTATCTCCATCGGTGGTGGGGCGTGTTCACGTCGCGTCTGGATGACGTGGTGGGCGCGCCTCATCACCGATTGGTGCAGGCTCCCTCATTGACCCGGATGCAATCTAATTGCTTCCAGGTCAAAGGGGGGGGGGGGCAAAAGGGGTGCAGCCCAGTAGGCACTTGTCACTGGTCCGCCCCCAGAGGGGTTAAAAGGCCGGGGGAGCGCGGGAAGCTCCCTCTTGTTCCAACGCTGCCCAGGCTATCCCCCTGCCTCACCGCGAGGCGCCCCGTAAGTGTTTTTCTTTTGTTTAGCAGGTGTATTTGAGGAGGAGCAGAACCGGTCGGCAGCAGTTGCGGGCACAGCAGTCAGGAGGCAACTTTGTACGGCGGGAGTCGAGCGCTGCACTCGCCGAGTCAGCTGGCGCGCAGAGAGGACGTTTTCTTCGCCGCGCGCTCGAAGAGCTTAAGCGGCGTCTGGTGGAGTGTGAGTGCTGGCTGCAACTGACGAGTAAGGCAGCGTGAGCACAGTGCGCGGGGGGCACCGGCCGAGCGGGGCACTGGCCGAGAGTGGCACTGGGGCTGATTCTAACGGAGTGAGTCGATTAGCAGGCGAAGCAGGGTCGGGCATGGTTAGTGTGTGGATGGGAGATCGCACTGATACATAAAGAACACACAAGTAGTGAGGCCACGAGGTGATCCTAAATAAAAGCGGTGCAGTACATTTAGTAACAAGCAGGCTTGGTGCAATTTTGAGGAGTGTAACACTTGTTAAAGGGGGTAAATGTGGTAATGAGCACAGTTTTGTTTGCATAATACTGAAGGTGCGCAACAAAGGGTGCTTGTGGTGTTTGACAGCAGGGTCACTGGTTCAAATCCCAGTAGGTCCACTGTACCTTTTTTAAAGGGATCTGCTGATAAGTACAAGTATTTTGGTTCTTATGGTGTGTTAGCTTGGTTTCAGCTGGAAGATTGGCAATTTCTTTGAAGTGTGACAGTACGGTATTGCTGACTTTCTTTTCATCGTAGGTTCCCATTGAGGGGGGCACTGCAGGCTGAGTCAACAAAGAGTGGCGCGGTGGATGATGCTACCCGAGGACACAGGCGGGCCTGCACTTCACTGCTTCTGTAGGGCTGCCAGGCTAGAGTGCGCTCGCCCAACACCCAGACTAGCTGGTGTGTCGCGGTCACAGTTGCGTGGTGCTTACGGCCAGCCTGTGTACCACCAACTTGGTGCAGGTATAAGCCAGGCAAGTCCTGGTGGGTGCAGGAATACATTGCTCCCATAGGGTTGGCATAAGTGTAGGGTAGGTGGTTTTACCTGTTGCAGGGCAAAGGAGAGAATGGCGAGTGGGCGTGGTGCGAAGCGTTCCCGCGTCGAACATATGCTGCAGGGCATGATGCGCAAGATGGCAGCTATGGACAGGAGATGGGGGAAAGTGGACCAGATGGGTAAACACGTGGCGGAGCTCACGAAGAGGTTGGATGCTCAGGCTGGGCCATCGGGTAGACCCAAGTGAATAATAGTGTCCCTGCAGCCGATGGGTGAATTGGGTGCTTTGCCCAAGCGGGTCAGGGCCAAGAGGGGTAGCGGTCGGGAGCCCAAGCAGCAGGGGAAGGGGGTTCTCCTGGGGGGATCCCTGATGGGGGGCTCATACTGCCGGTTTTTCCTATCCCTACTCCCCGAGTCCCAGCAGGTGTGCCGGTTGCACCGGCTCCTGCCACACCAGCACCGAGCATAGCGCCTTTAGTGGTACCAGCAGTAGTTCCCGCAGTATCCGCAGGTAACACGGCTCCTACACCAGTACCCGGCGCAGCACCCCCCATCCCAGTGGCAGCGCCTTCAGTGGTTGGTCAGGTACCCCCAGGGCTAGCAGCGCAGATAGCGGCAGTACTCCCTTGGCTGGGGATAGGGGGGCTGTGACCTTCTTCAGTGGGTACGAAGGAGGTGGGGGAGGATCCCTTAGCTGAAGCACAAAAAATGGTAGCAAGGATCATGACTGCCCCTGGTGGCAGGGGGGCTCAGTGCGCCAATTACACCGCAAACAGCAGGTTCGGTCAGTGTAACCTTTCGGTACAAGAACGGACAGAGCCAAGGCAAGTATATGGGCAAGGGGTTTATTCAAAGTATAAGGGTTCAACAGGTCTCTCCAGGAAACATGAAAGCAAAGGGTAGACAGCAGCTCCTCTCTGGTATAATCCTGGGGCTTCGGGTTCTCTCTGGCTCCTCCCGGGAGTCTGACGTTCGTTGTCCAGCTCACCCACCGAAAAGCACAAAAGAAACAAACGTGGCTGTTAGTGCACAGCACTTATAAACAGATGAAATGGGGTTGGGAAGTGAGGGAGTACGTTTCGTGTTATGTACAGATGCCACCACCAAGGCTCAAGATACCCGAGCGTGCCGTGAATCAGATACCCCCGACTCCTTCCTACCCGGTCCCTCCCCGCTTGAAACTGAGCAGGTTACGCAAGCGGTTACGCACCTGTGGTAGCCACGCGTCCTCCTGCGCGTGGCTGGGCGGTAAGCGGTCTCGTTGGCCTCCTGGCTTCCCCAGCTCCGGTTGTCCTTGTTCGGTGTTGAACTCCGGTTCCTCTTGAGTTCTCGGGACCTCCGACCCTCTTCTCGCCGCCGCCTCTGGAGTACCGACTTCCTCTCGCTCTGCAACGTCCGCGTTCTCCTCTGCATCCCTTCCGTCCGTGGCTGTAGTCGTCCTCCACACCAGCGCGCCGGCGTCTTCCTGGTCCGCCCTTCTATGTGGTCAAGTCGCCGCTGATTGGGCAGGCCGCCTCGTAGGCGAGGCAGGAATTAAAGGGGCCAGCCCAGTCCTGCATTGAAGAGGAAAAGTCCGTTACAGGACTGCAGTCTCCGACCCTCTGACAAACCTCCCCCCCTAGCTTTTCCCGGTCGGGGGAAAGAGGGTAGCGCGAGAAGTAATCCGCATTGGAGTGCTCAGTGCCCTTCCTATGGCTCACATCGAAATTGTAGGGCTGCAGGGAGAGGAACCATCGTATTATACGATCGTTCCGTCCTTTGTTCTGGTATAGCCATGTCAAGGGGGCGTGGTCAGTGATCAATGTGAAGCGACGGCCCTCCAGATAATAGCGGAGTTTCTCGATGCTCCACTTCACGGCCAGACACTCCTTCTCTATCGTGGGATACACTGTTTCTCGGGGGAACAGTTTCCTACTTAGATACAGGATGGGTCTCTCCCGGCCCTCCTCATCAGGCTGAGACAATACTGCGCCTAACCCAACCCCTGAGGCGTCCGTTTGTAAACAGAAAGGCTTGGTAAAGTCTGGGGTTGCCAATACTGGGGCTGAAGAGAGAACATCCTTTAGGAGTTGGAAAGCAGTAGTGGCTTGGGGAGAAGGAATTTTGAACTGTACCGAAGTGGCTGTTTTCTTACATATCTGTTAGGGGGGCTGATATTGAGGCAAAACGAGGGAT
Organism: Lissotriton helveticus; assembly: GCF_964261635.1. NCBI lineage: Eukaryota > Metazoa > Chordata > Amphibia > Caudata > Salamandridae > Lissotriton > Lissotriton helveticus. Next base: position 223,028,740 of record NC_136069.1, read on the forward strand.
AAAGCGGCGGTAGTACCCGACCAATCCAAGAAACGCTCGTAGATCCCTCCTGGTCGTAGGAAATGTTTGTGTCTGTATTGCTCGGACCTTTTCTTCCTGGGGGTATAGTTGACCACTCCCCAGGACATACCCCAAATACTTGACACGGGTAAATGCGAACCTTGATTTTTTCGAATTTATGTGTAACCCTGCTTTCTCCAAGGCACCTAGTATGAGTTCGACGTGATGTAAATGGGTATCCCAGTCTGGGCTGTGTATGACTATATCATCTAGATATGCCGCAGCGAACTGGGTATAGGGAGTCAATACTGTGTCCATAAGTCTTTGAAAAGTTGCTGGCGCTCCGTGTAACCCGAAGGGCAACACAGTGAAGTGGAACAACCCGTCTGGTGTTATGAAGGCTGTTTTTTCCTGGTCTTGAGGAGACAAAGGTACTTGCCAGTAGCCCTTGGTGAGGTCAATAGTTGTTATGTACTGGGCCTCACCAAGGCGCTCGATCATCTCATCAACCCTTGGTAGTGGGTAACCATCTTGTTTTGACACCCTGTTGACCCCGCGGAAGTCAATACAAAAACGAGTGCTTCCATCGGGTTTTGGCACCAACACCACTGGGGACGACCAATTGCTTTTGGAAGGCACTATAATCCCTGCTTCGAGCATTTTCTTCACTTCCGATTGTAACAAGAGCCTTCTGGCCTCCGGTACCCGATAAGGTCTTTGTTTGACAACGACCCCAGCTTGGGTGGGTATATGATGTATAGCCATTGTTGTTCTGCCAGGTTGATCGGAGAATATGGAAGAATGTTTGACCATCTCCTCCACGATCTCCTTCTTTTGGGTCTCTGATAGGTCCGGGTTTAACACGGCTTGATCTATGGTATGTGGAGCGGGCACGGCTAGAGACACAGCTGCAGAGGTTCCGGGTGGTGGACCTAACCATTTCTTCAATATGTTAATATGATAGATTTGAGTCCGAGAAGGGGTTATCTGCAGTGCGTATGTGGTTCTCCCTGTCTTTCTTACTATAGGGTAAGGTCCTTGCCACTCTTTGCGTAGCTTATGGGTGAACGTGGGAAGAAGAACGAGAGCCCAATCCCCTATGTCTAGTTCTCTCTATTTCTTCCCTTTATCGTAAAAGAACTTTTGTTTCGCCTATGCCTTTTCTAAGGTGTCGTAGTGAGGAAAATGATATTTTGCCTGACCAAAAAATGTCCACTACATACACCCTATGTTACATTCATGTGCATGTCACCCATGCATATTTCTCGTAGTGGCCTGAATCACTAGGCCTCTGCAAACATGTCCTGCAAGTCAAGTCATCAAAGTCTCCCAAACGTTAAGCTAAAATAAAGGCCCATGTATTTTGCATTTTGCATTGTGCACTTTAAATAAATATCGTACTGAGCCCTTTATTTTTTGTGGTTGAACCACTTTCTGAACTTCTGCCAAGACAGTGTTATGAATAACAGTTATCTGTTTTGCTGTACAGAGTGGCATCCCTGCCCGGTGAGGAAATGTAAACAGAACCCGTTCGCGACAGATAAGGCCTAGCTCTCTGTCTCAGCCCCCATGCAATGAACGGAGAAATATATGCTTTTTTGATTCTTAGTGGTGAACAACCTTTTGCTTCAGACAATACATCCCTTATCATATCAGATTGTACAAGATGTGCTTTTCGCCCTGACACAAGAGATGTCTCTGCTAGGCCGAAAGTCAGCTCTCCTCCCAGTTACACGTCAATTGCACGCCATGCTCAAGTTGCACAATTAGGGCAGAGTTCCAGCTGGTCATGCAAACTCCTCCCCTAAGTACCCACCCACCTATGACATCTACCTATCCTCTACCTATGACTCATCAAGTGTACGCCCACATGCTCTTATCTCTTTCTTTCTTGCTCTGCCTGGAGCGCTCCTCCCTATGTACAAGGAGTAAAATGTATATATGCTGTTCATTGTTATTAAATGTTAGATTACTCTTCCTGAACCTCAGTGGTGATGGAACATATTCTCCCTTTGACTCGAGTTATTGGAATAAAGCCCATTTAAACTTGGACACCACGGATCCTGTCTCTCATTTGATTCATGATACTTTGTTAATGCCTAGAAATTCTGCCAGGGTAATATTTTATTTACCACATTAATTGGCGCCCTTGAACAGGGACATGTCCCTTTCCCCACTCGCCGGAGTTTGTAGGTCTAGTCTTTGCCCCCTTCCACAGCCGTGACGGACTTTAAAGTGTACACGCCATTGGGATTTCCCGCTATTCCCTCAGGCCCAGGAGGAGGACGGACTGCGACCAGGCATCCATGTGAGGCGGTGAGGAAAGCGGATCGTCTCAACCCAGAGCCCAGCCCGTGAGAGAGCAAGGTCCGAGGTCTCCAGAGGTCCACCTGTTCCAAGGCGCATGCGTAGAAGTCCGAGGCCTTCAAGTTTCAAGATTCTGCTTCCCGGTGAGTACCACTATGGGGAATGCATCAAGATTCAAGACGTGCCCATGGTAAACGTGGGCGCGGTCAAGACGTGTCTCATTCACGTGAGACCGGTAAAGACGGGCCCACGGTTAAACGTGGGAACGGTCAAGACGTGTCTCATTTTTGAGACCGGTATGGTTGTACTGTATTTCAGTGCATAAAGTTTTTCAAGTACATGTTTAGCTCTCTGTATCAGTTTAGGTTGTAACTGTTTTAGTGTTTAATATTTGTTTGTGTGTGAATGATTGTTGATTGTTTCAGTCTATTTTTGTGAATATTGGTTTCAAACATGCCACTGTTTTCAAAGTTACGTCAGATAGGGACCAGAAAAGGTATACTAGAAGAACCAGTTAACATCCCGCCTAGAGACACACCTGGTCATTATATGTATAATAAGCATGGATTAGACGCCATTTTGTTTTTAGATTTATGGGTAGACTACACCAAGGACCTGGAGGAAAAGTATAGATGGCCAATCTCGGGTACATGGGATCCTGAATGTATTATGAGGGTGGAGGAAGCACTATGGAAAAAGAAGTCAAGACCCTCTCAGAAAGACGCCATCGAATTGTGGCGCAAAGAGTCACATAGGAGAACAGAGAAAGAATTGAATAAAGCAGATACAACTAGACAAGCTGGGGAAAAAGCCAGAGAAAAGGAACTGCGGGAGGAGGGGGAACGTGTCAAAACAGAACAGACTGATAGGGAAAGAAACGCCGTTATTAATGGTATTTATCCCGTTCTGTCAGAAGAACTAGCTAAAGTGACCACCTCAGAAAGATCCAGTAGGTCTCGAACGCCACCACCTGTACCATATAGAGTACATAGAATAAAGCCGACAGCATCTGAAGCATTCATTTCCTCGTATCTAGACGATTCCCTCCCGGACTACGTTAATGCAGGTTTTCCTCCACCCCCAGCAGCAGATCAGCTCCAGCAACTTCAGCAGCAGCTAGCAAAAGATGACGTAGGTCCAGGGGCAGTGGGAGGGGTGCCTACTGTAGATGCAGCCATTCCATTTTGTGTATATGATACAGAACCAGGAAAGGGTTCAATGGTCGTGATTTCACGTAGACTAAGACAAGCTGTTGCATATCTAGAGACATTACCAGACATGAAAGATCACCTAGATAGCATGTATCGTTTTATTAGAACGGGGGAGGGACCAGATAGTATAGCACAAGCCATGGCACAGAGAAAAGTAGGGGTTAAGAACCATGTCTTACGTTTTATTATTAACTGCCTGATCAGGGAACAGGACGAAGGGGACAGAGATGTAAAAGCAGGATTGATAGAATGGAGTGATCACATAGATGCCGGTAGACATGAGAAACAGGGACAGATAGATGCCATGTACAAGAAAATACGAAAGGAAATAATAGAAAGGCACAGAAAAGAGTCTGAGGAGAATGGTGAGTTATCAACAGAAGAAGTAGATGAGCCAAAAGACAAAATGAATTATGTAGGAAAAGCGCGACAGTTTGACAGACCCAAGTGCCTTGATTACCGTAAACAGGGGTCAGCTATAAAAGAAAGGTATTCCCTTGAAGCATTATTCCAGGCTACTGAAAAAGCACTGAAACAATGGATAGGGAATGAGAGACCTCCCACACAACACGAAATAGAGTTGGCCCGGTCAGCCACCCAGTGGGTGTCCAATGCCAATATATATAGCAGTGATATAGTGGCTCAGACCTTCTTAAGCCTTCCACCGAACGAACAGCGTTTGGCTGGTATTTACATGGTTCAACACTTGATAACGTTGTATAAAAGTCAGCATTCTGATCCTGGTCACTTGCATAAAATACTTGACGACATTTTACTAGATAGATGGACAGGTTTAGGTACTGAATTAATTAATGTAATCCTGGATCAACGACATAAGTACATAGATTCTCTGACTACATACATGCCTCCAGTCTTACACCATGACAGACATAACGTACACATAGACAGACTGAACCCCCTACGAGAGGTTCATCCCGTTAAGAATGCGGCCAATGAGTTACAACGAGTGTATGTTTACACCCCCTTAACGAAATTAGAGATTCTTGAAATGAAAAAGATGTTGCCTTGTCATGATAAAGACCCAGGGGGATTTCACCGTGAATTAAAAGACATCCTCCGCATAGGAGATTATACGTACGCTGACATTCTGAAGCTATTAAAAGTACTGTTACCTGCAGGGATTTATGAAAAGCTTAAGGAAAAAGACTGGGAAGTGGGTGAGAAAAAGTTAAGTTGGGATGCATTGGAAACAGAAGAGAAGGGCAGGCTCCCAGGAGTTGGTCTTGGAGATAGAGCTAGAGAACTACCTGAATTCCTGATACAAGTTTTGCCAAGATTATTGATTACTAAAAAGGAAGATTGGGATGCTATTTCAGCATGTAAACAAAAGCAAGACGAGGACACTAGTGATTTCTATTCTAGATTTGAGAAATGTTTTACTATTAATAGTGGCCTTAAGCCTGGTAGCGAGTCATTTCCACATCTTTTTGTGAGCAAATTAGTAGAGAATTACTTACCCCAGATCAAGAATAGAGTACTGAAGGTTGAGAGTACTTGGCAAGCAAACAGCCCTTCACAAATGTTACAGATGCTACAGTATCATCAGAATAGGATTAGAGAAGAGCAGGATCATGAAAAGAGACGCATGAAAGAGACAAAAATGAAGGTGCTGGTTGCCCAGACGGTACCGGCGACTTCAAACAAACATAACACGACACCTGTCAAAGGGAACTGTAATTATTGCAAACAACCAGGTCACTTTGTAAAGGACTGCACTGTTCTGAAACACAATATAGCTACAGGCAAGACAAAAGAGCGACAGTACACTCCTAGACAGAATAACACGCAACAGAACACGCAACAGACAGTAGCAAATTATCCTCCACCACCGCCTGTTAATGCCACACCACAAATGTATCAGCACACACAGTCTGACTATCCAGAATATCAACAGTTCTCATGAAACAGCCTCGAGAGGGAAGTAGGCTTGCCCCTTATTGAGGTTCCTGTAGATCAAGAGGGTCCGTATGTACATAGTCGTGTTCTAGGTCAGGATCGAAAGTTTCTGATTGACACAGGGGCGAGCAGAACTACCATCAGTCATGACGAGGTTCCAGGGGCACCTCTCTCAGGCTCACAGAATGTTTCCCTGGGATTTTCAGGAAAGCCTATTGTTAATGAAATGTCTAAACCGGTCTCCCTAGGGGTTGGTCCACTGTCACGTACCACTGACTTGCTACTTACTAAGTCATGTCCAGAAAACTTACTTGGTATGAAGACATTAAAAGATCTAGGAGCAGTTATCTGCTGTTCTCCAGAAGGAGTACGCCTGTTCTTACGTGATTTTAAGGGACATTATGTACTGACTGATTTTGACCACAGACTCAAGAATGTGCCACAGATCCTATGGGCACAAGGACCGACTGACGTAGGTTACATGGACATTACGCCTCACCATGTCACACTCAAAGCAGGAGTAGTACTTCCACGTATTAGACAATACAAGTTACCACCTGACGCCGAAACAGCATTACTGAAAATAGTTGACGAATTTATTGCACGGGGGGTAGTGGTAGAGACAGTCTCAAATGTATGTAACTCGCCTGTCATTCCTATCCTTAAAAGATCTGATCCTAGTGTACTGCCAGTGTACCGATTGATTATTGACCTGCGAGAACTGAACAAATGTGTAGTACCGCAATATCCAGTGGTGCCAGACATTTCTTCATTGTTGACTGCTATTGATTCAGAGGCTACTTACTTTACTGTTATCGACTTGAAGAACGCTTTCTTTAGTGTTCCCATTCACCCAGACAGCCAGTACCTGTTTGGATTTACATTAAAAGGTCATAGCTTTGTCTTTACAAGAGCTCCTCAAGGTTTTACAGAAAGCCCTAGTATTTACAGTCAGGCTCTGAAGAGGCAGCTAGACAGCATTCACATGCCTTCCAACACTGCGTTACTACAGTATGTGGACGATATCCTGATTACAGCACGTTCAGAAAAAGAATGTGAAAATGCATCACTGACAGTCTTACATTTTCTGGCTGACAAGGGGCACAAGGTGTCCCCTTCGAAGTTGCAATTCTGTGAAAAGCAAGTAGTGTACCTAGGACACTTGCTTTCCAAAGAGGGGAGACAGCTAACACAAGCACGTATACAGCTCATTGCTAACCTTTCACAGCCGAAGACACAAAAGGAAGTACGTGCCTTTATTGGCCTCACTTCATACTGTAGGCAATGGATTCCCCAGTATGCCTTTCTAGCCAAACCACTCATACAGTTAACTACACAGGAGGCAGGGGGGACTGTCCTCCCTTGGACACAAGAACACACCTTGGCATTCGAGGAATTAAAAAGAGCTTTATGTCAAGCGCCAGTGTTAGCGACTCCATGTTACAGCAAACCTTTTATGCTTTTTGTAACTGAAAGAGAAGGAACAGCGTTATCTGTTCTCACACAAGATCAAGCAGGAAAACACAAGCCTTGTGCTTATTTTTCTAGCACGCTAGACCCAGTGGCCCAGGCTCTGCCTGCATGCCTGAAATCAGTTGCAGCAACAGCCCTAGCCATAAGACAAAGTGACTCCATAGTGCTGGGTCACCCTCTGACAGTACAGGTCCCACATGCAGTGGAGGTACTCTTAAACAGAACTCAGACACAACACTTGACTGTAGCAAGACTGACAGGATATGAACTGTTATTATTTAAACCACACATAGAGATCAGACGTTGTAATATTCTGAACCCTGCAACACTTTTGCCCTCAAGTACAGTAAATGCACTACCACATGACTGTGTGGAAGTAATGAATATAGTGACAAAGCCAAGACAAGACCTGACAGATATTGCACTTTCAGACCCAGACTTAACGCTCTATGTAGATGGATCATGCATGAGAACGAGTGCAGGAGAGTTAGTAGCGGCCTATGCTGTGACCACTGATAAAGAAGTCATAGAGACACAGAAAATAGACACATTGTCAGCACAAGCAGCAGAGCTCATCGCTCTGACACAAGCCTGCATAAGAGCTAAGCACTTGAAAGTAAACATTTATACTGATTCGCAATATGCCTTTGGCGTTGTTCATGATTTCGGGGTACTATGGAGGGAGAGAGGTTTCCTGACCTCCCATGGGACCAAGATTCAGCATGGCCAGCTTATTCAAGCCCTGTTAGAAGCCATACATTTACCTACAGCCATTTCTATCCTGAAGTGCAAAGCTCATACCAAAGTTACAGACACCATTTCCCAGGGTAATGACCTGGCAGATCGAACGGCTAGACTTACAGCCCAGACACCAACAGACACGACAAGGACAGAGGTACCATTACTGACAACATGTATGACAGTCAGGGATCCCACTCAAGACGTACTCGACATACAGACACATGCCACTGCAGATGAGATAAAGAAATGGACTGAACAAGGAGGGGTCCAGACTGACCAAGGTTGGATGACTAAGGGAAAAGGCACATGGTTTCTCCCAGATTCTATGGTACAAGTAATCATCAACACAGCACACAGTCCAGCACACTTGGGAGAAAAAGCAATGTTAGACAGCTTACAGAACATCTGGTTTAACAAGCACATGCGTGCCGCAGCGAAGCAGAAAGTACGAACATGTATGATCTGTTGTCAGTTCAATCCAGGTAAAGGCATCCCGGTGGAACAAGGCGGATTTCATCCTCCTGACCACCCTTTTGAGGTTCTCCAGATGGATTATATCCAAATGGACAGATGTAGAGGTTACAAGTATGTCTTGGTGGTAGTGTGTGCACTATCTAGATGGACAGAAGCTTATCCAGTTCCAGATTATACTGCTGTAACAACAGCCAGACAGTTAGTGCGCGAGTATTTCCCCAGGTATGGATTACCTCGGGTGATCTATTCAGATAACGGCCAGCCATTCTCCTCTGAATTAATGAAACAAGTGTCCCTTCTGTTAGGTTACACATGGAAGTTCCATTGTGTCAGACACCCAGAAGCAGCTGGCCTTGTAGAAAGACATAATCAGACCCTCAAGACAAAATTAGCAAAGGTCTGTGCAGAGAAAGGCGTGGATTGGATGGTAGCCTTGCCGGTTGCCCTCTTTTACATGCGTTTGGTAGCACATTCCAGAACAGGCCTATCTCCGTATGAAGTGGTTTTCGGTACACCGCCAAATATGTGGGGTACGCCTATGCCCAGAAAGATAACTGATGTTGACAGTAACATGCTGACAGATTACCTGGCTTCCTTGATGTCTGCACTACTCTCTTGTCGTTCACAGGTTGCTGCCGCCTTCCCTGACAACACACAGGTCAAGGAACACGCCATAGTCCCAGGGGACTTGTGTGCATCCGGAATTTTGACCGATCAAGCCCCCTTGAGCCGCGCTGGAAGACCCCGAAGTTGGTGCTTCTTACCACGAGGACCGCGCTGAAAGTGGAGGGACGCAAGGGCTGGATCCATGCCCATCACGTTAAGCGCTATTTTGGACAATGTGGAACATTCGAAAAGAACATTGACTTTAATGACACAACAGACTTTGTGCCGCCTTTGCTTGAAAAGACCCCTCAGCAAGAGTATAGGTCTAAACTTAGATCTAGTAAGTCAGACGTAGTTTAATTGTTTAAGCCCACCCGGTGGTGAATCGGTTAGACCAGTTTCTGACATGTATAAGATCACATATGAGAATAGCAAGATGAGAGATAAAAAGGAAAAATACTGCAAGACATTACGCAGCAGATGGATTGTTACCTTGATCATTATTTTATTCTGTGCATTGTTATAATCGGTGTTAGTTTATTGCTACATGTTTTCTTTTTCATTTCCTCACATATACATTCATCCAGTATGCATACGTGACCAGCCAGACCAGCAATGCAACTGAGTGCTTGGTATGTGGCCAACTACCCCCTTATCAGAAAACAAAGGGAGTTCTGCCGAAATAGATTCTAAAAAAGATTTTTAGGAAAACACGCCCATTGGATAACATGGCAAATCGCACCTCCGCACAAGACATGCTTTTTCCTCCACTTCCACAGCTCAGATCCTTTTCAAATTTGGCATCACAGTAGTCCAAGCGATGCCCTACATCCTCACCAAAAAGCAACCAAATCCCTCCACTCAATGACACGCCCCCCCCGCAAACAAATCTAGCTCTCTCCTGCCTAACGTAATGTCAACATACTCTGCACAAACCATGACCACATGGCGCTATTCACAAGCCATATTTACAAGAAACTCAGCAAGTTATAATAATGACATGCTCTTCATAAACCATATTTTCAAGGAGCTATTTACAGGGAACTTCACTCTCAGAAGGACTTTCTTCTTTCAAAACGTCACACCATACCTATTTCATTTGCGGTCAGACAGCTTATGTACATCTGCCCTTAGACTGGGGTGGAACTTGTTATATAGCAGACAGAAACAGCGTGGGAGCAATATACAGATTTCAACAAAGGTTTCTTTTTCTTTGTTGGCCCCGTCCAAAATAGTAAACTGATACGCAAATTAACAAGAACCCTTGAAGCAGTAGTGAATGTGACTGCATCTGCCCTGGCGACTTGATCCAGGAGCAGTTTGCCATGATACTATCTCTGTCTGCAGTGTGGCCTGGCGATTTGCAGCCTTTGTGCCACTGCTTGCGTTTCCCATCCATATGTACAAAGGATAAAGATGAAGAAATGATTCTGTATGATCAGCTATACGGTCTCATGAATATGATGTGTCCTGAAGGGTTATGTAGGTGACAAGGAGGGAATGAGGAAAATGATATTTTGCCTGACCAAAAAATGTCCACTACATACACCCTATGTTACATTCATGTGCATGTCACCCATGCATATTTCTCGTAGTGGCCTGAATCACTAGGCCTCTGCAAACATGTCCTGCAAGTCAAGTCATCAAAGTCTCCCAAACGTTAAGCTAAAATAAAGGCCCATGTATTTTGCATTTTGCATTGTGCACTTTAAATAAATATCGTACTGAGCCCTTTTTTTTTTGTGGTTGAACCACTTTCTGAACTTCTGCCAAGACAGTGTTATGAATAACAGTTATCTGTTTTGCTGTACAGAGTGGCATCCCTGCCCGGTGAGGAAATGTAAACAGAACCCGTTCGCGACAGATAGGGCCTAGCTCTCTGTCTCAGCCCCCATGCAATGAACGGAGAAATATATGCTTTTCTGATTCTTAGTGGTGAACAACCTTTTGCTTCAGACAATACATCCCCTATCATATCAGATTGTACAAGATGTGCTTTTCGCCCTGACACAAGAGATGTCTCTGCTAGGCCGAAAGTCAGCTCTCCTCCCAGTTACACGTCAATTGCACGCCATGCTCAAGTTGCACAATTAGGGCAGAGTTCCAGCTGGTCATGCAAACTCCTCCCCTAAGTACCCACCCACCTATGACATCTACCTATCATCTACCTATGACTCATCAAGTGTACGCCCACATGCTCTTATCTCTTTCTTTCTTGCTCTGCCTGGAGCGCTCCTCCCTATGTACAAGGAGTAAAATGTATATATGCTGTTCATTGTTATTAAATGTTAGATTACTCTTCCTGAACCTCAGTGGTGATGGAACATATTCTCTCTTTGACTCGAGTTATTGGAATAAAGCCCATTTAAACTTGGACACCACGGATCCTGTCTCTCATTTGATGCATGATACTTTGTTAATGCCTAGAAATTCTGCCAGGGTAATATTTTATTTACCACAGTAGGACAAGGTCCTTAGTTTGTGCAGCCTGTTCTTCAGTTGTTGGGCATAGTCCATCAACTCTTGGGCATCCTGTGCCCCCTCTTTTTCCCAACTGTCTTTTGTTATTTCTAGTAGGGTACGGGGTTTCCTCCCAAACAACAGTTCAAAAGGGGAGGCCCCCAGGCTACTCTGGTGTTGGCTCCTTAAGACGAAGAGGGCAAGGGGAAGCAGTTGATCCCACTGTTTTCCGTCCCCGGTTAGAAGTTTCTTTAAGGTGGTTTTAATCAGGCCGTTGTAGCGTTCAACCAACCCGTCCGTTTGTGGGTGGTAAACGGACGTGCGCAGGTGTTTCAATTGTAACATAGCGCAGACCTGTTTCATCAGGCGGGAGACGAAAGGAGTCCCCTGGTCGGTGATAAGGTCTTTAGGGAACCCCATTCGGGAAAACAGTTCTATCAGTTTTTGGGAAATGGCGCTTGTGGTGGCAGCGCGTAAGGGAAATGCCTCAGGATAACGAGTGGCATAGTCTACCACTACCATCACGTACTGGTATCCCCTATGTGACTTGGGCAGGGGTCCTATAATGTCAACACCTATCCTTTCAAAAGGCTTCCCAACAATTGGAAGGGGAACAAGGGGCACCCTGGGAGGAATGTAAGGGTTGCGTTTCTGGCATATTTGACACTCCTGGCAGTATTTCTTAACTTGAGCGTACACCCCAGGCCAATAGAAGTCTTGCACAATGGACTCTGTTGTTTTTTCGGTCCCGGAGTGACCTGCTAATAGGTGAGCATGAGCGTAGAACATAACTTGCTCACGAAACTCTGCGGGTACAAGCAACTGAGGAGTAGCAGTATTGCTGCCTACCCTGTACAAAAGTCCGTTCTGTTTCAAAAAACAGGGGTACGTGGTGCCCTGCCCCAGCGCTTCATGGGCGTTTTGCCAGGGCGAGGATAAGGAGGCATCATTTAATTGGGCTGCCCGGAAATTGGAGTCATTTGCCCATGGTTCTGTGGTCAGTAGTCCGGGGACGGCCTTGGTGGACTTATTCTTCGCCAATGCTTCTTCCATCAAGGTGGGGAAGCATTTATTGTCGGTCCCTATTATCAAAGCTTCGGGTAATCCAGGAAGGACCCCAACCTCACACTGTAGTCGAGTACCCCTCTCTGTTAGGATGGTGACCCTGGCGAGGGGATACGTGCGTACGTCACCATGTACACATTTTATCCTGACGTTCCTGTTCAAGAGGAGGGAAGAGCTGGTCAGTGCACTTTTTTGTACTACAGAATGGCGACACCCTGAATCTAACAAGGCCCTAGTAGGGCGGTCATCAAGGCGAACACTTACGTAGTAGGCCGGTCCGGTTTCCTGAGCATAGAGTATGGCACGAGGCCCATATCCCACCTCCATTGGCTCTTCTTCTTTTTCCTTGCGTTTCCTACACAGTCTTGCGATGTGTCCCTACTCTCCGCATTCGTAGCATTGGGGTCCTGACAGAGCAGGGGGTTCAGGTCGTAATGGTCTGGGCTTTAAAGGAAGGGGTTGGGGATCAGGAAAGACCTTGAATGGTTTCTTCTCGGTTTTTGGGAAGACCTTATTGGTGGTGGGTTTCTCGTTTTCCTTAATTGTTGGACGAATTTGTGCTCTGGCATATGAATTGGCCATCTCTATGGCATGTTCCAGGGTCAAACCAGCGTGTTGCCTGAGCCATCTCTGCGTACCATAGGGCAGCGCTTCTAGGAACTGCTCTAAGTATATCTTGTTCATTACCTCATCCAGGTTGCCCTCTTGTGGTTTCAACCAGCGGTCTGCAGCTTCTTTCATTTTATAAAAGAGCGTTTTGGGGTTGTCATTGGCTAGTCCTCTCTCTTGTCTAAACCTTATTCTGTGGCTTTCGTCATCGACCCCAAGTCTATCCAATACCATTTGCTTCACATGGCCATATGCAGCCGTGCCATCCTTATTAGCGAGCTGATAAGCTGCCTGTGCCTCACCGGTTAACAGGGGTGCTAAGTAGAAAGGCCACCTTTCCCCTGGCCAGGCACTAGCACGGGCCGCCCTCTCGAAGTTCAAAAAGAATGAGACCGGATCGTCTCCTGCTACATATTTTTGTAGGGGGACTACGGCCCCTGGGGGTGCGGCTGCTCTTTGCTGTCCCAGCAGTGTGAGGAGCTGAGTCTGTCCTTCTGTGAGCTTGGTGATGTGGTCCGCTTGTTGTTGCATAGCGGCTGTAAACGCTGCCCTGTCATTGTCTGCTCGTTCACTTGACTGTCCTACAGCCCATTCAAGCTTGGCCTGCCCCTCCGACATTTTGGTGATTATGGCCTCTATCTGTGCAGATGAATAACTCCTATCTGGCTCGCCACTTGTAACCTTTCGGTACAAGAACGGACAGAGCCAAGGCAAGTATATGGGCAAGGGGTTTATTCAAAGTATAAGGGTTCAACAGGTCTCTCCAGGAAACATGAAAGCAAAGGGTAGACAGCAGCTCCTCTCTGGTATAATCCTGGGGCTTCGGGTTCTCTCTGGCTCCTCCCGGGAGTCTGACGTTCGTTGTCCAGCTCACCCACCGAAAAGCACAAAAGAAACAAACGTGGCTGTTAGTGCACAGCACTTATAAACAGATGAAATGGGGTTGGGAAGTGAGGGAGTACGTTTCGTGTTATGTACAGATGCCACCACCAAGGATCAAGATACCCGAGCGTGCCGTGAATCAGATACCCCCGACTCCTTCCTACCCGGTCCCTCCCCGCTTGAAACTGAGCAGGTTACGCAAGCGGTTACGCACCTGTGGTAGCCACGCGTCCTCCTACGCGTGGCTGGGCGGTAAGCGGTCTTGTTGGCCTCCTGGTTTCCCCAGCTCCGGTTGTCCTTGTTCGGTGTTGAACTCCGGTTCCTCTTGAGTTCTCGGGACCTCCGACCCTCTTCTCGCCGCCGCCTCTGGAGTACCGACTTCCTCTCGCTCTGCAACGTCCGCGTTCTCCTCTGCATCCCTTCCGTCCGTGGCTGTAGTCGTCCTCCACACCAGCGCGCCGGCGTCTTCCTGGTCCGCCCTTCTATGTGGTGAAGTCGCCGCTGATTGGGCAGGCCGCCTCGTAGGCGAGGCAGGAATTAAAGGGGCCAGCCCAGTCCTGCATTGAAGAGGAAAAGTCCGTTACAGGACTGCAGTCTCCGACCCTCTGACAGTCAGCGACACTGGAAAGGATAAAATTGTCGAACCAACGTGGCCCGCAGAAAGTGGTAAGGAGCTGGCATTACCAGTACTAGGTGTGTGCTCAATACCCTCAAGGAGGGAAAATCCGGGCCAACATGTTACGCAGGAAGTGAAAGATTTTATCTGGGCGGGCAAATATGTCAATATGTTTTCTTTGTTAGTAGATAACAGGGAAATGGAGTATGCTAGGAAGCAGAAGGACTGGATGTCGCCTAGTGAATGGCGGGGAGAAATGGCGAGATTCAGGGTAGAGGAGACATTGATCAACTGGATCAAGGCCTTTTCGGTGTTCATGGCGATTACTGCAGAGTGATCCCCTAATTTACAGGCAGAGATGGCATGTTACCAGAGTAGGATCACAACTTTCAGTGATAATTATGGGGGGGAAGGATGGAAGGAGTATGACATGAGTTTCAGGAAAGCTAAAGAGTTTAATCCCTCACTGTCATGGGATCGGGTGGATTCCATTTCGTGGTATGGCCAGTTTACAGCAGGGCAACCAGGGAGCGCTGGGCCAAGTTGGAACAAAAGCTACCCCTCCAAACCCCAGCAGCCCTTTTGGCCAGCCCAGGGGGGTGGCACGTCCCCTAAGGCAGGGAGCAGTGGGGGGCAAAAGGGAGTGTGCTGGGATTTCAACAAGCGTTCATGTACCAGGGCACAAGGCACCTGCAAGTTCAGGCATGCCTGCGCCATTTGTAACCAGCCTTCCCACCCAGAAACAACATGCCGTAATAAGGGTAAAGCCTCTGGAAACAGGGGAAGAAAGAAACAGGATTAAGGGAGAAGGACGCCTAGTGTTTAATTCGTCCATTGACGTTCTGGTTATGACTCCTTGGCTGAACAGGTACCCAGACCATGCAGCTGCGAGGATGTTGCAGGAAGGTTTTTATCAGGGTTTTAGGATCCCAGTGGTGGGGTATACGGGAACTGCAGAATGTAGAAACCAACTATCTGTTAGGGACAACCCAGAGGTAGTGGCGACAAAAATTGCTAAAGAGCTGCGCCTAGGCAGGATAGCGGGTCCTTTTCTTAGCATCCCGGTACCAAATTTTGTTTGCTCGCCTCTCGGTGTGGTGCCAAAGAAGGAGGAGGGCCAGTTCAGGCTAATTCATAACCTATCAGGGTGCATTGTTAAATGATGCCATTGATGAAGACATTTGTAGCATCAGGTATGCGTCCTTTGACCAGGCAGTGGTTATATTGAGGACTCTGGGACCGGGTGCTTTGCTGGCAAAGTTAGACATCGAATCTGCATTTCGGCTACTGCCGGTTCATCCCATGGATCAGCATCTGCTGGGCTTCTCTTTTCAAGGAAGATTCTACATTGATAAATGTATGCCCATGGGTTGTTCTGTTTCATGTGCTTACTTTGAGAAATTTTATTCTTTCCTCAAATGGGTTTTTAGGCAAACGACAGGACACCTCCATGTCAGGCATTACCTGGATGACTTTCTCTTTCTTGGGTCAGTGGGCACACCGGAGTGTGCATGGGCATTGCAGGAATTTTGCGTGCTCATGCGGGCTTTTGGAGTCCCACTGGCGCAGGGGAAGACTATGGGTCCAGCAACCACATTGGAATTTCTAGGTATAGAATTGGACTCAGTGGAGGGTTGTTTCAGGTCACCGTAAGACAAAATCATGAAATTTAGAGCAGCCCTACTGCAATGTCTGGCCAAAAACAAAGTGACATTGCAGCAGCTACAGCAGACTGTGGGCCAGTTGAATTTTGCACTGAGAGTGATACCCCTGGCACGCCCATTCTCCCGCTCTATCTCACAGACCATGACGGGCCTGCGAGAGAGAAACACCATCGCACTAGGCTGCCGGCTGAGGTCCGCCAGGACATTCGTATTTGGATTGCATTTCTGGAGGGCTTCAACGGCAGAGTGGTGTGGTGCGGGGCCCCCACAACGTCTGCAGAGTTGGGTCTATGGACTGATGCTGCGGGCAGTGTGGGGTTTGGCGCTATACTTGGAAACAAGTGGGTGGCTCAACTGTGGCTGGTTTGGTGGGCAGAGAGCAGCTTGACAGCGAACATTGTTTTTTTGGAACTATTCCCAATTCGGGTGGCATTAACAGTTTGGCCTGATCTGTTGTGTAATCGATCTGTAATCTTCTGGTCAGATAACATGACGGTGGTGGACTGTATCAACCAACAGGCGGCACGGTGTAAGTTTATACTTCGCCTGCTGAAAGAAATTGTGCTGGCTTGCATGAAACTCAATGTACAGTTTAGGGCCAAACATGTCCCTGGGGTGTTGAATAATGCAACTGATGCACTCTCTCACTTTAAGATGCAGGTATTCAGGGAACATCTACCATCTGCAGAGGCAACGCCCACACATTTCCCAGCAACTCTCTGACAAATTGGTGCCCCCAGCTACGGAACCTCGTGACTGCTAGTCTAGCGCCCAGGACCAGAACCGCTTATGAAGGGGCATTTTTGTCGTATTGCTCATTTTTGAGACGGGACTGGGCGGAGACATGTGATCAGTCAGATAGGTTCACCCAGTACCTAGATGCATTACATAAAGGAGGGCGCTCCGCAGCAACAGCGAGCAGGCACAGGGCGGCTGTCTCTTTCTTTGCGCAGATTAAGGGGGCCAAGGATCCCACAAACAGTTTCATCATGCGAAAGGCATTAAAGGGGTGGCGGCGCCAGCAGGCGACCACCACAGACACCAGACAACCGATCGGTCTAGAACGACTGGCGGCACTATTGAAGGCCTTGTCTGACATCTGCACTTCAGAGGGGGAGGTGCTCCTGTTCCGAGCCGCTTTTACATTGGCCTTTTATGGGGCATTCCGGGTAGGTGAACGGGTGGCCAGCAGTAAGCAGGACATGCTGGGTGGGCTCCAGCTGGAGCACACAAAGATACTGGGTGATACGCTGATGATTACCATACGTAAATCAAAAACTGATCATGAAGCCCGGAGGGATGGGCTGGTACTCCATCGGGCATGGTCTAATCCTTGCTGCCCAGTGTCCCACGTAGAGACCTTCATCAAGCAGAGAGTAGGCGCAGCGGGGGGAGCACTGTTAATGCATGCAGACGGTACCCCACTGACCAGGTTCCAATTCCAAAGAGTATTGGCATTGACAGCGGGCAAGGCTGGTTTCAATCCAAAAGACTTTGGGACGCATTCATTTCGGATAGGGGCTCCCACGGAAGCATCGGCTAGAGGGTTACATGCGAGCAGCGTAAAAAGGATTGGGAGATGGTCTTCCAACTGTTACAAGCGTTATGTGCGGCTGCACATGTTGTGAGGTGACAGGATGATTTTCACTGATGCCTGTTTTGTTGCTTCTATTTCAGTTTTGCGAGCCTGTCACGCAGGGTGGAAACTGTCCTCGGTTCACCAACAGCGAGTACCTTCACCACGGCGGACCCAAGCACAAAGGAGAGAGCCACAAGTTGTATGGGTTGTTGGTCATTCATTTGTGAAACGTGCTAAATCTGTTTTTCTTGAAGGTAACTATAAACAGAAGGCGGAGCAGGGGGGTTTCGATGTTTCCTTTCAGTTAGTTTAGGGTTTTCTTTACAGAATTGCTCGATAGATACACCCCGGCGCCCACAGTAGTTATCTTACATTTAGGGGGCAACGACCTGGTGAAGTTAGGCAGGAGGGTCCTGATGGAAGACTTAATCTCAGAGGTAAGCTGGTTGGCTAAGACACGACGAGGCTGCACCATGGTTTGGTCACAGATGATTCCGAGACTCAGATGGAGGGGGGGGGCTTGGTCAGGGCGTTGAATAACTCAGTAAAGAGGGTCAACAACAAGGCAGAGAGATTATTTCGGTCACCTCCACTGCAGACCATTCCACATGGGTGTGTCAGGGGGGAACAGTTCTTCTTACAAGACGGGTCCACCTGACTAGGACAGGGAACTAATTATTTCTGGGGAATAAATTTGAATAGCTAGGGGGAGTGTCTAGGTAGGCATGACCTTTCAGAGGAGGAGGATAGGGGGGGGCAGATAGTCAGTCAACTATGCTTGCCTGTGGCGGTAAGGTCATGTTCGGTGAGCAGTCAATTTAAGGTCCTTAGGGAGCAGCGCCATTCTTGAATGAGGTCGCCCAGGGGGAGTGTCAACTGGTCTCTCCTAGAACTCCAGGGGCGGTACATCCGCTTCGTTGGATGGGTGCGGGGGAGGGGGGAGTCACGCTTTCTTTGGGCTGGTTAGTGCAAGGGCCCCCCTTTTGGTTAATGGAGTTCATGAAGTGTACGGGGGTAACCGGGAGGGGGGAACTACCCTCTCTGTAAACGGGCCCTCTGCGCATTCGCACTCATATGTGAGGGCGTAGCTTCCTGATAAGGATCTGACACCGGTTAGCAACCTTGCCGTAGGCCCCTAAAATTAGGATTTGGAGAAAATTCATAAGTGTGACATGCTAGATTCGGTTACGAAACACCCTGTATTAGACATTTGCTAAGGTTAGCCCTTTTATACCTGTCTACATTGTTTGTAATCGAATGTCAGTAAATTTTATGCATAAATGCTTATGTAAATATTGTTTATTTCAAATTTTAAATTTGTTTTCATGTTTTAATAAATACGGCCGGGGTATTTATTAAATACCCCCCGCCCTCCAAAGAAACTCCTCTCATGTCCAAATTCTAGTAATTGTGGGGGTGCACGAGACGGGGAGGGGGATGGTCATTAGTCCCTGACCATACTGCTCAGTGTGCCGCAGTGCCAAACAAAGCTGAATCGACTGGCGCTTCAGCCGTAAAATAACTTACTTGGTCACATGTGAAGCCGCCAGCTGATATGTCCAGAGACTTGAGGCTGTTCTGATCAATTGGGCCTTTTAAAAGGCAGAGGGGCAGATCTACAAGAAAGTACCGCAGCGTGGCCGTAAGCCCTTTGGCTGCGCCGCGCTGCGGCACTTTCAGAGCACAGGAATGCGACATATCTACAATGATATATCGGATTCCTGTGCTCTCCCCAGCGCTGGCGCAGAAAGAGCTGCCATGCGCCGGCGCAGGCACCCTTGCGCCATGGTGCAAGGATGCCTGCACAATGGGGAGCACCCACAGCAACACCCATGTCCCGCCCCTAACACGCAAAGTGCTGCGTGAACAGGGGCGATATTTACAAGCACAGGTTAAGTCACGCAGGGTGAATTTAACTCTGCTTGTAAATATCCCATAGCAGGCTGCGCCACCAGCGCGTCACGCAACGTGATGCACCGGCGGTGCAATGGGCTTGCAAATCTGCCCCAGAGTGCTTATGTCAGCCTGACAGAGACGGCCCAGTTAAGAGGATAGGGTCTCATAAAAGTACGTAGTAGCCCGGGAGAGGAACACTGTAGAAAGACTCGGGTGAGCTTTGGAATTGCGAGTCTATGAACCAAGTATAAGTAAGTACTCGAACCAGGAATAAGTGCACGTGAACCTAGATGGAATAATATTCCTCTGTTAATGATAAACATATAACGTTTAGGAAAACGACGAATATATCAAGATTAAAATGGATCAGCTAAAAAGATTAGGTGCTAAGCCTCTATGTGAAATTATACGGAAGAGGCGGAGCCACTGGCATCTAAATCACATGGGCAGATGGGAAACAACACCAACGGATGGTGAAAAGCTCATACACAGGATGCTCAAATGCAAGTCCTGAGGAAAGAGAATATAACGTACAGGTGGGGGAAAGCCACCTGGAGATTGGGTGTACTCTTGAACTAGGTGTTGTATCTAATTGCATTCTCCCACGCGATCTTATTGCTCAATCCTTTTTTGTGCGTGTTTAGAACAAAAATCAAAAAAACTTCACATCTTTTGGGTATGTCTGTACTATTAGGTTCTTGCATTACCTCCATTTTTTCCAGCACATGCCATCTAATTTCATTGGAATGATGGTTTGTCTCAAGATAGTGCTTAACTAATGGCGCAGTTAGTTTAGATGTCTGTATCGCTGAACGATGTTCCGTTAAACGTGTCAACAAGGCGCGAGAAGTCTCGCCAATGTAACCTGTGTCGCAAGGACATAGTAGAAGATAAATCAAGTTCTTGGTTTTGCAGTTTGTAAATTTGTTGGCTTTTTACGGTGTGCCCATTGTGGGTAAGCATATCTCCTTTAATCACAGTGTCACAGGCTCTGCATTGGTTGCATTTAAAACTACCCTTGATGAGCGCCATCCCATTAATGGTCTTTTGTACAAAGCCTGGGCCTGTGGTAAAGCGTGAATGACCAATGAGGTCTTTAATGTTTTTATTGCAACAATGCACATACCGAGGTTTTGGCAATTAGATTTCTTGGGTCAAGGGGGTTTTCATGATGTGCCAATTTGAATGTATAATTTGTCTCACTGTTTCGTTCATCGTTGAGTGTTTTGTGACGCAAACAAGTTGGGTCACTGATGTTGCAGGACTTGATCTTAATAGGGTATCTCTATCATAGAATCTGGCACATTTGAACGATTCCCTAATGAGGCGTTCTAGATAACCTCTGGTGAAGAATTTGTCTGTCATTTTAGAAGCTTGTCGATCGAAATCTTGCAGGTTTGAGCAGTTTCGACGGAGTGTAAGAAACTGCTCGAAAGGGATTCTTTTTTCTGGCTTCGAGGACGGTAACTTTCAAAATGCAACAAGGTGTTTCTAGCAGTAGGCCTAAAATAGAGATCTTCTTCTAAAATACCCTTGTTATGGCGGATTTCAATGTCGAGAAATTCTACTTGGGAGTGACCAGTGTGAGCAGTGAATCTTAAATTGCTATCACACAAGCTAAGCCATTCTGGGAATTCAGTTAGTGACTCAGCTGTATCAGTCCAGATAAAAAAAATAGCATTGCTATATCTGGACCAGTGTGTCACTGAGTCATAAAAAGGGGCAACTTTTGTCAATGAATTTCTTTTTGAAGAAGGCCCTAAAGGTGTTTGCGACTGAAGCCCCCATAGTGACACTTTGATCTGCTTATAAAGGGTATTCCCAAATTGGAAGGTATTCTCAGATAACACAATCTTAAGGCCATCTAAAATGAAGTTGCGGGGACATCTGATGTTGTATGTGTCAATAAACCAGGCATTACAAGAACTTTTTCCTTTGAGGAGAATATAATCCTATGTCTCCTATTTATTTAATCTATTCTAAACATTCCCAGTCACTAACATCCTCTGCATACATTGGACGTGAGACCATATATCCCTTACAGATAATCGTGACAACTTCAATTGTAAAAAAGGACAAATCGATGTATTATTTAAAAAACTGCTAGAATACACAGTTTAAAATGAAGACAGTTGTACATAATATTGCTGGTTTCTTACACTCAATTGGACAAAATCCTAGTTACACATTTAAAAAACAACACTCTAAATAAAAAAGAGAGTACATATCACAAGACAAGAAACACTATGTCATTAACAATGTACACATACGTAGGGAAAAACGTTACGGACTAGTGCCTGGTACTGTTCAATTCATAGAATACTGTTTGACCATAGCCACTTCATGGATTGTGTACTTTTCAACAAGGCGTCGACGTATTTCGATGGACTCTTATAATACCATCTTTTTCAAGACAAAAAAACTTTTTGAACTCTCAGAAAAAAATGATAAACATATGATCAATTAAAAAGCTCTCTGAGACGGAGGTGGCTGCTCCCTTAACCCTTAGCTTATGCTTCACAGGTAGTAGGGGTCAATGCCTCCTGCTTCTTATCTAGATTGTGGTTCAATCCTTGGAGTTGATCTACAATCAACAGGAAGATGGTTATATGAATCTAGAACAGTCCCACAGAATGATTAAAAGTCAGGGTTGGTTTCATAATTTATTTAGCCTGATGATGGTAGGCGAAGATTATCTCTTCTGATTGGAGTAGTTCTGTTTAGGGGAGTCACTCTATCTGCCACCCGCAGCGTGCTGAATTTCTGACCCAATGACTGCCTCTGACAGTAGCCAAACGTATTTGCCTTCTTAGGAAAAGTGTGTGTTTATTGATATCCACTGTCACATTCTTGAAGTATAAGGGTTCAGGTTCCCCTGTAATAATTAGGGTTATATTTGCTGCACGCTCCTGCGTGATATCGTTAGTGGCTTTCCTTACCCGATAGAGATCTACTTCTAAAATCCCCTTGTTATGCCGGATTTCAATGTCTAGAAATTCTACTTGGGAGTGACTAGTGTGAGCAGTGAATCTTAAATTGTTATCACACAATTTAAGCCAGTCTAGGAATTCAGTTAGTGACTCAGCTGTATCAGTCCAGATAAAAAAAATATAATCGATATATCTGGACCAGTGTGTCACTGATTCGTAAAAAGGGGCAACTTCTTTGTCAATGAATTTCTTTTTGGAAGAAGGCCATAAGGATGTTCGGTACTGACGAGGCGACTGAAGCCCCCATACTGACCCCTTTGGTCTGCTTATGAAGGGTATTCTCAAATTGGAAGGTATTCTCAGATAACATAATCTTAAGGCAATCTAAAATGATGTTGCGGGGAGTCTGATTTCGTATGTGTCAATGAACCAGGCAACAGCCTTGTGTGCCTCTGTCTGGGGTATATTGCTATACACCGCCACGATATCAAGGGTGACCAAAGTGTGCTTTTGTGGGAGAAACAGAAGATGTTCTACTGTTATGCGATATATGTTCCTTGATTAGTTCCTTTTTTAGGTCTGGTTTCATTAATACTTGACCACACAGTTGCCTAGCAATTTGTATTAACAATTGCATTTTCCCTGTCCTAGGAAAGCTTCCTCGGTTACAGGGGGTCCTTATTTTTTGCACTAACTTTCACTGGTTCTGTTCATTCAAAGGAAGTCTTTTTTTTAATGTTTCATATTTGGTTGATCATCTCCAGATCAGTAACAGCTGCTACCGGGGAGTAGTGGTGGGGCGGGGATGGGGGATGTTAAAATGTTAAAAAAGAAAGAGGGGGGGGGAAACGCACTTACCTTTACAGCAGCCGGCTCCCCTCGGTCCTCTTCGTCCACAATGCACGCCTGAACAGAAAGCACCCAGGCTTCCCATGCCAATCACAAGGCTTCCTTACAGCAGCATTGTGACTGGTCTGAGTGCCGTGGTTCAGCGCACAGACGGGGACAGGGAGCCTGTGCATGGTCCCCACCAGGCTATGTGTGCAACCTGGTGAGGAATGTGCAGTGTGCGCATGACTGTTGGGCCAACCAAAGATGGCCATCCAAACAGTAATACACACTTTAGAGTGTGCTCTTCACTCCACCCCCAGTTCTGTGGCCGGCACACCCCCACCCCGCCAGCACATTTACAGGGCACAACAATAGTGAAAAATAAAATGTTAATAATATTTTAATTATCATATTCTTTTTCTTGTGGGGTGACGCTCCTCCGCCTTAGTGGAGGAGCCGCAACTGCTCCCGATGGCAGTTGCATAGAAGGGGTTGAATATTAATTCAAAGAATTGGGATGGTGCTTGTGTGTTAAGGTGAACAACGTTTAATTTTCTTGTTTTCTGATTTGCTAAAGAAATTATATTTTTGCTCAGACTATGATGAGTTTGCAGTATTAATAATATTCTATGCAAGAATTTGTATTAATCCCTTCGATTTTGGGGTTGAGGCTGTAGACAGTTCTATCCTCCAAGAGATACTGTCCAACTATTTACTGATTTTGATGCTCATTTGGGATTTAAAATCATTTCTGATTTTACATACTCTCAAAAACTTTTCTTCTGAGAGCCAGCATGGCTTTATTCTGTATCCCTATTTGTAATTTGTGTACTAAAACCATTGAAGCTTTTAACTCTAGAACTCTGATATGATTGCCAGAAGGTGATAGAACAAGGCATGGACTGGGAGAGATTCTTTGGCAGCTCTGAGTGTGTGGACCATGGACAGGCTTCCTTTACTTATTGCATGAGCCTAGGTAAATCATAGAAAATGTTACTGCTAGCTTCCTACGTTCTGCCTAGCAGAGTGAACATCTTGAATGATTCCTAAAGGAGTATTACCCTCTTTGGAGCTCAACAACTCGCCTTGCTTCTGGCATATAGCTGGGTCCAAACTGGGGTGGTGTGGTGGGCAAAACAATGATGGATTAAACACAGATCCTTTTGACTGGGGGTGAATGTTTGCATTGCCCAGCATTCCGTCAATCAATTGTTTCTTTTGCATATGTCGCCCTAAGTGGGACGGGTATGCCCAGACGTGGGTCCCGTGCTCACTACACCACTGGATTCAAGCTAGCCAGGCTGATGAAGGGTGATGCCCTGAAACCTCTCCCAGGATGCTTGTTTTCGGTCCAGGGAGGACCTGGCTTGGCAGGTCTGGTCGGACTGTTTCCATAAGGAACAGGGTCAAAACTGATTTGCATATGGCTGAGTCTAAACTGGGGTGGTGTGGTAAGCAAACGAATGATGGATTAAACCCAGATCCCTGTGACTGGGGGTGAATATTTGCATTGTCCAGCATTCTGTCCATCAACTGCTTCTTTTGCAAAATCTCAACACAGCAAGCAACATTTGCTGCTGAAACCGGTAATCCAGCTTTGCTTCTTTTATTTATGAGTTCATTCCGGCTAATGCCCTTATATTACCTGTGGGCCTCCATTTGCCCCATATCCGGTTCCGTGACCTTCTATTGGTTTAGCAGCAGCCCAGACTCCTTCCCAATTTTGTTCTGCCTAGGGGGGGTACACAATGCTACCCTCTACCAGAAAACACCTTTCCACGCTCTCCACTGCTCCTGACCACCCCAGCTCCCACCCTACCCAAAGGCTTCTGCATACCCTTCCCACCTGTTCAAGCAGGTGATAAATATATTCATTACATCCCACAGAATTGGGAATTACTGATCTGAAAAATCATTCCATGTGGGTTCAAATTGTAATAGCAGGATACTGGAATGGATTAACCCCACAGTAGCAGAATAATGGCATACGATTTTACAGTGCTCGCAGTACCACGTACCTTATAAATAGGGCCTATATGGAGTAACGCACCTGTAGGCTCTGTACTGCACTAGAAAGAGTTAACATTGGATCCAAAGTATTAAAGTCGCTTCATTACATTACCATCACTTAGATTTTGTTAGATGCTGTTTCCAGGATTTCATATTGTCTAAATTACTTTCGTTTATCCTTCTCTTATGGTAATAACAAAGCAATTTTAGAGGATAAATGAAAACATAAGCATCCACCACCATTCTCCCAGTGTGTGATGCAAATGTGAGGGAACACTTTGGTTCCCTCATTACTGCAGCATTAGGTTTGACTGATTCAGATGTAAATGTTGTCAAAGGCCCAGAGCAGCGAGATTGAAAACCTATGCAATGTGTCAGTAATGTGCAGCCTCACAGCAGGGAATGGTAGTCAAGTACCATTGTTTCCCTCATAAACACAGCTGAGAAGCTGCAACACCGCTCTGACAGCTGAAATAAATCAGGGGTTTATGGTATTCATGAAAAGGAATAGAATTTGTAATAGACAAATATTTTGCTTTTCCGTTATAAAAATAAAAAGCTTCAGGCAGATGACATCAGTATAATCGCTAATAAATTGAAACAGTTCCAGATATAAAATGTGGCAATAAAACTGGTTTAGTGGCTGTTTAGCAATTTCCCTTTAGCAATCAAATTTGAATGTGATTTTTAATTTCGTACTATTCCACTGGATCAGAGAGGAAATTAATCTACTTAAATTCACTTGACCTATTTATCGACTAGAAGCCACTTTACCTTGCTGAGCTGGAACGTTGGGACGCAGAACAGATGAAGAGTGTGCCGATTGGGAGAGGTGTCTGATTGAGGGTCTGAGTCATGCACATTTTTGCACATCAAAGTCCAGCCAACATAGGCAGAAGTCATGGCCTACATTTACGATGATTTTCATCTGTGCTGCGTCCCTGTTTTTTGACGAAGTTGCAACTCAAAATCTATTTTGGAATTTACAAAGCAAGGCAAGTTTTATAAAAAAAAAAATGAACGCAAAGCAGCGCATAGAGGTGTCTTCCGTTACCTTGCGTCATGTAGGCTTTACACAGGCATTCCCATGCATACACCCATGTATTTTGACGCAAGCCCATTTTCACATAGACTTGTAAGCACCTTGGGTAAATGGTGTGTTATCCAAGGCTGCGTAACAAGGTGAAATACCTTTTTATCTCCTTGTTTTACCCTCTTTGCGTGTGTGCTCCATTTGGAGCACACATACAAAGAGGAAAGAGCCTCACATTCGACTTCCTGCACAAAAACTATCCTGACCACAATTCAGGCACCCATGTCACACGCCGCAAGGGTGCAGGTGTTGGTGCTGGGCAGCCACAAGTGCTCCAGTGCTAAGAGAGAGGAGAATTGCACCATATCTTTGAAAATATGGCGCACTCATTTCACGCAATGTAGTACAGCAACTTCACTTGCTGATCGACGTTGCGTGTTAAGCCACCTTGTTTACAGGCATAATATCCAACTTCTTGAGAAGATGAATCAAGGGTGGTAACATTTTGGGCCATATGTATCAAACTCTGATTTTGCGATTCTCAAATTGCGATTTTTTGCGAATCGCAATTTGAGAATCGCAAAACAACATGTATGTAGAATTTGCAAAAAGATTTGCAAATCCTACATATTCCTTAATTGCGAATCACAAAGCGTGATTCGCAATTAAGGAAAGCCTCCACATTCATTCCTATGGGCCTCTGCGAATTTCGGCGTTTGCGATCGCAATTTGGAATGATACATATGGCCCTTTGCCCTCTCAAATAGAATTTTCTTACACATATTTTCTGCAAGTATTGTGGTATTTGCTTGCAAACCACTCTGCTCCTCAAGGCAAGTTTGAGTTTTTTTTAGGTGAGTTCACTTGTGAAGGTCAATGATCACCCACAAACTCGCCATTTTGTAGTTATTCACCACCTTTTTTAAAGATAGAGACCCACCCTCAAAACTTTGTAAATCTCCTCTTCATAAGGGCAGGGCTCATTGAATTCTCTGAATGCAAATGGAGAGGTTATAAGCTGAAATTTACATTTACATTATATTTGTGTACTTGTGGTTATTTGTGAATTGATTAGATACCTAAAAGTACTCCTGAAATTTTTCTCAGTTTCAAAAAAGTAAGAAATTTACTTCAAACCTGTGTGTAAGCATCTGGGAAAAATTCTGACTTTTATGAACCAAGTCCTTGAGGTATCCGCCATAAAGCATGATCTGAAAGAACAAGTCCACCTACTTGAAAACCTTGAAGGCCAAGTCAAAGAGCAAACTAAGTGATAAATGGGTTTGACTTCAACTATTTTTTGTTTTATGCAAAGTCTCATATTACCCTTAGGATCAACTTAGTTTTCTAACTTTTCACCCATCTATCTTGCACATGGGATTAATTACCAAAGTGGCAGATTAAGATTGCACCCAAGGGAACTAAAAAATAAGGGCATGAATAGAAGGCCTAACAATCGTCAGATTATTATACTTTAACCCCTCCGCTGCGCTGAACGTTCCGCGCTGGTGCGGAACGTTCTATTGCGCGGGCGGGGCCGCAACGTTCAGCGGATGTGCGCAGCACTACCGAGGTAGTGCACGCGACGTTCGATGAACGTGCGCAGCACTTAATGGGTTAAAGAAAATTAGGGCATGATACAGTCATAGCTCACCTTGAGGAAAGTATCTAAAACAGTGATAAGAGGGCAGAAACTATCGGCGATCAAAAGAAGACATAGAAAGAGAGAAGCAACAGCACTAGTATTATAAAAACAATTAGTGCAAAGGGACATTAGGATAGGCATTGGATGAAACAGCAGACCTATCCCACAGGATAGCTATGCTTAGGGAAGAGTATTGGCTCATAATGGAAAGGGAGGCCAGAGCACAATACCAAAAGAAACATTGACTGTATGAAATATGTCACATGGCTGGGAAGGTCCTGGGAAGAGGGCCAGAGATGCATACAGAAGAGAAAGATCAGAGCTGGATGATGCAATTGCAATGGTGTTTGCTCACTATATGGAGGCTTCTACAAACTCAGACTCCAAATACCTAATGGAGGAAATAGCTAAATTAGTAGATGACCTACTTATCACAGCCCTACCCAGGAAAGGCAGAGGAAATAATTAGAAGATGGTGGCGATGAAAACGCTGAAGCCTGTATCATAATGCAACGGATGTACGTTGTTACAACGCATGTTGTAACAACGCATGCCTTTACCACGCAAGTCTTACAATGCAAGTCGTTACAACGACTTGCGTTGGAGGGCGTGGATTTAGGAATCTTATAATTTTATATTCCAACACCAGTCCCCGTAAAAGTAGGGAAGGTGTTGGAATATAAAATTGCAAGATTCCTTATCCCACAGCGCCATCCAGCGCAAGTCGTAGTAATGACTTGCGTTGTAATAGCTGCGGGGTAAAGGTACTGCAGTGTAAAAATCGCGTTGTAAACGATGTTCCCCTAATGCAACAACAATCCCTTGTTAGAGGCCTACTGGATTTACAATATGCTTTTCACAATAAATAAGTCAGGTCTACTGCCTTTGTAATAACTTGTCCTAATGAACTGACCAGAGCTATGGCATCTGGCCTAACATTCCCCTATGCACCAGTCAAGCCTGCAGCTGTTGTCATTGACTTAGCACCATAACCAACACAGACTTACTGAGCTAAGTGTAATATTTCCCACAAGGAAACCATCTGGCATACAGTTATACAATTGCAAATTAATACAAAATTACAGTTGCCATTGCAAAATACTATTTCTTCTTACAGGTCGTTACAAGGAGTATCACAGTTTAAATCTATAATACCCATAATTTGTCAGAGTGCGTAATCAACACCAAACTCCTTCCCAACTAAATTAATCTGTGAGATTCCCTGTAATTAAAAAAACTTTCTGTAGGCTTTAATTCAGAGTAATAACAACCACCCTTAAATGGTCTATTGACCTTAACATATGCGTTTCAATCAGTATGTCAGCCCACTGACTTTATAATAACTTTTCAAGATAAACAATCGGGCCTATAGCCTTTATCATTGGGATGGCACCAAATCCAGCTCAAGCCTACTGAATGGAGTGTAAACTTTTTAAAAGGCAACCATCTAGCACACAGTCAAAAAAGTACACATGTATACAAAATTACAACTGGCAAAGCAAAATACTAGCTCTTCAAAGTGCCTTCAACAATGATTATTGTAGTGCAGAACTCCTATTCTTGTGGTTTGTTCGGGTGGATCACCAACACCAAACACCTTGAGCACTATGATTATGTGTGAAATTCCATATAACTAAATACCTTCCTACAGGCCTTACCACAGTGTAATAAAAATCCATCCTTGAAACCTGTTGTCTCTAACAACCTACTGGCTTTGTAATAACATTTAGGAATTAACAGATCAAACCTCTCAATATGACATATGATGTTTCTTCCGAATGAACTAATGAAACCTTTACCCTCAAACATTGGCTTTAAAAATTACCCAATATCTGCCTATTCAACTGCACATAAATTGGCAACCATCATGCATGCAGTTATACAATTACAAATATGCAGAAAAATACAGCTTGCAAGACCATATACAACCTCACTAACCAGGGCCTAACAATAATCATAACAGTGAAAACCCCTAGGTGTGAGTGGAAGGCCAGCGCCAAATCCCTTACATATTATAGTAACGAGTGAGATTACATGCAACAAAATACTGTTGTGTGGTGTTTTAAGCTCCGAGCGAATTTTCCAGATTCATGAGCTTACATAGGTACAATTCACGTTGCCCTTATATAGGCATAGAAATCAAGCCCTTATTTAGGTATGGCCCATGCTACCCAAATACAGGCATGGCTACTTCCACCCGAACCAAACGTCACAACGACTTCTTGGAAAACCAGCTTAAGTAGTCAGGGACTTCCCCTTGCTTGAATATTGATTTGTCCAAGAGCTCAGTTACTTTACAAAGATAAACTATTCCCTAGGGGTTCTTTCCTGACGTTCATATGCCCGACTTTACGATAAACTATGGCATTCCTAAACATCTTCAAGGTATAAATATGCCTTCACTTGCTATGGCAAACTACAGTGGTTCGGAGCAGTTCGAAGACTACTTGCCCAACGCAGCTCGCTACAGCAAGTGCAGAAGGAAGCCGACTCTCCAGCTGACGCACTGATCAGGAAGCTGCCTTTCTCCTGCCAAGAATCCAGCTCCAGTGTTTCCGGCTCCCCTTGCAGGGTGTTGGGAAATCGAGTCCCGAGACGGAGATACCAGACCTCCTTCATTCTAACAAGGTATGGAGCTGATTAGAACCTAGAGAAACCTTTGGTAGATTCTTGGCAAAAGAACTAAAACCTATGCTACACAATACTTACTTCTTCCCTTGTACTAGACTTAGGTTAGGTGCATTGGGGTAGGCGTATTTTAGAAGCACAAGTTGAGTATTTTAGTCTATGTTATTTATGTATATATTTTTATATGGCTTAGAAACCATCCAATGCTCTTACAGTATTATTTCATATTACTGTTTACGCTGTACGCATTATACTTTGCATTCTGCATAACGGTTGTAGCAGTTTACCTCTCTTGCATGAGAAAGAAGACTGTTCAACAAACCTTTTATTGAAAACACCCGTCTCACTATTTCTCTGCAGCTCTGTAGAAACGAAGCATGCACGATTGACTGAGTGAAATACTTATCTATTGTTTCCGCGACTATGAGAGATATATTCTTATTCTTGGGAAACAAAGTTGTCATGTTTATGCGGTTGTCAGAAACTAATCCTTTCTTGTGTATTCGAGAAAGTTTCTAGTGACCTCTGATTTAGCTGGCACACACACAATTCGGTTTAGTATATTCGATAGAGACCTTGTCGTCCTCAGTCCTGCGTCAAATCTATAGGATATATTGTTCCAATGCGCAGAGCCTATTGGGAATATAGGAAATACACTACATGGCACCCAACTTTTGTAAGGCACTAATTTAACGCTAGATACTAAAGTAACTCAGTCGTGCTTTTCTCAGAGACCCCTTTTTCCGTAATACTCCAATAGACGTCTGGAGTGGGTAAAAGGATAAAATATCCGCCGTAGCTGAGTAGAACGAAAATCCTATGCATTAGTTTTTGTTTTTTTCAACTTTGAAGGATACAGTGTTCTAAAATATTGTGCACCTTACCTTTGATTCCTTGAAACTTGCTCTGCTAACTTTCATTAAACAAAAATGTCCCTAAACGGGAATAACAACACCGAGGCCGGTGGACCTACAGGCGGCAACACCATACAAGCTTTAAACTTTAAAGGTTTCCAAGAGACCGACAATGATGCCATAAGCATTCCAGAAACTTTAAGGAAAGCCATCACTATAAAACTCATACGAAATGGCCTAACAGCAAGAAGTGGTAGTGTCGTTTTTTGTAATAGAGGCACACAAATATCATCAGACAGAGGTATTCTATTCATGGATAGTCTTCCCTGAAGCAAATCCAGGAACAAAAGTGTTTCACTTCTACAAAGAAGATGAACCACCAGAGGAATACATTCCTTTTGAGGACATTGAAATTCCACTAACATACCAAGAGCATGCGCTCTGGTTTAAAGGTGCGCTAAAATATATAAGTCACATTACCTGGCGCAGTCCACTAGGTAGACCAGGAGCAACATGGCTAGCATTAGCCAACTACAGACCTTATCCTGACATTGAAGCAATGTCAGACGATGAATTACTAAGTAAGATACAGAATTTAGTAAAATTACACAGTTAAAGGTCTTTAATAAAAACACTCCTACTACTCCTAAAAAGAAGTGGGAGAACACTAAACAAACTTCTAAATGTATTTATTTATTTTTATTTATTTATCGCATTTATAAAGCGCCTGAATCGCCCCAAATGGGGCATCTCCTCGCTAAGGAAAAAAGCGGTACAACATAGGGAGGAAGAAGAAGTTAAAAGAGATGGGTCTTAAGCTTCTTTCTAAATGTCAAGTAATTGTCATTCAGGCGGAGGTCCAAGGGTAATTGATTCCATAGCAAGGGGGCTATATGTGAAAAAGATTTTTCATCCTAGTCTAGCTAGTTTAATTCGAGGCACCACAAGTAGGCCTTTGCCCTCAGAGAAGCGTTCTCAATCCCGAGGTAGGTCTCCTCAAAAGGAGCCCTCTGAAAGGAGGAATAGGGATAATTTGAGAAAACCTGATAGGTATCAAGATACTGATACACGCTCCTCTCGTACCTTTCAGACTTCATCACAGAAATCCGAAAGAAGAGGACGGTCAGAAAACAAGGAAGAACGTGTGAAGTCCAAAGACGATCAACACGTTAAAAAAAATAAGAAAACTCAATTCACCAAAAAGAAGGTAGCAGGGCTAAAAATCAGACATGCCGAGGATCTTGAGGACACAACTCAAGAACGGGGAATGGGCTCAAATTATGCTGGACAGCGCAGCAGAAGTCACCATAGCTTGCAAGAACTTGAAGGATCATCTGGAGACAGTGGACTTGAATGAATACATCCAAGTTGAAACTGCAGATACCAGGGTTAGAGTCCCACATAGGTTATATGAAGTAACACTCCGGATGGAGGGGGACATAACTAGAAAAATAAGAGCACTCTTTTGGGAGTGGCTCTCTCAGGGTTATGACATTCTTCTAGCTGAACAAGACTGCCCACCTGAATTTGTCAGAGAGTGCCCATATGGCAAAAACATAATTATGCCAGCTTTCCCCAACCACATTCCAATTCATTTAAAATATACTTATGCCAGGAAATGGGCAGTAGCCCAGGCTCTTGCATTATATAAAAATCATGTAGGATGGGATGAGGATTCTCCTTACCATAAAATCCAGTTAAAAAATCAACCAACTGCACAAAGACAGTACCCAGTTAAGCAAGAAGCTAAAAACAGGTCATGGAGATATTAGATCAACTTGAATACCAAGGGGTGATTGAAACATGCACCTCGTCAATGAACAATCCTTTGTTTCCTGTCTCCAAACCAGACAATACATATCGTCTAGTTTTGGATTACAGACATCTAAACTTTCATTGCAAAACGTTTGCAGTACAAAATGAACACAGTGCAGCACTATTGAATAACGTTGTGCGTAAAAAATATGAAACCTCATTAGATATTTCTAATGGTTTCTTCTGTCAAAACATTGCACCAGAAAGTAGGTATTTGACCACTTTTTCAATTATGGGAACACAACGTCAATTCTGTCATCTCCCTCATGGATTCAAGAATAGTCCAGGGTTATTTTCAGCCAGGGTAACAGAGTTACTACAAACCTATGATGATGAAGCATTATCATATGTGGATGACATCTATCTAACAAACAATGACTTAGATAGGCACTTGAACAGGGTGAACACCATCATATTTGGCTTCGCCTCTGAAGCGTATAAATTCCATAAAAAAATATTGAGAATTGCCCATTAAACGTCCTTTTCCTAGGATATGAATTATCAAGTGAAGGCAAAAGCCTGGCAGCAAACTTTCTAGAGAAATGTGCGCTGCTCCAACCACCAAAAACGCTGAAAAACTTACAGTTGATTCTAGGTTTCCTGAATTTCGGAAGAACATACATTCCAAACTACGCAGAAGGAGTTAAACCTCTCTACGAATTAATCAAACCTGATTTTAAAACAGTTAATTGGACTCAAAAACACACAAAAATTTTGCGTTCACTCCAAACAGACATGTTAGTAACAAAACATTTACAAACATGCGTAAACGTACGCAACCTAGTGATCTGAATCATTCCAGGACAATGCGGATTCACATACTTAACCTTTAACCACTTCCATGCTAATGACAAGGTCAACTCGTCATGGGTTTTACCTGCCCTGTGCTTATGACGAGTTGACCTTGTCATGAACAATGGGGAATCTGAGATTGTAGCACACAGCGGGAAAACCCCTTAGCAGCCAAGGTGTTAATGAAGGAGAAAAAGTACCAATAGCTTACAAATCACATTTGTACACACAAGCAGAAATGAAATTCACTTCAACAGAGAAAATTCTGACAGCGGTTCAAACTGCAGTAGCAAAAGAGAGAGCTTTTGCGCAGGGTAAGCGCATAATGGTTGTTACTCCTTTACCTTCCTTAGAGGCAGTGACAAAGGTGAGCATTCCAAATGCTAAAGCTTTACATACAAGATGGATACAATGGGTTAATTCTCTTGCTGCAACAGACGTTGAATACGTTTTTGACCCTTATTTGAAAACACAAGCATTTCTACAACACAAACAAGAATGTCCTCTGCCTACTGAAATTCTGCCTCTAGAACAGTATGAATGTATAATTTATACTGACGGATCAGCCCAACCCGCTACGCGGGGTAAACAAGCTTATAGTGCTGCGTGCGCAATCGTTAAAGGTTGCTGGCGGGATGGCAAATTCCCACCTATGGTCACTAAAACTTAATCTCTGGGAGATTGTACAGCTCAGGGAGCTGAACTACACGCATTCAAGATGGCACTTCAAAAAATACTGATCGCGAATTCCCCACACTGATAGTGTGCGATTCGTATTATTGTGTTAAATCTTACACTAAATACTTTCAAAACTGGATTCAAAACGGTTATAAAGATGCAAAAGGTGCCACAATCATGCATACATTGCTTTGGGAACAAGTAGTAGTTCAGTTACGACAAGAACTACAAAAGGCTCACGTGATACATGCACTGAGTCAACAACGTGATGGCTTTCACGTTGCAGTGAATTCATTGGCTGATGAAGCCGTGAAGGCAGCTGTGCAAATGGCTTCCGTAGCTGCAATCACTCGTTCAAAAACGAAAATAGACAGCGACATAATGCAAGCTGTCAATGCTTCAAGCAAATACAGTGGTAAAACATTACCGAAAGGCTTTCCACTCAAATACTCATACATAACTCATGCGAATATTGTTCTGTTTGCTAGAATCCCTGGAGTGGGGGATAGAGTAATTTCAAACATGGAACATAGATTAGGACTAATTTTAGCAGCACATGAACGGCTCACTTCTGCACATGCAGGTATTTCCGCCACAGTGTCATTATTAACACAGAGATACTGGTGGCCGCGCATGAGGAAACAGACCAGAAACTATGTTTTGGAATGTGAAATCTGCCAAAAGATGAAAGTATCTACTGTGAAACATCCTGCGCAGACGCCCCTGTTAATTTCAGATAAACCATTAGCTTGCGTTTACCTGGATCACTGTGGTCCCTTACAGAGGGATGGTAACTATAAATATATCATGGTCACAGAGAAGTGTGGCTCAATGGTTAGAGCGGCAGACCCTGATGCAGAGGTCTAGCCCGGGACCAGGGTTCAATTATCCGCCTCGGCGGGTCTTGGGCTCAAAAATTCCACGGACCTGATAATTCTCGCCTCGGTGCCTATTCCAATCATGGAGTCCCACTCTGCAACTCTGGGCAATAGCTTGCTTAATCTCCACAACGGCCCCCACAACGCTAAGGATGCCTGGCCTCCACCTTGGGGGTGCCCAGGAGTGGACACCTCACAGGGAAAGCCAGGATGGGTTCCACAGCGGTATTCGTACAAGCGCCTTGAGACCCTTGCGGGTGAGTAGTGCGCTATACAAGTATCAATTTACATTTACATTCGTGCACAAGATTCATTTGGATGTGGCCTCAGTGCTCGGCTGACGCTCGAACTGTTATAAAAGATTTGCGAGTCTTTATCGCCACATAGGCAGTCGGCACGCTACATTCTGACCAGGGTCCTGCGTTTAGCTCTCGAGCTTACAAGGAGGCCATGGCCTAAATGGGGGTTGCATTGTGGAACTCTAGTCCATTCCATCCTGAGGGAAATTCTGTAGTGGATAGAAAAAAACAGGACATAAATCAATCTATAACAACTAGGGTATTAGGCTCGGGTGACGGGTAGGTCAAACATCTAATAAGTGTCCAACTCCATATGAACTCCTTTTAGGAACAAGAATGATTATTTTGGATCTCGATTGTCAGACTTCAGTGGTAGAACAAAAAACCCTTTGATATCAAAGATCGTTTGGCTGTTTTACAGGACTTAAATAAAATAAGAAAAAGCCAAAGTAACGTGTTCCTGAAGCCAGCATCCACTGAAGAGAAACCGACCGTCCCAGCAAGACCTGTATGGATTTCAAAGATTGGGGATCTAGTTAGAGAGAAGATCACGGACAAGAAGGAATTTGGGCCTTCTTACAGACAACCAGTACCTGTCTTAGCCATCTACGGATCAAGAACAGTATTACTGCTGCCCCTTGCTGTTAAAAAGGAGAACAGGTTTTTGTCCATCGACCTGGTGAAACCACATCGTGTGGCCGATCATAAGCAGTAGGCCAAGTGGACTCCAAAGATGTAGCAGACGCCCTAATCTGGCTACTATCCAAGAGGTTCAAACTGAGAGACTCATCACCTTTGAAAAATCTGCAGTACAAAAAGAAGGACTATGTAATAAAGCTATGCAACTTGTAGCTCTTGAGACCCAAATAGCAGTTCGTCAAGAAACGCCTGTCTACAATGAAATAGGATCTGACTATACAGATGTAACAAGTGATCAAGTGGTTCCAGTGAATTCAACGAATCCTGAAGCAGTCCCTACAATTGACAAAACTGCCTCTGGCTATTTCATTAACTTTGATACATTTTCCGAGGATCCCAGTGAACCTGAAACAACGCCAGTAAAAATAACTTTTAAAGAACAAGCAACAGACCTTTTTCATGACCTGGAAAAGACTAATCTGGTTTCACCATGGATTGAATTTTGGATTGTGTTGGGTGTACTTTTTCTTCTACTTTGGTTGACTCTTGTAATAACTTTGGGAATGCTGATAAATGGAAGATATGTTAAAAAGGACACAGCAAGTAAGAACATCAACTTACTCCTCAAGCCACACAAATCATCTCATCGTGAACAAAGAGACTTGTCATCCGTGAATATCACAGCCGTTCCTAGACCGCATCCAGGAATAATAACAACATACAGTGTAGGGAAACTGTACCTTGAATGGCTACACAAGTCTACAATAAAGGAAGTAAAACAACACTTATCTTTACTTAAAGATGGCGCTGATGTGAGGGACTTCTTACAAAGACCTACTAAACCGCATCATAAACATTTTATATACACCGGTATCTATGCTGCTTATAATGAAGCAGGGAAGATTAC
Source organism: Lissotriton helveticus (assembly GCF_964261635.1). Classification (NCBI taxonomy): domain Eukaryota; kingdom Metazoa; phylum Chordata; class Amphibia; order Caudata; family Salamandridae; genus Lissotriton; species Lissotriton helveticus. The sequence goes on from NC_136069.1 coordinate 223,066,179, forward strand.
GCAAGCAGAGACTGCAGAACAAATATGATAAATTGATTGTATTAATTTAGAGAAAACTCTCGCTGTAGTTGACAATGGGTTAACGACTCTGTCGTTCAGGATATATTCTTTGGACAGCATAGTATCCTCTGCCATAGACATAATGGAACAGGACTTGGTCATGCTGCAACATGGTCTGTCGCAATTACGTTCTATAATGCTATTAGGCTAGACCTTACAAAACCTACGTTCAGGCTATGTGCCTTGGCGCTTAATCAATACCATGTCACTGTTTTCAGAATTCAATCTCACAGATAAACAGATCAAACTGGCACAGAGGGGAGCAAATTATACGGTGCTGAGCATTGAAAAACTGGAAAGATTGTCATTAACTGTCGCTGAAAGACCAGCCACAGAATGGATAATACACAGTACAATCACTCTGCCTGTTACAATTTTCCATTTTCAGTATTGCTTAAACCATATACCAGCAGGCATATATGAAAGGTTGGGTTAAGAATACATCAAGAAATCCTGGGAATTATCATACACACACAGATGTTGGAGTGGGAGGAAAGAAGTGTTTCTTAGTGGTAAAAAATTGTGAAAACGCACTAAGCTGTTCTCTCCTTTGTCAGGGTATTAATTTATAACGGGGCCTGCAATGGTTCCTCTAACAATTTATCCTGCCACCTGCAAGGTTCACCAGCTGCAGTGATTGATCCAATTTTTAGGCAACTTTCTAATGGAAGTTACATTATGTTGAATGATCACAGCTGCTGTGGCATGTTGCCAGGTTTAGCCTATCTCGTAACTGTGTCAGCCAGGGTCAATTGCTGTATGGAAGTATTGTTTCCAAAAACCAAGACAGATCGGGAGTCGCCACTTTGGCATTCACTGAACATCTCTTCTAAACGAATTGATACTTTAAGCAGAATGAAAGCCATTCTTTTACAGAAAACTGTGCCATTGACCTCGGCCAAAGAGAACTATGATCTGCAAGTCGCAAGGACTTCTACAGAGATACACACCCTACAAACAGCACTGTACATTTCTCAGAAATGTTAGGTCGTATCTTAAACATGTCTGATACGAGTGGTATTGTACATGTATTTAAGACAGTTTTTTCGGGACAGTTAACACCTTTTGAAGCAGTCCTAGCTATATTTCCAAACTTTGTGCACTCTGTGTTTGGCGGACTGCTTCTCGTTTTGGGACTCGCTGCAGGGATACTATTTGTACTCCTACTGCTTCGATATGGCAAGCCAATCCACACAGACACCCAGATCACCGTGGAAAATACTCTACTGGCGATGAAGTGTCGTGAGCTCATAGTCCAAATTTTGGGATTAACTCATTTAAGAGAACTGAATACCACATGGTTTATGTCATTCAGACCAATCTGGCAAGATTGCATCTTACCTGTTCTACGATGCCTGCTATGCGGAGAAGAATGCGTGCTAGACACATGTCTGACACTCCCATCAGTCATGACTACGGATGTTGATACTTTGCTTGGACCAGTGGCGGCTCATGCACTGTGTTGTCCCCAGCGGCTACCAATTCTGATGACGGCATTCATTGAGATCGCACAGACGCAAAATGCTGACGGTGAGGTATGAAAGGAATGCAGCACACAGGTACCATCCAATTCTAACATTGCTAATGCGACCAACGCTGATGACGATGCTTCACATCTATGTGCGATTGATCTTCTTAACGAGGTAATCCAACTCTCACCTACAATGCTAGACAAATTCTTTACAGATTTAGAAGATTTGATGTTTTCTCCAAACAATAACACTGACTTTTGATTTGGCACGCAGTGTTCTGAGAGACTCTGAATTCGACCTTTATTTTTTTCAAAACAAAGTTCTAACTTTGACACTCTATTTTTTTTCCATGATCAAACTTTTGTTTTTCCAAATTTGTATTTTTTCATTTTTTGGCACAAAGTAATATGCTTAAAGTAGAACTATTCATAGAGAACTAGACAATATTTTACCTTGTCCACATTCAAACAGTTTTTATATTCTGCCTGAAATGGTCTCGCCTTTTTTCTTCTGTGTTTAAGAGCCATTTCATAAATGTATTTTCGTGATTCATTCGGATAGCATTTTCAAATGTCATCTATATGCTTTGAATGGAGCATTGCTTTAAATGCGTACAGCACAAATGCCTTTCGTGTACAACCAGTACCAATGCATTTTTATGTATTTTGGGTGGGTTTTAACACATCATGTTTAGATATGTTTTTATGTGTTTAGAACTTAGTAATGTCGTACATAAGAAAGTGGAGTGGGTGTTGTGTGGCGTTTTAAGCTCCAAGTGAATTTTCCCGATTCATGCCCTTATATAGGTACAATTCACATTGCCCTTATATAGGCATAGAAATCAAGTCCTTATTTAGGCGTAGCCCATGCTACCCAAATACAGGCATGGCTACTTCCACCCGTAGCAAACGTCACAACGACATCTTGGAAAACCAGCTTAAGCAGTCAGGGACTTCCCCTTGCTTGAATATTGATTTGTCCAAGAACTCAGTTACTTTACAAAGAACAACTATTGCCTAGGGGTTCTTTCCTCACGTTCATATGCCCGACTTTACTTCAAACTATGGCATTCCTAAACACCTTCAAGGTATAAATATACCTTCACTTGCTATGGCAAACTACGGTGGTTCGGAGCAGTTCGAAGACCTACTTGCGCGACGCAGCTAGCTACAGCAAGTGCAGAAGGAAGCCGACTCTCCAGCTGATGCACTGATCAGAAAGATACCTTTCTCCTGCCGAGAATCCAGCTCCAATGTTTCCGGCTCCCGTTGCGGGGTGTTGGGAAATCGAGTCCCGAGACAGAGATACACAACCTCCTTCATTCTAACAAGGTATGGAGATGATTAGAACCTAGAGAAACCTTTGGTAGATTCTTGGCAAAAGAACTAAAACCTATTCTACACAATACTTACTTCTTCCCTCGTACTAGACTTAGGTTAGGTACATTGGGATAGGCATATTTTAGAAGTACCAGTTGAGCATTTTAGTCTGTTATTTATGTATGTATTTTTATATGGCTTAGAAACCAGCCAATGCTCTTACAGTATTATTTCATATTTCTGTTTACGCTGTACGCATTATACTTTGCATTCTGCATAACGATTGTAGCAGTTCACCTCTCTTGCATGAGAAAGAAGACTGTTCAATAAACCTTTTATTGAAAACACCAGTCTCACTATTTCTCTGGAACTCTGTAGAAATGAAGCATGCACGATTGACTTAGTGAAATACTTATCTATTGTTTCCGCGACTCTGAGAGATATATTCTTATTCTTGGGAAACGACGTTGTCATGTTTATGCGTTTGTCAGAAACTAATCCCTTCTTATGTATTTGAGAACGTTTCTAGTGACCTCTGAGTTAGCTGGCACACACACAATTAAGTTTAGTATATTCGATAGAGACCTAGTCAACCTAAGTCCTACGTCAAAACTATAGGATATATCAATGCGCAGAGCCTAGTGGGAATATAGGAATTACACTACAATACCTAGCACTCTGATTAATATAGCCTTATAGCCCGCCGTAGTGGGTAGAATGTTCTAACAAATTAAACAAAGGCCTCTCGGAGCCCGAGGGGATTGAAATCCCCTCAGGCTCGGAGAGGCCTTCGTTTAAATAACATTGGAATGTTGCTCTGCGGGCCTTTACCGGCCCATAGAAGCTTGTCACACTCCATTGTCTACAATGGAGTGCTCCACATTCCAATGTTCTAATATAAAGTAATACAGAGTAATAACAACCTACTCTTAAATGCCTATTCACTTTCACATATGCCTTTCACAATAAATATGCCAGGACTAGTGCATTTATCATAACATGTCATAGTAAACAGATCAGGCCTATAACAATGATGTTTGGCTTCCCATCATTACCAACTGTGTTACGTTGTATCGAGTATAAGCTTTATCTCAAGCCATAAAGTGCCATACAAGCCTTTTTAGTGAAAGTACAAAAATTCAGCCCAATCAAATCCTGTACTCAGAAAACTAACGTGTGGATGCCACCTATGATCCTCTGTCAGAAGTCCTCTGAAAGTTATTTTTTGTGGATCACATGTTCAGGCAACAGTTGCACTGTCAAGCCAGCCCGAAAATCTAAGTTGATTAGTGTAGCCCTGGGAATCCAATACTTCTCTCAAACACAAATCTACACTCTGAAATCTAAAGGTAATGATGAAAGGGGTGGATGCTGACAGTGCATTCCTCATGTCTGCTGTCTTCCCATCTGTGCTTTTGCCAGCGAAAGACAAAGACCGTAAATTAAATAGTTATCTAAGACACTTTAACAGCAGTAGAGTGTCGTGTGTGTGACCCTGAAACTTCAAAATCAGGCAGCTGGATAAAATGCACAAAATTATCACAGCTGTTGGGATGGAAAGCACTTCTTTTTGGAAGCCAATAACTGCTGCCCAATCAAAACAAGTACTCCTGGCTCCTTACATTTGGGCGGATCCTAAACCCCTCTCTTGGTGATTCTCACTTAATTGTCTGGCGACAGCTGTGCTGTCAAGCCAGACTATAAAATGAGTTTTGGTATGGAGTTTCTGTCAAGGATGTCCCGCTTCTATGCAGAGCCAATCGGAAGGCTCAAGATCAATGGTACCATTACCCATTGAAGCTTGAGGTAGGGCTGTGCCTTTACCCACATCTGTTCCTTTAGCTCTCAACAAGAACTATCAGTGTGATCCGATAAGACGGCACTGGGGTCAAGGTGATATTTTATGGAGCATATATGCAGGAGTTCTCCCCAAAACGGACCAGAGTCAAACAACAGCTGTGAATAGACCTTGGTAAGCAGCTAACCATCAGATTGAGTGGTACGGGGTGGTGACACTGGAAACACCCATTGTGTGAGATTCGAAGAAACCAAAAGACCTATAAACACTGGAGGGATTAAAATAATGGAAATCACATGTTTGTTAAGCGCTACTACTCATAGTAGCATATGAATTCCTAAACTATGTGATTATCTGTGGATCAGAGGGTATTACGAAATTCGAGGGCTAACAAACAGGAATTTGAACCTCCAGTTCAAGCATGTACTAGCAAAATCCTCCAATTTACTGCAAGAACTGCAGGAGGAATCACTGCTCGAATGTAGAGTGCTGGAGCCCCGTCTACAGAAACACACCATATCACAAGCATATAGAGGGGTCGGGATGAACAGCTCGACGGTAGAGCAGATCAATTCCTAAAGGTGGCACTGGGAGCCTAGGAAAAGTCAACTATTAAAATGCATGATAAAGGCTGCAGGGAATGCAGTCAAAAGGAACAAGGCAAACTGATGCCCACCGAGGTTAAACTATATTCTTATATAGCAGCTTCGCATGATACGCAGTAGTGATTGAGTGAGTGGAAAGTTTATTTTTTAATCACAATGTTATATAGTAGTCAGGTAGTATATATAGGAACATATGTACAAAAATGTTGTAGTTGCAAATGGGCCAATTCGCAGAATCGTCCGGTTTGCGAACGTAAAAAGTATTTTGGAATGTGCAGATGGCAAATTATGATTGGGTAACTTGTTACTAAATCACGAATTGGTTTAGTGATTCGGTATTTGGAAGGGCGTGTTTAAAGCGTCCCTTCCAAAACTGAATTGGAGTGCTATGTATGAATGTTTTGCGCAGTTTGAGGCTATTAGTATGTCTTTTTCCCGTTCCAAGGCTTGTGTGGGGGAGATGTATTGGTAAGATCACTGATTTATCTAGATTTATGATGAGAACTGACATTTCGCCAAATGTTCAAAAGATATGAAGAGTTCTCGGGCTTGAGGTGTCAGGATTAGTAAGAAAGATAAGTGTGTTGTCCGCATACAGGTCAATTCTGTTCGAGAGTCCAGAACCCCATTCAAAGCCTGTTATCTGGGCATCAATTCAGAACCATTCCGCCAAGGGTTCAATCGCAATGTAAAACAACTGGGGAGACAGCAGGAATCCCTACAACGTGCCTCTTCCAATGCAGAATGGGTTGGATGTTTCTGAGCCCACTCTTACCTGCCCTGTCAAGTCGATGTAGAGGATTTTAGCATACCTTATGAATTTAAGTCCAAAATTAAGGTGCCAAAGAAGGACAAAGAGCTATGAGCTTAGAGAATAAAATTAATTTTCTAAGTCTCTGAGTAGTATTACTGTTGGACTGTGTAGTCAATGTTCAAGGGCTACAGCGTTATGAAACCAGCATATATTTTGGCGTGTAGCGCATTTAGGAGTAAAGATTGCTTGGTCTGGGGCAATCAGGGAAGGGATGACTCTGAATAGCCTCTCAGCTAGTGGTTTAGCAATGATTTTTGCTTCGATGTTTAGGAGGCTGATGGAGCAATAGGAAGACCACAAGTTCGCTGGCTTGGGGATCACTACCACTTCAGCCGTCTGGAGTGCATTAATGACTGCCTTTTTCAGAACATCATTGAGGGATTCACTTAGCTTATGAATAAATAACTTGAAGAATTCACCCAGGACACTCTGCAGGTCTAGAGTTGAAGTTTACCGGACTGAAGCCGGTCCAGGGCTGTGGAAAGTTCACCACTCATGAGTTCTGCTTCTAGTGCATTTCTGTCTGGGTCCGAGAGAGATCGTAGGGGCAAAGTCACAAATCTTGGTCTCCGACAGGGTGTCTTTGTGGGTATTTGTTGCCGAGTAGGTTGTGTGAGGTTGCAGGATATAGCTTTGTCCCTTTTAATTTTTTGTCCGGTGGTGGCGAGTAAGAAAGAGATCAGTTCCCGGTGTGATAAATGCGGAATTGAGAAGCCAACCAAAAGTCTTTGGCGTCATCAAGTTGCGTTTGTCGTAGTTGCGATTGGGCAATGTTGATGTCATTGCGAAATTTGTGAGGGAGTGTTGCTATGCTGTTGTACTGTGTTTCTAAATCTCGAATTGTCTATCCTTTCCTGCGTTTTTTTGCAGTCAGGAAGGTAATAATCTCTCCCCGGAGAGGGTACGTGGGGAGGTGACAGTACCTTGGATGTTGGTTATTTAGGTGTCAACAGAACCACCCTCCGGAGAGGTTAGTGCTCTATCACGGATGGATCAGGTCAACAGTCTCCACCATGGAGGGGTCTTGACATGTGATCAGGATGATCGGCACTGTGGAGTGATCAGAGAGACCCAGGGGAAGGATTTGTGCATCCAGAAGTCTGTGTGCTTCTATCTTAGTGAGGAAGAAGTAGTCAAGGCGGGAAGGAGTGCCATTCACCCCAGAACAGATAGTGTAACCCTCTCACCCGGATGGAACAAACGTCACACGTCTGCAAGGGCAAGTGCCTCTACAAATGATTGCAATAAGAGTCATTTCCTCTCCTCATTCCCCACAAGGTTCAAAGTCTATCAAGAGATTCCTCATCCACACCGTTCCAGTCACCCCTACATCACCAGAGGGCCTATTGAGAGATACCTTATCACATTTTTGGCCATATCTGTGGAAGGAGAAGGTTGGCAGGGGGATTCACCAGGGTGCCAAAGGAGAATTCAGAGCACCAACCTTCTAGAACAATAAACAAAAAATGCAGCCATAACTTCCCCCCTTCCTCCCTATACTTCTCATCAGTGAAGCATCTGCCCGAGGGACAGATTGACCCACGCCGCCAGCATCATGCCCCAATGTGAACCTTTATAATAAAAAAGGATACCAGTACCTGCGGTCCAGCTTAGCTTCTTGGACAGTGCAATGTGTGCAGGTCACTGGGTATGATGAGGATTGGAGACAGGGTGCTCTCTTTTCGCCGCCATACCTCATGACTGGGAGAGGAGTTGGCCTGAATAGTTTTCTGATCTACAAATTGTCTTCTAATATTCTCTTGTGTCAAAGGTTTGGGAGCTGATATTGTATCTTCTGCTCTTTTTCTGGTGATGGTTATTTTGAGGTTGTGTACTGCTGTAAATTGGCCAACTAATTGACCTGGAATTTGGGGGTCATATTCTTCTATTATTAAGCAAGTAGATGATGTAGAAGTTGATGCAACAGCTTTTAAGTCATATTCTATGACTGCCATTGAGGGTGGATGGTTAGGCTATTTTACACTTTCTATGGCTTTATTAATTGTAATAGCACACCTGTGACAGCCATTGGAGTAGTATTTAGCACATTGTGTTCATTTGTAGTTTTTTTTTTTTGATAGATGTCTTCCATAGAAATCAATCAAGTTCAAGTTCAGAAATTTGTATAGCGCACTGCTCACCCAGAGGGTCTCAAGGCGCTTGGGGAGGGGGGGGGGGGGTATATTACTTATCGAATATCCAAGTTTTTAGGTGCTTTCTGAAGGAGAGGTGGTTCTGTGTAAGGCGGAGGTGGGTGGGGAGAGAATTCCAGGTTTTTGGCCGCTAAGTAGGAGAAGGATCTTCCCCCATGGTGGATCTATGGATGCGCGGAATTGCGGCGAGGGCTTGATTAGACGATCGTAGTTGGCGGGTGGGGGTATAAAAGGACAGACGCGTGTTGAGGCATTCGGGTTCTAGGTCGTAAAGGGCTTTGTGTGCGTGGGTGAGGAGACGGAACATTATTCTCTTGTTGACGGGGAGCCAGTGGAGGTCTTTCAGGTGACCGGAAATGTGAGCTTTACGGGGGATGTCTAGTATGAGTCTGGCTGAGGTGTTTTGGATGCGTTGGAGTTTTTTCTGTAGTTTGGCTGTGGTTCCGGCGTAAAGGGTGTTTCCGTAGTCCAGTCGACTTGTGACCAGTGCGTGGGTGACAGTTTTTCTTGTTTCGATGGGGATCCAGCGGAAGATTTTTTTGAGCATGCGTAGGATGTTGAAGCATGATGATGAGACGGCGTTGACTTGTCTGGTCATCGAGAGGGAGGAGTCCAGGATGAAGCCCAGGTTACGTGCGTGGTCCATAGGTATGGGTGCGGTTCCCATGGCCGGTGGCCACCATGAGTCGTCCCAGGCAGCGGGGGATGATCCTAAGATGAGGACTTCCGTTTTGTCCGAGTTCAGTTTTAAACGGCTGTTCTTCATCCACTCGGCTACTTCTTTCATTCCTTCGTGTAAGTTGGTTTTGGCGGAGTTTGGGTCTTTGGTGAGGGAGAGGATCAGTTGGGTGTCGTCTGCGTAGGAGATGATGTTGAGGTTGTGTTGGCGTGCGATGGATGCGAGGGGACTCATGTATATGTTGAAGAGGGTGGGACTGAGTGCTGATCCTTGTGGTACGCCGCAGATGACTTCGGTGGCCTCTGTTCTAAAAGGGGGGAGGCGGACTCTCTGGGTTCTTCCGGCGAGGAACGAGATGATCCAGTCCAATGCTTTTCCTTGTATTCCGACGTTGCTGAGGCGTTGTATGAGGGTGCTATGACAGACTGTGTCGAAGGCTGCGGAGAGGTCAAGTAGGATGAGGGCAGCTGTTTCTCCGTTGCCCAGTAGAGTTCGAATGTCGTCTGTTGCTGCGATGAGGGCGGTTTCAGTGCTGTGTTTGGCTCGGAAGCCGGACTGTGAGGGGTCGAGGGATTTGTTGGATTCGAGGAAGGCGGCGAGCTGACTGTTGACGGCTTTCTCAGTGACTTTGGCAGGGAATGGAAGGAGCGAGATGGGGCGGTAGTTCTTAAGTTCAGTGGGGTCTGCTGTGGGTTTCTTCGGAAGGGCGCTGAGTTCGGCATGTTTCCAGCTTTCTGGGAAGGTAGCGGAGTTGAGGAGCAGTTGATGACGTCACGTAGATGGGGTGCGATAATGGAGTCTGCTTTGTTGAAAATGTGGTGGGGACATGGGTCTGTTGGCGATCCCGAGTGGATGGAGTTCATCAGGCGGATGGTGTCTTCAGTGGTGATTGGGTTCCAGGCGCAAAGGTTGTTAGAGGGCGGTTTTGGTTTGAGGGTGGGTGGAGTGGACTGGTCTTCGGACTGGATTCCAAAGCTGTTATGTATGTCGGCGATTTTGTTGTGGAAGAATGAGGCTAGGGAGTCGTAGAGGACTTGGGAGGGAGTGATGTCGTTGGTGCCGGCGGTGGGGTTGGTAAATTCTTTGACGATGTTGAATAGTTCCTTGCTGTTTTGGGCGTTGTTGTCAAGGCGATCCTTGAATGCTGATTTCTTGGTGGATCGGATCAGTTGGTGGTGTTTGCGGGTGGCGTTCTTGAAGGTGGCCAGGTTGTCATTGGTTGGGTTTTTTCTCCAGGCTTTCTCGAGGGTACGACAGAGCTTCTTGGATTTCTTAAGGTCATCGTTGAACCAGGGGGCTTTTTTGCTACCTTGCTTGATTTGATGGTTTTTCAAGGGTGCTAGTTCGTCAGCGCTGTGGGTGATCCATTGTGTGAAGTTGGTGGCTGCTTGGTTTGGGTCCGATGATTTAGCAGGAGTGTTCTGGTGAAGCGATGTGAAGAGCTGGTCGGTGGTAATTTTGTTCCAATTTCTACGGGGAATAGGTTGTGGGGGGTTGTGAGTCGTGGTCTTTTTGTAGTTCAAGTGGACGCAGCTGTGGTCCGTCCAATGGAGAGCTGTGGTGTGCTCGAAGGAGATGTGCTTGCTGGAAGTGAAGATAGGGTCGAGCGTGTGTCCTGCCAAGTGAGTGGGGGTGTCTAAAAGTTGTTTGAGTCCGAGATTGGCCAGGTTGTCCAGAAGGGTGGAGGTGTTGCTGTCGTTTTTCTTTTCCAGGTGGAAGTTGAGGTCTCCCAGTAGAATGTAGTCCTCGGAGGGGAGGGCGTGTGGGCTGATGAAGTCGGTGATGTCTTCGCTGAATTGTGTGCGGGGTCCTGGTGGTCTGTAGATGAGGGTGCCTCTGAGTGTGGTCTTGGGGTCGGTGTTGATCTGGAAGTGAAGGTGTTCGGCGTTAGCGAGGTTATCGTCGGAACTGGTAGTGATGCGGATGGTGTTCTTATGGACGATGGCGATGCCTCCTCCTATTTGGTTGGTGCGGTCCTTTTGGATGATCTTGTAGTCGTCCAGGATGGCTATGGCGATGTCGGGCGCTGATGAGGCGTTCATCCAGGTTTCTGTAAGGAAGGCGACGTCCGACGATGTAGTGTCGAGTAGGTTCCAAAGTTCAATGGAGTGTCTGTGGACCGAGCGGGTGTTGAGTAGGATGCAATTTAGGTGGTTAGTGTCGGAGCTCTGTTTGGAGATCGTGAATTTGGTGTGGGGTCTGATGCAGTCGAACTTGCAGGAATGGCATGTGAAGGGTCCATGGGTTTGTCCTGTGGCGGCTAGGTTGCAGTTTTGGAGTCTGCCGGGGTTAAGTGTTGATAGGGTAGCGGCCTCGTACGTAATGTGGGTGGAGTGGGGTTTGCGGGGGCCTGGGGGTTTGGCGCTGGGCGCGGTCCAGGCGCGGACGGGCGCAGACGGGCTTACCTTTGGCGCGCCTTCGGCGCACGTGGGGCGCGACCGCTGCGCGCAAAAGCATCTGTCATAAGTGGATAGAGGAGGGGGGTGGGGCGAGGGAGGAGCAGCTGGGAGGCGGGATCGGGGTGGAGAGCCGGGCTGGGAGTCACAACAACAAACAACAAAATGGCCGCAGGCCAAAAGCGAAACAGGACGAGATTGGGGCACGACCTTAATTAAGCGCTATGAACACTGGGCAGCACAGTCAGGCAACAATTATTACAGCAGGCAAAGCGAGTGGCACATCCAATAATAATGGAACAGTAAATCACAAATCACGGTCTGATACTTCAAGCGCTACGATGATTCAATATTCGGCAGTGTGAGCAAGTCTGCCAATAAGCGCTACTATCACAAAGCAAAATTATGGCTGTGCGAGCGTGGCAATCAGCTGGAAATAAGCGTTACTATCACAAAACAGAAATTATGGCAGTGCGAGCAATGCGTGGCAGTTAGCTGGCAATAAGCGCTATTATCACAAAGCAAAATTATGGCTGTGCGAGCAATGCGAGGCAGTCAGCTGGCAATAAGCGCTATTATCACAAAGCAAAATTGTGGTTGTGCGAGCAATGCAAGGCAGTCAGAGCGCTACGATACCACGATATCCCGTGTGGATGAGCAGGGAGCAGCGAGGGGAGCGACCGTTTCAGAGTGGTTCAGGACGGTCATCATAGTTTCCCCTTTTGGTATGTCGTATAGGTTGGTTCAGTTAACACTGTGGATCTGTAAATGATGTCCATTTACACAAAATAAATGTATTGGTATAGTTTTATATCTTCTGAAGATGTTACCAATAATTTTATAGTTAGTTTAACATTTTTATTTTTTTTACTTATTGGGTGTTTGGTGATGCAGTATTCAGTAAAACCCCCAATACATAAAGGGGACTGGTAAGACAAATATCTATTCCTCACTGTGAGGGTAATAAGTGAATGCTTTGAAGAATAACTCTTTTAATGATTATTTTCCACCATCATTTTACCACTGCAAAGAAGTGTTTGCTATACCAACTTCCTGAAGTGAAGTGGTGCAGGTTTACCTCATTTTAATGTAGAAAACACCAAGAGAAACCTTTCGCTGGTATGGTGCTGTACAAATTGCATATTCATATCCAAACTTGGTTTGGACTATTGTGTTTTATGATGCATGGGCAGCCATGATAAGGGCCAGCAGTGGAGAGCTGGAAAAGTAGTAACAGGGTCACTTTCCGTTTTGCCGTAACGCTAATGCTGGCCCTTATCATGGCGGGCCAATGCATCATCCCGGTGACCTTACTGAGCGTGCCACTTTTTAGGAACATACCTACCGGTGATGCCTACACTTTACACATTTCATGCCCTGACGATGTTCTTTTCAAGAACGAAACGCGTTGGCTGATGTATATGTCTATGCATTTGGATTTACCTAAATAAAGACTTTTTCTACGAAGGAACTGATCAAGCTTCATTATTAACCTTATAGTACCCTGGTAGTGTACCGCTCTATTATTTTCGCAGTTCCTATGAGGGGCCTTGGGGGAGGGAGAAGCGGCCCTGGGAGCTTCTATCACCCCCCACTAGTCGTGGGGAGCTGCGTAGTCCAAGAGATCCTTGACGCAGGCCTGGGGCACCACGACACAAGACGGAGAGCATAGTGCTGGGCACTGAGTCCCCATTGGTAGAGAAGTGTTGGAAGAAGATGGTCAGGAGCCACGGTGGCAATCCAGACCAGACAGACACCATTGATAAATAAACTGTGGTGATGGCCGTGCCTGCGGCGAATACTTGGAGGAGTGCAGGTGGGTGGGAAGTATGAACTTCCAGCCTGCTGAGGATCCCTCTCTCTGGGAAATCATGTTAGCAATCAATGCACTGTGAACCACGCTGGAACCTAAACTGGACACTGTCCCTGGTGATGTGAAGCTCCTACAGACGGACCTATGCAAAATGTCCGACAAGGTAACAACGGTGGAAACCCAGATCTCTGGATTGCAATCCACCACCAAAAGACTGGAAGAGCAGCTCCAGACTCTGTCCAAACAAAATTCAATCCTCACGGCAAGACAAGACCAGGAGGCGAAGCCCAGGAGCGGCGATCATGATGTACTAATATCAAGGTGGTTGGTGTCCCGGAGGGGGCAGAGGGACCGAGTGCTGATCTCTCCCTGGAGGACTTGATATTGAATTCCCTTTGACCAAAAGACTGTCCAACTTCTTTTTAATTGAGAGAGCTCATATGGCATCTGGCCCTGTCCCCAAACAGGGCGCCCCGCGGCAGACAATTATTGCAAGGATTTTTAACTACAGGGACCGTGACACGATTCTGCAGGCAGCTAGGGTGCATGGTGACCTTCATATAGACAATGTGTTGATCAGATTTTTTCCCAACTTCACCCTTCAGATGCAAAAACAATGCAGGAGCTTCTAAGGTGTCAAGCGAACCCTGAGAGAGAAACACATCAAATACATAATGACATGATGATGTACCCTGCTAAATTGAGAGTCATAGCGGATGGAAAAACCTGGTACTTCACCACCCCGGATGAGGCTTGATCCTGGGAGAAAGGTTGGAGAACAGTGAAAAGGTGGGGGAGGTCAGAGGGGAAAACAAACATCACTGGACAGCATTGGGGACTAAATGAGCAAGCATCGCCGGATGACCTAGGTCCGACTGTCTCCAGAGAGGACACTTGAGCAGATGAGTCCATGCAGCTGAGTGTATGTGATTTATGGACTGTTATGGGAGTTGGACATGTAGAACTGATCTATGTTGCCTCACTGGGGCGACAAGCACTCAGCAGGTTAGGGGAGTGGACGGTTCCAGCTTCATGAAACAGGGTAGCAGGGAGGGAGGTATTCATGTTGAGGCAAGTGTGGGTGGGGGGTTCTGGGGTTTGACGCATATGCATATGCATTAATTGTTTGTTCGAATGTTTAGCTGTTACTATTGCTCATCTACAGATCATGTATGGCACTTGAAACATTTTACATCTATATTGCAAAAAGGATGGTACCATGAGGTCAGAGAGTAGGAGGAATAGGGACAGAGCTGGAAGTATCTTGGCTAGATGGAACACCCCAATAAGAAAGACCTGATGGTCTGGACCTGGAACGTGAATGGCCTGGGCAACAAGATTAAGAGGACATTGCTTATCTAGTATTTGTACAAGCAAGCCTCAGATCTGGTCTTACTTCAGGAGGCCCACCTACGGTGTCACCATTACAAAGCCCTTGACAGATTTGGGTGCCAGCTATTGGCTCATGCAGGCTACACTACAGACTCATGGGGTGGGAATCCTGCTCAATCGGTTTGTTCCGCTTGTACGCCAGATCTGGTAAGACCCACAAGGCAGATATGTGACACTTTCTGGATCCTGGGAGGGAGCGACGGTCAATGTGCCACCACACTTACATGGGGGTACCCTCCCACTGTTGAGCACCCTCTTGTTGGAGATGCCGGATAGAATTCTGGTGATGGGTGGATATGTGAATGCGGTGGTGGAGCCAGGGCTTGATAGTGAGTCTGGCTCAGCCCTCCCAGGGGAGTGGAGGCCACTGAGACCGTTTGTGGAGGCATTGGGGATGGTGGACCTCTGGCAGCTCTATCACCCTCTAGTAAGACAATGTACCTACTATTGGGTGCTGCACAGCAGCTACTCCTGCTAGACAATCTGTATACACAACAGTTAAACGCTGATAGATTCAATCATGTGCTGCATTATGCGAGGGGTGTATCGGATCACTCAACCGTGGGAGTGACATTGGAAGGGCCTACACTGGAATTTGTCCTGTCCCCAAGGATTGACCCTTGGTTTTTTAAAGGCAGGGGCCTCAGAGACAAGATTGAAGGGCAAACAATCTCTACTTCAACGAGAATGCAGGGACAGTGGATTCGAGGGTGTATTTTGGGAGGCATTTAAGGCAGTCGTGAGGGCACAGGATCAAACACTCATTGGGGGATAAAGAAGGACCATCGCCTCAAATGCATTGAGTTGGAGGTCTTGGCCCTTGAAGTGAATGTGGTGAATGCAGGCTCTGAGGATCTTCACCATAGAATGTACTGTAAGCAACAGGAACTCAGGGACTTGGTAGAACATAGTGCATGTAGACATGCGCTTGTGACACAGAGGCGACTATACGATGTAGGGGATAAAGCAAATAGACTGCTGGCTTGGCTTGATAGATGAGACAAAGAGAGGTCCTGGGTCTTGAAGGATGAGTTTGGAGTGACTCAAACGACACACCGCTCTATAGACAATGCCTTCGCCACTTATTACAAAAGGTTGTATTGATTTTTTACACCACTTCCCCCTGACTGTGCTTTCCACAGAAGATAGGGAGGCGCTGGATGCCGGCCTGACTGAGGATGAATTAAATACGGTATTGCTTTATATCATTGCCTAACTCTTATGTAAAGCACTCTGATACCCACTAGGGTCATGTTCGCGCTATATAAAACTTTAAAATAAATAAATTGCAGGAATTACAGTCTGGGAAGGCCTCAGGCATAATGGCCTGCCCCTATATAAGGGGATAGCCGGTAAGGTGACCCCACACATGCCGGCAATGTTTTTTATAGTGCAAGATAGGGGACCGCTGCTGCTGGATCCAGGGTTAGTCACGGTGGTGGTGATATATGAGAAAGCCAAGCTGCCTACATAATGTGGCTCCTATAGACCCATATCTCTATTAAAATACTGGCCAAAGTGTTGTTGACCAGATTGAGGCCCATCATCACATCCTTTATTCATCCTGATCAGTCTGGCAGCGCAATACCCAACTGAATATGCGGTGCATATTTGGAGTACTTCACGAGACAGGAGGACTTAAGGTGGACCCTGCAGTGGTGATGTGCCTTGATGCCAAAATGGCGTTTGACAGTACAGAGAGGAGCTATATTCTGACTACGCTAAGAAGGATGGGACTGGGCCCTAGGTTTTGTGCATGGGTCAGGCTACTGGGTCAGGAGCCGCTGGCCAGTGTGGGTCAACGGAGCACTTTCCAGAGTCTTAGCCCTTCTTAGAGGTATGAGGTAGGGATTCCCCTCTCTCCCATGCTCTTTGCTCTAGCTCTTAAACTGTTCATGGCATGGGCAAGACAGGACCTGTTGGTATGGGGAGTGCAATGTTGGGGGCAGTGGGAGAAGTGCCTTCCCTTGTACGCCAATGACATACTATTGTATCTATCCAGACCCGCCGCCTGCATTGGCAGAATCTTACACATATTCAATGAATCAATCAATCAGGGGGATTGTAATTGCGCTACTCACCCATGAGGGTCTTAAGGCACTGGGGGTGTTCAGGGAGGGGACGCGTCTGATGTCTGCTGGTAGCTTGTTCCAGGTCTTGGCTGCGATGTGAGAGAACGATCTCCCGTCTGATCTCGCTCTGTGGAGCCACGGTGTTTCGGCCAGTGCGAGCTTGGATGATCGCAGGTTTCTTTTGGGTATGTGAAAGTTTATTCTGTCGTTGAGGTATTGGGCCCATTGTTGTGCAGGCACTTGTAGGCGTGGGTGAGGATTTTGAAGGTGACTCTCTTCTCCACGGGGAGCCAGTGGAGTCGTTGCAGGTGAAATGAAATGAAATGATGAAATGAAATGATTACGCACTTGTATAGCGCACGACTACCCGTAGGCATCTCTGCGCTTGTACGAATACCGCCAAGGAACCCTTCCTGGCCTTTTCCCTGTGAGGAACCCACTCCTGGGCACCCCCAAGGTGAAGTCAGGCATCCTCAGCGTTGTTGGGGCCGTTGTAGAGATTAAGCAAGCTATTGCCCAGAGGTGCAGAGTGGGACTCATGATTAGAATAGGCACCGAAGCGAGAATTATCAGGTCCGAGGAAATTGAGCCCGATACCCGCCGAGGCGGGAATTGAACCCTGATCCCGGCCAGACTACTGCATCAGGGTCTGCCACTCTAACCATTGAGCCACACTTCTTGGCTGATGTGTTGGCTGATGTGTTCGTGCCGGGGGATGCCGAGGACGATTCTGGCCGCGGTGTTCTGTACCGTTTGCAGTTTGCGGAGTAGGGACTTGCTGATGCCGGCGTAGAGGGCGTTGCCATAGTCGAATTTGCTGGTGATGAGTGTGTGGGTGACTGTTTTCCTCGATTCGGCAGGGGAATCCATTTGAAGGTATTTCGGAGAATGCAGAGGGTATTGAAGCAGCTGTAGGTGACAGCGGTGACCTGTCGGTTCATGGTGAGTGATGAGTTGAGTATGAGGGGGTAGGTGGGCTTCTGAGGGCGGTGGGCCACCAGGTGTTCTCCCATGCTGATGGGGTGGTTCCAAGGACAAGGACTTCTGTTTTCTCTGCATTGAGTTTTAGGCAGCTGTTAGTCATCCAGACTGCCACTTCATGCATTCCTTTCTGGAAACTGAGTTTAGCGGTGGTGGGGTCTTTGGTGAGGGAAAGGATGAGCTGGGTGTCGTCGGCGTAGGATGCAATGTTGAGGCCATGTTGAAGAATGATATCTGCAAGGGGGGGCATGTAGACATTGAAGAGGGTTGTGGTTAGTGATGACCCCTGTGATACTCCGCAGGTGATGTCGGTGGGGGTGGAGAGGAAGGGCTGTAGTCTGATTCTGTGGCTTCTTCTGGTGAGGAACGAGCGGATCCAGTCTAGGGCAGTTACTTGTATGCCAGCCTTGCGTAGTCTGGTGATTAGTGTACGATGAGAAACGGTGTCAAAGGCTGTAGACAGGTCGGGGAGGATGAGGGCCGTGGAGAGGCCCAGGTCAAGGAGGGTACGGATGGATGTCATTTGTGGCGGCGAGTAGGGCGGTCTCGGTGCTGTGGTTAGCTCGGAATTCAGATCGGGACGGGTCGAGGACGGCGTGTTCTTCGATGAATCTTGTCGGTTCCCTGCTGACTGCTTTTTCTGCCACTTTGGCGGCAAAGGGGAGAAGCAAGAAGGGCCGGTAGTTTTTTAGGTTGGTGGGGTCCGCTGTGGGTTTCTTGAGCAGGGGCCTGACTCAGTCACGCTTCCAGTCATCTGGGAAGGTGCCTGTTTTGAAGGTGGTGTTGCTGGTGTGTTGCTGGTGTGTTGCAGGTGGGGTGTGATGGTGTCCATGGCTCTGTTGTAGATGTGAGGGGGGAAGGGGCCGGTGAGGGCCCCCGAGTGGATGCCTTTCATGGCCGCGGTGTGTCCATGGTCATGATTGGTGTCCAGTTGGAGATGGTGGCCTGGCTGGTGTCTTGGCGAGGTGATGGGCTGGCTGAGGTGTCTTGTGGATGGTCGGTGAATGTCTCGTAGAGTGTTCTGATCTTGAGGTGGAAGAAGGTTCGGAGGTTGTCGCAGAGGTGCTGGGAAGGAGTGATGTCTGTGGTTTCGCTGGGTGGGTTGGTGAATTCTTGGGTGACGTTGAAGAGTTCCTTGGAGTTGGTGATTATTTTGTTGTGGATGAAGTTTCTTTTAGTTGTTCTGATTTGGCAGTGGTAGTCCGTCATGGCATTCTTGTAGGTGGAGTAGCTGTCGGCTGTCTTGGTATTCCTCCAGTTCTTTTCCAGGTGTCTGCAGGTGTGTCTGGCTTCTTGGAGGGTGGTGGTGAACCAGGCTGCTTTTCTGGGGCGTTGTTTGCCGGGATTGCTTAGCAGGGCGAATTCATCTGTGCAGTTGGCGATCCACATGTGGAGTTCTCTGGCTGCAGTGTTTGCGTCGGATGCCCAGCTGTGGTTCTCTTCGGTAGCTATTCTGGGCTAAGTCGTTGGTCTTCCCGCTGGTGGGCGGAGAGTTGCAACTCCTCTGGTCCTGCCCTGCCCCGGTAGTGAGGTACAGTTTCCTATATCTGGGGATACACAATACCTGTGGTCCACAGGACTTTCGGCTAGATTCATCAAAGTAAAATTGGCTCGCAAAGGGCCAGATTCTGAGAATCCGGCCCTTTGGGAGTGCTATTTTTGCATTTGGGATTCATCATCCCAAATGCAAAAATCGCAATTACAGAACTCGCTAAATTGCGAAGAATCGCATTTAAGGAATCTCAATTAGAGATTCCTTAAATGCTATTCATGAACCTTTTAAAAATTGCAATATGGGGCCGCTATTTACCGCGAAGTGTAACTTCGTGGTAAATAGCGAAAAATAAGAAAAATGCACTTTAGTGCATTTTTCTGAGTTGTATGTTACACACACATATGTCCTTTGGACATGTGTGTGCGCAACACCTATGTACATTTGCATTTCAGGGGTGCTTTGGACACCCTGGCACCCTTGAAATTGCTTCCTTATTTGCGATTAGCTAATTGCTAATCGCCTTAAGGCCCATAGGAATGAATGGGAAAGCCATTCCTTATTTGCGATTAGCAATTAGCTAATCGCAAATAAGGAAGCAGTAGAAATCGCAAAATTAATCCCGTTTTGCGAGTCTTTAATAGCGATTCCTTAATAATCGCTATTAAGGACTCGCAAAACGGGACTTTGATGAATCTGGGGGTTAGTATGCCTAAACCTGAGTCCACAACCAGACAGACTGAAGAGCGATGTCCAGGACTGGGACAACTTGCCATTGACACTGATGGGCAGAGCGGCATTGTATAAGATGATGTCTCTCCCACACTTGATATATGTGTTTAAAAACACACTATTTTGCATCCCTAAAGAATTATTTGCCAAAATTGAACATGAAGTGCGGATCTTGCTATGGTAGGGGGGTGCACCACGTATTGCGCTGTCCAAGCTACAGAGGGGGGTGTACTATGGTGGTATTGCGAAACCAGACATTAGGAAGTATTATTGGGCCTCCCAATTGTTAGTGGTTAATGATTGAGTTTTTGCAGACTGACAGGAGCCTGCGTATAGAGTGGACAGGGCGGTGATGGGCCGAAGAGTTCACAAGGGGTTCTATATCAGAAAAGGAGGGAATAAGGCCTGCCCCTGCATATCCAAACATCGGTTTGCACTTGGAGAGAGGCTACTAGGTTTTTGGGCTGGCAGGGCAGACTAACTAATATGACCCCACTGTGGAGCAGTGACATGTTGCAGGAGGTGGGAAGCCTAAGAGGGTTCCCTGGATGGGAGCTCAAGGGAGTGGAGGATCTGGGGGATGTGTGGCGGGCTCAGGCCTATGTCTAGTTCGACACTTTGAAAAGTGACTTCCAGTTGAGGGAAACAAAGAGATTCTAATACCTACAACTTAGACACGCACTGTGGAGGCATTTGTTGGAGGGGGAACAAATACCGGAGGCCTCCCTTCTGGAGGACCTTCTTTTCACGGAGGACACCCCGGAGTGGAAGATCTCGGTTATATACCATAAGTTGGTTAACAATTCCCCAGACCCACTAGTAGGATAGGATAGGATAAATGTTTATAAAGCGCTCGATTGCCGTGGCGTCTTGGCGCTGATGTGTGTGAACAGATCCAGAAACTGCAGACTTCCACAGGTTAAGTGACAAAAAGAAGCGGCTTCAGGTCCTTCCTAAACAACCTCCTGTCCGCTTGGAATCTCATGGCCAGAGGTAATCTATTCCATTGGTGCGCTGCCCGGTTGGATAATGTCCTACCTCCCCATCTTGCCCGCTTAACCCTAGTCGTCTTGAGTAGACCTAGGTTAGTGAATCTTAGAAGGCGTGCGGGGATATAGGGCGTAAATAATTTGGAAACCTCGTCGGCGCCACCTCCATAAAGCGCCTTATGAACCAAGCATAAGGCCTTAAAATCAACACGCTGCTGCACTGGAAGCCAATACAACGATGTAATGCCCGCTGAGGTTGAGCAGCCCCTGGAATGTTCAGAAGCAACCTTTTTTTTTTTTTTTTTAAACATTTTATTAAGGCTGCTGAGGCAATCCACATATGCAAAAAAAACAACGCGGGGGCGTGGCCAAGATGGCGACGGAGTAGGACGTGCTTCTAGTCCCCTCCGGCGCCGGGCCCTACAAAGCTTTGTACAGCGTTGGCCCCGGGCGTCCCCCTGGGGCTTTTTGACGACTTCACAGCAGAGCTCCGGAGCGGCCTGAATTGTGGGCTGCTGGTCTGTGGGCGCCGGAGGGGCTCGTGCACTCAGGTTCCGTGGGTATGGTGGTACTTTGTGAGAAGACACCCCCCACCGAGGCCTTGGGAGTCCCGCATGGAGTCTCCCGTCCCCTTACCAGTGACTATTCTGTGCGCTGCACTGATCTGGGACGATCCGTTGAGACTGCTAAGTATCTTTGTTTGTTTTTGAGTTGGGGTTTGGCTTGGGGGGGGGGCACTGGGGGTGTTGTGGGGTGTGAGGGACTTGGTGGGACGGGGTTGGGTGGGCTGGGTGGTGGTGGCACCTGGTATGAATGTATGGTATGCTTTTCTCACACTGACTATGTGTTTCTGGAGCTTTTGACTTTCCGGTCTCTGGGGGGGATTGTTGACTGGGTGGAATCAGTTGCTGATCTTGAGTTTTCGGATGCTGACAGGGGTCCGGATTTCAGTGGGTACCCGGTGGGGAGGGCGTCACTGAGCCAGACGGGTGTGTTTCCTAGGCGCTGGAGGAGGGAGAGGGCACTAGCATCGAATGAGCAGGGGTGGTTTCTAACTTACCATTATGCCGCTTAGTATTGGGACATGGAATGTCAAGGGACTTAACTCCCCTCAGAAGCGCCAAAAAGTATGGAAATATCTTACTGATCATCATCTGGATATTGTGGGACTCCAGGAGACCCACCTGGCGCGTAAATATGAACTTCGGCTACGCCATAGACATTTCCCACTAATCTATAGGTCCTCTGCTTCCACTAAACATAGAGGGGTGGCGCTTCTCTTTCGAGCGTCTCTACATTTCCAACCTTTGGGGGTTAGCGGGGATAAGGAAGGGAGGTGGCTTATGGTCAAGGGAGTGCTCGGTGGAGTGACCTGTACATTTGTGGTGGTGTATGTCCCCAACTCGGGGCAGAATGCTTTTCTCCGTGACCTGCTTGATAAGGCGGGGGACTTTGCTGAGGGCCTTCTGGTACTTATGGGGGATTTCAATATGGTTTGGGTCAGAGATCTGGACAGCTCACGGGCGCAGAGGGCGGGTGCTGGTGTGTTTTCCACTGAGAATCAGAGTATGATTGGTGAACTTGGCTTGGTTGATAGCTGGAGATTTCTGCACCCCCAATCGCGCGACTACACGTTCTTCTCCCATGTTCATCACTCCTACTCCAGGCTTGACCATATTTTTGTGAGCCAGGCTCTTCAGGGGGCTATCCGGGATTCTAGCATTTTCCCTTTGTCTGTATCGGACCATAGCCTGCTGGTGCTGGGGTTGCATTGGCCCTCCGGAGGGGATGGCATGAAGAAATGGTATTTCCCACCGGCTCTTGTACGGGATGACATCTCCTGCAAGGAGCTGCGCAGGGCACTACGGGAGTTCTGGACTTTCAATCCGGCGTCGGACACCTCCCTCTTTAATACCTGGGATGCGTGTAAGGCCTCCATAAGGGGCACGTGCCTTCACCTTAATGCCAACCTCAATAAGTTGAGGCGAAGGGAGCGGGAGGAATTGGAGGCGGAATTGGCTGACTTAGAGCAGGCCCACAAAGCCAACCCGTCTAGGCTCACTCTAAGACCACTGACTGCAGTGCGGGGTAAGTTAAAAGCGCATTATGCCAATCGTGCGGAGTTTACCCTGCTTCGGCTTCGGCGCATCTCCTACTCTCAAGGGAATAAAATAGGCAGACATCTGGCTCGTCAACTGCGTGATAAACGAGAGAGGGAGTATATAGGTGGCATTTTGGACTCTTCGGGGTCGCTCTGCCACAATGATGCGGATAAGGCACACCTCTTTGACCGGTTCTATGAGACACTGTATAAGGGTGACTCCTTGGACCAAGCAGCTCAGGACCGCTTTCTGGCTGCCCTCCCCATTCCGCGAGTCTCGAAGGAATGGAACGAACTGCTTGCGGCCCCTATCTCTAGAGAGGAGGTGTTGGAGGCTATCAGGGACCTTAAGCTCCACAAAGCTCCCGGTCCGGATGGCTACACGGTGTTATTTTACAAATCCTTTGCTACGGAGATCTGCGACTTTTTGGTACCCCTCTTCAACGAAATGGCAGTCTCGGGTCGCACCACGGGTTCCATGTCCGAGGCTATGATTTCCGTGATTCCTAAACCGGGAAAGGACCTGTCCCACTGCTCGTCCTACCGCCCGATAGCTCTACTCAACATAGATGCTAAGCTATACTCCGCTATTCTTGCACGTAGACTTCGGGATCTGATGCCTGCCATTATTCATCCAGATCAATCGGGGTTTATTAAGGGACGAAAAACGCATGACAACTTGCGGAGGGTGATTCATCTCATTGAGAAGGCCTCGAGGTTCCGTCTCCCGGCAGTACTGGTGGGGTTGGATGCGGAAAAGGCCTTTGATCGGGTAGACTGGAACTTCATGTTCCGTACTTTGGAGGCCTTTGGATTCTCGCACCAATTCATTACCATGATTTGCGCGTACTATAGCACTCCTTGCTCCAGGGTAATGGTTAATGGGCACCGTTCCGCCGGCTTCGCTCACACCAGGGGTACGAGGCAGGGCTGCCCTCTTTCGCCTCTGCTCTTTGCCTTAAGCATCGAACCTCTGGCCATCGCGCTGCGCGAGCAGGAGCAGATAAAGGGACTCCCCTTTTCGGGAGAGCAACATAAAATCTCCCTTTTTGCAGACGATGTGCTACTCTCTGTGGGGGACCCGGCGCATTCTCTGCCGCACATTCAAACTCTGCTGTCCGCTTTTGAAGAGGTGGCCGGGTTCAAAGTTAATTTTGATAAGTCATATATCCTGAACTTAACACTCCCGCCGGCCGAGTTGGAGCGCTTGCGACCGCTTACACCGTTGGCGTGGGTGCAGGCCTCCCTCCTTTATTTGGGGGTCCGCTTGACACCTTCTATTGGCTCCCTGTTCGCAGCAAACTTTCCGCCTATGTTACCGGCTGTGAGGGGGGAACTGGATAGGTGGAAGCCGAAATACATTACTTGGCTGGGCAGGATCCATGCCATCAAGATGGTCCTCCTTCCTAAATTTCTGTACCTTTTCCAAGCCCTCCCCATACCAATGGAGTTGGATTTCTTCCGACGGCTGAAGACCCTCTTGCTCAAATTCATCTGGCAGGGTGGACGGGCTCGCCTCGCCTATGCGACTTTGAGGCACCCGAGGGAGGAGGGGGCCTCCCGGATATGCACCTGTACTATAAGGCCGCACAATTGCGGGTCTTGGTGGAGTGGTCGCAACAGGAATCTGAAAAACACTGGCTGCACATGGATAGGAGTGTGGCTGGGAGGTCGATCTGGGACCTGGCTTGGATCCCAAGCCAGACAGGCCTAGGAATGCTTACATCAGCACCCCCACAGGCACTGTTCTAAAGGTGTGGGACACGGTGTCGGGAAACGAGCGCTGGACGTCGTTCCCCTCCCCCTTCACTCCTTTGCACTTCAATCCGGCTTTCCCGCCGGCGCTGCAGGAGGGGCCATTTCGGCCTTGGAGAGAGGGCGGATGTAGGGCCCTTACGCACCTATTCCATGGCACGGAACCCCTCACATTTTCTAACTGCATGCGGGACTATGGCCTGCCGCCCACGGAACAATTCCGTTATGCCCAGCTGATCCACTGGGCGACTTCCCCTGGTCTGAGAGAGGCGGCTAGGAGACCGCTCTCGCCTTTCGAGACTTTTAT
Source organism: Lissotriton helveticus (assembly GCF_964261635.1). Taxonomy (NCBI): domain Eukaryota; kingdom Metazoa; phylum Chordata; class Amphibia; order Caudata; family Salamandridae; genus Lissotriton; species Lissotriton helveticus. Next base: position 223,091,109 of record NC_136069.1, read on the forward strand.
TTTGCGAACCGTCACGATGAAGGGAACGATCTCCTTTTTATATAAGCTCCTGCTTTGCACAGTGGCCTCCCCTCGTCCCCGCTATATGGCCCATTGGGAAGATCAGCTGGGTAGGGACATAGCGGAAGGTGAATGGAAAGGTCTCTGACGGGACATTAAGGCCCACAATCATTCAGCCGATCTCCGCGATGCCCATTTTAAAACTATGTTTGATTGGTACCTCTACCCCTCAAAACTCCATCGCATATTCCCGGCGACCTCGGATCGCTGCTGGAGGGGCTGTGGCTTACTGGGAGACTTTCGCCACATCTGGTGGGACTGTCCAATCATCCGACCTTTTTGGACCGAAATTTTATCTCATCTCAAAGACATGTTGGGATACCCGATCCCGGACTCCCTGTTCTTTGTCATCCTGGGTCTCCGAGATCCATTACTGGAACATCAGACGAAAGCAGACAAACAGATTATGTGGCTGTGTCTGGGGGCGGCCAAACTCACACTGGCTGCGGCCTGGAAAAAGCCGACAGCCCCGGCCATGTCGCTATGGCACACTAAGCTGTGGAGATTGATGAGCATGGAGAGAATGGCGGACATCTTCTTGGGCAACTTTAAGAACTTTATGTTCCGGTGGGGACCGTTAGTCAGGTTCTTATCGACTGGTTTGCCATCTGCTGTTTGTCCATCGGCCCTACGAGCACTCCACCTTTTCCAGATCTAATTACACGAATGATGTGACTGTGTAGGGCAGAGAGAAAATGTTGGTTGGCGCCACCACCTGGGGGGGGGGGGGGACGTCGGGGTGGTGGGTAGGGAACACGGTTGGGGGGGTTCTGTATTTGTTGCAGCACAGCTTGCTGGGGGGAGGAACTGGCCTGCCCGGGAATCTCCCGAGGGAATTAGTGTAAAGGGGTGGCCCCTTCCCATGGAAGACTCAGCAGAGACATTGAGGACCGTCTGGCAGTTGTAACCCGTAGCCATCTCTATCTTCCCGGACTCCGCTTTGTGCGATTAACTGTAGCCCGAGGCTTCTACTGGGTACGTCAGGCGTAACTGCTGCGCTAATGTATGTATGACTGCAATGTTGCCGCCTGTTTTTCTTTCTGTTTTTTTTTCCTCAATTTGGTTCTTTTCTTCAAATGCAATAAAAACAACTTTAATAAAAAAAAAAAAACAACGCATAAACACCAGGCATATACGAATATCAGGTATTACATAAAGTAGTTCAATCAGCACAAGTAAGTGTCCAGCAGGATTGCGTATCAGAACATAGTAAATGTCACAATACAAATATTTTCTGATAAGGCAACAGAGATGCAAAAAAAAGGAAAACAAATAGCACGAAAATTGAAAGGAAGATAAAAGAAACAGAAATCATATTCACTAGATTGCAAGACCAACGCAACAAACCAGCTCGCATGATGGCGAGCATTATCTCTGACAACAACCACAGCCCAGCTAAAGCAGACGATCTCTTGCACCGCCCCTCCAGGACGTGGACAAAGAGCAGTAACCCACACATTTGCGTGATGACACAAAGGTCCGAGGAATGAACCGACCACTGTATGATCTCCTGTAGTGTCAGGTAAAGTGACCCCAGCGCCAGGAAGGCGATGAAACCCCAACCCACCAGCACCCAGCCACAGGCCCCGAAGAGCGGAAGTGTGTCAGAGTTGAAGCTATACCAGAACGGGAGCAAAGAAGAAGTACCCTGTGCCCTATCCCACCCCGGTCGGTGTGTTGGGATGTAGGGACTGAGAGGGCGCCTCCCGTGCCTTCCCTGTAATATATTGGCGATATGGACCCCAGAAATCTATAGAGCGGGAAGAGGTTGGGAGCTGCTCCGAGTATTCCACACTGTTCACATTACAGTGCGCCACACTCCTGAGCCACGAAGTGACCGTGGGAGCGCGTCGTGAGCACCAGAGAAGAGCAACTTCCCGCTTGGCCAGAAGGAAGCAAATGGACGCTAATTTACGAGTTTTGCGGGGGAAATTGGACACGTAACCAAGCAGCGCTATTTCCGGTGTGACAGTCAGAGTCAGATCCAGTATATCACCCAGAACCTCGTGTACCTCTACCCAGTATGTGTGTAGCCTCGGGCAGGTCCAGGAAAGGTGTGCAAAGTCGGCCTGGGGGGCGCCGCACTTGGGGCAGGTGTGGGGCCTGTTGGTGTCAATTCTGTGAGCAAGCGCCGGAGTGTGATACATCCTTCGCAGGAATTTAAAGTGTATGAGTTTGTGTCTGCTATTCAAGGAGACCTCCCTGGTCATAGCACAACACGCTTCCCATTGGTCGTCTGAGATCTGTGTGCCTAGATCCAGTTCCCATGCGGCACGAACCGCCTCATCCGACGATGGAAGTGAAGACAAGCACAATTTGTAGAGTTTGGACACCACGTGAGCCCCTGATGTGTTCTGTATGATGAATGTAAGTGCGGGATTATCGCCGGGCGGAAGAGGGAATGTGGGAAATGTAGCCCTCATCAGCTCCCGCACTCGCGCGAGTACAAATGTGTCCATAAAAGTTCGATCGGTGAAGCGGGGGTCCTCAGTCACAGTGAAGGCATGGCCGTCAGGGAACAAGTCACCGACCGAGCGTATTTGGAATTTTGACAGCGACCGGCGGATCACCGTCTCACCGGTTATAGGGAGCCAGTGGGAATTGGGCAATGGGTGGGCAGAAGAGTACAATGTGTCAGTGTGTAGTAAGCGCCTAAGCTTGTCCCAAGCCCAAGTCGTCGTGGTGAGTGGGAGTATGTCATGAGGTTCTCGGGGAAGGCCCTTGGGAAGGATCATGGCGAGAGCCACCGGGAGCGCCGCGTCGGCCTCGGGTCTCAAATGCGGAATCCTGGCGTCCGGATGGTACCAAGGGTGAGCATACGAGCACTGAGCGGCCAAGTAGTAGAGGTAGAAATCCGGAACCCCAAAGCCACCCTTCTCATAAGACAGGGTAAGCGTGCGCCAGGCTAGCCGTGGGCGTTCCCCCCCCACACCAATCTCAACAGGGCAGTGCGCAATTGTGTAAAAAAAACCTTGGTTAGGGGGATCGGTATGTTATTGAAGAGGTACAAGAACCGGGGGAGAACCACCATCTTAACAATGGCGACGCGCCCGGCCAACGATAAAGGGAGACAGAGCCATCTTTCGGTGTTATCTTCCAGAAAGTCTAGAGCACATCCGTAGTTCAGGCGAATGATGGACACAGTGTCAAGATGCACATGGATCCCCAGGTATTTGACCGAATCCTCACACCACTCCAATGGGAGGGAGCAAGGCCATCGCTCGGTGGCGGGGGTAAGCGGAAACAATTGCGATTTGTGCCAATTGACCCTAACGCCCGAGTACTCGCCAAAACGAGCAACCTCAGATAGCAGAGGTTGAAGATTGGTCTCCAGAGCGCGGACGTATAAAACCATGTCGTCCGCGTAAAGCGAGACCAACAAAGGGCCGGTGCAGAATTGGAGTCCTCTGTGGAGATGTTTCTCCTGGAAGTGACGAACAAGGGGGTCCATAGCCAAAATAACAAGCATTTACAATGCAATGGTTTTGCCTTTGTTAAAGTTAGAGCTATTGGCATTGCTCTTGACATTATTTTTATTTATGTGTTTTTTTAAAAACATAAATAAATGGCATTGTCATTTACAATGCAACTAGCTTTATCTCTCGCAAATGACACACACAAACACCCACAGAGAGCCCCCCCCCACACACACACACAGAGCCCCCCACACACACAGAGCCCCCCACACACACACCCACACACTGCTCCCCCCCACACACACCCACACAGAGCCCTCCACACACACCCACACAGAGCCCCCCCACACACTGCGACCCCCCCACACACTGCAAGCCCTACACACTGCAACCCCCATTTCAATAGATGTGTGATGCTTACCTGGTACTAAATTGGTCCCTGCATGGCTGAAAGGTTGAAATGGTGTAGGAGGCAAGGGGACAAATGTGAGCATGGAGAGAAAGGAGTATAAGTTTGAGATTAGTGACTAGGTGAAAATAAAATCAGGAAGGACACAGGGTGGTCTTTCCAAATTAGATGGTCTATTTCAGGTAGAAAATGTCAGTAGGTTATTTGTGTTCTTGAGGGGGGATAGGTCCAACCGGCACCATAATCGGACGTTTATTGTTTATACCCATTCACAACAGGCAACTAGGCAGGATGGCCGTCTCAGAGCCCAATCAGCAGTGAAGCAACAAGGTCCCTAAACCTCCGTAAAAGCATGTCTAACACTGAGGGGCCCTCCTCAACACACACAGGGCTTGATAGAACTTAATTAGTTCCATACTGACAATTATTGCCAGACCAAAAATGTGTTTAAAACAGTAACTTGTCTTCGGTTTCTTTCAACAGTTCGTGAAGCAGAAGTGTTAAACCCCAGTCACCGAGTTCACAGCATTACTCACCCCTGGGCCTCTCTGGCAGCCAAGTAATCAAAGACAGAAAACAACCAAGGGGCAGACAGGACACAGACAGGGACACGCCTAGGTGCGGGGGGCATCGGAAATACACAGAGAACAAGAAACAGACACTGAAAACTAAGCAGGGGCATAAACCGGAGTCAGGCAGACAAGGCACCTGGGTAAAATTAAAGTACAGGGAGGACAAGGAACAGACAAGTGTCAGGCAAGGGCACAGAAAGACATCTGGAGTATACAGAGTACAAGGAGCAGGCACTAGGAACAGACAAGACACAGGCATGGGCACAGAGAGTTATCTGGAGTATACAGAGCAGAGGGAGCAGGCACTAGGAACAGACAAGACACAGGCAGGGGCACAGAGAGTTATCTCGAGTATACAGAGTACAAGGAGCAGGCACTAGGAACAGACAAGACACAGGCAGGGGCACAGAGAAGTCATCTGGAGTATACAGAGCAGAGGGAGCAGGCACTAGGAACAGACAAGACACAGAGAAGTCATCTGGAGTATACAGAGCAGAGGGAGCAGGCACTAGGAACAGACAAAACACAGGCATGGGCAAAGAGAGTTATCTGGAGTATACAGAGTACAAGGAGCAGGCACTGGAAACAGACAAGACACAGGCATGGGCAAAGAGAGTTATCTGGAGTATACAGAGTACAAGGAGCAGGCACTAGGAACAGACAAGACACAAGCATGGGCACAGAAAGACATGTGGAGTAAACAGAGTACAAGGAGCAGGCACTAGGAACAGACAAGACACAGGCATGGGCAAAGAGAGTTATCTGGAGTAAACAGAGTACAAGGAGCAGGCACTAGGAACAGACAAGAGACAAGCATGGGCACAGAGACATCTGGAGTATACAGAGTACCAGGAGCAGGCACAAGGAACAGACAAGACACAGGCATGGGCAAAGAGAGACATCTGGAGTATACAGAGTACAAGGAACAGACCCTGATAACCGAGGACGTGACCTAGGAACAGGCAAGAGACAGGCAGGGGCACAGAGAGACATCTGGAGTATGCATAGTGCAGAAAATAGACACTGAAAGACAACCGAGGACGTGACCTAGGAACAGGCAAGAGACAGGCAGGAGCACAGAGTGACATCTGGAGTATACAGAGTACAAGGAGCAGGCAATAGGAACAGACAAGAGACAGGCATGGGCACAGAGAGTCATCTGGAGTATACAGAGTGCAAGGAGCAGGCACTAGGAACAGACAAGACACAGGCATGGGCCCAGAGAGACATCTGGAGTATACAGAGTACAGGAACAGGCCCTGACAATCGAGGACGTGACCTAGGAACAGGCAAGAGACAGGCAGGGGCACAGAGAGACATCTGGAGTATACAGAGCAGAGGGAGCAGGCACTGAAAGACAATCTGGATTATAAAATGGAAACAGCCAGGAGACAGAGAGGGAGACACTCGAGCACAAAGAGACACCTGCAATACACAGAGAAAGCTCAAAACCTACTCTTGAAACGGTCAGGACAGGCAGGGACACACTTGGCCCCATGGAGGCGTCTGCAATAGGACCATGGGAGAATACGGACCATGGGAGAATACGGACCATGCACAGAAACTGACCGACAGGAAAACCCCTGGAAACAAAGTATCCGAAGTTCAGAGAGAACAGGGAACAGGCACTGAAAGACAACCAGGTGCATAAACTGGAGACAGGCAGCAAACAGACAGGGCCACGGCTCGACACAGAAGCACATCTGAAATACACAAACTGCAAGAAATAGACAGTGAAAATCAATAAGGACACACACTGGAAACTTACAGTGACACACCTGTGCACAGAGGAACATCTGAAGTATTGATTAAACAAAAATCAGACACTGAAGAAACAGGAACATTAACTGGAAGTAGACAGAAGACAAACAGGCAACCAGAGACATCTGAAAATATTGAGAAAAAGAAACGGATGCTGAAAACAACTAGGGGAACTCTCTGGAAACAGACAGTCGACACCTAGGGTCTCTCCTGGGCACCGAGGGGCGTCTAAAGTATTAAGAAAACAAGGAGGAGATGGAAACCATGAAAAACACAAATACAGAATCAACTGCTAAAAGCCACAGACACGACTCACCAGTAACAGCTGCAGGATAATAGAAGCTGGGGGTTAGGAGCATGCAGGCAAGAAATGACGAGGGAGGTACGGGCGTTAGGAGCATGCAGGCAAGAAATGACGAGGGAGGTAGGGGGGCGGGAACGGGGCCGGGGAGACAGAGAGCGAGGCAGCGGTAGGGGGGCGGGAACGGGAGCCGGTCCATAAGAGTAGGAGAACAACACAAAAAAGCAGGTCGTGTAGGGAGCTACAAAGCACAGACAACAGACTAGCTCGTAAAGACAAGTACACTAAGCCTGCAGAGTTGAGTTCATTATACCTCACCGCCGTGTTCTGACCCAGGTCACTAGAGTCACACTTTGGGGGTGGGGGGGGGTAACTCGGATATAATGTGCGCCGCGTTAAAAACAGGAGAAAAGCTTTTTGCTCTAGTTCAAGTTTTCACATATAAGCCCATTACAAATTCACATGAAGCTCTATCAATTTTGATTTCCTCCAGCGATTCGCTAATGGAAAAATAGCGCACAAAAAGTGATGCATCAATGTTGCGTAGTTTTCTAAAATCAGGTGAAGGGGCTCTGAGAGAAAGCAGCGCTGTTTGGTATTCCCTCGCTCGGAGGCCCCAGTACCCCAAAGGCGGGCGGGATGGGGAATAGTGGAAACAGCGGCGAATGAAAAGTGGAAGCGAAAGAAGGTGTACCAGACCATTTGGAGTGCAATAAAGGCATCATACAACCTAAATTACCTGCATTGAGCGGCTTCTTCCCCAGTGAGTGAGTCTGCCCTATCAAGCCGAGATAGCGGGCGTTCCTTGGAGTCGGCCCTCGCTGCCTCGCCTCCACGAGCTGCTGCCTTTAAGTCGGTCTCGCGCAGGACTTGGCACCCCAGGCGGCCTGCACCCTGCTCAGCACCAGCCTCTTTTTTGGGTGCTGAGGAGGGGAGGTGATAGGAGGGGGTGTCGCGTGCTGGGTGGCAGGACCGCGGTCCCAGCCATTCACCGATAGAGCCACGCCCGGAAGAGCCAGCTGCAGCCACTGTTCATCTGTATTTACTCGCACACGCAGAGCCGGGTTCGGTTACTCGGTTCTCCCTGGACCTGAGTCTATGTTTATTTTTCAATAATAATAAAAACAAAGGGCTGCTATGCCTCTTGTCGCACGGCTCTCAGTAGCTTTTCTTTCTTTGAATCCTTCATCTTCGATTATCGTCCCGAGCAGGAAGGCTGATGCAGGTGCCGGCAATGCCGGACCAGATTCGGGGGCATTCCCGGCTTTTGGCTGACGTCGCGTGACGTAGCCAAAAGGGAAAAATTCTCGGGAACGCCCCCGAATCTGGTCTGGGATTGACAGACAGAGCCCTCTACCAATGGCTAGCCTCCATTTATGGAGCTAGCCAATGGGAGGAGGGGGCAGATACCCGACCCCACATAGAGGATATCATTAGATTTTGCTAGCGCATGCGTACTTCGTACGCATGCATCGCTAGTCAAAACCTAAAAAGTAAGGGAGATAAGGGGCACCCCTGACAGGTACCTCTTGAGAGAGTAAATCCCTCGGTGATGGTGCCATTCAGGCGAATGCGGGCCGTGGGCGCAGTGTATAGCAACTCCACAGTCGCGACAAACATTGTGGGCATGCCCATCCTTCGCATCACGTCCAAAAAGAAGGGCCATTCTAGTGTGTCAAAAGCTTTTTCCGTGTCTAAGAAGATCGCGGCAGCCGGGGTGGAGGGATCGATTCTGTGGAGAACCGAGAAAAGCGTGCGAAGGTTCATGAAGGTCGACCTTTGAGGGACAAAGCCCGACTGTGCCGGTGAAATAATGGTATTCACCAGCAATGCAAGCCGTATCGCCAGTACTTTGGCCAGAATCTTATAGTCCAGGTTTAGAAGTGACAGCGGGCGGTAGGAACTGCAAACCGTGGGGTCACGTCCTGGTTTGGGCAACAAGACTATGACCGCTTCACGGAGCGTCGGGGGAAGAACACCAGACTCCAGGGCCTCAGCGTACACTTCAACAAGTATGGGCACCAGTTCTTCCTTATATTCTTGGTAAAAATCGGCCGTGAAGCCATCTAGGCCGGGCGCCGAGGACCTCTTTAGGGAGTCAATTGCTTCTACAATCAATTCTGGAGTGATGGGATGGGCAAGAAAGTCATGCATATATTTCTCCAAGAACACCATAGCGATTTCGTTAATGTACGGCCCGGGGTCGCGACACTCTTCCGGAAGGGCAGACGTATAAAGATGTCGATAGTAAGTCAAAAAAGTGTCGCAAATAGCAGGGGTAGAGAAGTGACGTTCGCCCTGTGCATCAGCAATTTCGGGTATGTACGCGGCTTGCCGAGGCGGGCGCAGCAGCTGGGCCAGTAACCTGCCCGGTCTATCTCCCTCCCCATACCGGTGCGCCGTTTGGTACCTGCCCAAATATATCAGTTCTCTGTCCGCGACTTCCCTGAACTCCAGTAGAAGCCCGAGGCGTCGCGCTTCATGGCCCCGGGAAGGGTCAGCAAGGTTCTCGTTCTCAACGGCCAACAAGTCAGTTTCTAGGCGGGACAGATGTGCACGGATGTCGCGCAGGGCTCCAACATGTTTGGTGATGCAAACTCTCCTTATGGTAGCCTTGAACCCCTCCCACAAAGTGGCCCAGGTGGTCACAGAGCCAGTGTTAAGTTCAAAGTAGTCCTCGATGGCGGCACGAATCTCCTCAGTGAAGACTGGGTCCGCCAGTGCTTTCCCAGGGAATCTCCACTGCCGCTCATATCCGCCTAGCCTAGGGATCGCAAGCGTCAGGACCACAGGGGAGTGATATGAGAGGGTGCGGGGAAGAGTGCGATGATCAGTGACCCATCCCGCCAAGCCCGGGGAAAGTAGCCAGTAGTCAATTCTGGTGCTCGTGTTGTGGTAACTGGAGTGGTGAGTAAAGGCAGGGGTGTCAGCGTGCCGCTTGGCCTCTATATCTATCAGTGAGAAATGTGAGCATAGAGCCGCCACTACTGCGCGGGCAAGCGGTTTGCGATCAGGTGAGGGAGATGTGCTATCTCTACTAGTGTCCATTAGCAGATTAAAGTCGCCCCCTAGCGCTAGTAAGTCAATGTCGGAGTGTAGCAGTGATAGATATAGGTCGTTGAAACAGGCCGGGGAATCAATATTGGGACCATAGACCCCCACAAATGCAATTTTATAACCAAACAACACCCCAGAGATCATCACATACCTGCCCTCACCATCAATTTTACTCTCTGCGAAGACAAAGGGAATCCGTTTATGTATCAGGATCGCCACTCCACGCGCATATCTACTGTAGCATGAAAACACTCTGTGGGCACCACAACTCCTTGCAAAGGAGGCTGTGTCCGCCTGAACCATATGCGTTTCTTGTAGAAAAAGTACATCAGTTTTGTGTCTCTCAGCATAGTGCATAACATGCTTCCGTTTACGGGTGGAATTCAGGCCACGGACATTCCACGTCATCAATGTCAGACTAGAAGGTCCAGTCTGCAAGCCTATCCGGGCCATAACATCAGATCGAGGAATGTAAGCAAGAAGTGGTCATTGAACAAGTCGATATCATGGGTCTCGCAATCAGGCAATAAAGAAAAAACAGGCCACAAAAAACACACACATCCCCACCCCCACCCGCCACCCAGCCTCCCAGCACCCCAAGAGAGGCAGAACCCAACTAGCTTCTGAACAACAATGCAGAATAGCAATAGCCAATGATACAGAACGACTAAACATATCTGCAAACCTAAAAGCAACAAACCCCCAAAAAAGGAGCAAAACATGCAGGCATATGCCATGGGGGGAAGCAACGCTAACCCCCGAGCGGGCAACCCAGTAGTGCGAGTTGCGAGATGGTAGCAAGTAAGAAAATCCCGCAACGTCGGACCCTCCCTCCAAGTAGACAGTAAGCCATGACCGGAGTGTCTATAGGTAATCAGCCCAGGCCAGTTTCTACAAATAAGTCTGCGCTAGCTTGTGTGTCAGGCTGCTGTGGAGAGTTAGATCTGGAGCCAGAAGCCGAGCCCGGCCCCTTTTTGTACGTATGGCAGAAGTCTTGGGCCTCAGATGGAGAATCAAAGATGCGGAATCTGCCGTGAACGTCCACCTTCAGACGGGCTGGGTAAAGCATACTGTACTTCAGGCCGAGATTGCGAAGAGCCGCTTTGACACTGGTGAATTTCCGCCGCGCCTCTTGCACCATCAGGGTGTAGTCCGGAAAAAAGGACAACGTGGACCCCTGCCACCGCACCTCCCCCATTTCTCGTGCAGCTCGGAGTGCGGCGTCGCGGTCTTGAAAATTCATAATTCTGGCAATGATGGGTCGGGGCAATTGCCCCGTGCGTGGTTTAGGCCCCAGGGACCTATGTGCTCTTTCCACCACAAAGCCAGCCGTGAAGGTGTCCTTGCCGAACAGTTCAATAAGGAGGTTCTCAACAAAGGTGTCGAACCGGCCTGTGGCAGTCGTCTCCGCCACGCCGAGGATTCGAATGTTATTCCGCCGACTGCGCGCTTCTAAGTCCTCGTTCTTGATAGCCACATCCTTAAGAATTTTCTCGACTCGCTCCAGTCGTTTCAGTGTCTTGGAGGACCCATCTTCCAAATCCGATATTCTGGACTCAGCCAAGTCGAGGCGCCGGTCGTGGGCCTGCACCATGGAGCCAATGTCAGACTATCAAAGCGAGTGTCAAGTGCCTTGAAGCCAGCACGCATCTCCCCCATCATGGTGGCCATCATGGATGTTGCATCGCCACTTTCCTGTGTCCCTGCGCACCCGAAGGCGCCCCAGGAGGGGGGTCAGCAGCAGGGAGCGGCATCTTGTCAAAATTTAGCGTCCTCTGGGCCGGATCCTTTTTCCCCCATCGTCGAGGACGCGTGGCGAGGCCGCAAACGCTGCGACAGTGGCGGCGAGCAGGGATCAATGGTAAGGCGGGTGACCCACTCCAAAAGCACCAGGGCCTATGCAATATAGAAGTCCAGCAGGTAGGCCCCAGATCAGAGGGGGCCAGGGCAGGGAGGCGACAGCAAGACAAAGCTGGCACAGTTAAGTGTCTCCGAGACTTCCCTGACGTGGGCCGTTGTCACCTCAAGCGTGGATGAACTTGGAGGGACCGTGTGGCATCAGTGCAGGATTGCGTAGCGTCCGCAGCGCGGTCTCACGGTGGGGCCGCTGTGCAATACCGGAGCGCGGTCTCACGGCGGGGCCGCTGTGCACTACTGGAGATCGCTCCCAGACCACCCAGCAGCCGCGCGCCCCGTCCTCCCCGTCCTCAGCCAGGCCCCGCAGTCACCACCTACAGTCCCCCACGGGCCCGCAATCGAGGCCTCGGCTCCCTCACACACCAGGGCCGAAGGCACCAGCCGCGGTCGGGAACCAGGAGACCCAGGAAAACGGGGCCCGCGCAGCTACGGCGGCGTCCGTGCGAGACCAGCAGGGAAAACGGCGAGGAACGGGGCCGCGACCGCCAACGGCCGAGCAGCACTCACCCGGCGCTCCAGCGCAGAAGGAAGATGGCGCCGAGGTCCGGAGGCCTCAGATCCCCTCCGCCGTGTTCTCCGCGTCCGGTCACTCCCGCGGCTCGGAGAGATCACCCAGGCAGTCCGCGGTCATCTGGAGACAAGTCTTGGCGTCCGGTGTTGAAGGTGGCTGCGGATTACATCTCCTTCTCGCAGTTTCCGTGCGCCCGCTCGGAGGAGCTTCACAGCGGAGCGGCCATTACGCTTGCCGCCGTGGCCACGCCCCCGTTCAGAAGCAACCTTACTGCTGCATTCTGAAGAGACTGGAGCTTTCCCATCTGTGTTTTATCTATGTCCATAAAAAGGGCATTACAGTAGTCTAATTTGGACAGGAATAGACTCACCATTACTGTCTTCTGAAGCTCACATGAGATAAATGGGAAGATCTTTCTTAGTGTTTTTAGGAGAAAGAAACAGGATGATGTCAGACTATTAACCTGGGCAGAGAAATTTAACTTGTCATCAAAGATGACCCCAAGATTCCTAACCTTAGAGACGGGAGACGGACACTTCCCAGCCTCGACTGGCCACCATGAGTCATTCCACATGGGGTATCCCCCTCCAAATTCTATCACCCTCGTTTTGTCTGTATTGATCTTCAAAAAATTATGGTTCATCCAGGTAATGATCTCGGATAGACAAGCATGAAATTTAACGGCTGTGACCTCAGGCTGCTTGCAGATGGAAATAACAAGTTGTGAGTCATCAGCGTAAGATACCAATGCGAAGCCATACCTTATGATGAGCCTAGCCAACGGGGTGACATAGATATTAAACAGTGTGGGGGATAGAGCTGATCCCTGCGGAACCCCGCATGGAAGATGAAAGCTCTTAGATTTCAGGCCGTCCCAAACCAAATTTTGTTCCCTATCCTCCAGAAGGGAGGAGAGCAGGGCAAGGGCGGTATCCTCAACCCCTAGATCCTTCAGCCACTGCACTAACACCGTGTGATTCACAGTGTCAAATGCTGCTGATAAATCTAGGAGAATAAGGACCGCCCTGCCCCCCTCATCGACAACCCTTCGTATTTCCTCAGTTGCAACAATCAAGGCCTATTCGGTAGAGTGACAGGCACGAAAGCCATGTTGTGTTGAGTCTAGCAAATTGTGTACATTTAGATAGTCACTCAACATCTTATTCAACGAGTTCTCAATGACTTTCGCCACCATAGGTAATCTAGCAATCGGACGATAATTCTTTAACACCTGAGGATCCAGGTTGGGTTTTTTGAGCAAGGGTCTAATGGCCACTTGTTTCCATAATGCAGGATATGAACCAGTCTCCAATACTTGATTAATGAGGGGCGTCAGCCTCTCACAAATCATCTTGGAGGCCAAATGCATAATAGCAGGGGGGCATGGGTCCCTAGGAGAGCCTGACTTTATCGAAAGGAGCAATTTTTGCACCTCCTCATTTGCCATCTCTGGAAAGCAGGACAACCTGCACTGCGTTAGCGGCAGATCCTCCTCTGAGTATCCATTGGCATCGCAGGATCCCTGCATGTTTAAAAGGTCCTCATGTATTACTTGGACCTTGTTTTGAAAGAAAAGGGCCAGATTGTTGCACATCCCCTGGTCTGCCTTAAAAGCATTTTCCTGCTGTGGTTTTGCCAAGAGGTTAACCACTCTAAAAAGTTCTTTAATAGAGTAACCTTTAGTGAGGTTGAGGGAGGATTGGAGAGAGGATTTGGTAAACTTGGACAATGAGTGGGTGGAGGCACTTCAAAGCCCACGAAAGATAGCTATACTGGTTCGATTCCGCCTGATTCAGCTCCCGATCCTACATCATTCTTATTACTCATGTACTTGGTTAGTAAAAATGAGGAGGGCGGCTAACTCTGATTGCCTGAGGGGCTGTGGTCAGGAGGGGACCTATTTTTAGGTCTCGCCTAGTGATGCAGCGCAAAGCGCTGCTCGCTATCGGCAAGCTCCTATTGTTGCTGACTTGGCTCCAATGAGGGACAGGACCTGTGAACGCGTATGGCAAGTCCTGGACAGGAGATGTGCACGCATACCTCCTGCACGCACCATACACATGCACATGTCCTGTCCAGGCGCGGCACCCAGCATGCCTCCCGCTCAACCCCACTCACCAGCTCACGCGGGGCTCTGTCTTGTTCACAGGAGCCCCGCCTGAAATCTTGCTCTGGCCGCAACATGTGGCATTCACGAAGGCGGGGTGGGCTCCCTCCGGACTTCTCACCGCGGGGTGGGCTCCCACCTCGCGTCTCAAACACACGGGGCTCCCTCAGGTCACGGGAGCCCCGGACTCTTCCGGCTGCGCGTTCCATGCCCCGCCCATGCCACACACGACTGACGTCATCGCAAGCATTAAGCACTTTCGCTTTCTTAATGCTCACGTGCGCTCAGCTCGGGATGTCCTCAGTAGGTAAGAACTTTCCCTGTGCGCCTTGCGCTTGTTTTTCAATCCAATGGCTTGTTTTGTTTACCACAGAAGGCCTGCCAAAAACTGCACTGTTGATAACAGGGTCTTATTCCCCTAGAACGTGTTTAGAAGAGACATCTACTCTTGAACACTTAGCTATGAAAGTATGTGTTCGATAACGCTACGACTGGGAAATAATTGTTGGGATGAACTCTAATCTGATGAACTGCATGTAACATATGTATGTGTTCTATTTTACCAGTGATGCTAGTTTAAATTGTAGGTTAGGTTTGTCTCTCCTGCCTCGATAATTCATGTGCGTGCTGTCTTTCCCGGTTACTCTCTGTCACTGTTTCATTCTTCTCTTGCTGTCTGCCTCTCGTTCTCTCTTTCCACCTTGATTCCTCTGTCTCTCCTGCTCGCTCTCTCCCACTGCACCCTCGTACTTACCTCACTTCACCCTCCCACCTCAGGCTCCTGTTTACACACCTGCACAGGTGAAGTCCAATGCAAACAGCCCCTTCTGCCAGGGCAGGATCCAGAGTCCCGGTGGATCCGTGGTTGCCCACTTCCTTCCTGCTCACCCGCGGGTTTGCCGGGACAGGAGTGACGTTGTGCGTGCGCGGCCCCTGTGTTTACAAGCGACTAATGCCAGGCTCCTCTAACACTCGTCACACTGAGGATTATTGCAGTGATGGGAGAGAGAGAGACTGCTTCAGTGACTGCCAGGACACCTGGGACTAGGGGGTTAATGCAGTGAGTGATGAGAAACAGACAGCTTCAGTGACTGCCAGGGAACCTGGGACTAGAGGGTTATTGCAGTCACTGACAAGAGAGAAACAGCTTTAGTGACTGCCAGGGCACCTGGGTATTAATGCAGTGAGTTACGAGAAAGAGACAGCTTCAGTACCTGTCGGGGCACCTGGGACCTGGGCATTGATGCAGTGAGTGAGGAGAGAAACACAGTTTAGTGACTGCCAAGGCACCTGGGGGTCAACAGGGGGTAGAAGACATTAACATTTTCAATGCCAATAGCTCAAAACAATGTAATTGCAAGACCTATTGCATTGTAAATGCGTGTTACATTCTCTGGGCGTTCTCTATGATACAAGATTACTGAGGGTCGATTGTAGAGACACTGTCCCAGGAAACTATCGGTTACCATTCCATTGTGTGGGAGTAGGGGGCGTTGCTTGCTAGCCAAGCGCATGGACGTGCGCCGCTAGAGCTCCGGCGCCGATCGGGGCATAATCCTGCTGTGATTACCCTGGGGACACCCGAGCAAGCTACCAAACGGACCGGAGGCGAGCACCTATCCCCTGCCTCCTTGCGGTGGATGGAAGTGCGGGGAAACGGCCCGTAGGGTGGAGGCTGCGGCGGTGCGGCCCTCGGCGAAGGTGGGCCCTGAGAAGCCGGGACCACAGTACACAGCTTGGCCGCCTGAACTGAGTCTACCAACACCGGAAGTGCCGGGGAGCTCCGGTTGTGGTCGCACAGAGATCCGGGAGTGCCCGGGGCATCACTGAGGATCATCGGAGGACCCCCCCACAGGGGTGTCGGAGCGCGGGGAGGAGGCGCGAGACGGGCGCCGCTGCAGGTACGGCTGAGCCGCGGGGTGCCTGGGAGGCCCCGACTACGTGGGGGAGACTGTTGTGCGGTGCCGCGCTGCCTGATTGGGGGTGAGAGAGCAGCCCCCCTCAGTGCGCTTGCCCCCCTAGACCTGGGTTCACTCTTGCCCCCCCTGCACTACGGGAACACCGGAGGCGCCGCCCGGAGGAGAGCGGAGCGCTGACCGCGGATTTGCCACACGGGCCTGGGGGAGCCCGACTCGCCCCCTGAAGGGAGGAGACCGCGCACCGGAGGAGTGTGGACGTCGCCTAGTGCGGACGGAGGTAGACGCTGGGGACGATCCCAGCCTGGGGCCGCCCCTCCCTCCCCGCTCCCCCCTATCTTCATGGGCGGTGAGCTGACAGTGGCGCACAGAGGCAGCGCAATCTGGCGGGAAAACGCGCGGGAGGCTGCGACGACTCCTTCACCCTGTGAGAGATTGACCTGAGGATCCCCATCTGGACTAACCCTTTATGTAGTGCTGCTGAGGCGGAACTTATCTGGAGGGTTGGACACGGCAAGTCAAGCGGGGCCAGCTACGGTAGGCTCCACATAGCACTACACTTTGAGGTCTAAGCTCATTGCACCAATGGTCCGTAAGGGAGCGAAACAACCGGAGAACCCTGGAGGACAGTCGATGGCCACCACGACGCCACCGGTAGCAGAGGAAAGGACGCCGCCGCAGCCTGGGACGGAGGGACCCCACATGGATAAATTGGACATTATCCTAAACGAAATCAGGGACTCCAGAGCGGTGTTGGAGCAGCAGCTGGGCACCCTAACGACGAACCTGTCCCTCCTAAGGGCGGACCATGGCAAACTGGCGGACAAGGTCAAGGAACAGGGCGTATCCATCGTCGAGATCACGCCAACGGTGGCGGAACACACGTCCTCCATAAGACAACTACAGACTCAGATGGCTACTCTTCTAGACCGGGTGGAGGACGCGGAGGAACGTAACCGCCGCAACAACATCCGCGTCATAGGCCTTCCGGAGAGATGCGAGGGTCCTCGGGCGGCGGACTTCATGGAGCAGTGGTTCCGAGAATACATAGCGGAGAAAGGACTCTCCCCACACTTCTGCGTGGAAAGGGCACACAGGATCCCGACGGGCAGGCCAGATCCCGGACGACCCCCACGCCCGCTGATAGTGAGGATTTTGAACTACCGAGATAGGGACATCCTTCTGCAGAAGGCCCGTGAAAAGTCCCTCATCCAATATGAAAACCACAAGATCTCCCTATACCCGGACTATACCTACATGGTCCAAAAGCGCCGTTCCTCCTTCCAGGACGTGAAGAAGAAACTACAATCCGCTAATCTCAAGTATGCCTTGCTCTTCCCGGCCCGTCTAAAAATCATGCACGACAGAAAAACACACTTTTTCGAGAGCCCTGCCGATGCTGAGGAATGGTTAGAGGTGATGGGCATCGATGGCAGCCTGGGACCCTCACAGACGTCGGATGCCGGACAACCGAGAAGGCCTCGTGACGGGGGCGGAGCGGAGGCCCCCAAGCCACGACGGAATGGAAGGAGCCGGGGCCCATCGAAGACACAACAGAAGGAGAAGCAACGGGACGCCTTGGAGGTGGCGGGGTCGTTTCGGGAAGACTCCCAGAAGATACTAACAGACTCAGAGGACAGCACGGTCCACTCGGACTCGGACCTCAGTGTATTGCTGTTCCCTAATGACACGCCTGGCACGGCAGATGACCTGATAGACAATTGCGGTGGAGATGGCCAGACTGGCGGTAGCTGAAGAGCCCGAGAACCGTATTGTATTCCCTGCTTACCCTGATTGACTATTGTATGATTGCTGTGGATTGCTTTGCGGAGGGAGGCAGGGGTAGCACACGTGGGGACCAATGCTTATTATGGATCTTATCCTAATGTTTTGTCCTTTTGGTATGGTTGAACCACAGGTAGTAGGTAGCTGACACACGGGCGACTTACATATTCATTTCCCCTTTGCATATTGGTAACGTGGCCCCATGACGGCAGCCGTAGAGCCGGCGGCGCTCGCTGAGCAGCAGGAACAGAACGTGATGGCACTCGACCACCCCCCCGATGGCGAATGCACAGGATTCATAATCCTTTTATATTTTGTTACATTGTTGGGCACAGCCTGGTTTTTGAGCTGCGCCGTTAGTGTTCTTTTTTGTTTTTTGGGAGGGTAGTCTCCGGGCGGCAATCAAGTGGGGTAAGAACCGGCGGGTAGGTGCAGGTACTTGTCAGGTACAACTGTGACCATGGATGGAGTAGTGGGGAAATATAACATTACGACCTGGAATGTGAGAGGGTTGGGGGCGGTCCAGAAGCGGCACAGAATACACGCATTCCTACTGCGTCACCACACGCAGATCGCGTTCCTACAAGAATCCCATCTCACGGCTTCTGAAGCTAGCGAAATGAGGAAGAAATGGAGGGGTACGATTCTGACCACAACGTATTCAGCCTTCTCTAGGGGGGCGACAATTTGGATCTTCAGGATATTGAAGATAGGTTGAAGGTCTTGCAAACGGAGGTGGGGCTAGACCCTGCTAAACGAGATGCTCTGCGGCTGGTGAATATAGAACATGCTGCCACGCTCGAGACGCTGCGAGTCATAGACCATAAGGAGTATCTGCGCCGCCAGCACGCCGAGGCAGATAGATCGGGAGCGTTGCTGGCTCGCCTGGTGCGGGAGCACCCAGACATCCCGGTGATAACTAGGATACGGGCACGCGATGGGAGTATAGTGGGTACACAGATGGACATTAACCAAGCATTCTATGACCACCTGACTGCCTTATATGCTCAGCCGGAGGTAGTCGACGCTGATCAGATCACAGCCTTCCTAACTGACCTCTCCTTCCCTGTTCTGATGGCAGATGCCCAGAGGGATCTCGAAGGCCCCATAACGCGACAAGAAATCCAGACGGCTATCAAGTCGCTGAACCGCAACAAGACGCCAGGAATGGATGGCCTCCCGGTGGAGTTCTACGCGACGTACTCGGACACCCTGGTGCCGATACTGGAGAGAATTTACCGAGAGGCACTGACGGAGGGCCATCTGCCTGAAACCACGATGCAGGCATTGGTTGTCTCCCTGCCGAAACCCGGGAGGGATAGCTTGGACTTAACGAACTACAGACCACTGTCCATGTTAGCAACGGAATATAAAATACTTAGTAAAGTGATAGCCTGATGACTACAGCAATACCTCCCAACGCTGGTTCACAGGGATCAATTTGGGTTCCGGCCGGGCAGGAGCACCTCTATGAATATACGTAGGTTGCACGCTCTTATGGCATCTGCCAACCCTGAACTCCCTAAGGCGGGCTGCATAGCCTTGGACCTCCCCAAGCCTTCGACTCTCTAGCCTGGACGTTCATGTTCTCGACCCTGGAGAGGTTCGGATTCCCGGCCTCTCTCATAGCATGGATTAGATTGCTCTATACCGTCCCCACGGCTAGGGCACGAACGGGACGACATATCTCGGGAACATACGCAATCCATCGTGGCACGCGGCAGGGATGCCCGCTGTCGCCGCTGTTATTCGTACTGGCTCTGGAACCCCTGGCCATATCCCTAAGGGCCACGATGGAACACAGGGGGATACCGAGTGGTGGCACTCTGCACCTTCTGTCCATTTACGCGGATGACATCATGTTGTTCCTAAGGGACTTGGAGGCTGATCACGGCCCAGTGTATGACATCTTTGAGAGATTTTCTGTTATATCGGGCCTTACTATTAACCCTGAGAAGTCCACTGGCTTCTATTTTACAGCTACCCCAGATCCCGGTGTATTGAGGTTTGGCGCTGATGTTCTCCCGATCGCACCGGACACATTTAAGTATCTGGGGATACAGGTTTATCGCCACCAGGAGGATCAGATAGAGGGAAACGTCAAGAAGGCCATGGCAAACCTTCGAGCCTCTGTAGGGTTCTGGACGACGTTACCCTTATCCGTAGCGGGTAGAATTGCACTCTCCAAGATGGTGATGCTCCCTAGACTATTATACTTCTTTGTGAATATCCCAGTGTTTTTACCACACTCCATCTTTGACGCCCTTAACTCTCTGCTAACCACTCTGACTTGGGGGACGGGTAAGACGACGGATAGGACTGCGAAAGCTGCAGCTGGGGACCAGAGCCGGCGGGATGGGTGCTCCAGATTTCCGGGGGTATTACTACGCTGGCCAACTCCAGTGGCTTTCTTACTGGGTAGCGGGACGGAACCTCCATGAAATAGGGTACACGACCGACAGACTGAAACGTGGGGAGCTCCATTCCCTACTCCTCCCTAGGAGCCGCATCCCAGCGGACTGCCACCCACTTCTCCACACGGCACTGAAGGTTTGGCGGAAGGCACTAGCGTACACGAATGCGACGGTGCCATATGCACCCAACATTCCCTTACTGGGCATTCCGACACCGCAGGGCAGACTGACGGACAGTGCGTTGAGACCATGGTCTCACTCGGGCATGGTGTTGGTGGGCGACTTGTTTGGTGACGACCATCTTCTTACACATGACGACTTCCTACAGGCCACGGGAGCTCCCCCAAGAATGTACTTACTGCACGCCACAGTCACACACTATGTACAGCACAGATGGGCGCCTCAACGCCTTCAGCCCCCACAACATCAACTGGTACACTTAATGTATCTTATGGGATTGGGAGGGCACTTGGTGCGTTGGCTGTATGTGGGAGTTAGGGCCCACGCTGCGGTATCACTCATTACTCTCCGGAACACTTGGGCTCAAGATCTGGACCGAGATATCTCGGATACGGAGTGGACCGCAATGCTGGAGCATCCCAGGCGAGTCTCCCGCAATGTCCGGTTCCGATTTATCCAAGGAATGATCTTGCATAGAGCATACCTGACCCCTACTCGCATACATAAAATGTTCCCCAACTCGCCCCATACCTGCCCACGTTGTGACGAGGAGGAGGCCGGGCTCATCCACATGCTATGGTCGTATCCTCAACTCCCTGGTTACTGGATGGAAGTGTGCCGGACACTGAGGACGGTCATGACCCTTCCGGTGCCGGAGGAGGCACAATGCTGCCTCTTGGGGTTGCGCAGAAGGCCGAAAGAACTGAAGGCTCAGTTGAAATTATTGGATATGGCACTGCTGCTTGCAATTAGAACGCTCACCATGAGGTGGAAGTCGCGCAGGCCGCCCGCTGCACACCTCTGGCACTCAGAAGTACTCAGGTGGGGACGGGTGGAGGGGACGACACTCAGGAGGGAAGAAGCAAGAGGCCTTAGGAAGTTCCCTATCTCCTTGGAATGGGAGGCTATGCTCATTACACTGGAGGGGGAAGACCAAACACAACTGGGGAATACTGAATTAGACGGGAATAGTAACGCTGCGTTTGGCACACAACAGTAGGTCCGGACCCCACTCACATTCCCCTATATGAAACACTACTATACGGTGGAGTGACCCACGTAATGACACACATTAGCACCTATGCTTACCGGGAAGAGACCCATGTTCAACTTTTCATCTCAATGATTGCCCCAGCTGGATACCCGGGAGACGACTAGTTTTTTGGTTGAAAGAGGGTGGGGGGAGGTGGGTGGATGGAGGGATGTTTGATTGCTGATATTTCATTACCTTATACAGTGACTGTCGTGACAATTTGAAACGATTGTCTATGTAATGTTCTGATGCACTATGTGACGAATACTGTTGTAAGAAACAGAGATCTGAGTTGGGGAGAAAATATAAAACCCAGCTGTAACACTCGAAAATAACGAATGTAATGTTATGATTGATGCCAACCAGTTGTGAATAACATTTTTCAACCATTCCATTGTGTGGCAAGTGGCTGCTGCTGGCAGTAAAATATCAAAAGCTTTGGATAATGCTGGTGGTGAGAGTGGCAAAACGTAACATAGCCAAGGTTTAGTCCCCCGGACTGAGTGAATGGAAGTTGGATTTGGACTGGTTCCAGGGGGCAGAAAAAGTGATCTACCAGAGATGGGGATGTCCGAAGAAGTGGGAACAGGTGTAGAGAGCATGGCAACAAGCACATAGGGGATTTTGAGGAGAGTGTGTTAGGAATGCAATGACTGTCTACAGGGTGTGGGGGGCAATTAACAGACTATAGGATATGTTGGAGTTGGGCCGTAAAAGAGCCCCCGATTATTGTACTACAGATTCGCAACACTACGTGGGAAGCTATGCAATTGCAATCTATGTCATATGTGAACAGAACCGGCTTTGTGCAAAAATCATGTGATGAGCAAAGTTCAATAAAAATAGTTTAAAAAAACAAATTAAAGGCCCAAAGGTGCATCAAAAAAGTCCTTCTGGCTGGAACATGCCCCCAGGATCAAAATACAACACAAACTCATGAGAAAATGCCCATCAAGGCGAGAGATAGGCCAATTTATTTTTGTATGCGGCTGTTCTAGTGTTCGCAGCTACCCCACCAGGTAAGCGGAACAAAGAAAACTTGAGCCAGCAGTTTTCAAAATATCCCATTGGAAGCCCCTGGGTCAACCCCAGGGGAAACAAAAAATGAATGGTGCTGCCACACATAAAGTTCAAATTGCCCCCTTATTAATGGGACCTTTTTCTTTGAACTCCCTGAGATAGCAACCGGGCTCTACCAACAGGCCATGCAAAGAGGGCTTCCAGATAGTAGGAGCTCAATTGATCTTTTCTCCCCCTCTACTAATCAAGCGGAGAGACAGCAAAGAGTGGGAGAATGTGCTTTTTCCTGTCAGCCACCTGCAACCAACTGCCAGACTAGCGGAGGTAGCAGATGACTGTGTGGCTCATGAGCCTCATGCATGATGTGCCACTGGAGTGTGCAAGGACCAGGAAAGCCAGAGGTACTCACTTGACATAATGCTTTCCACCAAACAAAAGAATAGAAAAAGCAAAGGCTTACAACAGCGGCAGCCATATCAAGGGAAAGCAGTCACGGGCTGTAGATGTGACCTATAAGCCACTGGGGCATCAAGAAAATGTGCTCTGTGTTTGTGGTGCCCCAGGAGAAGCAGGGACACCATCAAAAGTATTTTGTTGTGTGTCTGTGGTTTTAGAGAAAACAGCAGGAGACATTTTAGAAGATGCCATTGTAAATCTTGCAATTGTCAGTAGCCCTGGAAGCCCTGGGAGAAGTGTCTTTTGATTTCAATCAATTTTAGTTCTGATCTTGCAATGATCTTTAGGAGCATGTGGTCCCACTGAGGCTCTATCTTCTCAGATGTAGCCGGGTAACCTGGTATATTGATAGAAACAAGACTTTTCCTAAAATGTCCATTGCCTTGATACTGTTTGCTATTGAATGTCAAAGCCCGTAGGTGTAGGATGATGAAAGCCTTAATATGTACATTTGTGGTAACATACAAAATGTTTACTGATGTTGAATTATTTATGTTCTGCTGTTGAATGTTGGTGACAATCTTTAGAAACTCAGTAGCCCTGAATTGTGATAAACTGCATACCACCTGTTTGTTATAGGCATTCGCAGGACTGTTATGTTTTTACGAGTACTGGCTGCAGGCACACAAACTATTAAAAGTGACTACAACATATGGGGTGTTCTTTGTATGTACTTTACTTAACATGTGCTTTTGCAAGGCACTTTCGAGAGTGTTCCTATTGGTATTTCCACCTGCTATCTTGTCTATATTTGTAGTTTTATGCTTGTTATTTCATTTTGCATGCACACTGAAAACTTACTGACTCAGAATGGATTCAATCAGTGTTATTTGCTGTTTTGCTGAGTTCTGAGACTCTGAGAGCTCAGTAAGTTATGATTGCCCTGGACTCTCCAAATCGGATTTCTCACAAAATGTTTGAAGAGGGTTGACAAGGGATTTGCGGACAATAATGACCCATACATTTTTAGGTCTCGCACCTGCATTGCACTGCTGTGAGAAAGTGGCTCTATATATACTGGACCATTAAGTAGTACAGTGTGTATAGACCCCAAAGGTATAACAGAGGTTAGTCAGAACTGACCTTCCTCTCCAAAGTGGTAGCTTGGTCGAGCAGTAAGGCAGTACCAGAGGACAGTGTAAAGCATTTGTTGTACACACTCAGTCAGCAAAAGGTTTCACACACTCAAGAACTGAACTCCAGGCCAATTGTTATTATATCCTCAGATATAGTTGTTTTATTTTTAGAACCAACAGTTATAAAAACATACTTTTCAAGGTATGAGTACCCTCATGTAAATGCTTTGCAGAGGAGCAATAAGTTTGTACACACAATAATTACAGGATAGCTAATAAGCAATACAGTTCTGAAACACACTCTAGCATTGAGCTCAATGGGTTTTTCATAGGCAAGTACAGTTAATTACTTTATGGATTACTTTGGTAGTTCCAGGACTAGATATTAGATTCAGTCCTGGGGTCTAAGCTGAAACCAGATTAGCAAAAACGTTTTAGTCACTGTGATGAATTTTCCTGAATATAAAGCTGTTTTAAAAGTTCACACTTAGAAAGTTTTCAAGGTGATTCTGACAATGTTATTCAATGGGAGGAAATTCAGTACGATCCCGTTACTTTTGTAACCCAGCACTAGTCTCCTAGGGCCAGCACTGGGGGCTTAACTCAAAACAGGAAGGTAATTGCGTTTCAGTATTTCATACGATTTTTAAGGAATATTTGCAGTTTTCAAAAGTAGACACTTAGAAGAAATTTCATTGAAAAGCAGACAATGGGTTCCTATGGAGAAAATACAGGTTACTTTTGCGGTTCAGTACTGGGCTGAAAGGTACAGTACTGGCTTCTCTCCTGATCACAGGTGAGTATTTTCGAATTCGGACTTTGGCTGATTTTATAGGAATATTTTCAGTTTTCAAAACTCCACACGGAAAATTTTCGAGTCGAAATGGGTCAATGTTATCCAATGGCAGGTAAGTGAATTACCGGGTTCCAGGTGAGTACTTGGTTGGTGAAGTTAGGGTTCTGGGTGTAGACTCAGGGGTCCCCCAGGGTCAGGTGAGTACAGTTAGTTCAGTCCCAGCGGCACAGGGGCGGCCGGGTGCAGAGGTAGGTAGGTCCAATGTTATCCAATGAGGGAAAGGGGGCCTTCGGTTGGTGGCGGCTGGCTAGCAGGGAGCTGGTCTCCTGGTCACTTGCTCAGGGCAAGGGGGGAAGTAGGATAGGATAAAGAGGTCACAGCCAGCGGCACTCGGGCGGCTGGGTGCCGTGTGCTTTTGAGCTGTCGGGCGCTCAATGTTATCCAATGAGGATCTTGGAAAAGGAACAAAGGCTGCAGGGTCAAGGACGGTGACTCTCCAGGGGCGACCAGCACTTCGAGAGGTAATTTGGGATCTTGGAGCACAGGTAGGTACCCCAAAGGGAGGCACAGGGGGCCGCGGGTAGCCGGGTGCAGGGGTGTCTTTGGGGGTCGGAAAAGCTTACCCTCGGCTGGTCGCGCTTGAGGTGGCCCCTGGTTCTGAGTCTGCAGGCGTCGGCTCGTTCATCGAGGAGGGTCTTTGGGCACTGGACTTCGGGTCCCAGTCGCTGGAAGGACGGCCTCATGGTCTTGGTTCGGGTTGGCCCGGCCCGGGCTCGGTTGGTGCAGAGTGGGCTGGTCCAGAGCTTCCTGGTGAGCACCAGGTGGGTTGTTGCAGCAGAGCCTCTGCTGATGGGAGTCCCAATCTTCGAGAGGGTCAAGGCAGGCAGGTACTCTGGGTGTCCCAAGGTTGCTGTCCGTGGAGGTCGCCGGGAATAGGCAGGAGCAGATTCCAGGATCAAAAGGCCGGTAGGGCTGGGGCCAAGTCAGTTGTTGTTGTCCTGTTGTTAGCAGCTGCGTAGAGGGTCTTCTTCTTCTTGATCTTCTTTCTTCTTTTTCTATCAGGATCTGAGGAAGGAAGGTTCAGGGAGCCCCTAAATACTAAATTTAGGGCCGTTACAGGTAGGGCAAGGGCAGGGACCAATGGGTCCCTGTCCTGGGGTGAGGACACCCCCTAGCCTGCTCCTCTCCTGTGGGAGGGGGGCAGGAGCTTAGCTGGGATTGGGCAGGGCTCCCCATCTACAAGATGGCCGGAGCCTGGGGTCATGCTTCACCTCGCCTCCTCCACCTGAGGGGTGGAGTTGGCAAAGGTTGGCACACCCTCCTTCCTGACGTAGTTTTTCCCACTAGTCTTACCGACAGAGAGGGGGTTGAACGGGTGGGGGGGCAGTTGCTGGGTACAGCAAATGGTCTGGAGAAGCTCTCAGAGGCGGTATGCCTTTGAAGCTTCCCCCTGTCCATCCTGGGGGAGGAGACATATCACCTCGCCCAGGATGTGCATTGTTGCAGGCCCAGGAGAGCGGGGGGCTCTCCACCCAGGGGTCCGCTTGTTTTTTCTGCCACTAGTTCTTTTCGATTATACTCTGCTGCTCTGGCATTACCGCTGTAAAATGCAAGCTACCAAGCTTCTTTCCTTTTTGGAGGTTAGGAAACTCTTTCCAGGAACGTGAATGTTTATCTGCGACAGACAACGTGACAACATGTGCTGTTAAAACTCGTGTTAACAAGATATGAGCTCCGGTGTATTTAACTTGTTATTTTCAGAGGAGTTTGAGCATAAGAGGCGCTCCTGAGTGGCAGGCAGTGGCTGGTGGGACACTGGGTTTGGGGATGTTGGGGATGCGGTGTACGGGGTGTCCCCTTGCTCTGAGGGCAGTGCTCTGGCTATCATTGGCCCTGGCCTGGAGTCGCTCGAATCTAAGCGTGCCTGCAGAGGCCCTGGCTTGTCCGCCCGGGTTTCCGTTTTCTAGTGGGCCGCGGGTTACTGGCGGTCAATCACCCTCGCTGCCACGAGGAGAGCAGAGCTTGCACCCGCGCCGTTGTCGCTGCCTCTGCTCAGGTATGGATGGGCTTGGGTGGGGTTGGTCGGGCCCGGTATGGTCAAAGGGGCCGTTGGGTGTGAGGGGGGGCATGGGCACCGCCCCAGTTGGGGTGGCGTGGGTGGAGCCGCGGTTTGTGAGACGGCAGGTGCCAAGGCAGAGCTCACGCACCTGGGCAGGTGAAGAAGTTATGCTCTCTCTTGAATCTTTTGAGGGAGAGGTGAAGGGGGTGTGTTGTAGAGCTTCATGCTCTATCACTCCAACGGGTCTATATTTGGTAGTGTGAGGTTAGGCAATTGCACTCCTCACACCAACATCTATTCTTTGGTGCTGGCAGTTAGAGGTTCCTCGTTCTGTATAATTTCACATTTCTCAGTTTGATGGCGTCAGCCTCACCTCTCTGCAGCATCACTTCTGTGGTCCACGCGGATGGAGGAGGTGTGTCGCAAGAGGACGTGGGAGACGATGGCGACACATTCACCGGCTGTTTATGGTGTGGAGGGGCTCAGGGCTGGGGAGAGTGTTGTCTTGCTTCATACGCAGAATGAGGAAATGACAGCGCCCCATGCGCTCGCCCCCATGTTCTGCAGGCACCTGACAAGCATCATTTGAGTGAGTGCCCAGCCCCTTCTGCCCTCTCAGCTTTTACTCTGGCTCTTGTCCATTGCTGCTTCGCAGTGTATAGAGATTGGGGGCATGGGGTATTGGGTTGGTTGGGATAGGAGGGGACTGTGGCAGCAACAGCTGTTGAAAAGTGATGGATGGATAGTCTTTTGTCTCCACATACCTCCTAGAGTGTCCTTGAGACCCTGTCCAGCTTCGCTGCTCGCCTCTTTGTCAACCATGCTGATAGTGTTTGTTGTCTTAGTACGTGTTGCACCCCTAACGCTGCAATATGATCTGTGTAGTAAACGAGGTCTGGAGGCACTGGATAGTTTCTGTAGGTTTCTTTATTCACGATGAGAGATAGCGTAAGAGCAAACCATACACAGCAGCAACAGTCAGTAAACTGCCACTGTATGGAACATACAAAGGGAAGGAACAAGTGGAACATGGAATATAGAACAGAGCATTACACATTCCTAAGAAAGACTAGAATAACAACCTGTATGTACTACACATCTTCTCCCTTTCTGTTGTTTGAGAAAGAGAGAAAAAAAAACAAGGAAAAAAAAACGTAACAAATAAAATCCTGCAGGTAAGTGGGAGGCCTCCGAGGCCTAAGAGGACGTGCAGAAAGAGAAGTACCTTGAACATGAACAGGACTCTGCAAAAGAACCGGCGCATCACCCCCACCAGAAACAATGGCTTGAGAGATACTGGAGGCACCATTTGAAGGTAAGTAATCATCAGTGTCATTGGCTAACAAATACCCACTAGTAACAGAATCGTCAGTACAAGGAGTGGACATGGACTCATCAAATTGGACTGATGAGGAAGGACTCAAGAGAGAAGAGTCCTTTTGCCTCTTGTAAAGTGCAACCCTTCTGAAGTTCCAGCACTCCCCATTATTAAGAATAACACAGTGATTGAGTACTTTCTTAACTTTAAATGGACCCTTGAACTTGGATAAACCTTTCTGCAACCTTCCCAATTTGATTTTGACCAAATCTCCCTCAAGAAAAGGAGAAGTGCAATTGAAATTGGGCTTGGATTGAAAAACATCAGTTTCAAGATCTTCTGGAAAATTACCTTGCACCTGCAAAGTAACAACATCTCTCATCCAGGATGGAAATAACTTTAGACCAGGATCACGTCCTCTCATTAACTGAAACGGAGACAAATCTCCACTAGCCAAAGGGGTGGTACGATATGCCCATAACATTTCGTTCACCATCTTCCTGACAATGTGACCACCACTGGATGCCATCTGTATTATACCCTTGACAACTTTATTGGCTCTTTCACAAACCGCATTCCCTTGCGGGTTGTATAAAGAGGTAAGGTGATGGGAAACGCCACAATCCTTTAAGAAGACTTGCATGTCTTTGGAAGTGAGCTGTGGACCATTGTCCGTGATTAAGACTGAAGGCAAACCCTCATCCTTGAAGAGATTACCCAGAAATCTGATGGAGTTGGAAGCAGTGATTTCATTGGTAAAATGAACCACCAACCATTTGGTGAAGACATCAATAACAACAATTGCAAATCTGTCATTCTCTCCTAACTCACCCATTGGGCCAATGAAATCCAGGGCAATGGTGTGCCATGGCAAATTTGGAGAAGAAATGTGTGCACCTTCAACCACTTTAGGACCAGTTTTCAACCGTTTCTCTCCTTCTCTACAGAGTGAACATTTCTCGACCCAATCTACCACTTGTGAGTCAACTCCTGGCCACCAGAAATGATCCTTAAGGCGTCTTTGGGTAAGAGTCTGACCCATGTGCCCTTCATGCGCTAAAGCCAATAGCTTGGTCCTTAATCCAAATGGAGGTACAAATCTCTCACCTTTAAAAAGAACATCACCCACAATAGAAAGGTCATCTAAGACTTTAATGTAAGGCCGAACAGCTGCAGAAACAGAACTCTCCCGTCTAGACCCTAATCTTATAAGTCTGATGACTTCTTGAAGAGTAGCATCAACAGACATCTCTCTAGACCAGTCAATGGAAGAGAAAACACCTTCACCTACAAACACAGCATCTTCAAGCGAGGCCACAGCCACATCATCCAATTCCAATGGCACAACTGAATTATAAGGGGAACGCCAATCCATGGACAACCTCGAAAGGCAATCAGCTTGGACGTTTCTCCCCCCTGGTATGTACTCTACTGAATACTGAAACTCTTGTAATCTAGCTGCTAGCTTCATAAGCCGGGCAGATCCTTTTCCCGCCCCACCAGGTGAAAGAACTTTGATCAGGGGCTTGTGGTCAGATCGCAGAGTAAACTTCATGCCCCACAAATAAGTGCGGAAGTATTCAACAGCCCATGAAGCAGCTAATGCTTCCCTTTCGATAACAGAATAGTTCCTTTCTGTATCAGTTAGTGTCCTGGAAGCAAAGGCAATGGTGACTTCTGACCCCTCATTCAATTGGGACAACATAGCCCCTAGACCATGTGCACTTGCATCAACAGTAACTATTGATCTATTACGTACATCAAAGGGAGATAACATTTTCGCGTCACAAATTTCATTTTTGATATTCACAAAACACTTCTCCTGTTCTGGTCCCCAAGAGAAACTTACACCTCGTTTAAGCAAAGATCTTATACACACAGTTTTATCAGAAAAGTTTTGTACAAACTTAGAATAATATTCTATCAATCCCATGAAGGACCGTAACTGATCTTTGTCAGATGGTGAAGGTGCAGAACGTATTGCCTCACATAAGTTCTTTTTAGGTTTTATGCCAGATGAAGTGATGGTGTAGCCCAGATAGTCTACTTCATTCACACCAAACAAACACTTGTCCTTGCGCAATGTTAGTCCAGCATCAGATAGTTTCTCAAGAACTACACTGAGAGTGAAATTGTGTTGGGATTCAGTGAGACCATAGATCAGTATGTCGTCCTGAAAATAGACTACCTTGGGCACACCTTCGAATATACCAGATACCATGCGTTGAAAAACGCTAGCTGCTGACTTGAGTCCAAAGGGTAAGCGAGTAAACTGATAGGTACCCCATGGAGTGATGAAAGCTGTTAGAGATTTTGAGTCTTTGTGTAGATCAATTTGGTGATACGCACTCCTGAGGTCCAATTCCGAGAAAAACTGTGCCCCATTGAGAGTGGTAACTAGTTCAGATATATTCGGTAGTGGAAATGTGTCAGCAACAACGCAGTGGTTGAGAGACCTGAGGTCGACACAGAAACGGAGCTTGCCGTCAGACTTCTTAGTGACTACAATGGGCGAAACCCAAGGAGAGGCTTCTACAGGTTCAATAACCCCAGAATTCAACATGTCATCAAGAAGGCTCTTGACTTCATCCCTAATGATTATAGGAATGCGCCTTACTTTGTGTTGAACAGGGATCGAGTTAGGTTTGATTATTATTTTATGTGAATAGCCCTTTAGTCGACCTAAACTCTCACCAAAGACATTTTTAAATTTAGAGAGCAAGGAGAACAATTCAGTGTCTTCCACTACCATGACCTGAGGATCAGCTCGAGGATTCACAATGATGCAAAGGTCATATTGATGTATCCAACCAAGAATGGCAGGACCAGACTCTGATACATACACTTTTCCAAAAATCTGTCTCGTAGAAAAGGCTATGTTAGCCTCAAAGTACCCTAGGATGTTCAATGGTTCACCTTGATATCCACCAGGAGATATGTCTGTAGGAAAGAGAGGACTCATAGTCCATAAGTTAACAAAAAGGGAGTTGGGAATGATGGTGTACCGTGAACCAGTGTCCACCATCAAACAAACATCTTTACCATTGATAATGAACATTGCCTTAGGCCTATTTTTCCGTTTGTGGTCCTCACGTTGAGGATCAGAGTCATCACTAATAACCAAAATCTTGACATTGTCATCTCTACTTACTGATATGTCGTTAACACATGAGACAGAAGGACGAGCCTTACTTCTGCAAACACGAGCATAGTGTCCTAATTTACCACATTTCATGCATTCCTGCTTGGCTGCAAAACAAAATTTTGAATCGGAAGCATGTGCAAGACTACCACACCTAAGACATTGCCTAGAAGAAAAGGGTTTAACAGTGTTATTACTCTTAACATTAACAGTTTTTTTGTGGAAGAACTTTCTCTGTTTAAGAAGAGCAACCTCGTCTTGGTCATCATCTTCCTGACATGGAAGCATACACGAATGACTAGACACTTCCCCAACATCACTTGAAATGGTTCTCTTCTCAAGTTCTTTCATACACCCCTGGGACTGTTCCACAACCTTCGCTAAATCAATTGCTGTTTGTAGATTGGGATTCTTCGCTGCCCAAAGACGTTCTTGTATCTTTTTGTTATTGCATTGCACAATAAGCTGATCTCTGATTAGTTCATCCGTCATGTTGCCAAATTTGCACTTCACGGACATCTCACGTAATCTAGAGACAAAATCGTCTATGCTCTCACCTACTTTCTGACTTTTAGTATAGAATTTGTATCTATTCATTACAAGGTTCTCTTCCTTGGCATACCTGACTTCAAGGCGAGACACAGCCTCCTTATACTCATCTAAAGGGGCTTGTGCACCAGCCAAAAGAACTTGCGGCAAGAACCTGAATACACGTTGTCCTTCTTTTCCAAGTGAACCTAATAAAAGTGCTTTTTTACGTTTGGCAGAGAATTCCTGGGCGTCTAACGCATCTAGGTAGTTCTCAAACATGGGGAACCAATCTTCCCATGATATGCCAGGCTGGCCAGGTGACGAAAGAAAGCTGGGTGGTAAAACAACTGAACCGGCTTGAAAGGATATTTGTTCAGACATTTTCAAGCAGTGGTGAAATGCACAAGACTGTTATAAGAGTTAAAATTGGCAAGACAGCGAAGATTTAATTTTTTTTTTAACTTTTTCTCCCTTTTTCTTTTAGTGTTAATTAGTTCAAGTTTTAAGATAAATGCCACAAACAGTAATTAAAACGAAGGTTTACTTGTTATGTATGCGCATATGACGAGCGCATCGTCGTTGCTGGAGTTGAATTCGTTGCTATGGAAATCTAAAATGGCTCCCAGCGTGATGACGTATGCACGCAAACGCTGTGATCATATGATCGGCACAACGCGCTGCGGTGATCACGCACAGGGATTGAAGCATGCACATACGTCACTGGCAGGATCGCTGAGTCCAACGGAAGATTCTAATGCGTCATCAGAATTGAAGGGACGCCGAAGGAGCAGGAGGTAGCCGGAAGGGAGACGGCAAGAGGGCGAGGCGGAGAGGGCGGAGAGGAAAGCAGGTAAAGACTTGCCGGTTCCGTCGTGAAGTCCTCTTTGGAGCCGTCAGACCTTCCTGTGCAGAATGTGAAGCGTATGTCAGGTTTCAACTCGAATCAGGTCTGCTCTTAAATGTCCGCTAATCGCTGAGGTCCCAAGGTGTGGAGGCTGAGCAAGGGTTCAGGAAACGTCGCCAAAATACTGTAGTAAACGAGGTCTGGAGGCACTGGATAGTTTCTGTAGGTTTCTTTATTCACGATGAGAGATAGCGTAAGAGCAAACCATACACAGCAGCAACAGTCAGTAAACTGCCACTGTATGGAACATACAAAGGGAAGGAACAAGTGGAACATGGAATATAGAACAGAGCATTACACATTCCTAAGAAAGACTAGAATAACAACCTGTATGTACTACAATCTGCATGCCACTGCCTTGCTTTATACCTCCTCCATCCTTAAAGTGGGTGTCTTGGAACGTTTATATGCCCATCCACGCCTGTTAAATGATCTAAAGGTATCAGAAATGGCGTAATGTATTAAGACAATTGTGTTAACGGATGGGAACAGGCTGCTAGACAAAAACGGGTATCCAGAAGCGATTTTCGATTTATTGGAATTAAATATGCAGTGTGGAACATTGCACAGAAGATATACTTTTCAAGTGCGATCCAAAGGGGAATTTTGAAGGTTGTGTTCGAAAAAGGTATGCTGTTACATTTTACAATATTTCCAATTTGTAAAATTATAATAGAGGCATTCAAAGTCTTCCAATATTGAAAAGATGCTCACTTTGCAAGTTGGTACTTTTGGTTTCTTGATGCTCTCTTAAAATGGCTGAGGATGCTCCAGTCTTCTTTCTTGCCTCAGGGCACCCAATATACATAGTTTCACAGCCGTGGTATCCTTAGAGAGGGCCTACACCACAGTTAGACGACCACTTCCCGCAGTGTGTCTATTACCTCTTGAGTGATTCAGGGAAATGATGTGCGTAACCAGTCAACTGCACATTTGCTGTTTCTTCCTTACCAATCAGGTTACAGTGACTTACTGGATGGGTTTAGTAGCATGTTTTGGATAGATCGTAGTCCGTAATAACGTGCTTAATTTAGGGTTGGAGGGCGGCTAGTGGATAAATCGAGTATTTGATTCCTCTTATTGAAATTGTTAGTTTCTGCAGGAACGATTCCCTGCAAGCAGTTCAGAGATTATGTCCATGTGCTATTCAGCATTGAGATCTCCTCGCAGTGGAGGAGGTTGATAGCAGTGGAACACAGAACCAGTCGGCGTGAGTGTTTAATTTCTTGAGTAAGATGTAGAAGTGAACTTTACTTTGAATAGCAATGCTACTTGGATGTTGTGAGAATAACTAACTTCTCCCTAAATGTTCTTATTGCCAGTATACTTTGATATTTTACAGTTGGTATTTGCAGTGCTTTAAATAGGGAAAAAATAGTTCAGGTACTCATTTAAATGTGGCGAGTGGGCGGGGCCATGGGCGTGGCCAAAGGCAAAGACATGACGGGCCAGATGTAGGAACCCTAATGCCTGTCGGTAACGGCCGAAATTACAGAATTTCGGCCGTTATTAGGCATTTGGGATGTAGGTGGCTACATTTCAGATTCAATAATTTACCGAATCGGTATTTAAGAATTCGGTCAATTACCGAATTCTTAAATACCGATTCGGTAAATTACCGAATCTGAAATGTAGGAAGCACTCAAGTGAGTGCTTTTGACCTGTAAGGATTCGTAATTTACCACCAACTACAAGTTGGTGGTAAATTACGAAAACCCTAAAAAAAGCAATTTTTTGCATTCAATGACAGTGCCATGTGGCAGACATACATGCCCTGAGGGCATGTATGTGTGCCACATGTGCACCCATGCACAATTCAGGGGTGCAACAGGGTGTCAAAGTGACACCCTGCCACCCTTGAATGTTTCCCCCCTTTTACCAAAATGGGTAAATACCGATTCGGTAATTCCTATTCATTCCTATGGGCCTACAGGCCCATAGGAATGAATGTGAATTACCGAATCGGTATCGCACCGATTCGGTAATACTTACCGAGTAATTAACTACATAGCATTTACCGATTCTAAAATACCGAATCGGTAAAATTCGGTATTTTAGAATCGGTAAATGTAGTTTACCTACATCTAGCCAGACATACTTATTGACTTCTATACTAGTTGTAGCACATACCAAAACACATGAGAAATGTTTTTTATGAACAAAATAGGTTGTCGGTACACAAAACAAAAGACAAAGGCAGTGATATTTTAACATTTCCTTGTTTAGTAATAATTGCAACTTGAATACTGTTGTTTGCGATACTTGGCACAATACTATATATTCTCGAGCATGCAGACACACAGAAAGAAACAAGCAGACATAAAGCATTCCATACATTTCCTTTAATATTCCCTTGAGTGTCTTGATTTCCTCCCTCTTTTTTCTCTCACATGAAAACACGCACAGGTAAATAGACAAACATAAGAGGACACTCACAAAAGAATAGGGTGAGATTAAAGCCATTTTAGCCTCGTTACCTTCCATGGATTTCTTAATTGCACTGTCATCGGGCTGCCTCCATTCCTTGTAACACAGCATGATGGTGAAAACCTGGATATCATGCAAATGAGCCCATGCTGAATAGTTCAGCGGTACTTGGCTCACGGCTACAGAAGTGTTTTGACTGTCATAGACAGATCACCAGCACTAACTGCCAGTCCGCTTATCCTTTTATGAGTACCGGTACTCTCCTTGGCAGCAGAGAAGTGCCGGTACTCAGAGTGATAAGGGATCAGTGTTTTTATACTCCGTCAGTGTAAAATGTGTATTGCTCCTGCTCAATAGGCAGTTTTTGTTACTGCTCTGCGTCTGTTTGTCCCACATGGACAGTCATCTCTCCCCCCATCCCCTCTCATCTTTCTCTCACACTCACACTCCCACTACCCACTCTCATCTCGCAATACCACTGCCCTCTCTCATCCCTCCCTCACACAAACTGTCTCCTCTCTATACTGCCTACTCACACATGCTACCTCCCCATACCTCCTCACGCTGTGCGCTACGCCAACTCTCGCCTCCCCCCGGTGCCCCTTCCACTTGTCCCTCTATCTCTTGTACTCTTTCTCACACAACCCTCTCGCTCTCTCACACACTACTTCTGCCTCTCTCAAGTGGTTGACTCAGGTTTTCAAGCAAAGTTTCTATACCATAACTTTTCAAACGTTCTGTCCCTCCAACCCACTCTCTCCTCCTCTTCTTAGTTTGTCTTCTTGTTGGACTTGGCCCTTTTCCCCCAAACTTTTTCGCTTTTTGCCCCCCCTAATTTGAAATGTCTCCCCCTTGGTATTAAACCTGTATAGGCCATGTGTGGTGTGAGACACCTTGTTAATGTGTAATGCCATGCAATGGTGTGAGCACTTGTCAATTTCCCCCATTGTAAAATGTACCCTGGTGAAATGTTGTGTTTTTAAAATGGCTGCCATGGCTGTGCGCTGTGCCACCTGACTGCAGGAGGTTAGCAGTCTAGTTGCTAGGTACCCAGCCACCCCTACATTTGGAGGGAAAGCCTGTCACCCAGGATGCTCTACTCCTCCCTCTGAGCCAGTTAGAACTAGTTCGCCTGTCTGAGGTGGGTTAGCGGTCTAGTTGTCTGGTACCCAGCAATCCCAGCATTTGGAGGGACCTTCTAGAAGCTTCCAGCCTTTCTGGTACAGGGAGAGCAGTAGAGATGTGATGAGGAGAGACAGAGCTGGGACATGAATGTGAGGGGACCTGCTGCAGGGGATACCGCCACTTGGGCCTGTGTGCTGGACCCTGCACCCATCCAGAACCCCCCTACTGTCCCCAGGGCTAGTGGAGCCCCACTGCAGGAGTTCAGGCTGCTGTGTGGGAGGAGGGCCACGCTGCAGTGGGGATGGTGAAAGCCTACCACCCTGCTTTGATGATGCCCCCACTACCTGCTGACCTGGCCCAGTAGTGCTACTGCTCTGTCCCCCGGGCCCCTGAGGAAGGAGGGCCCCCTAGGTCCCTGGAGCTGCCAGGACCCTGCGCTACGCAAGTGCTGCGCCAAGAAGCGCTGAGAAGGGAAGGAGTGTTGTGGACTGGACCCCCCAGGAGGTGAGAGGAGTTACCCTGGGACCCCTGGGCGTGTTACTGGGACTGTCCGCCCCCCTTTGCGCTGTGTGCCTGGAAGCGCTGGCCTGCAGAAGACTGCTTGTGTCCCCAGAGTGCTGTGACCAAGACTGCCCTGCTGATTGCCTGCCAAGCGCTATAATCTGGAAAGCGCTGTGCTGAGAAGAAGCCCTGCATGCTTGCTAGCGCTGCGCAGCTGGAAGATGCTGCCTTTGTGCCCTACGGGGTGTCAAGTTAAGCGCTGTGGCTTCTAAGCGCTGTGCCCGAATCGCGCTGTCTGGAGGAAACGGAGGGGGGCCTCGAGGCACATTGTCGGTGCCTGCCCCCTCCGCCTGAAAGTACCGGAAAACGCTTGCTGCATTAGTGCCGGGGAGAGCCCGGAGCCAGAAGGACATCACAAGGAGCCCGGTGAGTGGGGGCTCAGCTGCATAGTGGTTGGGGGCTGGAGTCGGGGCACAGGGTCGGTGCTCGCCCCCCTCCCCTTCTCTTGGGGTGACTGTTGCGAGGGCCCCGTTGGCCCTAAGCGTCCTGTTGAGACGTCCTGGACTGGGCAAGAGCCTGAATTAAGCCCCTATAGACTGGGCTGAAGGAGGAGTAACCCCCAGCTGGGGAGGGGTCCTTGACCTATTGTGTTTGTCCCAGGAAGTCATGCTAGGGTGTATATTGGCCTAGTGTTAATGCCCCTGGTTATTCTGGCCAACGGAGAAGTTATTGCTGACTAAGGAACCTTTGGTTGTCCCTTTGATGGAATGGGTATGCCCCTCTAGGGAAGTGTTACTCGCCTGAGGAGACCTTTAGGTTGCCCTAATGAAATGTTTATTCCTGCACAGTGACCGGGTTAGAGGAAATGCTTGATTATCCCTGCCCATGAATGGTTGTGACCTGTTACTAGTGTATGTTGATGTTACACGCCTGCTAGGTGATCCTACGCTGATTCCAGGCTGTTAGACAACTAAGGTTGTGGGCCCCTGCGGATGTTATTTACCTGCCTAAGTGAGCCTAATGTACGCACTGGTGAGGTGCGCAATGTGTTGGATGCCCAGGGTATTGCTCAGGAATAATGCGCCAGTGTTGATATGCTTATGGTTAAATGCCTAATGTCACAGCGTAATGTGTATGCCTAAGGTTCTGTTGCATACAAGGTGCCTACTCCCCTGATGAGATGGTCATCTCCCTGGCCTAAGGTGATGAGACCGATATCTAATGTTGATGTGCCCTTTTACTGCAGGTGTCCTGCCCCGGTGCTGGCCTGACATGTCATGCCAGGCCCCTGGTTATATCCCATGTTAATAAGCAAGCATTGTTGATTTATTACAGGTGTTCTGGTATGTTGGGATTTGCTGCGATGCCATGAAGTTTTCCTTTACAGGGGTCGGGTTGGAGTTATACTGCTAAGGATGAGAGCCTGAGTTGGCCCTGCCATAGTGACCCCAGGTTTAATCACTTTCTTTATTTCAGCCATGGACTTACAGACTCAGCCCTTACTTCCCATGTAAATAATCCCCCCTGACACACTTGGCTCTGGTGCCAGTTGGCGCTGTGTTGTGATACCACTGTTGATGCATATTTGCCTTGCAGGTTGGAGATACTAAACTACTTACTAATTTTCCAACTCAAGCTGGTGTCCTGTCTCTTTTGTGGTGTGCCTGGTGTGTCGTCTGTGGGTACTGCGTGAGTGCTTCACATGTCCTCCGAAGTTTGGCCTGCCCGCTTGGTTCCATGCTACCCCCCTGGAGATTTGGTAACCCCATTTCTTACACTTCTGCATACACAAAACGTCACTCTTTATGCGTCAATGGCCTGCTCTCACCTTCTTTCTATCTTTCTCGTTCATATTTCTCCTCTTCTGTCTCAAGTTCAATAACTGCTACCTACACAAACTACCTATTTCTATCTATTCTCTGCAGCTCTCACCACTATCTATTCACCATGGCATACAATTCCACTATACAAATACACTAAACAACATGCAAATATACAACTAACAATTCGAATACAACCTGCATAATT
Source organism: Lissotriton helveticus (assembly GCF_964261635.1). Classification (NCBI taxonomy): domain Eukaryota; kingdom Metazoa; phylum Chordata; class Amphibia; order Caudata; family Salamandridae; genus Lissotriton; species Lissotriton helveticus. The sequence goes on from NC_136069.1 coordinate 223,129,931, forward strand.
CCGCTCTAGTCCACACCACATACATCCACTAAACTCCAAAACACACAGGTAAAAAACATTATCATTTAGAGACGCCAATAGCCCCAACTCTCAGAAATGCGAGACCTATTGCATTGCAAATGCTTGTTTTATATGAATCAGGAAACTGCCAAAGTTTCAACACTGACAATGGCTTGACTGATCCGGGTGGTAGTGCAGGGGGCAGGCATTGATCCCTCCGGTATTGGTTCACACTCAGATGCTACGCTGAAGACACTCTGTTTAAAGGCTGTGGTGGATGTCACTTTCATGGTACTAAGTGAACTCAGAATTAGTATAATCCACGTCCCTGTTCCTGATGTAGAATTAAACTTCTCTCCATCACATGGAGTTGATGATTCCACCTGACTATTGTCAACTTTTTGGGCAATATGTAACTGCTATGGCTCACCTGGGTTTGGGGTAGAGGGATGGTGTTGAGGTAGTAGTCGACCACGTGTTAACTGAAGCCAAATATCTCAACATAGTTTTGTTTGATATGCATTTAAGATCGGGATGTCTAATGGAAGTTAATTATTTTTCGTTGGACCAGAAGCAGGGGGTATAAACGCGGTTGAAGGCCACGGTTTATGATGCTGTCAGCTTTTGACCCCAAGAAAGAGGATGATGAGAAGCTCTTAGGTTTTGAGGGTGGCCTTGCTTTGGTTGGTTGTCTGGGTTCTGTTGCAGTTTCTAATTAACGCGTTCGTGGGAAATGTAAACGGTAAAGGTGTTTAGATGTTGACTCTGAGAATAAAGCGTTGTTAAAGTCAGTATAATGCCACCTTCCGTGTCCTTAACAGGATCTAAACTTCCCATCTCGAAAGCGAATGCATTTCTCATTCAAGTTACAATCCTCAGCTTTGTCTCCAGGCTTCTTAACAACCGGAAATTGATAACAGCTTCTCAATTCTCTCAATTGCAGCTGCATTGTATTTTGTCCCTGTAATAAGCTTTCTTTCTAATCTTTTTATTGTTCCTGATTTGCCTGTGGTCCTCTGTAGCAGCCGGAAGTACCTATAATGAGAATATTCAGTTATTATTCTCAGAGTGGAGTGCTCTCTGCCATAGATTCCAATGCCATCATCCAATAATAAATAACCTTTTATAATTTTTGCCACTTAACCTTCACAAAGCTCCAGGAACTCATACTACATTTCGGGTATTATTTCTCTATGTAGGCCAAGGATATGCCGCTTGTACTGCGTCAGTGAACATCTTTATAGAACTTTTTTTAATTAGCAGTATGTGTGAAACAGTTTATGTTTAATTGTGAAAAACTAAGGTCATTTTCTGGGATTGTTAGTATTTGGCCGCAGTTCCTGGATGACCCACCAGTACCTTGAACCGCAGCAGAATGCGCTTGTATACTTATATGGTATTTGTATAGCGCATACCTAGCCAAAAGGCAGCAGATCACTGTGTAGGTTGCATGCTTTAGCTTGTGCAATGACACCACACACCACTCTCATTAGTTAGCAAAAAAGGCCAGGTTTGTAGAATCATTTCATCAAAATAGATAATACGGTGTAAAAAACCAACCCTGCTAATACATTAAATTCCTGTCATTACCTCGCCCTTAAAAACCTCCCATCTTTTAAAATAGCATCAACAAAACCCCTCATACGCTTCCACCTCTTTCCTTTCTTCTTCCACTCACAGCCTTTTCCTTGCATTCCCCAATCTCTCTCTGTCACACCCCAGCAAGCATCCCCAAGCGAATTCGCCTAGTGTTGTTCAAAGCCCCAAGCTTACTCTTCCCTTCCCCCAGGGATGGCTAAGCCCACTCCAGACTCTCCATTGCCCCAAAAACTACTGCTTATGTTAACACTACAGGCTGTCTTACTGTGACAAAATGTCTTTATTGACTAATACCTTAAGATTATCTAAAAATTGCCCTGCATGTGTCTAATTATGACACACATCACTACTTTTCTTGCCTGCCCTACTGGTACTGGCTCCCTAATGTGCCTTAGCGCCCAAACTGTGCTCTATATGGTCTCTATATATGCCCTCCAACCTTAACACAGTCCATTCATCCCTCCCTCAACCTATCTCTGTCTCTCGGCCTGTGCCACTTGCCTGAAGACCCCCTGGATCTCTACTTTACGATGAACGGAGCTACAGGATTTTCTCTTGGCCTCTCGAGCTGCAATGTTACTACTGGGTTGGCATCACAACAGTGGCGCTCCCAATTTATCAGTGGGTATGGTTCGAGTCAATGTGATTGATGCACAAATGCATTTTGATTTGATTTGAAAATGTATATAGCGCACAATTTCCCTAAGGCGTCTAGGCGCTGCACTGTAAGTTGCCAAAAAAAAACCCTGAAAGATGGAGGAATTTAGTTAGTGAACAGCCAGGTTTTTAGTGCTTCTCTGAATGAAAGCAGCGTTGGGGTGTTCTTTATATCGGTCGGGAGTGAGTTCCACAATTTCACTGTCCCCAGAACAAAGCTTCTTCCTCCCCAACGGGCCTTATTGAATCTGGGGGTTTGGAGGAGTTTGCTCTGCGCTGATCTTAGATTTCTAGCTGGAGCGTACCAGGTAAGGTGTTGTTTCAGGTACTGTGGACCATAACCGTGCAAATCCGTGAAAGCTAGTCATAAGAGTTCTAGCGTCTGCGTTCTGCACACGTTGTAGTTTGAGCATATGCTGTCTTTGTAAGCCCATATAAAGGGCATTACCGTAATCGAGTCTGGCCAGGGCTAGAACTGTCACAATTGTTTATACTGCCTTTGGTGGAATGAAAGACCGAACTTTCCCAATGTCTTTAGAGTCAGAAAGACTGTAGATGCAACCTTTTTAATCTGATTTTGAAAGATCAGGTTTTCATCAAAGGTGATGCCCAGATTCTTCACTTTCTTGACTAGAACTGGGAAATCACCCAGGCCGGCTGGCCACCAACTATGCGACCAAACAGATGTGTCAGAACCCAGCCGGAGTACCTCTGTTTTGCCCCCGTTCAGCTTTAGGCAGTTCGAGCTCATCCACTGATTCGCACGGGACGTACATTGGTTAAAGCCGTCAGCTGTTCCCACTAACTAAGTATCGTCTGGGTAGGAAATCACAGGGAAGCCAAACTGCCTAATTACATCAGCCAAGGGGGTCACATATATGTTGAATAATGTGGGGCTCAAAGAAGAGCCCTGAGGTACCCCACATGGAAGCATGAACTGCTCTGAGAAGGAAGTTCCGAGCTGAACATACTGAAACCTATTGTTCAAATAGGATTTAATCAATTTGAGTGCAGAATCCTTAACCCCAGCCTCTAGGAGCCTTCTGATCATTATATCATGATTTACGATGTCAAAAGCTGCAGATAAATCCATTCGTATCAATGCGGCCTTGGCACCCGAGTTCAATATTGCTCTGAGCTCATCTGCTGCCATGACTAAGGCTTTTTCCCTGCTGTGCCCTTTTCAGCAACCATATTGCGAGGGATCTAGCAGATCCGCCGATGATCTGAAGGCTGTTAATTGGATGTTTAGAATTTTTTTACAGTGCCTTAGCAGGGAACAGTATCCTGGAGATTGGTCTGTAACTGATGGTGTCACTAGGATCCAAGTTAGGTTTCTTTAAGAGATGTAAAAAAATCGGGAAAGATACTGGAGCTAATAATCTCCTTGAAAAGTATACTGAGTTGATCTCTGATAAGGTCAGGTGCCCACTGAAATATTTTTGGGCGGCAAGGGTCTGAAGGTGCTCCGGACTTTGATGTTCTGACCACCTGGGATATCTGTTCTATGTTCGATGGGTCAAAGCACACCAATAAATCGTCGGGTGTGGAGAGTATATTGGCAGATGTATTGCCTGTACAATCTGTGACCTTGTATACAAGGGATTTTATCTGCTGCATCTGATCCAAATATTGTGGTCAGACAATTTAACAACTGTTTGGCTCACATTACCAGCTGGATGCATGAGAACCATCTAAAGTTAAACATGGAGAAAATAGTGGTGATACTTTTTGGGAATGACGTCTCCTTCTGGAACGACTCCTGGTGGCCTGTTGATTCTTGCCATGTTCGACAACCAGCTTTGTCACTCTGAACAGATCAACCACAATACATCTTCATGCTTTTATCTCTTAAAGAAATTTAAAAAGATGTTTCCCTTCATTCCATTTGATATGTAAAACTAGTTTCTTTGATTCTGTCCAAGATAGACTATTGCAATGCTCTCTATCTAGAAACAGACACACAACTCCAATCATAGCTTCAATCTCTGCAGAATGCAGCAGTTCAGTTGCTATTTAAAATCCCCAAATTCAACACCATATCTATCAGCATGAAGGACCTTCATTGGTTGCCCATTCAAGACAGGATCAAATTCAAGGCATTGTGCACGAGGCATTGCATGGTCTCGGACCCCAGGGTTTCCAGAAAATCTTTGCCTGGTATGTCAATTGACGTGATCTAAGATCTTCCAATGCTCGATTGGTGGTCATTCCTAGGGTAAGGAAGGCCAAGTGGGGTGGTAGAAGCCTCTCCTACTTGGGGGGCAAACTATGTAAGTCCTTGCCTTCCTCCCTTAGCTCTCAACCGAATAGGCTCTGTTTTAGAAAATATCTTAAGACCTGGCTCTTTGCCCCCATGTCCAAGTAACTCTCTTCATTTCTTAGATCATCAGCAGCATTGTTCTAGCGGTATGATGCCTCAGAATTTGTGTGCTTCAGAAATAATTTACTTACTTACTTAGAAAAAGTTTAAGTTTTCCTTTTTTTAACGTAGTTTCTTACATTTTCAAACATCACAGCATTCTTATACCACAAATAACAGGACCCCACCATCTCCGCACCCTCAGGGGTCACCATTCTTTAATCTGCACCGAAGCCCCCGATTCCGGAGGCAGGAGCCACACCTTCCTCGTAGTCAGCCGCGGTTCGCATAACCTTAGTTCCACTCTAGTGCGGCCAAGTGACTGACCACCTATTCCTCCTTATTTCGTGAGTCACATCAGTCTGCTCTATTCCTCACACACCCAGCCATTCTACATTTTGTCAAAATTTTTGGGGCATCCGCTCCCCTTGTGTATCACCTTTTCCTGCATGTAGCAAATATCCATTTCACGTACCCAATTCTTCACCACTGGTACCACTGAGGAGCCCCATTTACGCGCCACTTCTCTCTTCACCAGAAGGAAGCACAGGTTGAATAAAAGCCAGGAAGAAGACTGTGAAGCACTCTATATCCCTAAGAATACGAATTACACCCCTGGATCCACTTGAAAGTCAGTGACGTGGGAAACAGCTTTTACACCGCAACTGTTACAATGCATGCCATTACTCCACATGCCGTTGCAACGCAAAAGGTGTGTAGCAGTTGGTAGAACTGTTGAATTTAACTCCAACACCTTCCCTACTGTTGCGCACACTGGAGTTGGAATAGAAATTAAACTATTACAACTTCTAGCGCTCCATGCGTTGCAACGGCATGCGGGGTAATGGCATGCGTTGTAATGTCATATAACCGAGTCAAGCCCTCTAACTTGGGAGACACCCCTTCCCAATACTCATGGAGGCTTAGACAATCCCACAATGTGTGAAAAAGCATACCCCTCTGTCCACAACCTCTCAGACACTTCTCATCCAGAGCTCTTCCCATTTTATATCAGAAGACCCTGGTAGGGTATACAAGCTGTCAAATCTTAAGCTGTATCAATCTATAGCGGGCCTTAATCTCTACCATCCTGAGAAATCGCAGCACATCCCCCAATCCTCGTCCTTGAACTCTCCCACATCCCCATGCCAATGCGCCCTCAGGGGCTCTAAGTCCCCCTGTGTGTTCCATGACAGAGTCTGGTAGGTGAGAGAGATCGCTTTAGTAAGCACTGGGGCATCCAGCCATCTGTACACCAGGGGCGAGGTCTCCATCGATCCTCTGCGTCTGACCAATTGGAGGTATTTAAACACTTGGGAGGGCGATATCTCATATTCCACCCTATGATTGTTAAACTGAACCACCCCATTTGCTTCCTATACATCAGCCAGTGAATTGATCCCTATCTCATCCTTCTTCTGGAAGCTGCAAAGAACAAACACCTTCCCCAGCCTGGTACCCAGCAGCAGCGGGGTCTTCTGTGTGCAGCACCCATACCAAACCATTTTCCTCTTCAGCCTATGCCAAACCGCAACGACCGCCCTCATTACTGGAGGGGCAACCGCGGACACTCTCACCATTTAGAACATGCTAGTAATCTCTCACCCCCAATGCCTCCCAGTGAAAATCCAGGTAATCTGGCTGCACATACACCAAGACATTAATCGCACTATTAATCACACTTACCTGTGCTGCCGTGTAGTAGCGCTTCACATTAGGGAATACAATGCCCCCATCAATCATAGAACATTGAAGAGTCGAAAGCGCTATCCTTGGCGAGCTCCCTTACCACTGCAACCCTCTCAGCCGTGCATCAACTGCATTAAAAAACTCTTTGGGTATGCAGAATGGGCTGTTTTAAAGTGTATGTGTAAAATGAGGTAGGGCCACCATTTTAAACATTGCCGCTCTACCCACCAAGGAGAGCAGCAGTGCCCCCTGTATGTCGAACATCCGATTCCAGTCTCTAAAGTAGCTGTGTGAGATTATCCACACAAGGACTACCCCCAAATAATCTGTACCGCAGAGTACTTCCCATATCTCGCACAACCTTCCAAGGGCCAGATTGTGGTCTGCCAGTTATAGTAGTACTTTGTCCGCATAGAGCAAGATGCGATCCTCCAATGGGGGGTCGTATATCCAACCCTCATCATTCACCCAGCCAGTGGCTCCAATGCCAACGCAAAGAGCATCGCAAACAGAGGGAAGCCCTGCCTCATGTCCTTCCCTATATGGAAGTCCAGGGAGAAGACCCCATTTAGCTTAGGCCGAGTTCTCAGATTTGCGTAGAGTTCGTGGACCCAGGCCTAAAATTTCATCCTGAATCCCATCGTCTACAGGACAGCAAACAAATAAGGCCACTCCACTGAGTCGGAGGCACTAAGGGAGGCCACCGCTAGTGGTACCCCCTCCTCTCGCAGTGTTGTTCTGTAGCCTTCAAAGATTGAGTCTGGTCGATCTCTGGGACATAAAGTCATTCTGGTCTGGATGGGCCAGATCCAGCATTTCCCCCATCAATCCATTAGCCTTATCTATTAACCTTGGCTGAAATGTTTGTATCAACATTTAGGAGGGAAATAGGTCTGTAGGAGTCCCATCTATCCACTGGTTTCCCCGGTTTTAAGATAAGTATCACTGTGGCCATCCTCAGATCCTGTGGGATCTCTCCCTTCTCATGGGTCGCTGCATACTTTTTACGCAGTGGGCTGCAATTTTAACAGCAAACCTCCTCAGGAACTCTACTGGGAGTCTATTAGGGCCCAGGGATTTCCCAGTCTGCAGCTGTGAGAGTGCTGCATGTATCTCCGCCTCTGACAAACCCTCTTCAAGCCCTACTGTCCTCTCTCGATCCAGTTTCCTACAGGGGCAGTCCCTGACAAAATCCCGCAGCTCCAAACCATGTATACGTAGCCACTCTGAATACAAATTACTGTGGGTAGTTAGCTATGACCCATGCTATTCTGTCACCACCCCGCATCTTATTCCCTGTCTGGTCCACAATCTCGCTAATGTGCGACTTCTCTGTTTCCCTTGCTGCCAGCCACGCTAAATGTTTGCCCACCTTGTCTCTCCCTTCATAAATCCCTCCCAGCCGAGCCAGGCTCACCTGGCGGCCAAGGCTTGATACTCCTCCTGCTTCCACATCAGCTTCTGACTGAGATCCTCTTTTTGGGTCTGGGCATGCCTATCCCCCAGAATTCTGAAGTCTCTCTCAGTTGCCAAGCAATCCTGCTACCTCTTTCCTTTATCCCCTACTACTCCCAAAATGATTTCCCCCGCATTGTAACCATATAGGCCTCCCAGAGGGAAGCTGCACTGCCCACTGACTAAGCTTTTTCTGCAAAATGCAAATATATGACCCTGGTCAGCCTTGACATATCCATAGGGGAAGTCACTCACCATGCTGCCATCTGCCACTCATCCACCCCTTGTGTGTGGGGTTGCCAAGGTAATTTCCAGCAGGGAAATGATCCGAAATTCTTCTCGCCTTAAAGGCTGCCTCAGTCATTCCAGAGGAAATCAATATATGAGCAAAATAATTATTGATTTGGGACTGAGTGCTACGAGCCCCAGAGTAATAAGAATACCCTCTCCCCTGCCCGTTTAATGATCTCCAAACATCCAACAGGCCCAGCTCCTGGACAAATACTTTCAGTTTCTCCACATGGGCTTGCTATATCTGACAAATGTAGGTCCAGTCCAGCTGGGGGTCCATGATCATATTAAAGTTGCATTCAAGAAGGTTGTTTCCTGAGGGGCATCTGCTATAATGCAGCCCAATCATCGGAGAATGTCTGTCTGGAGTCCAGGGGGGGGACGTACACATTTATAAGCACCAATGTTGCACCCTCCCAGTCATCAAGAACCACGACATACTGGCCAAGGTTGTCTGTCCACAAATTCATCACCATGAGCAGGAGGGATTTCTTCACCATTATTGGCACCCCTCTGGAACTAATAGTAAATTCTGCATGTCACACCACCTTATATTTACCTTGCTCTAAAGCTGATGCATAATCCCCCACATGTATGTCTCTGTAATAAATACCACATCCATTGAGTTCAGTGTGAGCCACCAACCCAAGCCTAATTCTATAGCCCAGGACATTGACATTCCACGTCAACAATGTAAGATTATGCACACCTATTCACATTGAGACAGAACATGCAGCCCCTCGTGCTACCCCACTTAAAGTTCGGTGACCTCCCCGTCTGTATCCTAAAAACAGAAAACAAAGTGAACCGTTTAACTTTTCCCCAACTCCTACCCCAGTCTACCTTACTGTGCCACGGTTTTACAACTGCCCCCCCCCCCATTTATGGTACGTCATTCTCCCTACCATATAAAACCTGTTTTAAACCTGATCGACTGCCAATGTCCTGGATGTCAACCAGGCAGGGTCTGTGAGGCTTGGCCATAATCCTTCCCTGTTCCAACCAGTCAATTCTCCACTTTCACACTGTCAAGGCAAAGAAAAGAGTCAATGGTAACAGAGGAATTCTTAATAAGTTTGTTCGGGCTAACACAGGAAGCTGGCATAGAAAAAAGACTTCAAGAACTAAATTCCACAATTGAGCGGGTACAAAAAGACCCCCATACAACGTATCATGAATGTCAATGTTCCAGCAGTATGAACCAACTGAAGACTATCCCGGCGACTCTAACAGATATTGTGATAGAATTAAAAAGACCAATGAATATCGTTACATTAGCCAGCGCTGTTAGCGTTTCCACCAAAACAGGTTCTGGTCAACAAAATCCCACTACTCCTTCGGGCACTCTGAAAAGCACCGACGAAATTGATGGTAGCCTGAGAGATTCAGACTCAAATGCCACTCAGCCAGAAACTTCGAACAAGACACCCATGCAAAGTAATCAACAACACATCGCTTTGATGCTCGATGCAACAGTATTAAACCCGCAGCAACAAAAATCCAGCAACCCATTAACAAAAAGGGAGCGAAAGCGACTAAGAAAATCAAGGCTTAAACAAACAGAAGAGGAGCGAAGTCATAGTACAGATTTATCAAAATCAGACATAACAGTCACCAACCACACTTGGACAACATGCGAACTCGCAAGAGGCAGACCTTGGAAAGGAGTTCATGGGAAACAAGGCCAACGCATGTTCCCCCGGAAGCATGTCTGAACCCAGACCTCAAATTGATCACTGTGAAAAGTCCACACTCCCGCCAGCCTCAACAACATCAAAGGCAAGCAGCCACAAAGCCTACTTGTTATCATCCCTCTCTATCCAAGACCAAAAAGGAGATGAGCCCTCATCACACGTTTCCCGTTTAGAATAAACAAGCATATCTCAATACTTCCCAAAACAATCAAATATTCATAACAGAAAAAGTTTGGCTGAAACTCAGCCACCGCCTAAAACGACGCAATCTTCGGCAAATTATGCTGATTTGTTTCTCACACCAGGCGATCAGATTGAGACCAAAAAACAAAAAGAGATGCGACAAAAATGACTGGCCTTCAAATTCCACCTGAATGATAACCGTCCATAGGAGAAAATATGTTCAGTGAACTTCTGCAGGATTACATCACCACAGAGCCGACATTCCATCAGGCAATGAGGGCCAAATATTTCCAGAAAGTTCATTAACACTAGAATTGACTCCCCATTACAACTCAAGAGGATGTCATGACATTATCAACCGCAGTTCAAAATTAAAGCTTACAAGTACCATTGAAACATTAAAACACCTAAATACAAATCACATTGAAAGAGTAAAATTCAAACCACTCCCAAGCACAAAAGAGAGAGAAATGACGGTGGTAACCTGGAGTGATCCAAAAATTACAATGGAATTCTGGTGCCATAGAGAACTTTTTGCAAAATGGGGAATTGAAATAAAAACAATCGAAACAGAATGGTATCCTGGCCTGCTGTGTCCAACAACAGAACCCAGAATGGTAACAGCGGATCACTCCATGGGGCTGTAGGACCCATTGACAGTGCCCTGGAGAGCTGGTCCAATCTACGCATCATGCACCAGGCAGCACCTGGAGCAGCCTGTCAAAGTTCTTTTTTCAACTACTCGGGGCATCGAGACCAAAATATGCGAGGCATGAGTAAGTAACTTAAAATTGTGCTCTTGGAACATCAATGGCATCGGCATCAAAACGGAGGAGGCAGACCTCTTAATTTTTCTTAGAAAATTTGTGATCTTACTCTTCCAGGTAACCTGGTCTATGGCACCGACACCGATTAACGTCTTTAAAGAATACCACCTATATGCCACCAAGGGAAAAGCATCAGGTAAAGCATCTGGTGGCCTATCAATTTACCCTAACACCACCAAACTTGGTTCCAATGCATTAAAATCTCACTATCGCAATACCCTTTGAATGAATTGTAGAGCAAACATGAAAAAAATTCACTACTAATATGTAATGTGTACATTTATTCGGGATCAAAGGCAAAATTGGAGAAAATTCAGACCTTAATAGCCCTGCACAAATCATTGCAATCTACCTTCCTGCAAGCAGGCATCATGCTGTCAGGGGAGTTCAACATGTTTTTATTACTAAAGGACACAGTCCAAGGAAAACTACCAAATAAATGTAAAGGGAAAAGCATCCATTCTGTAATTATGAATCACCACAAAAATTATCGTTATGGCAATTTCTACACCTCATCATTAGCCGAAATAGGGATGCTAACTTTAAACAAACTTATACCACAAGACCAACCAGCCGCACCCACTAGAATATCTAAGTATGTAAACTCTGTCCTAGACTACACAATAGTGGACATAGAGCTACTACAATGATCTCCAGTTACCAGATTATTCATAGATTGGAGAGCGATCATAGCCCCGAGGCAATTGGCTTGCGCATCCACACCGCAAGAGTGGCTTAAAGTAATGAGTTGCTAGAAGTCCCTAGCCCGTACAATCTAAAAAGGCTTGTGGGGAATGGAAAAAATGCTTGTGAATTAATGAATTACATCAAAAATCTAACAGCGAACACACAAGCACAAACTATGCAGCAACCATGGACAAACTGGGAAACTATAATGATGATGATGCTTATCTCCAAGTTTTCAGCACATAAGCATAATGAAAATAAATCCAGTAGAACAACCCCAGAGAAATAAGGAAACTATGCAGGAATGCCGTAATAACAAGCAAAGGTGCAAATTCCCAAATCCATCAGTTAAGGCAGAAATACAAACAGGAAGTATGGACTGCAAAGAGATCACAACAAACATAAACTTGGCTAAAGCTGCTGCAGACAAGCAAATCAAATAACAACAAGAAGGTCTGGGCAGAAATAAACGATATAGCAAATGGCTCCTTCCGCCATCACAAGGCAAATAGACTAGAGGCAGATTGGATAGCCCACTTAACTCAAAACAGCAAGCATGCAATTATGGAAAACTATCAGCAAGCCAAGCTCGTCTCGACATATGATCACGTTAAAATAGATTACAAGGGGGTCAAACATGTAGCCATGGACAAACACCAACTCGCCTTGCACCAATCGGAAAATGCCTATGCAGAAACCTCGTCCGAGGGTAATTGGATTTGAATCTACCAAGTTGAGACTGTTCTAAAAAAAAACTTAGATCTAGTGGAGCACCAGGCCCAAACGGCCTGCCAAACGAGCTCTTCAAACAAGATAAAACTTTCTGGGAGGAATACTTTACACCACTGTATAATTACGCTTTCCAATCAAACATCATACCCGCATCATGGAGAGGCAGTGCTGTCCACCCGATATTCAAAGCTGGAAACAGATCTGGCCCGGGAAACTATAGATTAATCGCACTCATTGACGAAGAAGCCAAAATATATGCGTCAAATCTTCTTATTGAGCTCGAAGTTTGGGTCACCTCTAGCAAGATTCTTCCAATTTCTCAAACAGGTTTTAGGCCTGGCACGAGTACAATGTGTAACCTTCTAGCCCTGAACCTCCTCGTTGAAAAAACGCAGCGAAAGTCCTTCAAACTGTACACGTGTTTTGTTGCTCTGAAAGCAGCATTCGACATGGTACCCAGAGAACTCCTGTGCCAAAAGATGGCAAAATGGGGCATCCCGCCACGACTACTACGGGCCATAGTCAACATGTACTCAGCGACTTGGGTCCAGATAAAATTAGGAAACGGGGAAAGAACCAGAGCAAGGATACCAACGTACCTCCATTTAAAACAGGGATGCGTGCTAGCTTCAAGCCTTTTCAATATATTTACCGAGAATCTAGATAAAAGGCTTACAGAAGTTCAAAGCGACCCTCCGAAGCTAGCTAACCGCCAAATAAGAAGCTTGCAGTACGCAGATGATATTGTCCTATGTAGCCAGACTCCAGGAGGCTTACAGCGCCTGATCACGAAGCTGTTGGAATACACAGAGGAGCTCGGTCTATTACTAAATTACAACAAAACCAAGGTCATCTGTTTCTCAGCAAATACCGGGCCCAATAGGAACAAGCATTTGCAATGCAATAGGTCTCGCAGTCGTTAGAGTTTGAGCCATTGGCATTGTAAATGGCACTGCCTTTTATTTATGTGTTATTTAACGTTTTAAAAACCAACACATAGATAAAAGACATTGCCATTTACAATGCCAATGGCTCAAAGTCTAACAACTGCGAGACCTATTGCATTGCAAATGCATGTTGTTGTAGCTACCCGGAAACCGAATGAATCAGTTTGGATGTTTCAAACTACTAATGTAAGTGCTTTAAATGGACAGGTACTGTCCGGTACTTCTGCACTTCTTTTAACTTGCAAGGGAGAATACCTGCATCTCTCAGCACTGCAACAATGCATTTGATGGGACCGTACCGGCATACTACCGGCAAGTACCGATGCTTACTCTAGTAAGCATTTAACATTGTAACCAATGGCATGTGCTGCTGCTCATTTCATGCAACAACTGCCGAACGGTTTGCTTTAGAAAGCACGTTATGCCTCGGTGCCTACAACGAACAAACTTACATTCGTTACAAGCGAACTTCAACTAATGTAGGTTGCAGACATTCACTGATTGCACTGTGGAGCTGGGTGTGAACAGCGTGACATAATGTGGGTAGGTAGAAGTTGAGAAAGCGTCCCAAGACAACCACTTTGAACAAGAGAGCCAACAAAAAGAGAGAAGAAGGTGAACAAAAGACAGAGCAAGGCAGAAGGGACAAAATACGCAGCAATATGGAGAGGGACCGGAATGTGATAAAGAGATCCGGAGAGACGGCGAGAAACCTGCAAAGCGTATAGCGGGAAGGAGAGGGGCTGCAGAGACATCGAATATTTATTTATAGGCAGCACTTTTACCCAGAGGTCTCGAGGGATGTGAACCTGGAGAATAATTACAGCTGCATCCACACAGTAAGAGACACAGCAGGAGCAGAGGCTAACCAAGGTGCGGAAAATACCGCAATCATTAACTGCGAAAGGAAGCCACGGAAGGGATAGAGAGGGCAGGGAGGGTCGGGTGAGGGAGGGTTGACGGATGGAGAGAGACGGGGACGGAGGGGGTAAACAGAAGAAGAAAGCGAGCTAGAGGTGGGGCGAGAGGTTGACAGATAAAAAGCAGGTGGCACGAGTAGACAGGAATTTGGTTTGAGGGCTAAATGTACGGAAAACGAATGAAGAGGTAGGGAGAAAGATTGGCAGATGACAACATATGAACAAATGGGAAGAGAGCGGGAGAGACATGGATAGATGTAACGAGGTACACATTGAGAGAGATGCGTGAGACAAGGAAAGCGAGAGAAAGACTAGGGAAAGGGGTAGAAAGAAAACAAGCTCGGCATTGCGTGGCGGGAGGGGGCGGGGGGAACGTCGGAGGGGGGGAGGAGAAGTCTGGGCAGGCAGGATGACTCAGGGGAGGGGGCGGAGCGGGGCAGAGCGGCATGTGGGTGTGAAGAAGCCGGCCCTTTGAAGTGAAGCTAAGCTTCACTTCAAAAGGTGTCGGAGGAATGCGGGCGGCTGTGCACGCGCTTTTAAGCTCAATGCACATGCGCATTGAGCTTAAAAGTCACGGGCACTGCAAGGAATCGCCACGATTCCTTGCAAGTTAGATAAAGTCTGGATGAGCCCCTATAGTCTCGCTTGCTCGATGCGCATGCGCATCGACAGGCGAGACCTAAAAAGTATAAGTGGTACGCAGCCGGGAACCGCATAGAGCATCCTACAAATACCTGGGAGTAGTGGCTGATTTAAGATTCACACTCAAAAAACATCGAATTAAAAGAAAAGCACAGGCAAACGAATTACGCTTCGCACTAAATAATCTAAAGCAGAAACTAAAGTGTCCATCATACTCCCATTTATTAAAAGTTATTGCTGCCAAGTTCCTTCCTACTCTAACTTACGGCTCCGAATTACTTAAGGGCCAAGATGCAAAGTTTCTGAATCTCCATCAATCAAGCCTCTTTAAACTAGTCTTTCGGATTACGCAATTTATATCTCAAGCACAAGTGTGCCTGGTGTTAGGGTTATCAAACCAAATCCAGATAAGGCAAACAGCGATAATAAAATTGTGCTGGAAACTAAGAGCAGCCCAAGAAGAGTCCTTGATTGGGCATTGCTAGACGGAACTGAAGAACCAGCCAAAAGAGAAGAAAGACTTGCCAACAGCACTGGAACGTGTGCTAACTATGCTAAATCTGCACGAAGCCTGGGAAACAAACTATAGCTTCTCAACGTTAAAAAAAATAGCAAACAATGCTGCAAAACAAAAAGCCTGGCTAATGGATAAAGCTGCCCTAACAAAGAAAAAGCACGTCTGGATGGTTTTATCTTCATAAGAGATCCAAACACCACAGCCGTACCATGTTCAACACATAACTACATCTGTACAGCATTTTCTAATTTTGATTCGACTGGGAGCCTTTTGCTCAAAAGACCTGGTCCCAACATGGAAACAAACATGGTTGACCACCCTCTGCAGACTATGCAAACAGGCGGAAGAAACATTCATACACCTTTTGTGTATTTGCCCAGCTGTGAACAATTTAAGACGTCATTTTCTACTCCATGCTTTCTGTTCTCTTCAATTTAGATCATGCCAACCAGCCGTAATGGCATTATTAAACAGCTAGGCGTTGCAGACTTCATGTAGGGCAACTAAATTCTTGCAACAATTCAGCACATTATCGCATATTACTCTACATAGCACCCATACGCTCATTTGGGGATAGATATACCTCCATGACCATGGGAAACTTAACCCAACCATGCTCTTGTACATGTATTTACAAAGTAAACGGACCTACCAAGAAGGTAGCACCCAAAATGTACCATTGAGAAATGTTAATTAGGCATTGTACGAAAAGCTTTTGTAAATTCAAATATCTCTCACTATCCTTCTTTTGGTGTGTACACATGGTTATATACTATACCTGTACTATGTTAATTTGTCATGTGGAATGCTAAAACCCAATAAACAAATGTAAACAAAAAAAAGTTAGCACATTATTACAAAAATGAAAAATATAAAGCTGATTTTAGTGTGTGTTATCATATGGCTGCCACATCATATCAGTAATCTTTGCATAATATTTACCTTGGTGGTCGCTATAAAGGGCTCAGCGTAGAAGTACGGCCTTTATCTGGTATTAATAAGCACGCTGTACATTTTTCTCCACGTCTAAATGGCGTTAGTGCTACACTGACATTATACAGTTCCACGTTCGCAGTGATACGCATATTTGCACTTTTGCACATGAATTCTAACTATGAAATTGAGGATGATTAGTATCCTGCACCAACCAGTACATAGCTTATATTGCTCTTGGATTTTAGATGTTTTTTATATTGAAAATGTAAATAGGAATGTTTGTCAAGTTGATGATTTTAAGGGAAAATTAAAATGGTTTTAACTAACTATACGCAATAAATTGTATTTAGGTGGTGGCTCCAATCGCAGGAGCCACCAAGAACCCTGGCAAGTTGCAAATGATTTCCCCCAAAGTCGTTGGTGTCACCACCAGCTGCAGGGTCTCTTACGCCTCAGCCGCTGCCCCCTATGACTCCCTGTCAGAGTCCTGCTTGCTACCCCAAGGAGCTTCTCACCCGTTACCAGTGTACCTGCTCCATTGCTGGTGAAGTGCATTCACCATCTTTGCGCGCTCTGATTCTGCCTGGTCCCTGGATAGCCCCAAAGATGACCTCCTCCATGGTCTGCAGTGATGCTTAGCTTCCTTCCATCCCGATGTTGATGGGCCTGCCTGTGCCTCCTCTGGGGCTGTATGACTTGCTGTTCCAGCCACTCCAATGTCAATGCCAGCATAAAGAAAAAGTAAATTTCGCTGTCAAAGGTAACACGGACCCTGGAAGGAAAAAACAGAGCATAGTTTATGTCCAGGCTTATGAGGTGCCTCTTGACGGCCGAGAACTTTTCCCTTTGCTTCTACACCAATGTGGTTTAGTCTGGATAAATATTAACTTTGCCCCCCACCACCCGACAGGGCCCATGCTCCCTAGCCATTTGCAATATTGTGTCTCTAACTCTGTAGTTTAGTAGTTTTGCCACCACGGGCCTGGTAGGAGCCCTGGGACCGAGCAGCTTACCCGGCACCCAGTGAGCCTACTCCACTGTGAGCCATGTAGAAGACTTCCCCTCCAGGACCACCATTGCAAACCAGTAATCAAGGAATAGTTCCATTAACAGGACTTACACTCTCTCCAGCAGACCCACCATCCTAACATTGTTCCATCGTGAGTGACCTTCTACATCATTGCCCTCCCCCCGCAGCACTGATAGTTCTTTTTCCCACTACGTAATGCGGGAGCCATGCTCCAACTCCCTTGGGTGAGTTTGTGTCAGAGTCGATTCAACGTCCGCCACCCTGTCGACCAGCTTTCTGTGGTCCTCTCTAAGGAGGTTCACATTAAGGGCCAACATTTTAATTTTCCTTTCCAACAACTCTTTGGTGTCTCTGATGACTGCCAGGATAGTTGCCGTGTGGGACTCTAACCCTCTATTTACTGCTGGCGGCAGCTGCTGGTCGGGTGCCCCCACGGCACCCAGCACTTCTTGCTCCTTCAGCGGTTGGGTGGGTCTGTTGCGCACTATGTTTGCCACACTCACATCCAATCACTGGATGTGAAATTCACTGTCCCTTTCTGATCTGCAGATTAGGAACATCACAAGTTGCCACCTCTGTGATTGGCTACAATCACAGAGATGAAGGCCTGCAAGGAACAGCAGACCACCATCCCTGTGATTGCTTTCTGAAACAGAAAACATTTTTTTAAGCAGGAACCTGGGATTCTGTACGCGTTTTTGGGAAAATTTAAGTGAGAGCACAGTGGGTACCTGGGACCAATACCTACTCTTTCTGATGCTGCCTCACCTTTCTGATGCTGCCTCACCTATTCTGGCAGAAATTCTCCCAAGCGGGCTGAAGGCAGCGGTCCATCTAGGCCGCTTTCCTTCTGACAATTCCCTGCTGGTGCTTGAATTTGGCAGGAGGTGACCTATGGACAGACCTCACTTGCAGGCTCTCCCCGGAGGTGTTGTCCAATGTGCTGTGTAAGGAGGCCTTAACGACAGCCCTCACTGGTTCTATGGAAAGTAACTGGGGCAGAGCAGATTCCAGGGCAACAGAAAGAAAGCTAGGAAGGCTGTAATCAGAGGGAAATATATGAATATAACTTATGGGGTAAAAAGGCAATTACAGAGGGAGCTGACAGCACAGAAGGGAATGTTGGCAACACAACAGAAATATGAAAATGAATCACTAGGGGCAAAACTGGACGCAGAAGAAACAAAACTATTTGTGGTGGAGGTCTGGGACAGACTGGAGAAGCTTTCAGGAAATATAGGCAGTGGCTGTATAGAGAGGGGGATAAGGCAGGGAAGTTCCTAGCATGGATATTAAAGAGGAAAATTTAGATTCCACCCATTTTGTACCTTGCCAGGGCAGATGGCACAACCGTATGCACACAAGCAGAGATTACGGAAACGTTCAAAGTCCATCTAGAACATACTTACTGGATGGCAGGCGCAGCCTTGGGACCAGATATAAGGGCTTTCCCCTAGTTGGTCTTCCTAAATTCACTGAGTCAGCTTAGCCCCCTGGATAGAAAGCTCAATCCACACAGCAGGGGATCTTTACCTCAATGGCCAATTTCTCTCATTTGATCAGCAAGTCACAGGCTATCATTTACCCCTAGGGCAATTCTTCTTTCACCGTCGGCTCACCCACACATACCATACCCTGTGGAATGCCACAGTGACAGAACCACAATGCATTCTGTATTGAATACTTTTCTTATGATGAGCCCCAGCCGTCATCTTATTACCTGGCTGTATAAATCCATACGCAAATTAATTATTCTACCCCTAGATACCCTACGGCATAGGTGGGAGGAAAGTTTTCAGCAAGCACTACATGATAAAGAATGGGAAATAGCCTTGCAGTTCACACAACTGGTATCACGTAACTCCCTCTTTAAAAACGTAAAATTCTTCATGTTGCAGCAAGCATACATCACCCTGGCCCAAATAAACCGGTTCTTCTCCCTAGCAGATGCAAGCTGTCCCAGATGCCTGGCTGCCAGTGCAGATTTATAGAATGTGATTTGGTCCTGCCCAGCCCGTAATGTCCTCACTTAAACCCAAAAAGGGCGACAAAAAACTCATTACCTCCCTCTGCACAGAAGTGCGCCTTTGGACAGCTCAGCAGCTGTTAAAGCTCTCTTGCTGTTGTTGGGAATTAACTCAGTTCATTATATTACAAACCAGGCATTAAAAAACAGTCACAATCTATTGTTTGCAGTGTGATAAAAGGAGGGCTCTCTTTTTAGCAGTTCACCCTCCTGCAGCCACCAATCACTCATATATTGTGATTCCCTTTAATATTTACTATCATCTATCTAAGGAGAAGCAAATATACACCATCTCAAGGATAAATTCAACTTATCTTTCCTATTTTTATGAACACTTTTACATGGCGCATACACTATTGACATGTTTAGTTTACTTGAAATTTCAAAGTGCTATACCATATGCCCAGGGCCTGTAAATTAAATGCCACCAGCGGGCCGCAGCACTTTATTGTGCCATTTGCACAAGCAAAGGTGGGGCATCTATTGATACGTTTTACATGTCCTGCTGGTGTGAAATACACAAATTTGTTTTTCCCTAAGAGGCCTACTTCTCTGCTATTGAGTGAGTTTTTACTGGTAAAGTTTGTTTTAACATAACTCTGTTATTATTATATTATATCGAGTTTTTTATAGCGCTAGCTAGACCCGAAGATATCAGAGCGCTTTACAGGTTGTGTGATAACATTTACAAAAGGTGCATAAAACATGAACAACCCTGCTTTAATCCATCATGTCGTTACACAAACACAAAATATTTCCTCAGAACCATAGAACAATGTAGGCAAAGTCCATTCTTCTTTTATATGGAATGCTGCCTCTAGGTTTAATTTGATTTTTCATCACTGCGGGGCATACAGTAATTGAAGTTTTATATGTCTAGACTTTGTAACAGCTACATTTCCCATATATATTTTATACAATTCACATTGTTACCCTTATCTGCAGGGCTATCTGATGAGGATTTTTAAACTTTTCTCTCCTGACAGCTTTTTTTTAAAACAACTTTCTAGTGGGCTTACTAAGGTTTTCCTGTTAGACCCACTCCCATAAAGTGTGTTTTTTAGCTCACAATGTGTACTTACATGCTGAAAAATAATCACAAAAAGGTCTCCTACCAGGAAACAATGTTATGCAACAGTCATTATGCAAATGTAGCAAACATGTCTGCACATTAGCATCATTAGTCCTCTTAAAGTACAGTCATTGATCAATATTTCCAAATCATTTCCCTCTGTCCCTGTGCAACCTGCCAATCAGATGTTCCACTTACTTCTGGGAAAATAAACCCCTCCTGGCACGGCTCTTCTGCATGGATTTATAATCCTTTGTAAGGATAAACCACTGTCAGGGTAATATTCCTGACACAAAGTAACTTAGCTAATTCTCAGTACCCTGTTTCACTTCCTTCTATTTAGGTATACATCAATCCCCTATTTCCTTATCAGCTATAAGCGTTGAAAGGCCGCAGCGGTAAGGTATTCACTTACGTGTGTTGTGTGTCATTTCACGCCATCCCACTTCTGACACCATTTTGTTAAGGAAATAAATAGTTTTGCACCCTTCCAGGAACAATGAAAGAAACACACAGAACCCTGCACTTTGCTCAGGAAGAAATAAAAAAATGTATTTGTCTGTATACATGCATTATTGTTGGCCAGCAGGCAAGGAGTCAGTGCATACATGGTGCTGTCAGTCAGGTCCTTCCCTGCATGGCTGGTTTGTGGGCCATATATACAAACAGTAATGCAACTTCAGTGGAACTGGAAAAAGACACAGTGACAAACATGGATAACAGGGAAATGCAAGGTCGGCACCATGCCAATTATAATACAGACATAAAGTGTAAGCAAAATGATGCAGACTGGATCGCTGTCTGTGAGCTGAGAGGAGCCCTAAGAGACTGGATCTGCGTTATCTTGTACACAAGACAAGGATATGTACTCCAAGGGGTAGTTGGCTGGCCTACATTAGGGCTACAGGGAGACGCAATCGGCAAGAGGCCTTTTCCTGGAAGAACTTGCTGTTGGCCTCTGCCTGACACTCTCTCGGTCTTTAGGTGCCTAACCTGATGTTCTGGGAGCCTTGGTTCTGCGGTTGACTGGGACTTAAAAGATTACGTCAAAATGTAAAATCTTTCACCGGGACGTACCTGGTTACTAGGCTTAGTAGCAATGTTTAAAGTTTCTACATTTCATTCTGACCATGGGCCAGCTTTTACCTCTAGTTTAAACAGGGTTATGGAGAGAGCAAGCAGTATGTTTAAAGAAGCCTTGACTGAGAACGTCTCAGACAATGGTGGGTCATGGCTTTAAAACCTGATAGGTGCACAGACAGCAATAAATAATATGTCACGATGTATATTATCCAACTGCACCCCTTATGAGATGCTCTTCAGAGCCAAAATGTATGTACCAGATACTCCAGGATGGGAGGATCCGCATGAATAGCTGATATAGTCTAAGTCAGACTTCAGCTCCAACGATGTATCCTATTACCACTGGTTACTAAAGTTGGAGGCTTGTGGCATTGGGAATGGGAATGAAGGATGAGTTTGGACTCATTTACTGAGATCCCATATTACTGCTAGGAATGAAAGGAGTAAGAACTGTGATATTACCACCATGACCTGGGAGAACGAGAAGGCTGGTTTTAGTAAACAAAGTGAAACTATATCATGTGATCTATCCTTTACAGCAGACCAGTGCAATTTCTGAAACCACCATTGACTGTGCAACTAACAATTCTGTCACAAAACAAGCCCAAGCCAGATTCCCCTCATAGAAATCAAGAGCAACCACTACAAAGTACAGATCAACAAGCGGAAAGTACTGAAAGAATTATTGATAATGCAACATTCTGTGCCACGTGTGCAAACAGGAAATTTATCAAATGAAACTTTTGAATATTCCAGTGATTGTAAATCCCAAGGTTTGGACTACAGAATTATCACAATGAAAGACTATTTCTGTAAATGATTTGATAGTGGAAAGTCTGTCTGCTCAAAGAAATTAAATGTATAACAAATCTTTCTTACAAAAGAAAATAGGCAAATATAAAGAGAGTATAAAAAAAATACTAGACCACCATGGACTTGTATACCTTGGTCCCCTATCTGGCTTGCATTACCATTAATTTTCCTAACAGGTTGGTTAATAATTAATGGTCATTATTATGTAGATAGTGCATGAAAAACAAGTTCCAGAAGTGAAGAATCCAGCTATATTTTTTATAAAGCTAAATAATCAAACTAAAATACATAGGGCACCAAGTATAATTATTGCAAATAGCGATTACCTAATTGCGATTCTTCGAGAATCGCAATTAGATAATTGCTATTCCTAATGTATGAAACTTCATGACTTTCATTTAACGATTCCTAGTGGGTCACAAACCGACCTACCTCGTGAATGTTAACGAGGTAGGTCACAAATTGCGACCCAAAAGGAATCGCTAAAATCACGGGGATGGTGGCCTGCTGGGGTCAGCAGACCACCATGTCCGTGATTGCTTTTAAATAAAGAAATCATTTTTTTTAAACGTAGCCAGTTTTTCTTAAAGGAAAACAAGTTGCGTTTTTTTTTAAAAATGCAAAGTTTTCTTTTCTATTTTTAAGAGCTCTGAAAAAAAAATTTCTGCTATCATTCCCAAAAGGGAAGGTGACCCCTTCCCATTTGCTAATGGGTTACCACCTCCTGAAGTAGGAGCTTGTGATCTCATTTCAGTTGCAAAACATTCTTACATGCCACTGCGATTCGGTATTAGGAAGGGGCGCCCTAAACACGGCCCTTCCGAATCGGTATGTATTCC
The DNA here is from genome assembly GCF_964261635.1 of Lissotriton helveticus. Classification (NCBI taxonomy): domain Eukaryota; kingdom Metazoa; phylum Chordata; class Amphibia; order Caudata; family Salamandridae; genus Lissotriton; species Lissotriton helveticus. Next base: position 223,152,932 of record NC_136069.1, read on the forward strand.
TAATTCCAAATTGCGAATTCGGTAACATGTTACTGAATCGCAAATTGAAATTCATACATACCAAAATGCATTTGCAGAATCTGGCAGTTTGTGACTGGTAAAATGCATGATAAATGCGGCCCCTAGTTACCATAAAAGTATCTTATCACTAAATGGTTGCCACTCCGCTTCAAGATTGTATCCACTGGAGGCGCTAGATCATCAGATCTCAGAAGTCAAGTTATCAAATCACCAATCTTAGTTTCATGGATAACTGTCCAAATTTCACACACTTTTCATTTTATTTAGATGACATCCCTTCTCGAAGAATGAAACAGCGATACTGTAAAAAATATGGAACTAAAAATGCATGCCTTGATGTGTAATGATGACCATCATCTCACTGTGGAAAATCACAAACCGATATCCTTTTACATATAGAATGCTGATTGGGGTCCACATATATCAAATACGGAAAGAACATTACATAAGCATCAACAATAGGAACAGTGCCCAGTTCTGATAATGAGGAGTAAACCCGAGTTTGAAGCATGATTTCTCCATTTTAAGCCTTTATTGAAGAACAAAAGTGGTAATGAACCGCATTTCTACAATTAAAATGCTACAAACCTTACACGTGTGTTAATTTCCAGGCATAACGTGATATAGTCATTAGAATTTTTAGATGAGTATACTCAGTAAGGTTATTCAGCTAAGTTACTACAAAAGTGCAGTTTGTGAATACAGAAATGTAAATATACTCAGAAGTGTAAAATTAATAAATAGTGTCAATTACTTTGGTCAATCAGGCCCAAGGTTTTCAAATTGTGGGTAAATTGAAACTGAAAACATGGGTTTGCTTAGAACCCGCTTCAAAAGTGCACTAATCTCTTGAGAATTCAAGCTCTGCGGAACAAGAGTTATCTTCCACAAGATATATGAAGATTGAAACTCAACACTTCTCTCCTTGACAACTGAAGAAAAGCATCATGAGGAAAAGTGGTCTGAAGAACTGAATACTTATATAAACCCACTGTGCTATTCTTTCGCTCAAAGAGCCTTTCCATTGCAATACAAATGTATTATATACACTTAGTGTAAATGACATATTTAGATACATTAGAATGTCTTAATAATCTAACACAATGCTTCTCAGTATAATGTACTAATTATGTATACAAGACAGATTATATGTTGATCATTGAGCAAGGCTAGGGTGATGTATGTAACAAGGTTTTTTTTGATGATGTGCATGTTACATACAAATCGGGCCTAATTGTATGGTGAATATGAGCGCACTTACTCTGTAGACTGTGCGCGTGAAGGCTTAGGGCCTAGAACACCAATGCTTTGAATGGTGCTAATAGCTAACAGTGAGCAAGATCAATATATTACAATCAAGTTGACATAGTCACTCTAACAAAAAAAATATAAATGAACCAAGGAGGAAACTTCGATTCTGCTGTCCTTACAGCTACATATAGTGAGCACCATTACAAGGTCGTCCAACTCTGCACTGTGCTAATGTGGAAGGAAGCATGTTTTGATACAATTGTTTACTTTCTGAAAAGTCTCTGAGCCATTGTTCACACCGTGATAAATGTGCAAGAGACTGCACAGCAACTCCCCCTCCCCTCTCCATAGAGAATCATTGCGCAGAAAGGTATAAAGAGGCCTTAGAATTTCAGATGGGCAGACATGATTACTGGTTGCTTGAGGAGAATGACAGAGAGCCAATCCGACTGCAAGCCTCAGAGCTTTTGAGAGGTATTCAGGCACACTATGTGGCTTGGCATAAGGTAGTGGGAGCCAACCCCACAATTAGGACACTGCTAATAATATAGATATACATGTTGTAGCGAGGTAAGGCTAATCATTGCAGACAGTAGGTACATGCAATATAAAATGTTTCTAATAGTCATCCTGTTTTGTTTTTTACTCTGGCTGCTGAAATTACAATAATTTTCATCACTCTAATACACAAGGTTTATGTACTGACCATACATAATAAATATCTAATTATTGTAAATACCAACTGCTGGGTGTATCTACTACTTTCAGGAGTCAGGGAAAGAGTCCACGGAACTACGAATAACTCATGCAAATAAAACCTTCTTTGGTAGCATTAGCTGACTCATAGCACTCTAAATCTATATGAGCCTAACTAGTTAAAGCGAAGAGTGAGAGACACCTGACTTTTTTCCTCCTTCCAAAGGTGGGCGCAATAAGCAAGTTCCCCTTGGGGCCAAGGAAAACTTTCTGAGTGTGCCCTTTGTTTGGGGGGCTTACAACGCTACCCACAGAGTTTTTCTAAAGCATCTGCAAAAAAACTCAAACACCAAACTATGGAAGAATCCACTGAAACACTCACTGCTGACCAATGCCATTGTGGTCGATTTGAAAAGCTAAATATAAACATGATTTTCATCACACTTAATATCCTCTAGGCTTGACAATTTTCTCAAGGAATTTAATGTTGCCTGTACCCCCAAACATTCCATAAGGCCCCAAACTAAAAATATCTCCGTCCCAGTCTTTCAATGAATTCAATCACTATTTTAATTTACAATAGTGGGAGGGTCATAATTTAGTCTACCGTTGTTAATCTGATTTTATTCAATTGTTTTTTCACAACTCTTCTCAATGTTCTGAAAATGTCACACCCGAAACACTAACACATGAGCTTCAAACCTATTTCACACACACCCTGGACGCAAGAGCCACTCAACCCCCCACAAATGGAGAGCCACACTCAATATACACTTTTTTCTTCAGTTGAACTCACTGCCCCAAACTCTGAGCTAAAGCAGCTCTCTGACTCAGCGAGTCATCTTGATAACATGAATAATGCTCAGAATTTCATCTCTGCTTTTACTGATTGCCTTCACATTTTTTTTATTAAGTTCAAGTTTATTGAAACCAAAACATAGAATAAAAACATAATACAGTACACTCAATCAATGAAAGGCATATGAAAAAGACAAAAATATAATTTGAGAAGTTACAATAAAACGGAATCAATAAACACCTATATCTAAATCATGGAAAGGGAAACAATGGGGGGAAGAGAACAAAACAAAAAGTAAGCTAAATATGGCAAATTCGTAGAGTAAAACATTGTATGCAAATAGTAAAATTAAATAAATAATATAAAATAGACAGCGAATAACAAATAATTATAAAACTAAGTAAATCGAAGGAAAAAGACAAACGAGAAAAGTCATGGCGGTTTATGAACATCATCAGATGGATTTTGGTGAGTAACAATAGTAGCGGGAGGAGGGGAAGAGAGCTTGGAGAGGTAAGTAGTAAGAGGAATCCATAATAAATCCCCTTTTACAGCTAAGGAAACGGGGGTAACATAATTGGTATCAAGTCTATGATGGAAGCAAATAGCATTCCACCAAGCTGAATAACTGATTTTTGTGGAGTCTTTCCAATTGGAGGTAATCAGTGAAAGGCTATAGCCAAAAATAAATCAAACAACTTAAAGTGAGAAGGGGAACGAGACAAATCAGTAGACAAGGAACCCAAAAGGACATTGGAGAGGGAGAAAGGGAGTGTGAAACCAAATATATTGTGCATGCGGGACCAAACAAATTGCCAAAAGGAAGCGATATTGGGACAATGAAACAACATATGGAGTAAATCTGTAGTCTGGCAAGGACAGGACCAACACTTAGGTGAGAGGTCATTGGAAAATGATGCCAGTTTCTGCGGGGTTAGTAATAAACGTTGGTATACGAAGTAAAGAGTTTGGGTAGTATTAGCAGCTCTGGACGTTTTATGTATTTTTAACCACAGCTTATCCCATAAAGAGACAGGCCAAGATATTGACAAATCCCGTTCCCAGGCCAATTCAGTCTTCGATTTGAGTCGCTCAGAAGGAGTTATAAGACATTTGTAAATCCGAGAAGCGGATGGAGAGGCCTCCAAAAGCGGGCCAATAGTAGAGTAAGAGGAGGGCACCTCAGAGAAAGAAGGAAGAGATTGAAGATAATGGTGAAGAGCTGGTATTAAAAGGTCATATTGTTTTCTAAAGGAAGTGGGAAGAAGAAATTGAGTTTGAAGATCAGCAAAAGGTAGAGGAACGTTATTGAGCAGGAGTTGGGAAATCCAAGATAAACCCCTGGATTTCCAAGATTTCCAGTAAAAAGAACGGTTTTTAATGCGAAGTAATTTATTATGCCTGATGGGTTGGTGGGACAAAGAAGCAAGAGAGGGATAAGAGGAGGATAAAAGGGGGGTTAAAAGATGACGGGTATGAGCAATGACAGGAGATTTCAAGAAAGAAGCGTTAGCAGAAAAGGCAAGAGTCTCCGGAAAATCAAACGGTGAAATAAGAGATTTCTCCAAAGATAACCAAACAGGAGGATAAGTGGGAACTTCTGTGGAAAGCCAACGAGAGGCTTGTTTGAGGATAAAAGAATAATGGTATGATTTAAAGTCCGGAAATTTAAGACCCCCAAACATTTTATCTTTTTTAAGGGAAGACAAGGCGATCCGCGGAGGCTTATTTCTCCAGAGAAATTTAATTAAGAGTGAGTCTAACCGTTTAAAATAATAACAAGGTATGCGGACAGAAATCATGGAAAGTGAGTATAGGACGATAGGAGCTAACATCATTTTGATGGAATCCAAACGGCCCCACCATGAAAAAAGAGGGGATGCCATCTGGTAATAGAATCAGTTAAATTCTTTGTAATATATTCGAAATTAGCCTTCAAAGTGTCTGAGATAGAAGAGGAAAACCATAATCCTAAATATTTTACCTTAGTCGACTGCCAGGAGAAACCAGTGTGGTCGAAGTAATGACGTTGACATAAGACATTGAGGGGTAAGACTTCACATTTATCACGATTGAGGCGATAGCCCGAGACTTGCGAGAAGGTGTCAACTTGAAGTAAAAAGCCAGGTAAAGTGGACTCAGGATTGGAACAATAGAAAAGGATATCGTCTGCATAGACAGACAATTTGACTTGATAGGTTGAAACCAGTGATTTGGGTGTCCTGTCGTAGTTTGGTAAGAAATGGTTCCAATGCCACAATAAACAATAGGGGAGATAAGGGACACCCTTGTCGGACACCTCTGGAAAGGGAGAAATAATCAGAAATTTTCCCATTGGCAAAGATAGAAGCTCTAGGGCCGGAATACAAAAGGGAGATAATGGAAATTAATTTAGGGGGAAAGCCAATCCAAGTGAGGGCATGAAACATAAAGTCCCAACTGATCCTCTCAAATGCCTTTTCGGCATCTAATGTGATGGCCGCAAGCGTGTATTTTAGGGAAGAAGCCTTACTAAGTACATTAAAGAAAACTCTGGAGTTGTCAGAGGACAAACGTCCCTTAACAAAACCTGATTGTTCAGGGCCTATGAGTTTCGGTAAAATGGGATCAATACGTAGAGCAAGTAATTTGGCAAATATTTTATAATCCGTATTAGCAAGGGAAATGGGGCGGTAATTCTTACAAAAAGAAGGGTCCTTATTATCTTTCGGAATGAGGCAAATCATAGCGTCTTGAAAGGTACCTTGACTTCACATTGGTTTAACCTTCTAAAAGTTCCTACAGTGTCAAGTGAGAGTCACCCCGGCTCTACAACAACCCCTCTCTCCTCACATCAATCCTATGTTCCAGATCCTGGGCTTACGCCCCAGTCTGACTCAGGGAACCTTACCCACAAAACTCTCTGGACATAGGTCTACTTGCTTGCTTCTGAATCAGTGAGCCTTCCCAGCAACACTCTCAGTGTACAGAATGCTTGCTTGCTTTAATTTCTGGGCCGCTGCCACTGTCAAACTGCAACCGAACTGCCCCTGTACGTCCCTCACTAAAGGTCTATCCTGCATAGATGAGGCCAAATCCAAATGTGCTACAAGTAAGCAACTCACCAACCAACCTACTGGCCTATTACACTGAGAATCTCCTCTCTCCCCCACTCCTACCAGTCCACCTCTGTGCAAATCAGATCTCACTATGGACTCTCATTGATAACTCTCATTCTCTGTACCAATAATGTCTCACTCATCACTTTCTTGCAAGGTGACTCCCTTTTGTTGCTGCACATGGATATCTTTTCTCATCCTATTCCCTATCCGACCCGCCCACATAATATACCATCCAGTAGGTCTATTAGTGCAGTCTCCACCCATATCCCATTACTCCATCAACCCAGCACGTCACTTCTAACTGGAGTAAAACTCACATCTATTTCACAGGGCATGTTTGCAACTGATCTGGAGATTCCCCACACTCTTGTTTCAATCAGTTACACTTCAGAGGTTTGTTCACTGCTCTGGTTAACTCTCTTTCACTCCACCTTCGAAAGGAGCAGTCCTGACCTACTTTGTCAAGGAGCAAACATAAACCTCATCCAGATAAGCTCTGACCAGTTCTCCCACAGAAAGATATAACCTGCTGGCTGGCTATGTCAGACACACAACTTTGCGATCAATATGGTGGCCAACAATAACCTTCTATGTTGATCTAAAACCAAACCAAAGTCGCTCTCAGAAAAGGCAATGGTCAACAGGACCATAATTGCAATTCCCAACTGAACCCTTGGACCCTTTGATCATCACTACTTAATTTCAGCACGTCACTGCATTCTACATAACCGTAGATCAGAAATAAAACACAAGCTGAACATGGCTGACATTATTATCAACCAAGATCTTGATTCACTAATACTGAAATCTGGGTAAACTATAATATCTTTCATTGAGATTTTAACCTTTTACTTTGGACAACCCCAATGACTGCTTTCATCATTCATCTCTGGAAATTACCTACCTAAACACAGCCTTAAACCTACCCATACCAAAGGCTCCACTTTGGATTTGATTACATCTTAGAAAGGCCTTCTCGCTACAGAAGACGCCATAAATTCTGGAATTGTGTGTTACTCTTCCTGTCCCTTTCTTCATTCTCCTCTCACACTACATAACTAGGTTTTGCAACAAGAAAAAGGGACGCACCAATTTTGCCATAAGAGTATAGAATCTTATTCCTCCTATCAACCCTAATGCTTACATTAACAACGTGACCACCCAGCATTCTGCTTGTGTCTCAACCAAAACCAATGCTCCCTGGGTTCATTAGCATCTATGAGAGGAAAGGAAAGTTGCTTGACTCAGCAAACTCCTCATTGTCCTTGGAGGGGATTTACTGTGTTTCAAAAAGTCATAACCTGTGAGGCATTTTGATTTTGTTACAGCACAAGTATGATTACTTATTCGAAAGTAACTCTGTGGGAATGTAGTGAAGTAAGCACCAGCCATCTGATGCTATCTGTTGGAAATAATTCTTCTTCATTAAAAAACTAACGTACAGGTAGTGTAGAGGAGTGGTCCAACTATTAATATCAAAAAGAACAATTGATGGTCAGAATGCAGAACAATATCATACATTCATCTCGGTGGGTAAAGAAATCATAGCAAGCTTCAATAAAATATGTCAAAACATTCTAGGTGTACAAATGGATGTAACCACTGGCTATGCTCTACACATAGATAAAGAATGCACATTTGTTATGAAATATGTATAAATGATTTAATTTATTTTCATCTTTTTTTAAATATATTTTTCTTAGATTTATCCATTAAATTAATTTAATTTTTTCTAAAAAACTAGAGAGAATATACAATGCTAATAAATATTAACAAGGAAAATAGACCACATGTATCAAACATAGAAAAAAAATTCATCAAATTCATAAAACACTGCAAAAATTTGATAAGATAAAGTTGAAAATACGGTTGATGTATAGTTGATGGGGGCAATGCGGTAGATGTGAACTACGCGCGTTTCTGCAAAACTGCCTTCATCAGGGGTTCGTCTATTGCAATACAACTATGGGAGACATAAAATGACATATAAAAGTGGTTACAGCTCTGTGGTATATACATATGCACCTAGAATATTGATCAGCAATTTAGCCCTATTTTTTTTTATATTGCTAATAACGACTAAGTTCAGTGTCTACCATACACATGATTTTGTCACCGATAGTGTACTTCATATTTATCTGCGCGTTTTAGAAGGAACATTATGATGACATTCGCAAAAAAGAGATAATTCATAGCAAAAAAACATGAACATAGATATATACATACACTAATGCTATTTACATGAAAAGTGTTTACAAAGAAAAACAATTCAACAGGACCATAATTGCAATTCCCAACTGAACCCTTGGACCCTTTGATCATCACTACTTAATTTCAGCACGTCACTGCATTCTACATAACCGTGGATCAGAAATAAAACACAAGCTGAACATGGCTGACATTATTATCAACCAAGATCTTGATTCACTAATACTGAAATCTGGGTAAACTATAATATCTTTCATTGAGATTTTAACCTTTTACTTTGGACAACCCCAATGACTGCTTTCATCATTCATCTCTGGAAATTACCTACCTAAACACAGCCTTAAACCTACCCATACCAAAGGCTCCACATTGGATTTGATTACATCTTAGAAGGGCCTTCTCGCTACAGAAGACGCCATAAATTCTGGAATTGTGTGTTACTCTTCCTGTCCCTTTCTTCATTCTCCTCTCACACTACATAACTAGGTTTTGCAACACCAAAAAGGGACCGCACCAATTTTGCCATAAGAGTATAGAATCTTATTCCTCCTATCAACCCTAATGCTTACATTAACAACGTGACCACCCAGCATTCTGCTTGTGTCTCAACCAAAACCAATGCTCCCTGGGTTCATTAGCATCTATGAGAGGAAAGGAAAGTTGCTTGACTCAGCAAACTCCTCATTGTCCTTGGAGGGGATTTACTGTGTTTCAAAAAGTCATAACCTGTGAGGCATTTTGATTTTGTTACAGCACAAGTATGATTACTTATTCGAAAGTAACTCTGTGGGAATGTAGTGAAGTAAGCACCAGCCATCATTGGGGAAGAGGTGTGGCGCCGCGGCCAGGGCGACTGACACTGGAATCTGGGGACCACGGTTCGATCCCCGGCTCCGGCGGCAGGTTAGCCCAGCACCATGTGACTCTGGGCAATAGCTCGCTTAATCTTCCCGACGGCCCCCAGCGCCTAGAGACCCTTACGGGTGATTGTGCGCTTTACAAATGTGGACTTTACTTTACTTCATCTGATGCTATCTGTTGGAAATAATTCTGCTTCATTAAAAAACTAACATACAGGTAGTGTAGAGGAGTGGTCCAACTATTAATATCAAAAAGAACAATTGATGGTCAGAATGCAGAACAATATCATACATTCATCTCGGTGGGTAACGAAATCATAGCAAGCTTCAATAAAATATGTCAAAACATTCTAGGTGTACAAATGGATGTAACCACTGGCTATGCTCTACACATAGATAAAGAATGCACATTTGTTATGAAATATGTATAAATGATTTAATTTATTTTCATCTTTTTTTTAATATATTTTTCTTAGATTTATCCATTAAATTAATTTAATTTTTTCTAAAAAACTAGAGAGAATATACAATGCTAATAAATATTAACAAGGAAAAAAGACCACATGTATCAAACATAGAACAAAATTTCATCAAATTCATAAAACACTGCAAAAATTTGATAAGATAAAGTTGAAAATACGGTTGATGTATAGTTGATGGGGGCAATGCGGTAGATGTGAACTACGCGCGTTTCTGCAAAACTGCCTTCATCAGGGGACCGTCTATTGCAATACAACTATGGGAGACATAAAATGACATATAAAAGTGGTTACAGCTCTGTGGTATATACATATGCACCTAGAATATTGATCAGCAATTTAGCCCTATTTTTTTTTATATTGCTAATAACGACTAATTTCAGTGTCTACCATACACATGATTTTGTCACCGATAGTGTACTTCATATTTATCTGCGCGTTTTAGAAGGAACATTATGATAACATTCGCAAACAAGCACTGGCGTTGCCAATAGGTCTCGCAGTAGGAAAGTTGTAGCTATTACAATTGCAAATAACAATGCCTTTTATTTTTGTTTTCATTTTAAAAACATAAAGGGCTTTGTCATTTACAAAACCAATAGCTCCAACTTTCCTACTGCGAGACCTATTTTCAACATTGAATGATCCACCTCCAAGACGGCCTATTAATTAAAACAGGCTGGTAACAGCAAACGTGAAATTGTGAGGCACGTTTAAGAAAAGTACTTATAAACAACCAAATCACGAAAGCACACAAAGGAATAAAGCGTTTATTCCTGCTCTCGCATACCAGTAATTAACATTAAACCGCTTTTAATCCAAATATCGGTAGGAAACCCATTTGAGCTACAAATACTGTAACAAAACACGTTCTGAAAACGGATCCGTTCATCAATAATTCACAAAACGCCCCATGCAGCAATCATACCATGAGCTGAAAAGAAAACATGTACAACCGTGATCATACTGGGGCTAGTTCATCTGCCGTAACGACAATTTACATAACAAAATGTGACCTCAATACATTGCAGAAATAACAGACACCCAAGTAAAAAAAAAAAAAACAGACCCACCAATCTCATGGTACATACTGTGCACCAAACGGATGTCTACTCATGAAGGAAATGGAACCCAAAATGTACGTTGGCCATCTGCTACACGTCGACTGCTTTAAATAAATATAACTGCGTTTATGCCAGTACTGTTTAATGGTATGCTTACATGTTTAAATTCATGACATCATCTTTGTCAGAATCCAGTATTATCATTCGTTGAGAAGGACATTATTATAGGAACATTTGCGATGCGTGTTTACCACCTTTGTAACGTTGCCTAAATACAATAACAACATCAAGCAAATCTATTATTTAATACACAAGTACGACGCGAGTATACATGACCGAGGAGTTCATTTTGAAAATTTAAAAACGTTAACACTGGAATTCAAAAAGGACCGTATGTGCTCAATATGGGTTCGGTGACTAAACACTGGTATGTAAAAGAAAAAAAAAAAAGAAGCCCTATAATTTATTTAAAAGGTAAAGTACAGAAAGGTTATGCAACAAAACCACGATGGTTAGACATCCTAGGTCCCACAATGTATAGACAACTTTGTATGGGCTTGACTGAGCGCAGACCCACGTAGGCAACCCACTGGGGACCCCCTAGAACCACAGGCAGCGTTAGGCCGCATAAATGCCATGCCATTCAATTTTGAACGGAGTTTATGAAAAGCCTGTGCATAGTGAGATGGTTTTATGTGGAGCTGGATACCACACTAATGCCGTTTCCAATTACACGTGCGTTACTATTATCCAATTTCATAGCACTCAATAACTTACTCTGGAAGTATTGCAAACTAAGCCGACCAAGCTTGGGCCATGAATTGGTGATCAGTGGAAAATAGCCAAGTCAGAAACGAGCATTTAGCGAAGTGAAGCCACTTATATCATCCGACAGAGGGGCCAAATTATGTGACACCGCTTACTAAATTATGCACCACGTTTTGTAGAATAGTAAATTAATTAAACTATTAATTTAAAACTTATAATCCGTTTGAGATAAAAACAACGTTTTTTGTTAAATATCTGCAGGTTATAGGGAAAATGCGACCAATCCATCATTATGTGAACAAGCATTGGCGGTCCCTTTCAAGTGAAAGCGGGATGTAATTAGGGGGGAGGAGAAGTCTGGGCAGGCAGGATGACTCAGGGGAGGGGGCGGAGCGGGGAGAGCGGCATGTGGATTGTACAACAGACGGAGGGCATTGCTGTGGGGAGGGGGTGTAGGAGAAATGCACAAGGCGGGCAGGGGAGGGGGCGGAGCGGGGAGAGCGGCATGTGGGTGTTAAGAAGCCGGGCCTTTGAAGTGAAGCTAAGCTTCACTTCAAAAGGTGTCGGAGGAATGCGGCTGACGGTGATTGCGGCTGTGCACGCGCTTTTAAGCTCAATGCACATGCGCATTGAGCTTAAAAGTCACGGGCACTGCAAGGAATCGCCACGATTCCTTGCTGCTTAGTTAAAAGTTGTTTAAGCCGCAATAGGCTCGCAAGCTCGATGCGCATGCGCATCCACAGGCGAGACCTAAAAAGAGATAATTCATAGCAAAAAAACATTAACATAGATATATACATACACTAATGCTATTTACATGAAAAGTGTTTACAAAGAAAAACAATTCAAAATAACTTCAAGCATAATGAACATCATAGCAAATAATATAGAGAGTATGATACAGGATCAAAGATAGAGAAAAAAGAAAAAACAGAGAATAAAGAAGAAAAGGAAAAATTACAAAAATATAATTGGATGGCTCAGAATTATACGGTCACACACAAGATTTATTTATAATGATATACCTAAAGATTCTTATTCTTCATCATTAACTGAATACAGCCTAGGTTTAACTCGTTCTAAAATAACCTTGTATTCAACCTAATTGCTAGATAAATATAGGATTAATGGCGATGCTAAGGTTTGTATGTTATAAGATCTAACTTACTTTTGTATGTAGAACCACAATTAGCGTGATTAGCGCTATCAAAATGTCTGACGAATTGTAGGACAGCTGAAATGATAATGAGCCCAAAATATAGATTTTAGTTCCATAGTATTGGATCAAAAGACTATGGACCTACTAGCATAGGCTATTATACTTACTGAAAGAGTTTTAAAAGTAAAGAAGTCCTAAAGCTGACGTAATATGAAAGATTTTAAGTCAATCCACAGCTTTCAGATGGTTGTATGCCAAGTAGATACTAGGCACCTCTCTGTAAACGAACGATAGTGACAACCTTAGAGTTGATGTATCTTAAGATACCTTACTTCAATTGTGCTATCCTGATATTAACAGTACATATTAAAAAGTTGTAAACTTACTTAGAATTACGATTGAATTCACACGCTATCACTAGCTGTTTCTAAATTTTGATGTGAAAGGCGAGCACCCATTCATGTCCGATGCATGCAGACACTATATTAATAAAGGAAGATTAATTGCTCGTCATGAACAGGAGAAAAAGTTTGAATTCTCAATATTTGACAATCTATTTATTCAGGGAAATCAATTATATAGAAACCGCGTACTTGAATAATCAAGGAAACGGCTTGAAAATATGGTGTTTAGTTGACGAATGTTCGCGTCTTGTTTAAAGGGTGCCTCGGTGGGTCCTTAATTTCTATGAGGGGAGAGTATAAAGACTATAGGATTATAGTTTATAAATTTAAACTATTCCGGCTTCTAGATGCATAGGGTCCTAAATAGTGGTGTTAGAACTACCTTAATAGAGACCGAACTTAAATATCGGTGATGAGGACCTCAAGAGAGGGCGTTGCATTTAGAAAACCCTCGTTTTATACTAATCTTTTCACGCGTTAACGTCTATTAATTGAAAAATTGGTAAAATCCTGATCGTCATTTAAATAAGCGCCATCTTAGACAGGGAAATGATTACGATCAGAAGCAGAAAAGACGGACTGCTTCTCGATCTCTATGGTTGTGTTTTCATCCCTCGTCGGGATAGAAAGCACCTAATAGTTCTTTGAATGGGCACCATTTTAAAGAAGGAAGTAGTTCCGATCAGGAACATAAAGAACGGACTACTTCTAGGTCTGCGGGTTTTATTTTCCTCGACAGCATACTATTGGAATTGCATAGTCCCACAGACATAGCAGGGTTTGCTATTGGCTTTAAACAAGTTTTGTGGTATTTTAGTCAACCCCCTTTATCAGACAGGCAAAAAGGGGGTAAAAACAATCTTCAAAAAATATATAACAATAAATCACAATAAAGATGAATTATTAAAACACTGCCATAGGCAAAAATTCTGTGCAGAACGGGACTAATACATAAATACATACACACAGAAAAGCAGGGTTTAATCAATTTCATCATACAAGATAATTAATGACGTGAACTATCAGCGCTAGCCCACAAACCATCCGGTTATGTATCCCATACCGCTGAATCAGTAATTCTTATGAAGAAAAGTAAAGAAAACACTGGGTCATATCCAGCACGGATGATGGAATTCTTATATGATGGTCTGTTCCCAAGGTATTTCTAAATTAAGACCCTTATTTACTGTTTGCAACAAAAAAAAAAAAAACTTCAAGTTTTTTTCTTATCGTTTCGGGACCTTGGCCATCTCTCGTTAGAATTATTTCTAGGATAATCCAGCAAATATCATCAGGAGTATGATTACTCTCTAGAAAATGGGAGACCATTGGTGCAGCCAGCTTTTTAGTCCTAATGGCCGATCTATGCTCAGTCAGTCTGACGCTAACCGTACGAGACGTCTCGCCCACATAGCCTTTATTACAAGGACAGATGAGCAAATAAATAATATACTTGGTTTTACAGTTACTAATGCCTTTCGACACAATAGTTATTAGAAAAAATGAAATTAATTTAATGGATGAATCTAAGAAAAATATATTAAAAAATAAGTGATGAAAATAAATAAAATCATATATACATTTTTCATAACAAATTAGCATTCTTTATCTATGTGTAGAGCATAGCCAGTGGTTACATCCATTTGTACACCTAGAATGTTTTGACATATTTGATTGAAGCTTGCTATGATTTCTTTACCCATTGTTGTTTTGACCCTGCGTATAGCAAGTTCATTGGTTATGTGGGGGTCCCCTTCTTTCAAAAGTATACATTCATCCCAGTACAGGGATCTGGTCCTAAATCCATCGTTTTTTTGCTCACCATGCCATTCCAGTTTGGACCCAGCCATATGCAAATCATTCTTGACCCTGCGCCCAATAAGAACAGTCCAGCCCGAACTACCAGGCCAGGTCCTCCCTGGATTGGAAACAAGCATACCAGGACCGGTTTCGGACTTTTACCCCTCCTCAGCCAGGATAGATTGACTACAGTGGCATGGAGAGCACGGGACCCACGTCTGGGCATACCTATCCCACTCAGGGTGACAAATGCAAAAAGAACAATCGACGGACCGAATGTAAAACAATGTCATACATTCACCCCAGTACAGAGATCTGGGCCTAAATCCATTGTTTTTTTGCTCCCCATGCCATTCCAGTTTGGACCCAGCCATATGCAAATCATTCTTGACCCTGCGCCCACTGGGAACAGTCCAGCCCGAACTACCAGGCCAGGGCCTCCCTGGACTGGAAACAAGCATACCAGGACCGGTTTCGGGCTTTCACCCCTACTCAGCCAGGATAGATTGACTACAGTGGCATGGAGAGCACGGGACCCACGTATGAGCATACCCATCCCACTCAGGGTGACAAATGCAAAAAGAACAATCGATAGACTGAATGCAGAACAATGTCATACATTCACCCCAGTACAGAGATCTGGGCCTAAATCCATTGTTTTATTTTTCTCTCCATGCCTATCCAGTTTGGACCCAGACATATGCAAATCAGTCTTGACCCTGCGCCCAATGGGAACAGTCCAGCCCGAACTACCAGGCCAGATCCTCCCTGGACTGGAAACAAGCATACTAGGACCGGTTTCAGGCTTTCACCCTTCCTCAGCCAGGATAGATTGACTCCAGTGGCATGGAGGGCACGGGACCCACGTATGGGCATACCCGTCCCAGGCAGGGTGACAAATGCAAAAAGAACAATTGATGGACAGAATGCAGAACAATGTCATACATTCACCCCAGTACAGAGATCTGGGCCTAAATCTATTGTTTTGTGCTCACCATGCCATTCCAGTTTGGACCCAACCATATGCAAATCAGTCTTGACCCTGTGCCCAATGGGAACAGTCCAACCCGAACTGCCTTCCAGGTCCTCCCTGGACTGGAAAAAAGCATCCTAGGACCGGTTTCAAGTTTTCAGCCCTCATCAGCCAGGATAGCTTGACTCCAGTGGCAAGGAGAGCACGGGACCCACGTTTGGGCATACCCATCCCACTCAGGATGACAAATCCAAAAAGTACAATATATGGACAGAATGCAGAACAATGTCATACGTTCACCCCAGTACAGAGATTTGGGGCCTAAATCCACTGTTTTTTTGCTCACCATGCCATCCAGTTTGGACCCAGTCTTATGCAAAGTACTCTTGCTTTGTTCGCCCTAAGTTGGCAGGGTATGCCCAGACGTGGGTCTCTTGCTCACTTTGCCACTGGATTCAAGCTAGCCTGGCTGATTATGGGTGTTACCTAGAAACCGGTCCCAGGATGCTTGTTTCCGGTTCAGGGAAGACCTGGCTTGACAGTTCGGGCTGGACTGTTCCTATGAGGCACTGGGTCAAGACTGATTTGCATATAGCTGGGTCTAAACTGAGGTGGCGAAGTGAGCTAAAGAGTGATGATGGATTCATCCCAGATCTGTGAATCCATCTGCAGGGGTGAGTGTCTGAAAAGTTTCAGCGCTCCGTCCATCATCTCCTTGTGGCAACTATTAATATCAGCATGGACAGGAGAATGGCAAAGTTGACCATTTTATGGTGGAAAAGTTGCTTAGCTCAGGCTAAATCCGTATGGACTGTGTAAGGTGACATTGTGTGCTTTAGGAAAGGTTTCTGAATGGCCCCAATATGTCTTCGTGCAATAAACACAGCCCACTCATGTTCATTATAGCAGAAAAGGCCACTTTATTTAGGACAGTTGAAGTTTACCCAATCGCATAACTATATACAGTATGACATCATGAAATAAATTGCATTTTCCCCAAAACCCTCAAACTTTATTCCAATAATGAATTCAAAACTTCATATAATACACCCCATGTCATTGTAAACCCCAACTTCTCTCTTCCCCACCCCCGCGTTCAGTCATTTCACCCCCCGCCCCTAGGAGTGGGTAAGATCGCTCCTGACTTACTCCCCAAAAAAACACCATATACGACAACAGGAAAATTGAGAAACTTCAATACCGTCCTAGAGTGGCTACAACTTTTTTTTTTTTTTTTACATATAAGGGAGGGAGGGTGTTACAAAGGGAAAAAACAGCGACGACACACCCCGGGCACCTCCGACCCATGTATCTTCCTGCTAGCCTGCCTCCAATTACCGCCTCCTGAATTCCTTCCCCTGCCTAATTACCTACACCCGACACCTTGCGCGAAATAGCCCAGGTGGCGACCGGCTCGCGCCTTGCTCCATCTGGGTTCCCTTTAGTATAGGCTTTGACCTAAAAATGAAAGTGTCCTTGTGTAATGTAACCAGTGCTCCTGTAAACCCGTACAATATCTTCAGATCGAGTTAGCGTTATGTAAAACTGCAAAACAAATTGTGAGGCAGTGAAGTTAGGAAGCCCTGTATCTGAAGAAGTGCAACACCCTGAGCTGCACCTTGCAGCTAGTTATCCGGTGCCTCCAGGGGCGCAAAGGGGAGACCGAGGCGAGACTCCATTCTACAGCCGGTAATGCGAGGAGAATTAACCAAGCAGTGCCTGATGGTGTGCATGTGGGACCCCAGGGTATGCACATAAAAGGGTAAAGCCGATGGGTCTTCGGCTTCACTACAGCTGCGCAGCAAGTAGTGCCAGCTGCACCGTTTAGGCCTTTTCCAGCGGTGCAGCAAGTAGTGCCAGCTGCACAGTTTAGGCCACTTTATCCGTGGGGTCAGTTCTGACTGAGTTAGGAGTGAGATGTACTCCTTCGCCCCATTCCCTCACAGCTGCGTAGCAAGTAGTACCAGCAGCAACGCTTAGGTTTGCGCAAGTGCGCCTCCTTTGACTTTCACTGCATTGGCAGCAGCCCTGACATTCTGGATACAGGACGTTTGAGCCCCCCTCTGAGACGGCCAGTTGGCCAGGGAGACTGGGAGGTTGTGTTGGGCGCCAGGCACTATTACGATTATGTGGTGCTAGGAAATGTTTTCTTGTAATTTGATTTAGGCACCCTGTTCGGAGTACCTCTAAAGGTGGTCTTATGATGATGAGGCTGTCTTGCATGTTTTGGTTATGCTAGTGAGATTTTCTTCCACCCTGTGCCTTATGCCCCTAATGTTAGAGATTCTCAGGAGGTTTGGGTCCAATATTAGTCTGTTGAGATTATGGGCGTTCGATGCGGTTGGTGCCAAATGTGGTTTTTGTTATAGGCTGATGCTAAGCACAGTGATCATCAGTGGTATCGGGTGCTCATTTATGATCTATTTTACTTTTACAAAATTTACCCTGTGATGGTTCTGACAGTGGTCCAGTTGGCCCTGCCATATGTAAATTATTCCCTTGCAAACATTATCCAGTACCAGGTGGGATCCTGTATACCTAAATGAAGGGCCCAACAAATACCAGCGGAATTTTGAAACTCCCTAGCCCCCCCCATCATATTCTGCTCTAAAGTAACAACCTGTTCCTAATCACCTCACTTCCCGGACTGCACATTAGTTCAGATATCTTCACCCGACGTCTCGAATATGTGCCCCCTTTATGTCCTTATACTTCTCCTTTACACCGCTTTCCTAGTAACACCCTTCTCATATCCCCCCCCACCATCTTTCTCCTCTTTTTCCCAACATGGCCACCTCTCGAATTAAGGCTGGAATTAATTGCGACAAAATCATTTATCCTCCTGACCAGCCTAAAGCTTCACTAAAACGACTGAACCATAACACTGTTGAATGTTTCCCTGATTCCCTTTTTGCTGATCAATTTTACAATGGTTGTTTTGGGAGGCTCAAAAATTATTTCATTTTCTTCACTCACGACACCCCCTCTTTGTCCACCAGTTTATATAATTCCCTTAATGTCACCTCCTCCTCCTCTATCCCTCATGGGAAACAACTAAAAACTTCCCCCTCTGCGTGTTTCAACAGCTCCCTCATTATCTCACTCTATAACAACGGTAATGTCATGATCCGAGGCAAAGACACCTGTCTCTCTCTCTTTGACCACTTCTTCCCCTCCCTACGCCCCTCCTCTGCGGCCAGGCTATCCCCTGACTCTTCATCTAGCTCCACCCTTTACTCCCTTTCTCCTCCCATGACCCCCCCCCACACTCCAATAGACTGCACCCTCAAAAAGCACAGGTCTGCCCTCTTCCCTCCCCCGTGCCCTCCTCCCCATTCCTCCCCCCTCACAGTATGCCCCCCCTTCATCACTTCAGCCTTGCCTCTTGCTAATACGCTCCTCGTCCAATCTGCATCATCCCAGCATTCCAATCTCATCTCCCCCCCCATATTCCTACCTACCACCCCCTTTTTAGTCCACCTCTCCTCCAACCTTCTCCCCAGTTAACTTTCCTTACGCTCCCCTTATTCCTCCCTCTACCCCTCTTCTCTACCCCTCCTCCCCTCGCTATTTACCCCGATTTCTCCACAAACCCTTTGCATCTCTCTCCTTCCCCCCGCTCCTCCAGCAATGCTGTGCTACCCCCTTTCCCCCTTTGGCAACCCTGTCCATCTCTCTCCCTCGGGCCCAACAGAGCCATTTCCTTTCTTCAACTTCCCTATCTCCCTACCCCCTCACGCTGCCGGATGCCCGTTCCCTTACAGCCACCTCTCCTAGCTGACAGGACCTCTCCAACCATCTCGCCTCTTTTCTTCCCTTGCCTCCTAC
Source organism: Lissotriton helveticus (assembly GCF_964261635.1). NCBI lineage: Eukaryota > Metazoa > Chordata > Amphibia > Caudata > Salamandridae > Lissotriton > Lissotriton helveticus. The sequence continues at coordinate 223,172,343 of NC_136069.1, forward strand.
GTTCCTATGACTCCACACATTCCTCCCCTCTCCTTTTACCCCACCGCCTTGATCCGCACCCATCTCCCTCTAAATATGTCCTTAATTCCGTTCCTTCTGTCAACACCAACAAAGGCAACTCTCCCTTCACCTCTGATACACCAACTTCCGCTCTCAACCTCCACCTTTACCCACCTATGAACCCTATACTCTAACTCTCCCCCTGTCCCCCCACCTCTTCTTCCCTTCCACCACCAATTTCACCCCCTCCTGCTTCCATTGAGCCACCTAACTTTCCGTGTTCTGCCCTACTCTCCCTGGAAAATAAGCTATGCTCTCTGATCACCTCCATCTCCCAGCTTGTAGCTTCCATTTCACTTTTAAGCTCCAAGATTTCCACTTTTCCATACACCTCAACTCCTTTGGAAAACTCTCATCTTCCCACGAGATGCACCTCGCCCCCTCATCCATTTATAGCCAAGCATAACCTGTCTGCAAACATCTTCAACTCACACAAGCCCTCGAACGCCACCCTTCCTCAACTTGCACCTCCTAGTAACCCTACTATCTACACTATTCCGACCATCTCCTCTGTCAGAACCAAGCCTCCACCCAAACACACCCGAGCACCCCAGTATAAGAACAATATCCCGATCACCCTTCATAGCCCAAGTGCCCCATCACCAAAACAGTCTTGACAGAGCTGCACTGTCTGCTCCACAACTGCAGATCTGCAATAAAACACAAACTTGAAATCTCCGATATCATCACCCTTCACAAAATTGACATGCTCTTCCTCACAGAGACCTGGTTTAACGATACCTCTCACTTTATGGTTGATCTCCTATTACCCACAGGCTATTTTATATTTAGAATGACAGAATTGACAAAGTTTTGGGGGAGGTGTTGCAGTCATCTTTAGAAACTCCCTTCAACTTGAGGCTTTTCCTATCAGCTCCTTCCGCACTTTTGAATGCCTAGCTCTTGAGCTTCAATTACACCACCGCTCACCCCTCAGATTCCATGCCATTTACCGCCCGCCTTGTAGCGGCCCTTCGTTTTTGGAGGAACTCACTGACTTCATTTGCGACCAATACTCGCAAACTGACAATCAGACCTTCGTGGGTGACTTCAATCTCCACTGGGGCGTACTGCAAGACGCTTCTCCGAATCTGCTGGCCACCTTCCTCTCTGCAAACGATCTTATCCAACACTGCACAGAATCAACACACTCCAAGGGCTCAATCCTGGACCTTGTTATCTCTAAAGCAGACATGCTTTCCATCGCTACCCCTATTCATGTAGACTGGTCTGACCACCTCCTCATCCCTTTCGCTCTTCACCTATCACACACTATAACTCTTGGCCAACCTAAGAGGGCTACCTCCTGGTTCCGTGACACTAAAAATATTGACGTCGGTTCCCTCTGTGAATCAGCTTTGCTATCACTTCCAAGACTAGACCTGAACCTAGATGTTGACGAGCTCACCTCCCAATGCCTCACAGTCCTTCCAGTTGAAATCAATAACGTCGCTCCTCTCCAAAGCAAAAAGAAAAGGCCCACTCCCTCAGCACTTTGGTTCAACAAATCCCTCTATGAAGAAAGGAAGCACTAAGATGCCTGGAGAATCAATGGAGGCAAGCGCCCTCCACCGATAATTTAACCATGCTTTGTTCAGCAAGATCCAAGTACCACAAGCACATCTTCCTTGGGAAAGCGTCGCACTTCAGGCTCCTTGACTCAGCCAAAAATAGACCCAAAAAACTATTCGATCTCATCAAGAATCCCAACTGCTCTCCCTCAACCTCCAAGTTGGAGGATTCTACAAAGAAAGCAGCGGATTTCACTATATTCTTTGACGAAAAAGTAAAATCACTTGTGGATCAGGTCGTTCATCCTACCCCTCCAGAGGAGCGCAAATCCTTAGCCATTTGGCAGAACTTTGACCCCATCTCTGAAGATGCCCTCCTCAATTGCATTCTCGAAACAAAGCCCTCCAACCATTCTCTTGACCCCATCCCTAGTGCCATTGCCATTGACTTCTATACCCATTCTCTTTCCTATTAGACCACTCTGGTCAACTCCTCCCTCTGTCAAAGTTCCCTTCCTGTCTCCTTCAAAATTGGGCAGGTCACCCCTCTGCTTAAAAAACCCACTGCTGATGCAAAGGACCTCAACAATTTCCGCCCCATCACTAACCTACCCTTTCTTGCGAAGATCACAGAAAGATGTGTAGCGAGACAAATCTCTCGTCATATCAAGGACAATGATCTTCTTGACAATTTTCAGTCCGGCTTCATCCTAAACTGCAGCACTGAAACAGCCTTGCTGCAAGTGATTGAAGACGCGCTGCGGATACTCGATTCGGGGGGGTCTTGTCTTCTAATCCTCCTTGACCTTTCTGCAGCCTTTGACACTGTCAATCACAACACTCTCCTCAACACTTTTCAACAGAGAATGGGCAGGGAGGGCACTGTGCTTAAATGGTTTGCTTCCTTCCTCTCTGATAGATCCCAAATGATCAAAATAGCGAACAGTCTTTCATCTCCTTTGGCAGTAGGTCAAGGTGTTCCTCAAGGCTCCATACTTGCACCACATTGTTCAATCTCTACTTAGAACCACTGGGAAATCTCCTAAGTAAATCCGGGATCCACTATCATCTCTATGCAGATGACACTCAGGGGCGTAACAAAGGCCCCCGCAGCCCCAGCGGTGCGGGGAGGCCCTAAGCTCCAGGGGGACCCTTCAGCCCAGTACCCTGTCAGCAGAGCTCCTGAGTGTGGTCGGAGATGGCCCCCTTCGTCCACTTTGCAGGTGGGCCCCCTCAAGTTTTGTTATGCCACTGACGACACTCAAATTTACTTCATGGTTGCCTCCACTCTCGATCTCTCTATCCTAAGCTCTACTCTTGACTCCATTCAAAACTGGATGTCAACTCATCAACTGATTCTGAACCCCTCCAAAACTGAATTCCTCCTCCTCTCCTCCTCACTTTCTCCTCCCCCGGTTCAATCATGGATGGATCAGATGAATCTACTTAACAATAAACCCATCATTGTCGACAGCGCAAAATCCCTTGGTGTCATACTCGACAAAAAACTCAATCTAATCTCCCACATCAATTCCTATGCAAAGTCTGCTTGATACCAACTGCGCCTTCTTTGGGAATTCGTTGCTTCATCCCGGAGCAAGACCTTAAAACCCTAGTCCAATCGCTGGTCCTCTCCAGACTGGACTACTGTAATTCTCTTCTTACTGGCCTCCCCAAATCCCACCTGTCCCCCCTTAAATCTGTTCCCCATTCAGCATCTCGACTCATTTATGGGGCTAAAAGAAGCGACCACATCACACCCATGTTATCCACCCTCCGCTGGCTTCCCATCGAGGCAAGATCTATCTACAAGACTGCCTGTATCACCCACAAAGTCTTGCCCTCCTCCTCTCCTAGCTACCTGGCGAATAAACTGAAACTCTCTGGAGGCTCTAGACGGAATGCGGAAAATCTACTGCTTGAACCTCCCACTTTCAAGAAGGAAACATCGATGGCCCAATCCTTTTCAGGCAACGCGGTGAGAATCTGGAACTCACTTCCGCCTCAGCTCCGGACCACCACCTCCTCCCAGGCCTTCAAAACTGACCTCAAAGTTCTCCTCCTCCAAAGACACTTGCAAATATAATTATCGCCCTCTGTATTATCTGAAGGAAGACCTTCCATTATAGGAAATTCTATTCTCCATGACTATGGAAGTATCTTCCCAGTGTGTTCTTGTGGTTTGAGTGGTGTTGAGTGGTCTGCCATTTATTGAAGTATTATCCTTCTACCGGTGTCTGGTACTCTTTTGTAACATGCACACGTCACTTTTCTCTTGTAACACACTGTTTGCTACCTCCTATATTTTGTTTGCTTTTGATACTTGCACAAGTGCCACCATTGCCTACGTAACGTTTGTTCTTGTGTTTGAGTGTCTGCCATTTATTGCAGTATTATACCTCTACTTATACTTTGTACACCTTTGTAACTTGCACACGTCACTTTTTTCCTCTTGTAATGTACAGTTTGTTACCTCTTGTATTTTGTTTGCTCACAATTTTCACTTTTACCTCGTGTAACTTAACGTTTGCTTTTGAAATTTGTTCACTTGTAATTTTCTCCTATTGTGAAGCGTTCTGACACCTTCGGGTAAAGTCCGCGCTATATAAAAACGCATAAATAAATAAATAAAGTGGTTCATGTCAGCTCTATATAAAAAACCGCATAAATAAACCGACATAGCTCCTGCTTTTAACATAACACTGACACCTTTTATTTTTTTACAATATAAATATGCAAATAGTTCGAGATGGAACTGCATATATGTTACTTGTTAGATGCTCAGTCTTTCTTTTCTTGTGTACCTTTGTAACTGTATATATGTAACTTGTTAGCGTGCTTAGTGTATCTTGTGTACCTTATGTAACTTACCTCGTGGTTATTTTGTAAAGCGCTCGGACACCTTCAGGTAAAGTTCGCGCTATATAAAAGTGCATTAAATAAATTAAAAAAAAAAAGTCCGCCCTCTAGATCCGTCTCAGTGTTCTTTGTTTAGGCGAATGGCCACGCCCCTTCTCCCTGGAGGATCTCGCTGTGGTCGGGTCTCATTTTCTTTGACTGGAGCGGTGAGGACCTGGCGAGGTCAGGTAAGAAGGCAGTTTGTCGTAGGGAGGTGGGGGAAAGGCTTGGGGCACGGGGAGTTCTGGCCTGGAAAGGAAGGAGCATACATTTAACTGCCGGCAGTGCTGATTCACGTTTTGCAATATAATGCGCAGCTAGCAAGATGGCGGTGGTGGAGGCGCCCCGCTGAACTCCGACGTCCAGGTTGAAGCTTGGAATATCCCACACACGCCACCCAGCTGGAATTGATGGGAAATACTGTGGTGACAACTGGTGGTTCATCCGAGAGCTTCGCTGTGCTTGTCAGAACAAGTCTGGCGAGCGCTCGATGCTCGCGTCGTGGCACATTGACGTTCCTTTGTCATTTGCTCGGGGTGCTTGCCTGCCATGGTCTCTCGAGGGTGTGTGGAGTAGGGATGGACTGTTCCAGTGCATATGCCCCCGGAAGACGCCTACATACCACGTTGCCGGTTTGGGTAGAGTCCCATCCAGGAGCTTAGTCGGCACCTTTTAGCCACATGGGTCCCCCTGGAAGCAGCCATGTTGGGCTTTTTGATGCTCTCCTAGGTAACTAGACCGCCAATTTGGAGTTCTTTTTTACAGCGCTCTCAAAGAAGCTTGAATTGAAGTGAGGTGGCCATGTTGGGTGGAAAAATGGCCGGCTGCTACTTCAAACTGCATTATGACGGGAACTCTTAACTGAATCGCACCGCGAAACCATCCCACCGCACAACCCTCATTCCCAATCCCTGATCAACAAAGACACAGCTGCCAAGGTTTCAGATTGCTGTGTGTGACATTTTCATAATTTCAGTGTAATTATGAGTGACATTTCAACAACTATGAGTGACACTTTCTCGTTAGCAAAATCAAGCAATGTAATGGTGCTAATTTCTCGCACTAACCACACAGGACTCGTGGTAACCTCTCCAATAGGCAGAAATAACTCGCCTACCTTTAAAAGCAGGTTAAGAAACAATAGCAAAAACAATAAATGTATGCCCAAGTGGGCCAATCACCTTTTTTGCTTCTTTCCACATGAGATCCCTGCTTTTCGCACAGCACGCCCCACACAGCGCAACCCGTGGACTCTAAATGGGGGTGCAGCCACAAACACAAAGGACCCCCATACTGCATCCCATCATCCTGGCTGCTCTGATGTGGACAGCACCACAGCCGACCAACTCATAGCAACCCGGCCTCCGCTTCATGAGTGAAGCTCCCACTAACAGCACTGGTGACCCCGCGAACAACCATTTGCAAACTGTGTAATTTTTTGTTTCTGGCGCACAGTTGATGTCGGTCTGTCAAAGCACAAGAAATCTCACGCAACACCATATAAGTATCCATAAAGACAGCACATAAAATAACCTGTCACAATTTTAACGTGATAACTTGCCTCGTATGATAAGGGGTTAATATTGTGGCTGTCAGGCATGTTAAAATGAGCACAGCCTTTTGATGTGTTATTGCTCTATTTAGATAGGAAAAAACAACAAAGGGCTGCAAAAATAACGGAGTAAAGCAACCCTTTCAGCCGGGGAAAACAAAAAGTGCATCTTTTATTCACTAACCTGTAATATTCAGTAAAACACAAATCTGCAGTGTTCGCCTACAGCTGAGCACTTACTGTTCCATGGCTAGTTTGGCTAAGAGTCCTTTATTTCAGCTCCAGAGTGACTCGTCTCTTGCACGAAATGCCCTTCTCCATAGCATTCACTGCAAAGGATGTCTCACAGGCAGAAAGACGACAGTCTCCGTACGATTAGGGCTGCATAATCTTGTTTGATCGTGGTCAATTGAAACCTTTCCTGCATAACAGAACACTATGTGTAAAGTTTAACTACTTGCCATGCTCAACGTCACGTCGTGGGACATGCAGTCTCAATTTGGTTACAGCCTGCGGCCGCCAGGCAGCCTCGTCTGTATTCATGCCCGCCCGGGGATTCTGAGCCACTAACAGTTAGCTCTCCTCTTTACCACGACCGGGCGGCAGCTACTGGCTGCATGCGGAACTGCCTGATCTTGCGCTGCTGAAAAGGAAATCATGAGATTTTTAATTCACACGCACACTGCTGCACTGAAGCAAGTACAGTCACTTACTTCAACTTGCGGCAGGCTCAGGCCGTGAGCCACGGGAATTCATCAGGTTTGCCGCCTGCCACCTGAGAGTCCATTGAAGTCCCCGCTGCCGACTCCGTCTCCATGGCCCCTCGAACCGGGGTCAGTGAATGATTTTAAACTTACTGCAGCCGAGCCACGCATCTCCCTATGAACACTGCAGGCAGCGCTGCACCCAGATTTACGCAAAACCAGCCAGCCTCCAACTAAGTCCGAAGTCAAGTGAGCAATACAGGACGTCGTCACGTAACGAGCCGCAAGCCACTGGGAGCAGCGTGCGCATCCCACGCCACACAGGCAGCGCGGCGCTCCGATTTACCCAAAACCAGCCAGCCTCCAACTAACTCCTTAGTGAAGTGAGCAATACAGGACGTCGTCACGTAACGAGCGGCAAGCCACTGTCGGCACACAGGTGTCACAGGCGTCGGCGCGCGCACAGCACCCTGTCGTACGCGAGTTTCAGAATTGCATTAAAAATGCGTGACAATGCTTTTCAGTGCGGTGTTGCGGAACGCCACACTGAAATGCGTAAGAGTCACGCCTGATGCGTAATACTTGGCAGGACTTCAAAGAGCTGACATCTTAACAATGTAATGTTTGCCAAGAGTTTCCCTTTAAAACTTACAAGGTATTGGGTGCAACTCGCTCAAACCCATGAAATGTAAGGTTAAGATGGGGATACAAAACAATTTTGTGCTCAAAAGATATAAAAGTAAATCTTCATAAAACGTCTCACCCCCTCATGCCTTTCCACTTTATTGCGCCCTAGCACAGGTAAGCACATGCTACAGAGATCAAATGAACGTAGGGCAGATATTGTTCCAGTGGGTGCAAAAATAAGCAAAGTCACCTAAAGTTGGTAAATATTTTTTCCATTATCTATACATACTTCAAAAAACAAACACAAATAGAAAGTACTGTTAAATCTGTTCTAGAGCTGACCCATGACTAATGCTTAAAGAGAAGCAAACACAACAGAGGTCTCTGTTGCTTGTAATGCGCGGACTTTTGTCTTCAAGGTATCTGGTAAATCTGCTTGTGAGGGGGGTGCAAAGATTTATTATTCAAATAGTGGAACCGGTGAGATGCAGTTTAAAAGATCTTAGTAAGTATGGTTACTGCAAAGCGCCGCTCATGGTTATCTGGCTGTGCTAGATCGGGGGATAGACACAAGTTTAGGCCGACCGCGATGGAGCATGCGGCGGTTACAGGGACCAGGATAGTCCTGCTGAAAAGGTTACCTTTTCAAAGTCTGAAACAAAGAGTCCAGTTCAGGATGGAGGAGGCCACAAAAGAGCGCCATGGATAGTCGTCACTGTAGCACTGGGGTACTCACAAACATTTGCCATGGGGCCGCAAAGCAGGGTGGTGGTAGGGGGTCTGGTTTGGTCAGGGAATCCAGGGAATGTGCAAAGAGGTCTAAACAAATATTGAACAAGCATTTACAATGCAACGGTTCCGCCTTTGACAAAGTTAGAGCTATTGGCATTGTAAATGACAAATTGTTTATTTACGTGTTGGTTTTGAAAACAGATAAATAAATGGCATTGTCATTTACAATGTCAATAGCTTAATCTTTCGCAAATGCGAGACCTATTGCATTTGCACCCACACACACACAGAGCCACACGCATACAGAGCCACACACACACACACACAGAGCCCGCCCCCCCCCCCCCCGGTACGTTCCTAAGAGAAGACCAAAACATGCCAGAGAAGTCTATAACATCACTGGTACTCGGTATTGGTAAGTGGTAACAAACCCAAATTCTAGGGTCAAAAGTAACAGAAGGCAACAAATCACTGTTTTACTATGAATGTGCATAGTCGAAAAACACAGTGTGTAGTGAAATTTCAATGGTTAAGATGCGGTGTAGAGAGGACTAGGCAGAATGGGGTGCACACAAACTAAAACAAAGGTGCTTATTAGGGAAAGGTTGTGTGTGAACACATGTACAAATGTGCACTACAATTAGTAAAGGTGATAGCAGATGGTGCGCTGAAGAGCTCATGGGCGCCTATCAACTGTGGAGATAATGCGGAGCCGTAGGGCATGGGCACTCACTGGGTACGTCCACTCCTACAAAGTCGCTGGTAGGGGGAAACTCCTGTGTGCACAAACATAATTATGCATGTACAGTATAACGAATGGCATGTAGAAAAGGCACGTGGCTGTAGGGTGCGATCTGGAAAATGGCAAAGAGACAGTACATGGGCATGAATGCGGATAGGGAAACATGCAGCGGTGCAGTATGACGAATGACCCAGGGTAGAGGGAGCGTGAATGACGGAGACAGTAGCGGAGCAAGGAATAGAGATTGTGTGGAAACAGTAACGGCGCTGTTAAAATGCACATACATGTAATGACGGGTGGTGAAAGAATGTAATACTGGTGAGTCTGGTGTCGCGTACCTTGACAAACTGTAACAGCTAGAGACGGTCCGAGAAGGATATCTTTAAAATTAAAATAAAGCTCTGGGTGAAATAGCCGGTCGTGGCAGGACGGGTAGGTCCAAAGGTGGAGCTGCAAAAACGGAGAGGAAGAGTTAAAGCAGCTACCGGACCGGAGAACCAGCTCACGGACGGTGTAGTAAAAAGAGGAATCCCACGAGTGATGTAGGGAAGTATCCATCGTACGAACAGAGTATGCGGGTGTGGTCTCTTACCTTACAATAGGTGAAGGAATGCACGGGTAATGTGCTCCACTCGAACGTAAGTCCTCATCCGGATAATGGATGCGGATGGGGTAAAAGTGGGTGTGTATATACAAGATATGCACTGCCGTGATACGGTTGGTGCATAGGTCAATGGGGGGTATTAATTGGTGAAAGGATAACAACTAGACCGGTAATCGAGAAAGTGATGAGTGGGTCTCAATGTGCGCCTGCGCTAAAGAATAGAGGCAGCTCATGGCAATGAACGTTTGTCGGCCGAAATGCAGGAGGGTCAATAATATGAACGAGGGACAGGAGGAGGGGACTGGACGAGAAACGGCAAGGAGAGGGTCTGTGCTTCAAAGGCCTTTGGGACATATAAGTATTTAGCCATGCAGCACATTATCCTGGGTGCCATAGCATCTACTGTTACATCATGTGAAAAGCAATATGCATTGTACTATCCATAGAGAGTTTGCATCCATGTGCCTAAGAGAGCTGTATATTAAAGTACCCGCTCAGGTGTCAGATAAACTGTCATGTGGTATTTGTTTCCTGCATCATGTGGCTAAAAGAGAACATGCACTAACAGTGTAACAATAATAATACAAAGGAAAAATATGACAGCCAGTGCTGCGATCCAAACCTGCTAAGCACAGCTGCACTCTTACCCAAAACATTCACCCCTGCGCCATCTAGGCCAATGGAGTGATAGCGCAAACTCGACCCAAAGGTATTGAAGCACTTTAAAAATAAAAAAACACAGCAGCACTGCTGTCAGTGCACAAGATCCCCTCCAAAGACCCGGCCTGGATCACAAGAGCACACTGGCAGGGCAAGGAGCGGTAGTTGGAAAGTTTATTGCGCAGCTGCTGCCTGTCTGCGCCATTAACACCACAGTCCTCCACCACCAGTGACAACAGCCTTTTTGCGCACTGCCTGTGCCGATAACAGCATATCCGGTTTCCACGAGTGACAACATACACTGCGGCAGTGCAGTCCATCTGGCTGCATTAGTGAAAGCGTAGCCAAAAGGTAACCGAGTCGGAAACCGCATGTCCAGTCTGCACCAGTAACAGCACACCTGCCTGAACTAGTTACATCACACTTTTTTTGTTGCAGTTTTTATATAGCGTGAACTCGACCCGAAGGTATTGAAGCACTTTAAAACAAAAAATACCACAGCATCACTGCTGTCAGTGCCCAAGATTGCCTCCAAAGACCCGTCTGGATCACAAGAGCACATTGGAAGGGGAAGGAGAGGTAGTGGGAAAGTTTATGGAGTAGCTGAGTACTGTCTGGGCCATTAACACCCCAGTCCTCCAACGCCAGTGACAGCTGCCTGTTTGCGCACTGCCTGTGCCGATAAAGGCATATTCGGTTTCCACGAGTGACAACATACGCTGCAGCAGTGCAGTCCATCTGGCCGCATTAGTGAAAGCGTAGCCAAAAGGTAACATAGTCGGGGACCGCACGTCCAGTCTGCACCAGTAACAGCACACCTGCCTTCACTAGTGACATCACACTTTTGTGTTGCAGTGTTTACAGAGCGTGAACTCGACCCGCAGGTATTGCAGCTGGATCAGACGTAAGAACCTTTGCTGGCACACCTTTCCGCTTTGCATTCTGGTGATTGTGGTCCTATATTTGAATGGACACAAACACGACAAGCACCAGAAGATTAGCAACTGATGTCGGTCACGGGCACCGTGAGACTCAGGAGGAGTTTATGTTATGTTTTATATATTTAGTTTAATGATATGTCGGGTTTGCTGCTGTGCATTGTTTGTTACATCGCTAGTAGCTGCAGGTGACTTTGAACACGTGGATACCATCTAGGCACTTAGTAGTTTGCAACAGCGCATGGGCTGGTGTGAAGTCACTACTCGGTAACTCTGATACTTTGTAACCCGGAGCAATGCAAAAGCAAAACGCAGCAACCTTTTACTACACGGTAGCAGCGGATCAGTGCTTGATAAATGCAACATAAAATTAAAATAAAAAGCTACACATTTTGTTTTAATTTGGACGTTACTATTTGTCTAACAAAGTTAGAACTGGGCCCAACGATTTCATGCTTTCTAACATACGTGAAATGTTCTAATCTGCATCCGTCGCCAGTCGCATGGTTGTGTAATTGTTTACAGACAGTTCTTGGTTCATAAAGGCTGCTCAGAGCAACCATATGTGGGCGACATCAAAGGCGGCCGAGTGCCGCGATACTTCGGAGGAAAGCGGGAGGAGGGGGGCGTCCTGCGCCGTATTCCTGCTCCCCCGCCCGTTAATAGCTCGTTCGGCCGAGATGGTGTGGCTCGCTGGGCACCTTCTGCCGCAATTAACGCTTAGGCTGCGATACCGATGGCCTCCACTGATCTTGCCTCAGGCCCATCGCGGCTCAGCGCTCCCGTGCCCATCCTCCAGCGGGCCAATGTGCGCTGCAGTATAGGTAAGGCGAGCCACCGTGCGGATTGAATAAATGCTCCGCTTTCGGAGCTTCGTGAACTCGCCGCCGCAGAACCTTTGGGACATCGGGGAAAGGATCGGGTTACCCTGGCACAGACGGTGGCCTGCTCCCTGGCACAGCCGCTGCAAGGTCTGGACACACTTTGCAGCATCTTAAACAAGCTACTGCCCGGCCGCCATCTTCGCCGGAATGACGAAAACAAACATTGAGAAAAAAAAAGTAAACCCGCCCACCGCCGCAATGATGTTCTTAAAGGGGCGGGATGAGTAAAAATCGCCGGAACGCCCACGAATCTGGTCCGGCCATGACGGACAGATCTCTGTTGCAATGGCTAGCCTCCATTTATGGAGCTAGCCAATGGAACAGAGGGCGTATTCCAAAGCCACATATTATTCTCATTACGTTTTCACCTGCGTGAAAAAGCTGCGCAGTGCGCAGCTTTCACTTAGGCGAAGCCTAATAAATGAGCAAGCATTTATTTGCAGGTTAATAACTGCTTGCTAGTTTATTTAACACTTTTTTTCTGAACATTAGTGCTCAGCAACTAAACAGCAGCTCGTGCTGTTGTTCACCAAGGGGGCCCGCATGTAAAGGTCAAAAGGGCTACAAGCGGCCCCCTGGCAGTACTTTGAGTATCACTGCTGTAGCATGAAGAGCAGGAGTGGCACAGCGCAAAGATCCAGTCTGGTGTTGTGGACAGTAGTTGCTGGAGCTTCACTTTGTCGGTCACCCCGGCTGTCGTAGAACGAAGTGCAGATCTCGCATTGCTGGTTGTTGCTGTAGTGTGAAGAGTTGGGTCCACCGGAGCTTCTCAGTGGTGGTATTCTCAGACAGCAAGATGTCGGTGTGAACAAGCCCGTTCTGAGTCACGAAGAGCCCACAAGTTCAGGATTTCTCCTGTGTACTGAGAGTAGTGCACTTTGATACCAAACAGGAGTACAGGACCTGGTGAGGAACCTTGTGATCATCAGGGACTCACTCTTGCAGAGGCCATCAGGGTCCACTCGCTATGGTGAGTCAGATTATATCAGGCCGAGCTATTTATAAACTGGAAAGGTAAAAGTGTTCTGTTAATTGAGAAAATGAATAAGCAATAAAGACGCCTTTAAATCCTGATTTGATTTTGACACATTTGCTGTCTGTTCAAGGACATAGGTCAAATGTCATTTTATCTTTTCACTAATTGCTGCTTCTCTTAGCCTGGAGAATGGTGCTTACGTTTCTTTCTTTTATTACAGTTAGAGGTTTTTGTCAAGTGATCTGGCAATCATTTTGATACAAAAAGTTGGAAGATTACATTTTTTTTCCTAACCCACAACATTTAAACAACTTGTAAATAAATAGTGCGAATATTTCGAAATATATCAGGAATGATAAAAGCACTTTTTTTTGTAATTCAGAAGTGTGAAGCAAATAAAGATTTAAATAGGAGCAAAAAAATTAGAACACTTTACTTTGTGATGTGAAAATGACAAACATTTGCAGAAACTTTATTTCTAAACTCTGTTTGCACACTATAAAGTTTTATCAGTAGGTAGCATGTCAATAGGAGATTCTTGTGGCCATTTCAATGGAAAACATGCTGATTGCAAATGAGTGTGCAACCACTTTATGGTTTAGGTATGTATTTATTGAAAGTGATAGGGGCATATTATCAAGCACATGCGATAAATAGCGACGTATTAATAACGCTTTTCACCCAGGCTATGTGAAATCCGGCGATGAAGGGTGATAACATTCATTAGTGTGAGAAAAGCAGTGAAAAATGTCCTGCGATAATGTCAACCTTGATAATAGGCAGGAGTGGACTTAGCCCTGAGATCCACCTTTCATATTACAGATGGCTAAATCGGATTAAAGTGACTGTTCCTAAAGAAAAAAGATAGGACAACCTATTCTGGTTGTGAGGATTATAGGGCGTCTTTTCCCTGACTCCTTCTTATTATTTTTCATTTGTCTTTTTCACTTTTGCACTTGGTTCTGACGAAGCACTCTTGGATCCACTAGGGACCGCTCGCAGTGCGAAACATGTTGACCTGAACTATATCTTCTCACACACATTTTTTCTTCACGGATGCGAGAGCAGTGAAAAATATTCACCACTCCTCCTCATTTGTTTGAAGGAGGATCTCCACATCCAATTGACATAGTTTTTCCTTGTCTTCGGGACCCCTTAATAAAACACAGTTCTGGGTACCATCGAAGACAATTTTAACTCACCTCTTTTAGGCACCTGCATGCACAACTGCGGCGTCTCCTAAAAAGATCTCTGCCAAAGAGCCTTCTCGCGGGGCCCGTGAGGACTGCAGCGCCATCCACATGAGGAGCAACTCCCAATGATGAAGCATGACACTCGCAAGGGTGTGTGAGGGCACTATATATCAAAGGAGAATTTCCCCACCCCATACAATATCCAACCATACTGAGAGAGTCCTATCTTCACAACCCGAATAGGTTGTCCTATCCTTTTTCTTTAGGAACAGTCACCCCTTAGTGAATATTAAGTTTACCTTTGGGTGCCTGGGTATTGGACCTACTTCTTTTTTAGTTAGCTCCCTGTCCCCTCCTTCTTTTTGTGCTTTTTAAGTCTGATTAATAGCAGAAGTAAAAATCCTGAGATAAAGGGGCCTTAGCGCAACTTTGATCATCGATTTGCGGTTCTGGGGCATAGTTGTAAATATCGCGATGCAGTTTTAGCGATGTGTACCCATGTTGTTCTGTAAGGCACGCCCAATTTGCAGGTCAATAGCAATAATAATCGCTGACATGCAAAGTGGAGGAAAGACGGCTGCTAACTCAAGGAAACACGCGTTAGCGTGTCCTTGAAAATGGAGCGATATTTAAATTGCCGCTTTTCGGGCACTAAAGCGGCGAAATTGGGCTTGATAATATGCCCCCTGATCGTTTTTAAACATGACTTGAGGAACATTTCTGCCCCCACCCTGATGACAATGCTGTTAATGAACTAAGAGGCAAGTCGGTGGTCATGTGTATCTTATATGTGGCTATATTTTAATTATATATGGAGCAAAAGTTAGTCTATTAAATCAAACAAAAGTGTAGTGTACAGCAGACATGCTGAACATGCGTATTTGAAGGTGCTCTCATATGTGATAACGCTGTAAATGGCTGCTCAGTGAATGAAAGTATTTGACCAGGATCACATACTTTGAAACCGGTTTATGGATCAAGAGCATTATAATTGGGTTGAGTAGACTATTTAAGTCACTAGAGCTGTAAGCCTAGTAAAAATGTTATGGTTTTTTGAGGTCTGACTTACTAAAATGTGTAAGTTACCTTTGTGAATCATGCCTCCAGTATTTTAACTACTCAATGTGTGCTTGTATACACAGGTAGACTGAACAAAAGTTCATACCAGGCTTCATGTTCTCCCATCCCCTGATTTACGTGGACATGCACTTACAGATTTAAAGTACCTACATTTCTCGTATTGGAAAGGGAGCGCATATGTGTGCTTTTCAGCTGAGGTGAAATACTTCAGCTGCCAGAGTACCATTTCCAGGTTGGCATTGTGTACTCAGTTATAATTGCTGTTTCATGCGGAAAGGGAGAGGAGCAGTTGGGGAACGTACTGATGATGACTTAATAAACAAGTAGATGAGTGAAGGGGCTGGCTGCAGTTATGGTGCTGAAATGGTAGGATAGGCAGAGGAAAAAGGAATGTAGAAGTGAGGAGATGGAAAGTCCTGGGAATTTCCAAGATGTATGGACACTTGTGTAGGGGTAGATTCAATGGGGGTCTTCCCTATGCCTCGAAAGACCAAAACAAAACTTCAAAAATATTTGATTTGTGGGAGACGTTAAAAATGAATTAACCTGCAAGCATAGTGGAAAGGGATCTAAATTGACCTGGATATATAACATTTCAGTTCATTCAGCGAATGGTCAGGGGGCTGGCCAAATGATACAGAGATTCATGACCATTTGGTTTTATTTCATGGTTTACTCCACTGTCTCAAATCCACAATCTGGAAGTGGTGGTGAAGAGATGGGTTTGCGTTTATTAGGCAATTGATTTTGTTTGCTCTTGTCTGCTTTTGATGTTTGCATCATTTTTTTTTTCTTCCACCTGTTACTTCGTTTGCTCATACAGATCTTTGAGAGGCCATACTGTTTAGGCTCAACTTTCCGTTTCCCCATGAGATTTCTTGAATTCCAACACATTGTATATTACTTCTGTAGTGTCCTTTATAGATGGTCAATGGTGACCTGTAAGGGTTGGGTCTTGTATGGTACATGAACTTCCTCTGGGATGCTGATCCTTTATCAGTATGAGATGACTCACTTGGATGTCTGAGTCTCACACACACAATTGACTATCGCCTTGTAATTGTGGCGCTTCCAACATTCCTAGATTCCTTCAGAAGGACATTTCAACTCTGTGGAGAATATTTCTGTTTATAGTTTGTTTTATCAGCATGGCTGTTGTTTTCCGCTTAGTTTAGATGCTAATGGTGGACTGGTGTGGTTAGGAAGCAATGTGAAACGTGTTAATTTTAGATAAGCATACCACTCGTTTACTGTTCGCAAGACTATGAAAGTTTCCATGAAGTGCAAACCTTTATCTTTTGCCTTTGGTTATTGACAGTTAATTTGACAATTCTAGGTTTAATTGTGGATTTGAAACCTCAGTATTGTAGAGCAAACCTATTGTGGATTTACTTGATGTGCATTAATACATCATCTAGCAGTTGAGTCTGGAATTATTCTGTCTACATTCTTGTTTTCTGTTGTTGGTCAACGAAAGGCTGAGCTTATGGCATGATCTGTAAACACACAATGCCTCTGTGCCTCGCCTTGGTATTCAGTTTTCTTTTCTTTCTTCTGTTGGGCTTGGAAGAAGTAAAAGACGTTGCTATGTGTACTCGGTCGCTATTTGAAGGCAATTCAACACCATTGTGACTTCGTTTTTGCTAGTATTTTGAAAGATCTAAATGTTACAGTGGAGAGAGAGGAGGAAGACGCATGGTAGAAATCCTATTTGGGTAATGATTTATGAGAAAATATTGAGACTGATGTTGAAACATGCCCATCCAGTCCACCGCCTTTGAATGATCTTTCATGATATCCTGCTGTAACCAAGAGCTGAAGATACCTATGTGGTGCAAATGGAGGCAGTGGGAGCGAAATTATGATTTCTTGTAGGTACTCCTTATATGTATTAAAGGAAAAACTTACAATGCTGCCAATTGTTCAATAACAGGACAAGGCGGTGTGTAAGAAACCAGCTTTGTGTACGACAGTAATTACAAGTGTTGAGAAAAACTTAAGACAACTAAAATGCTACCTATATTAGGAGACCTACAGATTCTGACTCACTAATGGTAACAATAGCCCAGTGTTATTTGTATTCATGCTACAAAAAATTGAAATGGTAATAGCCAGGAAAAGGGACATAATGGGAAAGCAATTGAGTAAATGGTCAATGTCATCCTCTCTCCGCAGCGGGAATAGACAGGGGAAATAACCCAATGCCTTCCAGGAGAATCTAAAAAGAGCAAAGCGTGTAGTGTTAGATGGTGAACAACATAGACAACAAACCTTCTTTCTACTGCACAAGCTGTCCTTAGGCAGTTTTGTGTTGGAATGAGAATACACAGAGAGGCATGGTTTCGAGTTGCGAGTTTCAAACCAGAGGTACGTTCCAACATATGTAAAATTCCTTTTAATGGGAAAAAGCTTTTCGGGATCAGTGTAGCTGACCTCTTAATGAAAATGAAAACCGCTAGAGAAACCGCCTAATTAAGGGGAACATTACAGACGAGAGGAACATGTTTGAAGAGGTACATATAGCCCGAAAAGAGTAAATGGGAAGGTATTGCAAACCAGGAGTGAATCGTCACAACACTAACCTCCCATGGCATTGTAGAGGTTGCTCTTCAGTGGTTCGCCACCTACCCTCCCAACAGTTCTTTATAGGTCTCCTGGCTCTCTGGCCAATTCGCATCCACCCCTTTCTATCCTGGTTTCCTCCCAGGCTCATCGCTTGGCCCAGTACTAGTATCAAACTGGATCTCCTCATTGGGATCTACTTAGGCCTATCATATCGTCTATACTAGTATGACACTCACATCTTTTTCCCGTACCCTCCTGTCAATCCTCGTTCCAGTAGCCATTGTTTAATTATCTGCGCTGTCAGTCTGGCCATGCACTTGTTCTCTATGAAAACTGAAATCCTCCATCAACGTCCTTTTCTCAAGCCCTCCCTACCCCCCAACCTCTCTGTGATTTTTCCTATGGAATACCCCACTCGCTCCTGTACTGACAAAAACCTAGGGGTGCTTTTTGTTATCCGATGGATCCTAGACTCCTTCGTCTCTTCCCCAGCCTCTCCTCATGGTACCAGCTCATCCACATATGAAAAATCCAGCAGTAGCTGCTGTTCCAGCCCAACAAAGGCCTCTCGAATGCTTGTATCGCAAAATGCTGTAGTAAGTACTGCACCAGCATACTCGTGGGCGCTCCAAGTGTGCCTGAATTCCACTCACGCTCAGCCCATAAAGATAGAAGTCTGAATGTGCACAACATGTGTGTCTTGCCTGTTTAGAGTTCTTTGACGTTCGCAGCCCACACATCATTCTCATGTATACTATGTTAACCATCAAACCTGTCTTTGACCCTGGGGACAGTGGTTGTCATTCTATAAGAAATGCTAGAGCTGCTGCTAAATAAACAAAATAAATAGAAACTGCTTTGGATACATATGTTTGCATTTTCCTATTTGGTACCATTGAACCATTAGTAACAAGAAAAAGCTGTAAGCAATGCCTTGCATGTATTGGTAATTGCTTGTCTCTACCCACAGTAGGAAAACACTGCCAATATTCTACGGCTTGCTGTGCTTCGTCGTTGCTTCCTGTTGGATTCTGCCTTACGGTCTGTGCTGAAAATGCCCAAACGTGAGAAGGAAGCAGCGGTCGGTGGCAAAGACAGCCTGGTGGAGGATGATGTTGGTAAGTAGGGCTCAGCATTAAAATCAGGCTCCCATGAGTTGAGTTCTAATTTCGCACACAATAACAAACAACAAGGATGATTAAAATAAACTTTTTTGTACTGGTTTTCAAAGTTATATACATGTAAACATCCTATTTCACATTATTACAACATTATCTCCCAAAACGTTTTTTTTTGTGTTTTTTTTTTTAACATTGCGTTGCTGTATCAAAACAAATCATTATCGGGTATGACGTTATGGGATTAACCAACTTGCCTGACTCACATCTCCACAATTTTACAACTGTAACATAATACATACGTATATAATAAGGCTGGAAATGATTATGCTTTCATTGCATGATTCACAAATATCGCATCTAGAAATATTGCATCTAGCAGGAACTATATCATATCCTCTCAGTCAGACGTTCACAATAATTGAATTCATGAAATTTCCTCTGTGGTCCTCACATTCTCAGATTGTTAACATTCGCCAGTCGCCAATAACAGTTTTCCAGAAAGACTTAATCTTTGGGCAGTCCCATGCTGTATGAAGAAGTGATCTAGTTGATCCACACTTGCAGTGCATAAATCACTACTTTAACCAGCTGCTGCCTCTTGTACGAGTTAAATCTGTTTGTATCGGGTATAAAGGCCACTGTCCAGGGATGCATGTGCGCTGTGTCCCAGTCTCCATTGTGAAGCAGTCCATTATCTTTTTCCCACATTGCGACTACACAACAGACCCATGAATTGGTCGTCAGGAGACTGTATGGTAAGGATAAGGCACGTCTCCGCAATGACAGTGAAGCAACTGTGAATTCTAACCATGATACTTTCTTTACTTCAGCTGGAAGTGTTTAGGCCTTCAGTGGGGGCTTTTTAACTTGCTAGTATTTAATGATTGGTGAAGATTTCCTCGTAGAGGGTTACATAGGTTTAAATGCTGTATGCAGCCCATGTAGCTCCTAATTTCGATATCCTATCCCAGTGACGTCCCATTTGCGGAATCCAGGCAAGGCCCGCAAATGGTGCTGGCGAGCTGCACCCCAGAGTGGTGTCTCAGTAGCCTTGCCCATCTGTTTTATGAGTAGCTGTGTATCATGCTAGTAAATCTGTACTAGTAGCGTCCAGAAGTTACCCATAAGTGGCTCTTGCGTTACCCCCAACTCTTGGGCCATTCCTGCCCACCACTAGAGCGTTCTGGCTGAGAAAAGAACGCACAGTCATTAATTATCACCAGATGGGAAGCCCAATAATAGCAATGCAAATTGGGCAATGCTATCCCTCATTCATACGCTTCTGCACATTGAGTGGAGAGATCGCTCCTCAGTGCGCCCCAATATCCTATAGGTGTGTGGACCACCTCTCTATTTTAGTGAAATGCATATCTGGCATCCAAAATGGGGTGTTTGTCGCACATACAAACCTAGTCCGAGCTAATCAGCTTGTAGATAGCAGCCCTTCCCATCGAAGAGAGCTGGGGCGCCCTCCACGGTGTCAGTCTGTTTATATCTTGGCAGAATTGACACGAAGCTGTTGTTCATCATCGTCTCACAGTTTTTAGTAGCAAAACCCCCAGATACTGAAAGCCCCCTTTAACTGTTTGAAAAGGGCACTGTGCTCCATGAGCAGTCAAATCTACAAGAGGCAATAACATGGATTGTGTTCAGTTGATGCACAACACCGAATACCTACCATAACTTTCTGTAACTTTAAGGAGTCTTTGATATGAAAGGATAGGGACAGTCAAATATATAGGTAGCTCAACAAATAGTGAGATTATATATTCCCATTCATGATTACATCTGCTCAAGGTTACTGCACCAGAAAGAATGCTCTTTTCAGCACCGTCTTCATTGATGCCCACCCCTACTTGCCCCCCTTTCCCCTCCAGGGCCAAGTCATTTGCGTCGTTCATTTCCTTTCTTTTTAAAATAGATTTGAGTTTTTACTCGTATACTTGTTTATCCTGAGCATGCTATCCATACCAGTTCCATTTTGTAGAGTGTTTACTCTCCCTGACATTCTCCTCATTTTCCATTCATCAATGAACTCTTTGATTTGTTTGTTTTGCCACTGTATAGCCATCCCAAAGCCCCCAGTACTAGCTTAAGCCAATTGAACCTTACTTTAGGGCTTTCACACTGCAATTCAATGCATTTGTTACCTGACAACCATCTGTTTTTCTCGAAGTACGTAGGCAAGCGTAACCCCTCCTGTTCAGTTTATATTTTTTTGGTATGGCTTCCTTCTAACCTCCAAACTGAATTGCCCATTCTGGGGATAATGGTCACTGCCACACAGCCACAGTTTGTCACTCCACCTTTCTCCTCATTAGCCCCAATGAAGCTGGCTTTAAAGTTATGGTTTATGACTAGACCTCTAATTTCCTCTCACAAGGTCCCCAGATATTCTTCTGTACACCTCTTGCTCTTCGACACTAGACATGTTACACGTGGGCATCCTCGAAGACCCTCATCCTTGTTCCTTACCTATTCAGTGTGTATTCCCGACTGCGCCCGTTTTGGTTTTCTTTTGTAGTTGCATTGTGGTTAACTAACTGTGTAAACTGTTAGACAATATTGTGTCCCATTATCTTGAAAATGACTGCTTTAATAAGTGTCAGGTCCCTAGTTGAAGCATGCAGCCCAATATCTGTGGCTCCCCAGTGCTAATTACCAATGTGAGAGTGAAAAACAAATTTTGGTAATGTTGACAAAGTGTGACAACTTTAGATTGGCAGGTAATCTAAACCCATGCTTGCGCTGGCTGTGCCTGCTGCTAGGTCCCATTTTTTTGCCTAGTCTGGTCCTCCACAAATCCTATCACGTGATGGATGGTAAAGGGTGGGTCGCGGGCAGTATTGCAAAGCGCCTCTGGCTACCTTCTTTTAGAGACCTGACTGCATACGCATCTTCTAGCACACAGAAGGGTTGGTAAAATGTAAGGCCTCCTGTTGTTTCCTGTCATCATCTGCACAGTGGGCTACCCGAAACTGCCTTGGTGCTTGTCACTTCATCAGAAAATCAAGTAGCCAGTCACTGATTGAATAATCATGTAAGATGCAAATTGTAGGGCAATGGGTGAAATGGCAGAGCCTAAATGTTTGGCCATGATTGGACCTGCAACACATCCCTGCAGCAGCCAAATTAACCCTGAAATGTTTTTTACAATTAGTGCCTTGTATATGGGACTTTTGGTCTCTGTGCTACCCAGTATGCTTATGGATTTTACCATTTAATACACAATGTCTGCAATCTCTGTATGAAAAGTGGTCGTTAATTTTCTTATTACGGTCTAGCTGTGACATCACATTTAAAGTGATATAATTGCGCAAATGTTATCACCTATAACAGTTGAGTTGTTGCATCACAATGTCTGCTGCCAGAACTAGCTGAAGGCACAAAACACATTGTTATGGGACAGGCCATGGGCTGCCCTTGCAGCTTTTTATACTGTTGACCAGATTGATCCAGCAAACCGAGCATTAAAAAGTTGTGTGGAGGAGGATGTCCATCTGATGCAATAACCAAAGGATGCCATGAGAACATTTCACACTCTGACGCAACCCTTTTCTGTCTGTTCTCACTACTGTGCCAGTTTACTTTAAAATGAAGCACTGACTTAGCTGTTAAATGAATATTAAGGTGAGCTCTTCCTGTTATACCACAATATGTGGTTCTGGGTTTAAGTACTGCAAGAGTTCAGCCTCCAGACCGGCATTTAACATATCCTGCTTTAAACCGGTTTCTTATTGAGCTACTCTTGAATCTGTGTAGCCAAGACATGCTCCTTTCCTCCTTTTATCTTAAGGTTTACAAGGATCCTTGACCAGTTCAGTCTTATTTTAACCAAATCATTTGCTTCCATTGTTTCTTCCTTTTTAGCAGAACCAGCGGGTAAGAAGGGCAAGAAAGGAGGTGGGAAAGGAAAGGAGAAGGAACCAGAAGCACCAGCCATCTATGAAGACCCTCCTGAAAAGTTGACATCTGCCAGTGGGGGAAAGTCCAACCTGAAAATCTGCTCCTGGAATGTTGATGGGCTGCGGGCCTGGGTGAAGAAGAATGGCCTAGATGTGAGTTCCGCGTCTCCAGTCGTACATCCGCTCCATGAAGGAATACATTCTGCCCTCTGTGATTCATTGACGTTTGTTCTTCCTAAAAGCTTCTGTGATTCCAATCGAACAGGCATATGTTATTGAAAGCCCCTTCTCTCTTGTCCATTCAGGACTATACTTGAAGTTCCTCTCAGCGCAGTCCCACATCAACAGTGACAGAGTCAATATGAGTGCACGTTGCAGTAACCAGAGTAGCCTGTCAGGGGTCATGGAACTTCCAGAAAATCAATCTCTCATTAAAAGTGTTATGTGCTGCAGGCTTGCTGGGAAGCAAATAACCGAGCTGGGTTGAACTGAGAACGTTATGGTAATCAAGCGCCACCATGCCCAAGGGCACAAGTGGCATGTGATGATGTGATCCGCGAGCAGAGTTTGCATGGAGCCGACCGTAGCTGAGGCAGCTAACTTATGTTTTGGTCACATATGGCAAACACTCTGCTTGGGCCGCCAGTGAAAAACACTTCACCCAAATGGGAGGTGCAGCTGCGGTATCTCCTGGCCATGTGTATCTTGCAGCACAGTGGTAGTACCTGCTGTGCTAATCTGTGCCTATCTCAGGACTTCTTAGGCAGCCATAGAGTCAAATGGGACGATGCACAGCAGGAAGCTTTCTATTGCAAACAATATAAACAGTCTCCCCTTAATGTTTGCTATATTCACTATTCGATCTGGGTGGCTAATCAGCGTTTTCCTGAACCGAGGAAGCAAGTAACAAACGCCACGGTGTATACAGTTTATTTTTGTGGCAGGTTTGTTTGATATTGTGGGCACTACAGTATTCCGCCAATTTCACTGGAAATATGTTATTTGCGAAATCTGTGTGTGTGAGTGTGGGGGGGGGGGGTCTGCTGAAAGTGGATTCTAAGAGCAGGGTTGACCTGTCCTTGTTGTTGCTGAAGAGTAGATGTGACAGATTATGCTGGAGGTAACACACACTTTCCTAAAGGACTGTTCATTGTCCCAATTAATAATACGTTTGACTTGGCAGGAGGAAGGATCAAATCATTCCAAGGCTGCACCAGTGATGCCACCCCACTCATTTTGTTGTGACAAAGAACAAAAGCAGCTCTTCTGTGCCGTTTTGGTGCCCATTTGTTTGTCTGAAGCCTGATGGAAGGATGAGAGTTAGTTTGATGCATTCTTGAAGCAATTTGGTAGCTTACTTTTCATGATCTTGTTGGGAAAGTGTAGGAGATGGGTGTATTGTTGGCCAGCACATCAGAGTGGGTGAATGATATATTGAGCAGATGGGTGTCATTCTTGCTACTTCTCTGTGCGTTGACTGAAAGGAGGAGAATTGAATTGGAAGCAGGTTCAGAGAAGCTTGTAGTGATCGAGATGGAGTCCAAATTGTTTGGGATTTTCGGGAAATTACAGCAGGAGGTCTTCATGGTTAATGTCTTCCAAAAGGGGCTTTTCAGGGCTACTGGTTATGTCATCTCCAGTAAATCTTGAAGATTCCCAAAGTTTGATATTTTTTGGCTTTGTTTATACGGTTGAAAATGTAGAACTTTTTGGTTCTCCTGATGTCTCTGTAGTGGTTCATCCTGCACATCTTGCTAAAGGATTTAATTATTCCCTGCCCTTGATTTCCGTATTTGGCATTCAAGGTTACAGCTGATGCGTTTAAGTACTCCTAGGTTCCCTTTACACCATTTGTGTGTGGATTTAATACCAGCCATTGGCTTTTGGGTTTGGAAGGGAGCTAACGTGTGAAAGGTGGGTAAGATGATGTGCGGGAACTTTTGTATCAAGACTTTGGTTTCTGAAACATATTGGGAGGTATTCTTTGTTGAAGTGTACATTGCATCAAACTCTTCAGTGCATATTTTGTCTAATTCCTAGGTGTGATTTGTTAGGTCTGGTTATTGTAGGCTTGTGGGTTGTTGAGATCAGGGAGATAAGCAAGTGGGCTGACCGCAACTGCGGGTTGATCAATGCGTCTTCCGTTTCTATATTGTGTGTGACCAGCTATGGCATCTAGGCCATATATGGGCGATATGGAGCCATATCATGAATTTGTTCAAGTAAGTAAATACCTGTTTGTTATTATAGGAGGTTATGACCGTGTAAGTAATCCATGCTGGTTTTCCACTGTACCTTCATTGGTAATGCATTGCAGCAAGTGAACAAGTGGTGTAGTCTCGTCGAATCACTATCTTCCTCTACCTCCGTACCCCCTCTGCCACCCCCACCCTTGTTAACTAAAAATATCCAGGCACTTGTACTTCATGGTTGTCTATGAAGTCACTTTAACATTTTACTCTTCCTTTTACTTCCATCAGTGGGTGCGGCAGGAGGATCCAGACATCCTTTGCCTCCAGGAGACCAAGTGTGCCGAGAAGGCCTTACCAGCTGACATCAAGGACATGCCAGAGTATCCCCACAAGTACTGGGCCAGTTCTGACGAGAAGGAAGGCTACAGTGGGGTAGCCATGCTGTGCAAGAACAAACCAGTTAAGGTCACCTTTGGCATAGGTAAGCAGAAGGTCTGCAATACTTGCAAGACAGTAGTACCTAATGTGAGTGTGGTTTCGTGTCCATATAGTAAATGTTGTGTGTTTATTGGATACATCCCCATTTCTGTCCCTGAAAGCTCCTCCGACATGCCAGAGCTACTCTGACTGAGGATTCGAAATGTAGAAGTGAACAAAATCAAGTGACCAACTGGGAAAGCTGAGGAGTGGCCTTGCTGCTGTGACCTGCAGAGAAGAATGTATATATCCCGCAAGGAGGAGCTGGATTGTTTGTCAGGATCCACAGAAAGACCCGTGCCTGGAAGGGCTGATGTTGCACAGCAACCAAAAGGTCGTCTAAGCTACACAATCTTGGTCATGTAGCTGCCTACTTACGAGACAGCACAGAGGGTGGTTAGCCCCCTTCCACCCTTCCTTCTTACCTCACCTTACATGTATTCCTTATTTCCCATTGAGTCCAGAAGAGCAAGGAGTCAGTCTTTCTTAACTTTCATGACGTGAGACGGCTCTGCTGAAGCAAATTGCCCTAATTTCAGAGCCATTGCTTTTTGTGATTTCAGGAAAGAATCACCATTTTACAGTTGTGGTCATGAGTCGCCCAAAAAGACCATGTACTGGTTAGTCTTGTTTGGACCAGTGACCCTTGTGTTTTCATCTAGTCCTTTGTGTGTCCCTGGAAAAACTGGAGTGTGACTAATAATTTTTGAGCTGCAGCCCCTATAGGAAAAGTAACCCCTATGAAGAACTCGGTGAGTATTAATTCTCCATTGCAGTTGGTCGTTTAAAAAGTAGAACGCTCAAATTAGACCATAAGTGATAGTTCTATTAAGAGGCTTTCTCATACAACAATAACATCTGGACAGAGAGTATTGGTTATTTGAGGGGTGGACCGTGACTACTGTATTTTAAATTCTACCATTGGACTGTGTTGGAGATAAGATTAGGGAGCCTGATGCTTCTAGAACCAAAAATGCATATATTATCTCCGTTTTTGCAGCTGATTTTTTTACAGACTATATTAGCATAAACCTGGTCTTTAAATTCCTTAATACAAGGTGCTGTATATGAAACTAAAGACTCGTTCTGCCATGCTACATGCATGGATTAAGATCTGCTGAGAATTAAAAATATAAATTAAAACCAAATGTACAACAATTTTATGAAATAACTTGTATCCGAATTAAAAATCTGATCTCCAAACACACAGTGCAGACGTTGAGCCTGTGGATGACCTGCTTGAGCCTTTAGGTTTTGTAAGCTATGAGGAGGTATAGTCCATATTTAAGATTAATAAAAGGGAATTTTTCAGACATTTAAAATCACTTTCTTGTGTAATGTCTGATTTTAAGAAGATATTACAATTATCCTACACTTCAAACAAATTAAGATCTAAGAATATTTGATGCTTCTAAAACTTCTCTTGCATTATATGCAAACCTATTGACGTAGATGGGAACAAGATCTATGTTTTCTTGTTATATATTATATCAGTTCTCGTCTCTTATCCATATGGTTTTTAATGTTTATACAAGCTCATCTGTCCAGGGAACATTATTACACTCTATTACTTTGATATACCAAACCTGAAAAATTGTGAAATGCGGATAAACCAGGGAACCTTCTTCATATCCAAGCAACATGATGGGCACTTTAACGTTTCTGAATGGTCCTATTTAGCGGGTGCTCTGGGGTTAAGATACATTAATCTTTCAATGTTACTAGGCCGTACGTTTTTACTGGGTGTTCAATGCACTAACTTTTTTATTGCTTGGTTAAACTATCGACAGCTTTACTGTTTCGAAACTTCAGTTAAGACCTTATTCACCTTCCTCCTAATGCTCCCTTTCTAGTCACTGCTGTAAATAGACGGTACCAAGATCTTATGCTTTGCTATTTGTCGGAACAATCAGTTTAAGAAACAATAGAGCCCATCCATTACATGCAATTTAGAGCCTTCTCATCGAAATTTGAAAGTTTGATTCAAGATCTGATTAATCGAACTGCCCATCATGATTATGAAATTCCTTTTGTTAACCATTTTTCATAAATATATGTTTTGCCATTAATTGTCTGTACTTGAATCAGTTCAAGTACCTAATGAAAAACGCCAACCTTGCTGAAGTCAGTAGGACTGGCTTTGGAAAGGTGGTGTGATAGTTAAAAAGGGAATTCAAAAAAGGGAGTGAAAGCAAAGGATAAACCTTGGCAAAAGCATAAGAAATAATTAAACTGAGTTAAAGTATAGTAATGGCTCACCAATCGTGGAACTGAAGTGCGGTACTTCCTAGGTAAAGCAGGAAAGTGCTGTCACGCACAATGCAAAATGGACTATTGCTGAAGTGGGTCTGACCCATTGCTGTATGCTGTGGTCGGTGGAAGCAAATGTGAATGACACTTGAACAGATGAATGGATGAAGAGGGCTGACGCAAAACCCCCCTGTGTATATAATATATATTTGTAATTTATACTCTACAGAAATATTGTTAAAGAGTAAGAAACGTTGTTTTCCCGTAATAGTAGTTTTGATCTATTCTGTAAATTAACTTGCAACCCAACTACCATTCCAATTATGTAGCGCTAATGTGGTAAGGGAGTTTATTGTGGCTGGGGGTTCATAGATAAAGCAGTGTTTGATGTAATCTGATGAAAACTAGGAAATACATAAAATGAGTGCAAGAATTGTAGTTACTAGGAAGTATTTAATATTTCACAGTAACTCCTGTGGACAGTTAAAAGTAGCTGTTATAGACTTCTAATTTGAGACTGTAATCAAGATGGAGATCATGTAATGGAGAACTAAAATGGCAGATCAGCTTTTGCAGAGAAACTCAATGTGGTTTTTTTTTTTAGTTTTTTTGTGATATAATTTTTTTATTAGTATTTCATGTACAAAAACAATGCATATAAAATATTTAACAGTATTAGTCCATATGTGAAATAAATAATAAATTACATTAACTCATTTCAATATACTATGGAAAGGGAAATGTGTAGCATGTTAATTACACTGTCTAATTATATAAACATTGCATTAGATAAAAGACACTATCTGTAGGTCAACACATTAGAAAGTAAAAAGATAAATCATGACAAATATAGTAAAATCTAAATTATACAATAGAAAATTTAAATAAGATAAGAGAGCGATATGTATATATTATAAGAGATGCTAATATCATCAATCAATGTGTTTTAATATATTAACGAGACTCCTAACTGGATTACGTATATGAGAATCACCTTCTCTGCTTTGTAGCCATATGTAGTGTTGATAAATGACCCCTTTTATGCTTTTGCAGGAATTGAGGAACATGACAAGGAAGGCAGAATAATCACTGCTGAGTTCGATATGTACTACTTAGTGACAGCTTACGTGCCCAATTCAGGTCGTGGATTGGTTCGCTTGGATTACCGCCAGAAATGGGACATAGACTTACGCGCCTACCTGAAGGCTTTAGATGAAAAGAAACCTTTGATTCTGTGTGGTGACCTCAATGTGGCCCACCAAGAGATCGACTTGAAGAATCCTAAGGGCAACAAGAAGACTGCTGGATTTACTCCTCAGGAACGGGAAGGCTTCGGTACCCTGCTGGCTGATGGCTATATAGATAGCTTCCGCCACTTCTACCCTGATGTTCCTTATGCCTACACTTTCTGGACTTACATGATGAATGCCCGTGGAAAAAATGTAGGCTGGCGACTTGATTACTTTGTCCTGTCTAAGGCGCTTCAGGACAAACTGTGTGACAGTAAAATACGTTCCAAGGTTACTGGAAGTGACCATTGCCCCATTACTCTCTACATGGCTATGTGAGAAATGTCAGGGAAGTAATGTTGCAGGGGGGTCACAGCAGATCTCAAAGAGTTAACATCTTAGTTCTATTTTACTGTAGTATGTTCTTTGGTATCTGGCCTCAGAACTGCCATGATATGTCATTTAAGTTATGAGAGAGATTTGTTACTCCATGAAACACGAGTTTGCATATAGGTTTTACATAGCATTCTTCAGCGCGTTTTCACCCATTCTGCATATGAAGTCCACTCGGCAGCGATTTGGTTGGGATTAATCGGTGCGTGAGCAGGTCCAGGCAAGTTTAGGACTCGCTTCCATATTTTTGGAGAGATCTGCTACTTGTAAGAGTTTTCCTCCTCAGTTCAATAGTTTTTGACTGTTGTTTTAGCAAAGCACTGTATAAAATGTCTGGGTCTATTTCCCCCAAACACACAACACTTAAGTCTTTTTTCACTGTTGTATCTCAATTTATATATCAACAGGTAATTCAGTTGTCATCACAAGAAATTGTTACTTAATTTAGAGCCTGTAGAATATCTCTGACGCCATGTCCTAAATGCAACAGACTGTCCAATGTTGATGGAACTTTTTTTATAGCATGCAGATCTGCAGGGCTTTTAGAAGTTAGCTTTTGATATCATTTAATATATTTGTTGATAGTGTTTTTGCTTCCTATAATGTGTCTCATATTCGGCAAAGGCTCTTGCCGAAAATGTGTAGGTGCTATTTTTTTATTTGTTATTATTGTTACATGAGTATTTCTAATCCTGTCAAGCAATTTCATCTTTAGCAGCGGTGTTGACCCAGAAACTGTAGGTTGGTAACTTAGCATTTAGCTATTATTAAAAGCAATGCAGTGATTGCCGTGCTCAGAAGCTATCATTCAGTAACACTATTAGTCAGCAGTTGTCGATAGCAGACAAACGTTTCACAAGTCCTACACAGGAGACATCTTGAATTTCAGGTATCTATTGTGAATTTCATCTATGCAGCATTAAAAATACCAAAATTCTGTATGGTGAATTTGATTCAGTGGTCCGATTTCTTTTGATATCCACAGTTTTTAATAAAGAAATGAAATACCCAAATCCGAAAAAGTCTAGAACTAGTGATGTGGTGGGACCCCTTATTTTGAAACCGCCTTTCTGTTATGTCCTCCGTTGTTTTAAAAAAAAATTATTTTGTATTATTATTATAGAATTTGCGACGTTCTCATGTTTGAAGAGTACATAGACTTTCATAAAATCTTTTTGCTGCTTAAAATCCTTTCTTAAAATAAGGCGAAGTTCTTAATCTTCCTGCACAAACACCTGCAATAATTGTGCCACAGATTTGCAAGATTTCCACACTATTTTCAGCGCTGCGCAACATTTTTGAAGTTGGCTAAAATTAAGACTGAATTAGGATGTTGGAAGCACAGTAGCTTTCCAAATACACACTTTTATAATGACAGCCATGGGAGAGATCTGACATATACCAGACTGTGAAAGAAATGGCTGGCCTTTGCTTATTGGTACATGGTGTCTAGCCATCTGACGATTCAAAATGGAGACCTAATCAGACTTGTCCTGTTCTGCAAGAATTGTGTCCCATAAGGTCTTATTAAAAGGTAGTAAGGTTACAAGGAGGCTGAAGGAGACTAAAATATCTCTTGCCTCAGTTTCCTTCACACAAAGGTAGATGGTCAGGCAACCCCCCGCCCCCTTTTGCTGGCAGGCTCTTGCTTGGAGCTACTCTCTGTATTCAGTAATTTTTTATCCTTAGATAGCACACTTAGCCTGAAAGCTGCATGGGCGAATTGCATGTAAATACCAAAGAAACCACTGAACCAAACATTGGGTAACAGCAGAGTTTTTAAAAATTATTTTATTCTGTAGTTTGGGTGTTATTTTAATTTTTTAAACTGGTTGAAGAGCTAGATCCTTAAATGTATTCTGATGGTAAGAAATAGGCAATCATGAATTTACATAAATGAAGTTGCAAGCTATTTCTGTTGTTAATTGGAAACAACGATTTGCAGATTCCTAATGTTGTGAATCCCTCAAAGCACCAGCTTGGATCAGTGGTCGAAGTGGGGGAAAAAAAGTAGGGGTGTTAAATATTAGATCGCGGAGTGAACATTACCAGCACCATCTTGTCCCATTTTAGACCTTTGCGGGCACGTAAGCGGCAGCCATTTTGGAGACTATGGCCACTCTCGTAACATTGCCGATCACTTGCACGTCTCCCCAGCCTTGCGATCACCCCCCCGCGCGCTGGCAACCCCCAAGCATCTGTCAGAGCCATAAAACAGCTTCAGCGCGACCCAGCCCCGGAGCAACATCCCGTGCGGAACCCACATACCCTTTCATCTCATTCACGCCAACGAATCCTTTGATAACCCCCTTCCCCTGTGCCCGATTGTCCGAGCTGATCCCAGGCCATCACCTAGCCCTGCGGATGCGGTTTATTGCCCCCTACAGTAGAAACTCGCCTCTCTTCAAAGGAGCCGAGATTAATCCATGCCTTCACACCACAAGATCCGACCGATCACACATATTCCCGTTCCCAGCGGAATGTCCAGCTGCGCGATAGCCATCACATGCTGAGATTGGGGTGGGGACCTCTACTGTAGATATGTGTGGGAACGGGCCTGGAGCGGGGATGTCTTTCCGTACATCAAAGCATTGCCAAGAATGTGTTGTATGTAATAAAGCAATAAATCTGTGTATAAGAGGCCAGGCCTCAGAGATGTTGTTAGAGCACCTCGAGAAGATACCCTTTTGTCCGATCTGACGTGTTCTGCTCCAGAGCGAATTAAACTCTGTTTCGCGCTTTCCAATTTCCAGCGCCTGCCTCTTTATTTGATAATAGTCGAAGTGGTTAAGAGGCGACTAATGCCAAAGCAGTGTGTAGAAAGGTAACCTGGAATAGCTGCTTTTCCACAGGGGGACTGTGAGCGGAGAATCAGAGGGCGGGAATAACCCGAGGATTGGATCAGTGGGCTGAGTTAGAGGTGTGGCCAGGATGCGCAAAACATCTCAATCTTTAGTATTTGTGTGGCATTTCACTGACCAGTTACAGCTTATTATGTTCTGTAATTCAACCAATGGATACACATGATTATTTAACGATAAATATGAGCTATTGACATTAGAAAAATATTCCACTTTGTGAATTTATTTTAATCACAGAATGTCCCAAAAATGCTTAAAAGCGGAAGCACGAGCCATTTGTTTCCGAGCCATGGAGTTTCTGTCGTCAGCAATATACACGGAGACAATCAATTTTACGTGTGCAAATGACTGTATAGGAAATGTTACATAAGACAAAGGACTACAAGGTGTAGGAGTCACATGATAACCATACTAGTAGACAGTATAGTTTAATTTAAACTATACTGTAATAGTGATTGGCCTGGAGAAACACAAACTCAGAATTTAAAACTTAATACAATGATTGGGGGTTTCTCTTTAAAAATCATTATTGATTTGTATCAAAAATAACACTTTTTGCAACATTAGGATAATCAAAGGCTTAGGGAAAAAAAAACATAACGCTCTAGTTTATACCTTGCAGTTTGTATGCAGCTCTTAGATGAAAGTTAATAGCTCACTGTTCTTTGTTAGGATTTTAACTTATAAACTGCAAGTAGCAAAAGGATCTCACTGACAAAAGCAGTAACCCACTGACCTATTTACAATATGTGCACTTTGTAATGGGCCTGGTACATTTTCTTTGCAGCAGGCACATTAACCCTCTGCGCTATCTTTCCATGAGTCAAAACTTCCACTAGACAAATCTCCGATCTCGCTCTAAGAAGAAGTTTATTCATCCGAGTTATCATGACATTTTTATTATTGGTGAAAATAGCTGACGGCCAGGAAGGAGGCAGCAAGTGCTTTTAAAACCATAATATACGACGCCCCCACTCAAAGTCAGCGCCCCTTGCGGTCACACCAGTCGCACCGCCCTAGAGCCAGCTCTTCTCAGGGGTCCTGTGACCTCAGTGACAGAGTCACTGTTGCTCTGGGGTCTGCTACTTCGTAGGCCTGCCCGCAAGACTGGAGGTGAACTTCAGAATGGATTGTGGTGGGCAAGCCTTCAAGGTGAACCCACACTTGCCACCGCTAGGGTCCACCTGCTGGTGCTAACACACCAGGGCTTTTCTGGTGCCTTCTAAGGTCTGGCATGGGAATGTGCTCCCTCAGGAGAGTGGTCTGGTGGACTGTTCATGAAGGCTGAACCTGGTTCCCCAGTTCTAAATTTAGCAGCTCTGCCCCCAGTGCTACATCTGCTCTCTCACTGAACATCATACTTCCCCACTGAGAGAAACTCATACTGCCTTCAGCTACAATCCAATTTGACCTGCTATAAATAACTGGATGCGGCTCAATTCAAATTACACACTAGGCAAGAGCAATATGCTGCCTAAAAGAAAAGGTAACAACATCCTGGAAAAAGCAAACACTCGTAAGGAATGAAAGATTTAATAAAGCATGTAAAATGTAAGCAGGAACATTGTGAACTTAATGCTTTTACAGTCATTATTCAGAAATCAACAAATATTTTTGCCTGAAAAGTTAAGGACATAACTACAGGGCCCAGAAAGGACCCATTTCAATGTCCACTGCTTATATGCTTACAAAACGTAAGCAGTATGGTTTCAAAAGACCACATTTGTGAACACAAAGCCGCCGTATGCATTTCGTTTTCCAATCCACCCATCAACCAGGTATTGCAGTACCTCCAGGCAAGGCCGGTCCTAGGATTTTCGGGGCCCTGGGCAAAAGGGAATGTGGGAGGCCCCTGAAATCTACATAAGTGACACCTTCTGATCTCAGGGAAGCTGCTTTGTGCAGACTCCACTTGGGCCGCAGCTACTCTTCTCAGCCACCCCAAGCAACTCTTGTACAGCCCATTTCGAACTGAATGTGTGAGAATTGCTTGGGGGCTGAGTTAAACCTGTGTGGGCTAAAGTGCTGACAATGGGCGCCCTGCCGAGTCTCTGAACTGGCTGCCTGAGAGGTGTACCCTCCCCTAGGCTTTCCCACACCATCCCTTAGAGGCCCCAGGAGGGGGGCCCTCCCATGAGCCCGTTTGTGAAACATTTCTTTTACTCTTATCAGCAGACATACACAAGGACTAGTGGGGTGTTAATTGCCGTTGTGGGGGGCCCCATCCTGGCAGGCAGAGTGCCAGGCCCTGGGCAGCTGCCCACACTGCCCAAGCCTAGCGCTGGCCCTGCCTCCAGGTAGGAGGTACTGGAGGAAAACAATGTTGTTCAAAGAAATACAAGAAAACAAATGTAGCTCTTTACTGGCAAACTCTGTAAAGTGGCGCTAATGTGTTGGGGTTTGAAAAAAATTATCTGGCCACTTTAAGAACACTCCATCTTGCTTTTATTTAATTATTTTTCAGAGTTTAAACATTTTATTTCCGAGGCTGCATTTTGGAATAGAAAAATGTCAAAACTGCATTTCCAGCAAAAGTGTTTTTCTTTTTTGCATCCATTTCAAAGGGGCACAAATAGACGACAGGAAGAGACGGTGAGAACCATTTCTTGATTCATGATTTTCGGAAAAGTGAGGAGTTAGACCGAACGAGAGGGAATAGGAGTAAGAAAGAGGGGCGGCTGCAAGCGGCAGAGCAGAAGCAGACACCTTCCTTGTCTTGACTGGGCAGGAAGTAAGTGACAGAGACCTTTTCCTTCTCTGCTCCGCGCCCGGCCACGAACAGAATATTTCTGACGTCCAGGGACGCATGTTCATAATAAAAAAAGTAGGGGAACGGAATCTACAGAATTAAAGAAGTAGGGGCACGCCGTGCCCTGCCGTTCCCGCCCACTTCGACCACTGGCTTAGATCTGGAAAATACTTGTAATAGCTCCTCTGCACCCAAGGGTGGCACCTCCCATGGACATGCTGTGTCAGTAAGCTGCGTAAGGTGAGTAGTTCAGATTTTTTTCACTTGGCGATAAAAACATATTTGGCACGTGTCATTGATGGTGTCAGTGTTGTAATTTATAGTTAGGAGAGGTTTTAAGCAGTTCGTCACGAGGGTACATGTTATTAACCACAACTCGAGGATTTCTTTGGTTTTGAGGTTTTATTTAGTAGTCGTAACTTAATTCACCGGGTTTTTTTCAGTGAATTTGTGAGATCTTTTTTTAAACATCTGTTATGTGATTGTGTTATAACCAAAGCTAACCATAGCTTCACTTGTTTCTTCCCTATTGTATACCACATTCAATGGTTTCCTGTACCTAACCTACTGTGGATGAGCCTCCTCATGCACTGCACTGTCAAAGCCACCCTGTCCTGCAGCCAGCCAACTCTCACTGTAAATGGCCCTCCCCTGTGCACATCAGGAGTTGACTGGGCCTATCCTACCCCAAACCTGCTAAACATGACCCAGCCTGAACTGGGCGCTTGCCTCTGCTATATATGGCCAACTGCATGAGGTATGCAGCCCTTTAGGCTGGACACAAGTTTTTTTTCTTTTTGGCAAATCCACTAGTTCTCCTTTGGAGACCGAGTTATAGTTTGCATGACTATTTTGTAATTTATGGATTATTAATGTCAGTGTTTTTTTTTTAGGTTTTAATTCAGTCATAACTGCACCTTGCGTGTTTTTATGCGTTTCCAGGATTTCTTTTTCAAAACTGTTTTGGTGCGATAACCTAACCATAACTTCACTTCAATCCAAGGAATTCTAGAGCTGAGCAATAGGTTGTATCTGCCCTTCATATTCCCATAAGAGTATTTTGCCACACCATAGCTAAAAAACGCTTAAGTGAATGATTCCAAATTGGCACAGGCGCTAATTTTCTGTGTTCCTATATACATGAATTATTGGTTACCTCCATGAATATTCAGAATCGCTGGCCATTGACCTACAGAGCTTGTTGGGTATCGAATGTCAGGTACACTGTCTACTATTCCACTGTTACTAACAGCTGCTGACCTCCATGTGCTTTTTCTCATATGTAGCAAATAAAAAATATGCTAACCGTTCATTCCATTTAGGCTGTAATCTGTAAGCTCTTTCATATATATATATATAATACCTTAGCAACCGGCCAGCCTCTCTGATGGATTTGTGTTGGGGAAAGCTAATAAAATCCCCAGATAAAAATTTAGTTTTGTACTACTTTTGTCAATGCCAATCCCTCAGCTCGCCTTGAAGGCTTAGGAATAATGGATGGGAACTGAATGTTGTTACACCAGGGTGTTTAGTGATGTCATCTGATGCCTCTTCCGGCATCGATACAAAGCCAGCGTACCACTAACAGCAGTCTGAAAGGTTTGACGTTTCCGTATCCAGTGTGATTCCTGGGATTATTCTACAGGTAACAAATCTGCAGGTAGACCGAGCATCCACCAGATATATCGTTACCGCAGGTATGTAACTTTTTCTTCACATACTCGCAATACACATGTTATAGTGGGAGTCTAGGGTAACAGCTGTGCACCTTACAAAGTAAATTGAGAATAGTACTTCTAAGGTGACAACAAATGTTTATACTGAACAAAAGAGAACACATGTTGCCATGATTCCCATTTGCAACGAGAGGAGGAGGCTGAGTCTGCGAAGCTACTGACACTGCAGTGAGCCATGCAGAGGAATAGGGAAGGTGCTGGGGCTGTCATGAGCCATACATGATTCAGGGTATCCAATGACTGAAGTGCGCAGACCGCTGCCCTGTGGTGGATGGAAGCAAAATGTGAATAATGCAGAAACAGACCAATGGATGCAAGGAGTTATCCCAAAGATCTTGTAACTACTTTAAATATGTAATTTTACTAAATCAAACTGTTTTGGCTAATGCCAGACTTTAAAAAAAAAAAAAAACATGAAATGACAAAATGGTCTGAAGCCAGCATGTTACGTCAAAGATGGGAAGACCTAGATGTATGATGGCAGGTGAGCCCAATTACCTAGTATAGCCCCGTCACTTGAACTGGTGGTGATTGAGGGTTGGGTGAAGGTATATGAGTCGCGCACTTCTGGAAAATGGGGCTGTTCTGGGAGGTGTCCTCATAGAGTACATTTCTCCCCAAAAATGCCAAAAACCAAAATGAGGTAACCCACTCCAGCAGATATAAAATAGACCCAATAGGACACCACCTTTAGTCTATCCCAGCCTCTGAGTCATTAAGCAGGACTGTGGTGGTTATATGAACAGTGAAGACCACAACAGAATATCATACTTGTTATTTTTAAACCTGTCCACTGCTTCAAGGCAGACACTTGTCGCAAACCGGTTCATGATGTCTGATTCAGACGTCTAACAGCATTCTGCAGTTGCCTGACCAGCCTTACCTTAGCAATCCCCTACTGTACATAGGTTTTTGAAAGGGTTGCAACATA
This sequence comes from Lissotriton helveticus, assembly GCF_964261635.1. Lineage (NCBI taxonomy): Eukaryota > Metazoa > Chordata > Amphibia > Caudata > Salamandridae > Lissotriton > Lissotriton helveticus. The sequence goes on from NC_136069.1 coordinate 223,209,913, forward strand.
TGTTTCCTCCTTTTCCCTTTTTTGTGCCTCAGTGGGACCTTAATATGGTCCTGACATTTCTCATGTGCACTCCCTTTGAGCCTTTGCACAATTGTCCATTCAGGCTACTTACCATCAAGACGACCATCCTGGTGGCAATTACATCTGCCCAGAGGGTCAGTGAGCTTCAGGCCTTGTCATCCAAGCCTCCTGATCTTACTATCTATCCAGACAAACTGTTGTTTTGTACTAGAGCTTCCTTTCTTCCGAAAGTGGTCACTCCATTTCATGTTGGCCAATCTGTCACTGCCTATTGTTTACACCCCGCCACATCTCTAAAGAAGAGGAGTGACTTCACTGTCTGGACCCATAAAGGATGTTGTCATTCTACTTTTAAAGACTTCCTGGTGGACAGCCAACTCTTTGCGGGCTATGTTGGTGTGAAAAAGGGACGAGCAGTACAGAAGAGTACCATCTCCCGATAGATTGTGCTCCATATCCAAATCTTCCACACATTGGCTAAAAAGCAACCCCCTGCATGTTTGTGTGTTCATTCCACCAGAGTTAAAGCTGCAACTACTGAATTAGTCTGCAGAGTGCCAGTCCTAGACGGCAACATAGCTTCCCTGCACACTTTTACCAAACACTACTGCCTGGACGGTCGTGCCCGTAGGTCCTGCAGGACATCCCCATGTGAAATTGGTCCACAAACGCACCTTCAGGGAGGTATTGCTTGGGTATCTATTCTGAGGTAAGGAATCTACTGCTAGAAGTCTCTGTCAGATGAACAAGTTACTACTTACCTTCAGTAACGCCTTATCTGGTAGAGCCTTTATCTAGCCGCAGATTCCGTTCTGACCTGCCCATCTCCCTACTCCGTGAACATATTTCTAGGGTCAGAGCTTTCCCCTTTGAGCACGCTAGTTTTCCACACCAGTGGTCATTGTACTCCATGGCTCAGCGCTTCTGGTGTGGAAAGTAGCGAAAAGTAACTGACACCAAGGCACCTGGGTGGCACCAGTATAGGCACTGCGAACGTCCTTACTTGTACGAATAGCGCCACGCAGAGCCATACGATGCCACCTACCGGCACGCAGGGGTACCTCTTACAAAACATTTCCGGATCCAGTCTGATACCAGGGGATAATTCTAAGATGAGGACTCTGTGCCTAGATAGTCTCTTCTAGAAAAGGCGTTACAGAAGGCAAGTAACTCGTTCGATAAGACTTCTCTTGGATTTAATCCATCCAATTTCACTCTATAACACATTGTTGTAATATGTACCTACATTATTGTGATGGTATGACGTTTCTAGGTTATGTTTCCTGATGTATGCTTTATGACAACTTTTGGCCAGTCCTATACATCTAGACGTCTATCATCGATAGCAGTCATTCTCTTCGAAATGTGTATTGTGTTTATATAGTCAAAGTTTTATGTATTCTCTAAAAAGTCAATAAAATATTTGGAACAGAAAAAAGAAAATGCCCTAATCTAATTGTTTTTGGTTGAGAACTATTAAGTGCTGGAGGTGTGTCACATAATATTGTGAAAGCACAAAAACGAACAACTCACTTTAGTAACTGTTCATGAATGAAGCCTGATGTTAAAAGGCTAACAGCTAGATTCATTAAGCTTAATTGCGCTCGCAAAGCGCCAGATTCTGAGAATCTGGCCCTTTGCGAGTGTAATTTTTGCATTTGGGATTCATCATCCCAAATGCAAAATTCGCTAATAAAGAATTTGCACATTTGCGAGTAATTGCATTTAAGGTATCTCTATTTGAGATTCCTTAAATGCAATTCATGAACCATTTTGAAATTGCGAAATCGCAATTTAGGACCGCTATTTACCACGAAGTCAAACCTCGTGGTAAATAGCTAAAACTTAGAAAAATGCATTTAAATGCATTCTTCTAAGTTGCATGTTACACACACACATGTCCTTTGGCCATGTGTGTGCACAACATCAGTGTAAATTCACATTTCAGGGGTGCTACAGGGTGTCCTTTGGACACCCCTGCACCCTTGAAATCGCATCCTTATTTGCGATTAGCAATTTGCTAATCGCAAATAAGGAATGTGTAGGAATCGCAATTTATTTAGCAATTCCTACATGAATCCCGTTTTGCAAGTCCTTAATAGTGATTCCTTATGAATCGCTATTAAAGACTCGCAAAACGGCCCTTTCGTGAATCTAGATGTAACTCTTCGTGGTAAACGGCAGGCTGGCAATATCTAGTTAAAGCAGTTTTTCTCTCTGTCAGATAATACTGCAATTGCACCTAGTTGTGAGCTTCTGTGTCTCTATTCAGGCATATCCTAAATTGGGACCTAAAAATCATTGATTGACCAGACGAGGCTGACAATAAATACATTTGTCCGGAACATCCTCCTTTAATGTATTGCTTCGAGAATTGAGAGATCGCATGCCAGACCAACCAAGCTCTCATCTCCTCTTTATACACCTGTTTATTGTGAGACATACAAAATGATGTCGTAAATGAGGTATAATCCAATGTAACCTCATGGTTGTAAACTTTAACTTGTAACTTAACTTCTTGACTGTTGATGGTAGGTCCACGGATGTTTGGTAGTTCTGTGGTACATGGAGTCTTTTCTTGACCAGCAAATAAGGTTTGTGTGAACGTAAAAGGATGGCCTTCGTGTTACGATGGGTCTGTTGAGTTGCTGTGCTGAATGAAATTCTAGGGTCTTTTTTAGCGATGCCTCATGTCTCTGTGCCAGAGAAGAGATTGGCCGGTCAGGAGTGGCAGCCTCTTGGACAGGCAAACCTGTTCTCAACTGGCGCAGGCGTCCGTGGCAGGTACCGAAGGTGCATGGACAGCGTAGGGCCTTTCTTTGCCTCAGAGACCAAGTGGGGAGTGCCTCCAGAGGCAGGCCGCTTCAGTCTGAGAGCAGGCTGGGACACTAGTGCAAGTGCCGAGACAGTCTTTGAGGTAGAACTACCTTGTCTCTCCAGGCCAGTTATCGGTAGTGCTAGAACAGTTTTCAGAGTGGGGGTGCTGCAGTGTTACATCACTGAAGTCCAAGGAATTGTGAAAAATGGAAGCGTCACACCCTTTCAGCAGAAGAGTGGAAGGGTGTGGTACGTATCCGGTGGTGCATACTGGAGCACACTGTTGCAAATATATTACTAAAGCTTGATGTGGTAGCGCATCTTATGTTTTCCATTGAAACGGCCTCAGAATTAGCATTGACATGCAGTTTTCCTGCTAAAACGATATGCGCAGAAATTATATTGTTTGAAAATAGTGTTTCAGTAAAAATGTATAATTTGCACTTCACCAAGTAAAGTATATTGATTTGATCCTATTACAGTCTTTGTTTTCATCACACTTCAGAATTGCAACAAAATGTTTGTTTGTGCTTTTCTAATTGCTAATATATTCTATTTGTACAGCTCATTTACAGGTATTTAAATGTTGTATTCAAAAACAAAGTGTAATGGCATCTTTAATGCTCAGAACTCTAGAATAGTTATTTTGAGGGTACTGCTTCTCTCCTGCATCCCTTTTTCCAGCGCCTATACAGTACTGCTGGTGATACTCCAGTCTTTACTGTGGTGGTAGGGTTGTAGAGCTAACATGGCAGGCAGACGGTCAGGTGTGAGGCCTTGTTGCGCCTGGGAAAGAGTGCTGCAGAGGGCCCTGAGGCTGTACACTGGATGCAGGTTAGAGCAGAAGGTGGGGGTGTCACTGAGTCTGGCATTGTGAGCCAAGCAGAAGGAAAACTGACAGGTCTTGTGGCCTATTGCATGACCTGCCGGACCTCAGCCGCTGGGGCTTTACTCTCTACTGCTTTGGAGGGGCCAAAACCATGCCTTCTTTACATGACCTGGTGACTGAGAGAGTGGTGGCTGTGCCTCGATGACTTGCATCGTGTTTTTACCTCTGGGAGGTTGAGAAGCTTCCCCGCGGGTGGCAGTGTGTGAGACGAGGCAGTTTAAGCAGCTTCTGCGGAGGGGACAGTTCTAAGTTGTTACAAAGAATACCATTACTTCGAGTTTCACTAGGTGTTTTTCACACCCCATACATATACATTGTTTATCTATGTTTAGTGTGGGAAATGCATTACCTTCCCATATTATTCGGTTAAGGAACTGCCTGTATCACACACAAAAGTTACACTCTAATTCTTCTGCATATCTTGCCCAGAAAATCGTGGTATCTTGAGGAGTCAGGCACTCCCAGTCCACCTGTGACTTATGCTAAAACCACGCCTCTTCCGAAAGAAAAAAACCATACAACCAAGCCTTCTCTGGGGCCGCACCAAGAATCTGGAACTCTTTCAGCCGCGGCCCGTGAAGGGAGTACCGGTGGGGCAGAAAGGCGGGGCGGGGGAGAGGCAGGGCGGGGTTGCTAAAAACCGGAATATGGATACTTGGATGTAAGTAAACAATTTAATTAATAAAAACGAATTTCGTAGCGCGCTGCATCGCATTTTGCGATGCACGGCGCGCTACGAAATTCGTTTTATTTATTAAATTGTTTACTTACCTCCAATTATCCATATTCTGGTTTTTAGCACCCCCCCACCCTGCTCCTCCCCCGCCCTGCCTTTCTGCCCCACCGGTACTCCTTCCACGGGCCGCGGCTGAACTCTTTGCCGCCTAACATCAGAAAAATACCCTCTTAGTCAAGATTCAAAAAGGAAGCTATAATCTTCATAATGGGCAAATTCGTCCCATAAAGTCTCGGTGCACACACAGCTCAGCAATATGTTTTTGCTCCTTACTTGAACTCCACGTGTGTTAACCGGTCTTGATATCTGTGCCTTGACCCTGCGTTTCCGGTATCATGGTTGTTTGCTCATCATTGTGCATCTTTCGTTTTTCACCATTCTATCTCCCACTAGGGTACCCCTTTCGCCCATTCCTACTTCTGTAAGTAGCTGGTTATCTCTGCAAAGAGTTTTCATGATTGCCTGTTTCCGAATATTGTAAATGACCTGTTATTCCCCCTAGTGTATGAATGGTCGTCTATCCCTACCTATGTAATTGCCTATTATATCGCCTATTCCATACTTTGTATACAACTTGTTATCCCTGTAAAGCGCTCTGATACTCTAACGGGTCACGTTTGCGCTCTATAAAACACTAAATAAATAAGACGGTGTATACATCTAGTGTTATTATTCCAGCAACCATTTGAATGCATCCATTTTCTTGTATTTGGTGGCACATTTTGAATTCCTTGATCAAGTCATGGCCTCTGGATATTTTGATGGTTACATATTATGATACTGGATGGTTTTAATATCGAGCTCGAAGCACCCCTGATATAAACATGCATACAACGGAGGACAAATTATTTGGAGATGTTGGTATTAGATTGAGGGCCTATAATAAATGTAATGTAAGGGAAATATTTTTTGAGAAATCTTTGGTTAATTACGCAAATGGGTTTATAATGGAACCAATAGTTCTTTCGACTTTTGAAGGTAGTGTCAGTCCCAGTATTATTGACCATATCCTCTTCTGACATCTGTTAACTCTTTTGAGGATATCCGTAGCCAAAATGTTACCATAATCCATTTATGCTGGAATTTTTTCTCCTTGCAAAATTTAAATTTGGACCTCTTTTGGTATTTCATTATCAAGGGGAAGTGGCTTCCAGTGATTGAAAGCGATTATGATAGGGACAAGTGGACGCCAAGAATACTACTACTTTAACTGTTAAATTTAACTTTACTTCTATGATGTGTATCTTGGGTTGTTTGATTTGCTGCTTTACAGAGAATATATGAATTCACTACACATGCAATTACCAGGCATGCCTTTACCACACATGGTAAGTATATGCAAGGTAAGTGTGTATCATTTTATTTTTTGTATTATATAGAATTTATATTTTGAGGGGGCAAACACACTCGATGCATGCTTGCCAATAAGCCCCAAAGCATGTTCTTTGTACCAAAACATGCATTCACAAAGTGCAAAACACAAGACCAATATGCGTTTCAGCCATAGCCTTCAACAGGGTCATAAGGTTACTAGAGTGCAAGTTGTGCTTTTAAAGGGATAAACTCTTTACTCCACTAACCGGACTTTGCATATGGCACACCTTTTCCACCATATTGTTTATAAACATATGACATGTTTACTATAACAAATTCAGGTAAAGTACCACTATATTAAAAATGTTTGATTGTCATGAAAAACATAAAAGAATAGGAAAGAAAAATCACAGTAAAGTATCCGAACTATATCCAATTCCTAATGTTCAAAAATACGATCATTCAATCATTGAAATGGAGTGCATGAAAATATCATTTCAAAGATTTATCATGATATTCATTTGCAACAATGAGTCAGATAAAATCAAAAAGGAGGGTAGACATGCATTTCATCATGATTCTTCATATTCCCTCAGTTTTTTATGAGAATGTCTCTGTTCTTTATGTCTTATAGAATTTTATACCATAATGATATCCCAAGGATGCTGTTTACAACATAGGTCTTTTAAAAACGCTCATATTCATGTGCTTTGTCCAAAATGTTTTATAGTTTTTTTTTTACAAAGACCAATGATCCTAGGTGACATAATTCAATCATAAAGTGCAACATATCCGTAGATTCAATTAATTAGAACCTGATAAAATAGGTTATATAAAGTAAAAAGGCATGTTCAATGGAATACATATGCAACATCTGCGATAAACTGCCCTCTTTCTGCATGGTTGCCCACACTTTTTGCTGAATTGCTGATGTGCTTTGACTGAGTGTGCCCTGGGCTCCTGCTAATCGGGTACCCAGGGCCTGTGCCCTTTCCCTAAAGCTGCATTGAAACACAAACCCAATTGACCTCTCTGGCCACAGGTCAACCCCTGGGAAATGGTACCACAGTTACCCAGGGCATTGTGACCAGGCAAGGCCTCAAAGGGCTGTAGAACTTATTGTGCCACCCTTAGAGGTCCTGTACCTTTACACTCACACACTGCCTTTGCAGGATTCGTGCCTTGATGCAGAACAAAGTGAAGAGTCGACATGGCACACATCCCTGTTTGCCATGCCTACAACCCACTTCCCTGGCATAGATCAGTCACCCCTCTAGCTGGGTGCACTATACCAGTGGTGAGGGTACAGGTGCAGTGTGTTAGTCCATTCTTGGACATTGTAAGTGCAGTCATTAAGAATATATGGTGCTGGGAGTTTGTCATTACAAACTCTACAGCACCATAATAGCTACACTGAAGACTGAGAAGTTTGGTATCAAACTTCTCAGCACATTAAACCCACACCGATGCCAGTGTGGGATTTAATGAAAAATGCACACAATGGGCATCTTAGAGATACCCCCTGAAAAACGACCTACCACTAGTGTCCAGGCTGAGTGGCTGCTTTCAGCTGCCACCACCAGACATGTTTCTGGGCCCCTGGGTTGAGAGCCTCCTGCACTCGGGGGGGCTGAAACAATTCACATCCTGGGACAAGGTGCTAAGCCTCCTCCCCCAGGATCGGCAGGGTCCACGAAGGGGAAGCTTCAAAAGCTTGCCGACTTTGTGAGCTTCCCAAGGCCACTTGCTGCTTTCAGCAACTTGTCCCAACTGGTTCTGACCCCTACTTTGGGTGGGAGAACTGGCGGGAAAAACAAGTGAGGAAGAGAAGTGTGCCCACCTCTGCCAACTCCACCCCTCAGGTGGGGGAGGCAAGGTGAAGCACAACTCCCAGTCCCCGCCATCTTGCAAATGGGGGGAACCAGCCAACCAGGGATGGGCATATGCCCCCCTTCCCACTGGAGGGTGGCATAATAGGGGGTGTACCCACCCCAGGGAAGGGACCCATTGGTCCCAATCTTTTACCTACCTGTAACGCCCCTCTGGTACTTAGGGGCACTCCTGAACCTTGCTTCCTCAGACAAGAAATAAGAAGAAGGACCGAACAGCTGTGCCGAAGCTAACCAGCAGAAGACTCCTAAAGACTTGGCCCCAGCCCTACTGGTCTGTCTCCACCTCAAACCTGCTCCTGCGAAATCCTGGTGTGTCCTGCAGCCAGCAACCTCAAAAAACCCGTAGGACCGGCCTGCCTTCCATTCCAAATACTTTTTTTCCCGTGAACACTGGATGTGTTCATCTGTAACCTCTGGCCCCGGCTGGAAACCGGGAATCCTGACCACTCTACACCTGCTGTCCACGGCCCGAGCGGGCAAACACCACGAGGAGGTTTTCCCTGCGATCCTGACCCGAGATCCAGCAATTCCTGACCTTCCTCAAGTCTCCAGCTGACGACACCTGCAGCCTAAATCCGGAAGGCCCCCCTCCAACCGCGATCTGGAGCTGGTCAAAAGATCCGACCCTAAAGGCACTCCTGCACCTGACAGCCCATGGCTTTGGGTGGGCCAACCAACGGTGCCTGGCCAACCCCCAATATCCCAACTTATGTCTCGTAGAGGTGGTCGCATCCAGAAAACCTTCATCCTTGAGCCTGCAGCTTTTTCCCTAATTCGGTGTGCCCCAGAAAACAAGAGGTCAATCAGATTGACTTGAACATCAGTGGAAAAGTTAGACGTTCGCAGCCAGGTGGTCCATCGCGTAGCAACGGAAGTGCCCATAGCACGGGTCACTGAGTCGGCTGTGTTCAGTCCCGACTTGATGATAGGGCATGAGACATTTTGACCACCTGTAGCACCTCTTGATCAATTGCAGCATGCCACCTTTTGAAGTGAAGGGGTTCCGGTATTTTTTTTTTACACATATAGCTTTGAATAAACATCTGAGATATACGAGTACTCGCCATATTTTGGGTGACCGTGTGTGAAAGTAAAAACTAGCCATTTATCTGCTCACTCTAACGGCAGGCGGACAAGTAGCCAAACCTCAAACAGTCATTCTTCCTTCAGGCCATCAGATGATAAGACCTTTGATGAAATTAGTGACCCATCAATGCTTTTTGCTGGGTCTAACACCTCAATAAGGGTGGAGTTGGTAATCGCTTTTGAATTTTCTTGGAGACACAAGTGAACTTGAATTGTTCATAGATGTACGTATCCAAATATACACATAGCAGCTAAAATTCTGAGGCACACACATTCTTCCACTGCCTCAGTGAGCGGCTTGCGTTTGAAAAAGTTGTGTCTTTCCAGTATGATGCTGGGCTCATCCAAGAATTATTTACGTAACCTTTCAATTTCTCCACATATATGTTCCAACGGTCATTACCAGACTGACCAAGGGGGAGCTGAAATGAGTGGTAAATTATCAAATGTTTGCTGAGCGGCCTGACCCAAGCAGCCCAATAACAATGCAAAGGTTTCTCAGCTTGTGGTTAAGTGTTTCAGTTCTCGTTTCTATAGCTGTGTAATTGCATTATTGATTTATTTTCTTTAGTTTTATCTAATTTTATTTTGTTGGGTGGGAAGGTGATGTAATGCAATGCATTGTAAACTCCAATGCACCTTGTGCTGTTAATATTGCGATGTTGCATGTTCATACTTGAATGCACCTAGTGCTTTCAGTTTAGAACAGCCAGACATGGATTCCAGTAGCAATGGTCAGTTCATGCATGAATCCAAGCCAGCTGGTTGCTGCTCGTCGTGCCACGTCTGGGCATACCGGTCCCACTCGAGGTGACAAATGCAAAAAGACAGAATGCAGAACAATGTCATAGATTCACCCCAGTACAGAGATGTGGGCCTAAATCCATCGTTTTTTTGCTCATCATGCCATTCCAGGTTGGACCCAGCATATCCAAATCAGTTTTGACCCTGCGCCCAATGGGAACAGTCCAGCCCGAACTGCCAGGCCTGGTCCTCCCTGGACTGGAAAAAAGCATCCTGGGATCAGTTTCGGGCTTTTAGCCCTCTTCAGCCAGAATAGCTTGACTCCGGTGGCATGGAGAGCCACAGGACTCATGTCTGAGCATACCCGTCCCACTCGGGGTGACAAATGCAAAAACAACAATTGATGGACAGAATGCAAAACAATGTCATACATTCACCCCAGTACAGAGATCTGTGCCTAAATCTATCGTTTTTTTGCTCATCATGCCATTCCTGACTTGTTGAAGGTATGTTGTTACTTGTTGTGTCATATGGATGCAATGACAGAAACAGCAAAATACAAGTCGGGCGACACACTATGTTAAGAACAGATTTTAAGTGTAAATGTTTATAAGCCATGCCCTTAATTACATTGGCCATGCCCCTTTGAGTGACCCCCCCCCCCCAGTTTTTTCATCCCACTTAAAGCCCTGGTTTTAGAGTTCCTGGAAGTAATAGTAAACACGGTTTTCGTTTTGAAAGAATTAACAGCGCTTTGTTAATTATCACAAGACAGTTTGTATGTACTTGTATCTACTTTAACGCAGACCTCTTCAGTGTTAATTCCTCATCTGAACCCGATCAAGGATTTCTAAGGTTGTCGCTGGATCAATCCGCGTCTACACCCCTCCACCCCAGTGTGGTATTCAGTATTCTCATTCCATCAGTCTGATACAACACCCAACCACATGCGCTGGCAAAATGAGCGCGAGAGACGCTATTGACATGCAAAAGCAGGACGAGATCTCTTTCATTTCACTAGCGTACTTCCGTTTCTTTCATCTAAGGTTCTCTTTACATACTGAATCAGTGTGTATAATTAAACTACTTTTTAATGGAGGCCAAGATTCTTTTTCCAATGCGTGTTCAACTTCTGAATTGTGAAGCAGGTTTGGAATTTCAAAGCCGTTCAAGGTGATTGATATCACGTAAAACTACCAATAAAGGGGAATCGGCGGTAACGCCATTGCATACCCTCCCAAAAAACACAACAGTCTAACACAAAAGATCACATGTGCAATGTAAATGTTGACGTAGGGAGCACCTCATGGCAGCGGCATAGCGTGGGTTGCCACAGGGGCGGCCTTAGGCATGTGCAAGCTGTGAACCTGCACAGGGCCACCAAACCCCAGGGGCCACCACGCCAATATATATCCTTAATATAATAATGCTCTGAGGATGGATACATATTTGCGTGGCGGCCCCTGGCAGGGATTTGGTGGCCTCCGGCTCTGTTCCACTTCCAAACACCCCGCCCCGCCCGGACCCCCTCTTTCGGGGCCCCCTACCTACCCTGCCCAGGGCCGCCATGAGCCTAGAGCCGCCGCTGGTTGCCAGTGCCCGGGGCAAGGCAAGTATCCTTCCACTTTTCTTTTAAAATGTTGTGCCTCTAAGAATGCCCCTGCGCTCCTAAGAATGCCCCTAAGAATTTTGTGCCCAGGACAACTGCCCCTGTGGCCCTGCCCACGATACCCCACTGCCTCTTGGGACACCGTAACAAAGGCAGTGCTTAAATCGAACGGAATAAGAGCTGCAGACTCTCTTTCCTCGCTAGAGGTTTCTTGAGCTGCCAGTATCGCCCTTCGCTACAGGAGTAGCTTTTCAGCCTTTCCACTGCCACAGTAACCTGCGTGAGGAAAAGACCATCTCCGTGGCCGCAGAGGAGGTGAGAGGCGCGGCCCCCGGGACTGCGAGGACCAGCATTCACCATCAACAGCTGGTTCCTCTTCCCGCCTGAGCCGCGCCCCCTCCCAGTGCCACGCCTCCAGCTGATCGCTTTTCACCTCTCGCGGCCCCCGCTGCGCGGGAGCCGCTCGCTAGAGGTTTCTTGAGCTGCCAGTATCGCCCTTCGCTACGGGAGTAGCTTTTCAGCCTTTCCACTGCCACAGTAACCTGCGTGAGGAAAAGACCATCTCCGTGGCCGCAGAGGAGGTGAGAGGCGCGGCCCCCGGGACTGCGAGGACCAGCATTCACCATCAACAGCTGGTTCCTCTTCCCGCCTGAGCCGCGCCCCCTCCCAGTGCCACGCCTCCCCTCTTCCACTTCGAATTTAAGCAAGCCCAATAACGCGCATTGCGGGACGCGCGTGGGTCGTAGCCTGGGGCAAAGCCTGGGCCAAGGGTGGGCCCGTCCTAGCCCGTCACAGACCGGAGAAGACTGGGCTGGGCCCACCCTCCAACAACTACGATAAGGTAAACTCCCAAGAAAGGAATACCACGTCGCCCGGGGAGGGATTATACACTCCTCACGATTCATAACTTTGAATAAACCGACATCTCTCACTTGCCCTGTTAATTTACACACAATTTCTTCAAGGGGCTCCCGGAGCAAAACACGCAAAAATTTGGCGCCCTCAGTAGGCCCTATAGATCAATTCATCACGAAAGTGAATCAAACCATCGACCAAACAGTAATGTTGATTGACCGACGAGTCTCTTACGAATTAGATCAAGCAAGGAGATCGTCAATGGGTCTGCTGGCACAGGCACGAACGCCAAATGCACAACCACAAAATATAACCACGATGGAAACACACGCGGACATTCATGCACTTCCTAATTTAGTCGACCTCTCAGTATCTTCACAATTATCAGACTCACAACTGACTCAGGGTCTTGAGCAAACTCCTGATATCTTTGCAAGCCCGCAGTTATTGCAAAATGAACTCACACAGAGTGAAATAAGAGGGATAAGGGAAGGAGCAATCCCGAAACACCCACAACATAAAGAAATACACTCAAAAAATCCTGAAAACAAAGATACCGCAACCTCTGAACTTAATCTACTTTCAAAATCCGGTGAGCTAAACAAAGAGCAAAGTCAGATCAACACCAAATCTACCGAAGTTACAGAAATTAACAGCAATACTAACTTTGACGTAGTCATAGTTGAAAACCATACTGACGGTGCTAGCTTCACCCAGACCCATAACGAAAATCCAGTTTCACCCCGAGTAAGAACTTTCAACAATGTTGATACACAATTCTCCCTGTTAAAAGAAATAGCTGAAATAGTCAAATACCAGCTACAACCTATTCAAAAAAGCCTAGAAATAATAGAGAAGCAAGTCGCGATATTAACTGCTACCTTAAAAACATCTCCAAATCTAAGAACTCAAGATCTCTTAAACCCGGCAGGACCGAAAAACGCATTTAATACCGCAAATTCTACCAATAACTCAAAAACAATCAGTTAACAACAAGGCTATAACAAATACTTTAATTGTTAAAAGAGGAGATCCCGTGAAAAATTTAAACAACACATCTTCCTTATCAAAAACTAAGACTCCCCAAGAACCCCCCAAATTAGCTTCAGGCATACAAAATCAACCACCAGTAAAAGCCCCCGCAGTAAACGTCCCCGCCAGACCATTAGCATCAACCACTCCTCACCATGACCAATCACAAAGGCACAACAACAAACCTGAAAGCTTAAAAAAAAGATGGCCTAAATCAGTAAACCTCCCACCGGAGGCAGCCCCTTTCGTAGTTATCCTAACCGGGGTTCCAGAATTAAGTAACGACACAGATGAACCAACCTGGTCCCTACTAAATAAAACTCGTCACTGGCTGAATATTAATAGACCTAATCAGCATAACTATGTTACTAGAATCACCACAGTGAGAAGGGCCTCATGGATAGGCCATCAACCAAAAACAATTCCAGGTGACTGTATAATAGTCAACTTTGAAAATCCCCGTGCTGTGGATCATATATGCGCCTGGGACTCACTGGGAAACAGTGGAGGAATAAACGTAAAACGCCTATCCTTTTTCTACCCCCGACAAGGTCATCGTTTTGAGGACCCTAACTGGCCCTCAAACTGGTCCTGGAACCAGTCCGACTATGGGCAGAGAAACTGGAACCAGGGGGATTGGGGATATGGAAACAATCAAAGAGGCTGGTCTCAAGGAGAATGGGGGCACGATCAAAAAGATCGGGGTGATTGGAATACCTATGGCAGGAGGGCCCAGCAATTACCATACAGAGAACCATGGGGAGGAATACCAACTTTCAACAGTTACAGTTGTTTAGAGATGGTCGATTGACCACCATCACAGACTCATACAAGACCCTCGACAGAGTCACAAATCGCCCCAACGGCGCAGGTAAACCCTCTAAATTTGACACCTGATTTACAACCTATTCAACCTGAAGAAACTAGTGTCCTGAAAAAGATACCAGCCGTTACTGTAGAAAACACTGACAAGAGGGCACTATTTTGGAATGTTGCGGGGCTGGCGACTAAACATTCTGAAATAAGCTTCCGTGAATTGGTTGACTTGAATGATGTAATTTGTCTCCAGGAGACGTGGCTTAACGAGCCAATCCACCTCCTGGGTTATAAAACATACTTCTCCCAAGCAATAAGATCTAACTCAGGGAGAAGCAAAGGTGGTCTAATAACATATATTTCCAACATTTGGCCTTGTTGTGAAACAACTCCTGTAATACTACATCAGAATTTTCAGATTATTAATATTCGAGGAACTAATCAAGAGGTTTATACTATTATAAATTTCTACAACAACATGAGTCCGACGGAGCTGATCAAGGCCATAAAAGAAATTTCTAATGAGACAAACGATCTTAAAACAAAATACGCCAAGGACTCACATACAATAATTTGGGGAGGAGACTTCAACCTTCACTTATGTAACAGAAGCGACACCTCCACTTGTGGGATTACAGACGAAGAAGGAAATTGCTTAACCCACTTTACTCATACCACCGAAGGCAACAACATTCAGGCCACCATGACTGAACTAGATATAGGATTTGCTAATATGATAAAGATGCCCATAACTCAATTTACTCCAACTTTTCATGGCAGAGGCTCTGAAACTCTAATAGACTACATACTAGTATCTAATAATAAAGCTCAACGTATTAAGACCTTCGAGGTGCACAACAATGCATTAAGCGACCATTTTCCACTCATACTGACCTATCAAGAACTCGATCAACGAAAGAAAACAGACAAGGCTCATTTTAGCTTGCTCCATCAGGAAGCAACAACACTGGACAGAATAAACGGCTACACCTTAAAATGGGGCAAAATAGACCCGGAAACTATTTCTACAAGAATAATTAAAATATGTAGAAATGAAATAGACAAGTGCCTAGACCCTTCCACCACTTCAACAGAGATCTTGAACAATTACAACGAAATCGTGAAAAATATAAGAAATGAACTAACCAAGCATAACAAACAAAATAAGACTATAAGAAAGGGATGGTTCAACACGAACTGCACAAAAGCCTATTCGGATTTAAAGAGGGCTCTAGCCAAAAAAGAAAGAAATAGAGAAGAAGTAATCAAATTAAGGAAGGTTTATACGCTGGCGATCAGATTAAGAAAAAAGGAACTACAAGCAAATCTCTGGACCGAACTATTAACAAGCATTTACAATGCAATGGTCTCGGCATTATGAAAGGTAGAGCTATTGGCATTGCTCATGACATTTTTTTTCATTTTTTTTTAAACATAAATAAATGGTATTGTCATTTACAATGGCAATAGGTGAGCATTAGAGAGTTCTAGAGAGTATTCGCGGACACAGAGCCGCGCACACAGACAGAGCCGCGCACACAGACAGAGCCACTCACACACACACACACAGAGCCACTCACACACAGAGCCACTCACACACAGAGCCACTCACACACACACACACAGAGCCACTCACACACACACAGAGCCACTCACACACACACAGAGCCACTCACACACACACACAGAGCCACTCACACACACACACAGAGCCACTCTCACACACACACACACACACACACAGAGCCACTCACACACACACACACACACACAGAGCCACTCACACACACACACACACACACAGACAGAGCCACTCACACACACAGACAGAGCCACTCACACACACAGACAGAGCCACTCTCACACACAGACAGAGCCACTCACACACACAGACAGAGCCACTCACAGTGCTGCTCACTTTTCAGCAATATCGTCCAATATACCCTGCCTTTACCTATCATTTGTATCACAGGAATGCTCACAACAATTTACAACTCCTCTCAATTTTCAAAAAGGTACAGCTTTCTACTTTTGAATAAAAGGTCTGTGGCAAAGAAAGCGCCCACCCTGAATCAGAATGACGACTCCCTTTGATGCATCACAGCAAAACCAGTCCTGTCCTTTTCTGAGAATCACAGGCATATCACACTCCTTGGCATTGCCACCCTCTGCAGAATCAAGGGAAAAGCTTGTAGCAGCACATTTTTAAGTGAAACAATAAGGGAACCCTGGGCTCTCTAGAGAAGGCATGTTTGGCGTCTCTGACTCTTAGGTGCCAATTGTATGGGGGAACTACTGATTGTGTCCGAGAAAAGGCCTGGTGATCAGATATGGTGGACTACCAAATGAGAGAAAAGTAGAGCATCAACACACTCATTTGAAGGTCTAATGTTGGACTGAGATGACGATCCCACCAGCAAATGTTGTGTTATCTATTTTTCCTATGGGAGATCTTGCTGTTTTCTTATGTTATCTCTGAAACCAATAGAATATGTTAAAAAAATGAGTGAACTGATATACACAACTTGCATGAATGATCCCAACCAGTGAGGCTTTACGATGTCCCATTAGTACTCTGTAATTGAGATTTCAATTTATGAAGCAGTTTTCCAGCTGTACATATTGCTATACATACATATGGTCAATCCATTTAGTTACATCATCTCTATTCCGAAGGCAACATACCCACATGGGAAAAAAGCATGGGCACCTGGCTCAGGGGGGGCTGGAACCCTGCAGCGAGGGGCTGGCAGGCTTCAGGACAAGGCGAGTGCCGCGGACCAGCCTAGGGGACTGAGATCCTGGGACCGAGGTCCGAGGACTCACTGGCGCTCCCTGCAGCGGCCGGCACTTGTAGGGGGAGGGACGAGCAGCTGGGAGCGGGGTGGGGTCACCGGGCGGCGATAGCAGGGGCGGAAAAGAACAGACAACAGCAGAGGGCAAGGCTGCCCTTAACTACAAAGTACTACTAAGCAGGCTAAATAAAGTGAAAAACGGGCACAGACTACTACAAAACAGAAAACTACAAAAACACTACTAAAAACAGGCTATATATGGTGAAAGCGGGCACAGAATAAGGGTTATAGAGCACAATCTACCAGACACAGTGCGGCAGGATGAGGAGACCAGCGGGCTCAGGAAGGGCTCGAACCCTGCAGCGAGGGGCTGGCAGGCTTCAGGACGAGGCGAGTGCCGCGGGTTAAGTGGGTTAAGTATAAAGAGGTCAACCCACCAGCACACAGCTACAAAAGGAGAACAGGTGACTTTGTTTTTGACCAGATGGAATCAAATTCAGTGGCATTCACTGCTGGTATAAACGTGATCCTGGGTAGCATGCGTGATGGGATTAAATGGCAGACAATGTAATAATATTGCCATTAAAAATGTATGCATCCTCATTCAATTACAACTCAATGTTAATAGTACCCCTCTCAATGGTACATATTCTGACCTCGGAAGAAAGAAAAGATTAAATTGGCACTTCACTGCGGTTGACGTTTATTTCACGAGGTTATCTTAGATGCTTGAAAAAGCATGGAAAGCTTGTAGATTCACATCTTTAAAAGCCAGATAAGTGCAAACTTTTACTGACAATGTGGCAGAATATGAGAATCCTTTTACAAGGCTGACAAGGAGGCACGGACAGCGGGGGCGGGAAAGGAGACACGGACAGCGGGGGGGGGGCCGGAAAGGAGACACGGACAGCGGGGGGCGCCCGGAAAGGAGACACGGACAACGGGGGGGGGGGGGGGAAAGGAGACACGGACAGCGGGGGGGGGGCCGGAAAGGAGACACGGACAACGGGGGGGGTGGGAAAGGAGACACGGCTAGCGGCACACACACATCATACATAAAGAGAGATGCCACAAGCCCGTGATCAGAGACAGATGAGGCGAGTCTTGGCCATGAAGGTTGCAGTCTAAGGCTCGTTTTCTTTCCTCTACCATGCGCTCATATTAAAAGCATGCATCTTTAGAGCACGCTACTTACCCGCTAGCACCCACGTGGTGCCTACTTTACTTGAAATGAAATGAAATGAAATGAAAAATGAAATGAAAAATTGCATTTGTATAGCGCATAACTGCCCTAGGGCCTCGCAGCGCTTACTTCACCTCAGCTGTGCGCCCATCCTGGCTGCAAAGAAAGGCCCCTCAGCAAAACGCCCGGGTTGCAATCTCGGCTCAGCAGCGGGCCGTCGCCGCGGTGACGTGGGCAGCTTGAGTCGCGGGAGGAGGGCGGGAACAAACACGGACAGCGGGAGAGGGGCGGGAAAAAGACACGGCGGGGAAGAATACAACGGCCGACCTAATCAGCGGGAGGAGGGCGGAAACAGAGACGGACAGCGGGAGGGGGGCGGGAAAAAGACAGCGGGAAACGAGGACAGCAGCCTACCTCATCTTAAGGAGACTTAAAATGGCGGCCAGAAGCTTTTGAAATTTTTCGGAATTGGGGGCGTGGTTTTGCTGTGCTGAGTGACGGACGACGTCACTGTCTAAAGAACAGCAAAACTTACGCCCCCAAATCCGAAAAGGACGGGGCTACATCGGAGTGACGGATCTCTCCTCCAATGGCTGGCCTCCATTTAGGAAGCCAGCCAATGAAGGAGAGACAGGGCAGGGAGGCGGGACCTTCTGCGCTACTAAGAGTCATTAAATCTCCGGCCTAAGACTGCGCAAGCGCAGCCTTTTAGGCCTTCGACCTAAAAAGCAGTACCTTAAAAGATAGTGCCGCTTTTTGGCTGATAGTAAAAACTCCCTTTTTTTTAATTTATTTTATTTTTTATTTTTAATACGATCGGTTTATTTCCAGACTTTTCAAAACACAACCTGAAATCGTATTGTTTGTAATGACGCACCTGAGACCACGCACGGCATTACAAACAACAACATATAACAGTATCCATTCAGAGTAACATACACGTGGTTTGCATGAAAGGTGCTAGTAACATCAGCATATTAATATTATAGCTACATCACTTGGTCAGGCGTTTTACTTACACACAGACACAAACACACACATACACTTTTCTGGCTAGCAGTTTGACGTCACTACCACATTCATACTTACTGTTACTTTCTACCACACTTACTGTTTATATGGGTCATGCCAGGGTAAAGCTAGCCACTCCCCGTGCATTTCGTGCATATAATCCACCATATCCTCTGGACTTTTATCTAATGAGATGAAGACTATTTCAAACTGAGCAGAGGGAGATGACTCTTCCACCAGCTCTGTGTAGAAGTCGCATAGTATTGGTGTGAAATCTCGGCAAGGAGATCCGCAACTGGCAGAAAAATACAGACCAACAATTTTGTTCTGTAATGCCTCTTCAGGGTCAACTTGGTCACCATATTTATTTATCAGAATTCTACCACTGAATAGATCCATGTCAAACTGGGAATAAGAACAATATTTTATTTTTCTTTGGTTGTGTTGTTGTCTTTATTTTGACTTCTACATAATCACAGATAGTAACTGTTTGAACTTCCGATAAACTCGGTGATCTTTGTCTTTAAAGGCTATTGCTGAAGTCATTTGTGTTTGCCATGGTTTTTAAATGGCAGCAAAGTGTGCTAGTCATATGCTCATCTCCAGGAAACTAACTGGTCCTCAGGAGTTCACACCAATCTTTACAGCCTGTAGGGCGATGAACAATCCCTTGATTTTTCTTCATTCGTTTCCCTCTTTGCGTTTTTATATATTCTTTAATAGAATCCAAATCAAGTTCAAAAAGCTCAAATCTCCAATGGTTAAATGAGATGTTCCTATTAAAAGAAAAATCGTGTCATCAAAAACACCCCATTATTTTCCTTTGTTGGACTTATTATTAATTTGTAAGTGTTCTCCCAAAGCGGTACTGTTGCCCCTAATCTCTTTGCGTTTTTATTTATTCTTTAATAGAATCCAAATCAAGTTCAAAAAGCTAAAATCTCCAATGGTTAAATGAAATGTTCCTATTAAAAGAAAATTCGTGTCATCAAAAACACCCCATTATTTTCCTTTGTTGGACTTATTATTAATTTGTAAGTGTTCTCCCAAGGCGGTACTGTTGCCCCTAATCTTAAACACGAACACGTTATTTCACGGCGTTGTTGCTTCAGCATATAGAATAGTTGAATCCTCTTTGGGAACAGAATGTTCTCAAGCTAGAAGAGAAGGAGGAGGCTCCGTTATTGTAGAAATGCGATAAGAGAAACTTAAACTGTTTGGTGTGAGCCTCTGTTGCCTTTGTTACATTCTCGCTAAAGAGATTTAGTTTATCGCGGCAGGAAACTGAAACCCTTCGCCGTGTTGTACAAGCGCAAGGTCTAAGGTTGTTGCAACATTGTTGCAGAATACATTCTGGCACGCGTGCTCTATGGTTGAGGAGGCAACTAATCGTTCAGCTGTGTGGGCCGCATGGAGTTTCTGTTTTCGACCTTGGATTTAGTTACCATGTTGCAGGGCTGGAGTTGACTGAAAGGCGCGTGCAGGGGAAGCTGCTAATCGCTTCTTTCTGTCGCATATGAAACATGTTCCTGATTCATTGTTGCAGAGCTTACTGTTGCAATTGTGACTCCGGTCGACGCGATCGGAGGGGGACGGGTTACATGAGCCACTTTTACAACATAGATTACATAGTAGCGTTGAATTTAGAACAGGGCGTCACTGAGAAGGGGCTGGCTACCTTCCTGTCAGTGTTTGTGAATAGAAACACGCTTGAATCTGAGCATATGAACAGAATTAGCATTTAGTATGACATGGCTTCTCCCTGCTTCAGCCGTAAAAACTCCCTTTTTAACGGAAAATAATGACGATCCTTCCTTGGATGTCGCCATAAATGCAGAGGACTGGGTGCACCATTTTTCAGGGGTCTTCAAAGAGGACACATTTACAGATTCAACTCCCCTGGACCCCCTTCCGCCGGTGAAATATCCACTAGCAATTCACTTCACAATTAACTAAACGACGAGGGCGATAAAGATTGCTAAATCTGGCAAAGCACCAGGACCAGACTCGGTTCCGATGGACTTATATAAATTCCTGCCCGACCTCTGGTCCCCCCTCCTTACCAAAGTATTAAATGCGGCGAAGGAAACTGATCTCCCTGATTCTTGATCTACCTCGACACTCGTCCCCATATTTAAGAAGGATAACAGAGATAGCCCGTCCTGTTACCGCCCCATCTCCCTCCTGGACTCGATCGGAAAAATGGCAGGGCGCATACTTCTTGATCGACTCCAGGAGTGGTCAAAAGAACATGGGGCACTGTCAGACCTACAATATGGGTTTAGGACAGGACTGAGCACAGTGGACCAAGTCCTAAATCTAACATTACTGGCTGGAAAATACGTAAATGCGAAAATATCTTGCCTACATATGGTTTACGTTGACCTCACAGCAGCGTTTGACTGTGTAGAACATTCAAAACTTTGGTCTATAATGCTGCAAATGGGGATTGAACCATCTATAATCGAATTCCTCCGCGAATTATACACAGGAGCCACTGGTAAGGTTAGATTTGGGACAGGTGGACAATTAACTGACAGTTTTCCAATACAGAAGGGGGTCAGACAAGGCTGCGTGCTGGCCCCCTTCCTATTCACACTTTACACTAACGGTCTAGAGGCTGCAATGTTAAAGGATGTAAAAGATTACCCAGTAGCCGGTCGTCGGCAGATTCCAGCTCTATTATACGCCGACGACGCGGTAATTCTTGCCCGAACTCCAGTCCAGCTTCAACGGGCTTTAAATAACTACTGCTCTTTTATGACCAGCCTGAACCTAAAAGTCAATATAAAGAAAACATATGTGATGCATGCCGGTACTAAGGGTAAAAAAGTAAAGAAAATCTATGTGGACAATTTGCCGCTCGAAAGAACAAGCACGTACCCTTATTTAGGCATCACCATTGACGAGGCATTTAATTGGAAAGAAGCGGTTAATTCCCGAAAATTGGCCCTTATAAGAACAGTCGGTGCATTGAAGGCATTCTCTCTACGTCTCGGTAAAAGACCTCCAGCCGAGATGATTAAGATATACAATGCTAAATGCATTAGTACAGCCACCTTTGGAGCAGGGGTTTGGGGAATGACAAAAGTGGAACAGTTACAAAAAGTCGAAAACTACTTCTTAAAATTTTTATTGGCTTTGCCAAAAAGCACAACCACATTTGGATGCCACCTTGAACTCGGAGTGGATTATATTTCCGACATCATTAAAATCCAACCTATTATGTTATGGCGTAGAATCTGGGCAACGGATCAATGCCAGCTTACAAGAACAATAATTCTAGACTGTATGAAACTTGACAACATGATAAAGATAAAATGGCTGGTGTACGTGAAATCCTTTCTTACAGACATTGGTTTCGCGAGATTTTTTGATGACCCTTTATCAGTAACAGACATATCGAAAAAAGAACTAAAAATACTTTGTCTGTCGCACCTGTCTCAACTACGGCTGTTGAGTGAAATAGGGAAGCCATCAGTTCAACAATGTTTATTAATACAGCTTGTCCCCACCATCCAACCGTACCTGCAGTATGATTTAACCCAGTATGAAAAGTATCTTCTTACTCGTTTCAGGTTTAATTTATATCATTATATGGTTTTATTTCCTAACCAGAACGACTGGTCACATAATACTTCAGTGTGCCCCTGTGACCAAACGTCCCTACAGTCTACAATTCATGTCCTGCTTTTCTGTAAATTTTACACACCATTACGCAGGCGGTGGGTAACACCATTACTAAAAGTTTTTAAAATTCGCAAATGTCGCCCTGCCTACTTGGTATTACAATTTCTTGAAAATTATCTAATGACTAAATCTATTGCACAGTATCTTAAATTATGTATCAGGCATCGAATGAACTTATGAACTCTGATTGAGAACCCTCTTTCGTTATAAGATGAACTGCCATAAATGTGTTCTCAAGACACCGTTCGTTACAGAATGATCGTTTTTTAACATTTTATTGTGTTATTATGTACTTTTATGGCTTTCAAAATAATGGAAACCGAATAAAGATGATTTGATTTGATTTGACTCTCTTTCCTGATAATTTGACAGGGCCTCTGTCACTTTAGGAAGGGCAGATTAGGTGCTATGGGCAGGTCTAAAGGCTTTCTGCTATGGGTCCAGCAGCTGATGCTTTTCTGGGAAATCCACCAGGACTGTTCACATGTTTCTCTACCACTGTCTCCAGAAAGAGAAGGAGAGAAATGGTATACATAGCATGTACGTTTTAAATTAAATGATCTGCTTGTATGGTGTGAACAAAATAAACAACAACAAAATAAACAATCTTTCTGGCAGATAGCCAATGGCTGAACTGGGCTGAACCACTGCCTCATGGTGTATGCTGTAGTGGACAGAAGACTTTATGAATGACATAGCAAGAGGCCAATGGGAGAAAAGGGCTGACTGTAAGACCCTATCACTAAGACTATTATAAATATAATTTTCATAAAATCAAAAGGCTTTGGATAATCAGACCTAACAATAATAAAAACAAGAAAATGTACTTTTCATGGCCCATTCATACATCGCAGTACAGTGCCAGGCTGCTAGTGGAGCAAGGAAGCCACCACACACGTGACCCCTACGTTTCCCAGGTTCCAGTGGTGAGGGAAATAATATAAATCGAGGAGACCGCTCGTATACAAGTCATGGTGTTAAAAACGGTGCCCCCAGGTCAAACTCCTTGTATGGTAGCGCACTGATAGAATTTGCGAGCTCTTTTAATAAATGAGGGATGTCCACTCTTTTCCTACTGGACACATTGTGGAAAACACCCACTGCATCTCATAAACGCTCTGAAGAAGGCCTCTCCCCTCTCCCATGCATGAAGCGGGGAGACCCGTGTTCCTGCAGGACCGTGCATTAAAGCGCACTGGCCAGCGGCTCATATTTTATGTACTAGAGCCTTCACTCCTATTATTCAAGTCATTCATCTGTCCAGCAGCTCAGGACTACCGCATTCATAACTATCATTCCTCTTTCACGCGCACCCCAGACCTGGTCTTACCTCGTGGTGTTTGAGGTGGATAAATGTTCATGTTTATTCCAATCATGCGTATATATGAGACATTAGCGCCCCCCTCCGGCACAGGTTGTAAAGATCTGGGCCTGAACAGTTCCATCGTATTCCCTTCCACACAGACGTGCACTCTTCCTGTAGGAGAGCAGAGCCGTTTCCAATTGTTAACAAACAGACCGACAGAAACCACAGCTAGTCAAGTCAAGTCATAAAATTTGTATAGCGCACTACATACCCAGAGGGTTTCAAGGCGCTTAGGAAGGGGAGGAGGATTATTTGTCAAATATCCACGTTTTAAGCTGCTTTCTGAACGCTAGGTGATTCTGGGTGAGGCGAAGGTAAGCGGGGAGTGAGTTCCATGTTTTGGCAGCCAGGTATGAAAAGGATCTGCCTCCCATGGTGGTCTTGTTGATGCGAGGTACAGTGGCGAAGGCTTGGCTGGAAGAGCGAAGTTGGCGGGAGGGGGTGTAGAAGGACAGTCGAGAGTTGAGGCAATCTGGTCCGATGTCGTAGAGTGATTTGTGTGCGTGGGTAAGCAGTCGGAAAGTGATCCTCTTATTGACGGGTAGCCAGTGGAGGTCTTTAAGGTGACCAGAGATGTGTTCGTTGCGTGGGATGTCTAATATGAGCCTGGCTGAGGCGTTTTGGATTCGTTGTAGTTTCTTCTGGAGTTTAGCGGTGGTACCTGCGTAGAGGGTGTTTCCGTAGTCCAGTCGGCTCGTGACCAGAGCGTGGGTGACTGTTTTTCTGGTTTCGGAGGGGATCCAGCGAAATGTTTTTCTGAGCATGCGAAGAATGTTAAAGCAGGAAGAGGATACGGCGCTGACTTGTCTGTTCATTGAGAGTGAAGAATCCAGGATGACGCCAAGGTTCCGTGCGTGGTCTGTCGGGATGGGTGCTTTTCCGAGGGCTTCCGGCCACCAGGAGTCGTCCCATGCAGAGGGGGATTTACCTAAGATGAGGACTTCTGTTTTGTCTGAGTTCAGTTTCAGACGGCTTTGTTTCATCCATTCGGCGACTTCTTTCATTCCTTCGTGTAGGTTAGTTTTGGTGGTGCTGGGGTCCTTGGTGAGAGAAAGGATCAGTTGAGTGTCATCCGCGTAAGAGATGATGTTGAGGTTGTGTTGGCGGGCGATGGCCGCGAGGGGGCTCATGTATACGTTGAAGAGGGTGGGGCTGAGTGAGGATCCTTGTGGTACGCCGCAGATGACTTCAGTGGCCTCTGACTTGAATGGTGGAAGGCGGACTCTCTGGGTTCTTCCGGTGAGGAACGAGGTAATCCATTCAAGTGCTTTTCCTTGGATTCCGATGTTATTGAGGCGTTGTAAAAGGGTGCTGTGGCAGACTGTGTCGAATGCTGCAGAGAGGTCGAGGAGGATGAGGGCGACTGTGTCTCCATTGTCCAGTAGAGTTCGAATGTCGTCTGTTGCTGCGATGAGGGCGGTCTCAGTGCTGTGTTTGGCTCGGAAGCCAGATTGTGAGGGGTCGAGTGATTTGTTGGCTTCGAGGAAGGCGGCGAGCTGGTTGTTGACAGCTTTCTCGATGACTTTGGCCGGGAATGGAAGAAGCGAGATGGGGCGGTAGTTTTTGAGTTCGGTGGGGTCTGCTGTTGGTTTTTTCAGAAGGGCGGTGAGTTCAGCGTGTTTCCAGTCTTCAGGGAAGGTAGCGGAGTTGAAGGAGCAGTTGATGACGTCTCGGAGGTGCGGAGCTATGACGGAGTCTGCTTTGTTGAAGATGTGGTGAGGGCATGGGTCTGTGGGGGATCCAGAGTGGATGGAATTCATCAGGCGGATGGTGTCCTCAGTGGAGATTGGGTTCCAGGCGTTAATGGTGTTGACGGGGGGAAGATGGTCAGCAGATGGTGGGGTGGGTTGGCTTCCGGGTTGGTTGTCAAAGCTGTTGTGGATGTCAGCAATCTTGTTGTGGAAAAAAGAGGCTAGGGAGTCGCAGAGGGTTTGAGAGGGGGTGATGTCGTTGGAGTTGGCCGAGGGGTTGGAAAATTCCTTGACGATGTTGAAAAGTTCCTTGCTGTTGTGGGCGTTGTTGTCAAGTCGATCCTTGAATGCTGTTTTCTTGGCTATTCGGATCAGTTGGTGGTGAGTGCGGGTGGCGCTTTTGAAGGCGTCCTTGTTGCTGGTGGATAGGTCTTTTTTCCAGGCCTTTTCAAGGGAGCGGCACAGTTTCTTGGACTTCTTGAGGTCATCGTTGAACCATGAGGCCTTCTTGTTGCCAAGTTTGTGTTGACGTTTTTTCAGTGGTGCTAAGGAGTCGGCGGTGTTGGATAACCAAAGGGTGAGGTTGGAGGCGGCTTCGTTGGCGTTAGAAGAGAGGGCTGGGGAGGTTCGAAGGAGCGATGTGGAGATCTGCTCCGTGGTGATTTTGTTCCAGTTTCTTTGTAGAGTTGGTTGGAGGTGGATGATGGGTTTTGGCTTGTTGTAGGTGAAGTGAACGCAGCTGTGGTCAGTCCAGAGGAGATCCGTAGTGTGGCTGAAGGAGATATGGTTGCTGGAGGTGAAGATGGGGTCGAGTGTGTGACCTGCGATGTGGGTGGGGGAAGTGACCAGTTGTTTAAGTCCGAGGTTGGCGAGGTTGTCTAAGAGGGTGGCGGTGTTGCGGTCGTTGATCTTTTCAAGGTGGAAGTTGAGGTCTCCCAAAAGGATGTAGTCTTTGGAGGGGAGCGCGTGTGGGGTGATGAAGTCCGTGATGTCTTCACTGAATTTTGCGCGGGGTCCTGGTGGTCTGTAGAGGAGGGTGCCTCTAAGAGTTGTCTTGGGGTCGATGTGGATCTGGAAGTGAAGGTGTTCGGAGTTAGCGAGGTTGGCGTCGGAGCTGGTAGAAATGCGCATGGATTTCTTATGGACGATAGCGATTCCACCTCCTGTATGGTCGGTGCGGTCCTTGCGTGTGATCTTATAGTCATCAGGGATAGCGATGGCGATGTCAGGGGCGGAGGAAGCGTTCATCCATGTTTCCGTTAGGAAGGCGACGTCAGGAGAGATGGTGTCTAGTAGGTTCCAAAGGTCAATGGCGTGCCTGTGGACCGAGCGGGTGTTGAGAAGGATGCATTGTAGGTGGTTGGGGTCGGGAATCTGTGTTGTGGTCGTAGCGGAGATGTTGTCGGTGCCGCTAAAATTGCAGGAGAAGCAGGAGAACGGTCCATGGGTGCGTCCAGGAGCGGCTTGGACGCAGTTGGGGGCGCGACCGGGGTTGAGGGCTAGGAGGGTGGCGGCATCGTAGGTGATGCGGGAGGGCAGCGCAGCGTGAGGGGCAGGGGGTCTGGCGCTGGGCGCGGTCCAGGCGCGGACGGGCGTAGACGGGCTTACCTTTGGCGCACCTTCGGCGCGGATTGGGCGCGGTCGCTGCGCGTGAACGCTGCGCGCGGGAACTACTGTCATATATGGATAGTGGAGGGGGAGGGGCGAGGGCGTCTCAGCTGGGAGGCGGGGCGGGTGCACGAGGACGGCGAGGAACAACAAACAAAATGGAGGCGGAGGGGGGAGGCACAGCGGAGCGCTACAGGTAAATGCGCTGAGAGCGTTGGGGAAGCAGTTCTAATGTTACAGAGCGCTAATGAGGCACAAAGCAAGCAAAATGACAATAAAGCGGCACAATTTCAACAAAAGACACAGAGCGCCAATGCAGATTACACTTCTAGCAAATAAACAGCGCAGATGAAGCAAAGCGCTACTTTACTATGCAGCAGGCGAAATCAGCCAGGTGGATATTTCAGGCAAACGAGTCAAAGCAGCGCGGAGAAACCAGCTGTCTGCAGGGACAGTGGGAGCGACTCCTCAGCTCGTGAGAAAGGAGCGAGTCACGGCGTATGCAGGGGCAGAGATCTATTTGTGGACAGTGGGAGGGCGTCTCAGCTGGGAGGCGGGGCGGGTGCACGAGGACGGCGAGGAACAACAAACAAAATGGAGGCGGAGGGGGGAGGCACAGCGGAGCGCTACAGGTAAATGCGCTGAGAGCGTTGGGGAAGCAGTTCTAATGTTACAGAGCGCTAATGAGGCACAAAGCAAGCAAAATGACAATAAAGCGGCACAATTTCAACAAAAGACACAGAGCGCCAATGCAGATTACACTTCTAGCAAATAAACAGCGCAGATGAAGCAAAGCGCTACTTTACTATGCAGCAGGCGAAATCAGCCAGGTGGATATTTCAGGCAAACGAGTCAAAGCAGCGCGGAGAAACCAGCTGTCTGCAGGGACAGTGGGAGCGACTCCTCAGC
Source organism: Lissotriton helveticus (assembly GCF_964261635.1). NCBI lineage: Eukaryota > Metazoa > Chordata > Amphibia > Caudata > Salamandridae > Lissotriton > Lissotriton helveticus. The sequence goes on from NC_136069.1 coordinate 223,237,977, forward strand.
TCGTGAGAAAGGAGCGAGTCACGGCGTATGCAGGGGCAGAGATCTATTTGTGGACAGTGGGAGGGCGTCTCAGCTGGGAGGCGGGGCGGGTGCACGAGGACGGCGAGGAACAACAAACAAAATGGAGGCGGAGGGGGGAGGCACAGCGGAGCGCTACAGGTAAATGCGCTGAGAGCGTTGGGGAAGCAGTTCTAATGTTACAGAGCGCTAATGAGGCACAAAGCAAGCAAAATGACAATAAAGCGGCACAATTTCAACAAAAGACACAGAGCGCCAATGCAGATTACACTTCTAGCAAATAAACAGCGCAGATGAAGCAAAGCGCTACTTTACTATGCAGCAGGCGAAATCAGCCAGGTGGATATTTCAGGCAAACGAGTCAAAGCAGCGCGGAGAAACCAGCTGTCTGCAGGGACAGTGGGAGCGACTCCTCAGCTCGTGAGAAAGGAGCGAGTCACCCTACATGCCCCAGAGATTAGCTACAGGCGCACTAAGGCCGATTGGACTGAGCGGCCAGCATTGCACAGGGTTCGAACTACAGGTCTCCTGAGCCGAGACTCAAAGACTGGCCCCTTCTGTTCACTATAATATTCACCGTTTAAGCACAATTACGTTTGTATTGATAATTGAATTTCTTAAAAGGGGTGACGCGGTTTACTGGAGGGGAGAAAGTAGAAACTGGACAGAGGTGCGGATGTGTCGCAGTAAAAATCGTTTACCTCGTACAATGTAGGGGCACTGTGCAAGCAAGCTGTGAGAATAAGACGTACAATTAAAATGTAATTTATTTTAAACGTAGAATAAAAATTAAAAATATTTGATATTCCCAGCGGCACCAGAAGCAGAATCCTGTGAATGGAACGCTTATGATGTAACATCACTGTGATGTCATGAGGCCCAGGGCAAATGCAGGGGGGGGAGGCCGTCACCGCAGCGGACAGAAAAGGAGAGACCACTGTTGAGGAAGTATATCGGGTAGGATGGGATATTCTTTCAAGTTCATCACAGCATCATTTTGTGACTAATTAGTTTAATTTTCTCAATAAATTGCATAATACCCGTGCCTTGCCTGCTCCCCCTGTTAAACTGAAACCCATGGCATCACCCACACAGCAGTGACGTACGATGACACGCTGAAGAGCCTCCATTGTGACGTGTCCTTGGTTTAAGAGGCTGGTAACCAGGCAGCTGCAGCATTGCACTCGGGGACACCGGACGGAGAGGACCGCTGCTGGCGGCTGGAGCTCGGGGCAGAGAGAGGCCGAGAGGCCGAAGCTTCAGGGGCTTAGAAATTCAAATTCCGTTCCCTTTCACATGTCCCCTCCCTTGCCTCTCCTCCTCTGTTCCCTAATCTACCCTCCTTTTCCCATCCTTGTCTATCCCTCCTCTTCTCTACCCATCCTTCCACACCACACCACTTCCCACTCCTGTCATCCCCTTCCCTCCAATCTCCTTCCCTTCCTTAGTACCCTGTCTCTCGCTATCCTTTCCACTCTTCCTCTCTTCCCCTTCCCTCTCCTATCCTTCCTCCTCACCTTCAATTTCTTTCCCTTCTGCCTTTCCTTATCGCCCCACTTCGCTCCCCTCCATTCCATTTGTATCTCTTCTATTCCTTCTCCTTCTCTTCCCTCTTAGTTTTATCCATTTCTATCTCCCCTTCCATTTCATTTCATTCCATTTCCTATCTCTTCCTTACTTTCCTTTCCATTCCTCCCCTTCTTTCCTACCCATCACTTTCTTCCTTCAATATTGCTCCTCTCCCCTTTACTTACTCTTGCCTAGCTCTATTCTCTTCTCCTCTCCCCTCCAATCCTTTCATTTCCCTCCCCATACCCTTTTATTGTGTATCTCTCCCCTCACTTCCCATCTCCTCCTGTTCCATTCCTTCCTTCGCTATTACTCATCTTCCCTCCACTATTTTGTGCTTCCCTCCTTTACCTTTCTCTTCTATTCTCTCCCCTTCCATTCTTTCCCCACTCATTCTCTCTTCAGTATCTCCCTTAAACTTCCCTTCCCTCTCCCGACCTTACCTCCCCACCTACCCAGTACTCTTCCCATCCCTTACTTCTGATCCCATCTCTTTTATCCTTTCCCCTTCCTTTTATTTCCCTCTCTTCTTTTTGACTTCCTCTGTATTCCTTCCCTATCTCCCCTGTCCTTGCTTTCTCTTCTCTTCTCTTCTCTCTCCTCTCCTCTCCTCATATCCCTTCCTTATCTCTTCTCGCCCTTCCCTTGCATATCTCTTCTCCTATTTTCTTCCTCTTCCCTTCCCCATCTCCACTCTCATATCCTCTTCTTTTCCTTTCCTTTCCCTTCCATTCCCATTCCCTTCACTTCACTCCGTTCACTATCTCTCTTCTCCACCTCCCTTTCTTCCCTTTCCCTTCCTCCTTCCCATACCATTTCCTTGTCTCTCTCCTCTACCCTTCCCTTCTCTCCTTTCCTTCCCAAATTCCCTAACTCGCCCCATCCTACTCTTCCTTCATTCCTTATCTCTTATATCCTCTTTGATCCCTTCTCGCCCTTCCCTAATACTCCCACCCCATTTCATTTTCCTCTCATGTCTATCTCCTCTACCCTTCCCTCCCCTTTTCTTCCCTTCCATCATCCCCTCCCCATCCTCTCCCTTTGCCTCTCCTGCCCTCCAGTTTCCTTTGCTTCCTTCCTATCCCATCTCTTCTGTTCTTCCCCTTCCCTTCCATCTCCCCTGTATCTCTTCTATATTTCTCCTCTCCTCCCTTACCATGCCTATCTCTCATCCCCTTCCCTACCCTTAACTTCCTTATCTCTCATCTCCCCTCCCCTTACTTCCTTTCCTGTCTCTTCTATCCCATTCCCTTTTCCTTTCCCTTTGTTTCCCGTGCAATTCCCTCTCCCTCCGTTGTCTATCTCTCCTCTACATGCAAATTCCTTTCTACCCTATCACTTTTGTCCTCCTCTATGATTCTCTTCCCTTTGCTTCCCTTTCCATTTCAAGTTTTCTTCCATTCCAAACTGTACCCTTCCCTTACTTCCTATCTCGAACTCTCTTTAGCCCTATACCCCTCCCTCCCCCCCAACTCCCCTTCCATCTCTTCCTCCCTCTCCTCCTCTTCCCTTCCCATCCATACCCAATTTCTTCTCTCCCATCCCCTTAAGTTCCTTCCCTATCTCGCTTCTCTCCATCCTTTCCTTTCCCTTCCCTCTCCCCTCTCCTTTTCTTCACTCACTTCCTTGGCTCGCTTCTCCTCTTAATTCCCTATCTCTTCTATTCTCTCCGCTCCCCTTCCATTCCCATTTCCTTTCCCTTCCTTCTCTATATCTCTTCTTCTCTACCTTTCATTTTTTTCTCATTCCTGTCCTATCCCCGCCCCCATCCAATGTCCTTTTCTTCCTCTCAACCCTTTTTCTTCTCCCTTTTCGCCTTGCCTCCCGTCACTTTCCTTCCCTTTCATTCCTTTTTCTCCATATCCTTTACTATTTCTCATTACTTCCCTTGCCTATCTCCTCTTCACTTCCCTAACTCTCCTCTCATCTCCCATTCCATTCCCTTCCTTTCTCTTCATTCCTTTCCAATTTCTTCTATCCCCTTCCATTACCTTTTCCTTCCCCTCATTTGCCTTCAAATTTCCTTCCCCTTACTTCTCTACTTTACCTCTCCCCTACCTTTCTTCCCCTTCCTTCCTCTCTCCTCCTCTCACCTTCTTAGCCTTTCTCTTTTATCCTTTCCCCTTCCACCCCCTCCCTCTCCACTTCTCTTCCAATTGCTTCCCTTCACTTTCCATTTCCATTCAATTCTCTTGCTTTTCTTTCCATTTTCTCTCTCCTCTTCTCCACTCTGCTCCCCTTCCTCTTGCCCCTCCCTTTCATTGCCTTCTCTCTTACTTGTATCCATTTCCATCCCCCTTTCATGTAATTCTCTTTCCTATCTCTTCCTTACTTCCCTATCCCTCCTTCCTCTGCCATTCCCTCCCCTTATTTCCTTCCCCTCACTTTTTAGCCTTCCCCCTTCCCTTACCTGTCTCCTGTCTTCTCCCGTTTACTTTCCCCTTCATCCCTCCTCTCCCCCTCTTCTCTCCTAACCATCCCTAATTCTTTTTCCTACCCTTCCTTTCTCTTTCTACTCTATCCCTTCTCTATATTTCCCTCCCATTGCTTCCCTCGTTTGCGCCCCTATCTCTCCCCCTTCTCTTCCTTTCCCTTCTTCCTGTTGTTTAATTTTTGTTTCCTGACTTCCTGCCTTTTCTGTCTATTTTATCCCCTCCCGTTCCCTTCCCCTAGCTTCCATTCCTTTCCCTGATTATCTCTCCTCTCCTCTAGCCTTCCCTCAAGTACCCTCCCCTCCCTTTTCCCTACCTCTTCCCAAGCCCTTCTTTTCTCTACCCTTCCCTCCCTTTCCCCATCTCTTCATACCTCCTTTTCTTTCCTCCTTTTCTTTCCCTTTTTAATGTTCTTCCCCTCTGCATACCCTTTCCTTCCCTTCCCTCCTACTCATTCTCCAATTTTCCTCCATTCCCTATTTCTCCTCTTAAACCCCCTTACTTCACTTCCTTCCCTATCTATTTTCTTATCTTCCCTCCCTATAAACCCCCTCCCTTGCCATCCTTTCCCTTCCCTTCCCATCTGTTTCTTTATTTCTTCTATTGCCTCCCCTTTCCTTCCCCTTTCCTTTCTTTACTTTCCCTCTTCACTTCCTTTCTTTGCCCATTTCTTTCCCCATCTACCCTTCCTAGCCCTTTTAAACTATCTTTCCACCCTTTCCTCTCTCCTCCCCTCTCCCCTCTCCTCTCCCCTCTCCCCTCTCCCCTCTCCTCTCTCCTCTTCCCTCTCCGCTCTCCCCTCTCTCTTCTCCCCTCTCCTCTCCTCTCTTCTCCTCTCCTCTCCCCTCCCTTCCCCTCCCCTGCCATCCCCTCCTCTCCCCTCCTCTCTCCTCTCTCCTCTCTCCTCTCTCCTCTCTCTTCTCTCTTCTCTCTCCTCTCTCCTCTCTCCTCTCTCCTCTCTCCTCTCTCCTCTCTCCTCTCTCCTCTCTCCTCTCCCCTCTCCCCTCTCCCCTCTCCTCTCTTCTCTCTCTTCTCTTCCCGGGTGCAAAGGGTAATTTTAGGGTTCATAGTGGGTAGGAGTTTTGGGGTGCCAATTTTATTTTTAGGGTTCAGGGTGGGTATATATTTTGAGGTGCTAAGGGTAATTTTAGGTATGGGGTTGGGATGCTACGGGTAATTTTAGGGTTCAGGCTATTTATGGGTTTTAGGGTGCCAAAGCTAATTCTAGGGTTCAAGGTGTGTATGGGTTTTTGGGGCACTGAGGGTAATTTTAGGTTTGGGTTTTGGGGTTCAGGGGAATTTTAGGGTACAGAGTAAGAATGGGTTTGAGGTGCCAATGGTAATTTTAGCGTTCAGGGTGGGTATGGGTTTTGGGGTGCCAAGGGTTATTTTAGGGTCCAGGGTGGGTATTGGTTTTGGGGTGCTAAGGATAAAATTAGGGTTCAGGATGGGTATGGGCTTTGGGGTGCCAAGGGTTATTTTGGGTATCAGGGTGTCTATGGGTTTTGGGGTGTCAAGAGTAATTTTAGGGTTCAAGGTGGGTATGTGTTTTGGGGTGCTAAGGGTAGTTTTAGGTTTGGGGTGCAAAGGGTAATTTTAGGGTTCAGGGTGGGTATGGGTTTAGGGGTGCACAGGGTAATTGTAGGTTTTATAGTGGGTATGTGTTGTTGGGTGCCAAGTTTATTTTAAGGGTGTATATTTTGAGGTCCTAAGGGTAATTTTAGGTATGGGTTTTGGGGTACTAAGGGTAATTTTAGGGTTCAGGCTATGTATATGTTTTAGGGTGCCAAAGCTAATTTTTAGGGTTCAGGGTGTGTAGGGGTATTCGGGCGCTAAGGGTAATTTTAGGTTTGGGTTTTGGGGTTCAGAGAGGAATTTTAGGGTTCAGGGTGGGTATGGGTTTTGGGGTACCAAGGGTACTTTTAGTGTTCAGGGTGGGTATGGCTTGGGGAGCAAAGGGTAATTTTAGAGTTCAGGGTGGTTATGGGTATTGGGGTGCTAAGGATAATTTTAGGTAGGAGTATTGGGGGAAACGGGTATTTTTGGGGTTTAGGATGTGTTTGGATTTTGGGGTATCAAAGGTAATTTTAGGGTTCATGGTGGATATGGGTTTTGGGGTGCCAAGGGTAATTTTAGGAGTTTAATGTGGGTAACGATTTAGGGGTGACAAGGATAATTTTATAGTTCAGGATTGGTATGGGTTTTGAGGTGCTAAGGGTAATTTCAGGGTTCATCATGGGAATGGGGATTAGGGTGTCAAGGGTAATTTTGGGGTTCAGGGTACGTACGGATTTTGAGGTGCTAATGGTAATTTTTGGGTTCAGGATAGGTGTGGGTTTTGGGGTGCCAAGGGTCATTTTACTGACCAGGATGGGTATGGGCTTTGGGGTGCCAAGGGTCTTTTTAGAGTTCAGGGTGTGTGCTGGCTTTGTGGTGCCAAGGCTAATTTTGGGTTTCAGGGTGGGCATGGGTTTTGGGGTGCTAAGGGTAATTTTAGGTATGGGTTTTGGTGTGCAAAGGGTAATTTTAGGGCTCAGGGTGGGTATGGGGTTTGGGATGCCAAGGGTTATTTTAGGGTTCAGGGTGGGTATGGGTTTTGGGGTACCAAGGGTAATTTTAGGGTTCAGGGTTTGTATGAGTTTTGCGGTGCCAAGAGTAATATTAAGGTTCAGGGTGTGTATAGATTTTAGGTTGCCAAGTATAATTTTAGGGTTCACGGTAGGTATGGGTTTTGGGCTGTCAAGGGTAATTGTAGGTAAGTATGGGTGAACTTTGCGAATTCGTGGTACGCGAATTCATGCGAAAGCGAATTTGCGTTCCGCATAATCTGCGAATTTGCTGATTTGTTTTTGCGTGTTTGCGTGTTTTTTTGCGTATTCGTGGTCCGCTTGCAGCGCACCGACCGCGAACTTACCCATGCGGTCGTACATGGGCGTGGCCATCTTGTGCGCATTGTGTATTTCCGTTTCCGGGCGATATTTGCAAGCTCGCGTTGTGTGCGGGGCGCTATTACGAGTTTGCATGTGTTTTTGCGTGCTCGCGAGGGAAATATCGCGCAAACTTACCCACGCAGTCCTCAATGGGCGCGGCCATCTTGTTTTTCATTTATTGCTATGGTTCTGGGCATGGCTTTTCTATCCTCTTTCAATCTGTGCAATCCTTTGTTTCTTTGAACTTTTTTTTTGCTCTTTTTTGCTCATTATCTATTTGTCTAGATCTATATTTTGTGTTTTTTTCAACTTTTTGTTCCTTTAATAACTACTTTTTTTGTTTAGCTCCCTCTTTTATTATTTTATTTCTTTCCCCCCCTATTCTTTTCTTTTTTCGCCCAGGACCATGGCAAAGGGAGCTGGGAAAAGCAAGGGGAAGGGTCCCGACCCCGTACCCGGCTCCCATGCAGGCGATTGAGGGGGAGGATGTAGTGGCCAGGGAGGTTTTCACTGCGGTGGAGGTGGCCGCTCTTATATTTTTGGTTCTGCGCCGCCTCCCTAAGACCGTGGCAGCAGGGGGCGGGCCCGGTAAAGGGTATGGCATCCGGGAGCGTCGCCAGCAGTGGGATAAGGTGTGCCGGGCCATGCGGAGGGAGTCGGGGGTCCGGCGCACCTATGACCAAGCGACGCACCGGTGGGCCGACGTCCTCAACCGGGAGCAGGACCTGCTCGACCTGCTAGGCGTGGAGATCCCTGGCCTTGGTGAGTAGCTATTTAATAACTACTTTGTTTTATTCTGCTCTGTGTTATATTGCTAATATATTGTTTTTCCCGAAGAGCAAGAATGCTGCCTATTCGATTACATTGCGGGTAAAATAATGTTTAAATAGCTTCTGTGATTGCAGGTGCTCGCCTCCTCAGTGGCGTTGCTACTATGCTTACTTGTTTGCAACTTTGTGCTCATTTGGCCTGAATATGTATGAGTGTAGTACTTTACAGAACTGCGTAATGCTAGAGAGACTAGAGACTCAAGTCTAGTCCTTCCTTTGTACTCCTGCTTCCACTAAGAAGAGATAGTGATGGATTGATAGGTTGAGTATATTATGACTTGTTATTAGTAGTAGGACATTTCTAGTGGTCTGCAATCACGATGACGGACTGTGTCTGTCACGTCCCGTGCTGCTGAGTGCTGGCAGTCGTAGTAGAACCTTTTTGTTGTTGTTTTAGTTAGTGATTTACATAACTTTCCAAGTAGACGGTCTGCGAATCCAACAATACTGTACGAGTATCCTCCTAGTTGACCAGATCAGATAGGTCAATACATGTAGTGCAATTGTTGCTAATTTGTTTCCCCGAGATAATTTTAGATTGTGGTCAAAGAAATCAAATATTTCAAAAAAACAATCATCCATTATTGTGTTTATTTCATGATCATCAGCACCTCCCAGGGGCAAGAAGACAGCAACACCCCAGACTCCGGAGGAACAGAGTGGGCAGGAACGGTACTCTGCAGGCTCTTCTGCTGACCCCAGTAAGTTGTTCTGTTGTTCATATAAATATACTTCCCTACCTTTTACAGCTCCTATTCATTCCAAACTGTTTCCTAATTCTATTTTTTACAAAACAGTCTTTGATCTTCTTGTAGACTGTTTCTACATTCTTATCCTGCCTCTCTACCATCACTCTCTGTGCTACTACTATTTACTTTTATTATGAGTCGGTCTGTGTAGGTAGCTAAGCTTGCCTAGTCGGCAAACGGTGTTAAACAAAACTCTGATCCAGCAATAGCTCTAGAGGCACTCAGTGCAGTCCTCTGGGTTGCCCTTGCTGTCTATTCCAGTCTTCTTAATGTTAGTGCTTTGACAATTTCCAACAACAAAATGTCAATGTCCACCAAGAATAAGCTTAGTACTTGGCTTTTTGATTTGATAGTAGCACATACCATACCGCTAGTGTTTCAGGGACTATTCTGCACATACAGAAGTATGGACAAGAGAAATAGGACATTGTTGCTGATAGGTGCAGTTCCACTTTCCACATACCACAGTCAGAAGTAACTGTGGGGGACTCGGGAGCCCTCACCTTGTTGGAACTTCAAGTCCTCCTGGTGGTGATGAGGAGTAGTTGGTTCTGTCTGTAATTATAAAAATGTTGCACGTTAAAGAGCAAGCATTCATCATTAGTGCCAAAAAGAGTTGCATGTTATGGCTAAGCATATAAGTTAACACGCTCCCCAAAACCGTGTCTTCTTTTCAGTCCCAATAATTAAAAATTGTTTAACATTTTCTCTTCCATTACGAGACGAAATAGGGAATGGTGTATGGCATCTAAAAATATGACTTGTATTTTCTAGGCGTCACGACATCGGATGCGGCACTAGTTCCCACCACCAGTCCCAGCAGTGTGGAGGGGTACACTCCAGGGGCGGATGCGGCAGTGCCACAAGTGCCACCAGGAGGAGCTGAGGGGGATGGCTCAGCAGCAGCGGACGGTGGTAAGTTATCATTATACTCCTTACTTATTGACATTTTAGAGTAGGCTCACAAATGAGTGTATGATGTACTGTACAGTAGACAGTACACTACTACAAGTACACTGTACTGTTAAGAACAGTTACTGATTTAGAACTACATTTTAGCCAATCACGGAGAAGACAGTCACCCTTGACTTAGCAATAGTATTAGCGGCGGTAGTTCTCGAGTAAGCAATGGCCCCCTCTATTTGACTTCAAATCAGCTGGGAAACTTTTATCGGGAAGCCAAGTCATATCAGATGAACTTGAGGGATATGATGAACGAAAAGGGAAAGAACTTAGGGTTAATGGAAGGACGAGCGAGTCGTAACATTTATGACTGTAAAGAATGATACGTATTTTTGAATGCAGGCAGAGGTGGCTGATAGGAAGGAATCAGATGCATGACTGCTTGAAGCAAGGATGGTTGGAGGAGAAAGAAAAAATGACTGCCTGTGTGGGTGAATCAGAAAATTCATGTGTGGTGTGCATTGCAATATATCATTTGGGTACAACTCAAATGCAAGTCAAGACGGTGGTTTACCAAATAAAATGAAAAGGGTGTTATTTGGTTGTTGAGAAAGGTTGTTACAGTTGAGACATTAAGAAGAATGATAGACGTTTACTTTGGAAGCCTGGATGGTATCTTCTTCCTCATACATAGCAGAGGTGTATGTAGAGCAGACGCTCAGTGCATGAAGAGTGTTACTTTGTTCGAACAGCATGTCCGTGCCAGAGTAGCAAAGCAGAGGAAATCCAAATACTACAAGTTGTGATTGTTCAGAAACTCTCCCTTGCCTAAAGTAACAGTACAGTAGTTTACTTTGCAAGCACAGCATATATTGTGTATGCATTGTATGGTTGACAATTATATCAAGTCAAGTCCATTCCTCCGGCAATTATGGTTACCACACTCACTCCCTATGTTCATAATTTTCTTTCTGCTGTGTTAATCATGGGTGGACTATCGCTGTTGTTCACTCAATCTATCACAACATAGCACCTAAAGTCATCCATCATGTGAGCAAAGAGATCATGTGATCGGCTGGATACATGATCAGATATGAATAATCTTCATTTTCCTTTTGTAGTACTGAAGGCTCGGGGGGGGCAGTGTGAAATATAAATTACATTGAGCAGTAGCCCTTGATATAACCGAGTATGGCCAGTGCCACCCCTATACAAAAGTAAGAGCTTCCCTATCCCCACCTGCATGTACTGCTTAAAGTAATGCATGCAAGTCTGCTTCATCATGGCTTGTGTCTATTTTTCTTGGGTGCAAGCTGACTGAGCTGGCATTATGCCGGCTAGCACAAGTTCACGTACAAGTAATTTCTTTCGCAAATCTAGAGAAAAAAAGAAGAATACTGGATGACTCTCTGACTCTCTGACTATGTAGTGAGTCCATAGTGCTGCCTGGTAGTAGAATTCCTGAAACTCCCACTGTTACAGGCCTACAAAGACGGCGGAAAGATACATGCCAAAATGTTATACTGTGCTTGCAAATTGCTAGTGTTACTGTGAGACAACTTTCTGTTGAATTATTTTGTGTTATTGTTAAAGAGTATTGGTTACATTATTTTTCTTTCTTTCTTCATATAGATGCTACAAAAAAGCTCACCAGACAGGAGATGGCTGTCTGGGCCAGGGCCCGAAAGCTGGAGGCCATTTGTGTGGAATATCGCCGGCTGTGGGCTCGGGAACAGGAGGAGGGGGCGTCAACATCAACAACCTACTCCAGTGCCCACGTGTCCACCAGCCAGCAGCCTCCAGCATGGCGCCATGCTCAGACAGCCTCCCGCCGCCGCTCAGATGCAACAACACCAGCAGCTGGCCCCCCCAGAGCCTGGATGGCACGCGTGTGCCGCCTATGCCTCAGAGTGGACTACCTGGAGCGCAAGGTGGAAAATCTTGAGCAACAGCTCCGGGACCTCCGCAAGGAGTGGCGGGACCGCCTGTCCAGACACCGCCGGAAGTGACTGTGTCCCTTACCCCTTTTTTAAAGACTGTTGGGGGGGTGGGAATCGGGAGTTGGGGATTATTTGGGACTTTTCAGAGGACTATTTGAAATGGACAATTGTTTGGGTTAGGGAGGGGTGGGACTAGTTTATTTTTGTTAGGGTAAATACAATTATTTATTTTACATACTTCAACATAGTGTACGTGTTGATGTTATTTTGTGGGGTGGTGGGCGGGGGTTACGGCACGTTTGGTTTCGTCAAACTTACCAGCATGAATTATCTAAAACGTCTAAAAATGTTCAAAAGTGCCACTAACAGAGTTAGTGAATTCAATTGGCCTACTAGTACTTTACTAGTACTACTGTCAGTCTCTCCTCCGAGTCCTAGCCCATTATTCTACCTCCCCAAAATGCTTATCTTACCTGTGATTCGTGTTTGAGAATAGAGCTAGGCACAGCGCTGGCTGCATGGCAAATGGCGATTACGCCTCCCCGGACCGAAATTCCGTTGTTGTGGTGTTAGTAGGAGTCGTACCACACTAGCAGTAGCAGCATATGAAAAACAAAGTAAAAAAATTAGACATTGAGTGGCCTGAGAGGAGTATTAGAAGGAACAGTAGCCTAAGCAATGCTGAAGATAAGTATGGGGAAAAAAGAATTGCATGGATGATTATGGCTACAACAAGAACAGTGACACAGCAGCGTAACAAGTCTTCTTGACATGTAGGAGGATGATGTTGACGATGGATCCAATCGATGGTGGGCATGAAATTCAGAATTTATTTTAAAATATTCGTTGTTTTTTTAACCAGAATTACAATATCCTAGGATTCATCTAGCTGCCTTAAAATTGATTTGAGGAGGTTGCTTGCACCTTATCCCCCCCCAGGAAGTGTGTGGAATTTTTGTTGTAATTTACTCACACCTCAATGAAAACCACACAGCCCGGGGGAAGAGGATTAGGGTTTGAAACTTGGATAGGAATGGGGTTTGTGGGGAAAGTTTTGTGGAGAGAGGAAAAAAAAAAGCACAGTATGTACAAACAACAAATGAAGATAAACAAATCTTTGGATAAGAAACTATCCATAAATCTTTTAAGGGACATAAAGGAAGTGCATGCACTACTGCATGCATGAAGTTGTTTGCTAAATGGATAGGTTACTGAAAAGTGAGTAGTACTTTCTACAATGTACTAACTATGAAGAAACAATGTGACTACAGGGCTGCAGTAATTACGCAATTTTACTTGCCTATCTGCCCTCAGAGAGAAGAACCACTTAGTACATTAAATTAGTTTAAAAAATAGCAAAGAAAAAAGTATACAATGGCTGGAGGGAGGAATTGAAGCAGAGAGCACTCATAGAAGTTCACAGCAATACCATTACTTAAAAGATAAGTAGAAATGAAGATGGATACTGTAACTGTATGTTGTTGTATTTGTCCTGTTGAATTTGGGAAGTTGCATTCATCCAGCCATTTCTCTTTTTCGCGGTACTCCTCCATTCCATCTGACGCTCCGTCAATCAATGTTGAGGACCAGAAGACACCTTGTCCACTGCCTGCCTGGCGGATGCTGAATTGCGGCTCGCTAATGGTAAGCCTGAGTTCTTCCTTTTTCCCATTCCACAGGGTAAAAGCTGGCTTGTAATTGTTGATGGAAAAACAGGAAGTCATATTAAAACACCACGGAGAAAAAAATATAAGGTATGCTGTGTAGTGCAAAATAACACTTTCAGTTTCAAAATCGACAGTATTACAATACATACAAGCATCATTTCGAAAGTGCGTACTCTGTGTCTCCTTTTCAAGGATAAATAAGTGTGGGCGAAATTTGCGTATCTTTCCCCTCAAGCTAGGTGTAAAGTGTAAACTGCGATTTTAGAACAAAATTAGACGTTCCCAGCAGTGCTCCCAGACCCCTCAACCCACCCCCAAAAATCTAGAACACCCCCAAGTATCCCCCCAAAAACATGCAGTACTGCGACCTGGCTGAGGCCTACTTGAAAATCGTGCTAAAACGCACTCTGCAGCTAGGCCCAAACCCCCCTTTTCCAGCATTAATTTTCTTCAAACCACTTGCAATCAAAATTAGACCTTCCCAGCAGTGCTCCCAGACCCCTCGACCCACCCCCAGAAATGGGGAACACCCCCAAACAGCCCCCCAAAAACATGCAGGAGTGCCAACAAAAAAAACCTTTTTCACCATGGATTTTCTCCAAACCACTTGCATTCAATATTAGACCTTCCCAGCAGTGCTCCCAGACCCCTCGACCCAGCCCCAAAAATGTAGAACCCCCCAAACAAGCCATCACAGAAATGCAACACTTAGAATCTCCAGAGGCCGAAGTTTAAATCGCTACAAAACGCACTCTGCAGCTAGGCCCAAACCCCTCTTTTCCACAATGGATTTTCTTCAAACCACTTGCAATCAAAATTAGACCTTCCCAGCAGTGCTTCCAGACCCCTCGACCCACCCCCAGAAATGGGGAACACCCCCAAACAGCCCCCCAAAAAACATGCAGGAGTGCTATCCTCAGCGAGGCCTACCTTTAAATCGTGCCAAACGCGCTCTGCAGCTAGGCCCAAACCCCCCTTTTCCACCATGGATTTTCTTCAAACCACTTGCAATCAAAATTAGACCTTCCCAGCAGTGCTCCCAGACCCCTCGACCCACCCCCAGAAATGGGGAACACCCCCAAACAGCCACCCAGAAACATGCAGGAGTGCCAAAAAAATAAACTTTTTCACCATGGATTTTCTCCAAACCACTTGCATTCAATATTAGACCTTCCCAGCAGTGCTCCCAGACCCCTCAACCCAGCCCCAAAAATGTAGAACCCCCCCAAACAGGCCATCACAGAAATGCAACACTTAGAATCTCCAGAGGCCTAAGTTTAAATCGCTCCAAAACGCGCTCTGCAGCTAGTCCCAAACCCCCCTTTTCCACAGTGGATTTTCTTCAAACCACTTGCAATCAAAATTAGACCTTCCCAGCAGTGCTCCCAGACCCCTCAACCCGCAGAAATGGAGAACACGCCCAAGCAAACACACAGGAGTGCTATCCTCAGCGAGGCCTACCTTTAAATCATGCCAAACGCGCTCTGCAGCTAGGCCCAACCCCCCCTTTTCCACCATGGATTTTCTTCAAACCACTTGCAATCAAAATTAGACCTTTCCAGCAGTGCTCCCAGACCCCTCAACACGTAGAAATGGAGAACACCCCCAAGCAGCCCCCCAAAAACACGCAGGAGTGCTATCCTCAGAGAGGCCTACCTTTAAATCATGCCAAACGCGCTCTGCAGCTAGGTCCAAACACCCCTTGTCCACGATGAATTTTCTTAAAACACCTTGCAATCAAAATTAGACCTTCCCAGCAGTACTCCTAGACCCCTCGACCCACCCCCAGAAATGGGGAACACCCCCAAACAGCCCCCCAAAAACATGCTGGAGTGCCAAAAAAATAAACTTTTTCACCATGGATTTTCTCCAAACCACTTGCATTCAATATTAGACCTTCCCAGCAGTGCTCCCAGACCCCTCGACCCAGCCCCAAAAATGTAGAACCCCCCCAAACAGGCCATCACAGAAATGCAACACTTAGAATCTCCAGAGGCCTAAGTTTAAATCGCTCCAAAACGCGCTCTGCAGCTTGGCCCAAACCCCCCTTTTCCACAATGGATTTTCTTCAAACCACTTGCAATCAAAATTAGACCTTCCCATCAGTGCTCCCAGACCCCTCGACCCACCCCCAGAAATGGGGAACACCCCCAAACAGCCCCCCAAAAGCATGCAATACTGCTAGGCCTCAGTTTAAATTGTGCCAAAACGCTGTCTGCAACTAGGCCCAAACCCCCTTTTCCACCATGGATTTTCTTCAAACCACTTGCAATCGAAATTAGACTTTCCCAGCAGTGCCCCAGACCCCTCAACCCACCCCCAAACATCTAGAACCCCCCCAAGCAGCCCCCTAAAAACATGCACTACTGCTAGGCCTTAGTTTAAATTGTGTCAAAACGCTGTCTGCAACTAGGCCCAAACCCCCTTTTCCACCATGGATTTTCTTCAAACCACTTGCAATCGAAATTAGACCTTCCCAGCAGTGCCCCCAGACCCCTCAACCCACCCCAAACATCTAGAACCCCCCCAAGCAGCCCCCCAAAAACATGCAATACTGCTGTCCCCAAAACATGGGAAATCGCAAATTGCGCCTTGACAAAAAAGTGCTGTTTTCAGCACTTCCACTACTTCGATCCTCTTGAAACTTACCAGGACACTTGTTCCAGTGATTCCCAAGAATCTCAGCAAGGCAGAACAAAATCGATCCACTGTAAGGTGTACGACTAGTTCACCCAAACACACATGCCGGCAAAACACCAAAAAAGGCCACAATTCGCCCAATTCTGAAAAAACGCCAAACCCCCCTAAAACCATGCCAACATCATTATGAACGAGCCTGCATCGGGCCCTAAGCCCTAGACTCCGGGAACCCTAACAAATTATTAATTAAACCCAAAAACCCTAGTAAACCGCACTGAACCCTAAACCCTAGATATGCTTTGTCTGTCTCGGTCAAAGAGCCCAGGTATGCTACACCAGGTTGCTTCACTCAGTGGTGCCTGCCTTGACCGTCTGCATGGCCCTGACGCAAGCATGGGCCAAAAATCAGTTCCGCTCGCGGAATGTACTGTTTTTTGGCAGCAAATTCACAATCCGAGAATCTCGCAAATTTGGCGAACATTTGCAAACTCCTAAGCGTAACAGATTTTTGGCCCATGCTTGCGGCAGGGCCATGCAGACAGTCAAGGCAGGCACCACTGAGTGAAGCAACCTGATGTAGCATACCTAGGCTCTTTGACACAGACAGACAAAGCATATCTAATTGTATGCAGCAAGCCACATAGCCCCAATTTTACATGAACTGCTGTACTCTGTAATCTGCCTGGCATAACAACACTACACTGCCTCGACCACTCCATACCACGACTAGACAGACAAGTAGTTCTGCTGTAGTAGTTGTTGTAGACTGGTTTACCTGTTTGACACTCACGAATTGGCCATAGTTCTTCCCTAAATCGACGCTGATGATCCATCCATCCCAGTGAGTGACTGTAAAGAAAAAAGATATCATATTTAATCAATCATCATGGTATATTGGCAAACAGTAAGTCCAAGGACATTTGGCATATTGGAAAATGCAACGTAGTGGCCCCTTCAGTTGAAGTACAATTTGAATTAAACAAGGTAAAAAAAAGCAGAGTAGACTTGAGTTACATTTAGTGTGTAGAAGATTAAATAATAACAGAAGACATATGATTCATTTCATGCAAAACAAACAAACAGCAATTGCTTTCATCAGAGCCAGACAGCCATCGATGTCCACTGCATGCCATCTTCTTCTCATTATTCATTACCTGTTCCACTTTTTGTCCGCATCTTCTTCTGAAAGTGCGGGACCACAGGGCAGCCTCTCCTGTCAATTTCAGAAGTAACTGTCAGCAATCAGCAAGCATGTAGTCAGTAATTCCAGTCCCACTTGAGGGGACTCGTCTACGAGTACGAAGACAAAGTTTCTTTATTCTGCGTAATCCAGCCATCTGCCTTGAGGGAAATGGATAGGGGGGGTCTGGAGGAGGAGGATAGAGGAGCATGATTGAGTTGTGCACTTGTGAACCTCAGGTATACAGACTGCGGCACCTTCAAATCAATAAGGAAATAAGATGAAGACAGTGCTGCTGATGGACTTGTTGTGATTAGGTGATTAGAGTTTTGTTGTGGTAAAAGTTGCAAAAGAAAGACACACAGGAATAAAAGTGAATAAGGACGAAAAAAAGGAAGTCATTTTCAGGCCTCGGTGTCAGGGAAGTAGAGCTCGTCCTCAAACTCTATGAATTGAGACCGGAGTAGGTCAGCTAACAGAGAAGAACTTCCGTCACCTAAGTCGGTGTCCTCTTCTTCCTGCATGCATTCACGTATTTTGTAATCTGGTGGTATGAAGTGCTGATTCATCTTGATCAGTGTTAACCTTTCCACATTTTTGGGCGAGCGGCAGGTCCTTTTTGAAGTTACAATGGCACCAGCAGCACTGAAAACACGTTCAGAAGACACGCTTGCGAATGGGCAAAACAAATAATTTAGAGCCAGGTTGGTGATCAGTCGCCATAGAGGCCTTTTCCTATACCAATACAGCAATAGGTTCTGATTAACAAAGACCTCTGTCGGGTCATCCAGATAAGCCTGCACCATCGACTCAAGGTTTTCCAGGGTTGCTCCACTTTGCGTACCATTTGTGGCCTTTGCATTACTGGAACGAGCAAACCCTTGATGAGTTAGCCAATCGGCTTCTGACAATATTATGGCTGGGCCTGGTGCAGGTGAGGATGATGATACGGTTGCTGGTGTCGTTAACGGCTGTGAGGGAAAGTGACTCCCTTCGGCCACAGATTCAGAAGTGGAACTTGACGCCGGATGGCTTCTGCCGGCTCCTTCAATTTTCTGCCGCTCTTTTTCGAACCGAGTGGCTGACACAGCTAGCCAATGTTTGTACTTTGAAACATCTGCTTCATCAAAAGGAACGAATGCTTTGGTGGCCACTGCCTTTTTGTACCGTGGATCCAGAATAGTGGCACAAATGTAATGTTGTTCTGTATGTATGTTTTTAAGCCTTTCATTATCAGCTTGGCGGCTTAATAACCTCTCCGCCAACTGATATGCGTCGTGCTTTTCAGCATCATCTCGGAATGTTGAAGACACCGCCTATAGTTGGTGCTCTAGCATGCGCAACAATGGGATAGCTTTGCCCAAAGAACAGTCCTCCCTGCTGACTTCGCGCGTGAAGACCTCAAAAGGACAAAGCATGTCTGTCAGGCTTGCAACTAGCTTCCATTCCTCCAACTCTAGCCTCATGTGTTTCATAGTAGACATACTCATTTATTACCCCCCACTGCTCAGACAGACGCTCAAGCATGTAAAAGGTTGAGTTCCAACATGTTGCCACCTCCTGGATGAGTCCTTTGACTGGCAGTCTACGTTCATGTTGAATGCTCCTCAGTTGCTTCCGGGCCTTAAAAGAATGGCTGAAATGTGTGCAGATTCTTTGGCTGGTGGTCAGTAACTTGCTGACTGTGTTTTCTTTTTTCAAGAAATCTTGCACCACGATGTTAATACTGTGCACCAAACACGGCACTCTGAAGTAGTTACCATCATGCATGGCCTTAACTATATTACTGCCATTATCCGTGGAAACATAACCAACTATGCGATTTCTTGGGATGTAGCCATTCATAGACCTTCCTATCAAACTCCTCCAAAAGGTTAGGTGCAGTATGAGTTTTCTCCATGGCAAACATGGCTACTGTTGCATGTTTCCGAGTAGCTTGAAAAACTGTGTCCGTGTCAACACCTGCTTTTAACTTGTCTTTAACCCCTGCAAAAGAGACCCAGTGTGCAGTGATGCACAAGTAATCAAGGGCTTGGCAAATGGTCCACATGTCTGTTGTCAGGTGGATAGTGTGAACAGCACTCTTCTGAATAGCTGCGCCAATCACCTCAAGCACATCTTGATGTAGTGCTGGAACAGCAACCCTGGCAAAATAGGACCGGCTAGGAACCTTCCATTTAGGGCAGACTGTTGCCACAAATTCTAGAAAACCCACCCCTTCCACAAAAGAAAAAAGGGAGAAGGTCCAGCGCTAGCCTTTTAGCCAGCTTTGCGTTATACAGACGTGCTGTTGGGTGGTTGCGTTCAAATGGCACATCCGACCAAAACATTCTGTTAATGGTGGTCTGGACCGTTTTACATGATGACGATGATGCAGACTTCTTCAAACCAGTTAGGCTCATTGATGTACTTTTTCCCATTGGTGTCTCTCCTAGACTCTTAGTGGGCCTCATACATGTTGCAGGGATAGAGGGTGTAGGCGCTTCCACTGCAGTGCTGCTGCCAGGGGTACTGGGTGTACCAGAAAAAATGTGTCGCTTCTTCACTTCCCCCCTGCACGATCAGCCCCTCGTCATCATCAGATGCAATATCAACGGATACATTTGGATTTGTTTTTCTTTTGGCTTCCTGGATCTTCCTTAGGTGCGCCTCCCACTCGATAGTGTGGTGTTTTTTGAGATGACCTCTCTGGCCTTCGGTACCATAGTTGGTACCAAGCTTAACCCGACTAACTGATGTTTTACAAATCGAACAAACGACCATGTTTTCCGCCTTTTGGCTAACACTAAAAAAGTCCCAAACTGGGGACTGGAGATGTCTGCTGGTGGTGGAGGTGCTACTTTCAGTTTCAGTGCCAGATGAAGTGGAGGATGGGCGTGGCTGAATTCGACTCTGTTGTTCACTTACAGCACCACTACTTGGGGTAATGGAGGTTGAGCTGGATGGAGGTCCCTTCCGGCCCTTCTGACTAAAAAATATGGAAGCTGTAGGTCGTGTTGGTGTTGTAGTTAACTGCGTTGGTGGTGGTACCAGTGCCACGCCGCCCAGATCCCGCTCAGCAGCCATTCGGGATAGGGTCAAAATGTCTGTCTGCTGCTTGCCCGCTGGGGCTGGAGTGACGACTGTGATGACTGGGTCGACGTCAGACTGTTCATCAGCAGCAGAAGACACCACTTCTTGTTCGTCGTCATCCCCCATAAGTGGAAGCCTTGCTGGAACCTTCCTTTTAGGCTTAGCTACCTTTGTCAGCTCATGGCTTGCCTCCCCCTCAGACTGCATTTGTGGGTTCCAATCAAGATCAAGATTATCAGAAGGAAGGGTGCTTGAAGAAGAACTTGTAGTAGCCCTCCTTAACCTTTTTCTTGCTGGGGATCTGGAAGACAAAGGATCATCCTCAGGAGGAGTGGCTTCCTCGTGTGATACCTCCGCTTGAATCTCGATTTCCTGATGTGCCCCTACTTCTGGAGGAACAAGGATTGTGGGCAGTTGTGCCGCTCCATGCGCCTCTAGTTACGCCTCTCCTTGCGCATGTACTTGCGCCTCTCCTTGCCCATGTACTTGCGCTTGTACTAGTTGCACCTGTGGTTGTCATTGCGGCTGTGGTTGTTGAACACTCGTCAGCTGAGTTACACCCTGCGTTGATTGTATGCTACTTTCTTGCGATGAGCCAACATCACTGGTCAATGGTGATTGAACAACCAAAGTGGCTGCCTCTGCAGCACTCATGGACTTGGACCTAACTTGGTGTGGTGGCACTGAGCCCAATGAAGCGGAGGTGCTGCTCCCAGCTTGGCCCCCGGCGGACCCCGCTCCTGCAGGCATTGGTTTTTTTTCCCGAAAAAAGTGCCTGTGGGCACACCAGTCTCCTTGGTACGTGGCACCACTTGCTTCTTCTGCTCCTTCTTACTGGCAGTGGCAACTTTCTTTGTAGAGGAGCTTATGGCCACCTTTCTTTGGGCCCATCTTCTTCAGATGTCAGAACAGCAGGCCGCAGTTGCATGAGTTGCTGAGTTGTCTGTGGCCACACGTGACGTCACGTGACGTTGTACTGCACACACCGCTGCAGGACTTCTTCCTGGCACTGGTGGTTCTCTTGTGCACCTAAAAGCAAAGGAAGCCAGAGGAACATCAGTTAAACACCCCAAAAACTCGAAAAACACACAAAAATCAAAACAATCCAATGCCATCCATGCCCTCAATGATGTTTAAATTCAAGAGGCCCCACATAAAGCCTTGGTCCATGCACCACTCACTACCCCTGGGCATAATGGGTGAAAGCAGGGCAGGCTGGGTGCAGGCCTATGGCTCAAAGCACACTGCCTGGCTTCAAAATGGCCTCTTGTCCCCCAGCCACATGGCCAGGCCCTGCCTGGACCAGGCCTCAAAATGGCCCCCACCCACATGGCCAGGCCCCAACAACACCCCAAAAGTCGAAAAACACACAAAAATCAACACAATCCAATGACATCCATGCCCTCAATGATGTTTAAATTCAAGAGGCCCCACACAAAGCCTTGGTCCATGCATCACTCACTACCCCTGGGCATAATGGGTGAAGGCAGGGCAGGCTGGGTGCAGGCCTATGGCTCAAAGCACACTGCGTGGCTTCAAAATGGCCCCTTGTCCCCCAGCCACATGGCCAGGCCCTGCCTGGACCAGGCCTCAAAATGGCCCCCACCCACATGGCCAGGCCCCAAAAACACCCCTAAAAGTTGAAAAACACACAAAAGTCAACACAATCCAATGCCATCCATGCCCTCAATGATGTTTAAATTCAAGAGGCCCCATACAAAGCCTTGGTCCATGCACCACTCACTACCCCTGGGCGTAATGGGTGAAAGCAGGGCAGGCTGGGTGCAGGCATATGGTTCAGAGCACACTGCCTGGCTTCAAAATGGCCCCTTGTCCCCCAGCCACATTGCCAGGCCCTGCCTGGATCAGGCCTCAAAATGGCCCCCACCCACATGGCCAGGCCCCCAACAACACCCCAAAAAGTAAAAAAACACACAAAAATCAACACAATCCAATGCCATCCATGCCCTCAATGGTGTTTAAATTCAAGAGGCCCCACATAAAGCCTTGGTCCATGCACCACTCACTACCACTTGGCATAATGGGTGAAAGCAGGGCAGGCTGGGTGCAGGCCTATGGCTCAGAGCACACTGCCTGGCTTCAAAATGGCCCCTTGTCCCCCAGCCACATGGCCAGGCCCTGCCTGGACCAGGCCTCAAAATGGCCCCCACCCACATGGCCAGGCCCCAACAACACCCCACAAAGTCGAAAAACACACAAAAATCAACACAATCCAATACCATCCATGCCCTCAATTATGTTTAAATTCAAGAGGCCCCACGCAAAGCCTTAGTCCATGCACCACTCACTACCCCTGGGCATAATGGGTGAAAGCAGGGCAGGCTGGGTGCAAGCCTATGGCTCAAAGCACACTGCCTGGCTTCAAAATGGCCCCTTGTCCCCCAGCCACATGGCCAGGCCCTGCCTGGACCAGGCCTCAAATTGGCCCCCACCCACATGGCCAGGCCCAACAATACCCCACAAAGTCGAAAAAAACACAAAAATCACCACAATCCAATGCCATCCATGCCCTCAATGATGTTTAAAGTCAAGACACCCCACAGAAAGACTTGGTCCATGCACCACTCACTACCCCTGGGCCTACTGCCTAGTGAGGCTTTACAGGCACCCTAAACATTTTTAAAAATCCACATATAACAGTGAGCTAAAATTCCATGACATAAATGAGATTTAAGTTAAAAAAACCTCACAGAAACAGTTGTATCATGCACCCATGACTAACCCTGGGCCTACTGGATACTGTAGCTACCCACAATATATATTTTTTAAAGTTGTGAAAAAGTTTTAAAATTGTAGTTGCTGCAACTGCAATGCCCCAAACTAACAACACCAACTTGTAAAATCTCAAATCCAAAAGTGATCCAAACTCCAAAGTCCAAAAAGTCCTCAAATACAAATATCCAGCAGCAGCCACAAAAAGTAATCCTTCCAGCTCCAGATCCAAATCAAAAGTGACCAGGACATGGACAAAGCACTGGGAGGAGCCTGCTGGACAGGAACAGGAAGTTGGAGACTCTGGGGCACTTCCTTCCTCCCTCCCCCCCCCCCAAAATGGACTCCTTGCACAAAATAGTGCAGCCAGATGTCAATCTGAGGAGTTATACTGATCAAAATCATGATTTTCAGAAGGTTTATGATGCCTGCAGTGGATTTCTCGTGCAGAATTGCAATTTTTGCAAGTTCGGGAAAGCGAGCTGTTCAAATCTCCCACCGGAAGTCAGCTGCGCGCCGCATCTACGTGTTCGGCATTGTTTACTTCCGCGATGTATGATCGCGGGCCCTTATGACGTACTCGCGTTGTCAAACTCTCGCTGTGCAAGATGGCGGACCGCTATGACGTAATTGCGGTCGAAAAACTCTCGCGCGATCACGCAGCAAGATCCAAAATGGCGTAGCACAACGAAACCGGGAGAAAAACAACTCGGCGGACTCAGAATCACGGTAAGTCAACGCCGCGCGCGCGATGTTGTATTTTTCAAGCGCGACCAAGCAAAAAAATCCGCATGCTTGCGAATTTACGGATTTTTGGGCAAATTCGCAGGATTCGCGGACCGCGAAATTGCCAAAAATCCGCAAATTCTGCGAACGGAACGGATTTAACGCCCACGCTTAATTGTAGGTTTCAGGGTGGGTATCGGTTTTGTGGTGTCAAGGGTAATTGTAGTGTTTAGGGTGGTTCTGGTTTTTGCGGAGCCAAGGCAAATTTTGTGATCAGAGCGGGTATGGGTTTTGGAGTGCTGAGGGTAATTTTAGGGTTCATAGTGGGAATGGGTAGGGTGGTGAGCTAAGGTTCATTTTTGGGATCAAGGTTGATATGGGTTTTGGAGTGCCAAGGTTAATGTTAGGGTTATGGGGGTCTGGGTTTTGGGGTGCCAAGACTAATTTTAGGGCTCAGGGTGGGTATGGGTTTTGGGGTGCAAGGTTCATTTTTTGGTTCAGGTTAGGTATGGTATGGTTTTTGGGGTGCCGAGGTTAATTTTAGGGTGAGATTGGGTATGGGTTTTGGGGTGCCAAACGAAATTTAGGGGTTCAGGTGGGTATGGGTTTTGGGGTTGCTAGCATAATTTTGGGGTTCAGTGTGGGTACGGGTTTTGGTATGTCAAAGGATATTTTAGGGTTTAGGATGGGTGTGGAATTGGGGTGCCAAGGGTAAGTTTAGGGTTCATGATGGGCATAGGGTTTGGGCTGCCAAGGGTAATTTTAGTGTTCAGGGTTGGTGTGGGTTTTGGGCTGCCAAGTGTAATTTTGGGGTTCAGGGTGGGTATGTGTTTTGGTGAGCGAAAGGTAATTTTAGGATTCAGGGAGGTATGGTTTTTGGGGTGCTACAGGTAATTTTAGGTATGGGGTTTGGGGTGCTAAGGGTAATTTTAGGGTTCAGAGTGGATATGGGTTTTGGGGTGCCAACGTTAATTTTAGGGTTCAGGGTGGGTATGAGTTTTGGGGTGCCAAGTGTAATTTTAGGGTTAAGAATGGGTATTGGTTTTGGGTGCCAAGGGTAACTTTAGGGTTCAGGGTGTGTCTGGGTTTTGGGGTGCCAAGGGTAATTGTAGGGTTTATGGTGGGCATGGGTTTTGGGGTGCTAAGGGAAATTTTAGGTATGGGTTTCGGAGTGCAAAGGGTAATATTAGGATTCTGGTTGGGTATGGGTTTTGGGGTGTCGAGTTATTTTCAGGTTCAGGGTGGGTATGTGTTTTGGTGAGCGGAAGGCAATTTTAGGATTCAGGGAGGTATGGGTTTTGGGGTGCTACTGGTAATTTTAAGTATGAGGTTTGGGGTGCTAGGGGTAATTTTGGGGTTCAGAGTGGATGTGGGTTTTGGGGTGCCAACGCTAATTTTAAGGTTCAGGGTAGGTATGGGTTTTGGGGTGCCAAGGGTAATTTTAGGGTTAAGAATGGGTATGGGTTTTGGGTGCCATGGGTAACTTTAGGGTTCAGGGTGTGTGTGGGTTTTGGGGTGCCAAGGGTAATTTTAGGGTTCATGGTGGGCATGGGTTTTGGGGTGCTAAGGGAAATTTTAGGTATGGGTTTTGGAATGCAAAGGGTAATATTATGGTTCTGGTTGGGTGTGGGTTTTGGGGTGCACACAGGGTAATATTAGGGTCCAGGGTCGGTATGGGTTCTGGGGTGGCAAGGGAAATTTTAGGGTTGAGGGTGGGTTTGGGTTTTGCAGTGCCACAGGTAATTATAGGGGTCAGGGTGGGTTTAGGTTTTGGGGTACCAAGGGTTCTGGGTTGGAATGTATTTTGGTAAGTCAAATGTAATTTTAGGGTTCAGGGTAGGTATGGATTTTGGGGTTACAAGTGCAATTTTAAAGTGCAGTGTGGATATGGGTTTTGGGGTGCCATGGGTAAGTTTAGGGTTCAGGGTGGGTATGGGTTTTGGGGTGCCATGGGTAATTTTATGGTTCAGGATGGGTGTGTGTTTTGGTGTGCTAAGGGTCATTTTAGGGTTCAGCATGGGTATGGGTTTTGTAGTGCCAAGATTAATTTTAGGGTTTAGTGTGGGTATGGGTTTTTGGGGTGCTAAGGGTCATTTTAGGGTTCATTGTGGGTATGAGTTTTGGGGTGCTACAGGTAATTTTAGGGTTCAGTGTCGGTATGGGTTTTGGGGTGACACGTGTAATTTTAGGGTGCAGAGTGGGTGTGGGTTTTGGGGTGCTAAGTGTAATTTTAGGGTTCAGCATGGGTATGGGTTTTGGGGGTGGCATGGATAATTTTAGGGTTCATGGTGTGTATGGGTTTTGGGGAGCCAAGAGTAATTTTGGGGTTCAGGGTGGGTATAGGTTTTGGGGTGCCAACAGTAATTTTATGGTTCAAGTTGGGTATGGGTTGTGGGATGCCAAGCTTGATATTAGGGTTCAGGGTGGGTATGGGTTTTGGGGAGCCATGGGTAATTTTAGGGTTCAGGGTGGAGTGGTGAGGTGAGGTGAGGGGAAGGGAGGGAGGGAGGGACGGGGAAAAGGGAAAAAGAAGAAGACAGTGGGGGAAGGGGGGAGGAGATAGAGAGAAGGGGAGAGGAGAGACAGGGAAGTGAACAGGAAAGTGAGTTAGAAGGGTATAGGACAGAAGATAGGTAAGAAGATGGAAGGGAAGGGCATAGGAGGCGACATAGTGAAAAAATGGAAATGAATGAAACGAGAAGGAAAGGAAAGGAAGGGAACGGGAAGGGAATTGGGAAAAGGTAAGGGGAGGAAAGGGAAAGAAAGGAGAGGAGAGGAAAGGAAATGGAAGTGAGGGAAAGGGAAGAATGCATAGTGAAGGGAAAGCCAAGAAAAAGAAGAGGATGGGCAGGGGATAGGACAGGAAAGGAAAGGAAAGGAAAGGAAAGGAAAGGAAATTAAAGGAAAGATAGGATAGGATAGGATAGGAAAGGAAAAGAAAGGAAAGGAAAGGAAAGGAAAGGAAAGGAAAGGAAAGGAAAGGAAAGGAAAGGAAAGGAAAGGAAAGGAAAGGAAAGGAAAGTGGGGGTTGGAAGGGTAAAGGTGGAGACAGGTAAGGGATAGGAAGGGCAGGGAAGGGAATGGAAAATAAATGGGGAGGGGAAAAGGAAAAGGGCAAACCGGCAAAGGAATGGGGAAGGTCAAAGGGGAAAGGAAATGGGACGGGGAAAGGGAACGGAGAGGGGGAAGGGAAGGGAAAGAAAAGAAAAGGGGGAGGAAATGGGAGGAAGGGAACGGAAATGGAAGGGAAGGAAGAAGGGAAGGGGAGGGATTAAGGGGAGGGGAAAAGTAGGAGACAGGGAAGGGGTATAGGAGGAGATAGTAGGGGAGGGAAAGATATAGGAGTAGAGAGGGAAGGTAAAGGCTATAAAAGGAGACAGGGAAGAGAAGGGGTATAGGAGGAGAGAGGAAAGGGAAGGGGTATACGGAGTCAGGAAGGGAAGGGTATAGGAGGAGGAGGCAGGGAAGGGGTATAGGAAGAGTCAGAGAAGGGAAGGGGTATAGAAGAGACAGGGAAAGGAAGGGAAGGGGTATAGAAGAAGACAGGGAAGAGAAGGGGTATGTGTGCAGAACGGGAAGGGATAACGGAGGAGACAGGGAAAGGGAGGGGTAGAGGAGGAGGCAGGGAAGGGGTAAAGGAGACAGGAAGGGAAGGGTATAGGACAAAAAAGGGAAGGGGTATAGGAGAAGCCAGGGAAGGGAAGGGTTATAGGAGGAGACTCAGAAGGGTTAAAGGAGGAGACGGAGAAGGGGTATAGGAGTCAGGAAGGGATGGGTATAGGAGGAGACAGGGAAGGGTTATAGAAGGAGACGGGGAAGGGAAGGATAATAGGAGACGACAAAGGGAAACAAAAGGAAGAAGGAAAGGGAGGGAAAGTGGGGGTTAGAAGGGTATAGGTGGAGACAGGGAAGAGAAAGGAAAGGCAAGGAAGGGGGAAATGAAAAGGGGTAAAGAAAAGAGGAAAAGAGCAAAGGAATGGGGAAAGGGGGAAGGGGAAAGGAAAGGGAGCAGGGAAGGGGAGGGGAAGGGAGGGGAAGGGATGGGATGAAGGAAAGGTAAAGGAAAGAGGGAAGAGAAGAGAAGGGGGAGGGAAAATGGAAAAGGGAAGGGGTATAGGAGAAGACAGGGAAGGAGGTGAAAGGCGTATGAGGAGACAGGGAAAGAAAGGGGGAATAAGAGGAGACTGGGAAGGGGTATAGGAGGAGACAGGGGAGTGGTACAGGAGGAGACAGGGAAGGGGTATAGGAGGAGACAGAGAAGGGGTATAAGTGAAGACAGGAAAATGAAGGGGTATAGGAGAAGATAGGGACGGTGTATCGATATAAACAGGGAAGGGAGGGGTATAGAAGGAGACATTGAAGGGGTTTAGGTGGAGACAGAGAAGGGGTATAGGAGGAGACAGGGAAGGAAAGGGAAGGGGTATAGGAGACAGAGAAGGAAAGGGCAGGGTTATAAGAGGAGACAGGGAAGGGTACAGAAGGGGTATAGGAGGAGGCAGGGAAGGGAAGGGAAGCAAAGGGAAAGAGTACAGGAGGAGACATGGAAGATGTATAGGAGGAGATATGGGAGGGAAGGCAAGGGAAGGGTCATAGAAAGAGAAAGAGAAGGGAAGGGGTATAGGAGGAGACAGGGAATGGAAGAGAAGGGAAGGGAAAGGGTATAGGAGGAGACAGGGAAGTGGTATAGGAGGAAACAGACAAGGGATGGCTAATAGAAGACAGGGAAGGAAAGAGAAGGGATGCAGGAATGGGAGGGGAAGTGGGGTTGTAAGGGTATAGACGGAGACAGGGAAGGGATTCGGAGGGCAGGGTAGGAAAATGAAGGGAAGGGGAAAAGAAAAAGGGCAAAAGAAAGGGGAAAACGGTAATGGAAAGTGAAAGGGCTAAAGAAGGGGAGAAGGGGGGAAAAAGGGGCGCGGTAATGGGAGGGGAAAATGAAAGGGGAAGGCAGGGGAAGGCAAGGGAAGGGATGGAGAGGGGAAGGGAAGGGATGAAAGGGAAGAAAGTTAAAGGAAAGGAGGAAGGGAAATGGAAGGGGCAAGGGAAGGGGCATAGGAGGAGACAGGGGAGAGGAGGGTATAGGAGGAGATAGGGAAGGGGAGTTAGGGAGTATATGAGGAAATGGGGAAGGGGATGGAAGGCATATGAGGAGGAAGGGAAGGGGTATAGGAGGAGACAGAGGTATATAGGAGGATACAGTGAAGGGAAGGGTTATAGGAGGAGACATGGAAAGGGAAAATGAGGAGACGGGGATGGGATTTAGGAGGGGACAGGAAAGGGATGTAGGAGGAGGAAGGAAAGGAAAGGAAAGGGGTATAGGAGGAGACAGGGAAAGGATATAGGAGACAGGGAAGGATATAGGAGACAAGGAAGGAAAGGGAAGGGGTATAGGAGGCGACAGGGAAGGAAAGGGGTACAGGAGGAGGCAGGGAAGGGAAAGGTTACAGGAAGAGACAGGGAAGGAAATGGGTATAGGAGGAGACAGGGGAGGGAAAGGAAGGGGAGGGTGGAAAGTAAAAGGGCATAGGAAAGAGGAAAAGAGCAAAGGAATGGGGAAAGGGGGAAGGGGAAAGGAAAGGGAGCAGGGAAGGGGAGGGGAAGGGAGGGGAAGGGATGGGATGAAGGAAAGGTAAAGGAAAGAGGGAAGAGAAGAGAAGGGGGAGGGAAAATGGAAAAGGGAAGGGGTATAGGAGAAGACAGGGAAGGAGGTGAAAGGCGTATGAGGAGACAGGGAAAGAAAGGGGGAATAAGAGGAGACTGGGAAGGGGTATAGGAGGAGACAGGGGAGTGGTACAGGAGGAGACAGGGAAGGGGTATAGGAGGAGACAGAGAAGGGGTATAAGTGAAGACAGGAAAATGAAGGGGTATAGGAGAAGATAGGGACGGTGTATCGATATAAACAGGGAAGGGAGGGGTATAGAAGGAGACATTGAAGGGGTTTAGGTGGAGACAGAGAAGGGGTATAGGAGGAGACAGGGAAGGAAAGGGAAGGGGTATAGGAGACAGAGAAGGAAAGGGCAGGGTTATAAGAGGAGACAGGGAAGGGTACAGAAGGGGTATAGGAGGAGGCAGGGAAGGGAAGGGAAGCAAAGGGAAAGAGTACAGGAGGAGACATGGAAGATGTATAGGAGGAGATATGGGAGGGAAGGCAAGGGAAGGGTCATAGAAAGAGAAAGAGAAGGGAAGGGGTATAGGAGGAGACAGGGAATGGAAGAGAAGGGAAGGGAAAGGGTATAGGAGGAGACAGGGAAGTGGTATAGGAGGAAACAGACAAGGGATGGCTAATAGAAGACAGGGAAGGAAAGAGAAGGGATGCAGGAATGGGAGGGGAAGTGGGGTTGTAAGGGTATAGACGGAGACAGGGAAGGGATTCGGAGGGCAGGGTAGGAAAATGAAGGGAAGGGGAAAAGAAAAAGGGCAAAAGAAAGGGGAAAACGGTAATGGAAAGTGAAAGGGCTAAAGAAGGGGAGAAGGGGGGAAAAAGGGGCGCGGTAATGGGAGGGGAAAATGAAAGGGGAAGGCAGGGGAAGGCAAGGGAAGGGATGGAGAGGGGAAGGGAAGGGATGAAAGGGAAGAAAGTTAAAGGAAAGGAGGAAGGGAAATGGAAGGGGCAAGGGAAGGGGCATAGGAGGAGACAGGGGAGAGGAGGGTATAGGAGGAGATAGGGAAGGGGAGTTAGGGAGTATATGAGGAAATGGGGAAGGGGATGGAAGGCATATGAGGAGGAAGGGAAGGGGTATAGGAGGAGACAGAGGTATATAGGAGGATACAGTGAAGGGAAGGGTTATAGGAGGAGACATGGAAAGGGAAAATGAGGAGACGGGGATGGGATTTAGGAGGGGACAGGAAAGGGATGTAGGAGGAGGAAGGAAAGGAAAGGAAAGGGGTATAGGAGGAGACAGGGAAAGGATATAGGAGACAGGGAAGGATATAGGAGACAAGGAAGGAAAGGGAAGGGGTATAGGAGGCGACAGGGAAGGAAAGGGGTACAGGAGGAGGCAGGGAAGGGAAAGGTTACAGGAAGAGACAGGGAAGGAAATGGGTATAGGAGGAGACAGGGGAGGGAAAGGGAGGGGAGGGTGGAAAGTAAAAGGGCATAGGAAAGAGGAAAGCGCAAAGGAAAGGGTGAAGGAGAAAGGGAAAGGAAAGGGGAAGGGAAAGAAAAGCGGGAAGTAAAGGGGAGGTGAGGGGGAAGGAAACAGGGAACAGAAGGGGAATTGAAGGGAAGGAGGAAGGGAAGGAAAGAAGGGGAGGAGTAAATTAAGGATCAGGAAAGGGGGTATACGAGGAGACAGAAGGGAAGGAATAAATGAGGAGACATGGGCGGGAAAGAGTATAAAAGAAAACAGGGAAAGGAAAGGGTATAGGAGGAGGCGACAGGGAAGGGTAAAGGGAGGGAAAGTGGGGGTTGGAAGGGCTGAGACAAGGCAAGAGAATGGAAGGGCAGGGAAGGCAAATGAAGGGAAGGGGGATATGAAAAGGGGGAAAGAAAGGGGATATGGGCAAAGGAAAGGGAGATGGGATAGGAAAGGGAGAATGGGGAAGGGAATGAGAGGGGGAGGGGAAAGGGAAAGGGAAAGGAAGGAGGAAGTGAAGGGGAGTTGGGGGACGGTAAGGGATGAAGGGAAGGAAAGGAAAGGAAAGGAGGAAGGAAAAGTGGAATGGAAAGGAAAGGAAGACGGGTATAGGAGGAGACAGAGAGGGGGTAGAGAAGGAGGAAGGGAAGGGGTATAGGAGGAGAAAGGGAAAGGACTGAAAGGGAAGAGGTATATGAGAGGACAGGGAAGGGAATGGGTATAGGAGGAGACTGGGAAGGGAAAAAGAAGGGGGAAGGGAAGGTGAGGAGATGGGAGGGGTATAGGAGGAGGCAGGGAAGAGGTATAGGAGAGGGAAGGGATGGGTATAGGAAAAAAAGGGAAGGTGTATGGGTAAAAAGGGAACGGAAGAGAGGGGTATAAGGGACAGGGAAGGGAAAGGGTATAGGAGGAGACAGAGGGGAAGGGATAAATAAGGAGACATGGGCGGGAAAGAGTATAAAAGAAGACAGGGAAAGGAAAGGGTATAGGGGGAGGCGACAGGGAAGAGTAAAGGGAGGGGAAGTGGGGGTTGGAAGGGTATAGGGTGAGACAAGGCAAGCGAAAGGAAGGGCAGGGAAGGCAAATGAAGGGAAGGAGATATGAAAAGGGGGAAAGAAAGGGGAAACTGGCAAAGGAAAGGGGAAAGGGCAAAGGAAAGGGAGATGGGATAGGAAAGGGAGAATGGGATAGGAAAGGGAGAATGGGGAAGAGGAGAGGGGGGAATAGAAATGGAAAGGACAGGGGAAGGGAAGGGGAGTCGGGAGCAGTAAAGGATGAAGGGAAGGAAAGGTAAAGGAAAGGAGGAGGGAAAAGAAAGGTAAAGAAAAGGAAGGGAGGGAAATGTAAAGGAAGGGAAGGTAAAGAAAGGGAAGGGAAAGGAAAGGAAGGGAAGGGAAGAAGGGTATAGGAGGAGACAGAGAAGAGGTATAGAAGGAGGCAGGGGATGGGTATAGGAGGATAAAGGGAAAGGACTGAAAGGGAAGGGGTATATGAGAAGACAGGGAAGGGAATGGGTAGAGGAGGAGACTGGGAAGGGATAAAGAAGGGGTCAGGGAAGGGAAGGAGAGTGAAGGGGTATGGAAGGAGGCAGGGAAGGGGTATAGGAGAGAGGGAATTGACGGATATAGGAGAAAAAAGGGAAGGGGTATGGGTAAAAAGGGAACAGAAGAGGGGTATAAAAGGAGACAAGGAAGGGAAGGGAAAGGGTATAGAGAGAGACAGGGAAGGGGTATAGGTGGAGATGGAATGGAAGGGTATTAGGAGGAATCAGGGAAGGGAAGAGAAGGAAAGAAGTAAAGGGAGGGGAAAGTGGGGGTTGGAAGGGTTTAGGGTGAGACAACAAGCGAAAGGAAGGGCAGGGAAGGCAAATGAAGGGAAGGGGGATATAAAAAGGGGGAAAGAAAGGGGACACAGGCAAAGGAAAGGGCAAAGGAAAGGGATATGTGATAAGAATGGGGAAGGGAATGAGAGGGGAGGGGACAGGGAAAGGAAGGGGGAAGTGAAGGGGAGTGGGGGGACGGTAAGGGATGAAGGGAAGGAAAAGTTAAGGAAAGGAGGAAGAGGAGGAAAGGTAATGGAAAGGAGGAGGGAAAGGAAAGGGAAGGGAGGGGAAGAGAAGGTAAGGGAAGGGGTATAGGAGGAGGCAGGGAAAGGGAGGGAAGGAAAGGTGTATGAGACAGGGAAGGGGTATAAGAGGAGACAAGGAAGGGGTATAGGAGGAAACAGAGAAGAGGACAGGAGGGCAGAGCCGAAGGGAAAGGCAGGGCAGAAGAGAAAGGAAGGGCAGGAGGGAAAGGAAGGGCAGGACGGTGGGAAAGGGCAGGAGGGTAGGGAATGGCAGGAGGGAAAGGAAGGGCAGAAAGGAAAGGGAGAGAAGGGGAGGGGGAGAAAGAGAAGAGGTGATTTGGGGGAAGGAAG
Organism: Lissotriton helveticus; assembly: GCF_964261635.1. Lineage (NCBI taxonomy): Eukaryota > Metazoa > Chordata > Amphibia > Caudata > Salamandridae > Lissotriton > Lissotriton helveticus. The sequence continues at coordinate 223,270,860 of NC_136069.1, forward strand.
GTAATGGAAATTAAATAAAGGAAAAGAAGAAAAGAAAATGAAATTAAATGGACGGAAAAGGAGAAGATGAAAAGGGGGAAGGGAATTTGAAATTCAAGTCAGTTTCAAGTTTGGTTTCAAGTTCAGTTTGATTTTCAGGGAAGGGTAATGGAATTTCAAGTCAGTTTCAAGTTTGGTTTCAAGTTCAGTTTAGTTTTTAGGGAAGGGTATTAGAATTTCAAGTCAGTTTCAAGTTAGTTTCAAGTTCGTTTTCAGTTTGATTTCCAGTTGAGCTTTCAGTTTGGTTTATCCACTTACCTTGTTTCCTTATTCCGACCCCACCTCTCTCCCTGCCCCTCTCCGTATTCGGAGCCTGCTCAACCCCTGCAGCTTCGGCCTCTCCCTGCCCCGAGCTCCAGCCGTCAGCAGCGGTCCTCTCCGTCCGGTGTCCCCGAGTGCAATGCTGCAGCTGCCTGGTTACCAGCCTCTTAAACCAAGGACACGTCACAATGGAGGCTCTTCAGCGTGTCATCATACATCACAACTTTGTGGGTGAAACCATGTGTTTTAAGATTAACGGGGGAGCATGGGTATTGCGGAATTTGTTAAGTAAATCAAACTATTTAATGACAAAAGCTCCTGCGATGAACCTGAAAGAAGATCCCCCTACCCGACACTCTTCCTCAACAGTGGTCTCTCCTTTCCTCTCCGCTGCGGTGACGGCCTCCCCCCTGCATTTGCCCTGGGCCTCATGACATCACAGTGATGTGACATCATAAGCGTTCCATTCACAGGATTCTGCTTCTGGTGCCGATGAGAAGGCACGCGCCTTTCAAGGCAATCTAAAATGTAGCTTTTTCTGTCTTCATTTAAAATAAATAAACTTTTTTTTATCATAGGCTGCATTCTCATAACTTGCTCAAAAAGGGCTCCTTCATTGTACAAATGAAATGATTTTTACTGGGCCACATCACCATCTCCAATACAGGTGAGGGTGTGGTTTAACGGCTAGAGCGGACGACCTTGCAGCTCTGGGACGAGGTTCGGGTCTGGCAGGATGCTCAAACGTCCTGTGATTTTGGGCAAATCTTCCGGTGCCTTAATAATGAATGTGTTCCTCTGTTATGTAACTGGTGCTCCAGTGTAGCGCTCTGATACCTTCGGGTCGATCATTTAGCGCTATAAAAAAACACTGCAACAACAAAATCTCCCTGTCTGCCCTGCTCTTCCTCTCGAGTCCTGTCCAGTAATCCACTCCTTCCTGTGTTACCACAGCTGTTTAACACTGTGTAGAAATGACCATACTTACATTTTACACGTACTACTGTTTCAAATCCGTAGCACAGAAATGTAAGGGGATTTAAAAAAGCCATTCCACTCATTGACAAGTAGTAGCACTTCCCGTTCCACTGCCCGTCCCGGCACATTAATACATTGATGATTCTTGCACCTCCCCAGGGCTGTACCTACCTCCCGAAATCCCCCTCCACCGCCTCCAGGCATGACTTCCGTCCAAGCCCTTCTCACTGTTCCCCGCGCTGTTACATCTCCCGGTCCCCAACCCAAGGCGTGACATCATCAGCAGACACGGGAGTCCTCGAGCTTCACTCATGAATACAAACTCCCTCACCTCCTAGGAACGCAGCCTCAGACGGACCCATGGTACATATCTAGCAGCAGTGGTAAGGTGTGTGTGTAAAGCCTCATTGCACTTGAAGCGATTGGTGATATTCCAGTCATTTCACTATTTATTTATTTTTTATTTCAATTTTTTTTTTATTGAGAGTAAATTTTCCATATACAGAAACAAAACAGTCGTCATACTTTGTACTGTTCTTACAATGTTGCTGCCTGGTGGGGGCCTAGAGAGAGAGAAGAAAAGAAGAGAGAAGGAAAAAGGAGGGGGGGGGGGTCACTGCTCCAGATAGGCGTCGAGAGCTTCCCACATGCGGTCTTTGGCAGTATGATTCGCCGTCGTTTGCTTGGCAGTGATGTTGTCTGCCCCCCGGAGGAAGGTTACCCAGTTGAACCAGCGTTTGAAGGTGGCTTTGCTGGTGTCCTTCCAGTTACCCAAGATCGTTTTCACCGCAGCCGTCAGGAGTACATCGACCAGGTCTTGTACTTCTTTGGACTGGAGTTCTGTTGCTAGGAAGGCAGTGGCTATCCCCGCTAGTCCTCTTTGTGTCTTGCTTCCCGTGACTGTGTCTATGACGTTATAGACCTTGTTCCAGAAGGTTTTGACTCTGGGGCATTCGTATATCATGTGGGATAGGTCTCCTGTTGCCTTCTGGCAATTCCAGCATGTGTTACTCTCGCTAGCTCCAACTTTCCCTAGTTTCGCTGGTGTCCAGTGTAGCCTGTGGAGTAACCAGTATTTGGTTTGTGCTAGTTGTGGCGTGATTTTGTTTTTGGACGCTGACGTCCATAGTTTGGCTCTTTCTTCCTCATTCAGCGGTCTTTGTATGGTCCCCTCCCAAAAGGCCAGTGTCTTATTGTTTAGAGTTGTGGTGCGTGGTATGATTAACTTGTAAATTTGCGCTGTTTGGTGGCCTGTCTTGTTTAAGTTTTGTGCGTACTGTATGATGGTGGGTTTAAGTTTCGAGAGGCTTGCTTTGGTGATTGCTGCTTTGATTTTTAGGAATTCGTAGAACTCCTTGTCTGGTAGGGAGGTTGTCTGCTGTAGTGCCTTGTAGGTGAGTGGGTTGTTCCCTGCTTCTAGTTGTGACGGCGTTGTGATGCCTCTGCTATACCATTCCTTGCTGTCTAGTGCTTTGCCCTTGTATGTGACTTTGGTATTGTGCCACAGTGACTCCGATTTGGTGCCTTTGATACTTACTGCCATTTCCTTGTCTACTCTCAGCAGCGCTGTCTTTGTGTTGCGGATAATTGCGTTTTTGGCCTCTGGGTGATTGTGCGCCGTGAGAGCCATAATTGGGTCTGCGCCTCCTAGAATACCCCTTTCCAGATCCAGCCATACCGGCATGTATTCTGGTGTGGGGGCTATCCAGTGTATTCCCTGTTTGGCAAGGCATGCCGTTTGGAAGGCCTTGTAGTTTGTGAGGTTCAGTCCGCCCTGTTCTTTTTTGAGTCTGAGTTTCGCTAAGCTGATTCTTGGTTTTTTACCTCCCCAGAGGAACATGTTGATGCTTTTGTCTATGTGTTTGTGGAAATCGGTTGTGAGTGTGAGAGGCAGCATGGAGAGCAGGTAGTTTAGCATGGGGGTGACCATCATCTTTATTGTCTCAATTCTTCCCCACCAGCTTATGAATTTGGGGCCCCACGTGTCTAGCTTGGACTTAATTTTTTTTAACATCGCCTCCTCATTGTGGTCTAGTGTTGATCTTAGGTCCCTTCCGAAGAGGAGGCCTAGGTATTTCAGGGGTTTCGTTTGCCATGCCAGGCCGGACGTGCCCAGGACAGCTTTGGTGGTGTGGCAGTTCATAGGTTTGCATTCGGATTTCTCCCTATTGAGTTTGTAGCCTGAGACATGTGCATACTCCTCTATTGTTTGCACGAGTGCCTCAATTGACTCTTGTGGGTTGTTTGTGGTGATCAGAATGTCATCCGCGTATGCAGCTAGCTTGAATGCTTGACCTTCTATCTGCACCCCCGTGATCCGGGGGTTTGACCTAATCATGTGGAGGAGTGGTTCTAGGGCCAGCAGGAATAACCCCGGTGAGAGGGGGCAGCCCTGCCTTGTCCCTCTGCCTAGTGTGAGTGTATCCGATGTAGCTGCGTTTACCACCACTCGAGCCCGGGGATTTTTGTACAGGGACATGACCATGCCCCTGTACTTCTCGCCAAGTCCAAACTTGAGCATGCATTGGTTAAAGAAGGGCCATGAGACTCTATCGAAGGCTTTTTCTGCATCAAATGCGATCATGACAGCCTTTTCCGCGCTGTTGGCCGTGCGGTTAATTAAATGGCATAGCAGTCTGGTGTTATCTTGCGAGAGTCTATTTTCCAGGTAGCCCACCTGAGATTTGTGTATGAGAGAGGGGAGATGTGCATTTAGTCTCGCTGCCATGATTGTAGCGTAGATTTTGCAGTCCACGTTAATTAAGGAAATTGGCCTGTAGTTGTGTGGGAACTGGGGGTCTTTCCCTTCTTTGGGGATAACAATAATGTTTGCCTCTGCCATTGAGTCTGTCATATTGCCTTTTTCCGCACACGCTTGGAATACTCTGACAAGCGTGTCTTTGAGTAACGGTTGGAATTGTTTATAGAAGGTGGCTGTGAAGCCGTCCGGTCCTGGGGCCTTGTTTGGTTTTAGGGGAGTCTATGGCCATCCCTACTTCCGCTTTGGTTATGTTTTGATCTAGGGCCTCTCTTTGTTCGTCGCTTATTCTGGGTAAATCGAGCTTCTCTAGCAGGCTTGCCCCGCCGTCTGCCTCCAGCGATGTGTCCGCGGTGTATAGGTCTTTGTAGAACTTCCTGAATGTTTCGAGGATATGTTTATTCGCTGTGTGTGTCTTGTTATCTGCGTCTGTGATTGCCGCGACTGAGTGCTGCCTTTGCTTGGCCAAGGCTTTCCCTGCTTTATTGGCCAAGCATAAGTTTATGGATTTATATTTGTTGATCCATGTGGAGGCTCTCTCACTTAGGATTCTGTTTAGCTCGTATTTTTTCTTTGTTAGTGTTGTGAGTGTATTCCTGTCCATTAAGTTAGCCGTGTGATTCCTTTCTAACTCCTTAATCTGCTCCTCCAGCTCTTTAATTTTTTTGTTCCTGCCCCTGTTCATGCGTGCTTTAATACTCAGGAGTTTCCCTCTTATTGTTGCTTTAAGCGCGTCCCATAGTGTTGCTGCCTCTGTGTCTATTGTGTCGTTATACTGGAGATATTCTTTGATCGCTACCTCTATTTCGGTAATGTTGGCGGGGTTCTCGAGTATGTCACTGTTGAGGCGCCACCTTCTGCTTGGTGTTTCGTTGTGTTTGCCACTTAGGGAGAGGGATATGTGTGCATGGTCCGAGACTGTTATGGGTCCTATTTCAGTTGTGTCTGTCAGGTGTGTGTGTGTGTCGGACATGAGTATGTAGTCTATCCTGCTGTATGAGTTGTGGGGGTTCGAGTAGAAGGTGTATTCTCTGGCGCTAGGGTTTTGTAGCCTCCACGGGTCTGCTAGTGCGAGTTTGGTGCATAGGTTTTTGAGTGTGTTCTGTTCTTGTGAGGTGTGGCTGGGTCTGTGTGGATGTCTGTCTATGGCATTATCCATCGCCTGGTTCGTGTCTCCTGCCGTGATTAGTAGTTCGCCCAGTGGGATCCTGCTTAGTTCGCTCTCTATGTCCTCCCAGAATTTTTTGTCCACCGCGTTTGGCCCGTAGATGTTTGCTATGTGTATTGTTTCGTCGCCTCTTTTGATGGATGTAAGCAGCCTTCTCCCTTTAGTGTCTGCGACATTGTTGTGAACCTGGAACTTCCCTTTCTTACTGATTATGGTGATGACTCCTCCCTTTTTGTTGACTGCAGGTGAGCATAACACCTCGCTTATCCAGTTGGCTTTAAGCCTGTTAGCGTCTTCTAAGGACACTCTAGTTTCTTGGAGGACGTATACATCAGCCTTCAGTCTGTTTAGGTAGTCTAGTGTTTTCCGTCGCTTGACGGGGTGGTTGAGGCCCTTGACGTTAAGTGACACTATTTTTATGTCCGAGGCTATCTGCGCTTGGCCCTTAGTGTCAAGTGTAGTCATGGTGTGATAGTTCTATCGCTGTACCTTCGAGAGGGATCTGTGTTGCTTCTCTTTGTTCTTTGCTTGTTTGCTAACCGCCATCAGTCATTGGTGCCCCCCTGGGATGTGGGATGGGATGAGGGGGTATGTGTGGATATAGGAAAGAAGAGAAAAGAAAATGAGTGGTTCCACCAGGCTAAGATTGTCCGTGCTACATGGCCTCCCCCCCGGCCCTCTCCCCCCCTCCGCCCCCCCACCCCCCTCCCCCCTGTCAACGTACTGTAAACGTGCGACAGCAACGGTTCCCGCCCTCCGCCCCCCCGGGTGTATTAAAGCAAAGAAAAGACCATCTCTGCCTCCCTCCCGTGCTGCGCATTTTAGACAAAGGATATTGGTCTTCGAGTGTCCTTCTTCCGATGAGATCGGTGTTGTCTTGCAAGGTAGGAAAGTTCTGTGATCTTGAAGTGTCCAAGGTTCCTATGTTCCCATTGTTGAGGTAGTTCCTTCTTCCGATGAGGTAGGTGTTGTCTTGCGAGGTAGGAAAGTTCCTTTGTGATCTGCTGATCGGGTCGTTCTATCTTCGGCCTGCTGCAGCGTTTTCTCCTGTGTCCGAGCCGTCCGATGACGCCCTTCTCTTTGCTGTGCCTGGGCAGTTGTGCTCCATCTCTTCCTGGGCCGGCTCTTGCAGGTACCTTCGTAGCTCTGCCGGATCCTCGAACAGGCGTGTTCCTCTCTTGTCTGTTATTCTCATCTTGGCCGGTCCCGCAAAGGTTGTCTTTCAGTGCCAGGAAGCCTTTCCTTGCTTCCACTGTGCCTTTAGAGAGGTCTTGGGTTATGATTATTTTCTTGCCTTTCCAGCTGAGTGTTTGGCCCTTTCGCGCGAAGGCAAAAATCGCATCTGTGTGGTTTGCTCTCAGGGGTTTGCATATGATTGTTCTAGGCCCCTTCATGTGCTGTTGTCTTATGGCCGGCACTCTGTAGGCCTTGTCAATCTCGAAGGTTCTTTCAAAGTTTAGACCAGTTATTTTAGGTATCAGTGCCTCAAGCAGTGCTGCGCAGGAGCCTGCCTCCTCTTCCTCCTCCTCCGGTACTCCCAGGATCCTGATGTTGCCTTTGCGGTTCTTGTCTTCCTGTTCCGCAAGCAGCCTTTGCATATTACTGGAGATTTTTGAGATATATCGTACCTCCTTGTCCATGATGTTAGATTTGTCTTCTATGTCGCTGATTCTTCTTTCAGCTTCCCCTACTCTGCTTGTTATCTTGTTCTGATCCGCCCGTATGGCTGTGAGCTCTAGCTGCACATTGTCCATGGATTTCCTGGTCGCTTTGGCGAGGTCGTTGGATTCGGTTATTTTTTTTAAGAGCAGGTCCATTGCTGTCTCCGTGTTTTGCAAGCCTTTCAGTTTCACAGGTGAGTCCAGATCTTTCCTGTTTTTTTTTATGTCGCTGTTTGACATTCTGTCGAAACCTCTTCTTCCTTGGTATATTGACCTGCTGTCTTTCTTTTGCTGGTCTGCCTGTTGTGTCTCTTGTGATAGGCTGTTTCTTGTGTCGATCAAGTCTTTGTCTGCCTTAGTGGCTCCGAAGGTAAACCTGCTTGGCCACCTTATGGTCCTTGTCCTGGTTTTCCCGGACGCCAGGGCTCTGTGCTTGGACGTCTAGTATCCCCTTTGTGTGACGCTGCTGGCAGTTGCTCTTGTGTATTGGTGCAGGTCAGGGTACGTGTCCTACGCAGGACTGACTGTTTGCCTGCTTGCGGGTTTACCGTTGGGTTTGCTCGCACTTGACTGTGCCTTGCCTTCTCTCTGTGCAGCCCTACAGACCTGAGTGGCCTGTGCCGCTACTTTGTTTACTGGCGGTGTTGTGCTCTTGCTTCCCGCTCTTCTGCCGCTCTGCTCCCGCTGTTCGTGGGGTAGGGTATTTGTTCTCCCCTTTAAGATGGCCGCCCCAGCTGTCTGCTCCTCCCCAGCAGGTCTGCGCTTCCTCTTTGTTCGGTTAGGGGTAATGCTGCCAGCTGGCTGCTTCTTACTTCCGTCTGCCCCTCTCTACGTCGCTATGTATTGCCTATTCGGTATATGTCGCCGGGTATGGTGGGGTCCCCTTCTGAGATGGCTGCCCTGTTTGCCTGCTCTGTTGTTGGGCGGTCGTTCCTCCCCTCTAAGATGGCCGCCACCGATATCCCCCTTACTAGGCAGGACGGTGCTTGCTCTTTGGGCCCCCAGTTCCTTGTTTCTTCACCGCTTCTACTTATGCCCTTTGTCTTCTATGCGCCGGAGTTGTTGGGGCCGGGCGAGGGCGACGTGTTGTGGTCGATTGGCTTGGCGGAATGCTGGCTGTTATTGTGCCCCCACTAAGATGGCCGCCGTATATTCTGCCCTGCTCCGGATAATCCCCTTTCACCTCCTGCCTCAGCTGCGCTTTTCTGTTTTGTTTTTTTTTGTCTGCGGGGGTGAAGCGGACTTACTTCTGTTCGCCGCCGTGTTCGCAGTCGGCTGCTGTGGGGCTCACCGCACACGCTTCTCCCTGCTCCCCAGCGGCGGAGTGCGCAAGATGGCCGCTGCGGGGTCAGCTTTCAGTTCCGTTTCTTCTCCGTTGTGCTCCGGCTCCTTACTTGCACTTGGCTTGCCTTCCGTATAGCCCTGCTTGTCTTGGCTTCGCTGTTGCTCGGCGTTCCTCCTTGTGCCGGGCTCGATCAGTGACAGCTGCGGACTGATCAGTGAGCTTCGTCCTTCTTACTGCTCCGCCCCCCTTCTGCTCGCTGCCCTGAGGGGATCGGCTTGTTTTCTGTCTCCTACAAGTGTTCCGCTCCTCCGCGCTTCCTCTCCGGCTGCTCCTTATGCTCCTACACCTCATACATCCACAAAGTGGTAGTTGTAGATCTTTTCGCCGTTCTTTATCGCAGTTCTTTCCCCGGGGTCACGGAGCTCTCGAACTTAGGCAACCGCCTGCGTTGCCATCCAAGCCACGCCCCCCGTCATTTCACTATTTGTGACTTCAGTGAATGTGATGGAAAAAAGAGCACTGTCGTCATGAGAATGTCTTTGGGAAACAAGTATTTCTCCTTCTCTGATAACATGATTACCAAGTGAGTCGTGAATGCGTGAAAAAGACAATGTTTGAATGAATGATTGAGTGCACTGATGGATGAATGAATGAATGCTCAGTGCTTTAATAGATGTCCCGATGGGTGTAAGGTTGGATGGCTGGTAAAGGGGCGAGTGAGTGAACGGTTAAATGAAGGAGTGAGGGCATCGACGGATAATGCGGTGGAGAATGGAAGGCTCCGTTAGCAGTCATTCCTTTAATGGTTTACAGGGCTCTGGTGGTAGTGCCATCCAGCACTTGTTAAATGATTCCATGCCCCGTGACAGTCTGTTTCAGATCATGCAGTGCCATTTAACAAAGCAGTGCATTCTGGGAGCTATTCCCGTTGAACTGGAAGAACACAGAAATAAAACAAGAAATCCCAGAAAAGCCCAGGACTGGAGAAGTTGTTTCTGGTCACATAAGTCAAACTTATTCTTCCCCGCCACTGATTTGCTGTATTCATTAAGGCAGCCGGAAATGACGCACACCTCCTCCTGGCTCCAGTTTGTCATGGCTGCCATCGTGAGAGTGCATGTGAATGGCCTCATATCTCAATCCTCCGAAAAAACAGGTAACAAGTGCCAAACTGTTCCTTGCAATATACTCTAGGGCAGTGGTTCCCAAACTGTTTTGACCGTGGCTCCCTTGACCTAATTGGCAGTTGGCCGTGGCTCCCCACCATTTTTTTACCCGCGCACCGGGGTGCCGCGGCGCACCCTTTGGGAACCACTGGTCTACATGAAGAATCAAGCCTAGACGTGATGAAGGATTCAGAGAGTAGCCATCACTGTCATAAATCTTTATTTGCAATCACAAAGATCTTGCACCCTTCTCCTCTCTGCCTTGCACCCTTCTCCCCTCTGCCTTGCACCCTTCTCCCCTCTGCCTTGCACCCTTCTCCCCTCTGCCTTGCACCCTTCTCCCCTCTGCCTTGCACCCTTCTCCTCTCTGCCTAGCACCCTTCTGCCCTCTGCCTTGCACTTTTCTCCTCTCTGGCTGGCACCCTTCTCCCCTCTGCCTTGCACCCTTCTCCCCTCTGCCTTGCACCCTTCTCCCCTCTGCCTTGCACCCTTCTCCCCTCAGCCTTGCACCCTTCTGCCCTCTGCCTTGCACCCTTATGCCCTCTGCCTTGCACTTTTCTCCTCTCTGGCTGGCACCCTTCTCCCCTCTGCCTTGCACCCTTCTCCCCTCTGCCTTGCACCCTTCTGCCCTCTGCCTTGCACCCTTCTGCCCTCTGCCATGCACCCTTCTGCCCTCTGCCTTGCACCATTCTGCTCTCTGCCTTGCACCCTTTTCTACCTTGCACCCTTCTCCCCTGTCTTGCACCCTTCTCCCCCTCCCCGTTGCACCCTTCTCCCCTCTGCCGTGCACCCTTCTCCCCTCCTCCTTGCACCGTTCTCTACCTTGCACCCTTCTCCTCTCTGCCTTGCACCCTTCTCCCCTCTGCCTTGCACCCTTCTCCCCTCACACTCTCCAACATGCAGCAGTCACGAGTGACGACCCCTCAACGAGGAGTGAGGCAAAGACAGAAGCTGGCAGAGTGCGGCTGCATCAGGGCATAAGGCGCCCACCCAACGCTCTCCACCAGGCCTCTCACCCTGCACGGACCCAATGCTCTCCACCAGGCCCCTGAACCTGCACCCACCCAATGCTCTCCACCAGGCCCCTGACCCCGCACCCACCCACCCAACACTCTCCACCAGGCCCCCCAACCTGCACCCACCCACCCAACGCTCTCCACCAGGCCTCTCACCCTGTACGCACCCACTGCTCTCCACCAGGCTCTGAACCTGCACCCACCCAACGCTCTCCACAAGGCCCCCCACCCTGCACCCACCCACCCAACGCTCTCCACCAAGCCCCTGACCCCGCACCCACCCACCCAACGCTCTCCACCAGGCCCCTGATCCTGCACCCACCCACCCAACGCTCTCCACCAGGACCCTGACCCTGCACCCACCCACCCAACGCTTCCCATCAGACCTTTCACCCTGCACCCACCCACTCAACGCTCTCCACCAGGCCCCTGACCCACCCACCCAATGCTCTCCACAAGGACCTGACCCTGCACCCACCCACCCAACGCTCTCCACCAGGCCCCTGACCCTGCACCCACCCACCCAATGCTCTCCACCAGGAACCTGACCCTGCACCCACCCACCCAATGGAGGTTAAAGACAGTCATTGTATGCGTATCTGTGCTCCCAGAGAGAACACTGGGATACCGCCACAGGTTTATTAAGCAGCGCACAAACACCCTCTCTCTCTCCCAATCATTAAATTATTCCACCATTTAAAGAATCCAAAATATATGTCATCAATAGCGTGATTTTTCTGCCTGATAATGGACTTGGTACAACGTTGCACATGAATTTGAAAAAGCCGTCATAATAGGAACGTTAGTGAATGTCATTTGACAGTTGACAAATGTTACCCATTTTCTGTGTTTTGGTCGGCTGGATTTAAAAAAAAAAATTTTGCTGCAGATTTATATAGCGCAAACTCGACCCGAAGAGCACCAGTCACGTTACACAAGGATACATTCATGTATTCTGTTTTTGTAGGCGCTGGGAGATTAAGTGATTTGCCCAGAATGACACAGGATTCTGAGCTGACGTCGAGGGTCAAACCCGGTTCCCCAGCTCCAAAATTGGCAGCTCGCAGTTTCACTACATTTTGAGGATAATTATATATTTTTTTCAGACCCACATCCTGCACAGCAGCGTGGCGCCCCTGGCTTCCCTTCACGGCGCACCAGGGTGCCTCGGCGCACACTTTGGGAACCACAGATGTATGACATAGATATTAAAAGTGTACTCCCTGGACAGGTCCTGAGCATGGGTAGAGGAGGGGAGAAGATGGAGCTTGAGGTCAGAGCTACCCACTTTGGAACTGAGGAATCAGGTTTGATTCTGGTTTTGGCTCAACATCCTGTGATCCTGGGCAAATCACTTAATCTCTCCGTATCTAAAAAAGGAACATGTCCTTATGAAATGTCATTGGTGCTCATGTAAAGCACTCCAATATGTTTGAGTTGGGTTTGCTCTATATCAAAATTGAGGGGGAAAAAAATGGAAAAATTTGTTTCATTTACTCTTTCAATGCTATTTGCATCTAAATAACCGAAGGTGCTCATGACTCCACAAGGAGCATGACCCCCTCCTGTGCTGCAACACCTTCCTTTCTGCCACTGACCAGCACCTCTTTCACAGCTCATCAGCAGCTGAAAGAGTTCATTGCCTTTTTAATGGTTAGAACTGGCAGGCGCCAAAATGCGGGATTATGGGCATCATCTTTTGCCTTTGAGTAAGAAGTGCCTGGATCTTGGCAGGCGGGCCTCACAGCTATGTCTGTAGCCGAGTCCTGTGTGCACTGTTTGTGCACCACCACCCCCCCCCCCCCCCCCGCCGCCGTGATGCTCTGCTTCAGAAAGGCAGAGACTGGGGGCAGAGCAACCTATTCATCACGGAGGCGGGGGGGGGGGGGGGGCGAAAGTGACACATTCTCAGTGCGACTTTCACACTTCCTTTCCCACATCGTGCGCGGTGCCCCTGGCTCCTGATAACGGCGCACCAGGGCGCCGCGGCGCACAGTTTGGGAGCCACAGCTCTAGGGGTTAAAGGGTGTCATCAGTCTTTGCATATAGCCTAGAACCGCCAGATGTTCAGCAGCAGTGTTGTACGGCAGGTGGGAGATTGGCAACTCACTCCTACCTATATAGCCTTCTAGCCAGGCTCGACTGGCAGTGAGCATTGATGAGACCAACAAGCCAGCATTCGAGTTTCATGTTACCTGGATGAGGTATGTGTGCAGGAAGGAGGTCAGGGGTGGTTGTTGGGAATTTGCCCTCTCTTCAGGGTCACACCGATTAATTGGCCTTTTTGCTGAACCCTATTCTTGCTGGCTATGCAACTCTGTGCACTTTTCCCCTGCTAACCAGTGGTACAATTCTTGTTGTCTTCTCTTTTCAACATGGCAACATTCATATACTCCTGATTGACATATTTAACATAGCTATAAGTCCCTAGCATTTAGTACCCAAAGTGTACCCAGGGCCTGTAAGGTAAATGTCACCAGTGCGCTGCGGCACTCATTGTGTCCACAACTGCAGTGATGGAGTAAAGCATGGCTCCATGGCTACCACTGTAGCCTGGCTTTGCAGGTTTTACCTGAAAATTCAACCGTTGAAAAATAAACCTTTTTGATAGGCCCAAACCTTCCTTATAAATATTAATAAGTCACCCTTAATGTAGGCCCTTTTGTCCATTGGGCAGGAGGCCAGTTAAAGTTTTTATTGCACAATTATTTAAAATCATTGCAATATGCAGGAGTACAAAAGACGGTAGTATAGACATTCGAGGGTGTTAAAAACTAGAACTAAAACAGTAAATGGGTAGGAAGGAAAAATAAAAAGACAAGGAAAGTCAAAAAACGATTACTTGCAAGGGATTGAATTCAGGCATTACACGGAGGGAAAAGCCATGGAATTAATTTCGGAAATAAATTTGACAAAGCGGGTCGCCATTTGAGGTGAATCCTCCCTCATACATTCCTCAAGTGCTTCTTGACATGTCCTGATACCTAGAAGGAGCCAAATTGGTCTCAGCCAAAATATTCTTTGTTGCCGCAATTGATGACAGATGCACAAAATGTGAATTAGATTTTCCTCTCCCCATTTACAAAACCGGCATTGAGAGGAGGCTCCTATCTTATATCCTTGCCCAAACTTGTATGCTTTCAACGGAATTAGGCCAAATCGGAATCTCATTAGCTGGTGTTTAATAAACGGTTTAATTGCTGATGCAAGATAAGATGGAAGAGTTTTCGAAGCATATAATTTGGCTGCCCAGGTGCCATGAGAGAGCTTAAGTACCAGTTGTGTGTCCGATTCGCTTGAAAGGATTTTAGCTTGCTTGATTAAGAGATTTCCTTTCGTTTCGTTGGGCAGAGAAGAAGACCATATGTCCCCCGCTTCGAGCGATTTGAGGCAGAACGTTAGATATTTATTCCATGATGTAGCGGGGTTTTTAAGGACCTGCCAGGAGGCCAGTTATTTAAAAGCAGGATGTGTAGCAGTGGTCGAAGTGGGGAAAATAAAGTAGGGGCACGGTGGGGGGAGAATCAGGGGGCGGGAATAACCGAAGATTGAATCAGTGGGCGGAGTCAGGGGTGTGGCTAGAAATAGCAAAACATACCAATTTTTTGTACGTTTAGCATTTCACTGACCAGTTACAGCTTATAACTTTATTTAATTAAAACAATGGATAAACATGTTTATTTGAGGTTTAATTCAGGAAAAAGCAAACACTCATAGGGAATACAGGTTTATGTAAAGCGTGTGAAATATAAGCAGTTACCTTAATGCTTTTACTCTCATTGTTCAGAAATCCATGATTATTTTTTGTCTCAAACATTGAGGTCATGAATACAGGGCTCCTCCTGTACACGTGTTTTGCTGGGCTCAGAAGAGAAAGGGACTCTTCAGGAGAATCTAGACTCACGAAAACCCACAAAGGCTCCTTCATATTAATGTCAGCCAGCTAGCTGCTCAATCATAATATAGCAAAAAGAACAACTGGTCGACAGAATGCAGAACAATATCATACATTCACCCCAGTACAGAGATCTGGGCCTAATTCCATTGTTTCTTTGCTCTCCATGCCATTCCAGTTTGGACCCAGCCATATGCAAATCAGTCTTGATCCTGCACCCAATGGGAACAGTCCAGCCTGAACTGCCAGGCCAGGTCCTCCCTGGACTGGAAACAAGCATCTTAGGACTGGTTTCGGGCTTTCAGCCCTCATCAGCCAGGATAGCTTGATTCCAGTGGCATGGAGAGCACGGGACTCATGTCTGAGCATACCTGTCCCACTCGGGTGACAAATGCAAAAAAGAACAATTGATGGACAGAATGCATAACAATGTCATACATTTACCCCAGTTCAGAGATCTGGTATTAAATCCATCGTTTTTTGCTCACCATGCCATTCTAGTTTGGACCCAGCCATATGCAAATCAGTCTAGATTCTGCGCTCAATGGGAACAGTCCAGCCCGAAATGCCAGGCCATATGTATTCAAGTGTCCTTTCATTCGGGAAGTGAACACAAAGCAGTACCCACTGAACTATGCTCATTACATATTGCTCTTTGAAACGCATGGTACATGTTCTTTGCAGAAGGCATATTACCCCTCTGCACTAACTTAGTTGAGTAAAACAGCCACTAGACAATACATGCTCCCATCTCTCTCCAGCAGGAACATTGATCACCAAAGTTATCTTGGTACTTCTATTGTTGACCGAAACCTGCTGAATATACAAAGAACTTTGCAGTGTTTTTAAAACTCCTGCACTTGTACAAAACCGGTCCCCCCCCAAACAAAACTGGCCCCCTACCCTTCAAGTCGCCATGGGTAACGCCTGCTCCTGCCCTTTCACTGCTCCAGGCCAGTCAGTACTCCTGCTCATGCTCAATCAACACTCCTGCTTCATCAATTCCCCTGCCCCCTCCCTTCTCCTGGCCCGTCACTTCTCCTGCCCGTCACTTATCCTGCCCTGTTCACTGCTCCTGCCCTGTTCACCGCTCCTGCACTGTACACTGCTCCTGCCCGTTCACCGCTCCTGTCCGCTCACTGCTCCTGTCCGTTCACCGTTCCTGCCCGGTCACTGCTCCGGCTCATGCCTAATCACTGCTTCTGCCCTGTCACCTCTCCTGCCCCATCACCACTCCTGCCCCGTCACCACTCCTGCCCCGTCACGTCACCTGCCCGTCACTTCTCCTGCCCGGTCACTTCTCCTGCCTGGTCACCTCTCCTCTCCTGCCCTGTCACGTCACCTGCCCGTCACTTCTTCTGCCCAGTCACTTCTCCTGCCCGGTCATTTCTCCTGCCCGGTCACTTCTCCTGCCCTGTTGCCTCTCCTGTCCCAGTCGCTTCTCCTGTCCCAGTCACTTCTCCTGTCCCAGTCACTTCTCCTGTCCCGTCACTTCTCCTGTCCCATCACTCCTCCTTCTCCTGTCCCGTCACTTCTCCTGTCCCGTCACTTCTCCTGTCCCTTCACTTCTCCTGTCCCTTCACTTCTCCTGTCCCTTCACTTCTCCTGTCCCTTCACTTCTGCCCCGCTCACTGCTCCTGCCCCGTTCACTGCTCCTGCCTCGTTCACTGCTCCTGCCCCGTTCACTGCTCCTGCCCCGTTCACTACTCCTGCCACATTCACTGCTCCTGCCCGTCACTTCTCCTGCCCGGTCACTTCTCCTGCCTGGTCACCTCTCCTCTCCTCTCCTGCCCTGTCACGTCACCTGCCCGTCACTTCTTCTGCCCAGTCACTTATCCTGCCCGGTCTTTTCTCCTGCCCGGTCACTTCTCCTGCCCTGTTGCCTCTCCTGCCCTGTTGCCTCTCCTGTCCCAGTCACTTCTCCTGTCCCAGTCACTTCTCCTGTCCCGTCACTTCTCCTGTCCCGTCACTCTTCCTTCTCCTGTCCCTTCACTTCTCCTGTCCCTTCACTTCTCCTGTCCCTTCACTTCTGCCCCGTTCACTGCTCCTGCCCCGTTCACTGCTCCTGCCCCGTTCACTGCTCCTGCCCGGTTACCACTCCTGCTCATGCCTAATCACCGCTCCTGCCCCATTACTTCTACTGCTTCGTCACCTCTCCTGCCCCGTCACCTCTCCTGCCCCGTCATCTCTCCTGCCCTGTCATCTCTCCTGCCCCGTCATCTCTCCTGCCCGTCACCTCTCCTGCCCGTCACTTCTCCTGCCCGGTCACCTCTCCTGTCCAGTTACCTCTCCTGCCCAGTCACCTCTCCTTTCCTGTTGCCTCTCCTGCCCCGTCACTGCTCCTGACCCGTCACTTTTCCTTTCTCGTCACATTTCCTACCCGTCACTTTTCCTGCCCCATCACTTTTCCTGCCCCGTCACCGCTCCTGCCCGTTCACTGCTCCTGCCCGTTCACTGCTCCTGCTCGTTCACTGCTCCTGTCCGGTCAGCACTCCTGCCCGATCACCGCTCCTGTCCTATCACTTCTCCTGCCCCATTCACTGCTCTTATCTGTTCACTGCCCGTATCCGTTCACTGCTCCTGCCGGTTACCGCTCCTGCCTATGCCTAATCACCGCTCCTGCCCCTTCACTTCTCCTGCCCCATCACTTCTCCTGCCCCTCTCACCTTTCCTTTCCTGTCCCGTTACTGCTCCTGACACGTCAACTCTCCTGACACGTCAACTCTTCTGCCCTGTCACTTCTCCTGCCCGGTCACCTCTCCTGCCCTAGTACCTCTCCTTTCCTGTTGCTCCTGTCGCCTCTTCTATCTGGTCACTGCTCCTGCCCAATTCACTCTGTGTACAACATTAACAAATTACACATGGTGTCAAGTTCCTCATGTACTCTGTCTGGGAAAGCTCCTCTGTAATCACCAACTCCGATCTCACTGGCACATGATGTGCTAAAGGCAGAGGGCGGGCGCATTGTCATTCGAAAGGGGGTAATCAGCCTCAATCGGAATGACAATGGGCCTGCCCTCAGTCTGTGCGAGCTCAGGGAGGGGCTGCTGCAGCCTCTGGAGTTCACAGAGAAGTGCGAGTAGCCCCTGGAATCTAATGAAAAAAGTTATAGTTTTTAAGTCGGACTATTCTTGCCGTCCCGAGATGCTTTTTTGAAAGTAAGTAGGGGAATGGAATGAAATTATTTTTAGAAGTAGGGGCACGCCGTGCCCTTCCATTCCTGCCCACTTCTACCACTGGTGTGTAGAAGTTTAATATATTGCATGTTCTTACAGTGAAAAAGCATAAAAGCTATTTTCACTGTAGCATGGCTGGCTGCATCCATAGGGAAGTGCTAGATTACATTAAAACACCATACAATGCTAATTTCAAATTGGTAAAAGCTAGCAAAATAATTCAAGGACTCTTTTTAACAGTTAAACAAAATCCAATGTAATAGTAAAGTCGAATTGTTGTACAACTATTACAGGAAAGACACTTTGGAAAATGTACTGTTTACCTGCCCAAGGCCTCGGTGGTGCACTTCATAGGGGCCTCCCATGTCACAAGCAGATGTATCTCGCACCTGGGCCGACCAAACCAGTCATGCGTGCTCTCCCTTTTCAGCCTACATGGAGAAAGTGGCTGCTCCATAGACGCCTGTGTGGTCGGCGTTGACACCAATCACAGCACTGCCATTGCAGTGTTGTGATTGGTTTAGGGGAGGGGAGGGAGGCTACCTGCCTGCCTCCTGTTCCTGCGGAGGCAGGAAAGCAGGAGCAGACCAAGCAGTGAAGACGTGGGACCCAGGAAAAAACATGTATTTTAAACCCCTCCCCGCTTGACCCCGCGCCCGTAAGGCCCTTCACGCCCACCACCCCACCAACACCCAGCGCCCACCATCCCGCGCCCACCAACCCATGAGCCATGCCGGCTGCGACTGTTATTGTGTTTAATTTGTATTAAACGTTTAACTCATGTTAATCTTTAGATGTGTAATCTTGTCAGTACTCTCCCACATGAGTCATGTTTACAATCAACAAACATACAAAAACTAATTTTAATTCAGTATTTTATCCTTATTTCCCAAATCAACCCAAACTGTGTGTTGGTCTTGCTAAGGAAAATAAGTTACACTTTTGTTTATATTGTAGATACGATCTTGCTAGGAAGTACTGCCATAGTGTATACAGGCATTGGATGGACGTTTAAACGACTTGAGCATTGTACGGACAGGAACAGGTACGCTTAGTATGGTATATCTTGTAAGCAAGAAGTAATAAAAATAGTTGAGGCGTAATTATATATAGCAGTACGACTTATGTTTTTGATACAGTTTCGCTCTTGCTGGATACATCGGACTTTGGTCTCATTACAATAGTGAAGTGTTGTCCAGGCATACATGTATGCAGATCCTTTGGAAGTGTCATAGGTGGCTTTTATCACACTGTTTTTTATCACACAGTTTTTCTTAACCACTTTAGTACAATCACTACATATGTAATCACAGGGCTATAAAGGTATCAGTGAAGATTCACGTTGCACGAGTATAATAAACAAAAGGATCACATGCATGCCGGGACCGGCTTGGTCTATCCCTTTATTGTACATATTGTAATAGTGTATTATTGTTTGAATTACAAGGGAATGCTTTTGTTGATTACAGTAATCCCCCTGATGAAGGTATTATACCGAAATGCATTGGATATTGTATTGACCAGTGAATGAACTTCGGAAATCAAATGGACTGTGGTTCATGAACAGTTGGATTATTTTGGACATTCAAGAAAGAAGAAATAAATGGAAACAATAAAGATTTCATTTTGAATTAGATATGGTTTATATATGTTGCTTGTCATTTGTAAATATTGTAAACATCCTGAATAAGATTTAATGATCAGACACAATTTGTTGATTTCGATATATTGAGGATTATTTTTGTTAAACATAAAATAGGCACCATTGTGGACCAGTGAACAGTGCGCCTCAACCAACAGGTTTTTCTGTTTTGTAGATAGTTCCAGGATAACATCAGGTCTCAAAAAGAATGGTCTCAAAGAGAAAACAAAAATAATGTCCTGTCCCCAGGCACAACCTATGCAGACAGGGGAAGTACTTGGTTGGAGGTGAATAACTACCTCATATCCACAAAGTCCAATGTAAAATGTGAACAACCTAACTAAGTAATTCTTGTATGTGAGCACTTTCATGAAATGACAAAAAAAGAACAACAGCAACTCAGGAGTAGTCGTCTGCCCGACCGGCAGAAAGTGCCCTTCCCCGAAAGGCGGAATTGGCTACCAGCACTCCTTGCGTCTGAACAATAAAGTTAATTTTTTTGTAAAAAAAAATTATTTCCTTCAGCAGCGCGTCCTCGCGCTCGTAAGGATGGTGGTTTGAGTTGAAAAGAAATGCCTTTGGGGGCCGATAAGCAGCAAAATACAAACAAGCATTTACAATGCAACGGTTTCGCCTTTGTAAATGTTAGAGCTATTGGCTTTGTAAATGACAAATTTTTTATTTATGTGTTGGTTTTGAAAACAGATAAATAAATGGCATTGTAATTTACAATGCCAATAGCTTAATCTCTCGCAAATGCGAACCTATTGCATTTGCACCCACACACACAGAGAGCCACCCACACACACACAGAGCCACCCACACATAGAGCCACCTACAAAAAAAAGCTAGCCACACAGACAGAGCCCCAACACACACAGAGCTCTGTAATGAGTACACATTTGCAGGCAGCTGCACACTGTAAAGAATGCATGCTTATTTTGTACATATATATTCAACCTAGCTCGTTCACATATTGTAAGCACAAAAAATCATAACTTTGAAAAGATACAGTAAACTGTTTTAAACATGATGCTAATTTCAAATATTCATAGAATTCTTTGTAAGTGTGCAGAACTGGGTGAAAAAAGTCCAAGAAAACATTTTGATAAGGTTCAGCAAAATGTTGATAGAACAATCTCGTGGTCTCTGGTAAGAAGTCTAATTGACACTCGAGGTGTGTGTGTGTGGGGGGGGGGCAATAGTAAACTTTAAAAAATGAAGTGCATCCTCTGAAAAAATGGTGCAGACATTTTCCCAAAAGTGTATATATAACGAAAAGTTGGGTAAAACCTTCTGAAAAGGTGGGAAGAAATGTAAAAGGTGCACACAACTCTTTCAGAAAAATGCCTTGAAATGTTTGAAAAATAATTCACAACTCTGTTTAAGTATGCTGAAGTATTTGAAAATGACACCAAAAGTTTTGAAAAAGTGTGCAGAACTCTTTGGAAACATGTAAAGAAGTCTTTGAAAAGTGAAAACGAGTCTCAGAAACGAGGAAATCATTGTTAGAAAAAACAACCTAAACAGTTTATGACGACAGAACTCTTTGAATAAGAGCAAAAACATCTCTTCAATAAGCGTGCAGATATTTTGAAAAAGTTTACTGAACTCTTTCTGAAGTTTGAAGAACTCACTGATATGTTAGCCCTTCTTTTCATGAAGGAACAGTCCTCAAGAAAGGTGCACACACTGCTTTATAGAAGGGACGGGACTGTGACAGGAGTGCAGAGCACTTTAAATGAGTACAGGCTTTTCGAAGAAACCTGAAGAGAATGGTTGACACTGGCGTCTCACAGCCCGAGGTGTCCAGGTAAACACTTGCCCTGTCATCTTCAGACAGCCACCGCACCTCCCAGACGCGGAATACCTCCTTTAAGCCTCACAAGTCCAGACAGCTGTTTCAGGGAGAGTTACGTAAGCAGGAAGGGCTCACTTGTCTGTGGCGAGCCATCACTGTGCATCTGACACTCGCTGGTGACAAGGCAGCGCCTGGGTCACTCTGCTCGCTCAGTTCTAATCCAGGCTGCCCCAAGAACATTTTGTGTGACTCTGAACAACCCCCCCCCCCCTCCAAATTCCTCGATGTTATAATCTGGCAGAAGTTTAGAAACAAGCTAACATATGACTAATAGACACACATACGCACATAAGCGCTATGTGTACAGAACATGTATCAGTTTACCAGACAGTGTGCGCAGTGCAGGCCTCTCGGCGCTATGCTGATGTCCTGTCATTGGTAGCGTTTAGAATGCACTAGTGCAGCAGCATACTGTACAGATTAATTAATGCATGCTGTCCTACAGCATGTGAAAGCATACAGACTTGTTTCTAAGCACTACCTGTTTTAGCATAGAGTAATTTTAAGGTAAAGGGCGCGAAAGGGATTAGGTAAAGGGCGCAAAAGGGATTTGATGAAGGTCACACAATGGGATCAACAGATGAAGACAGCATTCCAGACCATGTCTGCGACCTAGCCACTCTAGATCACATGTTCTACCTGGATAAAGAGCAATGCGCATTGAAATTAATAACAAAACGCCCGCGTGACGCGCGATCAGAGCCCCTTACCTGGGACTGCGCCTCTTCCGGCACCTCTCGGAGCCCCCCCCACCGCTCCGTTCAGCAGGCGCCCCTCTCCAGAGTTTTCCATTCAAAGCACTGCCCGCACCATCCCTTTCAGCAAGTCACGGCCACGCCCTCTGCCCCAGGCCCCGGGGTACAGGAGGCACTGCACACAGCAACAACAGCACGCTTCTATTCGGCGCTTAGAAGGGAAATCATGAAACAAGCAGTAAAAATACAGCGTTTCTCTGTTTTGTTGTTTGGGAGTACAGGCCACGCACAAAAGTGCGGTAAAACCTCTCAATGCATCTGTCAGGGAAAAAAGCATTGTGTGCGAAGGTATAGAAGTCGCTCGTTCATCCTCAAACTACCAACATCTCGATGGTCCCTGCAGGAAACGGACGGCTGGCTTTGGAAAGCGAGGCCGGTGGGGGAGACCGCCCGCACAGCCTCACTCCGAATAGCAACAGCTCGTGTAGTGCTCCCTCGCCCAGAAAGTGCCCTCTCGCAGCCGGACGCCTCTACTGAAACCCCGCCAGGAGCATGTCTGGGATGTTCAGCTGACTGGATGTGTCAGATAGGCTCCGAATGGGTTTTCGCGGGTCAAGGTTCCCTCGGAGACCGCGAGGGCTACAATAAAATCTATTGATCAGCCTCTGGTGAGAGTCCTAGATTGAAACACAAAAACAAGTCAGGTCCCGGGCCAGCAGCGGGAGGGGGGTGGGAAAGGCACGGACAGCGGGAGGGAGGCGGGAAAGGCACGGACAGCGGGAGGGGGGGTGGGAACGGCAAACGGCAAGAAAAAGCACTCACCTGGACTTCTTCCGGTGGCGATCGGCCTGCAATGACCAAAACAAACCTTTCCCCCCAAAAAAAATATAGGAACCGCCCACCACCGCAATGACGTTGTCAAAGGGGCAGGATGAGTAAAAATGGCCAGAACGCCCCCGAATCTGCTCCGCAATTGACGGACAGATCTCTGTTCCAATGGCTAGCCTCCATTTATGGAGCTAGCCAATGGAACAGAGGGCGGATTCCCAAGCCACATACTGTAAACATTAGATTTCGCCTGTGCCGAAAAGCTGCGCGGCGCAGCTTTCGACGAGGCGAAACCTTAAAAAAAGGTTTTGTATGCGACCTCAGACAAAGGGGTAATTGGAATCGGGCTGGTCGAACAAATGCCAAGGGAACGGCAAAAAATTATGTGAGAGTTCAGCACGACCTCGCGCATTCAGAGCAGCTGGGAAGGGAGAGAGTGTAATGGCAGGATCCAGCGGGACCTCGCGGTCACAGCATTAGGGAAGGGAGAGAGCTTAATGCCAGGTTTCAGCGCGACCTCGCGCTCTCATCAACAGCAGGTAAGGGAAAGAACACAATGGCGGACACAACAGCATACCGGGAGTTAGGATGCCTCGCAACCAGGATTCAACAGGAACTCGCAGGCAGAAAGAGGGTGGTCCTAGCAACAAAGCCAAGCACCTGAAAACAGGAGCAGACAGCTTATATGCTGTAAAATGTCACCTGATCTCGAAACAGTGCAGCATGGGAAAGCATATACGTATTTAGCAAACACAGTTCCTGATGGGAAGGGTAGTCTTTGGATATCATCAGGGAAGGACAATGTACAGGAAGCCTGGCGGTTAACACACAGTTCTCCCCCCTAAAGGTCTAATCACGGGTCTAGGTTTCGAGGGATACAATGCATGGAATCTTCTCACCAGCAGGGGGGCATGCACATTCTCAGCTGGTTCCCAAGTTCTGTCTTCTGGGGCATAACCCACCCAATCTACAAGGTATTGTAATTTCCCTCGATATCTTTGTGAATCAACTATTCGCCTGACTTCATACTCTAGTTCCCCTTCGATGGTGATAGGAGGAGGTGGGGTTTCAGGACATGAAGGGACTACATACGGTTTGAGCAGAGAAGTATGAAAAACAGGGTGTATATTCATCTTTGGTGGGAGCTCTAACTTGACTGCCACAGGGTTAATTACACGCAATATGGCATAAGGACCCATACAGGTTGTAACTTTCGGGGCCCTGATAGCCTAAGGTTTTTGGTGGAGAGCCAAACCTGATCTCCAATAGCATAATCAGGGCTGGTCTTATGTGTTTGTCAGCTTGGGTTTTCATGTATTGTTTAGCCTTACAGAGTTCTTGTTTAGCACGTTCCCATATAGACTTAAGGAGTGTGTGGTGTTCTGCGACTGCGGGAACATCTGTTGACAAGGAAGGCCACTTCTGATGCTCACCCCTCCCTGACACTTAGATCTGCGCTTATTAATTGCAGATCGCTGACCAAACATGCCTTTGACATCTGGCAGTCCCTCCGAGACAACAACTGGGATTTGCTTTTCCTAACGGAAACTTGGCTGAACGACACCACGAACCCCGCCATTTCCCTTGCCCTACCGGAGGGCTACAGTATTAGCTGCGCTAATAGACCCAACGGTAAACCGTGAGGTGGTGTTGCGCTAATCCACAAATCCACATGGACAGCTACCTTCCCCCCATTCGATCAAATCGATTGTATAGAAGGCTTGCCTTTTAGCATCCAAACCTCTCCGACCTCCTCCTGTTCAGGAATACTCATCTATCGTCCCCCTCATTCCAATCTATCACACCTACCGGCCTTGATGGATTATATCATCCAGTTTAGCACTCGATACGCCAACTTCACCGCCTTAGGAGATTTCAACCTCCACGTTGACAACGAATCCTGCTCGTACAGCAGTCACTTTATCTCCACGCTAGCGGCCTGCAACCTAGTCCAAATAATAACCCTACCCACACACAAAGCGGGTCACACACTGGACTTAATCTGCTCCAATCTCCCCTCCATCCGGGCGGCACCCCCTATGCCGGTTATCTGGTCGGACCACTTCATTATCTCTTTTGAGATCGACATCCCCCGCTCCATCAGACCTATTATCAATCCTAAAACCTCAGGCAGAAACTGGAGTCGCATCACCCTGGATGCGCTCCAGAAACACCTTAAAAACTCCCAACCATGCCCGTCGTCTGACCCTGACCTAGCTATCAACCATCTGGACACATGGATCGGTCAGGCCTTAGACGCCCTGGCCCCCATTAAACCCATCAAAACTTACAGGGCGGTACCATCAGCCCCCTGGTACTCCGACAAACTTCGGCAGAAAAAGGCTTTCTGTAAATCTCTTGAGCGCCACTGGAGACAGAATTACTCTCCGGACAGCAAAACCACCTATAAAACTGCCCTTAAAGAATATCGGAGAATGATAGAGAAGCATAAACGGGACTTTCTGGCCTCCCGAATCAAACTCGCTAGCAATGGCGCCAGGGAGATCTTCAACATTGTGATATCCTTCACAGATCCTACCTCGTTGACCCGATCCCAGCCCGCCTCACAGGTGCTATGCAACAAACTCTCTCAATTTTTTTAGGACAAAATTGAGATCATTTACTCATCCTTTCCCCCCTCCAACAGAGAAGGAGGTGACGAGCGATCCATCCCTCTCACACCGCCACCATCCTCCCTGTCCGAATTTGCAGTCATATCGGAAGCCGATTCTATGACAGAGCTACTTAAATGTAAATCAGGCTCTCCTAACGATCCTTGGCCTGCCAAGGAATACAAAAAACTGGCACCCCTACTTAACCCCCATCTTAATCTCATCTGGAATGACTCCCTCAGAACAGGAAGCTTCCCTTCCAAATGGAAACATGCCTCCTTAGTCCCCATTCTGAAGAAGCCCAATTTGGACCCTGACCTTCCCAGCAACTACAGGCCCATTTCCCTTCTGCCTGCCCCAGCTAAGATCCTGGAAAAGCTGGCCCACTCTCAATTGCGAACTACATCGAGTCCAATGGGCTTCTCCACGACTCCCAGCACGGCTTTAGGTCGGGCCACAGCACGGAGTCGGCCCTTATTGAAATGGCCGACTCTGTGAGGTGGACGCTTGACCGAGGGTCGAGGGCGGTGTTAGTGCTGCTGGATCTCTCAGCAGCATTTGACACCGTCTCTCACAAGATCCTGCTGAGAAGGCTGGAGGACTTAGGGCTGGGTGGCTCTGTGCTGAAATGGCTGTCTTCCTACCTGTCCGACCGCACACAGCAAGTCTTCACCCCTCCCTTCACTTCCTCTGCTAGACCGCTCAAATGGGGAGTCCCACAAGGCTCTTCCCTTAGCCCGCTTTTGTTTAATGTTTATTTTACCCCCTTGGCCAAGCTGATTGCTCAGACTGGGATTAAGTCCACATCCTATGCCGATGACATTCAGCTACTTTTTACGTTCGACACGCCTTCCGCCTCTGCTTTCGATCCACTGAAATCCTGCCTTAGAGATATTTCCAATTGGATGGACGCCAATTCCCTCCGTCTCAACGCAGGAAAAACGGAGATCCTGTTTTTTAACTCACCACCTCCCCTGGATTCTAGTCTGTGGTGGCCTGAAGACCTGTGCCAAGCCCCCACGCCCAAAGACTCGGTGAGAAACCTAGGAGTACGCTGGGACAACCATCTCAGCTTCAACACCCAGGTACAAACAGTAGCAGCCTCCTGCTTCGCCAAAATCAGAACAATTAAACGGCTCATTAACTATCTGCCGGAGGACTGCCGTAAGACTGTGATCCAGGCACTAATCATTTCCCATCTTGATTATGCCAATGCCCTATACCTTGGTATCACAGCTGGCCTGTGTTACAAACTACAGATGGTCCAAAATTCCGCTGCTCGGCTGGTGGAGAGAATCCCTGCCAGACATCATATCTCTCCACATCTCCGTAAACTTCACTGGCTACCCATCGCGAAAAGATGCGTCTTCAAAGCAATGACGCTGGCCTTCCGTGCATCTAAAGGCAACGGGTCGGCCCATCTAAAAAAAAAACCCTACGTCCATACGTCAAATCCAGAGCACTACGCTCCAACTCCCTACTTTTCCTGGAAACTCCCCGATTTAAACATTCCGTGCAGGTGGAAAAACCTTCGAGGTCTGTGCCACTCAGCACTGGAACAAGCTCCCGCTAGCTCTTCGCACCTGCCAAGCAGAACCAGCATTCCGCAAATCCCTGAAAACCCATCTCTTTTCCTCCTAGTCTGGTTCCCCAACCCAATTCCTCCTGTCGTCAGAGTTTTCAGCGCCGGGATGCCCCGTTGGGGCCGCTGCGCGCTTTATAAAATACACAAATAAATAAATAAATAATAATAAGGAAGCCTAAGAGGGAGGAATTTAGGTTGATGGCCTGTAGTAAAGTAAAAGGGGGACATTTTAGAAGCAGAATGTGTGGAATTATTATAAGCGAATTCCGCCAAGGAAAGAGCTTGAACCCAATCACTTGTTATGGTACTCAGTAAGCATCAGAAAAACTGCTCTAGAGTCTGATTTGTTCTCTCTGTTTGCCCATCCGTTTCGGGGTGGTAAGCTGAAGAGAGGTGATGGTCTATTTGTAGGACCGTAAAAAGTCCTTGCCAGAACCTAGAAACAAACTGGGGCCCCCTATCTGAAACAATTACACAAGGCAATCCATGTAGTCGTACTATATTTTCTATAAACACCTCTACTAGTTCTTTAGCTTTAGGGAGTTTTTTAAGAGGAACAAAATGGGCTATTTTAGACAGCATGTCTACTACAACGAGTATAGTAGTAAACCCTCGATTTGCTGGAAGATCAGTGATGAAGTCCATGCTGATGGAGGACCAAGGACTATCAGGGACAGGTAGAGGCTGTAGAAGGCCTGCAGGAGCACTGTGCCAGGCCTTTTGTCTTGCGCATGTAGGACAAGCTTTCACAAAATTGGAGATGTCCTGAGCCATCCCTTTCCACCAGAACCATCTCTGACAGGTCTGCAGGGTTTTTCACCCCCCCCCGGATGTCCTGCCATAGTCGAAGTATGTGTCACAATAAAGGCAGGTTGACTAACCTTATGAAGCAGGTACAGCAGAAGCGATGATGTTGCTAGTTTCTCTCTTCCCTAGGAGCGGTACCTCATGTGAGTCATATAGGTATACACTCCACAGAGAGGACCTCCCTACGGGAAAGGGAGAAAATGGAGAAATAAAATATAAAGGACTGGCAGCTAGAAACCATTTACCGCACGTGGTGACAGGGTAGTTGTTACACGCTAGGTCTGCATTCTGTTTCCTGCATGAAGACACAAGGAACATACATGAATATACCCCCCTACCCCTATAAGCATCTGCAATATTTATAGGTGTATGAATCCCCACTCACTTATATTAACTGCCACAAGCACCCGGGAATAAAGGCACAAAAGGAAAAAATAAAGCAAAGGTAAAAGAAAAGAAGTTCAGATAATCAACAGTTCTTGAAAGCTAAAGCCTTAGCCATCCGTAGAAAATAAAGTCAATAACGTAGGAAGCTACTTAGCTTATAAACGACGTCCCTTCTGACTCTTAGCGCAGTGTTTGCAAGAGACTCCAAAAACAGGGAAATACCACTTCTCCACGATAATCTGTACTCCTTAGAACACGATCCGAGCCCTCAACAGCTCTGTGGTGTCTTCAAATCCATTCAGTAACAATGGCCCAAAAAAGAAAGCAAAACATACATAAAAGAATTAGAGCCTCTCAACAGCTCTTCACGCTAGTTCCTTCACTAACGTCTCCTACTTAGTCTCTCCGTAGTCCACAAAAGCTTAAGGGAACCTTTTTTCCAGCACTCGAGAATAAGCGCTGCAGAGAACGTCTCACCCACTCTCAGCGCTGCTCCCAGCGGAAGGCAGGTGAAAGGTCACAGAAACGCACAACGCGTTCGTGCACCTCGTCTCACCACAAGTCTGAAATCGGCAACCCGAATGAGCATCCGCTCATCCACATCGGCAACAAAAGAAAATTCCAAGGAATCCACAAGGTTTTGGAAGTATCGGCAAGTCAGCTTCCACGAGATCAGTAATGGCACAAAACTCAGGTGACAAGCACCGAAGGGTTTCTGGGAAGAACAGTTATAGGAAGTGAAGGGAGAAAGAGGGACATGATTAGAAGACAGACTACACATCAGGCATTCTTGTGATATGTAGTCCTAGGTTCTAAGGGGCTGAAATCATGACAGAACCCCCTCTCAATGACCGACGTCTCGGCGGTCCACCAGGCTTAGAAGGGTGCAAGGTGTGGAAGCGCCGTAAAAGCCCTGGACAGTGTAGGTTGGCGCGTGGATCCCAAGAGCGAACCTCAGGCCCATACCCTTTCTAGTCAATCAGGTAATGCAAGCCACCCCTTACCCTCTTGGAATCAAGGATAGCCCGTACCTCATACTCAACATCCCCTTCAATCTCCACAGGCTGAGGTCTCACAGAAGCTCTGGTACCCTGCACATACGGTTTCAGTAGAGACACATGGAACACAGGGTGTATGCGCCAAGAGGAGGGGAGTGTTACTTTCAGGGCCACTGGATTTGCCACAGTCACAATAGGATAGGGACCAACGAATTTAGGCTGCAAACAAGTATTCCCCTTAAATTTCAAATATCTGGTACTCAACCACACCTTATCTCCCACAGTGAACGCTGGTTCAGGGGTTCTTTTTCTGTCTGCTTGTATTTGGTCGCGGTTTCTGGCTGCCTCCAAATTCACTTTGGCTTCTTGTAAGACGGATGTGAGGTGAGCATGGTGTTCCTGAATGGTGGGATGTGTGGAAAGCCCTGGTTGCTCAAATGGTAGGAAGTGTGGATGATACCCGTTAGGACAAAAGAAGGGCGAACATCCCAAAGAAGAATGAGTAGCGTTATTGTAGGCGAACTCAGCCGTCCACAAGAGCGTTCTCCATTCCTCGCCCTGCTGGAGGGTGAAACATCTTAGCTACTGCTCTAATGTCTGATTGAGCCTCTCTGTTTTGCCGTCTGTCTGCGGATGGTAACTTGTTGACAGCCGCGCATCAATCTTCATGATCTCACACAGAGCCTTCCACAATTTAGAAGTGGACTGCGTTCCTCTATCTGTGATAAGAATGGAGGGGATACCATGTAACCATACTATGTTCTACAAAAAGACCGTGGCTAATTCCCTTGACGTGGGCAACTTAGTCAATGCTATAAAGTGACCCATCTTGGTCAGATGGTCTATAACCACCAGTATGGTGTTGTTACCGAAACTGAGAGGCATTTCCACTATGATATCCATGGACACTGTGTACCATGGAGCAGGGGGTATAGGTATGAGTCTTAGTAATCCACTACTTCTTTGATGCTGGACCTTGGCTTGAGTACAAATTGGGCATCTGGAAACGTACTCTTCTGTGTCTTTCCGTATCGTTTCCCACCAAAAGTATCTAGATACGGCTTGTAACGTCTTTTGAGCGCCCATGTGTCCACTTAAGGAAGAATCATGAGTCCATTTTAAGGTTTGACTCTGTAGCCCTTTCTCAGGTATGTACAACTGCTTATCTCTGAAGAGTAATTTGTCTTTCAATGTTCTCTGTAATGGCTCCTTGGCAATCCAGGCTTGTGCATCCAAAGAGTCAACTTTTTCCTCTACTAGCTTCAAGAAATCGGAGGAGCTTGTTATCGCCATGACAAACGGAGAAAAGGAAGCCTTTTGTAGAATGATCGGAGGGTCTTCAATGGCGGAAGATTTGTTCTTCAGTACAGACTCTGGTCTTCAAAGAGCGCCAGCTTTCCCGTTTTGTGGGCCTGGACGGTATTTAATCACGAAATCAAAATCCGAGAAAAACAAAGACCACCGTAACTGGCGTGGTGTTAAGGCTTTCGCACTTTTGAGCAAGAGAAGATTTCGGTGATCCGTGTAAATTTCCACCGTGTGTCTGGCCCCCAAATGATGATGTCGCCATTCCTCACACGACCTTTTGATGGCCAACAATTCCTTATCCGTGATACTTTAGCTAACTTCACAGTTTTACAGTTTTCTTGAAAAGTAAGCCACGGGATGAAGTTGTCCTGTTTCAGGATGTCTTTGTGATAGTATGCCTCCTATGGCGTAATGAGAGGCATCTGTTTCCATAACGAAGGGCTGACTGGCATCGGGATGCCTCAAAATGGGTGCTGTAACGAATCGGGTCTTTAGAGTTTGAAAGGCATGTTCTGCAGGGACGATCCATTGGAAGACCGCTCCTTTCTTTAGTAGGTGAGTTAGTGGCTGTATGATCTTGGAGAACTCTTTAATAAATCGCCTGTAAACGTTTGCAAAGTCAAGGAAACTCTGCAAGGCTTTCACACAGGAAGGGAAATCCCATTGAATGATTGCTTGTATCGTCTTCTGGTCCATGCGTAAACCATTTGGGCCAATAACATAACCTAAGAACTTCACCTCCATTGCATGGAACAAACACTTCTCCAATTTGGCATATAATTCATTGCTCTTCAGTCGTTCGAAAACCTCTGACACATGCTTGACATGTTCTTCTTGTGTGGTGGAATAGATCAAAATGTCGTCAATATCGACGATGCACGACACATCCAATAAGCCCCTTAAGACCTTATCCATAGAAAATTGGAATGCCGCGGGGCGTTGCAAAGTCCGAAGGGCATGACCTGATATTCGTAGAGGCCATATTTGGTGCGGAAAGTGGTCTTCCACTCATCCCCACTGCGTACTCTTACGAGGTAATATGCACCCCACAAATCCAACTTGGTAAATATTTTAGCATCCTTCAACTGGTCCAGCAACACCGGTATCAAAGGGAGAGGGTACCGGTTCTTTCTGGTTACCCTGTTGATTGCTCTGTAATCAATACAGGTTCGCAAGCCCCCTTCCTTCTTTGGGATGAAAAACAAAGGCGACGATGCAGGGGACGTAGAGGGTCGAATGAATCCAGACTCCAATAACTTCTTCAGATACTGCTGTAAATAGGTATTTTCAGCTTCTGTGAGAGCGTATATTCTACTACAGGGAATGCTAGCACCTGGTTCCAGTTCTATAACGCAATCATATTCCCTGTGAGGGGGCAATTTACTGGCTTCTTTCTCGCTGAAGACATCTTGGTAGCGATTGTAGACTTCTGGCAGGGTGGAGACAGCGTTGACACTCAATTCTCTCCCTCCATTTGCTAGCATACTGGCCGGAGTTTCCGCCCTAATTTCTCCATGCACTTGATTCAGGGTACAATGATCAACACAATAGTTGGAACTGAGGGTGATAGTACGAGCTGCCCATTTAACTACAGGGTTGTGTTGTGTCAACCACGGCATCCCTAGAATCAGTTTAAACTGGGGAGCATCTATTAAATCAAAGTAGATATGCTCATAATGATTCTGTCCTACTTGCATAATGAGTTGGCGTGTATGAAAACATACCGGCCCGGACGTCAAATCGGAACCATCCACGGCTTTCACAGATTCAGGCGTCTCCTTTTTTATGCATGGAACTCCCAGCCTCTTTGCATATTGTTGATCTATGAAGTTGCCAGTAGCTCCTGAATCCACCATAGCACGTACCAACACAGGCACTTCTCCTGGTCATGTAATGGTGACACACAAATTCATGTGGGGTACTGATGGTTGAATAGTGTTAGCTACTCCTTGACAGACCTCTTTCATCTCATCTTGGCTCAAACAGGGGGTCTCTAGCGTGTCTGAGCATACTCGTTTCCCGACGCATGAGAGAGAGAATCCAGTACTGGGATGTTTCTGGCACTCTTTGTTTTGGATTTGCAGTCCTTGATGAAATTGCCTGCCTTTCCGCAGTACATGCAGAGTTTCTGACTGCGTTCCTCGGTACTCAAAGGACCCTTTACCCCTCCTATCTGCATAGGCTCGACATTGTCATTTGCTGTTGCGGTTCCTTCGATTACAGTTCTAAGTCTAGATGTTGGAAAATGCACTTCACAACGTTGTTTATCACCTTTCCGTTCTTGTAGTCTATGATCCAACTGTATGGTAAGATCTATTAGTTCCTCACAAGTGGTAGGCATGTTCACCACCTGGGCCAGGACATCCTTTAATTCCCCTCTCAACCCTTGGTAGAACAAGCAGACTCTTTTTCCAGCTGGCCAATCAGTTTCAATAACAAGACGGTTAAAATTAGTTATGTAGGACAAAAGATCTTGTGATCCCTGTTTGAGCGTAATAAGCTCCTTATCTAAGGAGAGCATATGTGCTTTGCGGTCAAATAATTTGCGCATTTCATTACAGAAATCAGCAAAATTAGATAATAAAGGATCATTTCTTTCTATCAGAGGAAACGACCAACTTGCCGCGTTACCTCCTAAATATGACAACATGAATGCTGTCTTTGCCTGTTCATCGTGAAAAACAGTGGGTTTGCACATGAAGTGTAGTTTACACTGCCCTAAGAATGTGCCAAACTTCTTAGGGTCCCCTAAGAACCTTTCTGGAGGTGCCAATGGCAGCTCCACTGGTTGGATAACCTGAATGGTAAAAGGACCATGCACTCCTTGGGTTGTGGGGGGGGGGGGGGGGTGGGGTTGTGACTGTACAGGAGGTGGTAATGTATAGTCCCTGATATAATGGGCCCCTCTGGAACTGGTAGGACTAGCTCGGGCTAAACCAGCAACCTCCCATCTAAGGGTACCCATTTCATTCTGCATATCCTGGTTCTTCCCTCTAAATGCATCCACTTCCATCCTTAATGCTGTAAGGGTCTCCAATACAGAAGTTAGTACTGTATTGGTATCCATCGCTCAGGCTGTAAGTTTTCTTGGGCTTGTCACTCTGTCACAATAAAGGCAGGTTGACTAACCTTATGAAGCAGGTACAGCAGAAGAGATGATGTTGCTAGTTTCTCTCTTCCCTAGGAGCAGTACCTCATGTGAGTCATATAGGTATACACTCCACAGAGAGGACCTCCCCAGGGGAAAGGGAAAAAATGGAGAAATAAAATATAAAGGAATGGCAGCCAGAAACCATCTACCGCATGTGGTGGCAGGGTAGTTGTTACACGCTAGGTCTGCATTCTGTTTCCTGCATGAAGACACAAGGAACATACATGAATATACCCCCCTACCCCTATAAGCATCTGCAAAATTTATAGGTGTATGAATCCCCACTCACTTATATTAACTGCCACAAGCATCTGGGAATAAAGGCACAAAAGGAAAAAATAAAGCAAAGGTAAAAGAAAAGAAGTTCAGATAATCAACAGTTCTTGAAAGCTAAAGCCTTAGCCATCTGTAGAAAATAAAGTCGATAACGTAGGAAGCTACTTAGCTTATGAACGACGTCCCTTCTGACTCTTAGCGCAGTGTTCGCAAGAGACTCCAAAAACAGGGAAATACCACTTCTCCACGATAGTCTGTACTCCTTAGAACACGATCCGAGCCCTCAACAGCTCTGTGGTGTCTTCAAATCCATCGAGTAACAATGGCCCAAAAAAGAAAGCAAAACGTACATAAAAGAATTAGAGTCTCTCAACAGCTCTTCACGCTAGTTCCTTCACTAACGTCTCCTACTTAGTCTCTCCGTAGTCCACAAAAGGTTAAGGAAACTTTTTGTCCAGCACTCGAGAATAAGCGCTGCAGAGAACGTCTCACCCACTCTCAGCGCTGCTCCCAGCGGAAGGCAGGTGAAAGGTCACAGAAAAGCACAACACGTTCGTGCACCTCGTCTCACCACAAGTCTGAAATCGGCAACCCGAATGAGCATCCGCTCATCCACATCGGCAACAAAAGAAAATTCCAAGGAATCCACAAGGTTTTGGAAGTATCGGCAAGTCAGCTTCCACGAGATCAGTAATGGCACAAAACTCAGGTGACAAGCACCGAAGGGTTTCTGGGAAGAACAGTTATAGGAAGTGAAGGGAGGAAGAGGGACATGATTAGAAGACAGACTACACATCAGACATTCTTGTGATATGTAGTCCTAGGTCCTAAGGGGCTGAAATCATGACAGAACCCCCTCTCAATGACCGACGTCTCGGCGGTCCACCAGGCTTAGAAGGGTGCAAGGTGTGGAAGCGCCGTAAAAGCTCTGGACAGTGTAGGTTGGCGCGTGGATCCCAAGAGCGAACCTAAGGCCCATACCCTTTCCAGTCAATCAGGTAATGCAAGCCACCCCTTACCCTCTTGGAATCAAGGATAGCCCGTACCTCATACTCAACATCCCCTTCAATCTCCACAGGCTGAGGTCTCACAGAAGCTCTGGTACCCTGCACATACGGTTTCAGTAGAGACACATGGAACACAGGGTGTATGCGCCAAGAGGAGGGGAGTGTTACTTTCAGGGCCACTGGATTTGCCACAGCCACAATAGGATAGGGACCAACAAATTTAGGCTGCAAACAAGTATTCCCCTTAAATTTCAAATATCTGGTACTCAACCACACCTTATCTCCCACAGTAAACGCTGGTTCAGGGGTTCTTTTTCTGTCTGCTTGTATTTTGTCGCGGTTTCTGGCTGCCTCCAAATTCACTTTGGCTTCTTGTAAGACGGATGTGAGGTGAGCATGGTGTTCCTGAATGGTGGGATGTGTGGAAAGCCCTGGTTGCTCAAATGGTAGGAAGTTGGGATGATACCCGTTAAGACAAAAGAAGGGCGAACATCCCAAAGAAGAATGAGTAGCGCTATTGTAGGCGAACTCAGCCGTCCACAAGAGCGTTCTCCATTCCTCGCCCTGCTGGAGGGTGAAACATCTTAGCTACTGCTCTAATGTCTGATTGAGCCTCTCTGTTTTGCCGTCTGTCTGCGGATGGTAACTTGTTGACAGACGCGCATCAATCTTCATGATCTCACACAGAGCCTTCCACAATTTAGAAGTGGACTGCGTTCCTCTATCTGTGATAAGAATGGAGGGGATACCATGTAACCGTACTATGTTCTACACAAAGACCGTGGCTAATTCCCTTGACGTGGGCAACTTAGTCAATGCTATAAAGTGACCCATCTTGGTCAGATGGTCTATAACCACCAGTATGGTGTTGTTACCGAAACTGAGAGGCATTTCCACTATGAAATCCATGGACACTGTGTACCAATGAGCAGGGGGTATAGGTATGAGTCTTAGTAATCCACTACTTCTTTGATACTGGACCTTGGCTTGAGTACAAATTGGGCATCTGGAAACGTACTCTTCTGTGTCTTTCCGTATCATTTCCCACCAAAAGTATCTAGATACGGCTTGTAACGTCTTTTGAGCGCCCATGTGTCCACTTAAGGAAGAATCATGAGTCCATTTTAAGGTTTGACTCTGTAGCCCTTTCTCAGGTATGTACAACTGCTTATCTCTGAAGAGTAATTTGTCTTTCAATGTTCTCTGTAATGGCTCCTTGGCAATCCAGGCTTGTGCATCCAAAGAGTCAACTTTTTCCTCTACTAGCTTCAAGAAATCGGAGGAGCTTGTTATCGCCATGACATACGGAGAAAAGGAAGCCTTTTGTAGAATGATAGGAGGGTCTTCAATGGCGGAAGATTTGTTCTTCAGTACAGACTCTGGTCTTGAAAGAGCGCCAGCTCTGCCGTTTTGTGGGCCTGGACGGTATTTAATCACGAAATCAAAATCCGAGAAAAACAAAGACCACCGTAACTGGCGTGGTGTTAAGGCTTTCGCACTTTTGAGCAAGAGAAGATTTCGGTGATCCGTGTAAATTTCCACCGTGTGTCTGGCCCCCAAATGATGATGTCGCCATTCCTCACACGACCTTTTGATGGCCAACAATTCCTTATCCGTGGTACTCTAGCTAACTTCACAGTTTGACAGTTTTCTTGAAAAGTAAGCCACGGGATGAAGTTGTCCTGTTTCAGGATGTCTTTGTGATAGTATGCCTCCTATGGCGTAATGAGAGGCATCTGTTTCCATAACGAAGGGCTGACTGGCATCGGGATGCCTCAAAATGGGTGCTGTAACGAATGGGGTCTTTAGAGTTTGGAAGGCTTGTTCTGCGGGGACGATCCATTGGAAGACCGCTCCTTTCTTTAGTAGATGAGTTAGTGGCTGTATGATCTTGGAGAACTCTTTAATAAATCGCATGTAAACGTTTGCAAAGTCAAGGAAACTCTGCAAGGCTTTCACACAGGAAGGGAAATCCCATTGAAGGATTGCTTGTATCTTCTTCTGGTCCATGCGTAAACCATTTGGGCCAATAACATAACCTAAGAACTCCACCTCCATTGCATGGAACAAACACTTCTCCAATTTGGCATATAATTCATTCCTCTTCAGTCGTTCGAAAACCTCTGACACATGCTTGACATGTTCTTCTTGTGTGGTGGAATAGATCAAAATGTCGTCAATATAGACGATGCACGACACATCCAATAAGCCCCTTAAGACCTTATCCATAGAGAATTGGAATGCCGCGGGGGCGTTGCAAAGTCCGAAGGGCATGACCTGATATTCGTAGAGGCCATATTTGGTGCGGAAAGTGGTCTTCCACTCATCCCCACTGCGTACTCTTACGAGGTAATATGCACCCCACAAATCCAACTTGGTAAATATTTTAGCATCGTTCAACTGGTCCAGCAACACCGGTATCAAAGGGAGAGGGTACCGGTTCTTTCTGGTTACCCTGTTGATTGCTCTGTAATCAATACAGAGTCGCAAGCCCCCTTCCTTCTTTGGGATGAAAAACAAAGGCGACGATGCAGGGGACGTAGAGGGCCGAATGAATCCAGACTCCAATAACTTCTTCAGATACTGCTGTAAATAGGTATTTTCAGCTTCTGTGAGAGCGTCTATTCTACTACAGGGAATGCTAGCACCTGGTTCCAGTTCTATAACGCAATCATATTCCCTGTGAGGGGGCAATT
Organism: Lissotriton helveticus; assembly: GCF_964261635.1. Taxonomy (NCBI): domain Eukaryota; kingdom Metazoa; phylum Chordata; class Amphibia; order Caudata; family Salamandridae; genus Lissotriton; species Lissotriton helveticus. Next base: position 223,308,116 of record NC_136069.1, read on the forward strand.
TACTGGCTTCTTTCTCGCTGAAGACATCTTGGTAGCGATTGTAGACTTCTGGCAGGGTGGAGACAGCGTTGACACTCAATTCTCTCCCTCCATTTGCTAGCATACTGGCCGGAGTTTCCGCCCTAATTTCTCCATGCACTTGATTCAGGGTACAATGACCAACACAATAGTTGGAACTGAGGGTGACAGTACGAGCTGCCCATTTAACTACAGGGATGTTTTGTGTCAACCACGGCATCCCTAGAATCAGTTTAAACTGGGGAGCATCTATTAAATCAAAGTAGATATGCTCATAATGATTCTGTCCTACTTGCATAATGAGTTGGCGTGTATGAAAACATACCGGCCCGGATGTCAAATCGGAACCATCCACGGCTTTCACAGATTCAGGCGTCTCCTTTTTTATGCACGGAACTCCCAGCCTCTTTGCATATTGTTGATCTATGAAGTTGCCAGTAGCTCCTGAATCCACCATAGCATGTACCAACACAGGCACTTCTCCTGGTCATGTAATGGTGACACACAAATTCATGTGGGGTACTGATGGTTGAATAGTGTTAGCTACTGCGTGACAGACCTCTTTCATCTCATCTTGGCTCAAACAGGGGATCTCTAGCGTGTCTGAGCATACTCGTTTCCCGACGCATGAGAGAGAGAATCCAGTACTGGGATGTTTCTGGCACTCTTTGTTTTGGATTTGCAGTCCTTGATGAAATGGCCTGCCTTTCCGCAGTACATGCAGAGTTTCTGACTGCGTCTTCGGTTTCGTTCCTCGGTACTCAAAGGACCCTTTACCCCTCCTATCTGCATAGGCTCGACATTGTCATTTGCTGTTGCGGTTCCTTCGATTACAGTTCTAAGTCTAGATGTTGGAAAATGCACTTCATAACGTTGTTTATCACCTTTCCGTTCTTGTAGTCTATGATCCAACTGTACGGTAAGATCTATTAGTTCCTCACAAGTGGTAGGCATGTTCACCACCTGGGCCAGGACATCCTTTAATTCCCCTCTCAACCCTTGGTAGAACAAGGAGACTCTTTTTCCAGCTGGCCAATCAGTTTCAATACCAAGACGGTTAAAATTAGTTATGTAGGACAAAAGATCTTGTGATCTCTGTTTGAGCGTAATAAGCTCCTTATCTAAGGAGAGCATATGTGCTTTGCGGTCAAATAATTTGCGCATTTCATTACAGAAATCAGCAAAATTAGATAATACAGGATAATTTCTTTCTATCAGAGGAAACGACCAGCTTGCCGCGTTACCTCCTAAATATGACAACATGAATGCTGTCTTTGCCTGTTCATCGTGAAAAACAGTGGGTTTGCACATGAACTGTAGTTTACACTGCCCTAAGAATGTGCCAAACTTCTTAGGGTCCCCTAAGAACCTTTCTGGAGGTGCCAATGGCAGCTCCACTGGTTGGATAACCTGAATGGTAAAAGGACCATGCACTCCTTGGGTTGTGGGGGGGTTGTGACTGTACAGGAGGTGGTAATGTATAGTCACTGATATAATGGGCCCCTCTGGAACTGGTAGGACTAGCTCGGGCTAAACCAGCAACCTCCCGTCTAAGGGTACCCATTTCATTCCGCATATCCTGGTTCTTCCCTCTAAATGCATCCACTTCCATCCTTAATGCTGTAAGGGTCTCCAATACAGAAGTTAGTACTGTATTGGTATCCATCGCTCAGGCTGTAAGTTTTCTTGGGCTTGTCACTCTGTCACAATAAAGGCAGGTTGACTAACCTTATGAAGCAGGTACAGCAGAAGAGATGATGTTGCTAGTTTCTCTCTTCCCTAGGAGCAGTACCTCATGTGAGTCATATAGGTATACACTCCACAGAGAGGACCTCCCCAGGGGAAAGGGAAAAAATGGAGAAATAAAATATAAAGGAATGGCAGCCAGAAACCATCTACCGCACGTGGTGGCAGGGTAGTTGTTACACACTAGGTCTGCATTCTGTTTCCTGCATGAAGACACAAGGAACATACATGAATATACCCCCCTACCCCTATAAGCATCTGCAAAATGTATAGGTGTATGAATCCCCACTCACTTATATTAACTGCCACAAGCATCTGGGAATAAAGGCACAAAAGGAAAGAATAAAGCAAAGGTAAAAGAAAAGAAGTTCAGATAATCAACAGTTCTTGAAAGCTAAAGCCTTAGCCATCTGTAGAAAATAAAGTCGATACCGTAGGAAGCTACTTAGCTTATGAACGACGTCCCTTCTGACTCTTAGCGCAGTGTTCGCAAGAGACTCCAAAAACAGGGAAATACCACTTCTCCACGATAGCCTGTAGTCCTTAGAACACGATCCAAGCCCTCAACAGCTCTGTGGTGTCTTCAAATCCATAGAGTAACAATGGCCCAAAAAAGAAAGCAAAACGTACATAAAAGAATTAGAGCCTCTCAACAGCTCTTCACGCTAGTTCCTTCACTAACGTCTCCTACTTAGTCTCTCCGTAGTCCACAAAAGGTTAAGGGAACCTTTTGTCCAGCACTCGAGAATAAGCGCTGCAGAGAACGTCTCACCCGCTCTCAGCGCGGCTCCCAGCGGAAGGCAGGTGAAATGTCACAGAAACGCACAACGCGTTCGTGCACCTCGTCTCACCACAAGTCTGAAATCGGCAACCCGAATAAGCATCCGCTCATCCACAGTGGCAACAAGAGAAAATTCCAAGGAATCCAGTAGGTTTTGGAAGTATCGGCAAGTTAGCTTCCACGAGATCAGTAATGGCACAAAACTCAGGTGACAAGCACCAAAGGGTTTCTGGGAAGAACAGTTATAGGAAGTGAAGGGAGGAAGAGGGACATGATTAGAAGACAGACTACACATCAGGAATTCTGGAATATGTAGTCCTATGTTCTAAGGGGCTGAAATCGTAACAGTATGACACCCCTTCATAATCGAATCACGTGTTTCTTCCAAAGGGAGAAATAGACGGTCTTCATGATATAACAAGCCATCCATTATCTTGTTCGAAGCATCTGCCAACCACTCCCCACAATCAACCTTACTAATGGCCTGCTCAAGTTGCAAGAGAAAGGAGTCAGATTCATCCCTTAGATGCTCACCAAGGGCTATGATCTTATTCTCAGGTATAATGGGTGCTGGGGTCTCTACAGTGTACTTGTGATATTTTCCTAATCATGACAAAGCATCTGCTTTATCGTGTCTTGTTCCTGGGCGGAAGGTGATGACAAAGTCATATTCGCAAAAGAAAGAGACCCACCTCATCTGTCTGGGAGTAAGTGCTCGAGCTGATCGAAATAATTGAAGATTCCTATTATCGGAGTAAATGGTTATGGTTTGAGGTGATCCCATTAAATAATGACGCCATTCTTGGAATGCCATCTTTATGGCTAAGAGTTCTCTTTCCCCGATCGTGTAATTCTGATCCGCTTGCGACAGGGTCTTAGAGAAGTAAGCTATTGGATGCAAGGTGCCAATTTTCATGTCCCTTTGCGACAACACTCCCCCTACTACGTACTGTGAGGCATCTGCTTCAACAAAATAAGGTTGAGTCTAGTCAGCATGTCTTATTATGGGTGCAGAGGTAAAACTGTTCTTCAGAGCTTGAAAGGCCAATTCAGCTGCATGGTACCATTCAAACGTCACCCCCTTTTTTAACAACCTCGTAATGGGAGAGACTAGTTTAGGGAAGTGGTGGATAAATCTCCTATAAAATGTGCAAACCCTAAAAAGGATTGCACTTCTTTTACTGATGTAGGGCTCTTCCAGTTGGTGATGGCTGACGCTTTGGCAGGATCCATGTGTATGCCATCTGGGGAGATAACAAACCCCAAGAAATCAACTTTCCGAGAGTTAAAAAGGCATTTGTCCAATTTAGCGAATAGATGGTTGTCTTGCAAACATTGTAGAATTAATTTTACATGCTCTACATGTTCTTGTTCATTCTGGGAATAGATGACAATGTCATCAATATAGACGATGACGAACACATCCAAAAATTCACTCAATATCTCGTTCACAAAAAACTGAAAGGCCGCGGGGGCATTACATAAGCCAAAAGGCATTACGCAATATTCATATAATCTGAATTTAGTGCGGAAGGCCGTCTTCCACTCATCTCCTTCTCTAAAACAAATTAAATGATAAGCTCCTTGCAAATCAAGCTTGGTAAAAATCTTGGCCTTGCGCACCTGATCTAAGAGATTGGAGATAAGTGGAAGAGGGTATTTATTTTTTACTGTCACTTTGTTCGTAGCACGATAGTCCAAGCATGCCCTTAATCCCCCTTCCCTCTTGGGAATAAAAAAAATAGGGGAGGAGACTGGGGAGGTAGAATGACGTATAAAGCCTTTCTTTAGCATATCTTGAAGGTACTCGTAGAGGTACTTAGTCTCCGGTTCCGTTAAGGCATATACCCTACTAACGGGTAAATCCGCACCTGGTATCAAATCAATCCAACAATCATAGGGTATATGAGGTGTAAGAGCTACAGCCTTAACCTCATCAAAAACATCTGCATGTTCAATATATTCAGAGGGTAACATGGAGGTTTCAGTACTGGAAAGAGCGCAACACAATGGGGCTTTCCACAAGGTGGTTTCATGGTAGCAATGCACCATGCAATAGGAAGACCGTAGCGTAACTCTTCGAGTGACCCAATCTATATGCGGATTGTGTAGTTGTAGCCATGGAACCCCAAGAATGGTGCCAAAGTTTGGGGTGTCGATCAGATCAAACGAAATTTAATTTAATTTAATTAATTTAATTTAATTGCGGGTTTATATAGCGCTAGGAATCGACTCCCGGAGGAGTATCTCCACGCTTCGACCGCTGGGGAACCCGTCCTGGCTCACCCTGAGAGATGGTCCCTGATGGGTATCTCTAAGGTGCAACCAAGCATCCCCGGCGGTCTGGGGGGGCCGTTGTGAAGATGAGGCAAGCTGATGCCCAGAGTTGCCGAGTGTGGTTTCTGACTAGAGTAGGCACCGAGGCGAGAATTATCGAGTCCGCTGACCCTGGTCCACGACCCTACCGCGTCGGGAATCGAACCCTGGTCCCGGGCCGTTCTCTGCTTACGGGTCTGCTGCCTCTAACCAGTGAGCCACACTTCTCCACAAAATGACTTCCGAGTGCCCATTGTCACAAACCATAATACGATCAGGGGTATGAAAAGCTATTGGACCAGAGGACAATTCTGTTCCATCCACGGCTCGTACTCTTTCAGGTTGGTTCTTGGGGATAAACTCCAGTCCCAGGGCTTTAGCCAGAGCAATATCCAGGAAGTTTCCAGCCGCTCCTGAATCCAACAGTATGGACATCGGTTTTCGATGTTGGGAGGGTAGTACAAAAACAATGGAGATAGCAAAGTGTTTGGGTACAGGAGACAGAGTGTTAGCCAGAGAGTGGGAGATCTGCAGAAGGGAAGGACTTGGCAGAGCGATCTCAGTACTCTCCAAGTCAATTAGTTTTCCGACAAGCTCACAGCACTTGTTTTACTCGAAAGACCCTTAAAAACAGACCTAGGTTTGATAGGACATTCCTTAGCGAAATGTCCTCCCTTCCCACAATATAGGCAAAGATAAAGTTTCCTTCCTTTTTCTTTTTCTTCAGTGGATAACGGGCCTTGTACACCTCCTATTTGCATAGGCTCACATGTGTCTCTTGTCTCCTTCTTTTCGCTTCGGGCAAGGAATAGGCGAGAATAGTCTCCCTTGGTCTTTTCTCCTTTCCTTTCCGCTAAGCGATGATCTAACTTGACCACCAGGTCCATAAAAGATGAGCAATCTTCTGGTGGGTCCACTATCTGAGACAAGATGTCTTTCAGCTCATCCCTTAAACCCCTATAGAACAGAGAGGTTCTCTTTTGTTCAGGCCAGTGAGTCTCAGTAACTAACCTATTGAAGGTGGTAATGTAGGTTAACAGATCCTTTGAACCTTGTTTAAGATTCAGCAGTTCGTTGTCACTTGCCTGCATATAGGAATGACGCTCAAAGAGACTCCTCATTCTTTCTTTAAACAAAGTTAAGTTATAGAGGATAGGGTCATCGTTCTCCACAAGGGGCACAGCCCATAGGGCCGCATTACCACTTAGATACTATATTATGAATGCTATTTTAGCAGCAGCATCCGGAAATGAGGGTGCTCGACATAGGAACTGGAGACGGCATTGATTCATAAACACCCCATATTTGTTGACATCACCGCTAAATCTTTCAGGCATTACCAGGGGTGTTTGGGGAGGCGTAACTACTGTGACATTAACAGGGGCCGACCCGGAAGGAGAGGGTGTTACTGGGGACGAAGAAGGGACTTGAAAATGGGCAGGCTGAATATAGCTGCGTCGGTGCTTGGGAGTAGTCTCCTTAGCTTCTATTTGTTTTTGGGTCTTGAGGATATCTAACTCAGACAGCAGGTATGCGTTTTCGCTGCGTACTGACCTAAGCTCAGCTTGTAAAGTAAGTACAGTAGCGGCCAACTCATTCAATGTGGTTACAGGATTTTCAAGGGACAAAGAATCCTCCATTAGCGTGTCGTACGATGAGCCTTTATTCATCTTCGCTCGGGGATAATATTATCGTGGGCTTGGCTTTTTCTGTTGGGATCGGGGCCCGTGCCAGAAAGACCTGTGGTAAATAAATAATTAATTACCGGTACTATTTTTCTATACATTAACTGAAACAGATAGCTCAATAAATAAGAGGCAGGATCCGTGATATCTGAGTCAGAATGGGCTTTAATCAGATGGCTCGAGCCAATGGACCATCGGGTTCCATTACCTGCAAAGGTTCAGGAAGGGACAGACACAAGGAAAAGGGGAATGGCAGCTGCAGCAACAGGAACGGGACAGCTAGCATCTCATTAACATCATACAGTATATATAGTAAAACAGTATAATTGCATTGCATACAGTAGGCGTAACAAGTGACAAACGGAAGATAAGAACATATGGGCGTACAAAGAAGGCGTGCACAGGGCGTGCACGGAGACATGTGATGTAAACGTCACAGAAGTGTCATAAATGGGTGGATACATGGAGGGGGCTACCTGGGCAGCTGGAACCTTTAACCTACTGGTGCGCGCAAACGGGCCATGACGTGTAACTGGGGAGAGCTGGGGCTCTGACTTCTGGCCCTAGAAGAGGAGACTAAAGTCTGGGATGTCAGGACGACATGTACCTATAGCATATCTGGTATCTTGTGTTTGGAGTACATGTTGATAGAATCTAAATGTCATCAGGGCAAAGGCTACTTTGACACTAAGGCTGGTGCATGTATATATTCTACATGTATTGCGTGTGCTATGAATCTTTTTATGAATACTAATTCAGTAATTCTCTTGCATGGAGACAGAAAGACTAGACTATAGCTGAAGATGTTTATGCGGTTCGTTAGCTGAGGAATGTGAAGCCGGGGAGCTGAACTGATAACTAGAGGCATAACATATTCTTGGCAGACAGGCAGGCAGGCCAGGCCGGGCACCGCGCTGCTTGGCAGAGAGTAAGTGAAGGGTCAGGGATGCGGGAGGGGCTGTATCACTCCTCGGAGTGGTTTCAGGAGACTTGAGCTCGAATCTGGTGTCCGGGCCCTATGAGGCCTAGAAACGGGGACAACTCGATGAATTAACGTGCACAATGTAAAACGTTGGCAATATAGGCCTAATACTCGTTGCTTTCACGAGGACTGGATAACTGCATATTAACGTTGGACACAACTATAATTGCGTCTTTATTCGGTCAAGGGGAATATATGCATATTGATCATGCACATATGACATATAATGGGGAACACGTAGGGACACATGACAAGGCAAAATTCGATTTTCCTCATTCCCTCCTTGTTCCCTACGTTTCCTTCAGGAAACATCAATATTCATGATACCATCTATCTGTTCATAGAGCATCATTTGCTCGTCTCGAATCTTCTTGGAATGGGACTTAGGACTTGGAATACAAGAGGTAGCGCACAAGCCGCAAATCGCAGGGCCACATTGTAAACATAGACAACAACTGAATATGATCATTACTACTATTCCTAGGAATGACAATACTTTCCATCCCCAGGCAGATATTATACTCCAGAGCCAACCGGACCATGTCCAGGTGCCTGGATTCTGGTGTAACTGATGGGCTATCTTGTGAAGTCTGGTTATAGCTGAATAAACAGACGGTGCGTTATTAGGAATGAAAATGCAACAACTAGATCCGATGACTCTACAAGCTCCGCCCCTATCGGCCAGCATGACGTCAAGGACAAGGCGGTTTTGAAGAACGACGAATCTCATAGCAGATTGTTCTTCGGTTAAGTTACCTAGAGCGGAAGTAGTCTCATTCACTACTGCTTCAAGGGTTCTGGTTAACCTACGTATTAGCTTACTATTCTGGACAGGACCTATGAAGAAAAAGAAACCTTTATTGAAGTCTGTATACTGTTCTAATGCAGTTTCAGTTTGATCGACAATTGGGGACTCGATCTCCCTTCTATGTCTGACGTGTACTAGATGTGTGTTTCTGTGATAATCGGATGGGGCTAGGAAAACTGGTGGCAGTAGGAAGGCAATGTAACATGTTCCATCCCAATCTAGGGGCAGACGTACATATGCGGTCTGACCACACACAAAATACGAATGACGTGAGGCTTTGAAAGTAGACTTCCCACTGTCACTATACTCGACCACAGTAGTACAATCACTGTGTCCTAGATGTACTGAACCATTCCTTCTAACACATAATTCGCCTTTCACTGGTAGGACTGTAATAGCAGGCAAGTCTGGAGTAGTCTCAGACTGAACATTCAAAACCATGAAATTCGAGGAATAATTACCTAGATCATATACTTCATTCTCTAGATCTAACCCTGTTCTGTGGGAAAGACCTTCCTTGTCTGGGAAACATGTTCTATTCAGAAGGGACTTATCGTCTGAGGATGATGTTATCGTAAACCATGCTCCACACGAACCATTGTGTGAAAACGAATAGGGAAAAAGTGGCAGAACTCCCTTCGGTGTCTGGAAAGGGGGGAGTCGACCACACACCCAACAATTTGTGGCATTGCTAGTCTGGTGTGAATAGTGTAGCATTCGGATAAAGGTATTGTTGCGCATGGCAAGTCGGTAGGATAACTCGTGAGGGGGTAGTTCACTAAAAGTGTGCTCTACTGTATCATTAGAGGAAAAATGTACATGTGAATCAATAGGAGGAAAATATACATGTAAAACATAACTTATGCATGTAATCGTAAGACTCAGAAATAACATAAGCAATAAAGTGACGATACATCTGCTGCGCAGATTTCTACAGTAACGTATTTTCTTGGAGTTTCGACTAACTCTCTCACTATGGGGGTCTATCTCATACATGTCAGGAACCTGTCTAACCGCTTCACCCGAGAGGGACTTAAACAATTAAACTGTCTGACTTGCTAGACCGTAGTTTGTTTTTATACTCCTGCTGCGGAGTTTTCTCTAACAGGGGAAGTTTAGAGTCAGTATCTGGGCAGTCCTTGAAAAAAGTCTTTGGACGGAGTCCATGAAAACGCTTGATGTGGCTGGAGTGAAGCCACCCCTTGCGGCCCTCCACTTTTACGGCGGTCCTTGTGGTCATCAGAACTAGTTTCGGCTCTTTCCAGCGGGGCTCCAGCGTACTTGAACGATCAAAATTCCTCACGAGCACTAGGTCGCCAGGAATGACCTCGTGCGGTTTCACTTGAGTGTTGTCTGGAAAGGCAGCCGCAACCTGTGAACGACAAGAGAGTAGTGCAGACATCAAGGAAGCTAGGTAATCTGTCAGCATATTACTGTCTACATCGGTTATTTTACGTGGCATAGGTGTACCCCACATGTTCGGGGGACGACCGAAAACAACCTCGAAAGGTGACAGACCTGAACGGGAGTGAGCGACCATTCTCATGTAAAAAAGGGCGACTGGCAGAGCTACCATCCAATCTACGCCTTTCTCGGCACAAACCTTTGCAATACGGATTTTCAGAGTCTGATTATGTCTCTCGACGAGGCCGGCTGCCTCGGGGTGTCGTACGCAATGGAACTTCCACTGGTACCCTAACAGAAGAGATACTTGTTTCATGAGTTCGGATGAGAATGGCTGGCCGTTGTCTGAATACACGACCCTAGGTAAACCATAGCGAGGGAAATACTCACGAACCAACTGCCTGGCAGTGGTCGCAGCAGTGTAATCTGGGACTGGATATGCTTCTGTCCATCTGGACAAAGCGCATACAACTACGAGGACATACTTGAAACCTCGACATCGATCCATCTGAATATAATCCATCTGGTGGACTTCAAAAGGGTGGTCAGGAGGATGGAATCCACCCTTGTTCCACCGGAACACCTTTACCTGGATTGAACTGACAACATATCATGCAGGTACGCACTTTCTGCTTTGCTGCTGCTCGTAAATGCTTGTTATACCAAATGTTCTGGATGCTGTCTAACATGGCTTTCTCTCCTAAATGTGCTGGACTATGTGCGGTGTTAATAATGACTTGAACCATAGAGTCGGGGAGAAACCATGTGGCTTTTCCCTTCGTCAACCATCCTTGATCTGTCTGGACCCCTCCTTGTTCAGACCATTTCTTGATTTCGTCTGGGGTAGCATGTGTCTGTATGTCTAGTACATCTCGTGTAGGGTCTTTCACTGTCATACAAGTAGTCTGATCTAGAACATCTGTCATTGTCGTGTTAACTGGAGTGTCTGGAGTCTGAGCTGTAAGCTTGGCTGTTCGATCTGCTAGATCGTTACCTTGAGAAATGGTGTCAGTGGCTTTCGTATGTGCTTTGCACTTCATAATGGCAATGGCTTTCGGTAAATGTATTGCTTCTAACAGAGCTTGAATGAGGGGGCCATGCTGAATCTTGGCTCCATGAGAAGTCATGAAACCTCTTTCTTGCCAGAGTACTCCAAAGTCGTGAACGACTCCGAATGCATAACGTGAATCTGTATATATGTTTACTTTCAGTTTCTTGGCTCGTATGCAGGCTTGGGTCAGAGCAATGAGCTCTGCTGCTTGAGCAGACAAGGTGTCAATACAATGTGTTTCTATAACTTCAGTTTCAGTATAGTCACTGCATACGCAGCTACTAGTTCTCCTGTACTTGTTCTCATACATGAACCATCCACGTAAAGTGTCAGGTCTGGATCAGATAATGCAATGTCTGTCAAGTCTTGTCTTGGCTTTGTCATGGTGTTAGTAACTTCCACACAGTCATGTGTGGCAGGGTTCGATGTAATCGAGGGTAACAGTGTAGCAGGATTTAAAACGTTGCAGCGTCTGATTTCTATGTATGGCTGAAACAGTGTCAGTTCATATCCTGTTAAACGTGCAATTGTCAGGTGCTGAGTCTGTGTTCGGTTTAAAAGAACTTCCACGGAGTGTGGAACTTGTACTGTCATGGAGTGTCCTAACACTATGGAATCGCTTTGTCTGATAGCTAGGGCTGTGGCTGCAACTGACTTGAGGCACGCAGGCAGAGCCTGGGCTACTGGATCTAATGTGCTAGAAAAATAAGCACAAGGCTTGTGTTGTCCTGCTTGATCTTGTGTGAGAACAGACAACGCTGTACCATCGCGTTCAGTGACAAAAAGTGTAAAAGGCTTACTGTAGTTTGGTGTCGCTAACACAGGTGCATTACATAAAGCTTTCTTTAACTCGTTGAAAACAAGTGTATGTTCCTGGGTCCAAGGGAGGACAGTCGATGTCGCTGCCTCCTGTGTCGTTAACTGTATCAGTGGTTTAGCTAGATATGCATACTGAGGAATCCATTGTCTGCAGTAAGAAGTGAGGCCGATAAAAGCTCGTACCTCCTTCTGTGTCTTGGGCTGTGGAAGATGTGCTATTAACTGGATACGGTCTGGTGTCAACTGTCTACCCCTCTTGGACAGCAAGTGTCCAAGGTATACCACTTGCTGGACACAGAATTGCAGTTTCGAAGGGAACACCTTGTGCCCCATCTCTGCCAGAAAATACAAGACTGTAAGTGACGCACGTTCACAGTCACGTTCTGTACGGGCTGTGATCAATAGATCATCGACATACTGGAGCAGGGCAGTGTCAGTTGGCATGTGAATACTGTCTAGTTGTCTTTTAAGTGCTTGACTGTAAATACTAGGACTTTCTGTGAAACCTTGAGGAGCTCGTGTGAATTTATAGCTTCTTCCATTTAAACAGAAACCGAAAAGAAACTGGCTGTCTGGATGAATGGGGACACTAAAGAATGCGTTCTTGAGATCAATAACTGTAAAGAACCTAGCTTCAGAATCAATGGCAGTCAATAGGGAAGAGATATCTGGAACCACTGGGTACTGGGGTATGATACATTTATTAAGTTCTCGGAGATCAATCACTAATCGATATACTGGAGGTGCATTTGGATCAGTACGTTTTAGAATCGGAATGATAGGAGAATTACATACATTGGAGTCAGTTTCTACAACCACTCCTTGGGCAATGAGCTCGTTAATAATTTTCGATAAGGCTGCTACAGCCTCGGGTGGCAATTTGTACTGTCTGATTCGTGGTAATACAACACCTTGTTTCAGAGTGACACGATAGGGTGTAATGTGCGTACGACCTACATCAGTTGGACCTTGCGCCCATAAATGCTGTGGTACATTCAGTAATCTTGGATCAAAATCTCGTAATACATAATGACCTTTAAAATCACGTAAAAACAATCTCACTCCTTCCGGAGAACAGCATATTACCGCTCCTAATTCTTTCAATGTTTTAATACCAAGTAAATTTTCAGGACAGGATTTCGTGAGTAACAAGTCTGTAGTTCGGGACAATGGACCAACTTCTAGGGAAACTGGTTTCGATATTTCATTAACAATAGGCTTTCCTGAAAATCCCAGGGAAACGTTTCTTGAGCCTGAGAGTGGAGCCCCTGGAACCTCGTCATGACTGATGGTAGTCCTACTTGCCCCTGTATCAATCAGAAACTTTCTGTCTTTCCCTAATACTTGACTGTGTACATAGGGACCCTCTTGATCTACAGGAACCTCGATGAGAGGCAAGCCAACCTCCCTCTCTAGGCTGTTTCATAAATACTGCTGATATTCTGGATATTCTGACTGTGCGTACTGGTACATCTGTTGTGTAACGTGTTGTGTGGCAGCTATAGGCTGCGGTACTGTAACTGTCTGTTGTGCATTCTGCGGTGGCTGGGAGTTCTGGGGAACATGTTCTTGTCTAGGAGGACGTGGTCTCTCTTTCGTCTTACCTGTAGCTATGTTGTGTTTCAGAACTGCACATTCGTTTATATAATGACCTGGCTGTTTACAGTAATTGCATGTCCCTTTAACGGGAGCTGCAGAATGACTAGTCTGATTAGGACCCCTCTTCTGACTATCTTGTGGAACGGACTGTGCAACTAGTACTTTCATTTTCGTGTCTTTCATACGTCTCCTTTCGTGTTCTTGCTCTTCCCTGATTCTGTTCTGGTGATACTGTAACATCTGGAGCATTTGGGACGGGGTATTAGCTTGCCAAGTACTTTCGACTTTCAATACTCTATTCTTAACTTGCGGTAAAGAATTCTCAACTAGTTTGGTAACAAAAAGATGTGGATACGACTCACTACTTGTTTTCAGACCGCTATTAATAATGAAACATTTCTCAAATCTGGAATAAAAATCACTAGTGTCTTCGTCTTGTTTCTGTTTACAGGCTGAGATGGCATCCCAATCTTCCTTTTTCGTGGCTAGTAATCTTGGCAAGACTTGTATTAACAATTCGGGCAACTCTTTGGCTCTATCCCCAAGACCAGTACCTGGGACTCGTGCGTTATCTTCGTTCTCTAACGCGGTCCAGTCTAACATCTTGATGATATCTGGATACGTGTATTCTCCCATACGGAGCATGTCCTTTAATTCTCGGTGGAACCCTGCTGGATCTTTATCGTGACAGGGTATTAACTTTTTCATTTCTAGTAGTTCTATTTTCGTGATAGGGGTGTAAACAAATACTCGTTCGAGATTTCCCCCGCTCCCTTAACTGGATGCACTTCTCGTAATGGATTCTGTCTGTCTATGTAGAACGGAGGTGAAACAGGAACAAAATGTGGAGTCAGGAACGTTCTGTATTTGTGGCGCTGTTCTAAAATGACACTAATTAGATCGGTACCTAGACCTTTCCATCTGTTTAGGAGTAACTCGTTCAATACATTGTATAAGGGACCTGGATCAGAATGCTGACTCTCGTACAGTGTGATGAGGTGCTGGATCATGTACATACCCACCAGTCGCTGCTCGCCTGGGGGCAGTTTCAGAAACATTTGAGCCACTACTTCGTCTGGAAACGTGGTAGAATCACTAGTCCATCGGACTGCTGATCGGGCTAGTTCTTGTTCATGCATGGTACTAAGCTCACTGTAACCTATTCGTAGTTTCAGAACTTTATCGGTAGTCTGGAATACTTGTTCAAGAGAACACTGTTCTGGTACGGGAGGAGGAAAAGCTTTCTTGTAATCTAGGCGTGAATGTCTATCGGAAGGTCTTGTTCTACCTACATACGCTATTCTGGTGGGATTCTCGTTGTCTACCTCTTCGTCTGAAGAGTCATTCTCTTTTTCGGCTACTCTCTGCGCTTCCTCCTTTTGGTGTATACTTATAATTTCTTTGCGGATCTTTTTGTACATGGATTCTATACAATTTTGTGTTCTGTGTTTTTCTTCTGTTATATTGTCACTCCATCTGGTCAGGACTTTCATATCTTCTTTGTTTTTGTCAGGATAATCCTGTTCTCTTATTAAACAATTTATTAAAAATTGCAAAATCATGCCTTGAATCTCGACTTTCCTGTGTGCCATAGCTTTGTGAATACTTTCTGGATTCTCCCCTGTTTGGATAAAGTGATATATTCTGTCTAGATGTTGTTCCATATTTGATATGGTAACCAAGAAGCTTGCAACTCGTCGTAAATGTATGGAATATATTAACATGCTATCTTCGCCTGGTACTGGATCATATCTACAATCAGTTCCGCACTCTGTAAGATACTTTCTGAGGGCATCATACGTAGCCAGTTTTGGCGTACGCTGTAACGCTACATCTCTCAGCGTCCGTCGCCTTGTTTGAGGCGGGGTGATAGGAGTACCTCCCCCTGCTCCTCCTGAACTGGAATCGTCAGTTAATACTGAATGTGCGGCTGCTGGTAACGTGACTGGTACAGTAGGAGTACGTAATGTGGGTTGACCCTGGTGTACTGACGCATGAACAGGACCAACGACTGGAGGCACAGTAATTACATTATTAACAGGGGGCTGGACTTGAACTTGGACTGGCGGGGTAGGATCTGTATTAGCATATTCGGGGACAGTGTCGTCTAAATAGGAAGAAAGAAAATTTTCAGCTGCAGTCGGTTTATGACGTAGCTTAGTCGGGACCAAGGGTGGCGGTAAATTACGGAGTATTTCCGGGGTCACCTTCGGCAGACCCTCGGCAAGAAGAGGATACATACCTTTAATAAGGGCATTTCTCTGTCTGTCTGACTGTTCTGCTCTAACTCGTTCACCTTCTTCGATTAATTCCCTTTCTTGGGCTTTTTCTGAGGATTCTCTACTTAATTCTGCTTTTCTGAATTCTTTCTCTGTTCTTTTATGGGATTCTTTACGCCATAACTCTATGGCATCTTTCTGGGACTGTCTGGCTTTCTTTTTCCATAATGCTTCTTCTACTCTCATGATGCACTCGGCATCCCATGTTCCTGAAACAGGCCATCTATATTTCTCTTCGAGATGTTTGGTATAGTCAACCCATAAATCTAGATACAGTATGGCATCTAAGCCATGCTTATGATACATAAAATGTCCAGGACTGTCCCTGGGAGGGACAGGAACTGATTCTTCAAGTAACCCTTTTCTCGTTTTTATCTGACGTAACTTCGAAAACAGAGGCATATTTGAACCGTACTTGAACTTGAACACAATACACAATGAACACAGTAATGAATAGCAAAACAATCATTCATACCACGACATCAAGAACACATTAATAACAGTTCGAACAGAATACTACCTGATACATTGAAAACATAATACTTGAACTTCTCGAGAACAGACTTACTGGATGCACTGCTAAAACAGTACAGAACATACCGGTCTCCTAAAGAGACACGTCATACCGTATCCACCTAGGTGAACACGTCGGACCGGATCTGTGTACCCCAAACCCGTCGGACCGGGCACAAATTAATGAACCCGTCTAGATACCCCCAGCAATGGTACTCACCGGGAAGCAAACTGAAGGCCTCAGACTGGACTGCTACGACGTCTGGTTACTGCTACGCACTACGCATGCGCTTCGGGCTTCGGGCTTCTGTTACAGGTGGGCCTCCGGATACCTCGGACCTTGCTCTCTCGGCTTTGGCTCTGGTCGGGACGATCCGCCTTCCTCACCGCCTCGTCTGGATGCCGGACCGCAGTCTCCGTCTCCTCCGTGGGCCTGAGGGAGACTTGAAGCAGAAATATCTGCACGTGCACGTAGGGTTCCGTCACGGCTGTAGAAGGGTCAGGGGGCCTGCGTTACATCGCCGGCGCGTGGGGAAGGGGCTCGTCCCTATTCGGGCGCCATTATGTGGTAAATAAATAATTAATTAACGGTACTATTTTTCTATACATTAACTGAAACAGATAGCTCAATAAATAAGAGGCAGGATCCGTGATATCTGAGTCAGAATGGGCTTTAATCAGATGGCTCGAGCCAATGGACCATCGGGTTCCATTACCTGCAAAGGTTCAGGAAGGGACAGACACAAGGAAAAGGGGAATGGCAGCTGCAGCAACAGGAACGGGACAGCTAGCATCTCATTAACATCATACAGTATATATAGTAAAACAGTATAATTGCATTGCATACAGTAGGCGTAACAAGTGACAAACGGAAGATAAGAACATAAGGGCGTACCAAGAAGGCGTGCACAGGGCGTGCACGGAGACATGTGATGTAAACGTCACAGAAGTGTCATAAATGGGTGGATACATGGAGGGGGCTACCTGGGCAGCTGGAACCTTTAACCTACTGGTGCGCGCAAACGGGCCATGACGTGTAACTGGGGAGAGCTGGGGCTCTGACTTCTGGCACTAGAAGAGGAGACTAAAGTCTGGGATGTCAGGACGACATGTACCTATAGCATATCTGGTATCTTGTGTTTGGAGTACATGTTGATAGAATCTAAATGTCATCAGGGCAAAGGCTACTTTGACACTAAGGCTGGTGCATGTATATATTCTACATGTATTGCGTGTGCTATGAATCTTCTATGAATACTAATTCAGTAATTCTCTTGCATGGAGACAGAAAGACTAGACTATAGCTGAAGATGTTTATGCGGTTTGTTAGCTGAGGAATGTGAAGCCGGGGAGCTGAACTGATAACTAGAGGCATAACATATTCTTGGCAGACAGGCAGGCAGGCCAGGCCGGGCACCGTGCTGCTTGGCAGAGAGTAAGTAAAGGGTCAGGGATGCGGGAGGGGCTGTATCACTCCTCGGAGTGGTTTCAGGAGACTTGAGCTCGAATCTGGTGTCCGGGCCCTATGAGGCCTAGAAACGGGGACAACTCGATGAATTAACGTGCACAATGTAAAACGTTGGCAATATAGGCCTAATACTCGTTGCTTTCACGAGGACTGGATAACTGGCATATTAACGTTGGACACAACTATAATTGCGTCTTTATTCGGTCAAGGGGAATATATGCATATTGATCATGCACATATGACATATAATGGGGAACACGTAGGGACACATGACAAGGCAAAATTCGATTTTCCTCAGACCAATATCCTCAGGAGCGAAGCTAGTGCCCCTCCACTCACGTAGGGTACTGAGGTTCTGTGATTTTCGACTTCGCTTCGTATTTAGCCGCCATTTTGTATCCGGCACCATTTTGTGTTGCCTTTTACTCAGACAGCACGGCGCACGGAGTATTCTTGCTTTTTCAGCTGCTCTGCGTCTCCCTAGTTAAAAAGTAAACCCTTGTCCTTGTTTACGAAACCGATGTCAGGGTCTGGCCGAGTTCGTTAATCCATGTCTAGACTGATTAATCCTTGTCTTACTCCACTGTTTGGGTCCCACCATTCTTTCTTACCTTATCTTATTTGACTGGCCTTCGCTATTCTCTTCGTGTATTCTCTTATTACACAAACTATCCTTTGAAACACGCAAACATGTTCTACCACCTGCAAATTGAATTACGGGCACTAGTAATCTGCCCAAAATCTCACCCCCTACTGTCCTTCCAGAACCCTACGCTCCTCCAGTTTAAATGACCTTGTGATTCCTCGCACCAAATCTGTCTCATGGGGTGACAGAAGATTCCTGGTGTCAGCCCCCAAGCTTTGGAACACGCTGCCTCACTCGATTGAAACAAGCCCTTCGCTATGGTCCTTCCGCAAACAACTTAAGACCTGGCTTTTTAAGCAGTAAACTTCGATCTCCCCTCCTAGGTTAAATATTGCAGATACTTTAGCGCCGAGACGCCCATGGGCCATTGTTCGTGCTCTAGAAATGTTACCAATAAATAAATAAATATAGTGTTGATTAACTTGAGGGAGGAGAGCATACGGGGTCTGAAAGGAGGGCGTGTTTAAGATACTTGATAGCTTGTTTTCGAACTCTTCTTATTTGTCAATGTTGTATGTTTTGGGAGTAGCCATTGTAAATATGTGTACTATAAGAGACTGTGAGCCACGGAGTTAAGTGGCAGTCTCCCGAGAATTTACCATTGGTGTACTTCTAGGACAACTGTGCTTAGCTGCAGCTAATAAACTTGATTTTCTACGCCTAACAGAGTGTCTCGTGTCTCTGTCTGACAAGGCAGGTGAACCCGGGGATTTTAGGCGTGCCCTGCGCCACTGGGCCCATAAGGCCCGGTTCTCCAATTGGCGTTCCAACGTGTGGGTGGCTTCGGTGGTAGCGGTTCAGCCTGAGGATCGAAAGGAGCTTCGCAAGAAAATTCTGGAGGAATCGCAAGCCACGTCAAGCGACCCCTGTATGTCAAAGTGGACCGAAGGTCTTTTGCAGCGCAGCTACTCCTTTCTGACGGCTGCTGATGACTGCTGCCCTGACCGCCGCCCTGCCTTGGCGCTCTGGTGATGATTGGTATCGCGAGACGTTAGACGAACACCTGTTGGCGTAAGAAAACATTTAGTTAAGTATTTGTGGGTAGCGCCCACTCTTTTGTCTTGTTTTTTGTTATTCGACCAATGCATTAGTCGAAGCCAAGGGGTAGGCACGTTTGTGCTGTGCTCATTGCTTTCAACCCCCTTGAAGTTTGTGAATAGTCCAGTTCATTACGAAATG
This sequence comes from Lissotriton helveticus, assembly GCF_964261635.1. Lineage (NCBI taxonomy): Eukaryota > Metazoa > Chordata > Amphibia > Caudata > Salamandridae > Lissotriton > Lissotriton helveticus. Next base: position 223,327,410 of record NC_136069.1, read on the forward strand.
CCTGGGCTTAGTAAATTTAGGAAGTTCTGCTGTTTTGACTGTAATAGGGATTCCCGGCTAGAGGATTCTTGTCCGATTCCTCCGGTTGGAACTCCCACTTATGAGCTCTATTCAAAACATGGTCTTGGTCCCATTATTTTTAATGAAACATGGATCCAATATACAAAGAAAGATGGTGTTTTGCAGTGGCCACAAAATGGTAGCTTAGAACCTGATATATTAGATAACTTAGAAATAATTTTGTTTAAGAGAAAAGCTCGGCCGGCAATGTTTGACTCTTTTCGCCTGTGGCGTAAGGAAGCCAAACAGAAAGAAATTAAACAGGCTCAAAGAGATAAGAAAAAGCAAGATATGATGATTCTACAGGCTGCTCAACAGTTTAAGAATAATGAGACAGATCAGATGATTGAAGTCTCAGACAGACAGCATCGTATGGCAATAGATAAATGTTATCCCGTATTGCCTACTTCCCCACATGCTAAAGATCTTGATGAAGATCCCTTAATGTCTCATTTGTTGAGATTACCTCCGCCTTATGTATTGGGTGCTAATGTACCCCCATTACTACCTATTGTTCAGCCGCCAGTTGCTCAACCAGTTGTTCCGATTCTTCCACAGTTGCCTCTTCCAGTAATTCCGCCTCCACCTCCTTTGCCACCAACTTCTGTACCTCAGTCTCCCTTACCGTCTGTTCCTCTTCTATCTACTAGTCCTTCTTCTGCCGCGCCTAATATATTGTCTCCTGTTTTATTGACAGATTCTCCTACAGCTCGTACACGACTAGTCGATACTGTTTCTGGTTTTCTCTCACCTCTCTTTGGGTCTCTTAATTTCACGCCAGGTCCATCCCGAAGGCAATCCTGTAGTCAAATTCCAGATTCTGATGAGCGAGTTAGGTTAGACTCTCTTGCTCACAATTGGATCATGCGTTGTGCACAATATAGTGTGCGCGATATTTTCGATACTTTTCTTCAGTGGAATGCGCCCACGCAGAGACATGTTTTTAATGCTATGTGCCATGTTCTTGCTAAAGGATGGGGGGATATGGATTTGGATTTACCTCCCCAGGGTTTGTTTGACATGCAGGATAAATTTGATAAAGGACTTATTGTGGGTTCCGATGTTGAGGATGCTGTCCAGACACTTGTTAATCTTAGGTCTTCCTTTTTCTCTCAAGCCTCTCTTGAACCTGATCCTGCGGTCCGGCGTAAAATGAAACACTATCCTATGCGAGAAGTTCCTCCGATATGGAGAGATGAATTTCCACAAGCGGGTGCTGTTCTGGCTATCCCAGCTCATTTTCAGCATATATGGGTACATGTCCCCTGGAAACGATCGGAAGTTTTAGCGCTTAAACAGTCTTTACCGGACCCTCGTAAGAATCCTGCTGGGTATTATAAAGAGCTGTCCCAGACTGTTGATGCATGTATCATGAATTTAGCAGATATTGATTTGCTGATGGGAAATGTGGTCCCTCAAGCGTTGTGGGCTCGGATTCGTAGGGAAGACCACAATCAAGCTTTAGGTGGTAATTGGGCTGCTATTGTTGCCGCAGATGCGGCACAAGTAGGTGGTGCTAAACCTGATGCTTTGACTACAGAATCGCCTGGTAGGATCATTACTTTAATGAAAACGTTGATGCCTGCCTTGCGTGTTAATTGGGATAAGTTAGCTGCGTGTAAACAGAAGAAAGATGAGTGTCTCTGATTTCTTTACTCGTTTAGACGAGACGTTCATCGACCATAGAGGTCAGGATATGAGTACTGAAGGTGGACAGCGGTTATTTGTGGATAAATTTGTGTTTAATTTACTTCCGGAATTGTTGCATAAATTGAAAGATTCTGAAAGTGCGTGGGCCGTTTCTTCGTCCGCCCAGATATTAGCCACTGCTCAGTACTATGAGAATAGGGATAAGGAAAAAAAGGATAGAGCAGAGAAAAAGACTAAAGAATTGAAAACAAAGGTTCTTTTGCAGCAAGCTTATCCCCCTCGTTCTGCTCAGCGTCAAATGCAACAGCCTCCGCAGTTTCAAAGATTGTTACAGAAACCTACACCTTTTGTTCCGCGACCTTTGTTGGGTGCTAATCAATGTGCCTATTGTAAAGAGGAAGGTCATTTTAAAAGTAGTTGTCCGGTTTTATTGCAGCGTAATGGTGGACTGCCAGGGCCACGAGGCCATGGTGGTCTTCAGTCAGCACCTAGGGGTAGAGGGCGAGGTGCGCTGTCTCAGGAACAGCATTCTTTTCCCCCTCAGAATACTATGTCTGTCAGGTTCACTCCACGGGATCCAGTCGCCGCAATTATGGTTCCACCTCCAAATGTCACCAACACCCTGAAGTGTAAACACAGGGTGTTCGAGCCATTAGGCGAGGGAGAAAAATAACAAACTAAAATAAAAAAGGTGGGATGGGTAAGGGTAGGGCCAGCAGGGAAAGGAAGCCTGTAACAAAAAACAAGACAGGCATCAGATAGGTGCTTGCTTACATGAACTACTACTCTCATTTATTCTCACTAATAAATCATGAAATAAAAGTAAGTACCTGAGCAGAAAGAAAAACCCGACCTTGGATAGGAAATTACTACAGCCCTTCTGCCACAATCTGTGAGGAAGGCATAAGAAGCACATAGAGATATAGTTAACAAAAAACAGCCCTGTCATACCAGACACACACACATTGTACTGAGGCACATATCCCACCACTCACAACATACCACAGATGAGCCAGAGGACACTATGTACAAGGGATGTCCAGGTATCCAAGTAAGGATGAAAGTTCCAACACAAGGTAAGAGAGAGACACGGTAGTGTGTAGGAAGCAAAAACTACAACACTCCGCTCAATAAAGAATGACCACACAGTAAATGTTTGGGTTATGCCAAACAGCAAATCGTAGTTGCGACCACCACAGAATTCTGCCAACAATATACCCCCAAAAAGAGAACGCACGATGAGAGACTGGGGTGACCTGTAGTTGCCTCACTACATGCCCAGCTCTATCTTGTCCTTGTAAGTACACAGATATATAACGGAGACGCGTAGTTGCCTCACTACCGCGCCCCGCTATCTTAGTTCCACTATACAATCCGGGTTTACGGTACCACGTGGTTTCGACCGCCACCGTGTTCCGCCACACCCAACGTAGCCAGGAAATAACAACAAAGCTTTTACTCCGAGAGCAAATGTCTCCGATCTACTCTCCTGTTCTAACCACAGAAAAGTAAGCAGATAACCGCTAGAGCGGCCGGGATGCTAGAACGGCAATACCTGTTTGAGCTGAGGCCCGACACCAGCAGGGACCGAAATGCAGGAGTACTCCAACCACCGGGAGTACAGGGGATGGGGCCAAACAGAAGTCTCGAAGGGGGCACGCAGAGCAGCCGCTCCCACGCCAAGCGCCACAGAACCAGAATAACGCGCACACGGATGCGCATCAGCGTTGATGAAGTACTTCCTGCGAGACCCCGCCTGCTCATGGGTAATGTAGTTCCTGAGCTTGGCAGACGCGATCGCGCTACGGAATCTGACAGTACATCCCCCCTCCCTAGCGCCTCCTAGGACCAGGGCGCAGCGGGCATCGACGGTGGAAAGCACGAACAGCGGCAGGGGCGTGGACATTCCCAACAGGTTCCCAGGAATCGTCCTCCACCGAGTAGCCCTTCCAGGAAATCAGATACCACAGGACCCCTTTACTCCACTTGGAGTCCTTGATACGCCGCACCTCGTATTCAGCCCCAGTATCCCGAAGCACCGGAGGTGTGGCTCTTCGTCTCGCTGAACGAGCAGGTTTCAGCAGGTTGTAATGGAATACTGGGTGTATGCGCAAAGAACCAGGCAACTTCAACTTAAATGCAACAGGGTTGATTCGTTTCACTATAGTGTAGGGCCCGATGTAACGTGGATGGAAAACACTACGTAATTTGAACCTTATGTTGCGAGTCGACAACCAGACCCTATCACCCACCTGGAACAATGGACCTTCCTTGCGGTGTTTGTCCTCCCACTTCTTGTACACTGCTTTAGCCTTCTGAAGATGCACCCTGACCTTTTTGTGCAGAACATGGAGCTTCCGCATCTGTCCCAAAACCGAAGGCTGTCGAGACACTTCCTCTGGGATGCGCACAGGAAGGATTCGTGCATCAAACCCATAATTAGCCATGAAAGGGGAGACCCCCACAGAACAATGCCAAGCGTTGTTATATGCCATCTCGGCCATCCACAACAAAGAAACCCACGACTCATGGGCATTCTCGGCAAAACACCGTAGGTATTTCTTCAGTGTTTGGTTTAGCCGTTCAGTTTGTCCATCAGTCTGTGGATGGAAACTGGTCGAAAGGGAAGACTGTATATGCAATGCCTGGCACCACGCCTTCCAAAATCTCGCGATGAACTGAGGGCCTCTGTCGGACACTATGACCTCTGGGACTCCATGTAATCGTATGACGTTGTTTAGCAGCAGTTGAGCCGTCTGCCCAGCTGTTGGTAGGTTAACACATGGAATAAAATGGCCCAATTTGGTGAGGCTGTCCACGACCACCAACACAGCCGATTTGCCCTGATCAAGAGGGAGTCCAGTGACAAAATCCAGACTAATGTTCTGCCACGGCTTCCTAGGGGAAGGCAACGGCATCAACAACCCTTTTCTCGGTCCGGTAGAGGATTTGGCCCTAGCACATGTCTCACACTGCCCTGTCCACACAGAGACATCAGTATCAATGGACTCCCACCAAAAATGAAGTTCCATGAGACGCACGGTCTTTTGTACCCCCTGATGTCCTGCCAAAGGAGAATCATGACACCACATGAAGGCCTTTTTTTGCAACGCTGTAGATGGGAGAAACAACCTGTTATTATGGAAAGGCAACCCGTCCACCAAAGTGCGATTAGCCCCATACGTGGCCCATCTGACCCAAGCATCATGGTCCTTAGCTTGTCTGACAAGATCCAAAAAAGTGTTTGCTTGTATTGCACAGACCACTTTCTCGGGACTGATTATGGACACCTTAGCTTCTCCGTTATCCTTCTCCTCCAACTGATCCCGTCGGGATAGGGAATCGGCCTTCAGATTTTCGGCCCCTGGTCTAAAGGCGACGGTGAAGTCATACTCTGCGAAAAAGAGCATCCACCTCATTTGTCTCTGTGTTAGATGCTTGGCGGTCTTCATATACTGAAGGTTGCGATGGTCAGTATAGACGGTGACAGGGAATCGAGCCTCCCAAAGGTATTGCCGCCACTCCTGGAACGCTCTTTTAATCGCTAGCAATTCCTTCTCAGAAATTGTGTAATTCTGTTCGGGGGGGACTTAGTTTCTTGGACAGGTACGCCACGGGGTGGAGCTGTCCGGTGTCCTTATCCCGTTGAGACAGCACTGCTCCGATAGCTTCGTCAGAAGCATCCGCTTCGACTACATAAGGATATTCCGGTCTTGGATGTGCCATGATCGGAGCCGTTGTGAACGCCTTTTTTAGGAACAGGAAAGCCGCTGTGGCTTCGGAGGACCACACAAACTGCACACCTTTTCGTAACAGTCTCGTCAAAGGAACCGCCACCTGAGAGAACTGCGCAATGAAACGGCGATAGTAATTGGCGAAGCCTAAAAATCTTTGCACGTCTTTCACGCAGGTAGGGATGGACCACTCCTGCACCGCCTGTATTTTCCTGTCTGACATTTGCAGTCCCTCGTGGCTGAGCATGACTCCTAAAAACTCTACTTTGTCCACACCAAACTCACACTTGCTCAGCTTACAGTATAACTGGTTTTCTCTCAACCGCTGGAGCACTTCGGTTACATGTCTGGTATGTTCCTTGACGTTTTCTGAGTAGATCAGGATGTCATCAATGTATACCACTGCACTGACATCCACCACATCCTTCAGAACGTCGTTTAAAAAGTATTGAAATGCCGCTGGGGCGTTGCACAGCCCAAACGGCATCACCATGTATTCATACAAGCCGTATCTTGTTTTGAAGGCGGTTTTCCATTCGTCCCCCTCACGGACGCGGACCAAGTGGTATGCCCCCCTTAGGTCCAATCTGGTAAACACCTTGGCATAGCGAACCTGGTCCAGCAAAACAGAGATAAGCGGCAGTGGGTATCGATTCCTGACTGTGTTTTTGTTTAGCATTCGGTAATCGACACAGGCCCTCAATTCACCATTCGCTTTCTTGATAAAGAAGAGGGGCGAGGCTGCAGGAGACCTAGATGGGCGTATAAAACCAATGTCCACATAGTGGTCCAATTACCCCTTCAAATGAGTGGTTTCAGGGTCTGACAATGCGTAAACCCTACAGGAGGGTATAGTGGCTCCCTCCACTAGGTCAATCCTGCAGTCATAGGGCCTATGTGGAGGGAGTTTCTCAGCCTGGCTTTCGCTGAAGACATCCCTGTAAGCCCTGTACTCCATCGGTAGACACACCTCTTTTTCTGCTGCTGTTGCTACCACCAACGGAAGAACAGAAGGCGAGAACCCGACGTCTTTTTCCATGTGCTTTTTGCACTCCTCGGACAAAAAACGGATCGACTTCTTCTTCCAGTCGATGGAGGGATTATGATGGCTGAGCCAGGGCATTCCAAGTATTATTTCATATTGAGGGGCTTCGATGATGTTGAGCACCAACTCTTCCCTATGCCTACCGTCCAGTACAGCAACCGACAAGGTTACCCTCTCGGTTTGTTCCGTTATGAGACCAGATATTAAGGGTTTGCCATCAACTGCCAAGACCTCCTCCGGAGTGTCTCTGGTTACCCGGTCTATAGACAAAGAGGACACAAGTCCGCTATTGATGAAATTCCCAGTGGCCCCTGAGTCGATCATAACCGCGACTGTATATGCTTGTAACTGGCATTCAAGCCTCCATGAACTCTGATATGCCATTCACTCCTGAAAACTCTCTTGCGGCATTCCCGCCCATACAGATTGAAGATATAGTGGCATTCATATCCCAAATAAAAAGTGGTTCCCCCACAGATACTATCCCTGCACGGGTTATGCCCTCTCTAGCCATGGAATTGGGACCCACCATCCAGAAACTAATAAACATCTCGCTAAGTTCGGGGCAGGTCCCACGTGGATGGAAAAAGGCATTGGTCAAGCCACTCCGGAAAAACACCACCATCTCCTGGGATGAACTCAGTAATCTCAGACCGATATCCTTACTCCCCTTTATGGGTAAAATTACTGAGAAATATGTAAATAAACATCTGTCAAGATACACTGAATCGGCCGGAGTGTTAGACCTTTCACAATCCGGCTTTAGGCCCAAACATAATACAGAGACCGCCTTAATGTCAGTCGCAGACGATCTACGTATGTACCAGGATAGGGGCCTCTCCGTTATCTTGGTGCTACTAGATCTGTCTGCGGCGTTTGACACCGTATCCCACTCCATCCTCATGGCCAGGCTAAAGAACATCGGCCTGAAACATGAAGCGCTTGCATGGCTGTGTAGTTTTCTAACAAACCGGACCCAGCAAGTAACTATGGGGAGTTTTCGGTCAGAGGAAGTTGAGATCTCCAAAGGGGTGCCACAGGGCTCATGCCTGAGCCCGACTCTGTTCAACATATACGTGGCACCCCTGGCTAACATCTTGAGAGCATATGGTTTTGTCCCAACATCCTATGCGGATGACACTCAACTCCTCTTTCCTTTCAAAACCCTGACTCCCGAAGTACAAAACTCCTTCTCCCTAGGGATGAAAGCAGTGGCCAGTTGGATGTCTGCCAACTTTTTAAAATGTAATGTGGGAAAGACGGAAGTCATGTTGTTTGGGGAGGTAAAACGACTCTGGACTCCGGACTGGTGGCCGCAAGATCTTGGCCCAGTACCGGAGCCTAAACTAACTGTTAAGAACCTAGGAGTACGTTTCGACCAGGAACTCAACCTCAAACAACACACTAATCAGGTGGTGGGATCCTGCTTCCACATTATCGGTATGCTACGTAAAATCTTCCCCCTTCTACCAGACGGGAGTAGAAAGATGCTAGTACAGGCCTTAGTCATGAGTCGTTTAGACTACTGTAATGGCTTGCTGCTAGCAGCTAATGAAGAAGTCATGACCAGACTACAGGTGGTCCAGAACACGGCTGCCCGTCTGGTCTTGAATGTTCCCCCTCGCACACCTTCAAAGCCTCTCCTGACTAAGCTTCATTGGCTGCCCATCAGACAGCGGGCAAAATTCAAGGTATGCTGTGTCATTCATAAGTCCTTGAATGGTATGGGACCTGCATATCTGGCAAACAAATTTGTTCCCTATAAACCCTCCCGCTCTCTTAGGTCTAGCGAACAAGGTCTTCTACAGGTTCCTAGAGCCAGGAAGGCAAGACAGGGCAGCAAAGCACTCTCAATTGCTGGCCCGTCCCTATGGAACAGTCTCCCTAACACCCTTAGGCTATGTAAGGACTACTTCCCTTTCAGAAAAATGTTAAAAACATTCCTATTCAGCACCTAGACAGCTAGCGTAACCCTGATTGCATTGGGGTAGAAGTCAAAAGCGCGGAGATACTCCTCCGGGAGTCGATGCCAGCGCGATACAAGCCTGAAAAAAAAAAAAAATGGGCAACAGGATATGGGATTCAGATTCACTTAAAGTCAACACCGTTAAAGAGGGCACCTTCCAGGGCTGTGGTTCCTTCAGATGGCCCTCTCCCTGGGCACCAGTTTCCGCCAAAGCGTTACCTGCAGCTATGGCTACTCTCTTGTTCCGCGTCCAAGAACCAGTGTTCCTAGGTTTGGAAGGGCATTCCCTAACATAATGACCCTTTTTACCACAGTACAGGCAAAGACCTGCCACACGACGACTCTCTTTTTCTTCTCTGGTTAGGGGGGATCGGACAGCCCCGATTTCCATTGGTTCAGAGTGCGCATCTGTAGAAGGCAAAGCCCTACGTGGACTCCATTCCGAACGAGGCGGGCCCCTGTCCCACCTTCTCCTATCCCCACCTCTGTCTGTCATTCTTCCATCCAACCGTAGGGTTAGATTCACCATGTCTACACAAGTGGTTGGTTGGGGATCGATCTGGGCTATAACGTCTTTCAGACTGTCCCTCAAACCCTGATAGAACAAGGACATTCGTTTTTCCTCCGGCCATGAGGTTTCCGACACTAGTTGATTGAACTTGGTAAGATATGTTATCAAGTCCGACCGCCCCTGTCTCAGTTCTAGGAGTTCCCTATCTGCGCTAAAGGTGGTTGCCCTTCGGTCAAACACCTTTTCAAATTCGGTCCGGAAAGCCGCCCAGTCTGATAGCATTGGGTCGTCATTCCGTACCAGAGGAACGGCCCAGTTGGCCGTATCCCCTGTTAAATAAGAAATCGCGAAGGCTACTCTCGAATGGTTGTTAGGGAACGAGGCAGGCTTACAGGAAAAGTGTAACATAATTTGCGTTAAGAACGCCTGAGTCTTGGAAGGATCTCCAGAATATCTCTCTGGACTAGCCAGAGGGATAGGGGGAGGAACCGTTACTTGTACCTGAGGTGCCGAGGTAGAAAAGGGATTCCTTGATAACCTTTCTACTTTTTCTTTTAAGGATGCGGCCTCTGCTTTAGAGGAGGCAAGCTCCTGCTGTACTAAAAGCAGAGCCTGCATGATGTCATCCATGGTGGCCATATTGCAACAACTGGACCGGGCAGAGCAACGTTCGTGGCCGCGTTATTCTGTCAGGTTCACTCCACGGGATCCAGTCGCCGCAATTATGGTTCCACCTCCAAATGTCACCAACACCCTGAAGTGTAAACACAGGGTGTTCGAGCCATTAGGCGAGGGAGAAAAATAACAAACTAAAATAAAAAAGGTGGGATGGGTAAGGGTAGGGCCAGCAGGGAAAGGAAGCCTGTAACAAAAAACAAGACAGGCATCAGATAGGTGCTTGCTTACATGAACTACTACTCTCATTTATTCTCACTAATAAATCATGAAATAAAAGTAAGTACCTGAGCAGAAAGAAAAACCCGACCTTGGATAGGAAATTACTACAGCCCTTCTGCCACAATCTGTGAGGAAGGCCTAAGAAGCACATAGAGATATAGTTAACAAAAAACAGCCCTGTCATACCAGACACACACACATTGTACTGAGGCACATATCCCACCACTCACAACATACCACAGATGAGCCAGAGGACACTATGTACAAGGGATGTCCAGGTATCCAAGTAAGGATGAAAGTTCCAACACAAGGTAAGAGAGAGACACGGTAGTGTGTAGGAAGCAAAAACTATAACACTCCGCTCAATAAAGAATGACCACACAGTAAATGTTTGGGTTATGCCAAACAGCAAATCGTAGTTGCGACCACCACAGAATTCTGCCAACAATATACCCCCAAAACGAGAACGCACGATGAGAGACTGGGGTGACCTGTAGTTGCCTCACTACATGCCCAGCTCTATCTTGTCCTTGTAAGTACACAGATATATAACGGAGACGCGTAGTTGCCTCACTACCGCGCCCCGCTATCTTAGTTCCACTATACAATCCGGGTTTACGGTAACACGTGGTTTCGACCGCCACCGTGTTCCGCCACACCCAACGTAGCCAGGAAATAACAACAAAGCTTTTACTCCGAGAGCAAATGTCTCCGATCTACTCTCCTGTTCTAACCACAGAAAAGTAAGCAGATAACCGCTAGAGCGGCCGGGATGCTAGAACGGCAATACCTGTTTGAGCTGAGGCCCGACACCAGCAGGGACCGGAATGCAGGAGTACTCCAACCACCGGGAGTACAGGGGATGGGGCCAAACAGAAGTCTCGAAGGGGGCGCGCAGAGCAGCCGCTCCCACGCCAAGCGCCACAGAACCAGAATAACGCGCACACGGATGCGCATCAGCGTTGATGAAGTACTTCCTGCGAGACCCCGCCTGCTCATGGGTAATGTAGTTCCTGAGCTTGGCAGGCGCGATCGCGCTACGGAATCTGACAATGAATTATTTTGATCAACAGCATTCACAGTCTGCACAATATTACAATGATGATTATTGTACTGAAGGTGAAAATCAGGATTTTCATACTAGCTAGGACAGCCATGGACAAAGCAAGGGAGTGGTATCAGTTCCAGTTGATCAGAATGGGCCTTATGTTAACGTTGTTGCATTGGGTGTTTCAGAGCCATTTCTTTTGGATACTGGTGCCATGAGGAGTTCTATTATTCACTCCAAACTCCCTGGGGCACCTTTGTCTGGCTTAACAAATGTTTCTGTAGGATTCTCTAGCGCCCCAGTTCGCAACCCGTTTCTTCTCCTTTGCCTATTTCCATTGGTTCTTATGACTTGGAAGCCCCGCTCATTTTAACGACTGGTTGTGGCCAGAATTTGTTGGGTTTGGATTTATTGAAACGTCTACATGCAACGCTGTATTGTTCCCCCTCTGGTGTACATCTCACTTTGGGTGACAAGTTGGTTTCTCCCATATATTTGTCTAAGGACCAGCTGCCACTTGAGTTGCGTTCACTTCCTGCTACGCTCTGGGCTGCGGGTCCGAATGATGTTGGTTTGCTCAAAATTCCACCTTATGTGATTACTGTCAAGCCTGATGTTAAGTTGCCTCGCATTCCTCAATATAAGATCTCTAACGATGGCGAAAGAGCTCTGTTGGCTATTGTTCATGATTTAGTTCAGAAGGATGTGATTGAAGAAACAAGAGGAAATGTTTGCAATAGTCCTGTTTTGCCTGTTCTTAAACGTACTGATCCTTCTAAGCCTCCTGTATATCGTTTTATGATTGATCTTCGAGAGGTCAACAAAATTGTTGTCCATCAGTTTCCTGTTGTTCCGGATATTACTGCCTTACTCACGTTGATCCCTGCTTCAGCTGGTTGGTTCTCAGTTATCGATCTCAAAAATGCTTTCTTTAGCATTCCTATTGCTAAGGAGAGTAGGGATCTCTTTGGTTTCTCTCTCGGAGGCCGAAGTTTTCGATTTAAGCGTGCACCTCAAGGCTATTGTGAGAGTCCCTCCATTTATAGTCAGGCTTTGAAATCTCAGCTTGATGCTTTTTCTGTGCCTCCTGGTGCTACTCTTATTCAGTATGTGGACGTTCTGTTAGTGGCTGATGATTCGGAGGATGTTTGTAAAAATACAACTGTTTCGCTTTTGTGTCATTTGTCTGATTTACATCATAAGGTGTCACCTTCTAAATTACAATATTGCCGACAAGAGGTTACCTATTTAGGTCATCTCTTGTCGAAGGAGGAAAGGCGATTGACCCCGGAACGTATCCATGCAATTGCACGAATGTCTGTACCATCCACACAAAGGGAGGTGCGTGCCTTTTTGGGCATCACCTCTTATTGTAGACAGTGGATTCCAAATTTTTCCTTGTTGGCTAAACCTTTGTTGGCACTTACTCTGAAAGACACACCCCAACCTCTCCCATGGACAGATGAATGTCAGAGGAGTTTTTCAGATTTACGTACTGCTTTGTGTTCTGCTCCTGTGTTGGGAACTCCAGATTATAGTAAGCCTTTCACGCTCTATGTACATGAAAGAGAAGGTTGCGCATTATCAGTTTTGACACAACTTTTTGGAGACAAACAAAGGCCATGTGCCTATTTTTCGGCTACATTGGATCCAGTAGCCAAGGCAATGCCTAGTTGTCTCAGAGCAGCAGTGGCAGCAGCGATCTCCATTTGTCAATCTGCTGGATTGGTGTTGGATCATACTCTTGTTGTCATGGTACCACATGCAGTGGATACTCTCTTGAACAGAACGAAGACGCAGCATCTGACTAGTGCTCGTTTGTCAGGGTATGAGTTGACGCTTTTGGCTAGTCATATACATATCAAGCGATGTAATGTTTTAAATCCAGCAACTTTGTTACCCATTCCAGAAGAGAAAGATACACAAGAACAGCATGATTGTTTTCTTCGTACAGAAGAAGAAACTAAAGGCAGAATAGATTTGAAAGATACACCACTCGTGGACCCGGATGGGATCCTATGGGTAGATGGGTCTTGTTTCAAGCTTCCTAATGGCGAAACAACTGCAGCTTACGCTGTTACTACTTTGCATACAGTAGTGGAAACTGCACGCATTACACAGAATTCAGCACAAGCGGCTGAGTTGATTGCACTGACGAGAGCGTGTGTGTTGGCAAAGGGAAAGAGAGTGACTGTTTACACTGATAGCCAATACGCCTTTGGCGTGGCTCATAGTTTTGGTCGCTTGTGGAATGAAAGAGGATTCTTTACTTCCCATGGGACCAAAATACAGCATGGTCAGTTGGTGACTGACCTTCTTGAATCACTTGCTTTGCCTACTCAGATAGCGATTGTGAAGTGTAGTGCACACAAAAGGATTACTGATGATGTGGGTCGCGGGAATGCTTTTGCGGACGAGGTAGCAAAAGAAACAGCGAAAGATGTCAAGAGTCATATGTATGTTGCAGGCCCTGCAAGATAAAGTAAAGTAAAGTCCACATTTGTAAAGCGCACAATCACCCGTAAGGGTCTCTAGGCGCTGGGGGCCGTCGGGAAGATTAAGCGAGCTATTGCCCAGAGTCACATGGTGCTGGGCTAACCTGCCGCCGGAGCCGGGGATCGAACCGTGGTCCCCAGATTCCAGCGTCAGTCGCCCTGGCCGCGGCGCCACACCTCTTCCACAAGATGGGTCAGAGAAGCAGCTATATGTGAGGATACAGTAGAAAGTGTGAAAATGATTCAAGAAGAAGCAACAGAGAAGGAATTGAGTAAGTGGAGAGAGAGTACGGGAATGTTGGATGCGACAGGATGTTGGACGGAATTGTCAGAACACCAACGTTGGTTGTTACCGGATGCCTATGTACTGCCTGTAGTTACTATGGCGCATGGTCCAGCTCACATCAGTGCGAAAGGAATATGCAAGCTTCTGGCTCCTGTGTGGCAGAATGAAGGCATCCCTAAATGTGCGGAAAATGTGGTAAAGCATTGCATTGCTTGTATGATGCATAATCCAGGAAAGGGAACCCCAACTCCGGCAGGTCATTTTGCACCCCCTACATATCCTTTTGAGGTATTACAAATTGATTTCATTCATATGGAACGTTCTAATAACCTTAAGTATGTCCTGGTGGTGGTGTGTGCCTTTTTCAGATGGATAGAGGCCTACCCCCTAAAGGACAATACTGCCTTGTCCACAGCCAAAGTCCTCTTGAAGGAATTCTTCCCGAGGTTTGGTTTTCCACGCATTGTCTGGAGTGACAATAGAAGTGAATTTGTGGGCCAAATTATGCAGAAGGTGTGTGCAGATCTTGGTATTAGGCAGTAATTCCATGCGGCAAACCATCCTCAGTCAGCGGGTTTGGTAGAGTGTTATAACGGCACTCTCAAGCTCAAATTAGCAAAGATTCAGGCCAGCACAGGCCTTTCTTGGCCTGATGCTTTGCCTTTGGCACGTCTCTCAACAAGAACGACTGTCCATTCTCGTTTAGGACTTACTCCTTACACCCAGCCAATGTTTGGGGAGTCCCTCGACCTAAAAAGTATTCTGATATTCCATATCCATTGTTGGTTGATTACCTGCATGACCTCACCACAAAATTACGTGTTATTCATCAACAGGTCCAAAATGCTTTGCCGGAGGCTTCCTCAGATCCAGGTCATTCCATCCAACCTGGTGATTTTGTGTGCGTCAATAATTTCCAGAGGAAAAAGAATTTGGAACCTCGCTGGGGGCCGCCGCAACAAGTGCTTTTGACAACATGCACAGCTGTGAAGGTCATCGGGACGAAAAACTGGGTCCACGGCGTGCACTGTAAAAGGGTACCATTACCTTTACCTTATAACTAGTGGGTCCAAGAAGGTGTTGGTGATAGTGAATGTGAGAAAGTACCCCAATTTGTGCCATTCAGTAGTGCACGCCTGGACTGGACAAGTTCTGAGAAAGAAGACGACGATGTGTTGCAGGAAGCTGTACCACCACATTTGCGTCTGAATACCACGAATCCAGAGACTTTGTTTCGAGACCAAACGATACCTGGCAAGACACGGTACAACCTAAGACCTAGGTTGTTAAAGGACAATTGAACTTTTTGTGTTTTCCTTTTTCCTTTTTGATTACTCTTATTAAAAGACATTTCTTTTTCCACTATCCATCAAGTTGCAGGGTCACGGTATGAGTCTTAGGCTGTGACCTGAATAGTGACTAGGTCAACAGGACTTGCAGTGTCATAGGATGGCTAATAATCACACCTAAGTGATCCAGGAAGATTATCATGAGCAACGCCTTTAGAGAATGGGTAACCAAGTGGAAGGGGATGACATTACAATTGTAAAAAGAAATAAGTATAAAAAATTATTGTTTAGTTGATGTGGCGTAGCATTATGTATTCTAGTATGTTTATGTAGTTTATTAGCTTGTGTAGGATTGATTGTCCACACTATGCAGCAAGCACCTGCTCCTACTTCTGTTTCTTTGCCTTCTCCTACTACTGTTTCCCCGCATGTATTGTATGCATTCCCAGATCTTGATCAAATTAGGAGAACAGAATATCTCAACAATTCGTTCATCCAGTTGCTATATCAACATCAACTGATAGTCAACACTACCGACTGTTGGGTTTGTGGGCTCATGCCCCATAACACAGAAAGAGGGATGCCGTATTTAGTCCTTCCGTTTTCATACGAAGGTTCTGCTTGGGCTTATCTGGCTATGTTTTCTAATGCATACCAGAACCAACTTCGATATCCTCCTGGTGGTCCATATAATGGTGGAGCAGACTTTAGTCATAGTCCGTTAATAAAGGGAATAGTGACAATGGCTAAAATTGCTGACATTAGTAAGATTCCCATCGATGAGAAACGAGCATATGATGGTTGAAATGTGACTTGTTACGTTACCAGTCTCACTGATAAGGCTAGACAAAGAAGAGCTTCACCAATTTGGACCCCACCTCATAAAGGTAACCTATGTCTGCAAATAAAGGGTCAGAACACTAAGAACAAACAGGAAAAGAGTGTTTGCTCCCATACATACATCTATACACCCCTTATTTCTTCACCACTGGTACCATCTCAAGGTACATATTTTATCTGCCACGATGGAGCCTAAACATTGGCTTCCCACCTATTTCTCAGGAACATATTACGTGGCTTTCCTTCTTCCCCCGACATACACTGCTCCTTCAGATAACCACAGAAAAAGATATGGTAGAGGGGTTATCGACTCTGGAGACACAGCTGGACAAGAGGGAGGAGATTTTCTAAAAGGGTTCCTTCCTTTTTGGGGTCCAATGGTCAATAGTAGAAACATTAGACAACTAGTTCGTGTGGTTGACGCTAGGATAAATGTGACTTCTGGAGCCCTGAGTAATCTGACAGCTGAACTTCAGGCAGATCGTCTTATGACTTTGCAAAACCGAATGGTTTTAGACATTGTCCTTGCAGACAGAGGAGGAGTCTGTAAATTGATTGGGTCTAGTTGCTGCGTTTATGTCCCTGATAATGCCCCTACAGTATACCAAGCCATCTCTAAGTTACATGTGATTTCCGAGTCTATTCATCAGGACACCGGAGATTGGTCTGTAATGGGATGGTTTTGGGGACTACTGTCCACATGGGGATGGAAAGTGTTAACTTTCCTTGGAGCGATTCTAGCGATCATCTTTTCTTGTTGTCTCTGTTTGCAGTGTGGGTCCGCTATCTGTGGACTTTGTGCCACCTTGTGTGTTCCAAAGCCAGTGTCCCAGCAAACGGAGAACATTAAAATGATGTTGCGGCAATAACTCAATGACCTCATGACCATTGACATCGACTCAGACTAACATGAGTCCTTTGTGCTTTGCCTGAGTAATGGCAAAAGGAGGGCCTGAGGTTCTGTGATTTTCGACTTTGCTTCGTATTTAGCCGCCATTATGTATCCGGCGCCATTTTGTGTTGTGTTAGACAGCACGGCGCACAGAGTATTCTTGCTTTTTCAGCTGATCTGCGTCTCCCTAGTTATAAAGTAAACCCTTGTCCTTGTTTACGAAACCGATGTCAGGGTCTGGCCGAGTTCGTTAATCCATGTCTAGACTGATTAATCCTTGTCTTACTCCACTGTTTGGGTCCCACCATTCTTTCTTACCTTATCTTATTTGACTGGCCTTCGCTATTCTCTTCGTGTATTCTCTTATTACACAAACTATCCTTTGAAACACGCAAACATGTTTTACCACCTGCAAATTGAATTACGGGCACTAGTGTTGATTAACTTGAGGGGAGGAGAGCATACGGGGTCTGAAAGGAGGGCGTGTTTAAGATACTTGATAGCTTGTTTTCGAACTCTTCTTATTTGTCAATTTTGTATGTTTTGGGAGTAGCCATTGTAAATATGTGTACTATAAGAGACTGTGAGCCACGGAGTTAAGTGTCAGTCTCCTGAGAATTTACCATCGGTGTACTTCTAGGACAACTGTGATTAGCTGCAGCTAATAAACTTGATTTTCTAAGCCTAACAGAGTGTCTCGTGTCTCTGTCTGACAAGGCAGGTGAACCCGGGGATTTTAGGCGTGCCCTGCGCCGCTGGGCCCATAAGGCCCGGTTCTCCAGTACAGCCACCTCAAATCATCAAGGCACACTAAAGGTAGGCTAATACCCCAAGGAAGTGAAGAGACCTGGATGGACCACCAAGACTCTAACATGCAGGAGATGGGTACAGGGTTAATCATAGTCTTCAGATATTCCTGTAATATAAAAAAAACAGACACACATACAACAGGTAGATTACCTTAAGGCAACTTAAACCATGTGTATAATGAGCAGCATAATAATTTACAGACTAGTACCATATGCTTTCCCGTACTCACTGTGGGAGATAGTTCCAGGATAACATCAGTTCTCAAAAACAATGGTCTCAAAGAGAAAACAAAAATAATGTCCTGTACCCAGGCACAACCTATGCAGACGGGGGAAGAACTTGGTTGGAGGTGAATAACTACCTCGTATCCACAAAGTCCAATGTAAAATGTGAACAACCTAACTAAGTAGTTCTTGTATGTGAGCACTTTCATGAAATGACAAAAAGAGAACAACAACTCAGGAGTAGTCGTCTGCCCGACCGGCAGAAATTTCACTTCCCCGAAAGGCGGAATTGGCTACCAGCGCTCCTTGCGATTGAACAATAAAATTTTCTTTTGTAAAAAAAATAAAATATTTTCTTCAGCAGCACGTCCTCGCGCTCGTAAGGATGGTGGTTTGAGTTGAAAAGAAATGCCTTTTGGGGCCGATAAGCAGCAAAGTACAAACAAGCATTGGAAATGCAATAGGTCTCGCATTAGGAAAGTTTGAACAATTGGTATTGTAAATGACACTTTTTTTATTTATGTGTTGGTTTTGAAAATAGCAAAAGTAATAGCTTTGTTAGTTACAATGTCAATAGTTTGAACTTTCGCAAATGTGACACCTATAGCATTTGTAATGCAATGTGTGTTGTCTTTACGTGACTTAGATGTATTGATATTGCAAATAACAATGGCTTTTAATTTTGTAAATAATTAATACTTAAATAACATTTATTGTAATTTATAATGGCAATAGCTTAAACGTTTGTAAATTAATTTTGTGAAGATTATGTTCAGTGTATTTTATTGTGACGAAAATCCAAGAACATTGCATTTGCACCTGGTGGTGGATGTGGTGGTGGTGGGTGTGGTGGATGTGGTGGTGGATGTGGTGGTGGATGAGGTGGTGGTGCATGTGGTGGATGTGGTGGTGGTGGATGTGGTGGTGGATGTGGCGGTGGATGTCATGGTGGATGTGGAGGTGATGGTGGATGTGGTGGATGTGGTGGTGGATGCGGTGGTGGTGGTGGATGCGGTGGATGTGGTGGTGGATGTGGTGGTGGTGCATGTGGTGGATGTGGTGGTGGATGTCATGGTGGATGTGGAGGTGATGGTGGATGTGGTGGATGCGGTGGTGGATGCGGTGGATGTGGTGGCGGTGGATGTGGTGGTGGATGCAGTGGTGGTGGTGGATGTGGTGGTGGTGGATGGGGTGGTGGATGTGGCGGTGGATGTCATGGTGGATGTGGAGGTGATGGTGGATGTGGTGGTGGATGTGGTGGTGGATGTGGTGGTGATGTTGGATGTGGTGGTGGATGTGGTGGTGGATGTGGTGGTGGATGCGGTGGTGGATGCGGTGGATGTGGTTGTGGTGGATGCGGTGGTGGTGGTGGATGCGGTGGATGTGGTGGTGGATGTGGTGGTGATGGTGGATGTGGTGGTGTTCAGTGGGAATTTGCCGGACAATTTACATTAAGATGTTTTATACTTCATGGACATTTTCAGGGTTGTCTTTGCTTTGTTGTGAAAACTAAAGGGCAGACTCTAAAAGTATCCGATTGCAGGCGAGGAGCCCTTAACGCTGGGGGCCAGGAGCCCCTCCGGGTTCTCATAATAATCAGCCACGGATCAAAGCAGCGCCTGGGCGGAAAACAAAGAGAACCCCGTGGAGACCTCCAAGCGCCTTTGATTTCAAGCAATGCCTGCTGCAGGGGTGGGCCCGTTGCGAACAGCATGGCGGAATTAATTCAATTCAATGGTGTGGCCAACAGTGATGGGGAGGGGCAGGGAGGGAAGGGGGCGAAGGGGGCAAGGGTAAATATGGACATGGAGGGGGTCGGATGAGGGAAAGAAGAGAGGATATTGAAGGCAGGGACGAATGACGTGTTTAGAAGAGAGAGGAAACGAGAAGGGAGGGCTGAAGTGAGGGGGAGGAGGAAGGGGATGAAAGGATGCTGAAAGGCGGAGTAGGAGTAGAGGTTACGAAAAGAATGAAGGAAAAGAGGTCAAGCAAAGGCATGAAGCAACTGAAGGACAGAGGGAAGGCAGAGAAGGGGGGGGGAGGAGAAATGCGACAAATGTTTTGGGTAAAAAAAAAAAAGAGAGATGGAGGGAAGGCAGGGGAGGGGGAGAAGAAATGCGACAAATTTTTTTTTGTTGTACTTTATATTTGCCTGGCTATATACATATATTCAAGCATGTACTCCATTAGGTAGGCATGGCTGTGGAGAGGTCAGTAGCACGTCAGGCATCGGCAAACCTTTTGGTCAGATTGGGAAATTAAAACAAGTTAAAACGGTGAGCCACCGTTATGAAAACAAGCAGCTCATTAGGAGTGGTGGGGGCGGGCACAGAGAGACGTGACACGGCGGGGAGGGGGCGGAGCGGGTAAAAAAATTTGCCTGGCTATATACATATATTCAAGCATGTACTCCATTAGGTAGGCATGGCTGTGGAGAGGTCAGTAGCACGTCAGGCATCGGCAAACCTTTTGGTCAGATTGGGAAATTAAAACAAGTTAAAACGGTGAGCCACCGTTATGAAAGTAAATGCGCACATGGTGTACTGCAAATTAAAACAAGCAGCTCATTAGGAGTGGTGGGGGCGGGCACAGAGAGACAAGGGGGGAGTGGATGCTGGAGGGGGAGGTGTGCTGGGAGAGAGAGTGGCGCTCTTCTGCCCCTACTTTCAAAGCTGCCATGACGATGCGACACGGCGGGCAGGGGAGGGGGCGGAGCGGGTAAAACAATAAATAAACACGACGGCTGGACGAGAGAGAAGGGGGGGAGGAGAAATGCGACACGGCGGGCAGGAGAGGAGGGGGCGGAGCTGGGGGAGGCTGTGAGATGTGCACGCGCTTTTAAGCTCTAAGCGCATGCGCATTGAGCTTAAAAGTCACGGGCACTGCAAGGAATCGCCACGATTCCTTGCAAGTTAGTTAAAGAGTGGTTAAGCCCCCATAGTCTCGCAAGCTCGATGCGCATGCGCATCGACAGGCGAGACCTAAAAAAAGGTTTTGTATGCGACCTCAGACAAAGGGGTAATTGGAATCGGGCTGGTCGAACAAATTTCCAAGGGAACGGCAAAAAATGATAACAGAGTTCAGCGCGACCTCGCCCATTCACAGCAGCTGGGAAGGGAGAGAGAGTGTAATGGCAGGATCCAGCGCGACCTCGCGCTCACAGCATTAGGGAAGGGAGAGAGCTTAATGCCAGGTTTCAGCGCGACCTCTCATCAACAGCAGGTAAGGGAAAGAACACAATGGCGGACACAACAGCACACCGGGAGATAGGATGCCTCGCAACCAGGATTCAACAGAAACTCACAGGCAGAAAGAGGGTGGTCCTAGCAACAAAGCCAAGCACCTGAAAACGGGAGCAGACAGCTTATATGCTGTAAAATGTCACCTGACCTCGAAACAGTGCAGCATGGGAAAGCATATAAGTATTTAGCTAACACAGTGCCTTATGGGAAGGGTAGTCTTTGGATATCATCTGGGAAGGACAATGTACAGGAAGCCTGGCGGTTAACAATCAGCCCTAGGGCTTGTCTGATTCTGCTTAGGGACTTTTTTTTCTGTTCAACTGCCTCTATGTAACTGTCTTGATAGAAAATGACCAGTCGAGGTGAATAAAATACCAGAATTGTTTCTGCTTGTTCAACTGCCTCTATTTAACTGTCTTGATAGAAAACGACCAGTAGATGTCAGTAAAATACCAGAATTGCTTTCTGCTGAGGGACTTTATTTTTTTATTTTTCTGGTAACTGTCTCTATTTAACTTTCTTGATAGAAAATGACCAACAGAGGGCAGTAAAATACCGGAATCACTTTAACATTCTCTAGATTCCAGTCCAAAGAAATTGTCTTCCACCAGCACCCGTTGACAATAATATTTTTTAAATCCTGTATTTTCCTTGATATGACCACCGAAAGCCTTGATCTTATATTAAAAACAGAGCTTTGGACTATAACATTTTCTGTTAGATGTTTCAGCACCCAGGCTAATGTGCTGCATAGCTAAATACATTTAAGGTCCCAAAGGCTAAACCGATTGCATTGCAAATGCTTGTTTGTTTATTTTCAGGTAGATCTAACTTCTGGCACAAGAAAAGAGGGCTTTTCCCTGTCAAGTCGGATATGAGACCTGCTGACGATATATGATTGGTGGTTATGTTCATGATGTGTTGTGTTCCCTTTGGCTAGCGTGATACTAAGCCTTTGGGATTTGTAGTTTTTATATATATCTTAACTGCTACTATTAAAATTAAAGCAGGTTAAGACAGCATAATACGCGCCACTGTGACTGTAATAAAATGAAGACTATACTTCAAAAATTACTGGGAATATCTACATTACAGCAGGAATGTGAGTGAAACATGGTAGTAGGTAACATTACTAAATACCATAGCAAATCATCATTTCAGAATTCCTGTTCAATGGACTAAGATTGGCTGACAAAACTTTTTAATTTGCCTATGTTAGTCTCACTGCGCAGCACCCATTCCCAGATGACCCACCCCTGCCCCTCAAAAAGGAGTTAGTTCAAACTTCAGCTAATCGGGTCTTCAAACGTTTTGATGCCGAGACCCCCTTGTCAAACCTTTTTAGGCGTAAGGACCCCCTTCTGACAAAATTTTCTAGAAACTTGTCCTTCTCATCATCAACATCTATCGACAACCATAAATGCCCCTATTAGACCTGTCATCTTTTGGCATGTTTTCCCTGTTTTTTTCCTTTCTGAGCTCCTAGTTTTGACATTTTGTTTTCTGGTTTAGTGTTTCTGTGCACTTTCTCACTGCTGTTCGGTGTTAAAGTGCAAGTGCTCCTATTTTAAATTGTATTACGGATTGGTGTTTCCATAATTGGTATGTTTGACTTACTAGTAAGTCCCTAGTAAAGTGCACTGAGGGTGCCAGGACCTGTAAATCAAATGCTGTTGGCGGGCCTGCAGTATTGAATGTGCCACTCACCCAAGCATCCCTGAAAAAGGTTATCAGACCTGCCACTGCAGTGTCTGCGTTCAGTTTGAAACTGCCATTTCGACCTGGCAAGTGCATCCACTTGCCAGGGCCTAATCTTCACTTATCTTACATGTAAGGTACCCCTGTGGGCAGGGTGCCGTGTATATTAAAGGTAGGACATGTACTGGTGTGTATGATATGTCCTGGTTGTGAATTACAGTGCGTTTCATTTTTCACTATAGAAAAGCTATCTGTCCCTCAGGATAGAATGGGAGTTTACTTATAACTTCTTATAAGTATATCTTGCCATTGGGACAAGATAGAGAAATGGGGTTTAGTATGCCTGAACTCAGAATATAAAAATGCATCTTTTAGTAAAAATGATTTTTATGATCTGTGTTTGAAAATACCACTTTTAGAAAGTAGGTATTTTCGTGCTTAGCCATCCTGTGTGTCTCTGTTGGGTTTGTGGATTGACTGTCTGACTTTGGAGTGACACAGGCTGGGGATGTGCATTCTCATCAGACAACCACTGGGGGGGTCGAGGTGTGTCCTGCCTTTCCTGGATGAGTCAGGGATGAGCTGAATAGACCTGTGCTGCATTTAGAGTAGTGGGAGGAGATTTCCTTGCGCCTGAATGGGCCTGGTCTGCCATTGACAATGCTGTCTCCACCTCCTGCCAGGAAGCTGGGCCAGAGAGGATGAAACTGGTTTGTGCTGGGCACAGGCACTCTCTGCCCAAAAGCACAAAGAGAAACTGAGTATAAATATTGGGGCCCAAACCCCAGAACTTTAGAACTTTGTGGAATCAAGGAAGCTGCCAAGACGAAGCGCTGTTAGAACTGCCAAGAGGAGTGCTGCCTCTTTGCTGTGTTGTTGCTTTGTTGGGTTGGCCTGCCATTGTTGCTTCTGTGTCGTCGTCTACTCTGGCACTTCGGTCTACTCCCGACGTCGCTCCCCTCTCTCCTCTGGTCCTCTCCTTCTCCGCCTCCGAACTCTGAGCTCCTCCGATCTTCTCCCACTCTGCCTCCGTTCTCCAGTCTCCTCCTGACGTCTCGCCCCACTCTCCTCCGATCTTCTCCTTCTCCGCCTCCGAACTCCACTCTGCTCTTTCGCTCTCTTCACCTTTCCACTCGACTACTCCGCCTCCGAGTGATGAACACACCTGTGTGTGTTCGTCTCTGGGTTTTACCTCGGTTCCGTGGGCGTGTTCCTGTTCGAGTACCACACAATTAAAGAAACAATGTTCCTCCTGTGGATCGGCCTCGGGCTTGGTTGGGGTATTGTCGTTTACTTTCCAGTTCTCTAATTGCTGTGTAGAGAAAGGGGAGAATGAGTTGTTCAACGTATTTTGGAGATTGTCATGATGCAAGGGGTTATCCTGGTCCCCCTTGCCACATTCTGCCTTAGGTAGTGAAAGGACTTGACTGAACTTTCGTTACGTGTACTGAGTATCTTCAAGGGCTTGAAGTAGAGCTTGACTTCTGTTCTGAAGTCTCAGGGACCGCAAAGATTTCACCTACTTCTGGGTACCGCCTCTGGAACCATTGGTTTCAGTTGCCATAGAGGGAGGAAAGCAACCAACTCCGACTCAGTCGCTGGCTCCAAGTCCTGAAGGCACCATAGAGGATATTGCCACATCTCGCACCGCAACCCTGGTCTCAATGACGACGATCGCTGCCATCGAGCTGCTGCTTGCACCGTGACCTGTTGGCACTGCACCGCCTCGTCTGATATTAAACAGTGTTTAGCAAACCAACAGTCAGTGAGCATAGGGGTGCAGCCAAAGGTGTAGCTAAAAACAAAGGACCTCGTTTATGAGGAATTGGCATAGGGCAGCACCGCAAGTCTTCTTGTGGCGCTGCCCTACGCCAATGTGAAAGGGCAGGAATGCACTGTATTTATGAAATACGGTGTCTTCCAGTCCTATTCCCTTGTGTTGGCACACACATTGCTGCTTAGCATCAACATAGGCATTGTTTTTGTACAGTAGGAGGCACCTTCCTTCACCCAAAAAATCCTGAGGTGCATTTTCCTATTTCTATTTGAGCTGCAGAATGCAGTACACATGGAAAGAGGAAATAACGAGGAGAAATGAAAACATTTCTCCTTGTTATGCCTCTACAGGGGTGGCGTCCATTTTTGGAGCTGCCCCAGGTTTATGTGATTTTGTAAATAGAGGCAGCATTAAAATCCATTAGCTTTGCGTGGGAACCCCACACAAGTCTTTGGAACACCTCCTTGATGCAGAGTAAGGCAGCACAGTGACTTGCGCTGCTATGTCTTAATCCATATCTACAAGGCCATGCAAAGCCATGCAGGGTGACTTTGCACTGCCTCATAGGTATGGTTGAGACACTTGCGCCACTGGAGCTTAAAAAAAAAGTGATGCTCTGGTGATGCAAGCCTCTCATAAATAAGCACAAAATATTCTGTACGTTTTTAGGTCTTTCACCATCAGGGATCTACATATAAAATAATGAGCAGTGTAAATGAAAAATAAATGTAAAACGTTATTGCTCAGTGAGAAATGCACTGTTGTACATTATGAAACCTCTATTAGTTAATGCACTGCAGAGGTCTGTGTGTAACCAGAGAACCACAGAATTAAGTCTTGAATGGTGCAGTGGAGAATAGGTATGTTAATTTTTAGTGCTACGAAGTCACAGCCTGTGACAGAAAGCACTGCAAACATGTAAGTCAATTCTTTATACTTGCATTACACATAGGGTAACAGGGTAAGATAACAGGGTAAGATAGAAGGCTGCATAACGTGCAAATAGTTTTACAATAAAATGGTGCTTTCAAAATGTAGGTTTTAATAATACCAGAGCGTATGCAATGCAATTTCTTTTTTTTACATAACTCTCCCTTCAATCTGTGGAAATGCAGTTAAAATTAAAAGCAAGAACTTTCCAGTCCAGTTGTTAACTCTTTGCTCTACCACTCGAAACAAGCATTTGCAATGCAATAGGTCTCGTATTAGGAAAGTTTGAGCTATTGGTATTGTAAATGGCAATTTTTTTATTTATGTGTTGGTTTTGAAAATAGCGAAATTAATAGCTTTGTCATTTACAATGCCAATAGTTTTAACTTTCGCAAATGTGACGCCTATAGCATTTGTAATGCAATATGTGTTATATTTACGTGACTTAGATGTATTGATAATACAAATAACAATGGCTTTTATTTTTTTTTAATAATTAATACTTAAATAAAAGTTATTGTAATTTATAATGGCAATAGCATAAACTTTTGTAAATAACTTTTGTGAAGATTATGTTCCGTGTATTTTATTGTGATGAAAATCCAAGAACAGAAGTTAAATATTAACATCTTTTCGGGACATTTGTAATAAAGCTTGAAAAATTGCGAGAACATATTTGAACCAGTTATTGTTGAATGGTTGCACAGATTGATGCTGTGGTAGCGCTGAGTGATGTTGTGGTGGCGACGAGTGATGGTGTAGCGTTCAGTGATGCTGTGGTAGCGCATAGTGATGTTGTGGTGCCACTGAGTGATGCTGTGGTGGTGCTGAGTGATGCTGTGGGGATGCGATAGATAGATAGAGTGAGTGCGATAGATAGAGTAAGGGCGCTAGATAGATAGAGGGAGGCCGATAGATAGATAGAGGGAGGGCGATAGATAGATAGAGTGAGGGCGATAGATAGATAGATAGATAGATAGATAGATAGATAGATAGATAGATAGATAGATAGATAGATAGATAGATGAATAGATAGATAGATAGATAGATAGATAGATAGATAGATAGATAGATAGATAGATAGATAGAGTGAGGGCGATAGATAGATAGATAGAGTGAGGGCGATCACTAGATAGATAGATAGATAGATAGATAGAGAGATAGATAGATAGATAGATAGATAGATAGATAGATAGATAGATAGATAGATAGATAGATAGATAGATAGATAGATAGATAGATAGATAGATAGATAGATAGATAGATAGATAGATAGATAGATAGATAGATAGATAGATAGAGGGCAATAGATAGATAGAGTGAGGGCGATAGATAGAGTGAGGGTGTGTGAGGACATGGAATCGCTAGAAGCACAGTCCGAGCACTTTTCCACTCACTGTTCTCCCTCTTCCCTTATGTATTTTCAGAACATCTCCAGGGAGTACGGCCCCTTTAAATCTTGTGCCTACCCCAGTCAGGTGACAGGGTCACATGCTTCGCGGAGGTTGAAGACGGAAGACGCCGCAGTGGGAGTTTGTTCTTGTGAACCGGCCCACGAGGAGGTGGAGACCCTCGTGAAAACCTTCAAAGTGCTGCCCTGGAGAGATGCCACACCGCTACGGGAAGACGAGGAACCGGCTTTTACGAAGGAGGTTTCCTGCCAGGAAGAGAAGGCGGACGACAGAAGAGAAGGGCAGCAAGACCCTAGCTGGCACCGCGGAGAAGCCCGCCACGGCTCAGGAGAAGGGTCGTGGCTAACCAAGGTACGTGGACGCCTTGGGCTGGCTCTGGGAAGGGACCGGGGTGAACCGAAGGGAGGGATTGTAAAGGAGGAATAAGCCTCGACCGGTGTTACCGTAGGAGCGCTAGCGACACTGGTGAAGGTAGTGGTGGCTTTCCCCTGCACTCCCTCTGCACTTCCCCGCGACACCCAAAGGAAGGCGAACCCCTTCCTGACCACTCTTGTTGTTTTCTTTTCCTTTTCCCCATGGTCCTGCTCAACAACACTGGGAGCCTTAACCAGAAGAGGAGCTCTTTCAAGTATCCACCAGCAAAACCCGAGCAAGGAAGAACGGACTACAGCTCCCACAACCCCTTTCAAAAGGACCCGTTTACAGGCCCCTCCCTCTAAGTCTCCACAGGAAGAAGGACTTTCCTGTACAACATAGACAGTTTCCTTTGTTTTCTCCTGAATAAACCTCAGTTTGGTGAACATTTTTTTTTTTTGGAGAGTTTTATATAGCGCGAACTAGACCCGAACCAAATCAGGTATCAGTGCGCTTTACATAGCACCAGTTACGTTACATGAGGATGGACACACATTCCTTTTAGGCACGGGGAGATTAAGTGATTTGCCCAGAATCACAGGAGGTTTTGGCGTCGTTACCGAGACTCGAACCCAGGTCCCCAGGTCCGAGGTCGAGCGCCCTAGCCGTTAGGCCAACTCCTCTCCTCCAACAATATACTAATTGGTCCTGTTCTGCTTCTTGGCCACATTACACGTGGTGTCCGAAGTGGGATAGTTGTTCGCCTCAATATGGAAAACTTAATTCAGCAATTAATCCGTGGTCAAGAAAAGCTAGAATGGGCGGTAGAAAAACAAATGACCTCCGCTCAAGCAGACAGAGACCTTATGAGAGACAGTCTGGCTAATCATGCTGACCAAATGCAGAAAGTGGCGGATGATCGGAGGGAGTTAACAACACAACTCCAAATAAGGGCGGGAAATGGGCCAAACGTATCCCACCAAAAATATGTGATAGGAGAAGACCCAGACGCCTTTCTTCTTAATTTCGAAAGGGCGGCAAGAGCTTCTGGATGGCCCGAAGCTAAATGGCCTTTTTTCCTGGCTCCCCTTCTTGCCGGTGAAGCACAGGCCGCCTACCAGGTGGCTAATCCTAATGGCAACACTTCGTATGCAGAAATAAAAGACCTGATATTGGACCATATGGGTATGGATGCAGAGGCCTATAGGGTGAAGTTTAGGAAAGAACGCGGCACCACAGCAGACAACCCCAAAACTTTATACTTCAAATTAAAAGCGGCTGCAGATAAGTGGTTACGACCCAGTTCCCATACAAAGGACGAAATCATGGACATGATCTATTTAGAACAATTTCTGGAGGCCCTCCCATACCCTATTCAAAGGTGGCTTAAACAACACAAACATTTAAGTCCCGAACAGGCAGTTGAAATAGCCACTACTTTTTATAGGGCACAACCTAGGGCCTTGCCTTGGGATTCTGACAAAACCACAAATCCGATGGGAGGGGTAGCACAACCGGAAAAAAAACCCTAAAGCCTCCACTAGAGATAGTAAAGCCAAGAACACCTCGCTTAGAACCCCCTCCACTGCGTAATCCCCAGTGCTTTGAATGTGGCGAATGGGGTCATATAGCCCGGAATCGTCCTCGGAAGAAACTGCCAGAAGAGCCAATGGACATTGGATGCATTCCCCGATCCATTTTATATTCCGCAGAGCTTGGACCCATTTTCCATGTAAGTGTCCAGATAAGGGGTACACAAGTAAGGGCGTTACTAGACTCAGGATGTAAACAGTCAGTTATTCTTAAGTATATTGTATCCCCTCTCCCCAATAGGGTCAAGGACTCTGTACCAATTAGGTGTGTACATGGGGATGTTAAGGTTTATCCTATAATACAGGTTCCTGTAACCCTTCCCCAGGGGCAGGTATTAGACATCAGACTTGGCGTTGTCCCTAACCTACCTGAGCAAATGATAATAGGTCAAGACAACCCCTCGTTCCTAAATATGTTAACCAAGACACTGCAGAGTTTCCGCTCCCCATCTGAAACTCAGCCGACTCTTATAACCCAAGCCCCCTGGATAATAGACGGAAGCTTCAGATATGCTCAAAAAAATGATCCAACCCTCCAGTCGGCATGGGCTCAAGTACAGCAAACACCACTTAGTTACCCTTCTTTTCAGGTACAGAACGATCTCTTATATCGCGTAGGGAAACAAGGGGAAGATCCCCAATTGTTGGTACCCCAAGCATTTCGTGAGCAAGTTCTTTATTTTGCTCACTCGTATCTGTTGGCCGGACACAGGGGGGCCCAAAAAAACGTACAGATATTATTGCGCCATTTCTATTGGCCTGAGATATTTGCAGAGGTCACTCGGTTCTGTCAAGAGTGCGAGATCTGTCAAAAAAAGAACCCGTTCAAGCCACCAGCAGTACCCTTACAGCCTCTACCAATTGTGGGTAACCCATTCGAAAGGGTCGGTATGGACCTCATTGGTCCTCTTCCTCGTACCAAGAAGGGTCACCTCTATGCCTTGGTTGTGGTTGACTATGCAACGAGATACCCAGAAGCCTTTCCTTTAAGGACCCCCACAGAAACATTTCTGAGAAGCTCCTAGAACTGTTTTCCCGGGTCGGTTTCCCTCGGGAAATATTTACTGACCAAGGGACTCTATTTGTCTCTAAGTTGATGGGACAAATTTGCAAGTCCTTACATATTTCCCATATCAAAACGTCTGTATATCATCCCCAGACGGATGGACTCTGTGAGCGTTACAACGCCACTCTGAAATTAACATTAAAAAAACTCCTAACCGTCGAAGGTAAAGAATGGGACCTGTTACTCCCTCTAGTCTTATATGTAGTCAGGAGTCAGGTACAGGCCAGCCTAGGGTGTTCCCCGTTCCAGCTCCTATATGGGAGAGAACCACGGAGCCTTTTGGAAATTACCAAGGAGGTATGGGAGCAAGAGAAAGAGGAAGATTCCAAGACCTTTCTCGAATATACACAGAACCTCCACTCTCGACTCCATAAACTAAGGGAGTTTGCTGATGCTAACCTAGAGAAAGCCCAAAGACAACAGCAACTGGTGTATAACAAGGGAAAGAAGTGGCGCCATCTCAGTGTAGGAGATTGGGTGTTGGTACTTCTACCTTCCAACATAGGAAAAACAAGGTCAGGGTGGCAGGGACCTTATAAGGTCACAGAAAAAGTAGGGTTGACCACTTACAAAATTCAGATAAAAAAAAAGAAGACAAAGTTGTATCATATAAACCTGCTTAAGAAGTGGTTAGGTCCCCCCCTCAAAACGTGCATAACATAGATAGACCACCTCCGATCAAAACCACCCTGGAGGAACTGATTATCAATCCGGAGTTAACCAAGGACCAAGGTAGAACCCTTAACGAAATATTGAGTCCTTTTTCCCATCTTTTCTCCAACATACCCGGCAGAACTCTTCTAGCGGAACATGCCATAGAGACCCAAGTAGGGAAAATTGTAAAGCAGAAACCCTACCGTATACCAGCCGCTAGAAGACAAGCCATAGAAGACTAAGTAAAAAACATGCTAGACCTAGGCGTAATTAAACCATCCAAAAGTGACTGGTCATCCCCCATAGTGCTCGTGCCAAAGCCGGATGGCTCAGTCCGCTTTTGCATCGACTTTCGTGCAGTGAACTCTATTTCAAAATACGACTCTTATCCCATACCTAGAGTTGATGAGTTAATAGAAAAGCTAGGGGAGGCTCAGTACATTACAACCCTCGATCTAACAAAGGGCTACTGGCAGGTGCCCCTCAAAGTAGAAGACCAGGAAAAGACCGCCTTTGTTACACCTACGGGCTTGTACGAATTTACCGTCTTACCCTTTGGGTTGCATCGGGCACCTGCCACATTGCAACGGCTCATGAACAAGGTATTGCGACAACATCAGGATTATTCCTCTGCGTACCTTGATGATATCGTTATCTTCAGCCCTGATTGGGAAACCCATCTTCAGCATTGTACCCAGGTTCTTAAATCCCTCCAAGAAGCAGGCCTGCATATCAATGCAAAGAAATCCAGGGCGGGATTCAGGAAAGTAAAGTATCTAGGGTTCCTTTTGGGAAACGGAGTTATTGAACCCCAATCTGAAAAGTAAAGGCTATAGTTGAGGCTCCTTTTCCATCAACCAAGAAGGTTAGGGCATTCCTGGGGCTCCTTGGTTATTACAGTAGGTTCATCCCACAGTATTCAGAACTCGCTGCACCCTTGACCGACCTGCTACAGAAGAACGTTAAAACCAAGGACCTTCAAAACCCTAGCTTAAGTGCCAAGACAGCCTTTGTGAATCTGAAAACGGCCATAACCACTGCCCCGGTTTTAAGGTCTCCTGACTTTACGAAACCTTTCCTATTGCATACGGATGCTTCGGAAAAAGGGTTAGGGGCGGTATTGTCCCAGTTGTCACACGAAGGGATAGAACATCCAATCCTTTTCATTAGCAGAAAACTCTTTCCCCGAGAACAGAGGTGCCCTATCATAGAGAAAGAATGCCTAGCTATTAAGTGGGCCAGAGAAAAGTTGAGATACTATCTAGAGGGGGCCCATTTCCTCCTCTACACAGATCACGCCCCCTTGATTTGGATGAGCCGCAACAAGGGAAACAATCCAAGGATACTAAGGTGGTTCCTTTCCCTCCAACCCTTTTCCTTTGAGGTGGTACATCGGAAGGGAACAGACAATGGCAACGCTGACTTTCTTTCCCGCCTTTCTTTGTTCCCCGAACGTGAACAAACTGGGGTAGGGGTGTGTGAGGACATGGAATCGCTAGAAGCCCAGTCCGAGCACTTTTCCCCTCACTGTTCTCCCTCTTCCCTTATGTATTTTCAGAACATCTCCAGGGAGTACGGCCCCTTTAAATCTTGTGCCTACCCCAGTCAGGTGACAGGGTCACATGCTTCGCGGAGGTTGAAGACGGAAGACGCCGCAGTGGGAGTTTGTTCTTGGGAACCGGCCCACGAGGAGGTGGAGACGCTTGTGAAAACCTTCGAAGTGCTGCCCTGGAGAGACGCCACACCGCTACGGGAAGACGAGAACTGGCTTTTACGAAGGAAGTTTCCTGCCAGGAAGAGAAGGCGGACGACGGAAGAGAAGGGCAGCCAGACCCTAGCTGGCACCGCAGAGAAGCCCGCCACGGCTCAGGAGAAGGGTCGTGGCTAACCAAGGTACGTGGACGCCTTGGGCTGGCTCTGGGAAGGGACCGGGGTGAACCGAAGGGAGGGATTGTAAAGGAGGAATAAGCATCGACCGGTGTTACCGTAGGAGCGCTAGCGTCACTGGTGAAGGTAGTGGTGGCTTTCCCCTGCACTCCCTCTGCATTTCCCCGCGACACCCAAAGGAAGGAGAACCCCTTCCTGACCACTCTTGTTGTTTTCTTTTCCTTTTCCCCATGATCCTCCTGCTCAACAACACTAGGAGCCTTAACCAGAAGAGGAGCTCTTTCAAGTATCCACCAGCAAAACCCGAGCAAGGAAGAATGGACTACAGCTCCCACAACCCCTTTCAAAAGGACCCGTTTACAGACCCCTCCCTCTAAGTCTCTACAGGAAGCAGGACTTTCCTGTACAACATAGACAGTTTCCTTTGTTTTCTCCTGAATAAACCTCAGTTTGGTGAACAATATACTAATTGGTCCTGTTCTGCTTCTTGGCCACATTACAGGGCGATAGATAGATAGATAGATAGATAGATAGATAGATAGATAGATAGATAGATAGATAGATAGATAGATAGATAGATAGATAGATAGATAGATAGATAGATAGATAGATAGATAGATAGATAGATAGATAGATAGATAGATAGATAGATAGATAGATAGATAGATAGAATGAGGCAGATAATACGCACGTTTATTTTGACACTGGGAAAATACATTGTAATGCATTGCCATTTAGTTTAGACAAAAAC
Organism: Lissotriton helveticus; assembly: GCF_964261635.1. Lineage (NCBI taxonomy): Eukaryota > Metazoa > Chordata > Amphibia > Caudata > Salamandridae > Lissotriton > Lissotriton helveticus. The sequence continues at coordinate 223,360,520 of NC_136069.1, forward strand.
ACAGACCGAAAGTCTGCTATAGTGTGAAACATCATGTTTTCACCAGTTGGAAAGGAAACCAGACCAGGATAATTAAGTGCTTTAAGCCTTGTAGTAAAGATTGTAATCAGTTGGCTCCCAGCATCTGTGAGATGCAAATTTGCAATGCAATAGGTCTCGCATTAGTGAAAGTTTGAGCTATTGGAGGTGCTAATAAAAATGTAACACCAATAGCTCAAATTTTCAGTGATTCCAGATCTATTGCATTAAGAATGTATGACGTTACAACGAATTCCGTTGCAACGCATGCCTTTACCACGCATGCGTTACAACGGAATTCGTTTAACACGCATAACCTTTCCCTCGACTACTTGCGTGGTGACGTCATACGTCGTTAAGAGGAAACGGATTTTTTTTTCGATTTCTCTTAAACGACGCTGATTATGTGCAGATCCCGACGTGACTTCTGGTGAGTTTTTTTATTTTGGGGGGAGACCCCCCCAAACCCCCCTTTTTTTACTTTTTACCTTTACCACATATGCCTTTACTACAAACCTCGTAGTAAAGGTATGCGTGGTAAAGGCTTTAGTGGTAACCACGCATGCGTTGTACTGCATGCGTGGTTAAAGATTTCGTGGAAACGGCTTCGTTGTAAAGGCCGTTTCCCTTGCATTAAAAATCAATTGCGGCACTCGCACTTTAGCTTCAAACATCTTAAGCTAAAGCGTGGGTGCTGAAATTGCTTTAAATGTAAATAAATGGAAACATTTTTTTTTCTATTTCTTTATTTTTGAAGCAATTGCTGCACTGGCACTTTAGCTTGAGATATTTAAAGCTAAAGCACCGGTGCCGTGATTGTAACAAAACTAAACAGATAGTTACATTTAAAATGGCATACTTTAGAGGCAACATGCCGGTAGAGAAAAGAAAACTGTATGATGCGGCAAGAATTGTCCGCGTCAGGGCGCTTTTTGAATGCCAGTAGGACGGCAACATGGGCAGCAGAAGGAGGGTAATTGGGTGGGAGGGGCAAGGCAAGAGTCACAAACAACAACATCGCCACGCTTCAAGTTCTAGGAAAGCCTGCCGGAGTCCCCGAGGCCTGTAGGAAACCCCCCGCCTGTGCACTGAATTAAGTTCTACTCGCTGGACCAGCAGCGCAGCAGCTGAAGGCAATGAAAGTGCAGTTAGTGGACTCGGAGACATTTTAATACTACTAAAGTTGGGCAACATTTGCAGCAGCAAAGAAGCCATTTAAGAACCTATCTAACCTTGTGAGGGTTTAAAGTATGTGGCCGCCATGTTTTATTTAACTATCTGTTTAGTTTTGTTACAATCACGATTCACGGCACCGCTGCTTTAGCTTTAAATATCTCAAGCTAAAGTGCCAGTGCGGCATACGTGAACCTAGTTGGGATAGACAAGCTGTAGAAAAATTGCTGTCTTGGGTTATTTTTCTTCTTCAACTATAATACTATGCAGACTTGATCTTTGGGCCTTCGGAGGTGGATAAACAGAGCACCAAAAATGGAGTAATAACATTTGTTATTTAGTGTTAAGAAACTTAAGTGTGGCATTTAGCAATATGTAAGAAACAAGATCTCATAGTATAGACCAATGACTTGGATGGATTGTTTGGAGTAAAGGCCAGTAAGTTTTCACGTTTATTCCTTCCACTCTACAAGTAGGTCCAATCCCTGGCAGTACACACTGTTACTTGACTCTTTACAGTGCCGCAGTAGGTTTGAGGTAAGAGGACTGCTGCAGCTAAGCAAGATGTACAGTTTTAACATCTTCTAAGTATGGATACATATGTGGTCTACTGAACCGACCTTTACTACTGGGTCAAATGCACAGGAAGTATAGTTAATCGTAAGCTCAGCTTGCCATAATGATAGTGTTTTAAAAAAAAATGTAAGTGTATATAGCTTTGTAAAAATTAACAAAGTGCCCATTTATAATTAGGGTCCTAGTTTTCACTAAATTGTACAGATAAAACCAGACAGAAAACGAACTCTTACTCGGTCTGCATTTTGTTTTCAAGTATTTTAAAAATATGAAGAATAGGTGGGTTTTTTGAGATGCACATGTAATGACTGATAGGGCAATAGCTGTGCACACTTACACAATGAAATTAAATTAACAAGCAGCATTCTCTGCTCAATGAATAAAAACGGCCATGCCTAATTCCTGATTAACCGCTCGTTGCCTTCATCTTTCTTTCATTTATAAAGAAATTTTCCAGAGTGTGTAACAGTTTTCAATGCAGACTTTCTGAGATTTCATGTGATTCTGACAGAGCAGAGGAAATGAAAAGAAAAATAGCTAAGAGTTGGGGAGCCGAGTTCTATCGCTCGGAGCTCCCAGGCATGGCGAGGTCAGGCACAGCATGCACCATCCCTGGGTTGGAGGACGCTTGTCACAGGACATTGTTGTACCCTTTGAGATACAATCCGTAATCTGATTGGCTGCTGGCGTTCTGAAAGGAGCTCCACGTCTCTTCGGCTGTGTGAATGATAAAGATTCAAATTTATAAAAAGAACAACTATTTAATCAAGGCGAAGGCCACCATAGAGGCATCAATTGACAGAGGAACAACAGGTTTGCAATACACATAAAAATAACATTTGAATGAAAGTGGGGAAACAGTAATGGATTCAACGTTCCGCTGCTCGAGAGATAAAACATTTCTTTATGGTGAATCTGTGAGACCAAAAATCGGGACATAATTAGCTTAATGATATGGAGATAACGAGGGAGAAGCACAAAATAAGTACAGCCATTTCCATATAAACAATGCTTTTCGAAAGAACCATAGCGGGAGAGCTCTGCCTTAAAGCAGGGAGGCTAAAAGCGGAGGCAGATGCGGCGCAACCATTTCCAAAACAAGTTAAATGTGAAATAGCAGCAGAGGCTGTTCAAAATCCCCGGTGTGGGTAAGTAAACAATTGAACAGCATTCCGTGTTTAGAGCATGATTTATGTTAAGGGCGTCAACAAAGCGTTTCACAATTACAAACCGAATAAAAAGTAATTTTAAAAATACATCCAACCAAAAAAAAATCTAGTTGTAATTTGACCTGCACGACGAATGAGGAAAGAATGTGTTTTCTCTATTACTATTTAAATTCTCTGTTGTTCTGGTTGTTTCAGAATACTTAGCTTCATCGTATGCAATCAGACGGGCGAATCAGTAACAAGCAGGAAGTGGGATAAGGGAGGAGGTGGCAAATGGTGAGCACTTTCGCGGCCGCTTTGATGTTCTCAGTGGCCACGCGGCTCACTGAGAACATCAAAGCAGCCTCGAAAGGGCTCCCAAAGGCTGCAGGCTGACAAATGATGCGAGCGCCCGGCGCTCATGCACTGTACCCGATCCGCCTGCAGACTTTGGGAGCACTTTTGAATGCCCCTTACTTAACCCCTTAATTGCTGATGCCGGCCCCCGTCCTTCATGCATCACAGTGCTCGTGTGCTGATGACGGCTGGGGGCCATCATGAATCCACCCACTCTTCAAAACGGCCGCACAGGCGCAGAATAGCGGCTGCGCCCAAGGGGTTAATATCTCGCAAAAGTATCGCTAACGCAATAGCTTAGGCGAGACCTAAAAAACTAAATCTTTGTCAAAAGAGCCAGAACTGCTCCCAAGCATCCCTTACACAGATTACCTGAAAGGCACATTTGCCTTTCATTCATGCAAGCAGCTGATAACGATCTAATCTAATTTAGCCTTCCGAGGAGGGCAGTCTTTTTGCAGGGACAACTGAAGCTGAGGAATCTGCGACCCCCTTCCCAGGACCACACGACCCCCCCCCTGGGGGTCTCGTCCCACAGATTGAAGTCCTCTGTATGTTCATGCGATCCGTAACTGTTAAAATTACAAACAGTCATGAGATAAAAGATCTGGAATACAAAACAGACATTAAGCTAAATTCATGGATAGTCTCTTCAGTTAGATAAGTGGTTACCCCTTTAAATTAACCGTGATTTCATTGTCATCTGTGGTCTGGTTTATCGTAAGAATTGTAAGCCAAGTCCAATCTAAAATGGCCGATTCCTTTACAAAACACCACGGTTACTTTTGTGGTGCATGTCCTTCTACTATGTTTACTCTAGTGAGTTCCAGCTACCTGGTAACCTGCGTAAACAGTTCGGCCTTCCCGCGTCGGATTGGCGGGTTGTTCAAACAGCGGAAATGATGTCCCTTTAAGCAGGAAACGTCGGTTTGGTAAAGCTTAGAGTAAAGTTTAAAATTTGCTAACATTCGTGCCAAGAATTTTCAATTCTATTAAGGACAGGAGGCGAGGATTATGCTATCTCATTTCTTTACTACCAAAAAATACAGCAGCCAATCAAGTAAAGAAAAAGCAATAAACTACATATCCCATGAACCCCTAGGATACCATAGAGTAAGTGTAGTATAAAAGGTATCCTAGAGGACAGTCCTTCCTCTTTCTTTGTGTAGAACAGTTCAGTCATAAGTAAAGTCATATAAGTAAAAGTTCCAGGGATCCAACAAGATAAAATGAAGATAAACACAAAACCCAGTCTTCTGGAAGCAGAACAGTGGACCAGAAGAAAGACGGATGGCCAAGGATCCAGGACGTCCTAAACAGAATGCTGCAACCGGAGAAACCGACCGAAGAACAGTCATCGCTGGCCCGTGGGACACGACCAATCCAATCATTTAGGATCAGAACCTGAAAGGAAAAAACAAATCCGTAATATCCAAAACAACCAGATGAAGGAGGCATGGATAAAGGATAAGGGAGGGAAAAAATACAACATATGCATATAATACAAATGTAAAAGCAATGAGCAATACAATGCATATATATAAATAAGGGTGGGATAATCCTCGCCTCCTGTCCTTAATAGAATTGAAAATTCTTGGCACGAATGTTAGCAAATTTTAAATTCTATGTCAGGACGGAGGCTCCGATTATGCTTTTTTAAAGCTGTTCCACCACAACAGAAGCAACATGCATAATAGGTTTAAAATAAAAGGTTTTAAACACTGACTCTGAAGACCAATCAGCAGCCTTCAAGATGTCTTGGAGGCCGGCACCCAAGGAAAAAGCTTTAGATGCCATAGCTCCTCTAGCCGAGTGGGCACCAAAAACAGAGACATCAATGCCCGCCTCCTTCATGAGCCAACGAACCCATCTTGCTAAAGTGGCAGGAGAAACAGGCTTAAACGGTTTCTGTAAAGCTATAAGCAGTTGACCCTGGAGATTGCTACGAAAAGGAGCAGTACTCACCTCATAATCTCTGATGCATTGAACCACACAGAGTTTGGGATTGTGAGGAAAAGAAGGATAGGAGACACAAGAAGTGTTAGACTTAGTACGGCGAGAAATAGTAAAGGAAACCCCTTCCGGGGTGAAAAGACGTCCAGCCAGATCTAAGGCACGAACATCAGATACACGTTTGCAAGAAAGCAAACACAACAACATGGTCAGTTTGGCCGATAACTGTTTGCGAGAGAGCAAAGAATTAGAAGGCCATGAATCCAAGAAACGCAAAACCACTGAAACATCCCATAATGCGACATACTTAGGGCAAGGAGGTTTTACCATCCGAATGCCTCTGAGCAATTTGCAAATAAGAGGATGCTCACCAATAGGTTTACTATCAACAGGGACATGACCAGCTGAAATCGCAGATCGAAAGTTGTTAATCGTCCTGTAAGCCAAACCCAAAGAAGCCAGAGAAGCCAGGAAATTGGAAACTAAAGTGACATCTGCAGAAGAGGGATCCACTGACCGCTGTGCACACCAATCACACCATCGTTTCCAAGATGAAGCATAACGCTTGTGTGTGTTGGGAGCCCAAGCTTCCCCGATAAATCGGGCAGCCTCCGAAGAAAGTCCAGGGACTTGCCAACGTCCCCCGAAATCCGCCACGCCACTAACCGAAGCTGACCCGACAGAATGAGAGGGTGGGGATTTTGCAGAGGGTCCAGCAACAGATTCTGCAGGTTGGGAAGCAGAATGGGAGGAGAGCAACTCATCTCCAGAAGAATCGGAAACCACGGTTGGGCCCTCCACAGAGGAGTGACCAGAATCAATTCCGACAGAAAGAGCCTCGCGCGAGCCAGAACCCTCGGAATCATGATGAAGGGAGGGAAGGCATAGCATAGAAGAGGAGGCCAGGTCTGAAGGAACGCATCCGTGGCGAGAGCCTCGGGATCCGGTCTCCAACTGTAAAATTGAGGAACCTGCGTGTTCAGCCGAGAAGCAAAGAGATCCAGATGACATGGACCCCAAGTTCGGGACAGGAGCCGAAACACCCGAGGGTGAAGCCTCCAATCGCTGGCATCCCTCAGATGGCGAGAATTCCAATCCGCCACTTGATTCTGGCGACCTGGAAGGTATTCGGCAATAACCGTGATCTGACGTTGCAGACACAGATGCCAGAAGTCCTTGGCAATTTCTGCCAGGAGCATGGACTTCGTACCACCGAGCTTGTTGACATACCTCACAGCCGAAATGTTGTCCATGCGTAGAAGAATGCAACAGTTCGTCGCATGGGGAGTCAGACAACGAATCGCAAAAGAGCCCGCCAGAAGCTCTAAGCAATTGATATGGAGGGACAACTCCGCTGGAGACCAACGCCCCCCTGTCGTCAGAGAGCCGCACCGAGCCCCCCATCCCCAAAGACTCGCATCTGACTCGATCACCACCTCTGGAGTCTGACCGAAAAGAGCACGTCCGTTCCAGGATTCCATGTGGTCTAACCACCACATCATTTCCCACTTGGCGTCCTCCGAAAGAGGAACCATATCGGAATACCGCAAGCCCTTCTGAAGGTGACGGATTTTGAGACGTTGAAGGGCCCGATAGTGTAGAGGACCTGGAAAGATTGCTTGAATTGATGAGGACAAAAGACCCACAATCCGAGCTACCGATCGCAAGGAAACCATCTGTTTGGACAAAACCAAACGCAATTCCCGTTTGATCGCTCTGATCTTCTGTCCCGGGAGTAGAAGTTGACAAGCAACTGAGTCGATTTTGAACCCTAGAAAATCCATGGTTTGAGAAGGACGAAAGTCCGACTTCTGTGGATTCACAAGAAATCCCAGAGATTGCAACAGATCGATGGACCAATGCAGATGTCGTTGTAAAAGGAGAGGACACTGGGCCATCAAAAGAAAATCGTCCAGGTAAACAATCAATCTGACCCCACGGGCCCGCAAGGACTCTACAACTGGACGCAATAGCTTCGTGAAGCACCACGGAGCTGAAGACAGACCGAACGGAAGGACCTTGTACTCGTACCACTTTCCCAGCCACTGAAACTGGAGAAAGCGACGATGAGGAGCATAGATCGGAACCGAAAGATACGCATCTTTCAAGTCCAGACGAACCATCCAGTCTCCTTCCCGCAAAAGGTCCCTTAGAAGGTGAATACCCTCCATTTTGAAGTGACGGTACACCACTCCGCCGTTGAAGTCCTTGAGGTTGAGGACCAGACGAGAACCCCCTCCTTTCTTTTCCACTAGAAAGACATTGCTGACGAAGCCGTCTGGATGAGGGGAAGAAAGGACTATGGCCCCTTTCGCCAGAAGAGACTTTATCTCTGTGGAGATGAATTCCTGATCTCGTAGGGAAAAAACATGGGGAGAAGGAGGATGGTGTTGGAGAGGGTGAGCGTAAAACTCGAGTTTGTAGCCCTGGACCGTCTCCAACACCCAAGCATCGCTGGAGATTAACTGCCAATTCGGAAGGAAATATCTCAACCTGCCCCCCAAAATTACTTCTGAAGACAGAATTAATCTCACCTGAGGAATCCGGTCGACCACCTTGGGCACCTCCGTATCCACCTTTGGAGTACTGACCCCGACCTTTTCTTGAAGGGTAGAACTTTGGTTTTCCAGAATTGTAGGACTCCTGACCGCCTCCTCTGTGAGACTGACCTCCTCTCTGAGTAGGTTGGGAATTTCCACGGCCGGACGAACGCCCCCTTCGTCCAGCCCGACCGAAAACCGGACGGAAAGCCCTACGCAGGTTGGCCTGCGCCCTGTCCAAGCCGCTGAAGGTGGCTACAAAACTGGAGAGTTCCTTTAGAAACGGCTGACCAAAGAGTAAACCTTGAGCCAGAGGCCCAGACTCCGAAGGAGCCAGATCAGTGAGTTTAGGATCAAGCTTCATGAGTATTGATCGACGGCGTTCACTATTCAGGGCGCAGTTAGCATTACCAAGCATGCAAATAGCACGCTGAGCCCATCCTACCATCTCCTCTGGATCAATCAGGGCGTCAGAGTCTTTCGCTCGAAAAGCCAGATCCAAAATTTTCGTGAGTGGGCCAAGAAGATCTAGCATCTTATCCTGACAGGATCTCCAGGACCTGTCGAGACCCTTTTTGGGATCCTTGGAATACTTCCGTAGATATGTGACCATTGTAGGGTCCACATCAGGAGTGTCTGCTAACTTGTCGGAAAGATCAGGACGAGGACACTCAGACCTTAAACGCGCCCTTACGGTATTGTCAAAAGATCTCCTGATATTAGATTGAACATAAGCAGCCACCTCAGGGGAAGGCAACCAAGCTGAAGAATTAGGATGCACAATTTCAGTGGGCTCAAAATCCAGCACCGGTGGTTTAGACGGGGCATCAACAAAGTGCTCTTTACGAGCCTTCTTCTTAGGAGGGGGGGCCTCGGAGTCAGAAGATGGAGAGTCAGAGGAGTTCGAAGTGGAAGGGGAAGGATTGCAAGATTTTTTAGAGCGTTTCCCCTTCCTAGAGGATTTAGGTGTGGCCAGAGAATGCGCCAATTTAACAAAGTCCGCCACATGCGGATTCTTGGGAGATCTAGAGGAACGCCCAGAAGACGTCTTCCACCCCTGCCGAGAGGCATATTCTGCGAGGTGCAACTGGAAAGGAACAAGATTGGACTGGAACGCTTGCCCTTCATACTCCATACCCATGGAACCAGAAGGGTCCTCTTCATCATGGTAAAAGTCCTCCTCTTCATAATAATCTCCCATCTTTGTATACAAAGAATAGTCAAGTAGCCCACAGAGGAAAGGACTGAAAATTCACACCCTTAGGGTATTCAGGGGGAGTGCGACCCCAATAACAAGCCTCAGGCAAGAAAAAACTGACCTGAATTAACAATTTGAGTGTGGAGGGAGGGCTTGTAGCACTCTAGGCGAAGCCTACGTTAAATTTTACAACCCCCAGTCCTCACTGACAAAAGGGCGTCTGGAGCCTAACAGCCGGCAGGTGGGCAGAGGCTTAGAAAGCCGAATTCAGCGTCTTCCGACAGATTAGTGAAGTCGCGCCGCAATTCCCTTTCCACAGAAGCCAGGAATGCAATAAATGCGCAGTACCGCCGGGCGCCTGAAGCGCGAGACAAAGGCCCTGCGCATGCGCTACACAGAAGAACAAAAAGCCGGCTGAAAATGAGAGACGCGCGAGCAAGGCGCGTCTCTCAGCTCCCACTCCCGCTCCACAATTCCGAAACGAGCGCAGAAGAGCAAGCCCGCATGCGGGGGGTGACCACACGCCCCCAAGGGAAAACCAGCGCGAAGGCAAGCGCTACAATAAAAAGCAACCACAGTAATTGGCTAAAACAGCAGAATAAGGTAAGCGGAGCAAACAACAATTAACTGTCAATAAATGTTATCAAAACGCCAAGAGAAAATCACAAAGCGCAAAGAACAAAGACAAAAGGCACTTAACTGGCTGCGGGAGCAGCAAAGAAAGAGGAAGGACTGTCCTCTAGGATACCTTTTATACTACACCTACTCTATGGTATCCTAGGGGTTCATGGGATATGTAGTTTATTGCTTTTTCTTTACTTGATTGGCTGCTGTATTTTTTGGTAGTAAAGAAATGAGATAGCATAATCGGAGCCTCCGTCCTGACATAGAATTAGCTAGTAACAACTGATCATCAGCTGTTTTTGTGTTAAGCGTTCCTGGCCTCTGGTTTACAGAAGCACCGATTCGCAAGTTATTGGTAAGTACCCAGTGTGTCTGAATGCTTTAGCAATTGTACAATTTGTCGGAGTTCTACGGATATTTGTGGAATTTTAGCCTGCCCCGTTATTAGTTTCGTATTACGGCCCCAATGTTTAAAATCTCCAAGGGGGTTAAACACATAATTTTGCAGAGCGATCCCGTTTAAATTCAATAGAAATTAGCATTTTTGTGGGATTATGGAAGCTTTCGTGGTGAGTGAACCCATGAAGTTTCTAGAATACATTGCACTTATCAGGTATCAGTGCGCTTACCAGTTACGTTACATGAGGATGGACACACATTCCTTTTAGGCACGGGGAGATTAAGTGATTTGCCCAGAATCACAGGAGGTTTTGGCGTCGTTACCGAGACTCGAACCCAGGTCCCCAGGTCCGAGGTCGAGCGCCCTAGCCGTTAGGCCAACTCCTCTCCTCCAACAATATACTAATTGGTCCTGTTCTGCTTCTTGGCCACATTACACGTGGTGTCCGAAGTGGGATAGTTGTTCGCCTCAATATGGAAAACTTAATTCAGCAATTAATCCGTGGTCAAGAAAAGCTAGAATGGGCGGTAGAAAAACAAATGACCTCCGCCCAAGCAGACAGAGACCTTATGAGAGACAGTCTGGCTAATCATGCTGACCAAATGCAGAAAGTGGCGGATGATCGGAGGGAGTTAACAACACAACTCCAAATAAGGGCGGGAAATGGGCCAAACGTATCCCACCAAAAATATGTGATAGGAGAAGACCCAAACGCCTTTCTTCTTAATTTCGAAAGGGCGGCAAGAGCTTCTGGATGGCCCGAAGCTAAATGGCCTTTTTTCCTGGCTCCCCTTCTTGCCGGTGAAGCACAGGCCGCCTACCAGGTGGCTAATCCTAATGGCAACACTTCGTATGCAGAAATAAAAGACCTGATATTGGACCATATGGGTATGGATGCAGAGGCCTATAGGGTGAAGTTTAGGAAAGAACGCGGCACCACAGCAGACAACCCCAAAACTTTATACTTCAAATTAAAAGCGGCTGCAGATAAGTGGTTACGACCCAGTTCCCATACAAAGGACGAAATCATGGACATGATCTATTTAGAACAATTTCTGGAGGCCCTCCCATACCCTATTCAAAGGTGGCTTAAACAACACAAACATTTAAGTCCCGAACAGGCAGTTGAAATAGCCACTATTTTTTATAGGGCACAACCTAGGGCCTTGCCTTGGGATTCTGACAAAACCACAAATCCGATGGGAGGGGTAGCACAACCGGAAAAAAAACCCTAAAGCCTCCACTAGAGATAGTAAAGCCAAGAACACCTCGCTTAGAACCCCCTCCACTGCGTAATCCCCAGTGCTTTGAATGTGGCGAATGGGGTCATATAGCCCGGAATCGTCCTCGGAAGAAACTGCCAGAAGAGCCAATGGACATTGGATGCATTCCCCGATCCATTTTATATTCCGCAGAGCTTGGACCCATTTTCCATGTAAGTGTCCAGATAAGGGGTACACAAGTAAGGGCGTTACTAGACTCAGGATGTAAACAATCAGTTATTCTTAAGTATATTGTATCCCCTCTCCCCAATAGGGTCAAGGACTCTGTACCAATTAGGTGTGTACATGGGGATGTTAAGGTTTATCCTATAATACAGGTTCCTGTAACCCTTCCCCAGGGGCAGGTATTAGACATCAGACTTGGCGTTGTCCCTAACCTACCTGAGCAAATGATAATAGGTCAAGACAACCCCTCGTTCCTAAATATGTTAACCAAGACACTGCAGAGTTTCCGCTCCCCATCTGAAACTCAGCCGACTCTTATAACCCAAGCCCCCTGGATAATAGACGGAAGCTTCAGATATGCTCAAAAAAATGATCCAACCCTCCAGTCGGCATGGGCTCAAGTACAGCAAACACCACTTAGTTACCCTTCTTTTCAGGTACAGAACGATCTCTTATATCGCGTAGGGAAACAAGGGGAAGATCCCCAATTATTGGTACCCCAAGCATTTCGTGAGCAAGTTCTTTATTTTACTCACTCGCATCTGTTGGCCGGACACAGGGGGGCCCAAAAAACCGTACAGATATTATTGCGCCATTTCTATTGGCCTGAGATATTTGCAGAGGTCACTCGGTTCTGTCAAGAGTGCGAGATCTGTCAAAAAAAGAACCCGTTCAAGCCACCTGCAGTACCCTTACAGCCTCTACCAATTGTGGGTAACCCATTCGAAAGGGTCGGTATGGACCTCATTGGTCCTCTTCCTCGTACCAAGAAGGGTCACCTCTATGCCTTAGTTGTGGTTGACTATGCAACGAGATACCCAGAAGCCTTTCCTTTAAGGACCCCCACAGAAACATTTCTGAGAAGCTCCTAGAACTGTTTTCCCGGGTCGGTTTCCCTCGGGAAATATTTACTGACCAAGGGACTCTATTTGTCTCTAAGTTGATGGGACAAATTTGCAAGTCCTTACATATTTCCCATATCAAAACGTCTGTATATCATCCCCAGACGGATGGACTCTGTGAGCGTTACAACGCCACTCTGAAATTAACATTAAAAAAACTCCTAACCGTCGAAGGTAAAGAATGGGACCTGTTACTCCCTCTAGTCTTATATGTAGTCAGGAGTCAGGTACAGGCCAGCCTAGGGTGTTCCCCGTTCCAGCTCCTATATGGGAGAGAACCACGGAGCCTTTTGGAAATTACCAAGGAGGTATGGGAGCAAGAGAAAGAGGAAGATTCCAAGACCTTTCTCGAATATACACAGAACCTCCACTCTCGACTCCATAAACTAAGGGAGTTTGCTGATGCTAACCTAGAGAAAGCCCAAAGACAACAGCAATTGGTGTATAACAAGGAAAAGAAGTGGCGCCATCTCAGTGTAGGAGATTGGGTGTTGGTACTTCTACCTTCCAACATAGGAAAAACAAGGTCAGGGTGGCAGGGACCTTATAAGGTCACAGAAAAAGTAGGGTTGACCACTTACAAAATTCAGATAAAAAAAAGAAGACAAAGTTGTATCATATAAACCTGCTTAAGAAGTGGTTAGGTCCCCCCCTCAAAACGTGCATAACATAGATAGACCACCTCCGATCAAAACCACCCTGGAGGAACTGATTATCAATCCGGAGTTAACCAAGGACCAAGGTAGAACCCTTAACGAAATATTGAGTCCTTTTTCCCATCTTTTCTCCAACATACCCGGCAGAACTCTTCTAGCGGAACATGCCATAGAGACCCAAGTAGGGAAAATTGTAAAGCAGAAACCCTACCGTATACCAGCCGCTAGAAGACAAGCCATAGAAGACTAAGTAAAAAACATGCTAGACCTAGGCGTAATTAAACCATCCAAAAGTGACTGGTCATCCCCCATAGTGCTCGTGCCAAAGCCGGATGGCTCAGTCCGCTTTTGCATCGACTTTCGTGCAGTGAACTCTATTTCAAAATACGACTCTTATCCCATACCTAGAGTTGATGAGTTAATAGAAAAGCTAGGGGAGGCTCAGTACATTACAACCCTCGATCTAACAAAGGGCTACTGGCAGGTGCCCCTCAAAGTAGAAGACCAGGAAAAGACCGCCTTTGTTACACCTACGGGCTTGTACGAATTTACCGTCTTACCCTTTGGGTTGCATCGGGCACCTGCCACATTGCAACGGCTCATGAACAAGGTATTGCGACAACATCAGGATTATTCCTCTGCGTACCTTGATGATATCGTTATCTTCAGCCCTGATTGGGAAACCCATCTTCAGCATTGTACCCAGGTTCTTAAATCCCTCCAAGAAGCAGGCCTGCATATCAATGCAAAGAAATCCAGGGCGGGATTTAGGAAAGTAAAGTATCTAGGGTTCCTTTTGGGAAACGGAGTTATTGAACCCCAATCTGAAAAGTAAAGGCTATAGTTGAGGCTCCTTTTCCATCAACCAAGACGGTTAGGGCATTCCTGGGGCTCCTTGGTTATTACAGTAGGTTCATCCCACAGTATTCAGAACTCGCTGCACCCTTGACCGACCTGCTACAGAAGAACGTTAAAACCAAGGACCTTCAAAACCCTAGCTTAAGTGCCAAGACAGCCTTTGTGAATCTGAAAACGGCCATAACCACTGCCCCGGTTTTAAGGTCTCCTGACTTTACGAAACCTTTCCTGTTGCATACGGATGCTTCGGAAAAAGGGTTAGGGGCGGTATTGTCCCAGTTGTCACACGAAGGGATAGAACATCCAATCCTTTTCATTAGCAGAAAACTCTTTCCCCGAGAACAGAGGTGCCCTATCATAGAGAAAGAATGCCTAGCTATTAAGTGGGCCAGAGAAAAGTTGAGATACTATCTAGAGGGGGCCCATTTCCTCCTCTACACAGATCACGCCCCCTTGATTTGGATGAGCCGCAACAAGGGAAACAATCCAAGGATACTAAGGTGGTTCCTTTCCCTCCAACCCTTTTCCTTTGAGGTGGTACATCGGAAGGGAACAGACAATGGCAACGCTGACTTTCTTTCCCGCCTTTCTTTGTTCCCCGAACGTGAACAAACTGGGGTAGGGGTGTGTGAGGACATGGAATCGCTAGAAGCCCAGTCCGAGCACTTTTCCCCTCACTGTTCTCCCTCTTCCCTTATGTATTTTCAGAACATCTCCAGGGAGTACGGCCCCTTTAAATCTTGTGCCTACCCCAGTCAGGTGACAGGGTCACATGCTTCGCGGAGGTGCAAGACGGAAGACGCCGCAGTGGGAGTTTGTTCTTGGGAACCGGCCCACGAGGAGGTGGAGACGCTTGTGAAAACCTTCGAAGTGCTGCCCTGGAGAGACGCCACACCGCTACGGGAAGACGAGAACCGGCTTTTACGAAGGAAGTTTCCTGCCAGGAAGAGAAGGCGGACGACGGAAGAGAAGGGCAGCCAGACCCTAGCTGGCACCGCGGAGAAGCCCGCCACGGCTCAGGAGAAGGGTCGTGGCTAACCAAGGTACGTTGACGCCTTGGGCTGGCTCTGGGAAGGGACCGGGGTGAACCGAAGGGAGGGATTGTAAAGGAGGAATAAGCATCGACCGGTGTTACCGTAGGAGCGCTAGCGTCGCTGGTGAAGGTAGTGGTGGCTTTCCCCTGCACTCCCTCTGCATTTCCCCGCGACACCCAAAGGAAGGAGAACCCCTTCCTGACCACTCTTGTTGTTTTCTTTTCCTTTTCCGCATGGTCCTCCTGCTCAACAACACTAGGAGCCTTAACCAGAAGAGGAGCTCTTTCAAGTATCCACCAGCAAAACCCGAGCAAGGAAGAATGGACTACAGCTCCCACAACCCCTTTCAAAAGGACCAGTTTACAGACCCCTCCCTCTAAGTCTCTACAGGAAGCAGGACTTTCCTGTACAACATAGACAGTTTCCTTTGTTTTCTCCTGAATAAACCTCAGTTTGGGGAACAATATACTAATTGGTCCTGTTCTGCTTCTTGGCCACATTACAGGGCGATAGATAGATAGATAGATAGATAGATAGATAGATAGATAGATAGATAGATAGATAGATAGATAGATAGATAGATAGATAGATAGATAGAATGAGGCAGATAGATAGATAGATAGATAGAGTGAGGGCGATAGATAGAGTGAGGGCGATGGATAGAGTGAGGGCAATAGATAGATAGAGTGAGGGCGATGGATAGAGTGAGGGCAATAGATAGATAGAGTGAGGGCGATAGATAGATAGATAGATAGATAGATAGATAGATAGATAGATAGATAGATAGATAGATAGATAGATAGATAGATAGAGAGAAGGCGATAGATAGATAGAGTGAGGGCGATAGATGTGTTACAAATTAAGCACTAGGAAAGGACAGCTCTCTGACACCCTCGGGTAAAGTCCGCGCTTTATAAAAATGCATAAATAAATCTGTTAATAACACGTTTCAAGGAGCGCAGTAGTCTAATTCGACTGTAGCTGTTGGGCTGGTACTTAAAATGCATATGTCCACTGTTTGGCAGGCCACTCTGTCCTTTGTGCCTTGGTGTCACTGCACCTGCTGCGCAACTAATCTATACGCTTCAATCTGAACGCTAAACTATGCCCATGCTCTTAATAGGATCTCTGCTAGCAGATGTAACAAAGCCAGTATTTAGTTGTAGTTTCAGCCGATATTGTAACAATATTTTTATTTAGATTAACGCCACATTGTGTATAGTTTATGTGCCCTCTATAACATAAACTGATAAAAGGAAGAGAATCTGTGAAGCTGCATACATTGCGTTAGGCTTCAAAATAATGTGAACACAGGCACTATTTTTTGCTCACAAAATAACGACTAATAAATTTTGGTTTAACAGAAAACAATGTTTAACGCAATACGCTTTAAGCTACTTCCCGAGAAAAAAATACGCACGTTTATTTTGACACTGGGAAAATACATTGTAATGCATTGCCATTTAGTTTAGACAAAAACACAGACCGAAAGTCTGCTATAGTGTGAAACATCATGTTTTCACCAGTTGGAAAGGAAACCAGACCAGGATAATTAAGTGCTTTAAGCCTTGTAGTAAAGATTGTAATCAGTTGGCTCCCAGCATCTGTGAGATGCAAATTTGCAATGCAATAGGTCTCGCATTAGTGAAAGTTTGAGCTATTGGAGGTGCTAATAAAAATGTAACACCAATAGCTCAAATTTTCAGTGATTCCAGATCTATTGCATTAAGAATGTATGACGTTACAACGAATTCCGTTGCAACGCATGCCTTTACCACGCATGCGTTACAACGGAATTCGTTTAACACGCATAACCTTTCCCTCGACTACTTGCGTGGTGACGTCATACGTCGTTAAGAGGAAACGGATTTTTTTTTCGATTTCTCTTAAACGACGCTGATTATGTGCAGATCCCGACGTGACTTCTGGTGAGTTTTTTTATTTTGGGGGGAGACCCCCTCAAACCCCCCTTTTTTTACTTTTTACCTTTACCACATATGCCTTTACTACAAACCTCGTAGTAAAGGTATGCGTGGTAAAGGCTTTAGTGGTAACCACGCATGCGTTGTACTGCATGCGTGGTTAAAGATTTCGTGGAAACGGCTTCGTTGTAAAGGCCGTTTCCCTTGCATTAAAAATCAATTGCGGCACTCGCACTTTAGCTTCAAACATCTTAAGCTAAAGCGTGGGTGCTGAAATTGCTTTAAATGTAAATAAATGGAAACATTTTTTTTTCTATTTCTTTATTTTTGAAGCAATTGCTGCACTGGCACTTTAGCTTGAGATATTTAAAGCTAAAGCACCGGTGCCGTGATTGTAACAAAACTAAACAGATAGTTACATTTAAAATGGCATACTTTAGAGGCAACATGCCGGTAGAGAAAAGAAAACTGTATGATGCGGCAAGAATTGTCCGCGTCAGGGCGCTTTTTGAATGCCAGTAGGACGGCAACATGGGCAGCAGAAGGAGGGTAATTGGGTGGGAGGGGCAAGGTAAGAGTCACAAACAACAACATCGCCACGCTTCAAGTTCTAGGAAAGCCTGCCGGAGTCCCCGAGGCCTGTAGGAAACCCCCCGCCTGTGCACTGAATTAAGTTCTACTCGCTGGACCAGCAGCGCAGCAGCTGAAGGCAATGAAAGTGCAGTTAGTGGACTCTGAGACATTTTAATACTACTAAAGTTGGGCAACATTTGCAGCAGCAAAGAAGCCATTTAAGAACCTATCTAACCTTGTGAGGGTTTAAAGTATGTGGCCGCCATGTTTTATTTAACTATCTGTTTAGTTTTGTTACAATCACGATTCACGGCACCGCTGCTTTAGCTTTAAATATCTCAAGCTAAAGTGCCAGTGCGGCATACGTGAACCTAGTTGGGATAGACAAGCTGTAGAAAAATTGCTGTCTTGGGTTATTTTTCTTCTTCAACTATAATACTATGCAGACTTGATCTTTGGGCCTTCGGAGGTGGATAAACAGAGCACCAAAAATGGAGTAATAACATTTGTTATTTAGTGTTAAGAAACTTAAGTGTGGCATTTAGCAATATGTAAGAAACAAGATCTCATAGTATAGACCAATGACTTGGATGGATTGTTTGGAGTAAAGGCCAGTAAGTTTTCACGTTTATTCCTTCCACTCTACAAGTAGGTCCAATCCCTGGCAGTACACACTGTTACTTGACTCTTTACAGTGCCGCAGTAGGTTTGAGGTAAGAGGACTGCTGCAGCTAAGCAAGATGTACAGTTTTAACATCTTCTAAGTATGGATACATATGTGGTCTACTGAACCGACCTTTACTACTGGGTCAAATGCACAGGAAGTATAGTTAATCGTAAGCTCAGCTTGCCATAATGATAGTGTTTTTAAATTTTTTTTAAGTGTATATAGCTTTGTAAAAATTAACAAAGTGCCCATTTATAATTAGGGTCCTAGTTTTCACTAAATTGTACAGATAAAACCAGACAGAAAACGAACTCTTACTCGGTCTGCATTTTGTTTTCAAGTATTTTAAAAATATGAAGAATAGGTGGGTTTTTTGAGATGCACATGTAATGACTGATAGGGCAATAGCTGTGCACACTTACACAATGAAATTAAATTAACAAGCAGCATTCTCTGCTCAATGAATAAAAACGGCCATGCCTAATTCCTGATTCACCGCTCGTTGCCTTCATCTTTCTTTCATTTATAAAGAAATTTTCCAGAGTGTGTAACAGTTTTCAATGCAGACTTTCTGAGATTTCATGTGATTCTGACAGAGCAGAGGAAATGAAAAGAAAAATAGCTAAGAGTTGGGGAGCCGAGTTCTATCGCTCGGAGCTCCCAGGCATGGCGAGGTCAGGCACAGCATGCACCATCCCTGGGTTGGAGGACGCTTGTCACAGGACATTGTTGTACCCTTTGAGATACAATCCGTAATCTGATTGGCTGCTGGCGTTCTGAAAGGAGCTCCACGTCTCTTCGGCTGTGTGAATGATAAAGATTCAAATTTATAAAAAGAACAACTATTTAATCAAGGCGAAGGCCACCATAGAGGCATCAATTGACAGAGGAACAACAGGTTTGCAATACACATAAAAATAACATTTGAATGAAAGTGGGGAAACAGTAATGGATTCAACGTTCCGCTGCTCGAGAGATAAAACATTTCTTTATGGTGAATCTGTGAGACCAAAAATCGGGACATAATTAGCTTAATGATATGGAGATAACGAGGGAGAAGCACAAAATAAGTACAGCCATTTCCATATAAACAATGCTTTTCGAAAGAACCATAGCGGGAGAGCTCTGCCTTAAAGCAGGGAGGCTAAAAGCGGAGGCAGATGCGGCGCAACCATTTCCAAAACAAGTTAAATGTGAAATGGCAGCAGAGGCTGTTCAAAATCCCCGGTGTGGGTAAGTAAACAATTGAACAGCATTCCGTGTTTAGAGCATGATTTATGTTAAGGGCGTCAACAAAGCGTTTCACAATTACAAACCGAATAAAAAGTAATTTTAAAAATACATCCAACCAAAAAAAAATCTAGTTGTAATTTGACCTGCACGACGAATGAGGAAAGAATGTGTTTTCTCTATTACTATTTAAATTCTCTGTTGTTCTGGTTGTTTCAGAATACTTAGCTTCATCGTATGCAATCAGACGGGCGAATCAGTAACAAGCAGGAAGTGGGATAAGGGAGGGCGTGGCAAATGGTGAGCACTTTCGCGGCCGCTTTGATGTTCTCAGTGGCCACGCGGCTCACTGAGAACATCAAAGCAGCCTCGAAAGGGCTCCCAAAGGCTGCAGGCTGACAAATGATGCGAGCGCCCGGCGCTCATGCACTGTACCCGATCCGCCTGCAGACTTTGGGAGCACTTTTGAATGCCCCTTACTTAACCCCTTAATTGCTGATGCCAGCCCCCGTCCTTCATGCATCACAGTGCTCGTGTGCTGATGACGGCTGGGGGCCATCATGAATCCACCCACTCTTCAAAACGGCCGCACAGGCGCAGAATAGCGGCTGCGCCCAAGGGGTTAATATCTCGCAAAAGTATTGCTAACGCAATAGCTTAGGCGAGACCTAAAAAACAAAATCTTTGTCAAAAGAGCCAGAACTGCTCCCAAGCATTCCTTACACAGATTACCTGAAAGGCACATTTGCCTTTCATTCATGCAAGCAGCTGATAACGATCTAATCTAATTTAGCCTTCCGAGAAGGGTAGTCTTTTTGCAGGGACAACTGAAGCTGAGGAATCTGCGACCCCCTTCCCAGGACCACACGACCCCCCCCCCCCCCCCCCCCTGGGGGTCTCGTCCCACAGATTGATGTCCTCTGTATTTTCATGCGATCCGTAACTGTTAAAATTACGAACAGTCATGAGATAAAAGATCTGGAATACAAAACAGACATTAAGCTAAATTCATGGATAGTCTCTTCAGTTAGATAAGTGGTTACCCCTTTAAATTAACCGTGATTTCATCGTCATCTGTGGTCTGGTTTATCGTAAGAATTGTAAGCCAAGTCCAATCTAAAATGGCCGATTCCTTTACAAAACACCACGGTTACTTTTGTGGTGCATGTCCTTCTACTATGTTTACTCTAGTGAGTTCCAGCTACCTGGTAACCTGCGTAAACAGTTCGGCCTTCCCGCGTCGGATTGGCGGGTTGTTCAAACAGCGGAAATGATGTCCCTTTAAGCAGGAAACGTCGGTTTGGTAAAGCTTAGAGTAAAGTTAGCTAGTAACAACTGATCATCAGCTGTTTTTGTGTTAAGCGTTCCTGGCCTCTGGTTTACAGAAGCACCGATTCGCAAGTTATTGGTAAGTACCCAGTGTGTCTGAATGCTTTAGCAATTGTACAATTTGTCGGAGTTCTACGGATATTTGTGGAATTTTAGCCTGCCCAGTTATTAGTTTCGTATTACGGCCCCAATGTTTAAAATCTCCAAGGGGGTTAAACACATAATTTTGCAGAGCGATCCCGTTTAAATTCAATAGAAATTAGCATTTTTGTGGGATTATGGAAGCTTTCGTGGTGAGTGAACCCATGAAGTTTCTAGAATACATTGCACTTATCTGCAGGATGAAAAGTACAGTGGCGGCGGCGCTGTTCTAAGAACCTAAGGAAGCGTGTGGGCAGTTTTCCTGAGACAATGATCATTAGAGGAAAGGAGTCGCATGTCAGTGTTTTGATCAAACTTGAGACATAGCAAGCACTGTAACGATAACGGAGTGAAACGGCAGCCTGTCTTCTGATCTTCAAGAAAGATGGTTGAATGTTGACGAAAGAGTCTGCTAGAAGGTAGGGGTGCCTGTCTAAATGTTTAATTCAGATCGGGCAAGTCAGCCTTAATACTGACCGGACAGCCCGAGTCATTTACTGATAACAGAGAGAATGCACGCAGCCTGCCTCAACGCTTACACTATAGGGAGAAGGAGGTCAGAATGCCCGTGAATTCATACTAGAAACAAGGAATGGCAAAGCCAATAGGTTCCGCCCATACTAAAGCTATTGTATTTGTCAATGTCTTTTAGCCATGTTGTACAGTAGCGTGGCTATGCAGCTTGGCTAAAAGTAAAAGTTAGACAAAAGTGTTTTGTGATACTTGTGTTGCAGACAAGGCACATTCAGAGATGCCAAATTAGCCCTTTGTGCACTTCTTACGTGGACAGAAGCTTTTAGCGGAGTCAAATGAGTTAATTCAAATTTGGTGTGATTTGTGGATAGAGTGTATAACATGACGAAACATAAAAAAAAGTGTAACTGTCTGGATATAGAGTTCTGCATAGCTACATTTTCGTTTCATTGTATTTAAGAATCGGGGCTGGGTAGCCACGTTGGTCATTTACTTAAAGTGTAACTCGTTCTTTTTGATGGTGTAATATTGTGAGTACGTAGGGATCATGGTCCCTTTTGAGATAGGTAACATTAAAACCTATTTTATTAACATAAATAATGTACACTTCCTATCCACCAACTACTGTAGAAGGGGCAAAACAAAAATAGAACCTCTTGTAAAACTTTTCTAATGCGTGTGCTTTTTAGGTCTCGCCTGAGCTAGCACATGCGCTACTCTGGCGAGACATTTAGTGAGTGGGCTTTAAAAAGCAGACCACAGCTTTTTGTGTGGCCTAGAGCGTGCGGTTACGCGCGCAGTAAAGCGCATTCCTCACATCGCTCGATCAGGCGCCATCTCTCCCAAGCGCATGCTTCACCGCTCCTCCACCACCACAGATCGCGTCTTGTTTATCTGTTGTACACCGCTTTCCTTTGTGAGTTACCACCTGTCCTTACCCTTGCATGTATGCCCACAGTCATTACTTTGCCAGTTAAGTGTTTGTGCACATGCCCAGGCTGCGTTTTCCTGTTTACTCCTACGCAGGCATTTTCACAGTTTTTTCTTCTGCGCTTTATTTCTTGCAGACGCACTTCACGGTGCGCCTTTAGCTCCCAGTCCAGTTATCCTGCTCCATCATGTCCGCCGCCGTACTGTGTTTACTGACACTCAGCTGATGTGTCTGGTCTCTCTTTTCAGGTTTCTCCATCTTGTCGCTAATTAACTCCACATTGTAATCAGTAACCTTCGTTGCGCTGTTATTTATGTTTACTCTTCACTTTGGGTGTCCGGAGCTTTCAGGATCACCGCACCTGCCCGATTATGGTCGCCGTATATTGTTGGGTTCATCGCGATCTGCCACGTTATCACATGACCTTCCTCATGTTGGTAAAACCGAGCCTGCGTATGCACACGCTTGTAATAGCTTTGTGTTACTCGCAGCCACGAGAGGAGCGTTTGAAGAATGTTTGGCGTAGTTAGTCTCAGGACCTGGCTTCCTTTTCAGGTCGAGTCTGTCAATGCGCTTGCGAGAATATAGGGGCTTAACGAGAGCTTAGCCATCGGGCGATTTCATGCTGTGCCCGTGAAAAGCAATCAATCAATCAATCATAACATTTGTATAGCGCGCTACTCACCCGGAAGGGTCTCAAGGCGCTTGGGAGAGGGGTCCGCTACTGCTCGAACAGCCATGTCTTGAGTTGTTTCCTGAAGGCGAGATGGTCCTGTGTAAGCCGGAGGTGGATGGGGAGGGAGTTCCATGTCTTGGCTGCCAGGTAGGAGAAGGATCTTCCTCCGGCGGTGGCTCTTCGGATGCGTGGTACGGCGGCGAGGGCGAGGCTCGTAGAACGTAGCTGGCGGGTGGGCGTGTAGAAGGTTAGGCGGTCGTTGAGGTACTTGGGGCCCAGGTCGTGGAGAGACTTGTGTGCGTGGGTAAGGAGCCTGAACGTGATCCTTTTGCTGACGGGGAGCCAGTGCAGGTCCCTCAGATGGCCGGAGATGTGGCTGCATCGGGGGATGTCAAAGATGAGTCGGGCGGAGGCGTTCTGTATGCGCTGGAGTCTTTTCTGTAGTTTGGCTGAGGTTCCCGCGTAGAGGGTGTTCCCGTAGTCCAGTCGGCTGGTGACGAGTGCCTGGGTGACCGTCTGCCTGGTTTCGGTCGGGATCCATTGGAAGATCTTTCGGAGCATACGTAGGGTGTTGAAGCACGATGAGGAGACGGCGTTGACTTGTCTGGTCATCGAGAGGGAAGAGTCCAGGATGAAGCCCAGGTTGCGTGTGTGGTCTGTTGGCTTGGGAGCGGTGCCCAGGGCGGGAGGCCACCAGGAGTCTTCCCAGGCGGAGGGCGATGGTCCCAGGATGAGGACTTCCGTCTTGTCTGAGTTCAGTTTCAGGCGGCTGTTTTTCATCCACTCGGCGACGTCTTTCATCCCTTTGTGTAGGCTCGTTCTGGGGGTGGCGGGGTCTCTGGTGAGGGAGAGGATCAGTTGGGTGTCGGCGTAGGAGATGATGTTGAGGTTGTGTTGGGGTGCGATGGCTGCAAGAGGTCTCATTTAGACGTTGAAGAGGGTGGGGCTGAGTGATGATCCTTGTGGTACGCCGCAGATGACTTCGGTGGCCTCTGATCGGAACGGGGGGAGGCGGACTCTTTGTGTTCTTCCGGCGAGGAACGAGATGATCCACTCCAGTGCCTTTTCTTGGATACCGATGTTGCTGAGGCGTTGAACTAGGGTGCGGTGGCAGACGATGTCGAACGCTGCAGAGAGGTCTATCATCCAGCACCTTGTCATCTACTTCGAGGGGGAGGGAGTTTCTAACCAGGATGCCCGCCCCCCTCGATCCAGTGGTGAATCCAGAGTGGGCCACCAAACGGTAGCCTCGTCTATTCAGTGCGTGGCACGTATTTCCTACAAGATACGTCTCCTGTAGTAAAACGATATCCGGGGAGTGTCGCTTCAAATACTGCAAAACTATCCCCCGTTTTATCCTATCCCCTAGACCATTGACGTTCCAGCTCAGCACCCTCAGTCCCCTACCCCCCATCCCAGACAAGAACAAACAGTCCCCCCCGCCATGAAACAGGCACAAAGGATAAAATACCGACCAAATCGTAGCCTCGAAACAAACAAACAAGAAAAGACCACCCCCCAAGGAACCCTCATCACACAACCCCCCCCACCCTGCACCCCTGCGGTAGATCAAAAAGCCACCCCAACTTGCAGTGTGCCTGTCGCCCCATTGAACTAACCTACAAGAAGAGAGAGAAAAACGTCCCCTGAGGAGGAAGAGTCCCGAGTCCCCACACCCCCGGGTATCGACAACGTATGAACATTGCTACCACAGAGCCACTGCAAAGCGTCCAAAAAAAATTGGCTCGTCGGCACAGACTCACTACTCCTGTTCTTCCAAGCCGCCCTCGGCGCCTCTCGAACTCTCCGGGCTGGTGCGTTGTGTTGGCAGGTTGTCCAGCCAGTCACTGGCCACCTCGGGGCGATCAAAAAAGAATGCACGTTCATTATGTTCAATCCTCAGGCGGGCCGGAAAAAGCATGGCGTATTTCAGTTCCATGTCCCTGAGACGTCTTTTCACCCCCGTAAAGCCCATACGTTGCTTCTGCACCGCCTGTGTAAAGTCCGGATAGAAACTGATCGACACATTTTCAAACTTGGTGGGACCATTATTACAGGAGGCCTGCAGGATAGCGTCTCTATCTCGGAAATTAAAAATCCTGGCTATTATAGGCCTCGGAGCGGCACCAAGCTTGGGCTTCCCACCTGGAATTCTGTGAGCACGCGACACCGCAAAAAGATTACTAAGGCCCTTTGGTGCCAAGTGGTTCCGGATAAGGTCCCCCACCAAAAGGTCCGTAGGCACGTCTGTAGAATTCTCCGGAACACCTACGATGCGAACGTTATTGCGCCTGGCGCGGCTCTCGAAATCATCCAGTCGACGGGCGAACGAGTCTCTGGCCATTCGAAGATCGCGGACCTCGGTCTGGAGATTCGAGACATCCGCAGTCAGGCTCGCTGTCTTGATGTCCAGGGACTTGACCCGCTCATTGGTTTTCCCCAAGTCCGTCTTGATAAGGTTGACCTCGATTGCAACCGTGTCCAACTTAGTAGCTAGAGTTTCATACTGCTGACCCATCGCGGTCTGGATACTGGCAATGGGGCCCATGACATCCTTTAAAGTCGGCTCTTCAGTCGCAGGAGTATCATCACCAGTCTCCCCGAGGGCCTTGCTCGGCACGCCTGGGGATCCCTTCGGGCGAGTAAAGCGATCAATAGTCTGAGCTTGGACAGCCCCTCCTCGATTCGGACCTCTGGTGTTTCGCCTCTCAGCGTCCGTCCTGCCCGCCATGGTAGGCGACGAGCTCCGACGGGATCTTTGGGATCTAGTCAAAATGATTCCCTGTATGGCAGGCCTGTTGAGTCGAGAGGTCGAGGATCGACAGCCAGAGTAGAATTTGCGACTAGACCAGGGCAGCAGTATCAAGCAGCAACGAGTTGGTGTCAACAATGACCAAAATCGAAACCGAAAGTACCACAGGGGCAGCGGAAGTATCTCTCCAGCCGTTGTTGTTCAATTGCCACCCGGGTACCTCGGGAACTCAAGCCCCCGGAGGGCCTCCGCCATAGGCCTCAGATTACGAGGTGCAGTAAGACCCGTTCCCGGCGGCCAAATCGGGTTTAGAAAAAGTTTTTAATATCAGCAGGGCATCAGCAAAAAATACCCGTCGTCCAAATCAGGATTTGTTTCAGGATAGATGAGGGTGGTGGAAGGGGTCTCGGGAGCCCTTTGCTCACGCGTCCATCTTGGATCCGCGCGTAGCTCCTCCATTTACTTACTATTTAAAGCCGATCTCATAGTTCTTTTATACTTTAAAAATAACATTAATTGGGGGAGGAGCCTAGCGCGGGACCAAGATGGCCGCGTGATCGTGTAGCTCCGTGTGACCCGCTCCGCCGCTCGTCTATCCTGTCATATATCCTGCTGCCCGAGGACAACCTTCGATGGGTGATTAGTGTGGCTGTGTCCTGGTGAAATTGTGGCTCGAAGGGTCCATTTCTACCCCTTCAAATCGTCCGAAATTTTGGGCCTGCTCGTCGCCGAAACAACGGACTCTGGTGTCATTGGTGGCCGGGACCTAATGCGACAACAAAGGCATGGTCTACCGGAAGTGGTGACCCCACCTCGACCCGCTTTTTGAATTGACTGTTGGCGCTGAACATTTCGGAGGGGGCTCCCACATTTTGGCGCGAGGACTCGCGACTTAGCCCCTGAGCGCTTTTGAGTCTACTCTTGCTTATCGCTGGCTTGATCTCATGGGCCCCCAGAGGTCGCCCGTCATGGCTGCCAGAGCGGACTCGGAGAAGCCTCCCGTTAAGGGCAGCAGAGTTCAGAGATCCGTCCAGTCCAATAAATTGGACAAATATACTATTCTTAAGGGGTCCCCGGCTGACCAGAAGCAGCTGCCAGTTACTGAAGCCACCCCACCGAGAGCTGGCGTAGAGCCTTCTTTGCAGAACATCATGGATGTGGTCACCAGAATCGAAACATCAATGGCGACTAGAATGGACGCGCTTTATTATAAGCTTGACTCGGTTAAGATTGACTTTAACCTATTGCGCACGGATCATGCTAAGACGAGCGAGAAAGTGAAATGCCTCGACATCCTGACCTCGAGCCTGGTAGACGATACCGCTGAGCTGCAGAGAGAGGTCCGAGCTCTTCAGGCGGCCCGTGCGGAGACCAGGAGGCTTCTCGATGATTATGAAGGTCGCAATCGTCGAAATAACGTCCGCATTTTAGGTGTTCCTGAAAACTCGGAATCGCCTGCGGCGGACCTATTTGTTGAGGACCTGATCCTTAAACACCTGAAACCTAAGGGCCTCAGTAAATTTTTCACGGTGGAAAGGGCTCATAGAGTGCCAGGGGGGCCGCCGAAAGTGGGTGCGCAACCCCGACCCATGATCGCT
Source organism: Lissotriton helveticus (assembly GCF_964261635.1). Lineage (NCBI taxonomy): Eukaryota > Metazoa > Chordata > Amphibia > Caudata > Salamandridae > Lissotriton > Lissotriton helveticus. The sequence goes on from NC_136069.1 coordinate 223,387,698, forward strand.
AGGGTGCTGAACTTTCGGGACCGAGATGCTATTCTGCAGGCCTCGCGGATAGACGGCCCTCTGTGGTATGACAACGTCACAGTGTCCTTTTTCCCGGATTTTACTCAAGCGGTTTAAAAGATGAGACAGAGCTTCCTCCAGGTCAAGCGGAGGTTGAGAGACAAAGGGATCAGATACTCTATGTTGTACCCTGCCAAGCTGCGAGTCGAAGTGGACGATAGGACATGGTTTTTTGACAGGGCCGAGGTGGCGTCGGACTGGTTGGATACTGTTAGACCGGATGACACGGCGGAACACCAGCCAGACACGGAGGACAAGCAGCAAGACCCGGAATGAGGAACTTTTCCTTTGATTATCATTTATTATTGATGTGGGGGGGGAAGGGAATGGCCTTTCATTGCACTATATTCGCGTTATGTTGGACTGTGTTGCCTGTCTCTTGGGATGTTTATTCTTGGGGGTCGGGTTGCGGACTACATGGCAGGCACCTCCTCTCCCTACTTTTAGTAACCATTGTTGGGTGGGGCGACAGGCACACTGCTAGTTGGGTTTGGGGCGTAGTCCTGATGCAGGGGTGCAGGGAGGGGGGCGGTCCTTTGAGTTGGGGAGGCGGGTTGTTGCAGGATTTTTGTTTTCAGTTTCGTTTCACATTGCATTGGGCCTCGAATGATGTGCGCGAGGGAGTTGGGTGAATGGCTGGCTCTTCAGTGGGGTTGGGGATTCGGGTTTTGAGTTGGAACGTAAATGGTTTAGGGGACAAGATCAAAAGGGGCATGGTTAGCCAGTTTATCAGGCGCCACTCGCCTGATGTCGTGCTTCTCCAGGAAACACATCTTGTGGGCAATCACTGTATGGCGCTTCATAGAGGGGGTTATAAATTGATTGCACATGCCAGGTTTACAACGGGCTCGCGAGGGGTGGGGATCTTGGTGAGGAGGGCCCTTCCTTTCGATATACATGCTACTTGGTCTGATCAGAGGGGCAGATATATGGGGGTATCCGGAAGATTGGGGGGCAAAGTGGTGACTTTCCTTTCTGTTTATGTTCCCCCCGCTCTCCAGTCCGAAACTTTTAAAGACCTTGCCCATATATTCCTCTCTCTCCCGCTGGGCCTTCTGCTATTGGGTGGGGATTTTAATACTGTTTTGGATGGTGACCTTGATCGTGTCCCGCCGAGGACGCTGCCCCCGGCACGCCAGTGGCTAGGTGACTTCTTAGATTCCTTGGGTATGGTTGATGCCTGGCGCCTCTTGAATCCTACCCTTAGGAGTTATACCCATCTTTCAGCTGCTCACGGATCCATGTCACGGCTTGACCACGTTGTTTTACCGGCCGCGATGGCTGATAGTGTACGGGAAGCGCGCCATTTGGGTAGAGGTATATCTGACCATTCACCGGTCTGGGTCCGTGTTGAATTGGGACGGCCTATGGTTGGCAGGGTTGCACCTATTAATGCTTGGCATCTTCGTGACCCCGTTATTAAGAAGGAATTGTGTGATGCCTCCGAGCGTTACTTTCAGCATAATCGGGGGACGGTTGACTCGGCTCAGACACTGTGGGAGGCTTATAAAACAGTTTTGCGTGGTGAGGCGCTATCTCTCATTGCCAGTAAGAAGAAGAGGTGTTTGGCAGACATAACGGCAGCGGAGGTTATACGTTTGGAGAGGGAGGCCGCGACTTCAGCGTCGGCTGAGGTCCGACATCACCTGCGTCTTAAACAAGACGAGTATCGTGAGTTGTCTAGGGAGTTGGCGGTGACGCAACATAACGATGTTCAGAGTAGAATTTACGAGCATGGAGACAGGGCCGGTAAGCTTATAGCCTGGCTAGAACGGGGTGATTGCGCGTCCCGGTTGGTCCTTGAGATTGATGGTTCTGCGACTGTGACTGATCCGCAATTGATAGCTGACTCCTTTGGCTCTTATTATAAAGCCGTCTATTCTTCGTCGGATGTGCATGATTGTTCTGAACACGCGGAGCTGCTCCGAGATATTATTATGCCTGTATTGTCGGATGATAACCGGAAGTATTTGGACTCCCCGCTTACGGATGACGAACTTGGGGGAGCCATTAGGAGTATTCACTCAGGTATGGCGACCGGCCCCAATGGTATCCCCGTTGAACTTTACAAATTAAATGCACAGAAGATAGCGCCTTATCTACGTGCTATGTTTCTGGAAATTCGGGAGGTCGGGATTCTCCCCTATGATCAACGGATTGCTAACGTTGTTGTGATTCCCAAACCGGGTAAGTCCCGTACTTCTCCCTCCTCCTATCGTCCTATTTCTCTGCTCAACGCGGAGCCTAAGGTACTGGCTAAGCTGCTGGCTATCAGGCTAGTCAAGGTGATTACTACTTTAGTGCATCCGGACCAGTCGGGCTTTATGCCGCGCCGTAAGACCGCCCTCAACCTGCGACGCCTGCATGGCGTCCTAGGTAGAGCACATACACTGACACAATCCGCGGCCTTGGTGTCCCTTGACGCCACCATGGCCTTTGACCGAGTTGAATGGTCGTATCTCTTCGCTGTGTTGGAAAAATTGGGTTTCGGGCCTGAATTTATCGGATGGGTACGTTTGCTCTACACTGCTCCCTTGGCCCGAGTCATAATGAACAACTGTCAATCAGGCGATTTTGAGTTAGAAAGGGGGACGCGGCAGGGTTGTCCGTTGTCGCCCCTTCTGTTCGCATTAGCTCTGGAACCCCTTGCGGCTTGGATTCGGTGGGAAAGGATGATACGCGGCCTGCGGTGGTCCCCTGAGTGGGAAGATAAGATTTCTCTATATGCTGATGATGTGCTTCTTTATCTGTCTACGCCCCGTTCCTCCCTTGATGTCTTCCTCGACATTGTCAGGGTGTTTGGTGAATTCTCTGGATTCACTATAAATTGGTCGAAATCTGTGATGTTGATGTTGTCGGGCGCTCCGCCGGTGATTCCGCAGAACTGTCCGCTCCAGGTGACTACTACCGGTTTTGTGTATCTCGGTATTTACGTTTCCCTTGACGCCAAAACACGGTACGCAAATAACTTGCAACCGCCCTTGGTTAGACTGCGCGCCGAGGTGGAACGTTGGCGGGCGTTACCGTTGTCTCTTTTGGGTAGGGCAGTGCTCTTCAAGATGTTGGCACTTCCACGCTTTATGTACGTTCTCCAAAACACTATGGACTTGGTGCCTACCAGGTACTTTAGGGAGGTTGAGACGCTCCAGAGATCCCTCCTTTGGGGTGGCAGGTCCCGCATTGCCTACACTAAACTTACCCTCGCCTGGTACGATGGCGGTATTGGTCTTCCCGATTTGCGGAAATACTACTGGGCTTCCCAACTCGCGGCTATCAACCACATAGTTTATGGTCTTCCTGATGACCCTGGGTACGCCATGGATCGTTGCCTGTCCCCTGGGGGAAACTTTCTCCGACCATTATACAATCGGCCGGGGCGCTTTTCCCTCACGGGCCCTACTTTGCACACAGTGAGAGTCTGGCATGCAGCCAATAAGTGCCTGGGTTGGGAGGGACGGCTGACCCTTGCGACCCCTCTTTTCGACTCTGCCAAATTGGGTGGTTTGTGGACTACCAAAGGTTTTGACAAGTGGGAGTTGATTGGGCTCAGTCAAATAAAAGATGTTTGGGGGAAGGGGGAGATGCTGACGTTTGAAGCACTACAAGGAAGCCACCACCTCCACGCTAGAGAACACTTTCACTACTTGCAGGTTAGACATGCCCTAACGTCTCACATTCCGTTGAGGGATTCCCTCCCAGACGCCTCCCCCCTCGAGGATCGTGTCTTAGATGGACACCTGCCAGTTAGGACGATCTCCCTGGTCTACCGTAAACTAATTAATCACACAGATGATCCGTTGCAGTCTCTCCGAGGGGCTTGGGCGGCTGATGGGCTGGAACTTTACGATGAAGACTGGGTTGAAGCAGTCTCCTCCCCAAGGGTTATAGCGGTGCAAATGAGATTGCGTTTGGTGCAGTTAAAGATTTTGCATAGGTCTTATGTGACCGGTCCCGGGTTGGTGAGAATGGGGTGGACAACGAATGGTGACTGCAAGCGGGGATGTGGGGAGGTTGCTACATTTCTCCACATTCTGTGGCACTGTAACTCCATCCAGGCCTATTGGCGTGATATACATGAGGTCATGAGGTCTGTTTTGGATTGTGACGTGAGCTTGGAAGTGCGTAGATGTCTCTTAAACATTTGGGAACCTACAGACCTTAATCAATACCTGAAGCAATGGGTCACGCTAGTCTGTATGATCGGGAAACGGCCTTTACAACGAAGCCGTTTCCCCGAAATCTTTAACCACGCATGCAGTACAACGCATGCGTGGTTACCACTAATGCCTTTACCACGCATACCTTTACTACGAGGTTTGTAGTAAAGGCATATGTGGTAAAGGTAAAAATAAAAAAAGGGGGGCTTGGGGGGGTCTCCCCCCCAAATAAAACAACTCACCATATGTCACGTCGGCGTCAGCGTCGTTTAAGAGAAATCGAAAAAAATGCCGTTTTCTCTTAACGACGTATGACGTCACCACGCATTTATTCGAGGAAAAGTTTATCCGTGGTAAACGAATTCCGTTGTAACGCATGCGTGGTAAAGGCATGCGTTGCAACGGAATTCGTTGTATCATCATATATTCTTAACGCAACATAGCACAGCTGTGGGGGGCCACTCAGCCACCTCGGCGTGCAAAGTGTTCACAGGATCTCGATTGGTGTATGTTCAGGGAGCGGGCGGTTTACGTGGCGAGGGGCTGCCCTGAGAAATGGACAAAGATATGGGGACCATGGAACGCCTATCGGGGAGATATTTGTGTTCCTCCAGCCAGGCGGGCTGACTCCGACGCCCCGGATCCCTCTTGAGCCCTGGCTATTCATACTCTGCTTATATCCTGTTGCCAGACATCCCTTGCTCCCAACACCTTGTAATACTGTCGATTTTATTTCCAATGCATTGTTATGTTTATTTCATGTTTATTGCTAATAAAAAGAAATATAAAAAAAAAAAAAAAAATAACATTAATTGATACTTACACATAACGGTGATTTTTAGATTTTTTTTTATTTGTACTTTTGTTACGGGTTTCAAACATTACACACTACACTAGCTAATTGTCTCTCTCCTTCTCTGTTTTCCCTATCTAATTCTGGCAGTACTTGCATAACTTTATTTATAAGTTTTAAAATGAAGGCAGATTCGACAGTCCGCTCCTACCAGCCCTTTTCAAGAATTATTTACAAAGAGTCACACTATCACAAAAGCTTCTTTGGAGCGATTATTTACAGTGTATTAATGCGTCCTGTAGTGTGTGATATTTTTTTTTTTTAAGAATTGGACTCAAATCCCAAACATGTGCTTTCATGGTATTTCATGCTGCTGAAGTCGAGAAGATGGGAGGGTGACCAGGCCAACAGATTTCGAACGGCTGCTGCTGCTGCATTTTCAACTTCTGCCCAGGGAACCAAAACAAAGGAAATACTTACGCCTGTCCTGGTTTTTAGAAAGGTGCGAATAAAAAAAGGTTCAGAGTATTTTTTTAAAGGCTTTTTGAAAAGTGGAAAATAACACATCCCCCCCTCCCATCTTCCCTCTCTCCTCAACATCCCCTCCTCCCTCTCTTCTCACTCTCTCCCCTTTATCCCCTCTCCTCTCTCTCCCCTCCCTCTACACCCTCACACTCTTCCATCATTCCTCACCTCTCCCCTCTCTCCTCACTCCCATCTCCTCCCACTCTCCTCACTCTCACCTCTCTTTATACTCACTCTCTCCCCTTTCTCCACTCTCCTCTCTCTCTACTCTCCTCCCTCTATCCTCTCGCCCTGTCTCATCACTCCCCCCTCTCTCTCCTCACTCTCCCCTTTCTCCCCTCCCTCTACCCTCTCCTCAGACTCCCCTCTTCTCAGTGTACCCTCTCCTCACTCTCCCCTGTCCTCACTCTCCCCTCTCCTCACTATCTATTTGAATACCCTGCACTAAGTCCTTTAAAACGAACGCACATTTGTCAGACCATTCTTAGCAGCCATTTCCCAAAATTATTTTAAAAAGTCACACTTTTCCAAGAGCAACTTTTGCGACCTTCCTCAGTTAATTAATACGTCCTGTAGCGGATGATGATTTATTTCTTTTTTACAATCAAGATCAAATACAAAACATGTGCACTGCTGGCGTTGCTGAGGTCGATAATAGTATAGTGACAAGACCTACAGAATTTTTCCGGTTCGGGCTGTTTTTTTTTCACCTTCTGGCCAACCTACTTCAATGGAATATTTGCTCCAGTAACACACACAACACCCCACACACACACACACACACAACACCCCACACACACACACACACCTCACACACACACACACACACACAACACCACACACAACACACACACACACAACACCACACACAACACACAAACAACTACAACCACAACAACAACACACACGACAACGACACACACAACAATCTATCTATCTATCTATCGCCCTTACTCTATCGCCCTCATCCTATCTATCTATTGCCCTCACTCTATCGTCCTCACTCGATATATTGCCCTCACTCTATATATCGCAAAAGAACAGCATCACTCAGCAACACCACAGCATCACTCAGCAACACCACAGCATCACTCAGCGCAACCCCAGCATCACTCAGCACCACCACAGCATCACTCAGCGCCACCACAACATCACTCCGCGCCATCACAGCATAAATCTGTGCAACCATTCAACAACAACTGGTTCAAATATGTTCTCTCAATGTTTCAAGCTTTATTACAAATGTCACAAAAAGATGTTAATATTTCACTTCTGTTCTTGGATTTTTGTCACAATAAAATACACTGAACATAATCTTCACAAAAGTTATTTACAAAAGTTTAAGCTATTGCCATTATAAATTACAATCACTTTTATTTAAGTATTAATTATTTAAAAAAATGAAAAGCCATTGTTATTTGTAATTTCAATTCATCTAATTCACGTAAATGCAAAACATGTTGCATTACAAATGCTATAGGTGTCACATTTGCGAAAGTTATAACTATTGGCATTGTAAATGACAAAGCTATTAATTTAGCTATTTTCAAAACCAACACATAAATAAAAAAATTGTCATTTACAAGACCAAAAGCTCAAACTTTCATAATGCGAGACCTATTGCATTGCAAATGCTTGTTAGTTGTACCGATGCAGACCTTTTGGGAGTACGCTATGACCCTTGGTGTATTTCATCGTTTTCGTTATAGGTGATACGCATTAGTTGAACTTCATTATCGTGCCTTTTGCTTAAGGTATCAGCTTTCTTCTGTTTATCACTTTCACTCAGCATTGTCTGTCCCTGCTTCGGTTGTTTAACGCTTAACTTCTTGTTTCAGAAGTTCACAGCAAACTGTCTTTTCACAAGATACTGACAGTTCATTATCATACCTCGTGCATAAGGGATCAGCATTTTTTTGTTCATCACTTTCACTCGACATACTTTGTTACTGCTTCCGTTTTTTAATGCTTAACTCCTTGTTTCACGGGTGAGTAATACATTGTCATTGTGCAAGATACTGGCAGTTTCTTTTTATTTTCAGTAAGTGCAAGGCTTTACTAAGGTCCACATCTTGTGACGTTTGCATGCATGTTTCTTCTCGGGTGTCGCCTCGTATCCATTGGCTTATTATCTTTATCACTTCACACCCTGGGTCCTCTAGGTCTGTTTTGTATGTCACTCATTCCCGTCGCTTGATCATTTCAGTGCTATTCTACCGCTCAGATTCGTATCTATGCACAGGGTGTACGTGCCTCTATTCCGGTTACTAGAGTTCTATTAGGGTACCGCTGGATCTGATGGCTCGACATGTTTTTGCATAAAAGTTGTGTATAAAACCCTGCATTGTTATCTTTATAGTTAGCTATAGGGGAGATGGGCCTTGGACTCCCTCCTTGGTCGTCACCTACCCAGTCGGTCTTTAGGCAGACTTCTTTTCGTCTCTCCTTACTGTCTCTTCCCTAGCTCCTATCCTCTCTCCCCTGAATCTCTCCCCTTGCCTGCTACTCTGCCTACCCCCTGTCCTTTCTGCCCTTTGACTAAGCACTCCTTCTCCCCTTGTTGGGGAAAGATCCAATATTTATACTCTGGAATCTCAGTGAACCCGCTGAGTGAGTCCACTGTGCCAAGGGAGCCACTCACACTTGAGATATGGTATGGCACCCCTTGCCAAAGCACTCCCTCTCCCCTTTTTGGGGAAGGATCCAGTATGTAGACCTTGGAGTCTCAGAGACCTCTCTGAGAGAGTCCACTGCGTAAAGGGAGCCTCTCGCAGTAGAGATAGGAAAGGGATTTCATTTCCCCTGGGATCACAGCTTACTGGACTTTGGACGTTGCCTTGACTGGTCTACCGGTTTGTGTCCCCGTCACCCTTCCCCTCTTCTCCCCATGTTGTGACTCTCACCCTCCCCTCCCTTCCTCTTTCCCACCTTCATTATCTGTCTATTTCCACTACTCCAACCCCCCTGAATCTCTCACCTTGCCTTCTTTTCCCCTTACGTATTTGTGCTTATTGTTTATCTCAACCTTACAAGTAACTATGTTGCCATGCTCTAAGAACTATGTAACCTTTGTAACGATGTAACCTGTAACTATGATCTGATGCTCATGTAAAGCGCTCGGATACCTCCGGGTCTAGCCAGCGCTATATAAAACTTTTTAAATAAATAAATAAACAAATAGTTGTCACTATTGTCCACTTCTTGACACACACACTTTCAGAGCTCTGAATCAGCCAGAGCTTTGATTCTTACAGTATCCTGCCCGACTCAGAACTCTACTCTGCACAATACCCAAAGTCACTCAGAGAGTTGCTTTGACAAATCACCAGCTTACTCAGAGCTCCGATTTTAAACAAGCATTGGCATAGCCAATAGGTCTCGCTTTTGTAGCCTTTATAAGTGTTTAACCATGCAACAGTTAATGTTGTTGCACCAAAGATATTGTGCTGCATAACTAAATACTTATAAGGTCCCAAAAGCGAGACCTATTGGCTATGCCAATGCTTGTTTTGTTTTGTGTACGCAAGATCTTGCAGCGTGAGCGCTGTTTCAGTCGAGAAGTAAAAGCAGCAGTCCCCACCATTTGTCTGTGCCTCGGCATCAGACTTCAAAGGCTGCCGCTCCCCCCCCCCCCCGCCACAGCAATGCCGAGAGCATGTTTCTGGATTTTCTTTACAAATTAGTCATTACTGGCGGACACAATTCACCCATAGGAAGTACCTGTCCCCAGGATTACTTCAACCGGTTCCCGATATCGCACCCCAGTTCAAATTGTTTTCTCTGTCTTTCGCAATGCCTCTGTTGCTTTCTCACTCCCTGTTCTTTCGCTGTCTGTTGTTGCATCCTCTGTCTCCTGCAAGTTCTCTCTTTCTCACACTGTCTGCTTCGCTCTTTCTGTCCCGTCACTTTCTTAATTTTGTTTATTTCTCTTGCGCTCCTCTTTTTCTGTTTTTTTTCTGTCTTTCTCTATGTCTCTCGCTCATACACTCACAGGCTGTCTCTGCCGTTCTCCTTCTGTCTCCCTCTTAACTGGACAAAACCGTGCTAGAACCAATGCAGCCTTGCAAGATAGCTCAATGACTAATATCCTCACTGCAGAGAAGTATGCGATACATGAAAGTCAGAAAATTAACTCCAAGCAGATCTGCTCAGGCTCTTATCCTCCCGAGAGAGGTAAAGGGGGAGAGTTACAGCGCATTGAGTCGTCGCTAAAAGCCACACTCTGTTATGATACCAATGAGACATCTCAGCGATCAATGAGGGTGAACGCTTCTCCTATCTACCTAACCAGTCAGTCACATTCTTGGCTCCTCGCAGTGCTGACTCGGCCCTTAAGCCTTCTAAGGTCTATAAAATAAACACTCTTAATTCTGATACTGCGCAACACTGCCTCTATCTGTGCATGGGTGCGTTATTTGGTAAGTTGGCTTTACGTGTCTTTGTAAAAGTGTCTGTATGTGATTGTATAGAAGTGTATATCTAATTCTATATGCCATCTGTACCCGCCCTGTCACTTTACCTCCCAGCTCGACGGCTGTAAATCATGCTCCCAGTTCAGACTGCCCCTACTACATCACCACTTCCCCCACTGCTGCTGGTGATGCAACCCCCCCCCCCCCCCCCCTTACGCTCAAAGACTGTTAAAAAACATTGACATAGACAATAGCTCTCGCATTGTAGGGTGAACAGAATTATCCCTGCTTTCGAAAACATTAAAAGTCACTGCCCACTGTTTTCAGTTAACCCTCTTTAATAAGAGGGCCAGGGGTTACATTTCCCAAAATCTGCATGACAAATTGTGAAAAATCCGGGACTGCCCCAGGCAAACCCCGGACGCTTGTCACCCTGTTGCATTGCCAGACCTATTGGCTTCAGGACTATTCAGTCCTCAGGAGCGCTGCAAGCTGCATTAAGAGTGCGGCACTTTCGGCACTGGTCAGACCTGGTCATTTGTTGGTGCGAAGGCCTCTAGTTGTTGCGGCGAGAGTGGTGGAAGTTGGCCACTCAAGTGAAAGAAGTGGGTGACATCGGCCCTAGATACTTTTTTCTCTTTACAAATTAGTCAGTACTGGCGTACACAGTTTACCCATAGGAAGTACCTATCCCCAGGATTACTTCAACAGGTGCCCGACATCGCACCCCAGTTCAAATTGTTTTTGTAGAGTTGCGCTCTAGTGTATGCACTTTGCGTCATGACGCGACGTGCCGGCAGCCATCTTTAGGATGCGCGCGCAACCAGGAGAAACGGCGCGAGTGTCTGAGCACGGAGGTTGCCGGCTCGGCGCTCTTTGGTGGTTATCGAGTTATTAAAGTAACGTGTCAGTACAACGAGTGTCCTGCCGTTTTTCCAGGGAAAGCGCATCCATTACAATGGCGACGAGGGTGGGATAACGACCCAAGAAGGCACACCAGTGGGGAAAAAAAAGGAAAAAAAAACCGAGGACCACGGCTGGGAACCAGTCACCCGGAGCTGCTACAAACAGCCTGCAAGTAACAACCCACAGACCAGCAGTCACCAGAGAGCGCGGCAGAGCCCACAGCACGCAGAAAGAGAGAGAGAACTGTGCACAGGGGAAGGACTACAGGGTGTGCACAGGGAAGACCACCCAGAGAACCCCACCACACAGCACAACCAAGGGCAGGAGCACTGGCGACTGAAGGGAAAAGCGGAGGGGCAGACACGAAGACCCCCCAACTGAAAACAGAGAAGGTAGAAGAAAACAGTGCACCGGGCAGCCCCAGGAGTCACAGTGGTACCCCGCCCACGGTAAAACGCGAAAGAATGTGTGCGCAAGCAGCATCTGCAATGGCCCCCGTCCAATTTCTGCCCAAGCCAGGAGAGCCACTAATGAGGTGGGAAGATTGGCGAGACTATATTGACAACTTCATCGAAGTGCTAGAAGATGAGAACGAAGAAAAGTTCACAAGCAAAAGGAAGAGGCGAATATTGTTACACAATCTAGGCCCGGAAGGGCTCAGGATCTTCAAGACACTAATACCAAAACAACAAGGGAATACAGATGACGATGTATACGCCCACGCAGTAGAAGAATTGAACGAACACTACAAACCGGCGGTGTGTGTTTCGATTGACAGGTATAACTTCCAGCAAAGAAAACAAAGCCCTGGAGAATCGGTGGAGGAGTACGTGGCGGCGCTAAAGAAATTGGCCTTAACGTGCAGGTACGATACATTCCAAGACGAATTTATCAAGGATCAAATCGTGATGCACACCATGAGCACGGCAGTGCAAGACAAGCTGTGGGCCAGCGGCGGCGCCTCATTACAGGAAGTGATGATAATTGTCAAGAGGGCGGAGATGGCGCGAAGATGTGCAGAAGCGGCAAAAAGAGAAGCCGCAACAACGCATGTGGTGAACAGAATTGAAGACGAAGAACCCCGCAGGGACACCGGGAGCAAGGGGCCCACATCGAAGGGTCCGAACAGGTGGCAAGGACATCCAGGGCCACCGGGAAAGCAAACCGGGAACAAAAAAAAGGCCTGCTACAGATGCGGAAGTTGGGCACATGAGGCCCATGACAGGAAGTGCCCGGCGTTTCGCGCCAAATGCATGTTTTGTGGAATCATAGGGCACTACGAGAAAGTGTGCCACAGGAAGTCAGCCAGAACTATGGTTAAATGGTCCTATTGTTAAGGACAAGGAAGGGAGTGACCATGAAGACGAGGACACAGTACTCTGCATCTACGACCAGGTACTGAGTGTGGACAACAAAAGGTCGACCAAGCCAGTACTGGATATGACGATCGGAGGAGTGCCGATAAACATAGTGGCGGACACTGGATCACCCTACACCATTGTACAGAGAACGGTATAGAATGAAACATTCAGCCCACACTTGGGTCCGGACTTGGAGAAATTGGACATAAGGCCGGTCACATACAACGGAGACCGCATACCCATGTTGGGATTCCGACCGTTAAGGTTTGAATTCAGAGGACGCAGCGCCTACTGCAAGCTGTACATTTCGGAAAAGGGGCCATCGGTGTTAGGTTGGCTAGACCAAGGGAACCTAGGCATCAAACTAGACCCAGGAGGAAAAGAACAGATCCTCCTCACGGAACTGGAGGAATGGCCGAACTTGGGCAAATGGAAGAAGGAATACCCCAACGTGTTCGGAGGCACAGTAGGGAAGCTCGAGAAGTTTGCACACAAAATTGTCCTCAAGGAAGGCGCCATACCAGTGGCTCACAAGGTGAGAAACGTACCTCTCGCAGTAAGAGAGGCAGTACAAGAAGAGTTGCAAGAATTGGAGAGAAGGGGAATCATAGAACCGATCACATGCGCAGAGTGGCTGGCACCATTGGTGGTAGCCATGAAACCCAGTGGGAAGGTCAGACTGTGCGTGGACCTGCGTGAATTGAATAAGAACATTGTGGTAGAAAAGTTTCCCCTACCAAGGATTGAGGAGATGCTAGCCAAGACGAGAGGGATTAAGTGGTACTCTACCATCGACCTAACCTCCGCGTACCACCAAATCGCATTGCACCCGGAGAGCAGGAGGTTAACTTCATTCATCACCCCCTTCGGGTGCTACCAATTCCGCCGCATGCCGTTTGGTCTAGCATCGGCAGCGGCGGTGTTCCAGAAGTTAATGCACCAACTGTTTAAGGACATGAATGGCATCCAGTATTTCCAGGATGACATCCTAGTGATGGGCCGCGACAGACTAGACCACGATGCCAAGCTGACCCAAGTGTTGAGAGTGTTAGAAGGCAAGAGCCTCACAGCGGAGTGGGAAAAGTGCCACCTGGGCATGGAATCGGTGACCTACCTAGGGCACGAAATCGGTGTGCAATGGATCACTCCCAAGGCGGAAAATGTGAAGGCGATCAGCGATGCACCACCACCCACCAGTAAGGAGGAGGTCAGGTCCTTCTTAGGAATGGCCGAATACTATAGTAAATTCGTGCAGCATTTCGCAACAAAGACCCACCACATGAGAAAGTTAACGAGAGAGAGCTCAGTGTTTTGCTGGACGGAGGAAGCGCAAAGGGAGTTTGAGGGGGTAAAGGAAGACGTGGTGAGAGCCATACCCCTGCAAGGATATGACCCCCATGGGAGGACTGTGCTCACGACGGACGCCAGCGACAAAGGCTTGGGCGCAGTATTAATGCAAGACCGGGGACAAGGAGTGATGGACACACTAAGCTTCACTTCTCGCACCCTGAGTGACACGGAGTAGAAATACAGTGTCATCGAAAAGGAGATGCTTGCAGTAGTGTGGGGAATGACCAGGTTCTGACAATTCCAGTTAAAGACAAATCATAAACCCTTGGTGAAGGTACTCCCCTCTAGTGGGCACGCGAGCGCCACCCCCAGGATCTCAAAAATGACATTAAAGCTGCTAGAATTTAGATATGATGTGGAGTATATTCCTGGCAGCCGGAACAAGGTCGCGGACTATCTATGCAGGGCGGCGGCCATGGAAATTGGAGGTGAAGAATCGACAGGTGGGGATGAGATGGTGGCCCTTACAGATGACCAGGAGGAAGTCATCAGCAACCAGGAGTGGAAGGAAGCCTACAGTGAAGACCAAACGATACAAGAAGTGAAGAAGTTCATAGTACAGGGGTGGCCGGAGAAGAAACACATCAGCGATACAATGAGGACGTACTACGAGGTTAGAGAAGAGCTGTCAACGGACGATCAAGGACTGTTTGTGTTCAGGGGAGACAAGGTTATCCCCCCGGCTGGCATAATCCCCAAACTACTGGTTTTACTCCACGAAGGTCACTTAGGGATAGGCAAGATGAAATTGAGGACCAAGGAGGGATACTGGTGGCCAGGCATGGACTTACGGGCAGAACGTCATGTCCGAGATTGCCCACAGTGCCAAGGAGCAGACAAAACTCTTAAGCCTTTGCGCCCAGCACTAGGGAGATTTGACCCCCCACAGAACCCGTGGGAGGAGTTGTCCATAGACATTTTGGGCCCAATCCTAGACGGGCAAGGAATCCAAAAGTACGTGTGTCCTCATCGACTGATACTCTAAATGGCCTGAAATGAAGGTGGAGGAGGTAATGGACACAGAGACCATCTTGAAGTTCCTGAGTGACACATTTGTGAGAGAAGGCATTCCAAAATCCATCCTGAGTGACAATGGCCCCCAATTTACCTCAGACAAATGGACCACCTTCATGGAGAGAAATGGTATCCATTCCAAGCACACGCCGATCTATCACCCGGCAGGTAATGGACTAGTAGAGCGGTTTAACTGTGTGGTGATGGGATCTGTGCAAGCGGCAATATCCCAGAACAAGGACTGGGAGAAGGAGATATGGCAGATGGTATGGGCATACAGAATCACCCCCACGGGGACTGGGTATAGCCCTTTCCAAATCCTTAGAGGGCGTGATCCTTTCACAAAGGACAATCGTGTGTGGAAGGAGAAAACCATAATGAGTAAATGGTCCCCTGCAGTGGTTCAAGCAAACTTAGAGAGGGCGCAAGCGGTATACGCCAAGCACTATAATGGACGAAGAAATATGAAGGACACCGGACTAGAAGAAGGTGAATGGGTACGAGTTAAGTTGGCGACGATGCAAAGAAAGGGGGAAAGCAAATATAGCAAACCCTTGCAAGTCAAGAAGGTATATGACAGAGAGGCCTTGTTGAGTGATGGAAATGTGTGGTCTCAGGACTGCATGGCGAGATGCTACAAAGTGCTGCAGTGGAGCCACGGGGGTCAAGGCCTGGAAGTGGCGGTGGAGTCAGAGACAGGAAATGAACAAATCAATGAGGGGATGGACATGGAAAGTGGAGAAGTCAGTGAGGAGCAAGGTGACAGGGGCAGCCCCAGAGCGGAGCAGGAGATGGACATGGAGAGACAGGTGGAGAGCCTGTCGTCAATGAGCAACGGAGGAAGTAGCGCAGAGACCCCTGGGAGAGAAGCCATGGCTACGCCGGTAAGAGTGACCCGAAGGGGGAGAGCAGTGATGAGACTGGCCAGGTTCAAAGACTTTGACATGAGCAGCGGACTGTAAGTTGATGTTTCCATTGTTGGGAAAAAGGGAGATATGTAGAGTTGCGCTCTAGTGTATGCACGTCGCGTCATGACGCGACGTGCCGGCGGCCATCTTTAGGATGCGCGCGCAACCAGGAGAAACGGTGCGAGTGTCTGAGCACGGAGGTTGCCGGCTCGGCGCTCTTTGGTGGTTATCGAGTTATTAAAGTAACGTGTCAGTACAACGAGTGTCCTGTCGTTTTTCCAGGGAAAGCGCATCCATTACAGTTTTCTCTGCCTTTCGCAATGTCTCTGTTGCTTTCTCACTCCCCATTCTTTCGCTGTCTGTTGTTGCATCCTCTGTCTCCCGCAAGTTCTCTCTTTCTCACACTATCTGCTTCGCTCTTTCTGTCCCGTCACTTTCTTCATTTTGTTTGTTTCTCTTGCGCTCCTCTTTTTTTCTGTCTTTCTCTGTCTCTCGCTCATACACTCTCAGGCTGTCTCTGCCAGTCTCCTTCTGTCTTCCTCTTAACTGGACAAAGCCATGCTAGAACCAGTGCAGCCTTGCAAGATAGCTCAATGACTAATGTCCTCACTGCAGAGAAGTATGCGATACATGAAAGTCAGAAAATTGACTCCAAGCAGATCTGCTCAGGCTCTTATCCTCCCGAGAGAGGTAAAGGGGTGGTGTTGGAGAGTTACAGCGCATTGAGTCGTCGTTAAAAGCCACACTCTGTTATGATACCAATTAGACATCTCCGCGACCAATGAGGGTGAACGCTTCTCCTATCTACCTACCAGTCAGTCACATTCTTGGTTCCTCGCAGTACTGACTCGGCCCTTAAGCCTTCTAAGGTCTATAAAATAAACACTCTTAATTCTGATACTGCGCAACACTGCCTCTATCTGTGCATGAGTGCGTTATTTGGTAAGTTGGCTTTACGTGTCTTTGTAAAAGTGTCTGTATGTGATTGTATAGAAGTGTATATCTAATTCTATATGCCGGCTGTCCCCGCCCTGTCACTTTACCTCCCAGCTCGACGGCTGCGAATCATGCTCCCAGTTCAGACTGCCCCTGCTGCTACATCACCACTTCCCCCACTGCTGCAGGTGATGCACCCTCCCCCCCCCCCCCCTTACGGTCAAAGACTGTTAAAAAACATTGACATAGGCAATAGCTCTCGCATTGTAGGGTGAACAGAATTATCCCTGCTTTCGAAAACATTAAAAGTCACCACTCACCATTTTCAGTTATCCCTCTTTAATAACAGGGCCAGGGGTTACATTTCCCAAAATCTGCATGACAGATTGTGAAAAATGCGGGACTGCCCCCGGCAAACCCCAGACTCTTGTCACCCTGTTGCATTGCCAGACCTATTGGCTTCAGGACTATTCGGTCTTCAGGAGCACTGCAAGCTGCATTAAGAGTGCGGCACTTTCGGCACTGGTCAGACCTGGTCATTTGTTGGTGCGAAGGCCTCTAGTAGTTGCAGCGAGAGTGGTGGAAGTAGGCAATTCCAGTGAAAGAAGTGGGTGACATCGGCCCTAGATACTTTTTAGGTCTCGACTATTTCTATCCCGCAAGGATAGATAGGCGAGAATTATAGTAAGCACTTTAAAAACTCTACCAAACTTGCGGATCACGAACAGTTCATGTGAGACAGGCACGTGCATGAGGCCAGCCACGTCACACAACCATTTGTCTGTGCCTCATCAGACTTCAAAGCTGCCGCTCCCCCGCCCGCCGCATCAGATTTCAAAGCAATGCGCTCCCGCTCCCTCGCCACAGCAATGCTGAGAGCTTGTTATCCTAGTGTACTGGTGATAAAACAGGCAACCTCCGTTTTGGGTGTAACATTGCAGGCGAACCCCGCTTTGGGTGCAATGTGACTGGCAAGCCCCGCTTTCGGAGTAGCACGGCGACAACGCCAATTGCAATATCTCCAGCCACTGCCATCTTTAAACAGTAACTTGCTCATATTTTGCTTAAGGGTGCCCGACACGTCAATAAAAGCCCGAAACTTGCTTTTATATTTACACTCTGAAAAGTCCCATTAAGCCCAAGCTTACAGTAATTTATAATAAAATTACATGAAAATACTTAGCCTCTATTAGACTCGTATATCCTCATCAAGCAACAAATACGGGAATAAGTATTTCCCTTCACTTATATGTGGGCGTCCGATTCCAAAAGAAGTTTCAAAGGTGACTCACCATCGAGCCCTTTATAACGGAATTGTGCACATCACACCTATTACTCCTCCTACCCCTCTCTCTACGTCTCTTTCTCGCACCCACGCTCCACCCTCCAACTCCACCACATCACTCTGGGGCACCACCACATCACTCTGGGGCACCACCACATCACTCAGCCCAACCACATCATCACTCAGCACAACCACATCATCACTCAGCACCACAACAGCACTGTCCTTGCTTGCGACCAACAAGCATTGCCATAGCCAAGGACTCGCATTAGGAAAGTGTAAGCTATTGGCTTTGTGAAAAACGATGCTATTAATTAGATATTTTCAAAGCCAACACATATTAAAATTCACTCTCGACTCGACTATTTCTATCCCGCAGGGATAGATAGGCGAGAATTATAGTAAGCACTTTAAAAACTCTATCAAACTTGCAGATCACGCACAGTTCATGTGAGACAGGCGCGTGCACGAGGCCAGCCACGTCACACAACCATTTGTCTGTGCCTCATCAGGCTTCAAAGCTGCCGCTCCCCCGCCCGCCGCATCAGATTTCAAAGGAATGCGCTCCCGCTGCCACTCCCCCGCCACAGCAATGCCGAGAGCTTGTTTTCTTTACAAATTAGTAATTACTGGTGGAAACTATTTACCCATAGGAAGTACCTGTCCCCAGGATTTTTTTCGGTAGAGTAAAACTTTATTTGCGACCTTCACGCGCACCTTCTAAAAATCAGTGCAGGCTTATTGTTTACGGTGTCACTGGGCCCTTTTCCTCCCCGTAATATGTAACCAGAGGTTTGTGGGTTGTTGTGAAAAACTGCTGGCCTTATCCAACTGAAAGGCAGCGGGCTCCGGGCCAGATGTATGCCCTACATGAAACCTAACTTACATGTTTCAGACCCTCTGTAACGCGAGGCTGCAAGGTAGGTGTAAGGAATGTTTCAGACCCAGGGTACATCTATCGCCCTCACCCTATCTATCGCCCTCACTCTATCTATCGCCCTCACTCCATCTATCTATCGCCCTCACTCTATCGATCGCCCTCACTCTATCGATCGCCCTCACTCTATCGATCGCCCTCACTCTATCGATCGCCCTCACTCTATCGATCGCCCTCACTCTATCGATCGCCCTCACTCTATCGATCGCCCTCACTCTATCGATCGATCGCATCACCACAGCATCACTCAGCACTACCACAGCATCACTCAGCACTACCACAGCATCACTCAGCACTACCACAGCATCACTCAGCACTACCACAGCATCACTCAGCACTACCACAGCATCACTCAGCACTACCACAGCATCACTCAGCACTACCACAGCATCACTCAGCACTACCACAGCATCACTCAGGGGCACCACAACATCACTATGCGTTACCACAGCATCAATGAACGCCACAGCATCACTCGTCACCACCACAACATCACTCAGCGCCACCACAGCATCAATCTGTGCAACCACTCAACAACTGGTTCAAATATGTTCTCTCAATGTTTCATGCTTTAATACAAATGTCACAAAAAGATGATAATATTTCAATTCTGTTATTGGATTTTTGTCACAAAATACACTGAACATAATCTTCACAAAAGTTATTTACAAAAGTTTAAGCTATTGCCATTATAAATTACAATAACTTTTATTTAAGTTTTAATTATTTAAAAAAAGTAAAAGCCATTTTTATTTGTAATATCAATACATCTAAGTCACGTAAATACAAAACATGTTGCATTACAAATGCTACAGGTGTCACATTTGCAAAAGTTAACAGTATTGGCATTGTAAATGACAAAGCTATTAATTTCGCTATTTTCAAAACCAACACATAAATAAAAAAATTGTCATTTACAATACCAATAGCTCAAACTTTCCTAATGCGAGACCTATTGCATTGCAAATGCTTGTTGACCTGGTCACCCCCACTTTTTTCCAGTCATCTGATGCAATTTTGACAGTAGTGCACCCTGTTCCTGCTATCCAGGTCCCCAATGCCAGATCTTTTTCACTAAAAAGGTACAGTTGTTCCCCCAAATGGCAATACCTTTAGCACCCCCTGTAAGTCCCTAGTAAATTGTATCTCTGCTACCTAGGGCATGGGGTACTAAAGAGGGTCCCTAAGGGCTGCAGCACGTATTGTGACACCCTAAGAGACCCCTTAGCACCAACCTGCAAACTGCCATTGCAGGCTGTGTGCCATGGTGCAGAGAAAAGTAAAGACACAACATGGCACATTCCATGTGTGTCATTCCTGCAGACACTACATGCGGTATAGGTAAGTCACCCCTACAGCAGGCCTTATAGCCAGCCCTTAGGCAGGGGGCTCTGTACTACATGTGTGGACATATCTGCATGAGCAGAAATGACCCTGTGATGTCTGAGTCGGTTCTTAGCTATTACAAGTGAACAGGGAAGACATTTGAATACATGTCCTGGACATTGGTATTTACGAGTTTCCCAGCTACATGATGGCTTCACTGAAACTAGAGATGTTTGGTATCAAACATCACATAGTAATAAACCTACACTGATTCCAGTGATGGATTTATTAATGCTTACACCCAGAGGGCACCTCAGGGATGCCCACATCTCTGTGGGCAGAAACATTGCTTGCTCTAGCCGAAGGTGTTGTCAACTCCTCCAAGTAGAATGGATAAGTGATCAACATATGCTAGTAGTAGTAGGCTTTGGCCTACTACGTTCCATCCGTAAGATCTTCCCATTGCTCCCATTTCAGTCAAGGAAACTACTAGTACAGGGTCTAATACTGTCTAGACTTGACTACGGCAACGCCTTATACCTCGGTTCACCCAAAAAAGTCATCTCTAGGCTGCAGGTGGTGCAAAATGCGGCCGCCCGGATCCTCACAGGCACAAAAAAACGCTGCTCGGCTAAACCTGCACTTAAAGAACTTCACTGGCTTCCGGTGGAACCAAGGGTGCAATTCAAGGCCATGTGCCTAACTCACAAAATCCTGCATGGAAAAGCCCCGCCGGTCCTGAAAGATCTCGTGACACCCTATACGACTAACAGAACCTTACGCTCAACCAACGCCCATCTGACTCAAATACCCAGGATCAAGAGAACACGCTTTGGAGGTCGGCAGTTCTCATTTCAGGCGTCCAAGATGTGGAACACCCTCCCACCGGACCTCCGGGCTCAACCTAATCTCCTTTCATTCCGTAAATCTTTGAAGACATGGCTGTTCCCTTGACCTCTCCTTCACCTCGCCTGACCCCTCCTCTGGATTCAGTTAGCGCTGGGACGCTCTCGGGCAGCCATGCGCTCTATAAATCCCCTTCAAATTCAAATTCAAATATAAAAGCAGGAGTCTACAGAGGCCTCTGCAAACTTTGCCACCCAAGGCTTCCTCAGACAGGGGAACTGCCACCCCCTGCTCGTGGGCAGGCGGAAATATTAGCTAGTTAGGAGGCATGTTCCCATCTTGGGTTAGTACCACCCCTTAGGTGGGCTACCTGAAGTGTACACTAATTCCACCATCTTAGTTTTGGCAGAATTAGGCTATCTGGGTCAGGGTTATGCTGACTTCCCACAGGAAGTGGTCATATAGAGAGTGTAGACGCACTAAAGGTAAGCAGCCCATTGGCTGCTGCCTGCCAATCCCCGTTACTCCCCTAAATTAAGTATTTAAGTGGCACCCCAGGCACCAGCAACTCAAATTCAATGGTTCTAGCAGAGAGGACAAAGAAGAGCCGCAAGAAAAGTGAGAGAGAACACTATTTTGTGGCCAATCCCTGCATGTGCCACGTCTCAACAATCTCAACCAGCTCCCAATAACCCCGGGAGACTGCCAGCCCTTCGCAAATTACCAGCCTGTCTCCCTTGGAGTAGAGGAGCTACTGCCCTGCAGTCAAAAAAGCACCGAACCACAAAGTCCGGTCCACCGAGTTGCTGCTTTCTGGCCCTCCTGACTTAGTAGATACCCAGGAAGAGGACCATGTGCTCCTGAAGGTCAGATCTGCCACTCAACCAAGTGAGGACACCAGGACCAACCGGCGCTACACCGGAAAAATACACAGGCACCAGACCCTTTGAAACGAGCACAGCCCGTGAGTCTAATCTGGATTCCCTCCCTCCCCCCCCACACCAAGACCGAGCAGCCTTCGAGGGAAGCCAGCACCTCAGAGACCCACTTCCAGGGTTGCCCAGCAGTCCTGATTTTTGCACACTCAACCGAAGGCAGCTAGGCGCTAGGATGCACAGAGCTCAGCCGACCTTTCCGGTCTGCACCCTGGCACTGGTACCAACAATCTGCTGTGCCCCATTGTCCCCCAGGCCCTTGTGAGTTGAGCCCCCTGTGGAAGCTCCCGGACTTGTCCCCAAATCCCCCCTGCATCCTGTTTCTACACCATTCTCCTAACTGGCGTAGCACACACAGCTACCAAACTTACCAGCACCTCTGCACCCGGGTGCCCAGGGCAAGTAGCAAGCAACTTCTGGTGGTACTTTGGACCTTGGCCCCCTGCAACCTTAAGACCCCAAGGAGACCCCCCCCAGAAGCCGACCGTAAATACCTGTATGGAATCTATGCCTTTTCTCCCATAGGAAATCATTGTGCATAAAGGTGCAACTAAGTAACTGCTTTGCTTACCTGCAAATTTAAATATTTATAAAAAGTACCTACTTGATAAAGTTCTTGATGTCAAAATATAAATAAAAAATACTTATTTTTCTAAATTGGTCGCTGATTTATTCTTAAGTGTGTCTCATTGTCTCTGTGAGTACAACAAATGCTTAGCACTGCCCTCCAATAAGCCTAACTGCTCGCCCACACTACCACAAAAGAGAGCATTTGGGTTATCATTTGTGGATCTGTAAACCAATTGGGGTTTGCTTGGACTCTTTACACAGTGTACCTCGTTTTGGCCCACTATAAAGAGCCAGCTTCCTATACACATTACCAGGCAAGGTTTATATGCCATGTGAGGTCTTAATTATGATTTTCCTGCCCCTAATCCAGAAATGACCCAAGAAGTGAGTGAGTGTCCTGCAGTTAGCGGTCTGGTGGACCCATTCTCCTCATCTTCTACTGATCCCGCAATAGCCCCCATAAGGTAGTAGAGGAAGATTAGATGCCAGGCATTTTTCTATTGTGCTCCAATTCTCTAGAACTAGATCCCAGTTCAGGTAGCCAGCCTCCATCCCATATCCATTTCTGCAAGGAGCTAAAAAGGACCACTCGTGAAGCAATACTTAGCCACAGAGTAGCTTGCCAGGTGCTGGATCACCACTAAAGAGTTTCTAACCAGTCCCACCCTCTCTGTTGTAAACCATTGCAGTTGATGTTTTATCTGTGCTTGCACTGACTGACCTTCTTCAGCACAACCCATTGTAAAAACCCCATCACGTACAGCGGGCCAGTTCTCAGTAACTAGGTATGTGCCATATTCTAAACTATTTTTAATGTATATTTCCTCAAAGACCTTTTCAGCATACTCCACAAGCCATTATTCTTAGCCAATGTTCTGAGGCAGTTTTGAACTTTCAAGAAAATTCTGACAAGTATTTTCATAATGAACTTAACAATGCTTTACTGTATGCAGAGTAAGTCAAAACTTTGAGATGGCTATGTTCAAATATCACTTTAGAGACTCATTTAGAGGTAGACATTAAATCCAGGTGTGATTCCCTGATTCAGTAATGACATTACTACAGCTTGGTGCATAGACATGCTATTATTGCTCCATGTTGGGCCATGAGCAAGGAATGGTTCCAGATAATGAACCCATTTACCAGCATTTTGTGCGTGGCCCAGAGACCATTTTAGCGGTCTTTGCCACCCTGTTATCTTAGAAAATTAAGACATAAATTTGTCAATAATAATGCATACACCGAGGGGCTTTGGGACAGCTTCCTTCTGCCATTGGCCTGTTGTAGTATCATTCAGTCCACATACACACAGTGAGGAACTGGGTCAGCGCCCATGAATCAGTGTGGGTCGCAGGCAATTTTAGTCACATTTTGTTTCCAGCCCATGGGACAACAATCCAGTGTTTGGATTGTCCAGCAGTGTGAGAGGTGTTTTTTTTCCCTCCTTACTTTCTGCTTCCGGCATCCGTGTGAGGACTTCACTGGAGATCACAGCAATTCTCGCTCCTGATTTATCCCGTCCTCCTTGATGATGCACCTCACAGTGACCTTGACGTCTCTGGTCCCCCTATCTGCTAATTTCTTTTAAATTTTTCAATGTTGAGCTCCCTGAAGTCGCCCTGCATGGTAAGATTTATCACAAGGTGATGCAGTGCCAACGCCGGTGTTTGATTTTGTCACTCTCATTTGCTTGCTTCATATTCAATGGATTATCCTGCTCTTCTTTTGTTTCTTTGTCCCCGGAGCATAGCCTATTTATGGCTATTTATTGGCTGACTTGTATCCTTCTTGTTACATTTAGGGGACTACTTTTTTCATTTTCATGCCACTCTCCATGAGCTTGCATGGGTTTTTGTGTCTCTCTCCTTCTAGTGCTGTTTCTCCTCCTCAAATTCCCGACCCCTATCCCCACCCCACCCCCTTCCTACAACCTCCTGTGCTGCGTTGCTCCCCACACCTCCCAGCTTTCCTGTAGAAACACAGCAACAAGGTATATTTTTTCCCCAGGATATGACTGAAGAGCTGACTTTAAGGATTGTTTTGATTTTATCTTCTGCAGTCCACATATTGCAAGAAAGCTCAAGCTTTGGTGCACACAGACTTTTTTAGCGTTATGGAAAGGACTGATGATCTGTACTCTCAGCTGATGTCTGAGACAGAAGGTGTACTTAGCAGAACAATTCTCTGCCTGGAGTCCCATACATCTGCTCCTTGGCTCACTACAGGAAACCAAATGGTTGAATCATGTGGAAAGTAAAGTAGGCCATGGCAAGCTTTAGCTTCCCTTTAAATTCTAAAACTTCCTTATCCTGTTGATGTTTTCTTCACTGTTTCCGACTGAATCGTATTTGAAAAATCAAACCATGCTTTTTTTTTAAATATCATAAGTTATGTACTTGCTTTTTCGAGATTTTGGAGTTTTTTCTTTTACTATTTTAAAACAATACTTTCTTTACAGTCAAACATTGGAGATGCCAAACAGGTCAACTTTTGAATTATAAATGTGAGACCTATTGGCTTTATTTTCACTTGGTAGTCTTTTGATGGTGGCAACCAATGAAGATATTTGTGGTATTATTACATTTCTCAAAATCCACAGGAATGATTTAGGTGTGTAGTATGTGGACAGGACATTAAATTCAGCAAAGCACTGAATATGTCTAAATGTGTGATGAGAGCTTAATGGCGTTTCATGTCCGTAATTTTAATTTGTACCTTTACTTTTAGACCCATTGAACCACCCTCAGCTGATTCCAGCAAGTGCCATGTTGAACGGCTGATATAAGAATGGGGGCCTTGTACCACAATCCGAAATATAGACTTAAGGTTTGTAAAATGGAAAATAGGAATTATCTTATTGTTTCTGATATTCACGTATGTTGAAGCTTTATTAGGTTTATATTTTTTGCAATAAAACATTTAGAAAATAGGTGATAAAACATAATGCGGTTGATCGTTGTGTTTGATTGTGTGTATGCATGTTTTTCTGTATTGAGATACGTGCGTACCTGTGTGCTGTTAGAGTAGTATGTGTTTGACTTGTAATGCTGAGGAATAATGATAGTGCAATTAAACTGAGATTACAATCTTTGAAGGCTTCTGACTTGAATTGAGCGTAGAATACATAGTGTGTTTGTTGTATGATATTGGAAGTTGTTCATGCCATATGGGAACGGGTGTGTAGATATGTTGTGTGTATTGTGTATTTATACATTTGAATCTGTTTTTAATGCATGCTGCCCAATGATCTGTTTATTTCAACAACGTTTTTAAACAACTCCAAGTTCATACATGTGAATTAGGTTCTGGATGCATGGTGTGTTCATTCTGTTTAGTAATGGCAGCTTTAATAACTATGGATATTAATTGCTGTGTATATTGGTTTATTTGGGATTTCTGCATGGAAGATCTATTAGTGTGTATACGTCTCTTAGTAAATGCAAGTGTAATTATGAACTTTTATTTCAAACAATTGTTTAGGCTATGAAAGTCACTACACTTGGAAGGAGCTCATTTGCTTGCGTGTTTCAAGGGCAATCTAATGCTATCACCATGTATATAATGACATTTTTCTTTCTCCTTGAAGCGTTTTCCCAGGTCAGCTGGTTTGGACAGTGATTTAATTCCGTGATGAAGTCTTCTGCTACTATTCTCTACGGGGAAGGTTTG
Organism: Lissotriton helveticus; assembly: GCF_964261635.1. Lineage (NCBI taxonomy): Eukaryota > Metazoa > Chordata > Amphibia > Caudata > Salamandridae > Lissotriton > Lissotriton helveticus. Next base: position 223,413,688 of record NC_136069.1, read on the forward strand.
TATTTTTTCGATTTTTGGCGGGTTGGATGTTCCCTTTTACTGTTATTTATGTATTGTGGTACATGCATGTATAGAAATAGTGCCTAGCAGCAGTATAGGTTAGTTTGTTTCTGGCAAGATTCTCTGTTTTTATTGTGAGTTAGGACAACAAATAGGCAAATTGTATCCTCAATTTACAGAGTAGAGCAGGGCTGTCCTTTGCAGTAGACCTCATTTCCCACTGTGATCTCTTGGTAAACTCAAGCAAGATGTTTAGAGGGAAAGTATATTGGCTGAGAAAGGACATTGTAATTTTACTTTGTAAATATAGCCTATGGTAGATGTGAATAGTGAAGCTATCATGGAGATTTGGCAAATTTCATAATCCAGATTTGTATGATCACACGTCTATACTGTTTGGTAGATCAGGAGTATTAAACCCAGCCAGCATTTGAGAAGCAGGAAGAAGGTCTGTATGTCCATACCGTATTACTGTTGGTAAAAAAAAAAGAATGAAATAATAGTATAAAAATATGCCACATTATGCTGCATAATTCGCTTTTTTGCCGCATAATTTAGTCAACCCTGCCACATAATTCGAGTGGCCCTTGTCACAGTGCTTTTGGCATCATTGGAGTAACTAAACAATCACTGTTATGTTTTTGCATCCGCTTGGTTATCATAACTCCATCATAAATTTACAGAATAGAAGAATATGCAAGAAACTTTCATCACTTGTTGCATATTTAATAATTCATGTTGTCATGCTGAAATGAAAGAGATATCTGCATTGAAGGACACAGGATGTAATCGGACATCACCTGAAAACTTGACCTGCTTGACTGATTTTTCTGCTCTGTAACAAACATCAGGTCTGATAATAACTTCTTAAAGTATTGGCCTCCTTGCTTGGGCCATATATATTAGCTGACAGTTCTCATTTGTAAGTCCTGGGTCGTGTTAAGGGCTTGGTCTTCTGAGGATTTAACCTTTTCTTGAATACAGAGATTGACCCTAGTGATACCCATGTTAATATTTGGGCCCCCTTAATGTTTACTGGAAAATAAATAAATATTTCTTGTCTTGTTCAATCCCCGCCTTTCTCTTTTTTTTCATTGCAATATCTAGTCTATATGTTTTTAGTACAATTATGGCATGTTGGTTTGGATTTCTAGTTTCTCTCAACAATGTTGCTTCTTGAGTTGTTACCTCATGCCATCTCCGCTCTGTAAAGTAAGCCATGAGATTGTCCAAGCTACCAAAAGGTGATGAGCTTGGGAATGTCCTTTGTTGGGGAAAGAAAGGGTGTATTTTCCTGTGAGAAGTTGTATTGTTTAGGTTGTTCTAACAACTTTGCTCTTGTACATATCAAAATCTTTCCCATTCCTTGTTATGTTCCTGCCTTGTCCCCTCTCCCTTTGTCAGCGAACTAGTGGATGTTTTACAGGCAAACTCTACAAAAATGTGCATATATTCTGCTTGTGGAGTAAAAGTGTAAATTTATTATGTGCATACTGAGCGATGATGACTACATGTAAACAGAGTTCTCGGACGATGACTGTTCCTACACTTGAACTGAGCTCAGAATGCATTGTTGGTTTGTTGTGATTGATATTGGCAGTTGTGTGTGTGTGTGTGTGTGTGTGTGTAAATGTCTGCTTGTGTGCTGTTTGTTTGCTGTTTCTGTGAGACTCCTGTGTAATGCAAACTGAGCAATGATGAGTTTTCAATTTCAGAGTTTTCGAACTATGAAGCTCCCTACCCTTGCACTGAGCTCAGTGTATTTCATATGCTTGGCCTGCAGATGTTATCAATTTGTATCTGACTGTGTTTTTGTTTTTAAATATAGGTAGTGTTTATCTGACTTGATCAGCCAGCTAACCTTGTTCAACGTCATTCTGAGGAGGCATCATTACAACTGTTACTCCTGGAAGATTTTGCCTTTTGAGTAGGTGTTTTGACGGATTGGAAATCAGATTGGTGTTTTGCAATTTCCGGTAATAATTATCTTTTCAAAAAGTAAACCATATTTGCTAATGATCAAGGTAAAACTTTAAAAATTCTTGTTCACATTCAGCAGTTCAGTAGCATACTGGGAACTGAAAGATCAACCTAATGATACATTGAGACTTTGAAAGGCTAAGGTTAAGTCTGAATAGTGATGGATACTGAAAAGTTAAGTTTCTAAAGGTTTTTCAAAAGTAAAGATCCCACAGGCTCTGATTTCCCCTCTCCCCCACCACCTTTCACAGCCTGCCAAAGGTGTTCAAACTCTGCCCTTTTAGGCTGAGAATCCAGACTTTCTTGCATAAATCCAGCCAGCTAATGGATTTACACCAGGAGTTGATCTGCAGAGGTCTGCGTCGGTCGAAGGCATTACAGACCTTTACGCTATTCCGGTGAAATGCATTTACATACAACCGAAATAGGCATTGTTTGCATAGTTGTTATGCTAAAACCTGGCATGATATTTCCCCACCTCTTCTCCCCCACACAGGCCTATATTGGCTACCTCCAGATTCACACATTCAAGGTCTTTCTTTACATAAACCACTTGCCTGGATTATTTACACTTTTATTAGCGGGAATAAGTCCATTTAGACTTCTGTCTGGGTTTCTAAAGAACATTTCTATTTAGACGAACAAGAGTCTTCCTTAAGAACAAGTAGTAATTGATCATTCGAAACCTCTTCTTAGTTGCCAACTGACACTCTTTTGCCGCCCCAACCTTCTTATTAGTACTTGCAATTATTTTTCTTTTTTCGACAAAAAGCTGTGCAGTTGGTTGAAAGGGATGGGGGCAGTTAGTATTGACACTGGTGCAACACTGCATTCCTCTCGCCTGGTAGTCATTAACATTGCTTAACTGTTTCCAGTTTTGCCCTAAGGGGATGTAAGGTTCCCCTGAGATTAAAATTTTTTTTTTATTCTTATTATAAATGTGTCTATGCCATTAAAAATAAATGACAGCCAATAAAACATGTTTATGGAAATTGGAAACCAGTATGAAAGTGCAACATATTAATTTATTTTTTATTATTACACTGAAATGTAAATGTTATTGCCATATCAGAGCCCGTCTACTTCATTCTAAAGTGACTTTACAGTAGAATCAATTGGTTCCTCACTTAATGCCCATTTGGTAAGATTGCATCTAAAAGCACACATTTATTTAACCTTGTGTTTGCTGTTACTCTGTGCATACTGAGCGATGATGACTACACGTAAACCGAGTTCTCGGACAATGACTGTTCCTACACTTGAACTGAGCTCAGAATGCATTGTTGGTTTGTTGTGATTGATATTGGCAGTTGAGTGTCTGCGTGTGTGTGTGTGTGTGTGTGTGTATGTAAATATCTGCTTGTGTGCTGTGTGTTAGCTGTCTCTGTGAGACTCCTGTGTAATGCAAACTGAGCAATGATGAGTTTTAATTTTCAGAGTTTTCGAACTATGAAGTTTCCTACACTTGAACTGAGCTCAGTGTATTTCATATGCTTGGCCTGCAGATATTATCAATTTGTATCTGACTGTGTTTTTGTTTTTAAATATAGGTACTGTTTATCTGATGTGATCAGCCAGCTAACCTTGTTAAACGTTCATTCTGAGGAGTCATCGTTGCAACTGTTACTCCTGGAAGATTGTACCTGTTGAGGAGGTGGATTGGAAATCAGATTGGTGTTTTGCAACTTCAGGTAATAATTATCTTTTCAAAAAGTAAACCATATTCGCTAATGATTAAGGTAAAACTTAAAAAAATATTGTTAACATTCAGCAGTTCAGTAGCATACTGGGAACTGTAATATCAAACTAGTAGTACATTGAGAGTTTGAAAGGCCAAGGTTAAGTCTGAATAGAGATGGATACTGAAAAGATCAGTTTCTATATGTTTTTCAAAAGTAAAGATCCCACAGGCTGTGATTCTCCCCCACCCCCACCAATTCAGAGCCTGCCAAAGGTGTTCAAACTCTGCCCTTTTAGGCTTAGAATACAAACGTTCTCGCATAAATCCAGCCAGCTAAAGGATTTATACCAAGAGTTCCTCTGCAGAGGTCTGCGTAGGTAGGAGCCATTACAGATTTCTAAGCTATTTCGGTGAAATGCATTTACATACAACCTAAATGGGTATTGTTTGCATAGTGGATATGCTAAAACCTGGCATGATATTTCCCCACCTCTTCGGACAATGACTGTTCCTACACTTGAACTGAGCTCAGAATGCATTGGTGTTTTTGTTGTGATTTGATATTGGCAGTTGTGTGTGTGTGTGTGTGTGTGTGTGTGTGTGTGTGTGTGTGTGTGTGTGCGCGCGTGTGAATGGCTGCTTGTGTGCTATGTGTTAGCTGTCTCTCTGAGACTCCTGTGTAATGACAAACTGAGCAATGATGAGTTTTCATTTTCAGAGTTTTCGAACTATGAAGCTTCCTACACTTGAACTGAGCTCAGTGTATTTCATATGCTTGGCCTGCAGATGTTATCAATTTGTATCTGACTGTGTTTTTGTTTTTAAATATAGGTAGTGTTTATCTGACTTGATCAGCCAGCTAACCTTGTTCAACGTCATTCTGAGGAGGCATCATTACAACTGTTACTCCTGGAAGATTTTGCCTTTTGAGTAGGTGTTTTGACGGATTGGAAATCAGATTGGTGTTTTGCAACTTCAGGTAATAATTATCTTTTCAAAAAGTAAACCATATTTGCTAATGATTAAGGTAAAACTTTAAAAAAATTTGTTCACATTCAGCAGTTCAGTAGCATACTGGGAACTGAAAGATCAACCTAGTGATACATTGAGACAAGTCTGAATAGTGATGGATACTGAAAAGATAAGTTTCTAAAGGTTTTTCAAAAGTAAAGATCCCACAGGCTCTGATTTCCCCTCTCCCCCACCACCTTTCACAGCCTGCCAAAGGTGTTCAAACTCTGCCCTTTTAGGCTGAGAATCCAGACTTTCTTGCATAAATCCAGCCAGCTAATGGATTTACACCAGGAGTTGATCTGCAGAGGTCTGCGTCGGTCGAAGGCATTACAGACCTTTACGCTATTCCGGTGAAATGCATTTACATACAACCGAAATAGGCATTGTTTGCATAGTTGTTATGCTAAAACCTGGCATGATATTTCCCCACCTCTTCTCCCCCACCCAGGCCTATATTGGCTACCTCCAGATTCACACATTCAAGGTCTTTCTTTACATAAACCACTTGCCTGGATTATTTACACTTTTATTAGCGGGAATAAGTCAATTTAGACTTCTGTCTGGGTTTCTAAAGAACATTTCTATTTAGACGAACAAGAGTCTTCCTTAAGAACAAGTAGTAATTGATCATTCGAAACCTCTTCTTAGTTGCCAACTGACACTCTTTTGCCGCCCCAACCTTCTTATTAGTACTTGCAATTATTTTTCTTTTTTGGACAAAAAGTTGTGCAGTTGGTTGAAAGGGATGGGGGCAGTTAGTATTGACACCGGTGCAACACTGCATTCCTCTCGCCTGGTAGTCATTAACACTGCTTAACTGTTTCCAGTTTTGCCCTAAGGGGATGCAAGGTTCCCCTGAGATTTAAAAAAAAAATTTATTCTTATTATAAATGTGTCTATGCCATTAAAAATAAATGACAGCCAATAAAACATGTTTATGGAAATTGGAAACCAGTATGAAAGTGCAACATATTAATTTATTTTTTATTATTACACTGAAATGTAAATGTTATTGCCATATCAGAGCCTGTCTACTTCATTCTAAAGTGACTTTACAGTAGAATCAATTGGTTCCTCACTTAATGCCCATTTGGTAAGATTGCATCTAATAGCACACATTTATTTAAGCTTGTGTTTGCTGTTACTCTGTGCATACTGAGCGATGATGACTACACGTAAACAGAGTTCTCGGACAATGACTGTTCCTACACTTGAACTGAGCTCAGAATGCATTGTTGGTTTGTTGTGATTGATATTGGCAGTTGAGTGTCTGCGTGCGCGCGCGTGTGTGTGTGTGTGTGTGTGTGTGTGTGTGTGTATGTAAATATCTGCTTGCGTGCTAGCTGTCTCTGTGAGACTCCTGTGTAATGCAAACTGAGCAATGATGAGTTTTAATTTTCAGAGTTTTCGAACTATGAAGTTTCCTACACTTAAACTGAGCTCAGTGTATTTCATATGCTTGGCCTGCAGATATTATCAATTTGTATCTGACTGTGTTTTTGTTTTTAAATATAGGTACTGCTTATCTGATGTGATCAGCCAGCTAACCTTGTTAAACGTTCATTCTGAGGAGTCATCGTTACAACTGTTACTCCTGGAAGATTTTACCTGTTGAGGAGGTGGATTGATGGATTGGAAATCAGATTGGTGTTTTGCAACTTCAGGTAATAATTATCTTTTCAAAAAGTAAACCATATTCGCTAATGATTAAGGTAAAACTTAAAAAAATATTGTTAACATTCAGCAGTTCAGTAGCATACTGGGAACTGTAATATCAAACTAGTAGTACATTGAGAGTTTGAAAGGCCAAGGTTAAGTCTGAATGGAGATGGATACTGAAAAGATCAGTTTCTATATGTTTTTCAAAAGTAAAGATCCCACAGGCTGTGATTCTCCCCCACCCCCCACCAATTCAGAGCCTGCCAAAGGTGTTCAAACTCTGCCCTTTTAGGCTTAGAATATAAACGTTCTCGCATAAATCCAGCCAGCTAAAGGATTTATACCAAGAGTTCCTCTGCAGAGGTCTGCGTAGGTAGGAGCCATTACAGATTTCTAAGCTATTTCGGTGAAATGCATTTACATACAACCTAAATGGGTATTGTTTGCATAGTGGATATGCTAAAACCTGGCATGATATTTCCCCACCTCTTCGGACAATGACTGTTCCTACACTTGAACTGAGCTCAGAATGCATTGTTGTTTTGTTGTGATTTGATATTGGCAGGTGTGTGTGTGTGTGTGTGTGTGTGTGTGTGCGTGTGAATGGCTGCTTGTGTGCTATGTGTTAGCTGTCTCAGTGAGACTCCTGTGTAATGACAAACTGAGCAATGATGAGTTTTCATTTTCAGAGTTTTCGAACTATGAAGCTTCCTACACTTGAACTGAGCTCAGTGTATTTCATATGCTTGGCCTGCAGATGTTATCAATTTGTAACTGACTGAGTTTTTGTTTTTAAAAATAGGTAGTGTTTATCTGACTTGATCAGGCAGCTAACCTTGTTAAACGTTCATTCTGAGGAGGCATCGTTACAACTTACTCCTGGAAGATTTTACCTGTTGAGGAGGTGGATTGACAGATTGGAAATCAGATTGGTGTTTTGCAACTTCAGGTAATAATTATCTTTTCAAAAAGTAAACCATATTCGCTAATGATTAAGGTAAAACGTAAAAAAAATTCTTGTTCACATTCAGCAGTTCAGTAGCATACTGGGAATTGAAAGATCAACCTAGTGATACATTGAGAGTTTGAAAGGCCAAGGTCAAGTCTGAATAGTGATGGATACTGAAAAGATACGTTTCTAAGGGTTTTTCAAAGGTAAAGATCCCACAGGCTTTTATTCCCCACGCCCTCGCTCCCCATTCAGAGCCTGCCAAAGGTGTTCAAACTCTGCCCTTGTAGGCTGAGAATCTAGACTTTCTTACATAAATCCAGCCAGCTAAAGGATTTAGACCAAGAGTTTATCTGCAGAGGTCTGCGTGGGTAGGAGCCATTACAGACTCTTACTCTATTCCTGTGAAATGCATTTACATACAACCTAATTGGGCATTGTTTGCATAGTGGTTATGCTAAAACCTGGCATGATACTTCCCCACCTCTTCTCCCCCACCCAGGCCTACATTGGCAAACCCCAGATTCAAACATTCAAGGTCTTTCTTTATGTAAACCACTTGCTTTGATTTTTTTACTATTTTATTAGGGGACAAAGCCAATTTAGGCGTCTTTGTTGGTTTCTAAAGAACATTTCTATTTAGAGTCTTCCTTAAGAACAAGTGGTAACTGATAACACTAAAACTCTTCTCCGAGTTACCAACAGACACTCATTTGCCTCCCCGACCTTCTTATTTGTACTTGGAAAATATTTTTCTTATTTGTGGAAAATAGGTGTGAAGTGGATTGAAAGGGATGGGGAGTAGTTAGTATTGACACAGGTGCAAGCACTGCATGCCTCTAGCCTTGTGCTCATTAACACGGCTAAATTGGTTCCAGTTTTACCTGAAGGGGGATGAAAGGTTCCCCTGAGGTTTTTTATTTTTTATTTAATTTTTTTAAAATTATTATTATAAATGTGGGTATGTCATTGAAAATAAATGACAGTCAATAATACATGTTTGTGGAAAGTGGAAACCAGTATAAAAGTGCAACATATTTACACTTTTATTATTACACTGAATTGTAAATGTTATTGTTACATTAGAGGTAATCTCATTCATTCTGAAGTGACTTTACAGTAGAATCAATTGATACCTCACTCAATGCCCATTTAGTAAGATTTTCTCTATAGGCACTAATTCAACCTTTGTTTGCTGATTTGGGGTGCGTACTCTTTGTCCATAACTTCTACAAATGAAAGTACAGCATGGCCTGAACTTACATGCAGATCCACTAAAGTGATATGCTATTTATTATTATGATTGTTAAGCGAAGGACACCATGATCTTCTCCAGACTTCATCTCACAGAAGTCATGACTCCACCTCATACCTGACAGTGGCAAAAGCTTAGTTGTTGTTATATTATATTCATTGTGCAATTTACTCCTTTTTTCCTTCCCCTCTGTGTCCATCCAAGATCTGAATCTGGCATTCTGCGATCCTAATTAATAGTGACACTTTGGTAGCAACACATGATTGAGACGACCGCTCAGTTTCTCATACAGATTCTTTGAATATGAAAAAGGAGGGCACCAAATGTTTTTTAAAAATGTATATCTTTGAATGAGGAAAAATATAGTCCTATTAACGACATTTATTTTTTGTATCAGTTCTTCTGAACCTAAACCGGTCTTTGGGATAGGAATGCAAATTAGCATCTGTAAAACCCAATTTTCTAATAGATTTCTGCTGAACTACTTCTATGCAGGACTTCAAGTGTTAATGCAGTCGGAGAGAATGAAGAGGAAAGTGGCTAAGGTTGGGAGCCTGAGGCTCAGTCCAAATGAAGAGGCCTTGATTATAAAAGCGGAAGTTGAAAGAAGACGGAAGTTGCGATTACAGCAGGTAGAAGGCTAAATAATAAACATTGTCGTGCTAAATAGTTCACCCAATCTAAAGCAGCTGTTTCATAAGAGTTCCCAAAAGTATCAGTCAAACCATAAAAATAGGCACAATCCCACTTTGCATGGAAGTTTCATACAGTACGTTTGCGGTGGACGTTTAAAAATTCTATTTAAGGGGAGTTGCCATTTATCTCCACATTGAAGACAGCCAGACACATGAAACCAAGGAGAAGTGATACAGAACTGTGCTTATTCCAGAGTGAATTTTGGGAAGTCCCTAATCTTTAATATTTGGTTGTAGATGTCTGTGTGTACCAAATATCTGGGCCATGCCTTTGTAATGGAACCTAAAGATGTATAGTAAGATTTTAATAAGCGTAAAACAATTTTTGCAATCCATAATTGTTTCCCATTGATACACTCCTTTAGCTGTTTACGTTTTTTGATGCAATCAAGGAGGTGTTCCCCAACACTGGCCCTTTGTCTCAATTATGTAGAGTGCAGCCTTTGTGTTTGTACCAGTTATCCAGTATTGGGGTATCTTTCATAGATTCACATGCCTGAATCATTCCCCGTCGACGAGGCGGGAGTCCCACGGTAAATAAAAAGCAGTGCAAAAAGCACTTTGTAGTAGTAGTAGGCCCTAGGAATAGGCCTGAGGCCTAAATTATAGTAGCCTATCTACCTCATTATGTAAAAAAGACCAAAGTCTTTGCTCCAACCAATCAGCTCACAGCACCCTCCAGAACCCTCTCTGCAGAGCCAGCTCTCCTCAGATTTTCACCGCACGTCGTGGGTGAAGGGAGTCTCCCTGAGCTCTGCTCAGTTTTTTCTTCAGTTTTACTTCTTTTTGGATTACAAGCTCATACTTCATTTCTCTGACCCAATTAAGGTGATAATATGGCAGAATGGCAGTAAACAAGGTAATAGACTATGATTTATGTCTAACCTTTTCCTCAATAACTCTCACGTTCTGAGAGATGAGGCCGCTTTGGGTCAGAGACTTTTACCGCCCACTTCTGAGGGGAGAAGTCGCGCCAGGAGCCTACTGAGGGCGCGCATAAAAACCTGCCACTTCTGAGGAGGATGAGGTGAGGTCGAAGGGAGAAGTCGCGCTACTGAGGGCGCGCATAAAAGCCATAAGATTCACCTTGAGTCTTTATAGGCACTTCTCACAGAGGATACAACACCCTTTTTTCATCCCTGACACTACATCAGGGAAGCCCTTTTGACCAGACATTAGGAGTATATACCAAATATCTCCATGTCTAATATTTCTGCCTCACCAAAATGATCCTCATCTACGATGATCGTCGACGACGGCCTCTTCCTTGATGGTCGTCGACGATGGCCTCTTCTACGAGGGTTGTTGACGACCGCCTCATCTACGGTGGTCGTCGACGACAGTCTCGTCTACGACGGTCGTCGACGACGGCTTCGTCTACGACGGTCGTCGTCGACTGCATCGTCTATGACGGTCGTCGACGACTGGCCTCGTCTATGACGGTCGTCGACAACGGGCCTCGTCTATGACGGTCGTCGACGACGGGCCTCGTCTATGACGGTCGTCGACGATGGGCCTCGTCTACGACGGTCGTCTACGACGGGCCTCGTCTACGACGGTCGTCGACGACGGGCCTCGTCTACGATGGGCCTCGTCTACGACGGTCGTCGACGACGGGCCTCGTCTACGACGGTCGTCGACGACGGGCCTCGTCTACGACGGTCGTCGACGACGGGCCTCGTCTACGATGGACCTCGTCTACGATGGACCTCGTCTACGATGGGCCTCGTCTACGACATGCCTCGTCTACGACATGCCTCGTCTACGACGGCCGCACATTGATGACGGCCTCATATCTGACTGCTGATCTTTGATAGTGTCATCTACTATGGCAATGCCTAGCTACGACGGACGTCTATAACAGCTTTATCAAGGTAGCTTCATATACATATGGCCTCATTTGTGCATGGTCTATACTACACATGGCTTCATCTATGCATGGTATCATCTATGGCTGACGATCATTCAATTGCCTCATCTATGAGTGCCTCATCTACGGAGGATATCACCTATTTTAACCTCATCTATGATGGTATTGCTATGACTGTCTTCTATGACAGCATCATTCACTAACAATGGCCACGTTTACCAATGGCCACGTTTACCTCCAATGGCCTCGTCTACCAATAACTTCCTCTGTAAAGGGCTTGCTCGAATAATGGCCTTGTATGCCATTGGCCTTGTCTTATAATGGCCTCGTCTACCAATGACCTAGTCTATCAATGTCTCTGTCTATCAATGGTTTTATCTACCAATGGCCTCATCTCCTGATGATCTCATCTACCAATGGCCGCATCTACCGATGGCCTCATCTACGAAGGGCAAATGGCCCCATTTGTTACCCTCATCTACGGATACCCTCACTTATGAATGCCTCATCTTCAATGGCATTGTATATGGCTGTCGTCTGACAGCCTCGTTTGGAAGGGTTGCTCATGACGGTCATCTATGACGTCGTGCTAGTCTGCAATTACCCCGCTTACATGACCATGTCTACGACAATGTCTATCATGAGATTGGCTGAGATGGCTTCAGCGGTAAGAGCAGCATATATATTCTTAACGTAGTGGGCAACAGCTAGATTTTCACTGCCAACTACAGGCAAACAGAATATATCCTTCATGATTTTGAGGAGGTATGCATCACGAGAGAGGGACGTATAATAGACTAAGTCTATTCCAGCCGTTTTTTCTGCGCATAGAATAGAAATGATGTGTACTTACTAGCAGCCCATCCAATCTGATAGGCCACCATTCGACCAGATTCAGTAACTTCACAGACTGCTCATTAGCAATCTAAAATCCTGCAATACCTATCTCCACACCGCCTTACAAAGAAGGATGTCGTCTGAACCTTATATATAAAAAAAAAAAAAATATATATATATATATATATATATATATATATATATATATATATATATATATATATATATATATATGTATATAAAAATAATTTCTCTACTTTGGCAGTGGCCTCTAGGTAGAGCTGACAATCTTTTATCCTTGATCGGTTTCTATGATCGTCCAATGTGGTTGGACATAGCGAATTTCAATGACCTCATTCCTGAGGACCGAAAGCGGGATGCAGGAAAGATTCTGTTGGAAGGTGCACGCCAGGAATGGCTTAAAGCCGCGACCTTCAGCCCTGAGCGAAGTTTCTAGGCATGGCCTATGATGAAGAGTTGTCGGTTTGCTAAACATTTGAATGAAGCCCCCTTAGTTATAAACCGGGCACTGATCATGCACGATCATTAAGCACCCTTTAATATGGGCGCGGATCTTTCAGTGAAGCGTGATGAAGGGGTTTTTTCATCAAGAGGAAGATACCAAAACCAATCGGATGAACAGTATCAATCTCAGTACAGCCTTGCAGCCAGGCATCTTTCCGTAGATAGTCTGTCTACTTTCTCCCGTCACGAACGAGATATAAGTATCTAGATTGAGACACTAACAGGAGGCCATGATCACCACAAGGTTCCAATCATCATTTTATCCTTTTCTCGCGTGGTCCCGAAGGTTTCAGGTTTTTGTTTCCAAGCAACAAGCAACTATATCTGACCAATGTGTTCTAAACCTAGTAACAAATGGCCACTCCCTGGAATTCATCAATCAGCCATATACTACTCTGCCCAGGGGTTCCCCCTCCCCCTCGTTTTCACAACAATTATGTTATTTAAACAAAGGATATTTTATGGCTTCTCTGGATGGAGAGGGTGCGATTTTCCACATACTTGTCCACCCCAGACAGCACGAATATTTTCGCTTTCACGCGGCTGACGCCCATTATAGGTGCGTAGTGCTCCCGTTTGGGCCGAGTCGTCACCAAGAGCCTTTCACGAAGTATTTGGTACTAGTGGCAGCAGCATTGAGATCTTGAGGAATGCAAGTGTTCCCTTCTCTAGACGATTGGCTGCTTAAAGGTCCTTCTGAACACGAAATCAAGATTGCCACAGTAGATGTACCCATCTCATTTTTTCTCTGGGGCTGATTCTCAACGACAGCATATTGCAGTTAGGTCCTCTCCGAGTAAATTTATTTTCTCGGAGCAGGTTTAGACACAATCCACAACAAAGCATTCTGGTCACACGACCACCAGTTGTGTTTTCAAAAAGGGGCAAGGTTAACTTCATAAGGTCAGTTTCAGTTCAAATGTTTGTTTCGTTCCTGATGATGTGCTCTTCAGCGATACATCTCATACCATTAGCATGGCTCAAAATGACACCTTTTCTGAAAGCACTACAGTTTGAAGATCAATAACCAATGGGTTCGTTCGACAATACCATCAAGGTTACGCCGTGCATGATCAATCTGTACATTGCTGGTCGCAGACAGAGAATATTGCCCAGGGTCGCACGTTCCTGCAAACCATTTCAGGGTTTGTTTTAACGATTGATGCCTCCATTGAAGGATGGGGAGGTCATCGTCAGGATTTGCGGAATTCAAGGTACATAGTCTCAAAGACAACGACAACAGCAGATCAACAGGCTTGAGCTCCACATTGCTGTTCTGTCCCCCCAAGCATTTTGCTTGAGGATTGAGGGTTTGTCTGTGCCAGTACAGACCGCAAACACCATCCGCATGTCTTATATCAATACACAAGGAGAAACTACATCTGCTATACTCTCGCAAGAGGTTCAGGAATTGTGCGAAGTAGTTGCATTGCACAAGATGTCTTGAGAGCCGAACAAGTCAGGGCTCTCCACAATGCTCTGAGCATGTCTCAGTCGGACTGTCACGAGTGGACGCCGGAAAAGGGACAGGTGAACCCAGTTTTTTCCAAGTTTGGGTTAATCTGGCACGAGATCCATTTGCATTCAGAGAGAACACGGACGGCCGATATTATGCCAGCAGGTTTCCTTAACAAGAATCAAAAAGGAATGCCCTGTCCTTGCAAGGGTCAGGGGTTTGTGCGTATGAGTTTTTCCCCAATACCATTGGTTCTGAAGGTGTTCTGCAAGATGAAGCTGCAAGGTTACCATCTGATTTCAATTGCACCCCGTTGGCCAATATTGGTTCTCGGAACTTCTGCTATTGTTTATAGACAAGCCCATTCGGCTGCGGCTTGGGCCTACGATATTGTCAGGGGACGGAGATCAAGTGGTTCGTCTGGATCCACGGTCATTACTATTGCACGCACAGCTTGTCATTTGTTAGAGTTCAAGGGCATCAACGTTTCAAAGAACTGTTGTGAAATTTTGGCCAATTCTCGTGCCCGTGTGACAATTAATGCTTATCGCCTCAAATGGAAGCGATTTTGCGGTTAGTGTGAGGTGTTAGCAATTCACTCAATTACAGTTACTGCAGAACAAGTTCTCCATTATCTGCTCTTCTAGCCAAGTCTGGGCTTAGTTTTTTCTTCAACAAACAAAATGCGTCTTGCTGCTCTTTCCAGAATTAGGAAATGTTAAAATTTTCTTTTTTCCGCTCTTCGGTGCTTGTCAGATAGTTTATGAAAGGGCTTTTCCGAGCCTTTTCTCTCCAGTGCGAGCACCCTCCCAGAGTGAGCACTCTGCATTGCTAGTGCGGTTAATGCAGTGTACATTTGAGCTGATCCATAAACCAGCTCTCAGATTCCTCACCTGGAAGGTTGCCCATTTACTGGTTCTTACTTCGGAAAAAAGGGTTCGTGAAATCGAAGTTTTCACTATAAGGAACGCCTCACTTTTAGAAAATCAGATCATCTGTTTGTGACTTATGGCCAGATTACATTGAGTATAGCGGTCACTAAAGCTACGTTTTCTAGATGGATAGCCTCTGCCATCCAGTTCTGTCAAATCAAGGCTAACCGACCATTGACAAGGTCTGTTCGATCTCATTCCACAAGAGCTGTGGCAGCATCTGCAGCTTTGTTTGCAGGGGTGACGCTTGAAAACATTTGCCGTGCTGCGACATGGAAGAATGTCCACGTGTTTACAAAACATTACTGCCTACAATCAGCAAATCAGAATGATGCGGCAGTGGGCCGAACCGTTTTTACGCCACATGTTTCCATAGGAATACATTCAGGTTCTAACGTTGGCTTATTTCTTAAAAAGTACATACAATTCAATTTGTTGTTTATAATATACAGACATGTGTTATCATATACTGAGTTTCTATGATACTAAGGTTCCTTTCCTGTAGGAAATTGCATGATTTCTATGTTGGTTCGGAAGATGACTTGTTAATAGGTCAATCTTTAGCAGATTGTTGGTTGTTAACGGTACATTCATGGGGGTGCACTACAATAAGTCTCCCACCATCCGCAACCGACTTTGCCAGGTTTACTGCTTGCTATTCTGATTCAGGCATGTGAATCTATGAAAGATACCCCAATACTGGATAAGAAAACAAGTTACTTACCTGTAACTACGGTTATCCAGTATTGGTATCTTTCATAGATTCACATGCACCCACCCTCCTCCCCGGAGAGTCAGTTCTATAAGATTGGGATACTTGTTCCCACTTGTGCTACGAAAATCTGAGGAGAGCTGGCTCTGCAGAGAGGGTTCTGGAGGGTGCTGTGAGCTGATTGGTTGGAGCAAAGACTTTGGTCTTTTTTACATAATGAGGTAGATAGGCTACTATAATTTAGGCCTCAGGCCTATTCCTAGGGCCTACTACTACTACAAAGTGCTTTTTGCACTGCTTTTTATTTACCGTGGGACTCCCGCCTCGTCGACGGGGAATGATTCAGGCATGTGAATCTATGAAAGATACCAATACTGGATAACCGTAGTTACAGGTAAGTAACTTGTTTTCATTTTCTGCATATTGTTTGCTTACTTGGCCCAGAGTCAGTGGGGTTTTTCACGCATTTTAGAATCCAGATTTGTAGCTTTTTTATTTTATACGGTTTATGTGGTACCAATACACTGCCATTTGACCAAAGCAGCACAAGAGCAAGATTACACACAGTGAGTTAAGCACTGTGACAGGACCAGAGGGGAGACAGGACTGTTACTTCAATGTACTTCTAGTCATTGTAGGGTTCAGGAAAACTGGTGGGGCAGGGTGCATTGGTGGTAAAATGTGGAGAATGTGAAGACAGGGCATTGGTGTGAGACTGAATGCAAAAGCATAGGGAAAGAAGATCAGGGTATGGTTTCCAAGTATAGCTGTTGGTTAGCGAATGATAAATGGAAAGGGGGTTCAAGATAGGAGAAAAAAAACGATTTGGGATAAAATAGAAATTCTGTTCAGTCGTCTTTAGGAGCAACTCTGATGCAAAGATCCTGAAAGTAGTGGGTGAGGTTGTGATAGACATCAAGGGGTACCTGGAAGAGGAATTTGGGCTGCACAGCAAATTAGAAGTAAAAGCATGGTGGGACAATTGAGAAAGAAATGAGGAATCACAGATTAATATGCATACAGGTCATTCCAGATTGCTGCCTGTCTTCCCCCCCCCCCATCACCCCTCACTCTAATTGGTATGTTTTTATGGGGATCCTGTGAATGGAATATACAGTTGGTGCGAGGGAGAGCTTGAAAGATTTCAGATGTGCACTATCATTTCTCAAATTCTGGGGCATGGAAGACCAATAGTGAGCCATGCAGATGGCAGGGTAACAGCCTATAGTAATACTTTATGCGATCACATCTAGGGGCCCAGTCATGTTTGTCCCTTGTATACTGCTAAAACCTGAGAAATCGTTTAACAATAGTCTCAAGCAGTGGCTGAATTCAGTTTTTTGCTCTAGGTTCGGGAGCAGGAGAAGTATATTGCCTTGCAAATCCGCGAAGAGGTCAAAAACAGAAGAGATCAACAGCTCCATCATTTGGCTGAAGAGCTGAAGGCTGAGTGGAAGGAAGCACAAGCTCAGAAGATCAAAGCTTTAGAAAAGCTTTATCAATCAAGCTTGAAGGCTGTGGGTGAAGGGCATCAGCATGCCAAGGAGAATGTAAGCTCTTTTGTATTGCTTGTGATGCAAAGTTATACTAAGGTGTTTGAAGTGTCAGACAAAGCCTGTAATCAGATTAAGTATTAGCATGTTTCAATGAAGGAATTATTTACTCTGTATTGGCTTATTACAAGATGAGTAATGTATGAAAAGCACATGTGCTTTTCATACATTTGTCATCCTAAAACGCTTAAGATGAACAGATCAGTAAGTATACTAGTACTGTTTTACCCAAAAATAGGAAATTCAGCAACATATCATAAAATAAGTAGTGGTTATGTTTGAACCTCAGACCCCACCTTATTATTTGGGCCACTGGGCAACACTCCCCACCCGTATCCTGGTGGACCTTAGGAGGTCTATTTCATGGTAGTTGTGAAGAATATAGTTCGCATATCACTATTTTCCTACCAGAAGTATTACAGTGGTCTGACACTGTCCACTTTATTGGTTAGTTTATGGACAGGACTTATGGCGTTAATCTTTTTATGCATTTTAAAGGGTGGCATAATGATGCAAATGTTTAGTGTGACATCTTACTCTATCTTGGCTGATCTCAGCACAGTTTTCCACCCCGTTCTCATCAAACGTCACATGAGATCTGAATCCGCAGACAGGCACTCTGATGGGAAGCTCCTTCCCTTCAGGATGTACAAAAGAAGTCAACTTAGGCCTGTACACATCCACTGCTTCAAATTTGATTTGTGGGGTCCCTCAATGTCCTTACTTAGCCCAACTTTTTTCAACATCTACATGACCCCTCTCACCACCAGCCTTTGTGCTCATGGGCTCAGCATTATCTCTTACGCCAACAACACCCAACTGATCCTCTCTCTCTCAGAAGACCCCTCAAACACCCGAACAACCTTCATCTGCGTGTACAGCATCGCAAACTAGATGAAAACCAACTACTTAAAACTCAACATTTACAAAAGAAAGTGCTCCTATTCGGGAAAGACACCTCTTTGATCCTTGGTCTGACTTTAGGCTGACACAGTCTGTCCAACTCGACCAAGAATCTATGTATCATGATTGACAATCAAATCTCAATGTCTAGTCAAGTTGGCACTGCCTCATCCACCTGCTTCCATACCCTTAAATTAATTAACAAACTCTTCAGACCACTCCTGCTGCACACCCAAAGTCCTATTGAATGTGGTAGCTAGAGTCATTCATATATACAAACACCTAAATGACATCTGCTGGTTCTTTATCTACAAATGCGTTCTTTCATGCTCCTCATACACATTTGCAAAGAACTACACAATCAAGGCCCAGCACACCTCAACAGTTGCATACAGTTCCACACACCGACCGACCAGATACTTCTGCTCTGCCAGCCTCCTCCATGTTCACTTCCCATGCATATGCCGAGCCACAGCTAACAGCCGCGCCTTTCCCCATCTGACCCCCTAAGTTGACCCACCTCTTACATATTAGAGCCATCAGCTCCATCTAACAATTTTGCAAACCATTGAATAGCAGGCTCTTCCTATAGGCTTAAGGCAAGACTGCACCACCATCCCTGGGAATCAGGATACCTTTTTGGGTGATATGCGTGCTGTGCAAATAAGCATAATATAACCTCTTGATAGTTATTCAGATATGATATTCAGTATTACATGTCCTACCGTACTCCTTGCTGTGCTTTCAAGATCTCTAGTGAACGAAACTGGGGTGACTTGAATGATTGTCATTTTAGCAATGTTGTGCGCAGGTGATACCAGCTTGCCTTAGTTCTTGACTACACACTAATTGAGGTATACCTTTATGAATCAATGAGAGTGAGAAATAGATAACTTTATTTAATTAACCCTACGTAAGCATAACATAATTATCTGGAACACCATGAGCATGATTTTAGGTCTGTGCATTTTGACCTTTGCGTAACCCCTGTTTATGCACAGGTTGGAATTACAAGTCGGTAGGTATTTAATGCATCCGATAATTATCGGATGCATTAAATACCTCTCCTTCATTAAATTGTGGCAGGTTAAATCTGCTGAAATTTACCGGGGGAAAGCATATAGTATTTACGATAGCATACTGATGTTGGTGTATTAAACACTAAAAACGGCATGTCATTCCCCACCAACTCGTAATACGTGTTAATTATTGCACTTGATAAATAACAAAATATGTGGTATCTTTATCAGGTGTGTTCAATAGTACCTAAACTCATGATCAAGGCCCATGTATTTAGTAGTCCCCAGCGATATCCGATTAAAACTATGTATGCAAAATAGCAGTCTGGTTACTTTAGGTGTTGTGTGCAGTATATGTCGTCATTTGATATGGAATGGGTTTAGGGTAGCTTTGTGTTTGTGTACATTCTGCAGTCATACGAGTGATAGTATTATTCACATTTTTCTACAATGGCTTTTTTTTATCGCTTCTTTAGCTTTTAGTCAAATATATTTTATTATGCACAGTGTTTTTCCAAACCCTTAAAATCTTTTGCTGAATGTGCATGATAATAAGATTTGCTGCATCATGGTTCAGTTCTTAACACCATCGGTGCGGCACTTATTTCCGCTGTGCGCTAAGCGCAAACCGAAACCTATGCGTTCATGACAAGCTCAGCTCGTCATGAGCGTACGAGAGGTGTACCTCATGACGAGCTGAGCTCGTCATCAGCGTCGAAGGGGTTAAGGTTTGTTTTATTTATTTAGCTGAACTGGAAATGTTTAATATACTTAATGCATGGAAATCATTAGAATGCATTTGTATGTCAGTTACAACACCGATGTTAATCTATTATTTCGCTAATTTTTTCAGTTTTGTTTAAAATATTTTAGCAGAAGTAATAACCTATTGTATTTTTTTTTGTTTTTTTATGCCATGTGTGTTGCTACTTAATTATTTTTTGAAAATGGATAGCTTGCAGATTGTTGAGGTTGCAAACACACTTCCTCTCTAAAGCAATGTTCTGATCATCCATGGCTGAAATGTTGCATTGGCTGTATTGGTGTACTGACTATATTAGTGAGACTTACGACTTGTGCATATGTTTTTACCTATTTTTCAAAAGGCCCCTGATTTGGAGGCAATCGCAAAACAAGTGGTAGTGTGCAATGAAAGGGCAGAGAAGCGGCATAGAGAAGCTCTGAAGGAACTGAAGCATAAAAGAGAGAGTCAACTGAAAGAGCAAAACTGGTACAGTAATTTTACACAAAACATACTTAGCGTTCTGAAACATCCAGAAAGGTGTTTTTGCCGAAGCATGTTTTTGCAGCTGATTCCTGAAGGAAGCAAGAACTTGGCAGTACGCAACATTGATAAAAATTACTTGGCTGTTAACATAAACAAAGTCATGATCCTTTGTGCCACAAGTAAAAAAAAACCTTGCTGTTCTGTTTGACCTGCGCTCTCCAAGTGAAGCCATCAGAAAAGTTGCATAGCTTTCCTTTAACCCACAGCTTAATGCATTAGTAGAAGCAACAAACTTCCACCTGGAAAAAAAAAACTTAGTAAAAGGTCTCCTTAACTGCAGTCCCCCGTTTACCTTTAAGGAAAATGTGCTGCATTAATATTTAAAGATAAATAAATAAAAGCTAACACAGACATGGGGGTCTGCTGATTTCAGCAGGTCGCCATCCCTTTGATGGCTGTGATTCCTAATTCGGACACAAATTGCGACCTACCCCGGGCACAAGTCCTAAAGAAAGAACTGGGGGGACTAACCAAGTTAGGCAGTATGCAAGTGACGTCATGGCATGTGGCATCACAGTGCGACATCACAGGAAGTGATATCACAACCCATGACCTCACAGGAAGTGACACCACAAGAAGTGACATCAGATCTTAACACTTCATACACATTTTGCAGGCCTATCATGAGTCCATTTGAGCGCATTATGAGATTTAACAAATTAGATTTTGCATCTGGGTTGTGCCAAAAAAGTGACGCAAACCTGATACAAAATGTGGGACACAATTTGTTTTTTAATTTATTTTATTTTGCCACAAAAAAGTTGGCAACACGGATAAATGTAGCAGTAAATCTATTCTGCTTTATTGGTTGCAAAGTCTGCATTTTAAAATATCTTATGGGGTTAAGGCATCTGTAGCAGAAGTCTTTGTGTACCCAGTAAATCCCAGGGAACAATAATACTAGTAAGATAACTTTCTAGGGTAAAGCATTTGCTGGAGAGACCTGTGTTTTCTCTAGTCCCAGTTTTGTATCAAAGTAATGTTGAGGATTAATGTGTCTCCTGCAAACCACATCATCTAACATGCGGATGACAGATTTTTTTTTATGCAGCTAGGTAAATGAGTTGCTGCTTTTAACATAGAGATCCTTTTGTTACTCGCAGTTCATAAATTGTAATTCTTCTAATATAACACATCAAGCTATAAATGACGTGACTCCTACACTTTGTAAGCCTCGTTGTCTTATGTAACATATCTTGTACATTTTACACATTTATAGAATTTATTCTTAATGTATAATATGTACGTGTGATGTAAAGCGCTGTGACATCGTGCGTTGGGAAGAGTAGTGCTATAAAAGAAATAAACCAAAGTAGCAATCTTTAAATTGTTATTTTTGTAAATACTGGAACAGATCAACACACCTGACTTTCTTACAGTAAGTACATCCATATCTCTTATATTCAGGGATTGAAAAAAGAATAAAGCATGCCTCTCCTAAGTGTTTGTGAAGTGATAACAACAAGCTGTGTGCCTTTGTTTCCCCTCCCTTGCATTTGAATCTAGGTGTGAGGCTCAGTTAGCTGCCAGCCAAGATACTCAAATAAAAGGCTCCCTGATGGCCCCTTACATTTGGCCATTTGCTATGGGCCTAGCTGGAATCTGAAAGCCCCCTCCCGCATATTGCTGTTCAAAACAAAAGCAGACAATGTTGCTGCTCTAAACGAAAGCAGACAATGTGCAGGCACTGCTGAATGTGTCCCGGTGTCTGAAAATGACACTGAGACAAGTTCAGCATATTACAGTGGGGCTCACTTCTTGCAGGGTGTACATTGACCTCCCTGTGAAAATAGTGGGTGGATGCCATGTACCCCTGAGTCGTGCCCTGGACCTACCTCATTACCTGAGGTAGGTTGATTTTCGACCCATTAGGAATCACTGTTTTAAAGATGTATGTTTTCTTATATCCGGAATTACGATTCAGTAAGAATTGCAAATAGGAAATTGTAATTCTAGATTTTTGTACATCTGACCCTTGTTATTGACCAATGCATCAAACTGATGTTCCATCCCATTATTTACACACCTAAAACATAAAAAATAAAAAAAGACTCCTAAGGCCACGAATCAAATTTTAGAAATCAGCTCTGCAAAACCTCTGCTGGCTTGCTCTGGTAAAAACTGCACAACCGCATCATGTCTTCTAAGTTAGGGCTTACATGCTTTCCAAAAGTTGCCCCCACTGCACCCCATATCGATGGTAAAATAAGGAGAGTGGTTAAGATTGGCTGGCTGGCTGTTGAAGAACTCTATGCATCATTTGGGTTTTTATTTTCAAGACTTAGTTTCTGGACTTCTTATGGTGAAAAGTATTTAATTGGTTGCTAGACCATCATGTATGCAAACTCAATATATTTTTAATTTGAACTTTAATGTATTTGTCCTAAAGGCACATAAGAATAAGAAAGAAAGCTCTTGATATTGAAAAAGAACGAGCTGCTAACATTGCAAGCCTTCCCCCTCCTCCCCCAGAACCCTTTGAGGTGAGTGTCCAACACAAAATGACTGACATAAATAGTTTTTTTCCCTTTTCAGTCTTGCTTAGTTTGTTTCGTTGCAAACGGAAACATTTGGATTGTGCTCATTATGGCAGACCAGTTTCTAATTCTGGCAACCTTAGTCTATTGAACTAACTGACCCTGGGTGCTTGACTCTCTGTGTCCCTACTATCTTCTACCACTTGTACTGTCTAGGTTTTCGTGCAAAAGTGCTTATTGCGCATATGTGGGTGAAACAGTTTTCAGCAATGTAGGATGTCCATGCTGATTCTTCCTTTCCTATTTCAAGTGTCTCTTATGAGGAGAAAATCTACTTCATCTTGCTGCGTGTGTTTTGTCTATTTGATGTTAACCTTGTCGGGTCTTTTCAAGTCTGTGTAGCAATGATATAAATGGAAAACTGAGGAAATGCTAGTTGAGACTATGAAGAGCTGTTTATAGTAGGCCTTTTAAATGAGGTGGTATCAGTATCCAAGATGGCGAGAGGGATGCAAAGGCTGAACAACCAGCACAGTCTTTTTCGTTACCATTTTTGAAATATGCAGTTGTCTCAGTTTCATCGATGTTAATGGGTATGCCATAAAATATGCTTCTTTCAGTACACATTTCTCATTTATTATAGATGCTCTTGATGTATTTCTTGTGTGAAGATGTTGTACCCCATTTGATGGTTACAGGCTATAGGAATATTTTGCTGTGGAGTAGCGGTTGGTAATGTTTTTTTTCTGCATTGTTTTTCTAAATTAGCTTGTCCTTCTTATCCATCCTTGTTTTTTCTTAGATATTTCAAGAAGCGAAGAAAGTTGCTGCTGCAAAAACCTATGACGTGAACAGTTTTTCAGGAACTCATTACCACTTTCTGGAGCCTTATGTAGACCGAGAAATGGACACTAAACAGGTGTGTTTTTTGCGCTGGGTTCCAGTATAACTAAGTATGCTGTAATTTTCTTGCAGAAAGGTTTCTGGCCACAATGTCATGTCATGTTATTGTACTGCATAGTTTCTGATCCATGTTGGGTAAGTAAATGAAATACTTTCCACAGAATTTATTGTAGTGCAAATGTAGTTAATTGCAAATACAAATAAATGCATGTGTTTAATGATTATCAATAAATGCAGAGGACAGGTCACTTGGAGGAGTTTGTGTAGAGAGAATGGGTTAGAAAGTCTGTAGAAAGCTGGCTTTTATTTAGTGGACTAAAAAGAGGTACACTATATAAATAGTCCAGGCAAACCCCAAAGGAATAACACACAAATGCCATCCCAAATGCTCTCTTTTGTGGTAGTTGGGGCGAGCAGTTGGGCATATCAGAGGGTTGTGCTAAGCATTTATTGCATACACAAAGGCAGTAAATGAGACACACACTCTCAATAAAGAAATTCAACAGGCAAACCCCAAAGGAATAACAGAGGCACAAATGCCATCCCAAATGCTCTCTTTTGTGGTAGTTGGGGCGAGCAGTTGGGCATATCAGAGGGTTGTGCTAAGCATTTATTGCATACACAAAGGCAGTAAATGAGACACACACTCTCAATAAAGAAATTCAACACCATTTTTGTTAAATAACACATACTTTTATATAAATTTAGATACCAAGATCTAAAAGAAGGGGAGAAGTGTGGCACACTGGTTAGAGCGGCAGACTCTGAAGCAGAGATCAGGCCCTGGACCAGGGTTCAAGTCCCGACGCGGCAGGGCCTTGGGCTCAATGTCCGCGGACTTGATAATTCTCGCCTCGGCGCCTACTCTAATCATGGGTCCCACGCTGCAACTCTGGGCAATAGCTTGCTTAATCTCCACAACGGCACCTACAACACTGGGATGCCTGGCTTCACCTTGGAGGTGCCCAGGATGGGCATCTCACATGGAGAGCCAGGAAGGGTTCCACAGCGTTATACAGCGCCGGGACGCCCCGTCGGGGCAGCTGTGCGCTTTACAAAATACACTACATTTACATACTACATACAAGATCATCGGAATCGGGCGAATACTTTTCTAGTTATGAATTTTTACAGTTTTCAAAAATTAAACCAACGCAATTTAGGAAATGTTATCATATGGAGGAAAACATGAATTGTGTGAGAAAATAGTGTTTTGCCTGGCTTTTAATGCAACTTTGACTGTAGAGTACTGGGTCCCTGCTGCCCAGGTTCCTAGTATGTAAGAAAGTGCCCTCTTTTTGCATGGTTGCCCCCACTTTTTGCTGAACTGCTGATGTACTTTGTCTCAGTGTTCCCTGGGCTCCTGTCAGGTCAGGTACCCAGAGCCTATGTTATTTCTCTAAAACTGCATTGAAGACAAAACCCAATTGGCACTCTATGGCCCCAGGTCAGCCCCTGGTAAATGGTACTACAGGTACCCAGGGCACTGTGACCAGGGAAGGGCTCTAAGGGCAGCACTTATTGTGCCACCCTTAGAGGCCCTGTACCTTTACACTCACACACTGCGTGTTGTGGTGCAGGATAAGAGGGGTTAGAAAGTTGTTTTTAACAATGTCTCTTAACAAGAACCCAGCTGTTAGTGAAGATAACCACAATGGCATAAAGAACCAGGTTGAGGAGCTCGACCTCACACCTTATCTCCCCTAAGAATTTTGTGAGTTAAGGTCTCTATGGAAGCTCAAACATATAGTCATGGGGTCACATCCCTCCAAACTAAAGCTCCAGGAGCTGTTGGCAGGGTATGCTAAGGCCCATCTCTCTGAGAATGGTGAAGCCCTCTCAGAAGGGGAAGAAGATGGAGGGGATGACGATACCTTCCAACTCCCCTCCCCCACTTCTTAGGGAGAAAGGGTCCCAGTGGCCCTGACCCCAATAATAAACCTCTCAGCACCTAGAGCCCACATAGGTGGATCAGGTGCTACTGGGTACATTGAGGAGGACAACCCTTTAGCAAGGTTGGACCTAGAGACCAGACTCCTGGTTCTGGAGAAAGAGAGAGCAGAGATGGGCTTAGCCCCATCAATGGTGGCAGCAATTTACTCAATAAGGATAAATAGCAGTCTTATGGTCCTAAAATCCCCAAAGGGATTGTCCCTAAATATGTAGAGTGATGATATCACAAAATGGTTCACAGCCTTTCAGAGGAATTGTGAAATGAGAAAAGTGAAGAAATCACACTGGGCGGGGGGGGGGGGCACTCCTTTGGGACTGTTCTCTGGTAACTGCAGAGACAGACTCCTGACCCTTCCAGGGCAGATGCTGGATCTTATGACTTCATGAAGAGTACTCTGATAGAGGGCTTTGGACTCACATCTGAGGAATATAGAATTAGATTCAGTGGACTCACAAACCCCAAAA
This sequence comes from Lissotriton helveticus, assembly GCF_964261635.1. NCBI lineage: Eukaryota > Metazoa > Chordata > Amphibia > Caudata > Salamandridae > Lissotriton > Lissotriton helveticus. Next base: position 223,439,814 of record NC_136069.1, read on the forward strand.
TCAGTCCTGGATTGACTTAGTTGACTACTCAGTTAAGACATTGGATGGTTGATCGACTGGAAATAATGTGCATGATTTCAATGAACTTTACAACTTGTTTATGAAAGAACATATTTTGAGTAATCGCACTAATGAAAAGTTACATCAGCATTTGGAAGACCTAGGTCTAATTTCTCCCCAAGAATTGGGAAAGAAGGTAGACCACTGGGTGAAGACAAGGGTGACAAAAACAGCCACAGGGGGTGACCAAAAGAAAGGGGTCACAAAAAGGTGGTGAGAATCCCCAAGATATACATTCTGAGTCTTCAAAAGGGCCCCAACAGCCTGCACAGGGTGGTGGGACCCAAACCTCCTCCCAGTCCAATAATAGACACAGGGAAAAACGTTGATCCTTTAAAGGCCTGGTGTAACAACTGTAAGAAGTTGGGACACTTAACTAGAGATGCTACTTGTCCTAACAAGAAGCTCCCTAGTCCTACAGCTACTCCTGGTGTAGTCAGTCTCCAGGTGGCCAGAAACAGGCAGTGGTCTCTCCAAAGCTTCCAGCTGCATTTCTTCTTGGTAATGACCTAGAAACCTCAGCATGGGCTGAGGTTGAACTAAAAACCCATGCAGTACTGCTGGACATCCCTGAGATTGTGTGTGTCAAGACTAGAGTACAGAGCCAAAAGCAGGGTGAAAAAAAAGTGTTGGTGCCTGAAAGTATGGCCCAACCTTCAAAGACAAAAGGTAAGAAGACTGGGAAACCAGCTTCTTAACAGCAAAAGGATCAGGACCCCTCTCCTCGGGGAGAGGACTTGGACACCACAGGGGTAACTGAGCCCATGGAGCTTGACCCTTAACATGTTGAACTCTTAGGCCCAGGGGACCGTCTAGGGAAAATCTGTGCATTGGACAGCAGGATTGTCCCACTCTTGAAAGCCTGAGGCAGCAAGCTGCTACCCTGGAAAACGGAGAGGTCAGTGGTACCCACAGGGTCTATTGGGAGGAGGGGCTACTGAGCCTGCTGAGGACAAATAAATTTGACTCCTTGAACCACCACTGCACCCGTCGCCTGCGGCCCGAGTGGCCCACCAATCCCAGCGATGTCCCCCAGCACTCCAGAGTCCGAGTCCACCATGGGTTGACCCCTCCAGGACTCCCCGACGTCGCCTGCACGGAGACCCTCAATCCCCCCACAGCGAGTGGCCCGGTAAGGTGAAACCCGACCTCAAAAGACACCCTTGCATCCAGCCGCTCTGTGCCCTGGAGAAAAGAACCCAAGGTGCACCCATGTCCCCGAGCCCTCCAACTTGCCTGTCCAGCTGTTGAGTCCTCGTGGAAGTCTTCCTGGACCTAGCCTGCAACTAAAAACCGAAACCAAAAATCCCCATTGAAAACAACATGGCACCCAACGCTAAAACCGTACCCTGCCCCTGCGCCGCTGCGGGTGCACTTTGTGTGTTAAACCGGATCTCCCTTTGCCCTGAGCCTAACACCAGGAGCATTGCTCCCACAACTGTGTGGCCTGCTCGTGAGCAGCCACCAACCCCGAGGCCCCCTATCCCTCATTGGATAACATTGGGCCTCAGCACCCGGCCGCTCTAGTGCTGCTGAGGGTGTAACAATAGTGCATCCTTGACCCTGGGGGAACCCATGTTCTAACACCAGAAGTTCAATCCCAAAGACTGATTTTAACTGTTAACTTCATTCCTCTCCATAGGAACCTATTGACTTTTTTTCTCTGAAAATGTTCTAAGTGTGGAATTGATTTGTATGGAAACCAGAAAAATAACAATTGTGCAAAACTGATTTTACTTACCTTTTCACTAGGAAAGGTCCCAGTGTGATATCTAGGCATATCACACTGAGTAGAAAAAAGTTATCTAAAAAGTAATTTTGAATCCTTAACTTACCTGTATTTCAAACAAGCTGCATTTGAACCTACATTCAATTGTAAGCACATAATAACACATCATTTTGCAAAGCATTTATTTCACTTAACTGTTCCAGAAATAAAGGAACTTAATAATATTTTATGCAAACAAAATTGGTCTGAATTCAGTCTTTGAGTGTGTGACAGCATTTGCTGATTGGGTGTTTACAACAAATGCTTAACACTACCATCTGATAAAGCCTTACTGCTCGCCCACACTACCACAAATGGAGAGTAAGGTGCAATCTACTTTTACCTCTCCCTACTTTTGGGGTTGAACTGGACTCTGTATATACTATACCAAAATGAGGTATAGTGTGCACAGAGTCAGCTCCCTACAGGTGGCCATGTCAAAAAGGGAGACTTTTCTCACATAACCCACCCTAATCGAAAGAGGATGAAACTAACCTTTCCCAAGAGAGTCTTAATCTTCTATGTGGAAGAACCTGAAAGGCCATCTGCTTTGGAAGGGCCAGTGCCAGGACTGTGTTCCACTGTAAAGTCCATAACCTGTAGGGAAATGGACCACCTCAGCAGTTTGGGGTTTTCACCTTTCATTTGAATTAGCCATCAGGGAGGCCTGTGGTCAGTTTAAACAAGGAAGTGAGAGCCAAACAAGTATGGCCTATGCTTCTTCAGGGACCATACCACAGCTAAGGCTTCCCTCTCAATGGCACTCCAATGCTGTTCCTTGGGGAGTAACGTTTGGCTAATAAAAGCAACAGGTTGGTCATGACCATCAAGTAGAAAAGTGTCCCTTTTAGCATGGTTACCCCCTAACCTTTTGCCAGATACCTGATGCCAACTTGACTGAGTGTGTGCTGGGAACCTGCTGACCATGCCCCAACACCTGTGTTCTTTCCTAAAACTGTACCTTTGTACCCCCAATTGGAACAACTCTAGGTCACCTGTAAGTCCCTTGTAAACGTGTTTTTACATTTTTTTTAATTATTCAGGTCAGCAGAAAGATGACCATGCAAACATGCGCAATAATGATACCAGCAATCCACAACTGACCGCGTACAAAGGCATTTCACTGGTTAACATAAACATCGGCACCATGAACATGTTCCCTAATGCATTACATATCTAAACACCTAGTGGCTACACCCATCAAATCCCACGACTCTCGGGATAACATGCACCATACTACAACACTCCCCAGTCTACATATTGCCTCTCATCCTGTCTGGTACAGAGAAAATACACACTTGAACACTACTAATCTACTGCATTATACAGTCAAACATCATTTTTTGTAGAGCGAACATATTGCACAAATTGTTCCCAAAAATCCCTAGGTCTCGAGGCCTGCTGCAATTATTCGGAATATGTCTCGGGCTTCTCTTTGCAATATGTCATGTCAGCTCCCCAATTTTGATACTTCGATGGGCTCCTGCTCCCCCAGCGTAGGGCTATACGTCTTTTGACTAGCAACAATGCCACAGCCAGGAACGTACGTCTCCGGGCCAGCCGGAGCTTGTTCACCCCAAGCAGACGAACCAGCAGCTGATTAGGTATTTGCTGTGACAGCATAAGAGTCAGTGCATCCGTCACTTCTGTCCAGTACTTTTAAAGCTGGGGACATGCCCATGCCATGTGTAAGAAGTTTCGTACTATTTGCGCTGCACCTATGACAGTTATCGTCTGCTTTCCGCCCATATTTGTGGAGTTTCGCCGGTGTATAATATTCTTGATGTATAAATTTAAAGTGTATTATACGCAAATTACAATTTGGTGTTAGCAGCTGCATCTACACACAGCTGAAGTCCCAGTCCTCCTGTGTGATAGAATTACCAGTTGCCTCTTCCCATCTCCGTAGTGGTTTATTTTGAACATTGTCCTGTTCTCTCTGGGCCTCAGTGTACAGGCGTGTTACTAAACGCCGGTGTGTAGGCAACGTCCGCAGTATCTGTAGGGTATAGAGTGTCTGTGGTTCGTCTGAAAATGAAGGGTATAATTCCCTCTTTGCCATTCGCAGGCGCTAGTACGCAAATATTTTCAGAGGTGTGCGATGCGCGCTGAGGAAGATATCAGTCTGTGATATAAATTGCCCAGGTGGAAATGTATCACTCATCATGCGTAGGCCCATTTCTCCTAGTAAAGACATCATTTTCTTTTCTTGCATTACCGTTATGTGCGGGTGATGTGACATCGGCAGTGCCGGCGCATACACTGGAAGTTTCAATGCCAGTTTGGCTATCATATGCCAAGCCATTGATGTGCAGTGTACAGGGTGGATTCCCGTTCTTGGGACTGATCGACTCAGGTCCGATATATAGGGAATCAGAGGAGTCGGCTTCACACTGTCTTGTTCGACCGCTATATGTGGTATGTGGCCATGTGGGTGTAACCAGTAATGTGCATGCTGCGCCTGCGCACAGTAAAAATATAGTTGCAAATCTGGTGCTCCGAAACCACCTTGTGTGTATGGTTTAGTCAGATCTCTCCAGCCCACTCTCGCCTGTTTTCCTGCCCACGTGAGTCGTAACATGGCCGCACGCAATTTAATGAATATCGATTGAGTAAGCCATATTGGTATAATCATAAAGAGGTTGAGGAATCTTGGTAGCACTATCATCTTTTATATGGCTTTTCTGTCTGCTAACAGAAGCAGTAATTTAATCCACCTCTCTATCTGATCCTCCAGTTTGGACATGGCTCTACCATAGTTCTCGCTTATCACCGTGTCTGGATCTCTGTGAACCCATATGCCAAGATATTCCACAGGTTCGGTCTACCATTTCAGAGGGTAATCCAGAGTGGGCTGTAACGTTATAGGGGTTAATGGCATCACCACTGACTTATCCCAATTTATACTGAGTCTGAGTATCTTTTAAATTGGATATATTCTCTAATGAGTGTTTAGGTTGGTGTCTGGGTGCCGGACATAGAGAACTATGTCATCAGCATACATTGATATACTGATTAGATGCAGTTGGAACTGTAGTGCAGTTTCTGCATGTTTTTGCCTTATTTGACATGCCCGGGGTTCTAACGCTAGTGTAAAGAGGAGCGGCGAAAGTGGGCACCCTGTCTAGCCCCACGGCCTATCCTGATCGGGTCAGATGTTTTGCCATTAATTCTTATGCGTGCACTGGGCTCCGAATACAGCAGCGCTATCCAGTGCAGAAATGGTTCAGGAAAACCCATCCTGCTCAGTACTGTGAACATAAATGCCCATTCCACCGAGTCCAATGTTTTTGCAGCATCTAAAAGGGCCACAGCAGCAGGCAATTCTGTGTTTATGTGGTGGAACAGCGCAAATATAGTCTTCAGATTTTGCGTAGTAGATCTTGTGGGTATAAAACTAGCTTGATCTGGCAGTACCAATTTACTTAGTAATGGCTGTATCCTCGTGGCAATACTTTTAGCCAAGATGTTTGCATCTATATTAATTAAGGACAGAGGTCAATAAGATTCGCATTTCACTGGGTCCTTGTACGGCTTGGGGAGGGTAATCAGCAGCACCTCACGTAGAGATGCCGGCAGCACACCCTCCTCGTAGGCCTCCTCCTATATCTCAGCCAGGTGTGGGATCAGTAAGTCCCTGTATTCTTTATAGAACTCCCCAGGAGTCCATCCGAGCCAGGGGCTTTATTGTTTGGGAGAGAATTAATCGCATCCTTTATCTCGTCCTCAGTGATATGGTGACTAAAATAATCCCGTTGTGCATCGGACAGCCATCCCAGTGCACCATCCTCTAAATATTGGTGTATTTAATCAGGGATCGTGTCCGATCGTGCAGAATTGAGATCAGTGTAATATGCTGAAAAGCAGTCAAGTATCGATGTGTTGTCGTACACAGGTTGACCGTGCATGTTCGTGATTTGAGTAATGTAGGTAGATGTGTGTTCGGGGGCTTAATCTATTGGATAGCGCTCGTCCCGGTCTTCCTCCCTCCCTGTAGTTACGATCATTATGTCTACGCGAAATATACTTGATCTCATCCTCTGCGAAGTCATGGCATGTATCTACTTTCTGTCTGATGTCTGCCAGTAACTTGGGATCTTGTGTTGCCGTAAATTCTGTTTCTAACTGTTTAAAGTCTTTCAATCCTGGTCAACTGCTGCTGGTTATCTTTTAGGATCCCAGCATGTTTACCTATACAGTGACCTCTGATCGCGACCTTGAAGGACTCCCATAGTGTTCTTGCACTACTCGCAGTGCCTGTGTTGTGTTTAAAAAAAAAAAAATCCACAATGGCCTGGTGTAGTTCGGACCGGAATACCTGGTCAAGGAGCACGCTTTGTTGTAATCTTCATGTAAACTGCCTGGGTGTATGCGTGGGAATAGCGAGTTCCAAGTTCACAGGTGCATGATCCGACAGCATCTTGGGCATGTGTGCAATATATGTGGTCCACGTGCAGATCTCCTGTGTGGCTATCCAGAAGTCAATTTGGGACCATGTATTGTGAGTTGTGGACGTGCAGGTGCCCTCTTTCTAATGTGGGTGTCGCATGCGCCAGATATCGGTCATTGCATATTCTTTCATACCTTCTCTAAGGGAGTGGTCTAAGCATGTTTTGAAATCTCCACCCCATATGACTGCCATGGGCGTGAGGGCGCCAGCTTGGCCCAGATGTTTGCAACAAATCCAGGGTCGTTCGTATTCGGGCCGTAAGTTGTGACAATATTCAGGGCGGTACCTCCAAAGTTGCCTTGGACTAAGTGGTGGTCGCACCTAGAAGACCTTCGTCCCCAAGCCTGCAGTGCCTTTGCAAACCGGAGGTTCCCCATAGCAAACAGGGCGCCCGACATCGAAACAGCACTGTGGCTGCGTGGGCAGTCGTGAGGTTATGAGGGCACAAAAACAGAGGGATAGGTGGTTTTCTTAACCTTTTTTATTGGTTCAGAACCTGAGGAGGTGGACCAAATGTTCGTATAAGGGTTTTTCACACAACTAATGACCTATTTTCTTACAGCCATCACTAATAGTTCCATCAGATGTGTCTTCGATGCAGCAGAAACAGCCACTAGGGGCATTAACACCAGCATACTGCTTAGGAGACATGCCTGGTTCAGGTGCTCCGGTTTTAAACCCGAGGTTCAACAGGCGGTTCTGAACATGCCTTTTGATAAGGAACATTTATTTGGCCCTCATGTGGACTCCACTTTATACAAGATGAAAAAAAGATACTGACACTGCGAAAGCAATGGGAGACCTACAGACTCCTACACTTCATGGTTCCTTTCGCCGCCCTGGCTATAAGGGTGGATACAAATCCTTTGCCACAAATTCCGCCACTTTGCAGTAGAAGCAGGGACAATCCACCTACACTAAATGGTTTTACAATGGCTCCTGTAGAGGCAATAACACACATTAGCCTCAGAGGAAGAGGCAGGGGTGGTTCGACATGTGGTGCAACCTCTGCTCCCAATCAGTCACGGCCCCAACCTACCCCCACAACCAATTCCCCCTTCACCTCGATCACACAACACCTGTTGGGGGAAGACAATCGCAACAGAACAATAGATACTAGCCATTATCCAACATGGCTTCTGTCTGGAGCTCATTACCACACCACCGAACATCCCACCTCGCAATCGCAGATTATCACAAGATCACCTAACACTTCTGAAACAAGAGGTCCAAGCCCTTCGGCTCAAGAGTACTATAGAACCAGTTCATCATCATCAGCAAGGCACATGAGTTTATTCCCTGTACTTTTTAGTTCCAAAGAAGGGTCACTGAGACCAATCCTAGATCTCAGTCCTCTCAAACACTACATCCTATCAGAACACTTTCACATGGTCACTCTACAAGATGTAATTCCACTTCTACAGATGGGTTACTTTATGGCCACTCTGGACCTAAAGGACGCTCATTTCCATATACCCGTTCATCCTGCTCATCGCAAATACCTCAGGATTGTGATACAGGAAAACACAACCAATTTAAGGTTCTCCCCTTCGGTGTCAATACCGCACCAAGGGCATTTACAGAGTGCCTAGCAGCAGTAGTAGCAGCACATCTATTTAGACGCATACTTGGATGATTAGCTAATCAAGACCCATCAGCAGTGTCAGCAACACATACAGCTAACAGTAGATCTGCTCCACAAATTGAAGTTTACCATCAATGCCCCCAAGTCTCACCTTCAACCTCTTCAACTTGAACCATACTTGGGAGCAATCCTCAACACAGTTGGGGCTAGCTTACCCCAATCCCGCTCGGATTCAAAACTTTCAGACACTTCGACCTCAATTTCAGCCAAACAAAACCCTCAGTTTGGACTGTCGGGAGGCCAATAGTTTCTATGGTGATCGGTCACTGCGAAAATAGGCTGCAGGCTCTGGCTGGAAGGCCATTCAGGGTGAACCAGGGTTTGAAATGTGAGTTACAAGCATCAGTTTCTAGCAAGGAGAGCCAAAGCCCAAAATCTCATATATGGCTTCAATTTAATAAAAAAGAAATTAAGCTGTCCATCCTACAGTCATCTACTGTCTAACATTGGCAACCAATGGGCCCAAACGACGTTCGCTCTCGCGCTTGGATCTTGATTCTGTATGGGCCCAGACCTCACTCTCGGTGGCCCAACACATGTGGTCGAACTTTGGGATGCTGGTGAACAGATCCCTGCTGTTCTGCTATTTACACCCCACTTTTGTGCGGATTGAGGGACCCCTTGAGACGTGATGCGAGGCACTGACTTTGTACAGAGATGCCTCTTCTTCTTTCCACATGTTGCAGCCTCAATATGAACATTTCGCATCCTGTACACCCCAACCAACTATTCTTCTACTCAAGGCACAGAACGGACTGGGCTGTAATTTGCACTACCTGCCACGCTTCGATGGACCTCTATTATTGCACCCGAACGCCCTCGCTGCAGCGTTGAGGAACTGGTCACCCTCTGGCTATTACCTTACCAGGTGAACCCTATAACTTGAACTTGTTAAAGAACTTACCTTACTGTCCCCAGTTGGGACTAGGACGCATGGGACTGTTAGGGAGGGGGGAGGTACATGGTACGGCACGTTGGGGTTGCTGTTGTGGGAGGGGGGAGGGCATGAGGGATATTTTCTTCATTACATTTTTGCACTGCATGACTATGACCACTCTTATTGATGTAGTCCTCCAAGACCACATAACCTGTGATGTACTACAGTTTCAAATCCCAAATACACGATGGAATCCAATTCTATAGTGCTCCAATATAACTTTTTGACATGGAACGTGCGAGGCCTGGGAAACCCGCGTAAGCGCCGTCATATACTAGCATACCTAGACTGCCACAACATCCACTGTCTATGCTCCAGGAAACACATCTACGCCCTGGCTCGCCCCCCTACATTTGCAACATGATGGGCGAGACCTAGAGGCTTCTCCTGCTACTTGTCATATGCACAAGGCACCCTGGTGAAACACGCAATCCCCTACACCCCCATGGGTTCCTACTCGGACCAACACGGGCGATATACCATTCTATGGGGAAGGCTTTCCACGCAATCTGTTACTCTGGTATCTTGCTATTGGCCTAACACTGATGACCCGGAATTTTTTCGGGTATTGTGGGAAAGGATACAAGACATATGCTCCACACATTTACAATGGGGAGGGGATTTCAACGTCCCCATATACCCAAATCAGGATAGGTCGCACCCACAACCACACCATTATACAAATGCACAAGCGGCTCTTAAAAGCATAACTGAAGACCATGATCTTATAGACCCCTAGAGAACTCGCCATCCCTGAGCCCGACAGGAATCCTGCCACTCCTCTGTACATTCGTCCTGGTCACGGATAGATTACTGGCTAATAGATAAAGGACTGGTAACCTGGGCCACACATACATCATACCACCCCCGAACATACTCAGACCACTCTCCTGTGCTACTAACTCTCACACCTCCACAAGACGTGCCCCCGTATATTTCATGGTGCCTAAATCCACAATCGCTACTTGACCCTGTTTTTAAGGCTGAAGTAGAACAAGAGATCTCAGACTTTTTCCTCAGAAACAATGGCTCGGTCCCTCACTATTCTACGATTTGGGAGGCTTTCAAAGTCACCATATGGGGTGTCTGCCTAGCAAAAAGCGGGGGGAGTATTAAAAGATATCCGCACCACGCTTCGGAAACTAGAATCTGACATAAAGAAGGCCAAACTCACTTTACAACCCACACCTTCCCCAGCATTGCAATCGCATATATGCACCCTGCTCACTGAATGCCAGGAAACAGCTGAACGGGAATGCAAATTCAGAGGGAAATATCACAGGGCCCGTAGGTATGGGGAGGGGGAAAGACCGGGACACGCACAAGCCTCTGCCATTCGACCTCCACGTTTCACCAATAATGTGCAAGAGATAGTGGATGAGGACGACCAAACTCACAGAAACTCCTCGAGCATCCTCGATGCGTTCAAAAGATTTTACAAATCTCTATATTCCACTCACCGACATTCCCCGATAGACGAAGACACTGCCATAGCTTGGTTAGGAAACAGCCAGAGAGAGTTCCTTTTGGCACACCATGAGGACGAGGAGATACTTTCAGCAATCATACAACTGCAATCTGGCAAGACTCTGGGGCCGGATGGCCTACCAGCCGAGTTCTATAAAACATATCGTCATCTACTCATCCCGATATTGCGACACGTCTTTGAGGAAGCACAGGAAACTGGCATCCTACACCGTACAATGCGGGAAGCATTAATAGTCTCATTGCCCAAACCCGGTAAACCCCACACACAAGTAGATTCGTATAGACCCTTGTCACTAATTAATGTAGATGCTAAGATCCTAGCAAAGCTGATTGCGAATTGCATCAGTCCCTTTATGCCAGTATTGATCCTCCTGGACCAATCGGGTTTTGTCCCAATACGAAGCACGGCCCATAACTTAGGTACTTACGACATAGATCCTGAGGAGAACGCGGCCGCTATTTTCGTTGATGCCACTAAGGTATTTGCCTCCTTAGAGTGGGACTACTTGTCTTTTGTATTGGAGCGCATGGGATTTCCTTTCCTATTTCTGGCATGGATTAAATTATTATATACAGGTGTCTGCGCCACCGTACTGGTTAATGGCTTGCACTCTTCCTCCTTTCCGCTGGCAAGAGGCGCACGACAGGGGTGTCTTCTTTCCCCTCTCCTCTTTGCCCTGGTTTTTGAACCTCTAGCTGCAAAAATTCGCCAGCACTACCTAGACCATGCCATCATATACCCAGAACGACAGATCCTCATCTCCTTATACGCAGATGACCTCACCTAATACTTACGCAACCCGTAACTAAGTCTGAATCCCATACTATGACTATTCATTCTCTTTGGGCAGTTGTCAGGAAACAATATCAATTGGAGCACGTCCCAGATATACCCCCTCACTGACGCTACCACACCATTTAAACCAGACTTTCCCCTCAAGTGGTGCAGCGACAGCTTCACCTACCAGGGCATAATAATCTCTTGCGACCGCGAGGAGCTGATGCGGTCCAACTATGGACGGGCGCTGGACTCCATAACTGAAAAAGTTACAAGATGGATTGCGATGCCCCTATCGAGGCTGGCAGAGCTGCCATCATTAAAATGGTTATCCTACCCAAGCTCCTATACTTATTTGTGAATATCCCCTGTTCCCCTAGCCGTCATTTTTGTGCAGCTATCAGAACCCAGCTCATACGACTTACATGGGGAGGTAAACAGGCCGGATTACGTTGGAATACACTCACTCGCCCTTTCGATATGGGCGGATTTGCGATACCGGATATGGAATTGTATTTTCGCTGCGCGCAAGTGCATTATGCTGTATATTGGATGAAACACCCCCTACATGCCCTAATTGGCAATAGAAGACGGCTATATGGTCCCCCACCTCATGCGCTGCGTATCTCAGTATACCTGCTGTCACAAAGCAATTGGCAAATACCACTGTCCAATGCACTCTTACTGCATGGCACGACATTGCCGAGTACACCCAATGCACACTCATATATTCCCCACTCCTACCTCTTTCTGGACGACGAGATATCCCGGTCACGCAAGAGGGAGGCTGCCGTCGGCTATTCCGCAAACTTTCCATTCACACCTGGGGACACCTTTACACAGGAGGGAAATTCAGCACTAGCGTTATCCCTCTATTAACTCCCCCCTGATGAAAGCCTATCTACCCTCCCGCCCACTCAGGTCTACAACCTCCCACCTCGCCTCAGTACCACGCATTAGGAAGGCCAGATGTGGAGGCCGCTCGCTTTCTTACAACCTGGCTAGGATCTGGAACTCCCTTCCCCTCCCTATCAGATCAGAACCTAACCTTCTCACCTTCCGTAAACTATTAAAAACTTGGCTCTTCAGCAAAATTCCAATCTAACTTTTCACTCCGCTTCTCTTACTCCAGCCTCTCCAGCCCAACTCACTCTTTTCTATAGCGCTGGGACGCCCCTGGGTAGCCAACGCGCTTTACAAATCATCAATTCAATTCAATTCAAATTCTTTAAAGATATAGAACCCACCCCCCTGGAGCGCTTTTACAACATTAGGCTCCGTCAAAATGTGAAGGCCATCACACCCACTTTTCCTCTTGAGCCTCCAGTTTTGCTCCCACTGCATGTACTACTGCAGCAAGATGCTCCTGCGCATGTACTCTCACTATTATACCGAACTGTACAGACCAACAGGGAACATGACCCTCCTTTGTCCAAGCTCAGGTGGGAGGAGGAGCTGGGACACACCATCGCGGACGAACAATGGACTTAATGTTGCAGCCAAACGGGTGAGATATCTACCAGCAGTAGATTTAGATTAATACATTACAAATATGTCCATCGTTTGTACTACACACCAGCACGCATGTTCCGACTGAAACTTCGGGACAATGACCATTTCAGTCGTTGCGGCAGCGAAGAGGCCGACTTCAAGCACGTGGCCTGGAATTGCCTCCCCATACAGAGTTACTGGGCGGAGGTCCTGGCCGCTCTGGATCTTATGACAGGCCTGCACATTCCTACAGACCCACTCACTGCTCTATTGGGATACACTGAACCCCTCGCTGCTAAAATGCGTAATACATTTCCCTTGCGCTTCTTCTCGCCAAGAGGAGAGTTGCCTGTAGATGGGGCAGAGGCAGGGTGCCGAAGTTCAGACTGGCTCTAAGACCTTTTTTAATGCCAAGAACAATTGCAAACGTACGCTGAACTCCAGCCCCCGTCATCACGACCGAAAGATATCTGGGGTCCTTGCAAACCTACTTACTGGAGCATGCTACTGACACACACGCCTAGGCACCATAATAAATGATCACTACCCGTAAGACGGGCCTACCACCCTCGCAAACACCCTTGCTTATTGGAGAAATAAAGAATACCTTGTCAAGCTACCCCATATTTACCTGACTGGACTGCACCAGCACTTTAAACACACATGCTTTACTTATAACATGTTTGTGGTCATGATTGTGTCACATTGCATCGCAGTTGTTGTTTGTTAATAAGAAATGCAAGGATATTACTGTCCTTACCATCTGACATTCAAATTGACGTGGCCGGCCCGGTGGGGTTGTAGGCGGCTTGCTGTGTACTCCCTTACCTAACCGCCAGATCAGCTAGGCGATTGTAGTATCGCAATGCCGGCCCTATTGTGGATGTAGGCAGTATGCTGTTTATCCTATTCTTTTGTCACTAATAAAGGTTTTTTCAATTTAAAAAAAAAAAGTTAGTGCTGATTATCATCATATTCTAGGCAATCCTAATCAAAACTGGCACATTGGAGCTAGAGTATTTTTTAAGATGCAAAATCCAAGGTGGCCCATGTCAGTGTCTACAAATTAGAAAACACCTGAGGAAGATGTCCGACAAGGAAGAACTAATAGACTTTAAACAGTTGCTGATGTAAGAGATGAACCTGGTTTGTATTTGCAGTAAAACTTAATCATTATTAATCTTTTTGGAAGAAACTAGAATCTGCTTATATTTATTTTCCCGTGTACACTGTTTACAGAATATTCATGTACATTGAAATGAACTGAAAACATGTTAAATGATGAGTTGACATTATTGCATTAAAGTTTAAAAAAAAAAAGTGATTCGTGGACGGTCATTATTTCATATGGCATCAGGAAACCTCAGGTTTATTTATCAGCACATTTCTCAACAATTAAAAAAAAAAAAAAAAAATTGTGAATTTACGCTTTGGTATATGGGAAAGAAAGGATCTGATTCCCTCCTGCAAAGACTAGCACCAATTACAAACATGAATACCTATCACATATTCTATGTGCATGTCCGAAGTTATTAAAAGAAAGAAAGATACATTTGAAGGAAATATTCATCAATATGAACATATGAACATGCAGAGAAGCTGTAACCACCGGGTTAGATGGGTCTTCGATTCCTCTGGTCTGCTGGGTGGTTACATTCATAAATTTGTATCTAAAGGGATTAGGAAGAGTTGCAGAAGAACAATGTTAGCGTTGAAGTTTATTATAGACAATATAAGCGGGTCTTCATTTTTAGGTCGAGCTGGTGTTGGAGCGCGAAGCGCTCCCGCCAGCGAGTTCTATAGTCACTGTGCTAACTGGCAAGGGAGATAGAGCTGTGAACGAGCGGCTACTGGCCTGTGCACGAGCCGATTATGGTCTGTGAACGCGCACGTCTCCAGAAGACGACGTGCTCCTCCAGCTTGTTTTAGATGCACTGAGTCATTAAAGAAGTGTTGCAGTTTTGGAAACGTGTCATCTAAGGTTTCTTTTTTATTATACTTTATTTACAGAAGTAAATAGTTTGTGCTTTTATTTTATGATTACTGGGACTGTCTTAATTATACAGCTTGCTTTAATACTTGTTACTACTGAGTTCCGAAGTGGGGAAGTCTTCGATGAGCCGAGGCCTCTGGGTCATGGGCGGTAGAATCGTAAAGGTGATAGTGTGGCTTACTCGAACCAAAAAAAGTGTCTGAAAAGAAGTTGTGGATAATAAGATCGGCAAGGTACCAGGGCCTATCGTCTATGGGTCTTTGAATAAACTGAGCCCATGTTTTTCGGATTCTTTGCAGTGCTTCCACTGTTATAATTATTTGTTCAAGGGCGGTGTGCTTGTCTTTGTACCGCGTGCAGCTTTGTGTTGGTGCAGGTCGAGGTTTTGTGAGACTGCAGTAAGATGTTTACACAGTGACTCTCGCCCCTTACATTATACCAGGAGATACCGGAAAAATGAAACTTTTTATTGCGTGAACATTATTGTTAGAGTTTTGTAACCTCTATTCTTCATTAATCGTGTCGACCTACTTGTGTACAAATACCGTGTCTGTTTCTACCGTCACTTTATAATACTTGCATTGTTAGGCAGTTGTTTCGTCGTCTTCCTCCTACCGCCATGCCTTTGAATATCGAGTCGGGAATAGTTACTCTGCCGACGGAACACCTGCTCATGGCTTGGAGATGCTGTCCACCTTTTAGGAGCAATCGACGTTAGTGGCTGCATTGTTCTCTTATTGGTTGTATCCTATTTGAGTCCTCGGACTGTTCTCCTGTAATGGGACCGAAAAGGCTATACTGTACAGTAATTACCCTTTTAGATAGTGCTGCATCCCAATCGGATGTTTCTTTTCTGCATATCTCGGTAATTTGTGCCATATTCTTTCCAGCCCCCGACCTAAGTTTACTTGAGTTCCCAGTTTGTTTTGTCGTTTTCTTTACCTGTCTGCTGGTAAAATGTCTTGTAAGCTGCTTGACAATTCTCTCTCTCTTTCTCTCTCATATATATAATATATATCTCTCATCGCCGGCTTGACCCCACCACCATCTTTCTTGACATTAGGCCAGAAGGTCGCCACCCACTTTGACTCCTATATCTGGTGTGTGTGTGTATGATTTCGGCAGGCTTATATGGGAGTGAAACCCCTGTGACATGTGCCAATCTCTGTTCTTTTCTGGTTCTCATGCCTCGTATATGGCAACGCTGTTGCCACTTTTCCAAACTAATTGTACAGAACATTAGGGCCTGCGGTGAGCTAACCAGCTTTGAGAGACTGCTAAAGACATGGTTCTTTTAGATGTGCACGCCCACATAATTACACAGCACTCTAATGCAACATACACTCCAAATACCACTCAGTGCCACATAAGTTATATGCAACATAATTACACTGCACTCAATGCAACATACACTCCAAATACTACTCAGTGCCACATAATTACACTGCACTCAATGCAACATAAACTCCAAATACCACTTAGTGCCACATAATTACACTCCACATAATTACACTGCACTCAATGCACCATACACTCCAAATACCAATCAGTGCCACATAATTACTACACTCCAAATCCCACTCAGTGCCACATAATTACACGCCACATAATTACACTGCGCTCAATGCAACATACACTCCAAATCCCACTCAGTGCCACATAATTACACAGCACTCCATGCAACTTACACTCCATATACCACTCAGTGTCACATAATTACACACCACATAATTACACTGCACTCAATGTCACATACACTCCAAATACCACTCAATGCCACATAATTACACACCACATCACTGCACTCAATGCAACATACACTCCAAATACCACTCAGTGCCACATAGTTATATGCAACATAATTACACTGCACACAATGCAACATACACGCCAAATAACACTCAGTACCACATAATTACACACCACATAATTACTCTACTGAATGCAACACATTCCACACAATACCACTCAGTGCCACATAATCATATGCTACATAATTACATAATTACACTGCGCTCAACATACACTCCAAATACACGCCACATAAGTACACACACTGCAATCAATGCAACATACATTCCAAATACCACTCAGTGCCACATAATTACATGCCACATAATTACACTGCGCTCAATGCAACATACATTCCAAATACCACTCAGTGCTACATAATTACACGCTACATAATTACACTGCACTCAATGCAACATACATTCCAAATACCACTTAGTGCCACATAATTACACTCCACATAATTACACACACTGCAATCAATGCAACATACATTCCAAATACCACTCCGTGCCACATTACACGCCACATAATTACACTACACTCAATGCAACATACACTCCAAATCCCACTTAGTTCCACATAATTGCACGCCACATAATTACACAGCACTCAATGCAACATACACTCCAAATACCACTCAGTGCCACATAATTAAACACCACATAATTACACTCTACTGAATACAACACCCACTCCACACAATAACACTCAGTGCCACATAATTATATGCTACATAATTTCACAGCACTCAATGCAACATACACTCCATATACCACTCAGTGCCACATAATTACACACCACATAATTACACTGCACTCAATGCCACATACACTCCAAATACCACTCCATGCCACATAATTACACACCACATCACTGCACTCAATGCAACAATCACTCCAAATACCACTCAGTGCCACATAATTACTCGCCACATAATAACACTGCACTCAATGCAACATACACTCCAAATACCACTCAGTGCCACATAATTACACACCACATAATTACACTGCACTCAATGCAACATACACTCCAAATACCACTCAGTGCCACATAATTGCACGCCACATAATTACACAGCACTCAATGCAACATACACTCCAAATACCACTCAGTGCCACATAATTACACACCACATAATTACACTGCACTCAATGCAACATACACTCCAAATCCCACTCAGTGCCACATAATTACACGCCACATAAGTACACACACTGCAATCAATGCAGCATACACTCCAAATATCACTCAGTGCCACATAGTCATATACAACATAATTACACTGCACTCAATGCAACATACACTCCAAATACTACTCAGTGCAAGATAATTACACACCACATAATTACACTCTGCTGAATGCAACACACACTCTACACAATACCACTCAGTGCCACATAATTATATGCTACATAATTACACTGCACTCAATGCAACATACACTCCAAACAATACCACTCAGTGCCACATAATTATATGCTACATAATTACACTGCACTCAATGCAACATACACTCCAAATACCACTCAGTGCCACATAATTACACGCCACAAAATTACACTCTACTGAATACAACATACACTTTCCATATTACCACTCAGTGCCACATAATTACAAGCCACATAATTGCACTCTTCTCAATGCAACGTAAATACACTCCACATAATACCACTCAGTGCCATATAATTACACACCTCATATTTACTCTACTCAATGCAACATAAATGCACTTTATCTATCTGTCTATCTATCGCCCTCAATCTATCGATCGCCCTCACTCTATCTATCTATCGCCCTCGCTCTATCTATCGCACTCACTCTATCTTTCGCACCACCACAGCATCACTGAGCACCACCACAGCATCACTCAGGGGCACCACAACATCACTATGAGCTACCACAGCATCACTGAACTCCACAGCATCACTCATCGCCACCATAACATCACTCAGAGCCACCACAGCATCAATCTGTGCAACCATTCAACAACAACTAGTTCAAATATGTTCTCTCAATGTTTCAAGCTTTATTACAAATGTCACAAAAATATGTTAATAGTTCACTTCTGTTCTTGGATTTTCGTCACAAAATACAATGAACATAATCTTCACAAAAGTTATTTACAAAAGCTATTGCCATTATAAATTACAATAACTTTTATTTAAGTATTAAAAAAAACATTTTTATTTGTAATATCAATACATCTAAGTCATGTAAATACAACACATTGCATTACAAATGCTATGGGTGTCACATTTGCGAAAGTTAAAACTATTGGCATTGTAAATGACAAAGCTATTAATTTCACTATTTTCCAAACCAACACATAAATAAAGAATGTGTCATTTACAGTACCAATAGCTCAAACTTTCCTAATGCGAGATCTTTTGCAAATGCTTGTTTTTTAAGTGTAGAACAATTAGAGATTTTTATTCTTTTTTTATTTTTTTAATTTATTTATTTTAAATTTTGAATACCTTTATTATGTTGAGTTGACATACACAGCGTGTAGCCACAACCCGGAGGCCGGCAGCGGGATCGGCAGTAGAATTGCTCATGTCATCAATTATACACAGCCAATTAGCCGACAACCCGGGGGTCCGGCGGCACTGTAAATAATATCATGAATGCACATTTAGACATATGTAGGATTCCTACAGCCCACTACACGTTTATCCTCAGAAGCAGGAGTGTAATCTGCTCAACACCGCTCATGCCTCAAGGGCCACCAAGCCGCCGCGTACCGTCTCATGTTCCCTAAGAAATTCCTTACTAAAACAAACCCCCAACAACCCCCCACCCCTATGTCAGTGTCACCCCCCCTCCTGCTCTACCTCAACTAATGTTCAGAACTATGCTCTGCTGTTCGCCCCCACCAGTCTGTGGGGAGACTTAGTGTAGTGGGGGCCTAAACCCGTGGATATGTATCTGGTCTACTAGTCGGTTGGGTCACCACTCGTATGAGGACTAGGGTTCCTTCTGCTGTGCCTCACCTGTGTGTAGCACATACAATCCGGGACCACTGCACCGCCTCTCGTCATTTCCCCTCTTCATTCTTCACAGTGCGTCAGGGCGTTCTGTTTTCAAGGTTCTCACCATCTAAGCGGTCCTGTCCCTCAGTGTCCTCCACGCGCATTGCCTTCTCAGCGTCTTTTACTCTGAGATAGTCACGATAAAGGCTCCAGAAATTCTTTGGGCGACTCGTGGCAGGGAGTAGTCCACTGTAGCATTCAGTCTGCGTACAGCAATATCGCATGTCCCGTTCCCACCTCTTCGTGGTCGAAAGTGGACCTCTCCTCCAGCACATTGCTACGACTCGTCTAGCCATTAGCATGCCCATATCAGTTAGTCGCCGCACCGCAACAGGAAGGCCCCGGGAGTGACCTAGGAGTGCCAGGGCGGGGTCAGTCGTCCGTTCTATTTCTAGGATCTTGCTCATTTCAGTGAATATCTCGGTCCAGAATTTTTGGATTCCCGGGCACTGCCACGACAGGTGTATAAAGTCCGCGATCGGTGCGTGGCATCGCTCGCATTCAGCGGACTGACGGAGACCATATCTATGCAGCCTCTCTGGAGTGTAATACACTCGTTGAAGGAATTTGAAATGGACCAGTCTATGCCTGCCATTTAATGATAGCTTCCTGGTATTTTTACAGCAGTATGTCCACATGCCGTCATCTATTGTAATGTGTAGATCTCTCTGCCAGGCTTACCTAGCCTTAGAGTGTTGTAGCTCGTCAAACTCTCTGTTCATTCTATATAGGTTTGTGACTAGCTTGTAGGGGGAGGAAGATTTAATAACATGAGTAAGTTCCACCACTCCGGCGGTTCTGCCAGTTCCGGACCCAAGAGGTCTAGTAAGGCACTGCGAATCCTATGATATTGAAAGCGAAGTATTAGTGGGGTCTCGGCGGGAATCGACGCGGCCTGCTCCCATGTTTTCACTGCGCCGTTCAAGAACAGGTCTCCCGCCGTAATGATACCCAGGTTGCGCAAAGCCTGAATTACTCCCTTTTCCGCTATAGGGGACAGCCATAATGTCCATTCGATGGGCATTATTGGGGAGTACAATAAAGCGCCGTGTTGCGTTTGCAGCAGCGCATTCCAGGCGTGGTTAGTGGACTTGATCGAGTCCAATATACCAATTCTGCGGTCAGCCGGCCGAAATACCGTGGCAGGGAGCGGAAGCGGTTCTGCGAAAAGTCGTTCTAGTCGAACATGCGGTATTGTCGCTTTACCGTGAATCCATGTGTGCCGCTTGTGCCACTCTGTAGTACCTTTCCATGTCTGGGGCGTTCAGTCCCCCCAACTCGCACGGAAGCATGAGAGTCGTCCATTTTACTCTTGGCTGTTGGCCCCCCCCAAGCTAATTTAATGAGTAGCTGCGTCAGGTTATTGAAAAAAGACTTTGACAGCACAATTGGAATGTTATTAAAGAGAAATAAGAATCTGGGTAGGACCACCATTTTCATGATTGCTATACGTCCCATTAAGGACAACAGAAGTTTGATCCACGACTTTACGTCATCTTCTAACCTACTATACGCAACACCATAGTTTTCGCCTATTAGGATTTCCGGGTCAGTATGAAGCATAATCCCTAAATACCTGATCAGTGCCGTCGTCCATTGCAACGGGTACTCCATGTCAAAAAGTGTAGTCTTCGGGGTCAGAGGAAAGGCCACCGATTTCGACCAGTTTATCCGGAGGCCGGAGAGAGCACCATAACGTACCACCTACCGCAACACTGAAGAGAGGTTCGACTCGGGGTCGCGAACATACAACAAAGTATCATCCGCGTAAGTTGATATGACGATTTTGTATGTAGGGAAGTTCACCCCTTCATTACTGTGATACTCCCTGAGTGCACATGCCAGCGGTTCAGCCACCAGCGCATAGAGTAGTGGCGAAAGTGGGCAGCCCTGTCTAGTGCCTCTGCAAATCGCAAAGGAGTCCGAGACCCGATCACCTATGTGGACCCTGGCAGTGGGGCGGTAATATAGCGCTCCCACCATTTGTAAAAACAGTTCGCCCAGCCCCAGTCGCCTCAGAACGCGGAGCATGAAGGGCCACTCCACAGAATCGAAAGCTTTTTCCATGTCCAGGAAGACAGCCATGGCCTTGGTGTCCTGCCTGACATGCTGCATAGTCCCTAGTATGGTTCTTATATTATAGGTGAGATTCCTATTAGGAATGAATCTGGCTTGCTCCGGGGCCACCAAATCCGAGGCCAATAACGCCAAACGTGTCGCCAAGACCTTTGCGTAGAGCCTGTCGTCAACATTTAGAAGAGCTAGCGGCCTGTAAGAGCCACTATTATTCGCGGGTTTGCCCGGTTTAAGAATAGTCACTATCGGAGCTTCCCTCATAGATCGTGGCATGCGGCCCTCCACGCAGATGTCATCAAATAGTGTGGATAAATGTGGAATTAGTTCGTCTTTAAACGCCTTATAAAAGCCCACAGTAAGCCCATCCGCCCCGGGGGCGCTGTCCGAGCGCATACTCGCAAGCGCATCCACTATCTTGTCTTTGTGAATGGGCTGCATCAAGAATTCCCAGTCAGAATTCGGCAAGAAAGACAACTGTATATGACCCAGGTAATCGTCTATGGCCTCTTCATTATTCGCAGCCCGAGAGGTGTAGAGTCCCGAATAATAGTTTCTGAACTCATCTACAATCTCTGATTCCTCTGTGAGGAGAAGACCATCTGATGTCTCCAACTCTGTTATCACCTGAGGACGTCTGGAGTTTCGTATTATCCTGGCCAGGAGGGAGTCCGGGCGCTCTCCTTCACCGTACGTCCGGGCCGTCGCGTACTTCCCCATATGCTGAACTTCTCTGTCAGCTTCCTCGTTGTACTCAACTATGAGATTCTTGATGTCCTCCGTCACGTCAGCGCCTGAGCCCTCTAGCTGGCTTTTCTCTAACTCAGCTAGTCGCGTTTCCAAGTGTAGTAACCTGTGGCGTATAGCTTTGAGTACACTCGAATGCTTTGCCATAGCGATGCCTCGGATGTAGACCTTAAACGCTTCCCATACTGTTTGGAAGCTATCAACCGACCCTACGTTAGTTTCGAAGAATTTCTCTATCTCTACCGCAATTTCACCATGAAAGAGCTCATCTAGGAGGGAGTACCGGGAGAAACGCCACGTGAAAGGCGGAATCCTCCTTCACTGGTGTCTCGAGAACCAAAAGAAGCGGCGAGTGGTCAGAGAGGCTGCGCGACAGCACAGCACAGGATTTTATGTATCTCGTAACCGAGGATGACGCCAACCAGTAGTCAATTCTGGTGTGTATGTCGTGGTATGCCGAATAATGAGTGAACCCCCCTCTCGCAGTGTGTCTGCTTCTCCACACATCCACTAGGTCAAGGTGATGAGTTCCGAGTGTATTTTCAATGCGGCTGCCGTAGGTCTGCGTGGTGGGCCTGAGGACCTGTCAAGCACTGGGTCTAACACCAAGTTCAAGTCTCCCCCCCCCCCCCATATCAAGTGTGTAGTGGAATATGCATGACAATTCTGAGCAAGGACATCATACAATTCCGGGGAGTCGTAGTTAGGGCCGTAAACATTAACCACTATTAAATCGTGCCCCTTTCCCACACATCTAGAAATTAGAAATCTACCTTCCGGGTCTGCTCTCAGCAAAGACAGTGCCAGTTTTGACTTTGGATTCACCCAAGTCAAGACCCCTCTAGAATGAGTTGTGAATCCAGCAGCAGTGTCGTTTCCCACCAGCCCCCTGCTAAGAAACATTCTACTCGTGAGCGGGAGGTGTGTTTCTTGGATTAGTGCTAGGTCTACATTAATGGTGCTGTAAGTAGTTCAGGACTTTTCTGAGTTTCCGATGATCATTCAGCGCACGTACATTGCACGTCAACGCTCTAAGCGTAGCAGATTCCCCATCCACAGTTACATTGTTTGTGCTAGCCATCGTAGTAGTAGGACAGTGCAGTGTAAGGCAATTACTATCTCAAAGGCCAGAGTAGGAAGTGCGAACAGACAGAGCAAACCAAAATGCATCCAGATACTCCCCAACCCCTCCACCCCCCTCCCACAACAGACCCCCCCCCCCCAACTTGGCCATGCAGATTCCTTTCCAACCCTCCCCACCCCAATACCATCTCCCTCCACATAGTAACTAGAACTTCAGCAGTGCATTGCGCTCGGGGACCGAGGTCGCCTAACAGCTCGTTACCTCCATTGTTCTCAAAGCACTATGTCGGGCTACCACCCCTCCTTCCGCCACGCACTATCGTGAATGTAAACAGAGCTGCATATTAGTACCTCCGACTATTCAATGAATTCAGCAGCTTCCCCTCCCCCCGTCGATTCCCCCCCACACACCCCAACGTCTTTCAGTTCAATATGTGCCAACTCAGGTCGCAGCAGTAGACTTGCATGTACAGATAAATATCCAAATTGTCACCACTTCCCTCCACTCCCTCCGCTACTTATCTGACAGGGTTCCTCCATCCGAAGAGCGGGCCAGGACACTGATCATATCCTCCTGATCGGGGGTCGCAGACCCTCAATCTACTCTCCAGCGCTTCTGGTTGGGGTCCCTGTAAAGAGCTAGTTTCTCGATCATTCCTGGTCGTCTAGGTGGTTGTCTTCGTCAGCTGGCGTTTCTGCATTATCGTTCCTCTGTTCCCTCGACCATCGCTTCGTCGCCTGCAGCAGTTCTTTCGGGTCCGTGAATATATGCGAATGTCCCTGCCTGTTGACACGTAGTTTGGCTGGGTACAGCATTGCATAGTCCAGGCCCAGTTCTCTGAGTCGCTTCTTGTGGGGGATGAAGTGTTTCCGTGCTTCCTGCACTTTCGCAGTGAAATCCGGGTATATTGATATTGCCGACCCTTCATATTGAAGCGTAGCCTTTGTTCTAGCAAGTCTGAGGGCGGTATCCCTGTCCCGGTAGTTGAGCAGCTTAGCAATAATCAGGCGGGGCGGTGCTCCCGGTTTCGGGCGGGGCCCCAGGGCCCGATGAGCCCGCTCCACCACAAACATTGACGAGAACACTCCATCTCCCAAAAGGGTAGTGAGAAGATTTTCCACGAAAAGTTCCATCGTGCCAGTTTGCGTGGTCTCCGGCAGTCCCGTTATGCGGAGGTTGCTGCGGCGCGAGCGCGCTTCCAAATCCTCCGTCTTGTCGTGGAGTGATCGCATCAGGTTTTCTATTTTCTTGTGCGCCGTGTCTAACTCGGTCTGCGCCTCTTCAACTTCCGTTATTCTCCTTTCTGCCATGTCGTGTTTCTCAGCATGCTTATCCAGGCGCTCGGCCATACGGTCCATTCTGTACGTCATAGCGTCCATCTTGGCGCCCAGTGCAGATATGCTAGTTTGAAGACTTTGTTCCATGGAGCGTAGAATGCTCTTGATGTCGGAACTAGCTGCCTGTTCCTCCTCGGGTTGCATGGGCTCTCTGTGCTCCGCAGTGGGGCTTTGCAGTTGCAATCTTCTTTGCGCGAATGGGAGTTTGCTTTGCGTTTTGTCCCCCTTCCCCATCGCTATGGCCGTTCTGTCACACCGCTGCGGGTGTAAACGCGAAGTGCTTCCCCGGGGGGTCCTGGTTTAGTGTCTAGGCTCTTCGCAAATCTGGAGCGTGAGGTTGTAGATATCGTCAACTGTCTGTGTAGGCCTCGTATCGTCTGCCCCGGCGCTTCAGTATGGCTCGTGAAGTCCGGCCTACTCAGCGTGGTGGGGTCTCTGCACCGCGAGGGCCGTGTCGCCGTGAGATGAAGCGGCCGTCCAGCTTCCTCTCCGTGCTATGTCACTTGCCTGCCCTAGCCAGCACAGGCCTTCCTTGTTCACTCTCAGGGGTGAGCGCGCAGCATGCAGATGAGCGCCCGGGGAGATCCGCCTCAAGGCAGCTTCCAGAAGCGGGGATCAGCGCCACCCCGATGGGCCCGCAGCGGTGTTCCAAGGCCTTGTCCCTGGGACCCCCTCTCCACCAATATCCCGTGGACTCCACTGAGGGCTCTCAGGCCGCAGCGCAGTAAGTTGTTTGTCGTTTGTTTTCAGGGGGGGCGGGGGCGAACCCTGCACTCCCGTGGGACTACTCCAACTTGCTTGTGGAGACCAACTGACCCCCAAGATTTGGCCCCAAGCCGCTCTGGCCACCGCTCCACTGCCGCACCATGTGGCCTCCCTGTTAAGGAGCAAACGCAGCAACCATCCCTCCTGCGCAGGACCTCGAGGGTGCAGGAAGGGGTAGGATATCCCCTTTGTGTGTCGCGGGGCCCGCTCCTCACCTCACGGGGACACGAATTTGACAGCTGGAGTGTGTCTCGCCAGCCGGCGGGCTTCCCTCACAAGCGTCCGGGTCAAGCGCGCTCACTCCCGCCGCACGCAGGGGCACGTCGGCCGGCGAAGCGTGCACCGAGGGCGCGGCTTCTCGGCCCAGTCACCCACGGCTCTGCTCACAACCGCGGGCGGGTTCCGGTGCGCCGAATCTCCGCGATTTTGGGATCGCTAGTGTCCCAGTAGCTTCCCGCTTCTGTAGGGGGAGTTTGAGGCAGAAATCTTCGCCTCTGTGGCAGGATTATGGAGGATATAGGGCAGTGCGAGGCGGAGCTCCGGGTCTAAGCGGCCATTTTAGCTGCTGGCAAGCCCTGCCAGATTTTTTTCTTTTTTTTTTGGGAAAACCTTTATTTACGTAAAAGTGTACACCACTATTCAGCCGAACATCCCGGGGGCACGGCAGCACGTTAAAGACATAGTATCATGGCACACACCGATCATATCTCCGTATAGGTGAGGTTTAATTTTACTTTCAAATCAGGATGAAATCAAGAACGTAAAAAGCTCCAATACAAAGTAAAGAAATGTGGGGATCAGGTGCCGAACCGTAAGATATAGTCATACAATGGGCGGGCCAAACAAGAAAGTCCTACATAATTAAGACTATCACAATTAAGACATGGGCACCGCGTCAAAGAGTCAGGATATACATGCATACAATTATTATGAGCACCAATTAGGCGCCCGCCCATTTATACCAATAATGCAACAGCAATTTAGGCACAGATTACGACAGATCAATGACAAACTCGGGGATTAACCCATTAAACTGATCCCAGACCCAGAGAAAGGAGAAAGTGAAATAAAACCAAAAGAGCGAAGAAAAAAGGGCCCTAGAAACAAAAAAGGGAAAAACAATAAAACCCCTCCCCCAACCCCCCACCCTGAACCCCTGCAGATGGCTACGGCCTACCCCCCCTAGCAGCGTGCCTGTCGCCCAGTATCTGAAACCCGAAATATAGAAGAGAGAAGAAATATAGAAGAGAGAAGAAATATAAAAGAGAAAGAAACATTGAGGGGTCCCCGGTGCAGGCCCCCGCCCCCCCCCCCGCCGCGTAACATTTCAAATACCCCAACGCTGTTACCAAAATGTCAAAGGCACCAACCTAAACAGGATAGCAGTCGCCACTCCAGCTCCACAAGTCGCATAGCTAAGAAGAAAGCCCCCCCGTGCAGCAACCAAAAGAAACAGATTGCCACTACTCAACCCAGACCCACCCGGCCATAATAGAGACATATCCCAGTCCGTTTGGTGCAGGATCAGACAATCAAAATACCAAAAGTGATGCAAGCAGGTAAGCCCGGAGGAAGACCGGGAATCTTGCAGTACACCAGGACACGACACACTCGAAAGCCATCCACAGCCCACTTGGCCAGTTCCGGATCAGGAGAACAAAGTCCGGTCCAAAAAGATTAGTAATTTCGCTGCGTCTGGAGTGCATGACGATATCAGCCACCGGAGAAAGAGCATGGGACGAGACTCCAAGAACCGCACACCCGATGGATTCTCTGATACTCCATGTACCCATGGAACCAGGTGTCAGTGTTACGATCCGTTTTGGAACGAACAGGGAGACCCCCCAAGTACAAACTCTCGCTTCTCAGCCACAATTAAAGTCACATCAACACTCCACAGCAGTGTCTCTTCCAAAAACTGTAGAGGGGATCACACAAGCGAAGTCTCCCAGAGATAATACCGGCATCGGGCTTTCTCTTCATTCCAGATGTCCCAGGGTTTGAGCACAATGGCAATCCAATCCGGATTGTGTCCCTCCAGCACACAGGGGGGCATCCGATCCTCACCCTCCGATCTTCAGCGCGCGCCACCATCGCCACGGACAGGTACGGCTCAGTGAAGGCGACCGTACAAACCGGGACTCCCAGCATGAGTGCCGCATGGGTGCACACCAGAGCAGCCAGCCCGTGATACAGAAAAGAGCATAATACCAACGCCTCCATGTTGCACACAGTGTGGGTGTCATCTCCATTTCCCTGCAGATGGTCACATACTTGCCCCCTGGATCTCAAAAGCGCCGTCAAAAATGTTGTGGATCAACCGGCTCCGATCACCTGGAGTGCGGGATACAATCAGCTGCACGCGGGTCACACAAAGCTCTGTTAGGGAGACAAAGAGCGGCGGCGTGTTTTCCCGTTCCACAAATCAGCAATCGAGGGGGGGGCATGACCGGCATAGAGGGATGGCATAACGCAGATTCACCAGGCTCAATAGATCGAGTGCTGGGTGCATATTCAGAGGTGGGCGGACCTCCATAGCGGTTGACTGGCACCTTCCGGGTCTGTGTGGCCGTTGTTGTTCCATTCGCGGCCAGCAGCCGCATCACGCAGGGTCGCGGCTCCGGGACTCGTGCAGGCCACAATGCACGGGAGGACATATCTTCGTCTTCAGGGCTCGGAGATCAGTCGGAGTCACACACGGAGGGGCAGTGCCCTCTCCGACGTTCGGGAGCCTAGTCGCAGCGCAGAATAGACAGCGGGATCCAGCAGTAGGGGAAGAAGGTCGACGGAGCCGGGAGCCCGGTCTGGCTCCGCCCCCCCCTGCCAGATTTTTATTCTTTTTACGAACGCTTTTATAGGACGTTTTAAGAAATGTAAATGAAATTATATAGTGTAATGGTTTTAAAAGACTGAACATTTTGAATAAACTTGACTGTGAAGGTGTAGACACCCCAGGTAAGATGCCCATTGGCCCTACCGGTCAGTCCCTTAAAACACCCCTAAATCTTGTATTTAGGTGGCAGCCTGAGACCCTAAAGAGATATCCTGCCGACCTAAGAAGAGAGAGTATGAAGACACCATGCAGAGAAGACTGAAGACCTCAACTGACTTGGCCCCAACCCTACTGGCATGTCTGCAGCTTCAAAGACCCTGCAAAGAAAACGACATCTGTCCTGCAGCCAGCAACCTCCAAAACCCTGGAGAGGGCTGCCTGCCTTCAAAAAAGACCAGAACTCCAGAGGACAGCTGAATTGCCCCCAAGAAACCAAGACAAAGGACTCTGTTGCCCACTGGAACCGTGATCCCTGACCACTCTACACCCGTCGCCTCCGAGCTCACTGGTCCAGAAAAGGTTGCCCAGCGATACTGAGTCCAAGTCCAGCGTTGGCTGACCCCTCCTGGACTCACAACGACGCTTGCAGTATAATCCGAAGGCTCCCTTCTGCCGCGATGGGCTCCGGTAAGAGAAATTTGATGCCAAAGTACACCGCTGCACCCGAAACCCCTGGGCCTTGAAGAACTCAACCAACAGTGTCCCTGCGACCCACAGCATCCCAACTTACCTCTTCTGTTCCTGTTGTTCTTCGTGCAGCCTCCAGTTCTACTCCTGCATCCTGTTTCCAAAACAGAGTACCTCCATTAACTTGCATTGAGGGCCGACACAATGCTTGCATCATGTGCCCCTGTGCCGCTGTGTCGCTGGTAGTGTAGGTTTGGTGCTGCCTTGTGGCCCCCTCCCTGTTCTTGCCTAAACCTCCGAAGCTTGAACCCACCAGCCACTTTAATTATCTGCAAGCAGCATGTCTTCAAGCACTCCAGTCTCCATTGGTTAACATTGGGCTGACCTCCAGACTTGACCTCTGCACCTGGTGGTCCCTGCGTCGCTAGTGGTGCAGTGTTGTGCTTACCTGAACCATGCCTTCTGCTGACCTCCAACCCCGAATACTGCAACTGTTATTTGTGTACATACTTGCAAAACGGCATTATTGTTTTCCTCCCAAAGACTGAAAATTGCATTGTGTCCACTTTTAAAACTGAGAAGTATTTTTATTTAAAAACTTACTTGCTTCTATGAAAGTGTTGGGTTTTAGTAAATAAAAGTACCAAAGTACTATTTTTATGAATTTGTCTCAGATTTATGTATTAAGTGTGTGTCACATTTATAGCCACCGTGTGTACAACAAATCCATTAACACAACACTTTGATAAGCGTATCTGCTCGCCCACACTACCACAAAAGTGAGCATTAGTGATAACAACTTAGTCCCTGTACAACCTCTGGAGACCCACTGGACTTACTGCACACTATACCCCTTTGTGGTGGTGTACATGGTGAGCCAGCATCTCACACCACTGCATTAGGGGCTAACTTACATTTAGGACCACCAAAGATATTACTCCAAGGTATCCAATTAATCTTTAAATCCTGACGTATTGCTGGTATTGTATTTAAGGTAACTTTTAATAGGAAGTTGATTTCAGACCGTCACCCATTTATTGCCCAAACCTTTGGTAGCCTTTGTTTATCTGTTAAGGTTGTCACCTGAGACATGCTGCCCCCTGCTAGGAAGTCTGATGCCCTCCAAGGAACAGCGAACAAAGAGAATTGCAGAAGAGTGGAGGTCAGCCTTCCTCCTGCAGGATGACTACCGGGGGTGGCCCCAAATGGTCCAGTTTCAAAGGATGGTAGCACCTCCAAAGGGGAGAAACCTTGTTGCAGAACTGGTTTTCCAGGAGTTGCTCATTATGCTGGGTACACCCCCAGGGTGTGCCCAGTGCTCCTTACAGGAAAAAAAAGGCATGTGCCATCTTGGTTTAAGGTAGAGAGGGGTATTCTGGGATTATTTGAGGCCCCCTAGAAAGTGACATAAAGAGGGATGGTTAGCCTTATGGGAACTGCTGCCTCATTGGCTAGTGAGCCTTATCCTCCCACAAATGAGAAGATGGCATGATCCTTGGATCACTACAGGACTGGACAGAAGACTGAAGGAGGACTTCACCCACTGTTTCTTTGACCCAAAAAACGGAGGCTGCACCTGCTGCACCCATCCAAAGAGAGGATTGAGGATGATGTGCCACTTGTGGAGAAGTTGCCCATGTGTGCCAGAATAGGAGTGACTCCAAGAGTCAGCTGACTCCATATTGCAGCTACAGGGCCACAAAAGCGGAAGAAAGCTAGCACTTGTGGGAATACAGCTGCCCAGGATTAACTACCTGCCGCTGGATGCTAAAGTACCTGCTGGGAGACCGAGTCCCGCCCTGCCCGAGGTCTCCTCAGGTATGTGGAACTTGTGACTGTCGTCGAAGTGGACTCTGGTCCTCCTCCAAGAAGGAGACACTCACCTGTGGACAACAGCTGAAGACTGCTGTATCCAGAGACCTGTAGACCAGTGGCACTGGACTTCTCTGGATATCACAGGAGATAGAGTCCTGAGGCTGGAGATGACCCCTGAAGTCTGTGGACCCCCGCATGGACGTGGGAAAACTCACCCCTCATAGCTCCACCATCTTTAGCATTTTCCCAGCATCCTCCGCACCCCCAACATCAGGACCACTTGTTGATAAGAACCGTGATCTTGGTGAAATCTTCTGTAGGAACTGCAACGCTGATTACAAAAATGCATTGGAACTTAAAATTCTTCATTTACCTTTCATATATCATATTTCGGGTTCCCCTTGATAGATCATTTAAGGTAAAAATGCCCTTGATTGTTATAAATTGTTGTAGTTATTTTATTGTGTTGTGCTTCTTACTTACCTGTTTTTTGCTACTTCTAAACTTCCTTTGACTGAGCCTGACTGGTCTGTGCCACAGCTACCCAGTACTGAGCTAAATGATTTGTTAAAGAAACCTAACTAGCCTTGGTGGAGATTGTGCCATTATTACATGGTTGTGTCTTACAACCACACCAGATGATAATCCACTTTCCTACATAGGGGCCCTTGCCTTCAAAGCATCACTGGGGGAGGTTATTGATCAATATTATGTAAATATTCAGATACGGCTGCTTCCATCTCTATGAAAATTTGAGACATTCAAAGTTGGTGTTCAGGTCACTGCATTTGTAGCTTATTCTGTGCTAAGAACAACAATGACTTGGGAATTGTTTGAAGTCTAGATGCCTCTAGCTGCCTAGAAAATAAAGTAGCGACGGATGATGATGCTAAAAAAGTATGCCAAGCAGACTGGTAGAGAGAAACCTGCTTTTTTTGGTTCAAAAGCTATGTTGTCCAGACTTCACAGCTTATAGGACAAGGTAGGAGTCAGAGGGGGATAGTACAGGATAGGCATCTGAAATGGCTGTAGAAACCAAAGACCAGAGGCCAATCTTTGGCAGAGATCAGGGACTATTGCGGCAATACTCCGCAAACTCAAGTCAACATTAATGCATCCTTCTTTGAATATTATGGAATAGGAAGAGGATATGCAGGAAGCGGTAGAAACGTATCTCCGTGGGATGGGCCTGACACTTATAGTGTTGGAGGGTAGGATCGAATAACAGCCCCAGAGGTTGGGGGATGGCTCTATTAGACCTTGCCCCCAGAAGGTTTCCGGATACTGATGAACTCCTGTAGAAGTTATACTCAACTTGCATTGATAAATACGCTCCTTGCTTGGAGGATTTGTATGCCAAATTCTTCGAGATCTGCTGTGTAAACCCCCCACCCCCCACCGTGAGTTTAGCACATATTATCCCATTGCTGAAACCAGGCAGAAATCGATTGGACGTGTCTTCATTCGAATTAGTTCAATCCTAAACTTAGACTATAAAATCCTAGGGAAAATCCTGGCTCACAGATGTATATTCGCATGTTGTTGCCTATTCACCCATATCAGAAATAGTTTATACTTGGTTGCACAGCACAAAACAGGAGCAGATTATTTCTGATATTGGAAAGGGCTGCCATAGACTAACCTTACTCTGTGTTGGCTTTATAAATAGAGAAGGCTTTTGATTATTTAACTTGCAGTACTTATTCCAGGTCTTCCTCAAGAAAATTGGACAAGGCAACACAGTAATCAGTTACTTTTCTCGCTTGTATTCTAATCCTAAAACAAAAGGTTAAAGCTGAAGCCCCGATATCAAATTTTTATCAAATGGGGGGGGGGGGGGGGGGAGGAAAGAGGCATGCGTTGGGGTTGGCCAATCTCGCTTCTGTTTGCTCTTGTAATAGAACAGCTCGCTGCGAAGCTGTGGCCACAGGACTGGGCTATCCCACTGCAGGACTCCGCTCAGATAATCTCACTATACATGCACAACATTTTATTATATACAAAAGATGTTAGCATGGATCTGCATCCAATAGTAGACGCTTTATATTATTCAGCAATATTTCCAACTTCTGGGTGAACTGGGGAAAATTCTGTTTCCATTCAGTACCACCGCTTCACCTGAGCAATATAGTGGGAAATGAGGGTGAAGTGATTACGTGGGATCTCATTACATAAGTAGATTGGGGTCAGAACAGTATACTTTTACTCCTAGCTCTCTAAAGAGTGAAACTTTGGGTGAGCGATCGAAACATTGATCTCTCATGTGACCTGTTGAACGCTGTTACCACTGTCTATTGCTAGATAGATGGCATTGTCTAAAATGACAATGCAACATAGACTCCTTTATTATTTCACTAATATCCCAGTTGTGGTCCTGAAGACTGCCATTAGAGAGTTAAACACTCTACTCTGGGATCTTAGTTGGAATACAGGAGAGCAAGGAGTGGCTCTAGAGAAACTTAAGCTCATGACAAGCAGAGATGGGATGGGAGCTTTATATTTTGAGTTTTATTATGTACCGCAAACTCAATGGATTGCTTATTGATTTAGACAGCTGTAATCTCTGGAAGCAGGTGAGTAATACATAGCAAGTGTTGCAACTTACATAGGCCCGAAAACCCAGCATTCACCCCAAAGATTACTCATGGTTGCACTGTGCGGCCATGCCTAATGTGTACGAAGGACTTGTAGCGAAATGCCACATGCCCAAAAATTCCCTTGCACAGCATGTGCAGCAGGTCTGATTTCACTCTGAAAGGAAGCAACATCATTGGCATACCCTTTATATTGCACATGAGCCCTGGATACTTGGGCTAGCCCCCTACCCTCCAAAACAAAATGCACAGACCAAGTTTGCAGATCGTTTACTAATATTAGCTGAAGATGATCACCGCAAACTATAGGTCAATACACAGCCCAACTATTCAGGGTGGGTCTGCACAGTAATGAGCTGGATCAATTATTAATGCCAGGCTCTGCACAGAGAGGAGGCCCACAGCCTCAGTCTATGTCTCACAGTGCTTGTTTGATATGAATTACTTATGTGATTTATACAGGCAGCCAAGAATGACTAGAGTCCTCATAAAGTTTACATTAATTAAGGCATAATTGTATTCTGCAATCATAGCTGTTTTCCTTCACTCGTTCGCCTACTGGAATTAAGCTTCTTACATTGGACCCTGATAGAGAGCCCAAGATGGGTTTTACACACCATGCTCACCACCTCAGTTCATCCCTCACCTGAGCACTGTACTCCAGTGCACTACATGCCGCCATTCAATAATATTGCCACACCTGTTACATTTTTGACATGCCTGCCACCAGTTACATAAGAGTTTTAAATTTCCCCAACATGGGGTCAAAATAACCTCCGTTTTTGTGTTGGCTGGGTAGATAAAGCATGTAAACATCTGCATTAATGAGTTATCAGTGGAAGCAATAAACATACTGATGGACTTTGCTAGGGTCGTATTGGAGACATCCTGTAACAAGATTTACATGCAATAAGGCAAAATTGACAGATCAATTACAATGGTGAGTGTGGGAAAGTGACCCTTTTTTGTCATGGTCACCCCCACTTTTTGCCACTGGTACTGATGTTTGTCGACTGGGTTTCTGCTAACAAGGCCCCAGTGCTAGTGCTCTTTCCCTAAAAACAAGGTAAAATGACCTAATTGTCACACAATTGGCACCCCTTTAAGTCCCTCGTAAATGGTACCCCTGGTACCAAGAGCATGGGTATCAAAGAGGGTACTTAAGGGCTGCAGTATGTATTATGCCATCCTAAGGAACCCCCACACAAATTGCATGCAGCTTACCATTGCATACTGCGTGTCATGGTGCAAACCGGGAGTGTAAACACAATATGGCACACTCACTCTGTGCCATGACAACATCACTTCATGTCATATATGTGACCCCTACAGAAGGCCATGTAGCCCTAAAGCAGGGTGCGGTATATTACATGTGAGGACATATCAACATGAGCAGCTATGCCCCAGCACTGTCTAGTTCAGTTACTGGATGGTACAAGATAACAGGAAGCCATCTTAAGCACATGTACTGGGCACTGGTCATTAAAAGTTCCCCAGCAACATGATTGCTTTACTGAAACCTATTGTGTTTGATAACAAACACCTTGTCTTAATAAATCTGTACAGTTGCCAGTACTAGATTTGATGACATGCACCCAGAGGGCACCTTAGAGGTGCCTTTTGAAAAACCTGCCAGTGTCTAGTGTGCTGGCTTACTGGTATTTCTGACCCCCTGCAGGTGAGAGTCCATGCTCTCTGAGGCCAGAAACAATGCCTGCTCCGGAGGAGGATGTTCACACCTCCTCCAGCAGGATGACTAGTGATTTAGCATATTAAGGCCAAGGGCTTCGAAACCCCTGCCATCTATGATATGTGACTTTGGCTTCTCCCAGACCTGGGAGATTCCACTCTCTGCTCTATAAGACCCATTTAACACCAGCACCGGCGGGAAATTAGCTATGCAAGTACGTGTAGTGCAACACCAGGCTAGACACACCCTTAAAGTGAGCTACCTAATTTACTGCACAAAAGAAAGGTTCCACCATCTTGTTTTTGGTGGAATTGGGAACGCTGGGACTGGGTTATGCCCACTCCCCACCGGAATTGGTCGTATAGGGGATGTAGTGATCCCAGGGTTAAGTAGCCCATTATCTCCTACCATTAACTCCCCGTAACGCCTCTAAATTGAATATTTAGATGGCCTCCTGGCAGCACGAACTCCGATAAGTCTGCCTGAAAGAAGAAGGATACAGAAGAGCCGAAGACAAAAGAACTGTGGACTAGCTGTAGATGTTAGCGCCAAACCCTGCCTGCCTGCCTGCTCCTTTCCAGACAGTTGCAAAGATCCGTCTTGTCCTGCAGCTGTGCATCCTCCCTGAACCTTGGAGGACTGCCAGCACTTCACAAGCCAACATCTCCCTTGAAGTGGAAAAACCACTTGCATGCAGGCACCAATCGG
The DNA here is from genome assembly GCF_964261635.1 of Lissotriton helveticus. Lineage (NCBI taxonomy): Eukaryota > Metazoa > Chordata > Amphibia > Caudata > Salamandridae > Lissotriton > Lissotriton helveticus. Next base: position 223,475,526 of record NC_136069.1, read on the forward strand.
AAAGTCCCTCCAGGTGCCACCCAGCACCAATTCCCAGGGTACTGGAGGCCTTGCAGTAGCCAAGGCTTGTTAATTGTCCAGCCCCAACACCAAGACAGATCTACCAACGTGGGACGTAAGCAGCAGAGAGGCCATCATTAAGAGTGGCCCTGTTTTGTTCCCATCTCCAGGTTGACCTAAGAAGGGAGAGTGACCCGGCGGACAAAAACACCTCTGCACCTGAGCCCCACAGCCTGAGTTGGAGCCTACCTACGGTGCACCCTTGCTCCAGATGCCCTCAAGAGCCGAGCACCCCCTTAGGGTTCAGCCGGACTGGTCACCTGGTTCCTACTTGCAGCCTTTTTCTTGTTACAGGTTTCCCCATTGACTGTAGCAGTAGTGTTCGAAGCTACCCGTGCAACCAGCACCTCTTCACCCAGACGCACCAGGAGAGCTAAACCAAAACTGCTGGTGGCTCGAAGGACCCTACTTAACTAAAGTCCAGAAGAAAAACCCTATAACTCGATTGCAAGTATACCTATGCAGAGTTTCTCTCGTATAGGATAGTATTACCGCGTTTGATGCTCATGCCTCAAATCTGACAGCTGTATTTTCTGTGTTTCTGAAAATCACTAACTCGAAAAGAACTATCCTGATTTCAAAGATCTTTGTGTCTAAATTAATATAAACTGTTATTTTTCTAAATTGCTCTCGAGTTTCTTCTCGAGTGTGTGTCTCATTTATTGTCTCTGTGTGTACAACAAATGCTTAACTCTACCCTCTGATAAGCCTAAACTGCTTGCCCACACTGTCACAAAGAGAGCTTTTGGGATTATTAATTTAAGCAGTCTAAGCCAATAAGGGTCGTCTTGACTTTCAAAATAGTGTACCTCATTTTGGTACACTACATAAAAAGCCAGCTTCCCACAGTGACCCTCATTACTCAGTGTTCTATTAATATGGCATATTTGTCCTGCATTTTATTTCAATAGTTTGTTTGTCTTGTGACAGTGTATAATATTGAAAGCATCTGTAAAATAACCCAATGTACGGTGTTAAATGCGGGTATATATGTATCACTTCATAAACACAGTATACACACTAAGCTACATTTTGCTTAAAGTACATTTTGTAATCTTAAGTGTTTTTTTTTGGGGGGGGGGGATTCTAGCCAGATGCCCGCTTACTTGCAGAAGAGGAAGGCAAGCGCTTGGATGACCTGCAGATGGAAGATGAGCGGGAGAGGAGAGAGCAGCTTGAAAAGGCCCAGCTCCGAGGCTATCATGCCCTGAAAATGGTTCATTTGACACAGGTATGTTGAATAAGTTCCTAATAGGAACAAGCATGGAAAAAAGCAGCAGTCTGGCTACTCCTTTTGGGGAAATTGGGTGAGTGGCTTGCCGATGTATGTGAAATATATTGATCATACTTTGTGTTCTTGTATCTTCAAAATGAATTTAACCACATACATTTCAGGGCTTTCTCACATTGTAGTTTGCGAAGTAGGACTGTAGTTTTTAATTGTTATCAACCTAGAGACTCCCTAATCTAAATATCCTTTTTGAAGAGTCATACACTTTTACAGCGCACTATGGAACCAATCACAGGCGAAATTGTAAAGCCGTTCAGGCTTAAACAATAGTTCAGGTTGCAAAATGGGACTGCAAGTTTCTAGATTTTACCCTATCCAGGATTATTGGTGCAGTAAAAACCTAGGCACAGGACCTGGTAATGGTGAAAACAAGCTGAGACTGGTGCTCATTCCACCTAGTACATGTTATTCCCCATTACTGGTTTATGAACTAGGTATTCCATTGTAATAGTGGGTTAATACTGTATGGAACCTATGATTTTCTGCCTGGAGACGTTACCTTGCCATTACTCTTCTGCTTGTGATTGGCCCCTAACCGTTCATAGCTGCATAGTCATTCTGCTCATATTAAATGAGTAGATTGGATTCCTACAGACATTATAGAGGTTCAGCAGCATGGTTTACCAAAGGTGGCCACAGGTTGACTGCTAAGAGTCAAAACTCTGTTCCTTTTGCTGTAATATCCTGGATCAGTACCTGTCCCTCAAACTGAAAAGCTTATATTTTCTTTGTCACCTTCCCTGTTTAATTTATTTTTTAAATGTTATTGAATTACAAAACCAGCTGTTCACATTTAATTGACATACCTATGTGTTTTCAAAAAGAAAATCCCTGTTTTTTTGCTGCGCCCTTACTGCCAAGGTGTTCCTGGTGGTGATGGGCAGTAAACGGCTATAAATCCGCCCATCCAAATTGGGTGGGAGGACATATAGCCATTTCTTTGATGGCACTTACCACTGTCCGGCCAAATGAGAAGTTTGACCATGGGGGAGACTGAGTTGTCTCCACTGCTGCCAAACTATGGTCCACCTGCACCACCAATCGATAAATCAGAGTGTACGTTCTTGCACTTGATGACATTTTTAACGTGGTGTTTGCTGTTGTACCCTTTTATCGGGAATGCTGTGCTTATTTGACCATTTTCAAACTTTAGGACCGTGAACAACTGTTGAAGGAGCTGGAGCAGATGCAGCAGGATGACCTCTGCCGCAGAAGACAGACTGTGGCACAGATGCCTCCACAGCTATTTGTACCTGCTTACAAACGTATTGAAATTAGGGAGGACTTCCAGAGGGAGCTTGAGTTTGCATTTGAAGACCTGTACACAGGAGATAGAAGTAAGTGTCTTGAAAGGTTTTTGTGATGTGCACAATGTTTCTGTCTAATGTTTTGTTAACCAGATGAATTAGGTCTCCTCATGTCTGTTACAGATATAACCTTTTGTGAGAAAGTGGCTCTGTATATACTGGACCAGAAGGAGGTACAGTGTGTTTAGGGCCCACAAACCCCAGAGGTATAACAGAGGTTAAAGTCAGGACTGATCTTACTCTCAAAAAGTGGTAGTTTGGTCGAGCAGTAAGGCAGTACCAGAGGACAGTGTAAAGCATTTATTGTACACAGTCAGCAAAGGATTTCGCACACTCAAGGACTGAACTCCAGGCCAATTGTTTTTATAACAAAAAGATATAGTTGTTTTATTTTTAGAACCAACAGGCATAAAAATAGACTTTTCTCGAATGAGTACTCTCATGTAATTACTTTGCTTAGAGGCAATAAACTTTGTGAATACAATAGATACAGGGGTTGCAGTAGGCAGCGCGATCCTAGACACACTAAAGCATTGAATTCAATGGGTTTTCAACATATAAATACAGTTGATTACTTTGTCGATTACTTTGGTAGTTTCAGGACTGGGTTCTAGATTCAGTCCTGGGGTCTAAGCTGAAACCAATTTAGTAAAACCGTTTTAGTTATAGCAGTGATTTTTCAGAAATATAAAGCTGTTTTAAAAGTTAACACTTTGAAACTTTTCAATGAAATGTGAGAAAATTCAGGTTGCAGGTAAAGTACGATCTCGTTACTTTTGTAATCCAGTACTGGTCTCCTGGGGCCAGCACTGGGGTCTCAACTCAAAACAGGTAAGTATTTTTGTTTCAGTATTTCGTATGATTTTTTAAAGAATATTTCTAGTTTTCAAAAGTAGACACTTAAAAAGAAATTTCATAGAAAAGCAGACAATGGATTCCTATGGAGAAAATACAAGTTACTGGTAAACCCGCTAGGGATTACTTTTGCATCTCAGCACTGGGCTACAAGGTACAGTACTGGCTCCTCTTCTGATCACAGGTGAGTATTTCGTAATTTGGGTGATTTTATATGAATATTTAAACTTTTCAAAAGTAGGCACTTAGAAGATTTTTCGAGTCAAACAAATCAATGTTATTCAATGGCAGGTAAGTGAGTTACCGGTTTCCTGGTGAGTACTCGACTGGTGAAGTTGTGGTTCTGGGCACAGACTCCGGGGTCCCCCAGGGTCAGGTAGGTACAGTTGGTTCACCCTCAGCGGCACAGGGGCGGCCGGGTGCAGAGGTAGGTAGGCCCAATGTTATCCAATGGGGGACAGGGGGCCTCCGGTTGGTGGCTGCTAGCTAGCAGGCCACGCGGCTGTGGGAGCAGGGCTCCTGGTCACTTGCTCAGGGCAAGGGGGGAAAGAGGATAGGACAAAGGTGGCACAGCCAGCGGTACTCGGGCGGCTGGGTGCAGGGTGCTTTTGAGCCGTCAGGCGCTCCATATTATCCAATGGAAAAGGTCAAAAGGGAACAAAGGCTGCAGGCTCGGGGGTGGAGACTCTCCATGAGCGACCAGCAGGTCGAGAGGTAAGTTGGGATCTTGGAGCCCGGTAGGTACCCCAAAGGGAGGCATAGGGGGCTGCAGGGTGCTGGGTGCAGGGGTGTCTTTGGGTGTCGGAAAAGCTTACCCTCAGCTGGTCGCGGTTAGGGGGGCCCTGGTTCTGAGTCTGCAGGCATTGTCTGGTTCGTCTAGGAGGGTCTTTGGGCACTGGACTTCGGGTCCCAGTCACCGGGGGGACATCCCCGTGGTCCTGGATCACTCGGGTACGGGCCGGGCTCGGCGGGTGCAGAGTGGGCTGGTCCGGAGCTTTCTGCCTGGCACCAGGGGGGTTGTTGCAGTAGAGCCTCTGCTGATGGGAGTCCCAGTCTTTAAAAGGGTCAAGGCAGGCAGGTCCTCTGGGTGACCCAAGGTTGCTGTCCGCAGGAGTCGCCGGGATTTAGGCAGGAGCAGGTTCCAGGATCGACAGGCCGGTAGGGCTGGGGCCAAGTCAGTTGTTGTCGTCCTGTTGTTAGCAGCTGCGCGGCGGGTCTTCTTCTTCTTGATCTTCTTTCTTCTTTTGGTATCGGGATCTGAGGAAGGAATGTTCAGGGAACACCTAAATACTGAATTTAGGGGCGTTACAGGTAGGGCGAGGGCAGGGACCAATGGGTCCCTGTCCTGGGGTGAGTACACCCTGTAGCCTGCTCCTCTCCTGCGGGAGGGGGGCAGGAGCCTAGCTGTGATTGGGCAGGGCTCCCCATCTTCAAGATGGGTCCTGCTTCACCTCGTCTTCCCCCACCTGAGGGATGGGGTTGGCATAGGCTGGCACACCCCCCTTCCTGACGTAGTTCTTCCCGCCAGTCTTCCCGCCAGAGTGGGGGTCAGAACTGGCGGGGGCCAGTTGCTGGGTACAGCAACTGGTCTGGAGAAGCTCACAGAGGCGGCATGCCTTTGAAGCTTCCCCTGCCCATCCTGGGGGAGGAGACCTAGCACCTCGCCCAGCATGTGCATTGTTGCAGGCCCAGTAGAGCGGGGGGGCTCTCCACCCAGGGGGCCAGCAACATGTCTGCTGTGCGGCAGCCTCTGCAGCCACTCAGCCCAGATGTGGATTGTAGGTTAGGTTTTCAGGGGGCATCTCTAAGATGCCCTCTGGTACATTTTACATTAAATCCCACACTGGCATCAGTGCGGGTTTAGTGTGCTGAGAAGTTTGGTACTAAACTTGTCAGTCTTCAGTGTAGCAATTATGGTGCTGTGGAGTTCGTAATGACAACCTCCCAGCACCATATACTCTTAATGGCATCACTGCACTTACAGTGCCCAGGAATGGCCCTGGGTACTGTAGCGACACAGGGCTCATGCAACTGTGCCCACACCTCTGGCATAGAGCACCCAGCTAGAGGGGTGACAGAAGTATGCCAGGGCAGTGGGTTCTGTGGGCATGGCACACAGGGATGTGTACCATGTTGACTCTTGGTTTAGTTCTGTACTTAGACACTCAGCCTGCAAAGGCAGTGTGTGGTTGTCGGGGTACAGGGCCCCTGAGGGTGGCACAATAAGTGCTGCAGTCCTCAGGGGTCTTCTCTGGTCACCATACCCTGGGTGCCTAGGGTACCATTTACTAGGGGCAGATAGGTGGCCAGAGATGCCAATTGGGTTTTTGTTTCAACACAGTTTTAGGGAAGGAACACAGGCCCTGGGTACCTGGTTGGCAGGAACCCAGGGCCCACTCAGTCAAAGCACATCAGCAGTTCAGAAAAAAGTGGGGGCATACCAAGGCAAGAAAGATGGCACTTTCCTACACCTTTTGTTTGTTTACTGCTGTTTTCCTCTATTACTTGCTCTGTGAAATTGTTTGTGTTCAGAATCTTCTGCTATTTCGCCATCATGACACTTTACCAAAATTTAGTGCCCAACACCAAATAAGTGCGAGAAGAATAAAGACCTTTCATCTATTTATTTTCATATATATTTTTTTATTGACCTAATCCATACCACTCATATGATAGTATAAATTAGTGCAACATTGTTCTACGTATCCCCACTTTCTCCTCCCATCAAGATTTCTTCCATTTTTATGGCAATACAAATATAGATAAAATTTGTCTTCTGCCATTAACTTACAATTTAAAGTGAGAGAGAAATCACTGCTGTCCAAAACATTCTATCAGGGATGAAGGATATGGGGAACATGAAGTCAGAAATAATAAAGCAAACACAAGGAGATGATGGACAAAGCACTGAAACTTTGCAAACTTTCCTGTCACAGATCTGGGTTGAATCCTTCATCGCTCTTTAGCTCAGTCACCACCACGCTTCAGATCCAGCCACATTCATATCAGTCTTGACCCTGTTTCTCATGAGAACAGTCCAGCCTGAACTGCCCCAAGCCAGGTCTTCCCTGGACCGGAAACAAGCATCCTGGGACCAGTTTGGGGTAACACCCTTCAACAGCCAGGCTAACTTGAATTCAGTGACAAAGTGAGATAAAACTTTTAAACCGGTCCCAGGATGCTTGTTTCTGGTCCAGGGAAGACTGGCTTGGCAGTTCTGGCTGGACAGTCCCATTAGCAACAGGGTCAAGACTGGGTCAACAGGGTCAAGCAGTGAACTCCAAACACTCTCAACATAACCTTACCTGAAATTTCAGAGATTGGATGATGATGAGAACTATCCCACATTTCTTATCATAGGTAATTTGCATTTTCCATGCAGCCACCAGTTGATTTCTAGCTGCCAGGATCTCAGGATGAATAGACCCTTAACACACTGCCAGCATCTCAGGCTGAACAGGCTCTTCACACACTGGATGTCAGAAGAGCAGTCATGTATTACCCACAAAGCACAAAGGCAATCGGGAAAAGAAAGCAATTTTCATGTTGTTTGCCCTGGAAATACATTGGTTTGCCTGTCTCTATAAGGGACTGTTGCAAGATGGATAGTCTAAGCTAACAAAGTGGCACAGGTGAGACGTACCTTATTCAGACACCTGTTTACAAATACAAACCCTTCCATCCCAGCCTCCTAGGGAGGCAAATACGGCCACTGAATTAATGTACAGCATGTGTTCCACCAAAGATCTATGCTGCAAACAAAATAGTTACTTACCTATAAGAGTAGTTTTGCAGCTTGAAGAATTTTGGGGATTTTCCTGCCTGCCTCCCCTAAATAGAACATTTATTTGCAGCTAGGGAAGGTACATCAACAGACAGAACAAGAGTAAGCCAACACTACAAGAGGTTCTCCAAAGAAAATTTAGAATCTGAGGTTTGCATGTACACTGAGGGGTTTCATGGGCATATGTCCGACTTCATCCCAGGAGGAACACAGCAACAAATTGTCAACAACTGGATGTACCCAGGAAAACACAGAATACACTAATAGAGAGAACTCCAGATCCAACCACCAGATGACGGAATAATGCCCTGCATGTGAATCCAGAAGATTCTTCAAGCTGCAAAACTATTCCAATAGGTAAATATCCATTTAAATTTTACATTGCCAGGATGCACTCATGAGTGAAGTCGACCGCAGCAGACACCAGATTGGTGTTAATAATATTTCTCAATAAAATATAGGGTTGCAACTGGTTTTGCATCAGACCCTCCCATTATACACATCTACTTCATCTAATATCTGCAGCCTTTCATCTGAAAGTGTCTTGTATGCACAGAATAGCAAAATACATTTGTGATTAGTTGGAAGGACATTGTTCCACAGGGTCTATCATGTGAACATCCATCTTGTGTTTTTCATGATTTACTCCTATAACCCGAGGTCTGATGAAAATAAAAATTTTCAGGTTAGTACTCTAAAAATGTAATTTGCCTTCTCTTAAGCAAGTGATTGGGTTTATATGAAAACCTTGTCCACAGTTTGAAAGCAGACATTTCTTTGTGCCATATATTACACATCCTCATTATTTTTGTGCTATTCCAGAGGTGAAAGGAGACCTGATTTTAAAGCTGGAAGCAGACCCTTTGCCCGCTCCATCTATAGGGAATGAAGATGAGGAGTTGGATCTCTCCATGGATCCAGACCAGATGTGTCCAACTCAGACAACAGAAGATCAAGACAGTGCCAACATCGAATATACCAGCAAACCTACAGGTGATATATTCCCGCAAGATGCTCATACAAGGCTTGAAATGAAGAGCTTTCGTCCTTCATTATGTACACAGTTATAAGACTGATTATATCATCCAAAAAATATCTATACTTTTCGCACACCCATTTCTCACTTAAATATTGTTTTTAGACATTATGAAAGATACATTTGATACAATGCAGATCTTTCTTTAGCATTGCATTGTTTGACCACTGGCCGATTGTTAAGGTGGTAGGTATGTGCTGTCCCATAATCAACAATTTGAACCACTGTCTTTATTATCTTATTGTCGCCTTCCAATGCCTTAGAGGGATTGCACAGCTCTGTCAAGTACCATACCTAAGTTCCGTGTCCAGTTAGTCTAATTTTCAGTTTGAGAATGGCCAGCATCCAAGCTCACGTTTGTTGTAGCCAGGATCAACAAGTCTTCTTGTCATAACTGTTGTGAGAATCTTCATAAAAGGTATGTATTCAACACAATTAAATTCAAAATGGTTGTAAGGAAAAGACTCTTTATGTATGGTCATCCCCAAGTTTTTCGACTGATGCTGATTTTTTGACTCGGAGTGCACTGAGGCCTGCTAACCAGATCTTCGTGTCAGTGCCCTCACCCTAAAAGAGTATGTTGATTTGGCTATATCCAATTGGAAATTGCTCACTTACCTGAAAGTCTGTGTTAAATAGTACATTGGTATCCAGGGCATGTACGTTAAAAGGGTACCCATGGGCTCGCACTGATTGTGCCACCCTGGAGGTCCCCCAAGTAAAACAAGTCCATAGTCACCACTGCAGACTGGTAGAGCAGTTTTGCACTGGTAGACCAACTTGGCCATTGAAAGCAATGGCAAAGCCACCACTTCCCCTGGACATGTGTGTATGAAGCTGGCTCTGTATATACTACACCAAAGTGAGGTATAGTGTGCACATAGTCCAGTGCACCCCAAAAGGTAGGCAGAGGTAAAATAGATAGCACCTCACTCTCTATTTGGGGTAGTGTGGTCAAGCAGTAAGGCTTTATCAGAGGACAGTGTTAAGCATTTGTTGTACACACAGTCAGCAAATGAATTCACACACTCAACAACCAAACTTCAGACCAATTGTTTTTGTATCAAAATAATATTTTAGTTATTTTATTTCCTAGAACCAAGCAAGCCTGGCACAGGTAAGTGATAAATACTTTGCAGTAAATATACAGTTTGGATTGTAATTGTATATGCACTTTGTTTTGACTTACAGTATTGTTACTGAGAAATGCAATACTTTGTAAATACAGTACATATACTTTGAATGGGCTTTTTAGTAAAATGACCAGTACATTACTTTCAGATCACTTTTCTTACACAGTGTAGTATACCTGGATACTACACTGACATTTCCTGTAAACAGGTAAGTAAAAGCGTTTTTGTAAGTTAGTACAATTTTAAAGAATTTCTTTAGGTTTTCCAACTCCACACTTAAAAACGTTTCATAGAAAAGCACTCAATGTTATCCTATGGAAGAAAATAGTGTTATCGGTTTAAAGGCAAATACTTTGTTGTGGGAGTTGGTGTTCTGGGGTTAGACTCAGGGGTCCACCAGGGTCAAGGATGCACTCTTGTTACACCCTCAGCAGCACTAGGGTGCCGGGTGCTGAGTGCTGAGGCCCAATGTTATTCAATGGGGGATAGGGTGCCTCCTGTTGGTGGCTGCTGATGAGCAGGCCACTGGGTTGTGGGAGCAAAGCTCGTGGACTTAAGCTCAGGGCAAATGGAGGTTTAGGCCAGCACAAAAGATGCACCCTTAGCGGCACTGGGGCGGCTGGGTGCAGAGGTCTGTTTTGGCGTCGGAAGCCCTGTAGCTTTCAATGGGGTGTCTCAGGTTTGCAAAAGCATTGCAGGCTCTGGGGCGAAGGTCTTCTAGGTGCGACCACCACTTGGAGAGGTAAGTTGGGATCTTGGGGGTTAGTTAGGCACTGTCGGTTGAGCAACCCAAGGTGGTGGGGCATCAGGCGCTGGGCTGCCTTTTAGGATTGGATCTTCTTACCAGCTCCTGGTCGCGGTTGGGGGGACCTTCAAGTTTGAGGCTGCAGGAATTGGCTGGAGGCTTGAGGCAGGCCAAAGGATGCTGGATCTCGGGCCAGGATCGCCGGTGGTGGGCTCCTCTTGGTGTTGGGCCGCCTGAACAAAGGCCATGGGAGTCGGGTGCAGTGTGTTGCAGACCCGGGGATCCTTGCGGAACTGGAGTCTGTTGTTTTAACAAATCCGGTGTTCATGGAGACAAAGTCTTTGGGATTGAAGGCAGGTAGGTTCTCCAGGTTTGTCGAGGTTGCTAGGTGCAGGACATACCCGGATTTCGTTGGAGCAGGTTCGAGGTTGGGAGAGGCTGGTAGGGCTGGGGCCAACTCAATGGGTGTCCTCCACTTGTTAGCTTCGGCACGGCTGTTCGGTCCTTTTTCTTCTTTTCTTCTTGCAGGTTCTTGTCTGAGGAAGCCAGGTTCAGGGGTGCCCCTAATTACTAGATTTAGGGACGTTACAGGTAGGTAAAAGGTTGGGACCAATGGGTCCCGTCCCTGGGGTGGGTACACCCTCTATTATGCCACCCTCCATTGGGAGGGGGGCATAAGACTTTCCTTGGTTGGCTGAGTCCCCCACCCTCAAGATGGTGGGGACTGAGAGTTGTGCTTCACCTCGCCTCCCCCACCTGAGGAGTGGAGTTGGCAGAGGTGGGCACACCTCTCTTCCTCACTTGTTTTTACTGCCGGATCTCCTGCCCAAAGTGGGGGTCAGAACAAGTAGGGACCAGTTGCTGAAAGCAGCAAGTGACATGGGGAAGCTCACAAAGGCGGTAAGCCTTAGAAACTTCCCCTTCGTGGACCCTGTTCATCCTGGGGGAGGAGGCTTGGCACCTCATCCCAGGATGTGCATTGTTTCAGGCCCCCGAGAGTAGCAGGCTCTCAACCCAGGGGTCCAGAAACATGTCTGGTCGAGGCAGCTGAAAGCAGCCATTCAGCATGGACACTAGTGGTAGGTTAGTTTTCAGGGGGCATCTCTAAGATGCCCTCTGCGTAAATTTTTCATTCAATCCGACACTGGCAGCAGTGTGGGTTTAATGTGTTGAGAAGTTTGATTCCAAACTTTTCAGTTTTCAGTCCAGCCATTATGGTTCTGTGGAATTCGTAATGATAAACTCCCAGCACCATCGGTATAGGGCACCCAGATAGAGAGGTGACTGATCTATGCCAGGGCCGTGGGTTGTAGGTATGGCACTCTGGGATGTGTGCCATGTCGACTCTTCACTTTGTTCTGCACCAAGACACGCAGCCTGCAAAGGCAGTGTGCGAGTGTAATGGTACCATGCCTCTAAGGGTGGCACGATAAGTGCTGCAGCCCTTAGAGTTCTTCCCTGGTCACAGTGCCCTTGGTACCACTGGTGCCATTTACCAGGGTCTGACCTGTGGCCAGAGATGCCAATTGGGTTTTATTTTTAATGCAGGTTTAGGAAAAGAACATAGGCCCTGAGCACCTGATTGAGACTCAGTCAAAGCACATCAGCAGTTCAGCAAAACGTGGGGGCTACCATGCAGAAAGAGGGCACTTTATCACAATGTGTGTAAGTCACCCCCCTGGTAGGCCTACCGAGCCCAAAAAGCAGGATACAACATATGACACACTTGGGATATGTACTTTACATGTTCTGACAGTAAAAAATGTGAAGTCGTTTTTACTTTTGAAAGACTTGGTTACCCAATTAGCGAGTGTAGGAAGCTGGCTCTGTATATACTATATCAAAATTAGGTATAGTGTGCACAGAGTCCAGTGGATTCCCAAAGGTAGGCAACGGTAAAAGTAGATAGCACCTTAGTCTCTATTTGTGGTAGTGTGGGTGAGCAGTAAGGCTTTATCAGAGGGTAGTGCACTCAAGCAGAAAATTATGTGTGAACTCAGAACAATTTGTTTAAAAAAAAAAAAAAAGAATATTATTTTGTTATATTTTCTAGAACCAAGCAAGTCTGGTACAGGTAAGTGTAAACGATACTTTTCAAGGCAGGTTGAACAATACAAGCAAGCTGAATGAGAATGACTTTGTTACAGGTTTGTAAATACTTTCAATACAGTAGAAATTACTGTTGGATTACTTTTGATTGCTATTCATAAAACTTTATGGATTACTTATTCTACTCAGTGTAAAATGCCTAGATATCACACTGGGACATTTCCTAGAGAAAATGTAAGTAAAGCAGTTTTTTTTAGGTCTTTGTAGTTTTTCAAGTTCTCATACAAAACCAACTCCACACTTTAAAATAAAGCAGTCTATGCAGTCCTAGGGGAGGAAATGAGGGTATCGGTTACAAGGTAAGTACTTGGCTTTGGGAGTTGGTTTTCTGGGGTTAGAACCACGTTTCCCCCAGGGTCAAGGATGCACTCTCAAAGCACCATAAGCGGCACTAGGGTGGCCGGGTGCAGAGTGCTGAGACCCAATGTTATACATTGGGGAATAGGGGGCCTCCGGTTGGTGGCTGCTCACGAGCAGGCCACAAGGTTGTGGGAGCAAAGCTCCTGGTGTTAGGCTCTGGGCAAAGGGAGATCCAAGTTAGCACCCAAAGTATACCCCCCAGGGGCAACTGGGTGCAGGGTGCTGTTTTGGCAACGGGTGCTCTGTTGTTTTCAATGGAGATCGGTTGCAACAAAGACTGCAGGGTTGGGGACGAAGATCTTCTGGAGGTGACCACGTGTTGGAGAGGTAAGTTGGGATTCCTGGGAATGCTAGGACACCGTCGGTTGGGCCTCCCAAGGCCTTGGAACGTCGGGTGCAGGGGTGTCTGTAGGCGTCAGTTTTTCTTACCAGCTCCGGTCGTGGTCGGTGGGATCCTCCAGACAGAGGCTGCAGGTGTCGTTAGGAGACTTAAGGTACGTCAGGGATCATCAGAGCCCAGGTCAGGATCGCCGGGAGGCCTCCTCGTGGTGTTGGGCCACTCTAACTCAGCCCATGGATGTCGGGTGCAGAGTGGTACAGACTCACGGATTTGGCCAGAGTCTGTTGGTGAGCAAATCCGGTGCTCACAGGAGACAGTCTTTATTTTGGAAGGCAGGGCAGGTCCTTCGGGTTCTTGAGGGCCGGTAGGGCTGGGACCAAGTCAGTGGGTGTCCTTCCCTTCATAGTTCAGTACGGCTACTTTGGTCCTGCTTCTCTTCTTCTTGTCTGAGGAGGCAGGGTTTGGGGTAGTCCCTAAATACTAGATTGAAGGGTGTTACAGGTAAGTAAAGGTAGGGACCCATGGGTCCCTGCCTTGGGGCGGGTACACTCCCTACTATGCCATCCTCCAGTGGGAGGGGGGCATAGGCCTCTGGGTTGGCTGGCTCCCCCATATCTACAAGATGGTGGGGACTGAGAGTTGTGCGATACCCCACCTCCCACACCTGATGTCATGAGGGATGTCATTTGAGGGTCTGGTGGCTAAGTGGACTAATGCGTCCATTGCAGGGGCCTGTGTTTGACCTCATGGTCACAGGTTCAAATCCCGGTGGGGCCACTCAGCCTTTCATCCATCTGAGGTCGATAAAATGTGTACCATTGAGTTGGGTAACAATGAACATCTGTTATTCAGCGCCAAGAGACCTCTGGGTGAACGTGTGCTTTACAAATACACATGTTATGTTATGTCATGAGTGATGTAATATGTGACATCATCAGCAGTGCGTTGTGGGGTCGCGCGTTATAGTTAGCTCAATTAACTATAACGGACACATTTCTCTGGTTTTGTACGAATGAAATGTCCAACTAACTATAACGTCCCTGAAACCTGTGTTTTTTTTCAGTGAATTTCCAATGTTTTTTAAATGCTAATTTCTAACTATAAGGTAGTAGTCACGTTTGCAGAGTGGTGCAGAAAGGGGCCTGGGCCTCTGACCAGCGCTCAGGAATTCCACAGTGTAGGACTTACAGGAGTTACCAGGAGGGCTACTTGGCCGCCAAAGTCCCTCATGAGTAAAGTGGACTTCATCCCCCAACCAGTACTGTGCCAGGAGGCGTGTTTGCAGAGTGGTGGAGAGAGGTGACCGTGCCCTCCGAAGACCTCTTAACAATCCCACTATGTGGGACTTACTGGATGTAACAGGAGGGTTAGTTGGCCCCCTGCATATATTTGGCGCATTGCCCCCAGGAATTGGCCCACCCGGCGTGAATCGGGAAGAAAATTTTATAAATGATTGTTTATGCCCTGGTGGTCCCCGTGGGACCCCCTGAGTAGGCCTAGGGGTCAGGGTGTTTCCACCCTGCCCCCTTTTTGTGTTTTTTGTCCTTTTTTTTGTGACTCGGTTCAACCGAGTCACAAGATGGCTGCCAACACTTTTTGGTTGAGAGTATTGGCAGCCAATCCGAATCAAGCTAGTGCTCGGGAGGGTTTGCGGATCCACTGTGTTCACCAGATATACATTTTTTTTAATATGAATATCTCAGGAACTACTGAACGGATTTACACCATTTGAAAAAAAGAACTCTTTATGAACCAAGAGCTACCTTTTTGCTAAATTTGGTGTAATTCCGTTCAGCAGTTGGGACTGTAGCCTGTTCCTAAGTTTCCTATGGAAATGAACATGGAGAAAACGTGTTTTGGGACCCCCCTTTTTTCTCGGCCCCTGCTTGATATCAAAACTTTCAAGACAGGAGCTGATCGGAGCGCCTCATTAGTTTTGAAAATTTCGCAAAGAATCGTCAATCTGCCCCAAGGATATTGCCAAATCAGAAGACCGCTTTTCCTACGGAAAATATGTCCTAACTATAACTACTTACTGGCGACCGCAAGTAGGTAATATGTATGTATGTATGTATGTGTGTATATATATAAAAGCAGCAAAACGACCCAGAGTCTCCTTTCCTACTAAAACTTTCAATATGGACTGTAAATGAAACATAGGAGCACTCAACCTACTTAAGAAAGATATAAACTCACCTCATGGACTACATATACCACCATGCTCGGTGGTGAATGCAATGAGCCACGCCCACTTAGGGCGGTATTTCCTGAATTAATTAAATAAAGAAAGATGGAAATGGAGGTGGCGTTACCTGTTTGCTCCTGTGAAATGTCCCCTTGATGAAGAGGCGTAGTGGACTCGAAATGCGTCGGGAATCATGTTAATTACTGGAGTAAGGACGTGAAAGCTGCAAGAGGCACACAAGATGGATTGCATGGGGTGCCGTGAGTGACCTCCTGAAGCGCAAGAGCTTTTTGGTGATATATATATATATATATATATGTGTGTGTTTATATATATATATATATATTACCTATTGGCGGTTGCTGGTAGGTAGTTATAGTTAGGACCTATTTTCCATAGGAAATCCGCAACATTCAATTTGCAATAACTTTGGCGCCGGTAGACAAATTTTCGTGAAATTTTCAAAACTCGTGGGTGCTCCGGTCCGCTCCTTTCCTGAAAGTTTGGAGTGATTTGTCAAGCGGGGCAGAGAAAAAAGGGGATCCCAAAACGTATTTCCCCCCCATGCTATTTCCCATTGGAACCTTTAGTTGCAGCTACAGCCTGAAATCCTGAACGGAATTACACCAAATTTGGCAAAGAGGTAGTACTTGGTTCAGACTCGTGCTTTTTTGTTAAATGGTGTAAATCTGTTCAGTAGTTTTTTAGATATTAAAGGAAACCAATATATATATGTATCTGGACGGAGCCTAACAACACATCTCATCGTGAGATCTGATTGGCTGTCAGCACTTCATCCAAGAAGTGTTGGCAGCCATCTTGGGACCAATATACATATCTGAAAGAGACACGTTAGTGATAGATTCCTTACCTTAGAATATCCCCAGGCGTCAGACTGGATCCGGAATTTTTTTGCGTAGCAGTACCCTTGCGCGTCGGTAGGCGTCGTCTGCGGCTCAGCGTCCGTCGTCGGCACCGTGATGACGTCGTCAGAGTACTTAGACGCCGCCTCCGCGTGCTGACGTCAGTTCTTCTTTTTTCCGCGCCAGCAGCGCAGATCCGGAAAAAGTAGTACCGTAGTCACTTTTTGACTAAACTTATTTGATCTTTTGATCATCCTTTTTCGAAGTCTTCGACTCCGAACGGTGCCGGTAGTGATGCCAGGTTTCAAGCCCTGCGAGGATTGCGACCGACTGATGCCGGTCACCGACCCTCACCGTTGGTGTCTCCACTGCCTCGGCGTCGATCACGACGACAAGACCTGCTCCGACTGTTGGGCCCTAACTTCGAAGGCAAGGCGGTAGCGGTCCCGTAAGCGGCACGAACTCCGGCAGTCGGCCCCCGCGCCAGGAACGGTCCCGGTCCGGACGGAGGTCGAGGGACAGGAGCCATCGGAGCTCCGGGAGTCGACATCACTCCTCCGGGTCGAAGTCGTCCGGTAAGCACATGAAGTCGAAGAGACACCATCGCTCTTCTGACTCCCCCCGACGCTCGCGCGACGTGGCCGGGGGTTCTGGTGACACCGCCCACGCGGCTCCGTCAGAGTCGCAGTGCCCGCGTCCGGCCTCATACCCTCCGGTCCCTGGGCCTAACGTGACGCCGGAGGAGATCGAGCGGTTCCTCATGGCCATGAGGTCCCTCTCTCCTCCGACGGGCTCCGCGGCGCCTCCGGGCCCAGCGGACCCATCTGGGGGCCTAGCGTGTCGGGGGCTTCGGTCCCGACGCCGTCGGGTGCTTCGGCTCCGACGACGCCGGCGCCTTCGGGCCTGGCGCCTTCAGGCCCCACTGGATCCGCTTCTGGATCCGGGTCGCCGCCGGTGGACTTAACGACCTCCCCGACGCCGACCCCCTAGGTGTCACCCCTGGCGCCGCCCTCGGGCCCGCCGTCCCCGATGCCTCCCTCGACCCGGTTCCTGCGCCGGTGCGGCGCCGCTTCAGACGCCGTTCGGAGAGTTTACTTTCCATGAACCGGCCCCATCTTTTTCTGACCCTGAGTATCAGGAGATGGGTGATGAGGAGTATTGGGAGGGGTCTGAGGACCCTCTGACACGTGAATGTCAGTCCCAAGAGGACTGGACAGGTGAACTTGGGGATGCCAGTGGTCTGGACACTTCACCCGACACTGGCTTTGTTTCACCTCCTACCGTGGCTACGGAGGAGGGGGCAACCTATAGTGTGGTGTTGATGAGGGCGGCCAAGGCCTTGGGCCTTGAGCTCCCCGTCGCGGCCGTGAGGACTAACCTCCTTACTGAGGTCCTTAAGCCGCAGTCATGCTCAGCCGAGCCTCTGCTGCCGTTTAACGAGGCCTTGTCTGACGTTCTTTTGGGCACTTGGTCCAAGCCCGCTACAGGTTCGCCTGTAGATAGGAACGTGGCCAGACGCCACCGCCCGGCTCCGGGCGACCCATGTTTCCTGTCCACCCACTCCACCCCCGAGAGCCTGGTCATCCAGGCCTCCAATTCCCAGACCGCATTCCCGTCGGCTCCGCCGGACAGGGAATCCAAGAGGTACGAGCAGTACGGTAAAAAGATTTTCTCCTCCCTTAGTCTGGGACTGCGGTTTTCCAACACCGCCTGCCTCTTGGGCCGCTACACCCACTCTCTGTGGGATACGGTTGCGGAAGTGCTGCCAGAGTGTCCGTTGGAGGTACGGGCCAAACTCGGCCAAGCCCTTGTGGAGGGATGCCGCCAAATATTCTATCCGGTGTGGGCTGGATACCACCGACTCACTAGGTAGAGCGATGGCAACGACAGTGGCGGTCAGACGTCACGCCTGGTTGAGGTCCGCCAACTTTTCGGCCAATGTCCAAAACACATTGATGGACATGCCGTTTGATGGCCGTCGCCTTTTTGGCGACAAGGCAGACCATGCGCTTGAGCGCTTTAAGGACTCCAGGGCTACGGCCAAGTCCTTGGGCCTCTCGGCCCCCCGCCAGCAATCGGCTGCTTTTCACTCCTTTCGTGGCCACGGAAGGGGTGTACCCACACGTGCTGCTAGCCACGCTCCGCAGGGTAATACCCAACACGGTGGCGGCTGTGGGAACCGCCGTGGTGGCGGTCGGGGACAACGGCGAGGTCAGTCCACACCTTCCCCCGCAGCATCCGCCTCAAAACCCTCCTAGTTCGTGCTTTCAGGCCCATGTGACGCCCGTGGGGGGCAGGGTTCGCCATCACCTCCTCCACTGGCGCACTGTCACATCGGACAGGTGGGTGCTGCAAATCGTCCGAAGGGGCTACTCCCTCCCCTTCGAGGCGACCCCTCCAGCCATGCCACCGCAGTACCACCGAGTATCGGGGATCATTTGCGGCTTCTGCAGGAGGAAGTTACGGCCCTCTTGGCCAAGGGGGCCATCGAGCGCGTTCCTGGGCCAGAAGTATGGTGTGGTTGCTACTCCCACTACTTTCTGGTACCCAAGAAGGGCAAAGGGGGCCTACGCCCTATCTTGGACCTAAGGAACGTCAATGGCTTCCTCCGGAAGGAGAAGTTCAAAATGCTGACACTGGCTCAGGTCTTAGCTGCCCTGGACCCAGGAGACTGGATGGTAGCGTTGGACTTGCAGAACGCTTATTTCCACATCCCCGTCCTGCCGGCCCACCGGCGCTACCTGCGGTTCACGGTTGGCCACGAGCACTTTCAGTATACCGTGCTCCCCTTCGGCCTTACCAGCGCCCCACGGGTGTTCACAGTTCGCAAAGGTGATGGCGGTGGTCGCAGCTCATCTGTGCAGGTTAGGGGTTTCAGTCTTCCCCTACCTCGACGACATGCTTGTTGAAGGCGGGCTCGCACCAAACAGTCGTCAGCCACCTCCAGACAACGGCAGACCTCCTGCACCAGCTGGGGTTCTCCCTCAATGTGCCGAAGTCACACCTGTGCCCCTCTCAGAAGCTCCTCTTCATCGGAGCGGTTCTGGACTCAGCGCAGTTTCGGGTTTATCCTCCCGAACAGCGTGTCCGGGATATTCAGGCTCTGATTCCACTCTTTCAGCCTTTATCCCGGGTCTCGGTCAGGTTGATGCTGCGGCTTCTGGGGCTGATGGCCTCCTGCATCCTACTAGTGCATCACGCCAGGTGGCGGATGCGGGCTCTGCAGTGGGACCTGAAGTTTCAGTGGGCCCAGCATCAGGGCAACCTGTCCGACCACTTCCTGATCTCGGAGGGCACTGCGAGACAACTGCAGTGGTGGCTCACGGACCGCGATTGGGTCAGCGGCAGATCCCTCTCCCTTCCCCAACTGGAGCACGTAGTTGTGACGGATGCGTCCCTCCAGGGCTGGGGAGGCCACATGGGAGAGGCGGAGATCAGAGGCCTCTGGTCTCCGGCGGAGGCCCGGCTCCACATCAACCTTTTGGAGTTGCGGGCGATTCGTCTAGCACTGAAAGCATTCCTCTCCTCTGTCCGGGGGGGTGTAGTGCAGGTGTTCACGGACAACAACACCACCGCCATGTGGTACTGCAACAAACAGGGCGGGGTGGGGTCGTGGACCCTTTGCCAGGAGGCTCTGCGCCTCTGGCAGTGGCTGGAACGCCAGGGCGGGACCCTGGTGGCTCAACACCTGGCAGGTTCTCTGAACGCCAGGGCGGACGAGCTCAGCCGTCAGTGCATGATGGATCACGAATGGCGTCTGAACTCGGACGTGGCGCAAGGCCTCTTTCAGCGATGGGGCGAGCCTTGGTTAGATCTATTCGCCACCGAAGAGAACGCGCAATGTCATCAGTTCTGTCTTCGGGAGCGTTGACAAAGCAAACCGGCAAGTTACTGGTGGTGCCTGTTTCCACAGGGTGGTCACTCCCTGACCACAAGGGAGATGTCTTCCGTCTTCTAGTCAGAATAGAATGTCGAAGGTCCAAGAGTTGTGTATCAAAGTTTCTTTCTAGGATAATCTAAAGTCCTGGGGACACAGCTCCTATACTTATACTAAGCTAAGGGGCTGGATTACCTGCCTAGGTCCCTCCTATGGGTGGACCTGGGAAGGGGGTGGTTACACCCCTTTCCCTTTGTCCAGTTTCACGCCAGAACTGGGGCTGGAGTGCCCCAGCAACTGGGTTGAACCGGGCTATGCATGGAGCA
The DNA here is from genome assembly GCF_964261635.1 of Lissotriton helveticus. Lineage (NCBI taxonomy): Eukaryota > Metazoa > Chordata > Amphibia > Caudata > Salamandridae > Lissotriton > Lissotriton helveticus. The sequence continues at coordinate 223,495,797 of NC_136069.1, forward strand.
CCTTGTGTGCCCAGGCAGTGTCTAGATGCATACAGTGAATGCAGCCCTCCCTGCCCCAATACACAGAACCCCTGTCTGGGGAGGTGCTGGCACCTCCCTGGACTGGAAACCTATTGTCCAGGCCACCCTTGCTGGAGTTTCCTCCAGCAGCAGGTGGTCAGACTCGTGTCTGTGGCAGCAGCATCCATTTTGTGATGCTGAGGCTCTGTTTAACTTTAACCGGGTAAAGCAGTTACATACATGCCTTTTCCCTCTAGAAGGGTGGAATGCTACCCCTGCCACCAGAATTGGCTGGGGGTGGGGGGGGTAGTATTGCAAATTGTTTGACACCTTACACGACGTGTTTTGATAAAGCCAAACCAACGTTAGCATTAACCGCGAGGATTATAATGCACTTAAGAGTATATGGTATGGCTATATCATAGAACAGCTATAAGGAGATGGTTCCAAATGCTGCAGAGGGGCTCAGCTCATGCTAGGGCACCCTCTCACATAAAACCAAGCACTCTGCCTCCAGGATTGTCGAGGCCTACCATAGGAGTGACTTATAGGTGCATATGTGTCTATATATAAGGTAGATATAGGTATACTATATCTAAGTAAGGGGTGATTACACCACCTTACCCAAGCTGAGTGATCAGCCTGTGGTGTCAGTTTGGAGGGCCAGTCAGGGGTGGCATAATACATGCTGCAGCCCCTGGTAGGCCTTGGATGCACCTATGCCCTGGGTACCTATGGTACACTATACAGGGGCTCACAGAGGTGACCCAATACCCAATCTGGTATGTACCTAAAGTACATGGTATCAATTTAGAGAGAGAACAGCTGGGCTGTGGGTCTGATTAGCAGGCCCACAGCCACATTAAAGTCGAAAAACCAGAGAATCACAGCAAAAAAGTGGGGGTGACCATAGGAAGCAGACCCTACAATACACACACCTCATTTATTCAAACACATAGTAACTCATATAAAAATCACGATTACAATTACACTTATTCATATAGTTACTCTCACAATCACTGACTCTCACATATACTTATTTATGTACACCACCTCTCACATACAATTCCTTTTATTTTTTTACTTTGTTGAAGCTGTACAACTAAAACATATATTCGCTCACCAACACACAAATAAATACACTCAGTCACCCGAACAACTGTTTCCACATGCACTCTTAAACCTATACACCTAATCAATCAACCATTCATGCATCTATGCATAGAGTTACACACCCCATCCAACCACACACACTCCGTGTCCCATACAAAAACTCACCCAACTAATCAATAACTAACATACACACTCATGTAGTTAGTGACCAACTGATGCAGCATGTTCTACAACAACAGAGCCAGTGATGCACTCATTCACATAGTTTAGTTACTAATCCATGTATTAAGTGAGACACTTTTAATTACTGACTTAAACAGTCAGACAGCTACTAAATCCTCCATCCAGACCGTTATATATCCACTCAATCTTCAATACAGATTGGTGTATATATATATATCTATATATATATATATATATATATATATATATATATATATATATATATATATATATATATATAATTCATATTTAAATTTCAAAGTAAACCACATTCACTGGATGATGTCATCAGTTATGTCCTTTGACATGTCATCAGTGATGTCACTGACCATGTCATGTCATGAATGATCGGCGTCACACCCCCTTGGGTGTATTTCCGGTGACGTCGGCATGCTTCCTGCGGAAGCTCCCACTCCTGGGCGCCATCTTCAGATTCTTTTTTTCCGCGGTCGGGTCTGGATCGTTCCCGTTTGGGCTCCAGACATTTTTGGAGAAAGAAGAAAGAAAATACAGAAAACACAAAGAAAAGTCATCTGAAGACTCCAGGGGACTTCATTGACGAACAATCAGCGAAGCAGAAGCCGTTTTTCATCGAGATCCTCGACGACCGTCGACGAACACGCGACCAGGGAGGTCCTGGACGCTCGATGATGGACAACACGTTCAAGTTCTGCCGTAACTGCCACCACAAGTACGCGCAGAAGGACCAGCACCCGGTATGCAACCTTTGTCTACAGGTGAATCACGAAAGCGGGGACTGCAAAGCCTGCTCCGCCTCCGCCCCGAAGACCCTTCGTGTGAGAGAGAGGCAGAGGGTAGCGCACGACGCCCTGCAGGGGAAGGCCCCGACTCCATCCCTCTACGAGCTGGGGATGTCCTCGGAGGAAGAAGACAACGCTGCCGCCGAAGACGACAGCTACACGGTCGTAGAGACCGATTACACGAAGACTTCTGATAAGGTAGGAGACTCTCCGGCCCCCAAGAACCCGAGAGACTCTGAGTCTCGAAGAATTGAGGGCAAGACCGCGAAAGCGCCGACGCCAAAAAAAGTGGCGTCCGCGAGTACTCGCAGGCCCAGCGGATCCTCTGAGAAGGAGTCCCCGGCGCCGAGAGCTGCTGAACAGCAGAAAACGTCGAAAATCGTCCCCGAAAAGGATCGATCGACGCCGAGGGAGAAGGACCCAAAACTACCGACGACGACCAGAGACCCAAAATCCGGTTCGACGTCGACGTCAAACTTCGGCACCGAAAGGCACGGCGCTGAGCCAACCGCCGAAAAGAACGGCCGAACCATCCGACGCGGAACACGCGGCCGAGATGGAAAAGAAGAGAAGGCACCTCGAGGCCGAAATGGAAAACATCATGCAGCGGAAGAAAGATTTCGACGCTAAGATGAAAGCCTTCACGATCCCTCACAAGACCAAGCCACCCGTGGTGCAGGTGGTCGAGGAGGAAGACGAGGTCGTCGAGGAACAAGACCAGGACGTCGAGGTGGTCGACGACCAGGAAGAGTACGAGAATCCCTACGATAGTTACAACTATGGGGAGGAAGAGGACAGCAGGACGGACGCAGAGTCGGCCCCCTCTGACCTACAGGAGGTGGATTACCTAGATGTCGACACCGACAGCCCGGAGGAGGCGGTCGACACATACCCTTCGAGGCCCTCGCCGCCGGACGACATCAGGGCCTACAACTCGGTGATAAAATCTGCCGCAGCAGCATTCAAACTCAAGCTCGACGAAGAGAAGCAGAAAGCAGACTAACTTCTAGAAACATTGCTCCCCACACAAACAAGGAGCCAGTACCTACCAATGCTCGACAGCGTCTTGGCTCAGGGGAAGGAAGCATTCAGGGAACCTGCAACATGCAAGGCAGTAACTCCCAGAACTGAGAAGAAATACAAACATTCCTCAAAAGACCCAGCCTACATTCAGGGCACGGTCTCCGCAGACTCCATTATCATGGCCACAGCAAGGAAGAGGGCTAATGTACCCACTACCTCTGGTCCACCACCGGATAAGGAGAGCAAGAGGATGGATCTGGTGGGCAGAAGGATCGAACGGAATGCCGTGACCCACTGGCGCATGGCTAATTCCAACGCCCTGATAAACAGGCACATGTACCAGATCATGGAGGAGCTGGGACAGTTGGTGAAGGACCTGCCCCAGGATGCCAGGCAGAAGGCCGAAAAACTGGTTGAAGAAGGGAAGAACGCGGCAAATTCTTGCCTTAAGACGGCCCTAGATGGGGCAGACACCGCCATCAGGCTCATGATGATGGGTGTCACTGAAAGGAGACACGCCTGGCTCAGGATCTCAGGTTTCAAACCAGAGGTACAACACAGCATCCTGAACACACCGTTCAACGGCGACACGCTTTTCGGAGCAACAGTTGATGAGAAGCTCAGCCAACTGAAAAAAGATAACGAAACAGCAAGGTCCATGGGAGCATTGCAGTTCAGAGGCAACAAAAGGGGCACCCCGTCACGGGGGCCCGGCGGGAGAGGTGGAAACCAGCCAGGTACATCACACCAGGCTTTCCAACAAGCGCACCAGGCAGACTCGCAGACTCAGCAGGCTCAGCAGAAGCAGTCCTGGCAGTACCAACCAAGAGGCCAGTCCTTTCGAGGGAGAAATGGACGTGGACAGAATAGAAGAGGGGGACAGCAGCCCGCCTCTAAGTGACTTCAAAAAACTCCGTGTGCCCGCCCACAGAAAAGATCCCAGGGGGCAGCACGTACAGAGGGGTCAGGACAAACTAGACACCTACGACCACATGACACCAGTGGGAGGAAGATTAAGATTTTACCTCCAGGAATGGAGAGGAATCACATCAGACAAATGGATCCTCAACATTATCCAATTCGGATACTGCATAGAGTTGGAGGAGAGGCCAACAAGCAGAAAACCAAAAAGAAAACCACTAGCAGGCAAGCAGCTGGAGTGTCTTCAGGAAGAGGCAAAGGAACTCCTGCGTAAGCAGGCCATAGAAAGAGTACCCTTCAAGGAAAGAAACACAGGAATATACTCAACGTTCTTCCTGGTGCCAAAAGTAGACGAGACAATGAGACCCATTCTGGACTTAAGGTTCCTGAACAAATTCATAAGAACGCAAAAATTTAAAATGACCTCCCTGCTAGAGGTGCTCCCGCAATTGCAGATCGGGGACTTCATGGTCACGATAGACCTCAAGGACGCCTACCTGCACATCCCAATGAACAGGAAGCACAAGCATATGCTCAGGTTCACCATCGGAGAAAGCCACTACCAGTTCACGACACTAGCCTTCGGGCTAAAATCAGCACCGAGGGTATTCACAAAGTGCCTCGCAGCAGTCGCAGCACACCTACGAAGGCAAGGAATACACGTATACCCTTACCTGGACGACTGGCTGGTGAAAGCAAACTCATACCAGAAATGCAAGCAGCACGCACATACAGTGACGAGCACGCTCATAAGCCTGGGGTTCTCCATCCATTGGAAGAAATCGTCAATGGAGCACAGATCAACACCTTACAGGGCAGGGTGTTCCCCAGCGAGAAGAGGGCGCGGGTGAAGGAGACTCGCCTCTACCTGAAGGGACAAGCTCGGACAGTGAGGACTGCGAGCAAGATCATGGGCATGATGGCATCATGCATCCAACTGGTACCAAATGTACGACTCCACATGAGACCCATTCAAGAATGGCTACAGGAGCAATGGTCACAAGCTACAGGCAGTTGGGAGGATCTAGTGGTTGTAACGCACGAAGTGCAGAAGGAGATGGCATGGTGGACCATGGAGAACATAACAAGGGGAAAGCCTCTAACGCCCCCAACGCCAACAGTGACCATCACCACAGACGCATCCCTGAAGGGATGGGGCGCTCACATGGAGGAGCTCAAGGTGAGGGGACTGTGGACGCCAACAGATGCGACAAAGCACATCAATTACCTAGAATTGAAGACAATCTTCCTTGCACTGAAAGCTTTTCAAACAAGACTGTACAAACACAAGGTGTTGCTACAAACAGACAACACCACTGCGATGTTCTACATCAACAAGCGGGGGGGCACACAGTCAGCCCCACTTTCAACACTGGCGCAGGAGATATGGAGATGGGCCATCCCTTTCAAAATAGACCTGCTAGCCATACACCTACCAAGGAAGGACAACATACAAGCAGATTGGCTGAGCAGACAGACATCGGCATCCCACGAGTGGGAGCTCAATGCTCAGGAGACAAGGTGGCTGTTCGAGAGATGGGGGACACCATCGGTGGACCTGTTTGCCACACGCCAGAATGCAAAATGCCAAAACTTCGCATCCAGACAGCCCGAGGAGAGGTCACTGGGGAATGCCCTATGGATAGATTGGTCAGGGACATTTGCTTACACCTTTCCCCCCGATACCACTGATGCACAGAGTGCTGAGCAAGTGCAGAGCGAGCAACATGCCGCTGATACTGGTCGCGCCACAGTGGCGAGACAGACATGGTACTCGCAGATCATGGAGATGACAGTGTGCACCCCACAGATTCAGCAAGAGGGAAGACCTAATCTCCATGCAGGAAAGAGAGGTACTACACCCAGAGCCAGAGAGCCTGAGCCTAGTAGCGTGGCTCCTGAGGACATAGAGTTCGCACATATGAGATTGCCAGAAAGTACCCTGAGGGTCCTTCGGGAGGCACGACGGCCCAGCACTCGGAAGTGCTACGTTGCGAAATGGAAAAGATTCACAATGTGGTGCAGGAAAGAAAGACTTCACAATAAAATGAAGAAAGACTCCACAGTGCTAAAGTACCTAACACACTTGCTGGAGAAGAACCTTAGCTCATCCTCGTTAAGAGTTCACTTGGCAGCGATAGTCGCCTACACAAGGGGAGAAACGTGCAGGAGTTTCTTCACATCACAGGTGGTGAAGAGATTCCTAGAGGGGGCGAAAAGGATCGCACCACCCAAGCGGGTGCCGCCACCCGCATGGAACTTGAACATAGTCCTAACGGAACTCATGAAAGAGCCCTTTGAACCACTTCACAAGGCCTCCCTAAAGATGCTAACTATGAAAACAGCTTTCCTGGTTGCAATAACATCCTTACGCAGAGTAAGCGAGCTTCAGGCGCTAACGCTACAAGAACCCTACATACAAATTCACAATGATAGGGTTGTGATGAGGACTGACCCACACTTCATGCCGAAAGTGGTGTCCAAATTCCACATGAACCAATCTATACAGATACCGAGTTTTTTCCAAAAACCAACAACTAGTGCAGAGCGAGCTCTGCACACCCTGGACGCCAGAAGGGCAGTCATGCACTACATTGAGAGGACGAAGGGACACAGGAAAACTAAACAGTTCTTTGTGTCATTCGCCAACAGTTTCATGGGAAAAGCAGTAACCAAAAAGACTATTGCACGATGGATCGCACAGACAATTCAACTCTGCCACGAGCGTGCTGGACAAGAGCTGGCAGAGGGGACACGTGCCCACTCCACTAGGAAAAAGGGCGCTACAATAGCCTTCCTGGCTAACACACCTATACAAGACATATGCCTGGCGGCAACATGGGCTTCTGTGCACACGTTCACGAAGCACTACTGTGTGGATATACAGATGAACAAGGAAGCACAAGTCGGACAGAAGGTGCTCCAGCACATATTCAATAACTAACGCTCATCTTCCACCCAGCCGCCACAGAGATGAGAAACCGCTACAAAATCTATGCACAGCATAGTGAATCCAGAAAGATTCACGCTGCAAAACGAATAGTTTTCTTACCTGTCGGTGTAGTTTTGCAGCTTGAAGATCTTTCTGGATTCACTAGCGAACCCACCCACCTCCGCCAGAAAGATGAGGCTGGAGAGAGAAGAGGTGGTTAAAAAAAAAAAAAAAAGAAAAAAAGGACTTTTAAAGTACAAGCGGTAAAATATCACCTAAATAGAACATTGCCATTACTTCGGAAAAGAAAGAAACACGGAATAAAAGAACCCGAAGATGGCGCCCAGGAGTGGGAGCTTCCGCAGGAAGCATTCCGACGTCACCGGAAATACACCCAAGGGGGTGTGACGCCGACGCCCACCTGGGCTACAACAAAAAAAAAAAGAAAAGACTACGAATCCGGACCCAACCACAAGACCGCGGAATAATGCACAGCATAGTGAATCCAGAAAGATCTTCAAGCTGCAAAACTACACCGACAGGTAAGAAAACTATTCGTTTTGTACGAGTGAAATGTCCAGCTAACTATAACACCCCTGAAACCTATGTTTTTTTTCTGTGTATTTCTAAGGTTTTTTAAATGTTGATTTGCAACTATAACATCTCTGAAACCTATGGTTTTTTCAGTGAAAATATATATATAATATTTTTTTAACCAAATGCCCAAAAGCTTTTAGGAACACACTCGATAAAAGAGCTCACCATCCGGTTCTTTCAAAGTTTAACTCGCACTTTTATTCCATCTGTTGAATGCCCATCGCGTTTCAAGACTCACTGCCTCTTCCGCATGGGCTGCTTTACAAACAAATGTTTCACGGACAGCTTCCTTCAGCATGCTAATTATTTAGTGGCCCCACGTGGGCCTGGCTTAGTGCATGTTAATTGATTATGCATGCTGGTACCTGTAGTCCCAAGAAGCAAATTTGTTTTACCCACAGTGGGTTCCGTGAAAATTCGTCATCTTTAAAAGCAATTAATAATTCCTTTAGTAGGTAGGAATGCTGGTGTGAGTCATATTTTCCTTAGCTCTTTATGCTGAGACAGTTTGGAAATAGTTCCATCTTGCAGCCTCTCTGCTTCTGAGATGTATATCTGTGTATATATATATATATATATAAAATATATTCAGCATAAAGACGTCCTGCAGCGGTCTGGCAGCAAAGGAAGACGAGGAAAACCCAGGTATAGTGATATAGTGATTTTATTTGCTCACCACCACTCCACCACATGACTCGTTTCGGTGCCCGAAGCACCTTGATCACATGACAACGTTGTGGGGCAGATGTGCTCAATTTAAAGTGCTCGTAAGCAATAATTACTTGCCACATAACCATAAACATGGAAAATATACTGTTATTGTTTGGTAACTGCTTAAATGCAGTTTAATTTTGCTAGTCGAAAAAACATTCTCTCAAGAACTGCGATAAAAGATGTTTGATAAACCAGACTATACTATACATTGAGTATAAGTACATGTATGAATATAAATACACACATCTGTTTGATTGAATTCATCTATATACATCTATAGCAGCAAAGAAAGGGAAAAGGGAACTGTGCAAATATTGCAATGTGCTTAGTACACAAATATTGTAAATAACAATTTGTTAAAAGATTGTTAAATATAAATATTATCAAAATATAACTATTTTATCACACTACAAATTAATACCATCCTTACATAGCTTATCCTTTGTTGCAATCTTGATGTTATAAACCATCTAGTGTTGCTTCCTATAATCGCAGTTCATAAATAATCATGAGTTACTGTGGTTATACCCGAGTGGGCTGTAAACATTGCAAAATACATCCAGCAAATATATGTGCAAATTTGGCAAATAAATAATGGCTAAAAACAGTTACGTGCAACCCTATGTGACATAAAATATGAATGTGATTGAATTAAAATTTGTGACTGAGGCAGCAATCCTGTTTAATATACCTGAACCCGCTTAGTTTACATGTTATATTTCATAAGTAAGTGTGGCAGTCCTCCCCTGCGTTCAGCCCATTGGGATTCTTGGTATCAAGTAGAATGATGTGGCGTGGTTCTAGTCTACGCAGCAATAACTCCCGGTCTCCTCCTCTTCTCTGGGGTGGGACCGTGTCAATAACAAAGTACCGCAGATCTGACGCTTTTTTTGTTATGAATCTCGCCGAAGTGTCTGGCCACAGGGTACGCAGTGTCGCCGTTGGTAATGGCCCTAAGGTGCTGGAGTATACGTTTGTACACCTGTGGCCTTGTGCTACCAACGTAGCGAAGGCCACAGGGACACTCCACTGCGTACTCGGTGCGGCACGTCAGTTTGTACTTGATAGTAGTAGGTATGCTGTTAAATGGCGTAGAATACTCTGTTCTGCTTACTCCATTCTTACAAGCTTTGCAAGATGAGCAACGCAGAAAAACCTTACTTGTGTCGAGCCACAAGCTCTTAGTCCTTGTCTCTGGGCTACTTGATACCAGGCAATTGCCTAATGTTCTTGCGCGCTTATAGGCTATTTTGGGTGCCCCCACAATCTCTTTGCCTAACACTGGATCACTGGTAATCAGTGACCAGTTGCGCTTAACAATGTTCCTAATGGTACAGTGTTGGTTGCTGAAAGTGAAAATCAATCGGGTTTCGTTATCAGTTTTGCGGGTAACTGCCATTTTAGTATTACTTGTTGCTGGCTGTGATCTGACTGAGTCAAGAGGTGTTATCGATAGCAGGGATGCCCTATCATGTGCATTAGCTCGGTTCATAGCTCTGTTTATGACCTCGCAGTTTTAACCCCTGTGTCTAAATCTGTTACTGCATTGTAATTGAGCTGCTTTGCAGTCTGCTTCCGTACTGCAGATCCGTCTTATACGGAGCATTTCCCCGTAAGGTATGCTCCTTATAAGATGAGCAGGGTGATGGCTACCTGAATTAAGCACACTATTGCCGGCTGTGGATTTTCTGTACAGCTTCGTTTCCAGCCTGCCTTCTTTTACAAAAACCTCTACATCTAAGAAGCATATAGATGTGTCACTTATCTGGCTGGTGAACTGTAAATTCAACCCGTTGTCATTCAATTTGTCAATAAAGTCTGCTGCCTCTTGGACAGAGCTATCCCAAATTACAAAAAGGTCATCTATGTACCTTAACCACTTGACTACTTTAGTGGACATGGTGTCTGCAAATTTGAGCGCAAGGACCTGCTCCTCCCAGTAGTCCATATGCAAACAGGCATAACTGGGAAAGAAGCAGGCCCCCATTGCAACTCCTCTGATTTGTTGAAAGTACTGTTTTTTTCCAAACATAAAGAAAGTGTTCTCCAGACATAAGCTAATCATATCAATGACCATGCGGGTATGCTCTCTTAACCCCTCAGGTCTGAAGCTTAGGAAATGCTGCACTGCTCTCAGGCCGTCCCTATGGTGTATGCTTGTGTATAATGCAGTCACATCAAGAGATATTAGTAAGTAACTAGACTTCCACCTCACATCATACACTTTTTTTAAGGAAATCGCCTGTATCTAATACAAAAGAGGGCAGAGATTTGACCAAGTCTTGGAGGAAAAAATGGACATATTTACTGGTGTTCTCCAATATACTATTGCAAGCAGATATGATGGGACGCCTGCGTGGCACCTGGCTGTTCTTATGTATTTTCGGTATAAAGTATATTACCGGAGTAATAGGATTTTCGTTTTTCATGAACTTGAATTCGTCCATAGTTATTACTCCGGCACTCCTCCATGACATAAGTTTGGCATATACCTTATTCTGAGCCAGGTTAACTTCATTGACATCTGCTCTTCAGTAACATGTACGATCATTCAATTGCCCCATTGCCTCGTTTAGATACATCTGCCGAGGCCACAGTAGAACGTTTCCTCCTTTGTCGGATTGTCTTATTATCACATCAATATTGTTCTTCAATTTCCTTATCAATTGATGGTATTCAAAGTCTTGGTTGTTGTGTTTTATATGTATATATATATTTTCACTGCAAAAACACCAAAGGTGACACGGATGTTATAGTTAGTCTCACATTTCACATTTCACTCGTACAAAACCATTGAAATTCATCCAGTGATTGTGTTTTCTAAATGTTTCAGAGTATAACTCCCTTCCCCTCCACCTCCGAACAGAACCCAACCACCTCTCCTTCCGCAGATCCCTGAAAACATTACTTTTTCCTTAAACTGGCTGAACACCTCACTGCTGCCACTGCTAGCGCTGGGATGCCTCCGTGTAGCCATGCGCTATACAAATGTCAGTCAATGTCAATTAAACGTATATACTAAGGTACCACAAAAGTTACATGTATTTACTTTTTTTACTACTGAGTGATACTATTTCTAACATATATTATGTGAGCTCCTGTGTGACTATGTCTATCTCTGTGCAAGTGGGTGTGTGAATGGTTGTGTGAGTGTTTGTATTGGTGAATAAGGGGGTGTGTTAGTAGTTGTACTGGTGAATAAGTGGGTGTTTGAGTAGTTGTATAGGCGAGGCAGTGGCTGTGATAATGGCTGTATGGGTGGGTGAGTGGCTGTGTGAGCAAGTATATGGGTGAGTGACTGAGTGTGTCGGTTGCTGTATGTGTGCGTGAGTGGCTGTTTGAGTGGGTGTTTGATTAACTGAGTAAGTGTGGGAATGGTTGTGTTGGAGTGACTATGAGTGGCTGTATAGGTGAGTGAGTAGACGTGTTAGTGCTTGTATGGATGTGTGAATGGGTATGTAACTGGTTGTATGGGTGTCTGAGTGGCTCTGTTGAGGCTGTATTGGTGAGTGACTGGGTGTGTGAGTGGCTGCATGGGTGAATAAGTGGGATTAGCTATATATGTGACTGAGTAGCAGTGTGAGTGAGTATAAGTGGCTACGTCAGGTGTATGGGTAAGTGTACGGGTGAGTGGGTGTGCAAGTGGCTCTGTGGTTGAGTAAGTGGGTGTGCGAGAGGTATGTTTGGGTCAGTGAACATATGAGAGGTTGTGTAGGTGTGTGAGAGGGTCTGTGGATGATGTCATGAGTGGTGTCATTTGAGACGTCATTGGTGATGCCACTGACCATGTCATGAATGATGTAATATGTGAGGTCATAAGCAGTGCATTGCGGGCCGTAAGTTATACTTAGCTCAGCTAACTAGAACTAGAACTAGAACTGCTGAATTTCAAGTGTTTTGTATGAGTAAAATGTGAGCTTAACTATAACGTCCCTGTAACCTTTGTTTATTTTCTGTGAATTTCTATGTTTTTTTGTTATTTCCTAACTGTAACCTTTGAGAGTGAGTGTGTGACTGAGTGCATGAGTGTCTCAGTGGGTGTTTTTTTTTGTGTGTATGAGTGAGTGTGTAAGTCTCTTAGTGGGTGTGTGTGTCTACATGGGTTTGGGAATGGCTGCATAAGTGTCTCACTGGATGTTTGGGTGTATGAGTGGGTAGATGAGTGTCTCAGTGGGTCTGTGAGTGTGTATATTCGTTTTTAAGTGAGTGTGAATCTTGGTCTCTGACGTCTCAGCACTCCGGCTGTGAGAGATTTACATGTCGCAACAATAGAGGTTCTTGGCCCCCAGCGACCGTCCGCAGCAAAGGGGACTTCATCTCCTAACCAGTAATGTGCCAGGAGGCCCCTGTGCAGACTTGTTGAAAAAGTGGGTGGGGCCTCTGATGCTATTTCAGCAGTCTGGCTGTGGGGGCTTACTTATTGCAACAATAGGGGTTTCTTGCCCCAATGACCCTCCACAAACAAGGGAAGATTATCCCATAGCTAGTAGTACCCCAGGAGGCCCCGTGCAGAGTGGTTGATAAAGGAGGCAGGGCCTATGACGAGGTCTGAGCAATCTAGTTTCTGACTGTTCTTTTGCCTCTTTCTGATTGTTGCTGACCTTATTCTGTCTCTTTCGACTCGTTTCACACCTTCTTTTTGCCTCTTACTGCTCGTTTCTGACATCTGTTTTGCCTCTTTCTGCACCTTGCTGACCTTTATTCCGCCTCTTTAGCGTCGTTGCGGGCCTTTATTTTGCATGTGTCTGATCTTTATTTTGCCTCTTTCTGCTCATTTCTCACCTTTGTTATGCCTCTTTCTGCTGGTTGCTGATCTCTAGTTGGCCTCTTTCTGCACATGGGCGGGCGGAGCGCGCCTGCCTGCATACATATTATACAGTGCCACAGGGAGGAGGTGGTCCCTGTAGCTGTGGGGGGTGTACAGGTCCCCCGCCTTTATTTTACAGTGTTTGCTCGAGGGGCTTCTAGCACGGCCATCCGCACTTTAAACACCACATGCGTATTTGCATGTGCGTCCTCTACACTCTGGGACTTCGTGGCTAACCGTATTCCTTCCTTTCTGGAGGAATTACGCTCAGAGCTTCTCCGTCTTGTTCTTCACGGCAAGGAGGTGGCACATTTTTCAATCCGCTCCTCCCTGGATACGACTGACTCTGTGGGCCGTAATCTTGCACTTTCGGTGGCTTTGCGCCGCCATGCCTGGATGCGTGACAGTCCGAATAGATCTTTTTGGGTCCCATGCGGACTTGGCGATTTCCAGGCTTCTGTCAGGGCTGCCGTAATTCTGCTGTGTCACTAGCTGACTTCTTCTTGGTTGCGGGTCTTTCTGTACGACCCGTTTTTTTATCAGAGACAGGTTGGTGTCTCTGTATTGTCTGTACAGCTGTATGGCTGGTTGTTTTTTCAGTCCTCTGACTGTCTGTTTTGCCAAGAGGACGTCCCCTTCTTGCCAGGGATTAACCCTTGCCCTATGTGGGGTATTGGCTGGTGGCAGATGTCTGTATTCGCCTTTGTTCGCTCCTGTGGAGTTCTCATTATGGGTGTCCACCTGGGATTCATATACCCCCCTTACTGCGTCCCGTAGGGTCACATCGCTCTGCTGTGAAGTTTCTACCCTGCATGCCCTGCCCTCATGCTTTTTGTCACATGGTCTGTTCTTTGACGCCAGCCCCTTCTGGGTTGTTCTTGCCCATGAGGAGTTGCAGTGGGCCTCTCGGTTATACAATTGACATGGCCCTTTGGCTTATTCCCCAGCAGTTTTATCCACATTCCAGCTGCTTCCACGCAGGGATTTTTGCATCCTGCTGGCATTCTTAATGTGGTGGATTCGTGGAGCCGGTTCTCCCTGATCTCTGCTCTGCCTGGCGTCTGGGACCCGCGAGTACTCCCTGGTTAGGCTCGTCTTTTCTTCTTAATTGTCCTGCAAGGCTGCTACTCTCTCTTCTGATAGATACATCTGCCATTGGTTTCCTCACCTTGTGAATATCCCAGCAACATTCGGAAATTCTTTTCGTAGCCTCGCGCTGACGTGGACTTGGACGTCATAGAGACACGGCATTGCTCGCGACTCCGCTGACGTCACCGACGCCTATAATAGGCCCACGCCGGCGTGATGACATCAGTTCCCTTTTTTCCGCGTCGTCGACGCTAACGGTTTCGGGAATCTCAGTAGCCAACTGGTACTTTGTTGCCTTTTTGTTACCACTTTCTGCTTCTTTGTATCTTGTCTCTTTGACGATGTCGACAAAGAAGACCGGCTTCAAGCCCTGCAGGGAGTGCGGGAAAATTATGTCTATTACTGACCCGCACGAGGACTACATCTGGTGTTTGAGCTCTGACCACGATGTGGATGGATGTTCCTCTTGTCAAAAGATGAACCCGAAGGCCCTGAGGGAAAGAGAGACCAAGCTCCTGGTAGCGAAGCTGAAGGCTGGAAAAGGAAAATCGTCGAGGTCTCGTTCTCGAAGGTCGAGGTCGAAGTCAAGGTCTGGATCTCGAGAGAAATCGTCTTCGAGGTCCGCTTCAGATCATGCTTCGAAGAAGAAGCATAAGAAGAGGAGCCATGAGTCCCGACGTCGTTCCGGTAAGGAGTCGGCTCGAGGTCGAGATCACCGAAGAAGGTACGTTCTAAGGTGGTTACGCTGGATGTCTTTGAACCTGAAGGTGAGGCCTCGCCTTCGGAGTCGCGTGTGCAGTCACCGACTCCGGCTTCGAATCCGTCTCCGGCGCCGTCCCCGGCCCGAGAAGAGGAAGAGGTTCAGGTGGATGTGGATTCCGCGCCTTCCGAAGAGCCGAATTCGAACCCTCCACAAGACCAACCTGAGGGTTTCCAGCCACCCTTTCCAACCCCAGGCCAAGACCCATCGGCGTTTCTGAACGCTATGTATGGCGTCTTTTCAAGGGCGTGGTACCCCTCTGGCGCACCTTCGGGTCCCATGGGTCCTCTGGCTTTCAATGTAGGAGTCCCTCACTCCTATCCTCCTGCTCCATTTATGCCCTATATGCCGGCTCCGACGCCGCCATGGCAATTTCCGGCTCCGTCGACGCCGGTTTCGGCGTCACCCGCTCCGGATCGGCCTCGAGAGCATCCCGCTGGGCCTTCGGATTCGATACCGACGTCGATCCCGACTCCGTCGGAGCCGTTGGTGGATCCGGCTGCGAGGCGTGTGAAGGAGAGGTCCAGAAGGGAGGCTCAACGCCTTTTGGAAGAGCGAAGGTATGTGGAATCTCATCCTGATATGGAGGAAGGTGAATTGGATGAGGACTGTTTTGAGGAACTGGCTGACGCTGGTAGCCTGGATTTCTCTCCGGAGTGGGAGTTGCCTTCAGGCTCTGATACACCATCTAAAGATGTCCAGCCTTATCATATGGTGATGAGGAAGGCTGCAGAACTTCTACAGTTAACTTTGCCAACGGAGGAATTTAAATCCAATCTTCTCAGGGGTTTTACATTCACCTAGTTCTGTGGTAGAGCCATTGCTTCCATTTAATGACGCCTTGACGGAGCCCATTTTGGAGGTGTGGAAGAAACCACTGTCAGCTCCTGCAGTATCTAAGAGTGTGGCAAGAAGGTACAGGGTTGCACCTGAAGACCCTGCTTTTTTGACGTCTCATCCTTCACCAGAGAGCCTAGTCATTCAAGCAGCCTGCTCTAAAAAGAATGCGAGTGCCTTTCCCCAGGTACCCCGTGAAAAAGAGGCAAAGAAACAGGATCAGGTTGCTTAAAAGACCTTCTCCTCTGCAAGCATGGCGTTGAAGTCGACTAATGCCACTTGTCTGATGGGGAGGTATGTGCATGCCTTTATGGATTCTTTGCGTGTTCTAGCTCCTAAGATTCCTGATGCCAACAGGAAGGATTTTGAGGAGGTTATTTCGGATGCACAGGCAGCGGCTCGCCAAGTGATACAGAGTGGTCTGGACACTGCGGACCCCGTGGCGCGTATCATGGGCACTGCTGTTGCCACTAGAAGATCAGCTTGGCTGAAATCCTCAGACTTTTCGGCGGATGTTCAAGCGACTTTGCTGGATCTTCCGTTTGATGGATCTGGTCTCTTTGGGAAGAAAGCTGATACGGCCCTGGAGAGATTTAAAGACAGTAGGGCGACTGCTAAATCTTTAGGTCTCCAGATCAGAGGCTCTTCGACCAACAAGAGATTCAAGGGTTTCGGTCGCTCTTTCTTTCGGAATAACCGACAAGGTCAGCAGCAGCAGCAACAGCAGCAGCAGCAGCAGCAGCAAAATTCCATGTACAGATCTTACAGGGGAAAGCAAAGAGCGCGTCCTCGTGGACGTCAAGCCTCTTCCTCCTCCACTTCCTCCAACCTTTCAGCCACAGAAAAGCAGCCCTAGATCTGCCATTCAGGATCATGTGGGTCCGGTGGGGGGTCGGCTTACCCATTTTCTACAGGATTGGGAATCGGTTACATCAGATCTTTGGGTTCTCAATCTTGTAGAAAATGGGTATGCCCTTCCCTTTCGGGAATTCCCTCCCAATTACCCTCCTTGCCAAGGTTATTGCACGGAGGAACATCTGTTGCTTCTTCAGGAGGAAGTGTTGACTCTGTTAAGAAAGGGTGCGATAGAGGTGGTCCCAGAGCAGGAAAGGGGTCAGGGATGCTACTCCCGGTATTTCCTGATTCCCAAGAAGGATGGCAGACTTCGTCCAATCCTGGATCTCAGGATCTTGAATCTTTATCTGAAACAAGAGAAATTCAAGATGCTCACCCTTGCTCAGGTTCTTCAAGCGCTGCTAGAAGAAGACTGGATGGTGTCGCTCGACTTGCAGGATGCGTTCTTTCACATCCCAATCCTGAAGTCGCACAAGAAGTATCTCCGTTTTACGGTGGGATCGCAACACTATCAGTTTGCGGTCCTTCCTTTTGGACTTACTACTGCGCCTCGAGTCTTCACCAAGGTGGTGGCGGCGCATCTCAGAAGGTCGGGGATTCCTGTATTCCCCTATTTGGACGACTGGCTGATCAAAGCAGAGTTGTCAGAGAGAGTGCTCCATCATCTACAGGAGATAACCCAGTTGTTGTACAGGTTGGGTTTTTTGATAAATGTACCCAAGTCTCACCTGGTGCCCTCCCAGCGCAACCTGTTCATGGGTGCTGTACTGGACACAACTGTATGTCGCGCATTCCCTCCTCCTCAAAGTATTCGCAACATACAGGAAATGATTCCTTTATTTCACAACGGAGCGGTCGTTCCAGTCCTGAAGGTCCTTCGTCTGCTCGGTCTGATGGCTTCCTGCATTCTGTTGGTCAACCATGCACATGAGGGCACTCCAGTGGTGCCTCCGCAGGCAGTGGTATCAGCACAACGGAGATCTCAGGGAGTCAGTGAGGATCTCCAGAGCAGCTGCAGCGGATCTGTCTTGGTGGGGCTTGGAAGGCAACCTTTCTCAGCGGAAGCCTTTTCATCTGCCTCCTCCGGTGGCCACAGTAATAACTGATGCATCCACTCTAGGGTGGGGTGCTCATCTGGGGGACCTGGAGATCAAGGGTCTTTGGTCTCCAGAGGAAAGGTTGCTTCATTTCAACCTTCTGGAATTGCGGGCGATTCGTTTGGCGCTCAAGGCCTTCCTCCCTTCCCTTTGCGGTCGGTCCAGGTCCTGACGGACAACACGACCGCGATGTGGTACATCAACAAGCAGGGAGGAGTGGGGTCGCAGTGTCTCTGCAGAGAGGCAATGCGTCTCTGGTCCTGGGGTCAGGACCATCTGATTTGTCTGATTGCGAATCATCTGGCCGGAGTTCTGAACGTGCGTGCAGACAGTCTCAGTCAGGAGTTCTCGGCCGACCACGAGTGGAGGCTTCACCCGGAGGTGGTTCATCACGTCTTTCGGACGTGGGGGACTCCTCATGTGGACCTGTTGGCCACTCGCGAGAATGCTCACTGCCTGTCATTCTGCAGTCTCCAGTATCCGATGCAAGGAGCCTTGGGGGATGCGTTTCAGTTGAATTGGGGAAGTCAGCTCCTTTACGCGTTTCCTCCCATGCCTTTGATTCCTCGGGTTCTGAGGAAGATTCGCCAAGACCGGGCCCAAGTCATATTGGTCGCCCCGGACTGGCCAAGAAGGGTGTGGTATACAGATCTTCTCCACCTCTCCTCTCACCCGCCGCTCCGTCTCCCTCACAGGGCAGACCTCCTCTCTCAGATGGAGGGGCAGGTTCTACACCCCCACCTCCAGACATTGCACCTTCATGCCTGGAGATTGAACGGGGCAACCTGAATTCCTTTTCTCTCCCGCCTGACGTGGTGGATTTCATCTTGTCAGCCAGGCGTAACTCCACTAAGTCCATCTATTCATATAGATGGTCAAAATTTGTCACGTGGTGTGGGGAGAGATCTATTGACCCTTTGAGAGCCCATTTGTCCGATGTTCTCCAATTTGCCCTCTCTCTGGCGCAGCAAGGGCTTGCTGTTGCCACAGTTAAGGGCTATCTTTCTGCGCTGTCGGCATTTCTCTGCTTGCCTGACCAGCCATCTCTTTTTAAATCTCCTGTGGTTTTAAGGTTTTTGAAGGGCCTCACAAATAAGTTCCCTCCTACTCCTTTTATTGTGCCTCAGTGGGACTTAAATCTTGTCTTGTCCGTTTTAATGGGTGCTCCCTTTGAGCCTCTTCACAAATGTCCTATGAGGCTTTTGACTCTTAAGACAGTCTTCCTCGTTGCAATAACCTCGGCAAGGAGGGTAAGTGAGCTTCAAGCTCTTAGTTCCAAGCCCCCATTCTTGACCATTCATGCTGATCGAATGGTTCTTAGGACCAGGGCTGCTTTTCTCCCAAAGGTGGTGACTCCTTTCCACCTTGGTCGATCCATTACCCTCCCTACCTTTTATCCTCCCCAGCACCCTTCCAAGGAGGAGGAGAGGTTACACCGTCTGGACCCTAAAAGGACGGTGTCTTTTTACCTGGACAGATCTAAAGACTGTCGATTGGATGACCAGCTTTTCGTTGGGTTTGCTGGCTGCAAAAGAGGAAGAGTGGTCCATAAAAGAACTTTGTCAAGATGGATCGTCCTCTGTATAAAGATCTGCTACTCTTTGGCCGGTAAGGATCCACCAGAGGGTATAAGGGCTCATTCTACAAGAGCTAAATCTTCAACCTCAGCATTGGCTAGAGGTGTTCCAGTAGAGGACACTTGTAGGGCGGCAACTTGGTCTTCCCTCCACACTTTCGCGAAGCATTACTGCTTAGATTCCGAAGTGAGAAGGGACGGCCACTTTGCGCGTTCTGTCCTTCAGGATTTCCTGGTTTAGAAGAGTGGACGCCCTCCTCCGGGAGTGGGGACTGCTGTGGGACTCTATTCACAAGGTGAGGAATCCACACGGCAGATGTATCTATCAGAAGAACAAGTTACTTACCTTCGGTAACGCTTTTTCTGGTAGATACAATATCTGCCTGTGGATTCCTCACTGACTCACCCGCCTCCCCGTTGTCACTCTTCTATACCAGTATATCTGTATTGTATTTATTTTATGGTCAAGTATATGTTTGCTTGCATTTGCTTCACACTGTGTGTGTTATTTTGTCTATCGTGTACTGTGTATGCTATGTACATACTACTGTCATTGGTCCGTCCGTGTGCCTCGAAGGCACGGAAAAAAGGGCGGAACTGATGTCATCACGCCGGCGCGGGCCTATTATAGGCGTCGGTGACGTCAGCGGAGTCGCGAGCAATGCCGTGTCTCTGACGTCCAAGTCCACGTCGGCGCGAGGCTACGAAAAGAGTTTCCGAATGTTGCTGGCGCAAGGGGATATTCACAAGGTGAGGAATCCACAGGCAGATATTGTATCTACCAGAAAAAGCGTTACCGAAGGTGTTAGAACCGGGAGTCTCTGGTTGGCAAAGGTAAGTACCTTGGCCCAAGTAGGGACCCCTAGTTCCGGTCAGGGCGACGGAATAACCCTCTGAGATAACCCCTGCTCACCCTCTAGGTAGCATGGCGCGAGCAGTCTAGGCTAAACTCGGAGACAATGTGGATAACATTTGCACTTAACACAACAGCAATTCCCAATCCACCACAAACTGAGACCACACAGGTAAGTATATATAAAATATAACTTTATCTAGTTCCAGCATGTAAATGAAGCAGTTGCATGATAATCACTTCTTTAAAACACATAGCATTTCTAACTTAAAGGTTGCACGTTAAACACTTCATTTAGAACAAGGTTGCACTTAATTCTTAGTAGGTCTTGTAAATAGGCAGTTCTCAGCATAAAAATAAAAATAGTCTCTAGTCTCTTAAATCAGGCCTAAAAATATGCCCCTGATTTCTATGCAATTCGCTCTCAAAACGAGCCAAGGATCATGCCAATGTTTTATAACATAAACGGGACCCGGCCCCTAGCGTCAGGGACCCTTCGCGCCTCTAGCGCGTCTCACCGCAATGCTGTTGGGAGGGGGGATTCCCCTCCAGGCGCACCTCGCGGCGAGCGCTCACTAGCGCTCCAGCCCGGCCGGTCTCAGGACGCTCCACCGCCCGCTCTCGGTTCTCCAGGGAGCAGCGGGGAGCAGAGACGGCAGGCCGGGGGCTGGAGCACTCTTTCAGGTCCCTCGGCGAGGTCAGGTCAGTCTTCCCCGGGCCCGGCGGTGATCGCGGTGAATTCTCGGCTCCTCCAGTCGAGCGGGCCAATCCAGACGCGGCAGAACGGGCGAGCCTCCACAGCACCCGGGAGTCAGCCTATGGCAGTGCGGCTCCCGGGTCAAGCCTGCGATGACGCTCCACGCCCTAGCCAATCACCACACGGCAACAGTGATGACGCTGCGCCGCACGGGCCAATCCCGTCGCGGCGTTTGGTGAGGGGGCCCGGCTCTCTCGGCCAATCGGAGAGCAGCGGGCTCGTTTTCGGTCGCGTTGGTACCAGCAAGGTACGGGGCCCTTCGTCGGGGGTTTACTGACCCCGGGTCGCGGTGGTGAAGCTGCGCGCAGGTTGTTTTAGTGCGCTCTGCTCGGGGAAGGCTCACAAACCTTCAGTCTGCACCTAACACGTGTCGATGAACACGGCGACCTCACAGCACGGCACAGCAGCCGGTTGGGCAGACAATGCACAGCGCAGCACCCTCCAGCCAAACAGAGGGTCGACGGTCAGGCAAACAGCAGGGCTTCACGATCTCTTCAGCCCACAGCAGCTTCAGGGGACACAGCAGGGTCTTGGCAGTCCTTGGGCAACCTTTATGTCCCTGGGTTGCAGACAGGGGGCCAGCTCTTCTCAGGCCCTTGGAGATTCAGTTGTAGATACAGCACACAGCAGAGTCTTGGCAGTTTCAAGTAGGCAGGGTCACAGCACACAGCAAAGTCCCTTTCTTCTCCTTAGCTTCCAGGTGGACAGCAGAACAGGTCAGCCCTTAGAGCACACAGCAAGGCAGTCTTCCTTCCGTTCTCTAGCTGTCCTCCTTCCAGCGAGGGTTCCTTCTTGCTTGCAGAATTTCAGAATCTAACTCTCTGCAGACAGGGGTCCTTTCCTTATACCCCCCAATGTCTTTGAAGTTCTTTGTGCATGGAGGCCCTGGGTCCAGTCTAAACCAGTTCTGGGGGTTGCGGAGCACTGAGGTGTCTCTGGCTTTCTTCTTCCTGTCAGTTTCAGGGCCAGTGGGGTCAGTTGACCACCAGGAGAGAGCTAATGTGGGGGAGGTAGGCAGGCACAGCCCAGCACTTATCTGGCATTCCTTCCTCCCTCCTCCCAAGCAGGCAGATGTGCCCTTTCATCCCCGGGATGGCTCCGACCCTCTCCTCTGGGGCTCTGCAGCCCCTTCCTGTCACATCCAGACCAGGCAGACATTCCACAAACCCAGGCACACAGAAAGGTTTAGACAAGAGAATAGCCACTTTCTAAAAGGGCTATTCTCCAACCCAGGATTTAAAAACACCCTTCACTAAAAGATGTGTCATTAAATGCTGAGCCCAGGGATATCGTTCACTTATGTCCCATCTTGTTCCTATGGGGAGATAGGCTGGTATCACATGGGCCCAGCCCCCCTCCATGTTACTCTATGGAGCAAGATAGCCTTACAGCAGTGAGCACACAAAATGGCTGTAGCCCACTACCAGAGCATAGTACCTGCACTAGCACATGCTCTACCTTATCCATACACTGCACCCTGCCCAGGGGGGTACCTTGAGCCTTCCATAGGGGTGACTGATGTGCACAGACAGGGAAGGATTAGGCCTAGCCAGTGGGGACACTGGCCAGGCTGACATGGCAGTCACTGACTGCACACAGGCCCTGCGCTGGCAGGCCTGAGTCACCTTTTAAAATCTACTCATGTGGGTGGCGCAATCTGCGCTGCAGGCCCACTAGTAGCATTTGTCATCACCAGCCCTGGCACACACAGTGCCCTCTACTAGGGACTTCGTGGTGATACAAATATGCCAATTAGGTATACTCAATCAATATCACAATTTACAGAAGGAGCACTTACACTCTGACACTGATCAGCAGTGGCAGAGTGTCCAAAACATCTAAATCAGCAAAAACGAAATCCAGCACAGCATCAAAACACATGAGTCAGAGGCAAAAAGATGGGGGAAGAACCACGCCAAAAGGTGTCAGGTCTAACAGAAGGTAAGTAACTTGTTCTTCCGGACTGGAGACAGACGCTGCTTATAGCCTGGACTAGTCCCACCTTCTGTATAATGCGGATACTTTTGAGCATACCCTAGTCCCTGGGTTTGGCCGGGTTTTCGGCATCCTCTTAAGGCTGTTTCTGCGCTATGTTCTTTCCAATGGCTTGTGCGGGCTTACCTGCTTTTGGTATTGGCCTTGTCCTCTTAAATGACCAGATCTTCTCTGGTGTTTGTGGCCTTTGTCTTCTTGCTATTGTGCGCATCTCAGCTATTCCTGCTGTCTTGCTTCCTGGTGTTCTTCTGGCCGCGTATGAGCGTCCTTCTGGCTGTGTATAGGCATCCTATCAATGCTCTCACACATGTCTGGCTGGCGAGGGTCTCTGCAGTGCTCTTCCTCTGTGGTATATTTATCTATTTACTTATTTATTTAGGAGTTTTGTATAGCGCTAGCTGGACCCAAGGGTATCAGAGCACTTAACAGCAAATAGAATAATGTGCAAACAGATGATACAGGAGAAAGTTGGAACATGGGGGTTAGGGGACGGAAGGGAGCAAGAATATGGGCAAAGTGGCAGAGGAGAGGAGGGTGCAAGCCAAGTCTGATGGTCATCCGAGCGCATTAGACATTTAAACCTTTTATACACAAACAGTTTTCTTGATTCGAGTCATTGTCGTCAGTCTCGAAATTTAGGTAAGATGGAGTGTCGACTAGGGAGCTACCTGGGCTCTGTCAGTTCGCTCGAGAGCGGTCGAGGAAGAGGGCTTTGAGTAGGCTCTTGAATTTAGGAAACAAGGGGGTTGTTCTGATGTGGAGGGGGATGGAGTTCCAGATTTTTGGAGCGTTTCCGGCAAAAGATTTGGTTGTGGTTTTGTGCTTGCGAGTTTTTGGCGGGATGAGTAGCAGAGAGTTGGAGCTCCTGAGGTTTCTGGACTGACCTGCCCTTTTGAGTTTGGCGGCCAGGTATTCCGGTTTGCCTGTGTGCAGGGCTTTATGCGTGAGGCAGGCTGTTCTGAAGCTGGCTCGCATCTCAACTGGGAGCCATCTGAGTTCTCTGAGAGCTGGCGAGATATGATCGAATTTCTTAATTACAGTGACCATTCTGGCTGCTGCATTGAGGGTTGTTGTCGGGGGGGGGGGGGGGGGGGTGAGGCGGGATTTTGCTGTCCCTGTCAAGGTAGCGATCCCGTAGTATATTCTGGAGAGGACCAGTTCTTGGGTGGCTTGTCGAAGGTCTTTGCGTGGGAGGAAGGGTTTTATTTTGTAAAGTAGTTTAAGGTTAAGAGGCACTTTTAGCGGATCTTGTGATGTGTTTCTTCATGTCCAGTTTTGGGTCTAGGGTTATCCCTAGAGATTTTACCGAATCCGCCAAGGTGAGGTTACCATTGAGGGCATCAATGGCTTTGAGCCATTCTTCGACTTGTGGGTTTTCGTCTTTGTTGGAAATGAGGAGTATTTCCATTTTTTCTTGGTTGAGTTTCAAGTGATTGTTTGTGAGCCAGTGTTGAACCTCCTTGAGCGTGTTGTTAAGTCTCTGGATGTCGTCGGTTGAGGTGGTTTCCAGATAAAGCTGCGTGTCATCTGCATATAAATGAAAGGGGATGTTGGATTTCCTGAGTAGAGATGTAAGGGGTTCAATGTAAATGTTGAAGAGCTGAGGGGAAAGTACTGACCCTTGTGGAACACCTCTGATGGGGGTTGAGGTCTAACTTGAAGTTTTTGATTTTTATTCTTTGTGATAGGTTGTGGAGAAAGGAAGAGAACCAGTGGAGGACCGTCCCTTGTAGACCGGCCCTTTCATGTAGAACCTTAGTGAGCAATTTGTGGTCAACTGGATCTAATGCTGCCGATAGATCTAGGAGGATGAGAAGGCAGCATTGATCCGAGTCGAGTGACTTGAGTAAGTCGTCTTTGACATTAAGGATTGCTGATTCGGTGCTGCATCCCTTTATAAATCCCGATTGATGGGGATCTAGTAGATTGATGTTATCCAGGTGTTGGGTCAACTGTGGGAGTACACATCTTTCCATGATTTTGGACAAAAAATGTAGGTTCGATACAGGTCTGAAATTATTCAGATTCTCGGTGTCTAGACCTGTTGTTTTTAGCCGTGGCATGACTTGTCCTACTTTGAGGCAGTCAGGTACGATTCCAGAGCTCAGTGAGCTGTTGATGATCTTGCACCAAAGTGGGGCTAGGAAGAGCTTCAGGTCTTTGGCCAGGTGAGGGGGTAGCTGATCCAGAGCGTGAGTTGAGGGCTTAGCATTGGAGATTAGTTTGACTATCTCTGCTTCCTGGATGGGAATGAAGGAGGACCACTGTTTTGGAGAGTTCAAGGAGGCGTTAACAAGAGTATTGGATGCTTTGGTCTCGTTGGAGGAGATGGGATTTGAGCCAAGTAAGAGGTCAATCTTGGCGACTTTGTCATTGAAAAAGATTGCGAAGTTGTCGCATCTTTCTTTGAATGACTGTGTTGAGGAAGGTATGGGTTTGGAGGTTTGATTCCTGATGATATCGAAAAGCTCTTTGGGTCGGTTTTTTGTGTTATCTAGCTCAGAACAGAAGAAAGCTGACTTTTTGTTCTTAATGTGATTTTGTACATCCTGCGGGCTGCTTAGAGTTGATCGCGGTGGAGGGCGGAGGGATTATTCCTCCAGATTCTTTCTGCAGCTCTTAGCTGTCTTCTTTCTCCTCCGTTGATGTCAGTGGTGAACCATGATCTGGAGGGGATGTTCCTGGATTTCTTTAGCTTCGGGGGGCAATTTGGTCCAAGGTGAGCGTCATATTGGAGTAGTAAAGAGAGGTGAGTTCAATAGTTGAGAGGTGGTCAGTGGAGTAGGGGAGCAGCAAGCTAATTCTTTCTTCTAGGTCAGCTCACGGGATCTGGGCTGTGTTCCTGACCCATTTGGGGGGTCT
Source organism: Lissotriton helveticus (assembly GCF_964261635.1). NCBI lineage: Eukaryota > Metazoa > Chordata > Amphibia > Caudata > Salamandridae > Lissotriton > Lissotriton helveticus. The sequence continues at coordinate 223,521,568 of NC_136069.1, forward strand.
GGCTTGGGAGTTAGATTGGTCAAGATCGCATGGTTGATGTGAAAGAGAACTATGTGATGATCGGACCAGTCAACGGGGAGGATGTGGTCGATGGAGATTGACTTGCTTTTGGCTATAATTGCGTCAAGGATTGCTCCTCTCTGATGTGTTTCTTCTGAGCAGTGTTGGGTCATATTGTTAACTAGTAGTAAGTTGTTTAGGGTTTGAATGAGCAGGTTATTTGTTTCATTCAATCTTAGATTGAGGTCGCCCAGAATTATGTTAGAGTGCGACATGGGCAATCAGGTCGGAAAGGTGAACCCCGAATTCTGAGGAGTTGCCTGAGGGGTGGTATAGTAGATAGCAAAGTGTAGGCCTGGTAGCCTGTGTTTTGATGTTGACTGTGAGACATTCAAAGGAGCTGTACACACAAGAGGCAGTTTCCGTGATGGAGATGTTGTTCTTGTGGATGATTTCTATGCCCTCGCCTTTTTTCACTTGCCTGTCTATGTTGATCATAGTGAATCCGGGCGCTATCAGCATGTCCATGCTAGGGTATGAGAGATTATTGAGCCAGGTCTCTGTTATGAATGCTATGTCAATGTAATGGGAGAGGATGGCTTCCGCTAGTTCAGTTGCATGTTTGGAGGCTGATCTGCAGTTTAGGAGCATGCAGTTGATGGGGGGGTTCTTCTTTGCACCTTTTCTCACTGGATTGGACTATAGGTATGAAGGCTAGCTGGACAGGGGGTCTGGGGACTCTCAGAGGAGGGTGTTCACTTCTAAATCCCGTAATTACTTGGATCGCAGATTTTAGGGGGGAATTGCGGCTAGGTGTGTCATATCATCAGGGGAAAGTGAGGTAGTTGCTCTCCTAGGTCTTTCGTAGCAGCTATCCTTCCCCTTACTGGTGGACCCGGGTCGAGGTCTGGGGGGGGGGACGCGAGGCTCTGTGGAGGGTGGTACCTTGCCTAGACTGGGTTGGGTGAGGCTCGATAGCTCTCTGGGTGGCTGGGTGGGCTTTAGGGTCAAGGATAGGTTGGATAGAGTTTCGTTCAGGCTTCAAATCAGGATTTCTAGCTGAGTTTCTAGGAGGGAGAGGCGTTGCGTCGTGTTGTCTAAGGGGGTAGGGAGGGTGTCTGTGCGTTACTGCCCTTGGGTGAGAGGGGAGGTACCAGGGGTGGTGAGAGGGTGTTTAGGGCAGCATTGCCATTGGGGGAAGGGATGGGTCTCTGACGTGATGGTGGATATAGGAGGGAAGTGAGTCCCGGTCCTGATGGTTATTAGGGGGGGGGAGGGCTGCCTGGATAGTGTTTGGTGGGGCTCAAGGGCATGGGGAGTGCTGCCTCATGGCCGGTGACAGATCTCATGTTGCGAGGGGACAGGGGTGAGGGGGGCTGTGAGTGTGCTGAGCTAGAGGGTGATGCTCAATCCTGGATGATAGGAGGGGAAGGGAGGGGGGCAAGGGGGAGCGAGCTGTCTGATAGAGGGGGAGTGGGCAGTATTAGGAGGAATAGAGTTACAATGAGGGCCTCGGGGTGGCTGCGAGGGGGATCTTGAGGCAGCTGAGAGAGGGGTCCGATGACTACCCTGTCGTGGATGGCTCTCTGGGGGGGGATGGGGTTGATCCGTATCGGGATGTGATCATGGGGGCCTTTTGTAGTGAGAGGAAGAGGGAGTCGAAGACCTCAAGGTGAGCGCTCTTAGCCTGTATTATGACTGTACCATTCACGAAGATCGTTATAGAGATCTTGCCATTCTTTGACTGGTGACTTGGGAGAGAGGTCGTCAGTTTGCGGCTGTTGGGGGTAGTGGTGGTTTTGGAGATGCCGAGATGCGTGATGCGAATGATTGGCCAGAAGTCTGGTCTATCCGTGTGGAAGATGGGGTCCATTTTTATCTCCCTTCTGGAGAAGCAGTGAGAAGTGTCTGGGAAAAGTGTCTCGGATGTTGTCTGTCTGAAGAGTTTCTTTGCTTTACAAGAGTTTGGGGGGGAAGTGATTGCGAAAGAGTTCGGGCCATGGAGAATCAGGAAGTTAGGTGTGTGCGGCGTGGCAGCCGGCTGCGTGCTTAGTGGCATTTTTCTGTGTTGTGAGGGAGTCCGGTTTAATTCAGTTTTTGATAGGATGGAATTGTTGCGTGGAGGAGCGAGTGCTGTCTGGTCAGGCGGGGGGAGGAGGGGGTTGCAGGGGTCTCTAGCTAGGGTTCCTGTGTCGTTGGGGGTATTCCCAATAGATGGTTGGGGTACCACTGTCAAACCGGGGTCGTGGATAAGAGACTTGGGCCCCGAGTAGGCGTAGTGAGGGCGTGTACATTATCCTAAGGGACCTAGGTCACATTGGAGGGGCGTTGGATCAAGCCTTTCAGGAGATCAGTCTTGTATTGGACTCTGGTGGCCCATTAAGACCACTGACTACACTAACCTTTATTCCTTATTGCGGTTATCCGAGATATCGAGGTTGACAGAAGTCTTGATGTGGCCTTATTGTTGGTCGCTATCTGTAATGATTCTGGGGTTGATGGCCATTCCTAGGTCAGACATCTGGGAGTGCCCGTTTTTCTGCCGATGGTCTTGAAATTAGTCTGAGAATGATCTTGAAATTAATATCAATCTCTTTGTAGAATATTAGATGTGAGCCAGATTGAGAGATTGTAGCAATAGTGATCTGTGTAGTTGCTTCAGCCAATTTCATTGTCTCTTCTGGCGGCCATTAGTGGATCAGGCGTCAGGAGCTCATCTCAAAGTGCTCGATTTTCTGCGAAAGCTCATGAAATTAATTGATCTCAATCTCTTGGTAGATTATTTGCTGTAGATAGTTTCTGCATTGTTTAACTGATTTAGCGGGCTACGGATATTGTAGTATTGGAGGTCTGTGCCCTTGCTTAGCCACTTTCAGTGTCGCTTCTGGCGGCCATTAGAGGATCAGGCGTCTTGTGCTCGGTTCTTAATGCCCGTTTCTCGACAGGAGCTCAAGAAAAACGATCTCGCTGCTTTTTGGGGGGAATTAGTGCTTTGCGCTTCTTAACTGTGTTAGCAGATTTGGGCGATAGTGGCCATTATAGTCCGTTGCAAGTGCCTCTGCCGTTTTCTGTATTGGTCTGGCAGCCATTGCAGGGACAGGCAATTGGTTCCCCTACCTCAATGCTTCCCGGGGCTCCACTGCCTTCACTGAGTGTCCCGGGGCTCCTCTGCCATCACGGAGCGTCAGTGCTCCTTGTCCTCCGTATCGTATCATCTGCAATACTCCTGTCCTTGGCGGCGAACTCTCCTGATTCGCCTTGTTCCGAGGACCTCTAGGGGCAGCTTGCACTCCCAGTACTGCCTCCCAGGTCCCACTTGTCACTGGATCCTCTTCTCTGGTTTCACTCCAAGATCTGCGCTCTCGCCTGGTGAGTAGAATAGTCGTGGCTATCGTCAGGATGGTGCTGCTGTGGACGATCCGTACAGGATTTACACTTTGTTGATCCCGGACCTGGAGCTCATCCCAGCAGCTCCTTCACTGGGTAGGTCTGCGCTCTCTCCACCATACCTCTTACCAGTCTTTTGGGTTGGCTTGTTGGCTAATATGAATGAGGGTGGGATGCACACCTTTTACTTATTTTTAAAGTCAATATTTAGTTATCTTCTGTTTGTCCAAAGTTAATCATTTACGGCGTGCAATACTGGTTTTTGTGCCTCCCCCGGTGACACCTTTGAATCAATGAAGAAGGGTGGGGTAACACATGTCACCCCAAAACCAGTCGCAGCTGCCATCATTGCGCCTTCCGGCAAAAATTCCATCCATGTTTTTCCATTTCCAAATATTCCATGGTTTTAACCATAATATTCCACATTTTATCACATTTTCTGCATTACTCTGTCCTTTTACTTCACATTCAGGCTGTATGCTGCCATTTTCCAGATTTCAAATGCTTGAACCGTGCCCTCCGGACCTCATTTTCAAACATGATCAACGCAGTGGTTCGTCCAAAGCAATATTTATTAAAAATCCAATGCATTTCGGGCACATCATTGCCCTTCGTCAGGGAACACTATAAATCACAATAATGGAAAAAGGTAAACATCGTGTATTCACTTACGTTAATTTAATATTAAACTTACACATCATCTAATCTAAAATAGTTAAATGCTAGTACAACATAATCATTGTGCACATTTTCTTCTGCAGCATGTCGCCTCAACACTAGCAGACTCTACCTTTGTGAGCAGTGTTTATCTAGCCACATTTTATAAACAGTGCTTATCCAGCCACATTTTATCACTCTCATACAGCGCTATTGTGCATAGAAACTGCCGACTCCCATTCCCCTCTCCATCTATACAGCGTTCTCTATTCACCCTTCGCCATCAGAAACCACGTGTTATACCCCCCTGTGTTTAAACATAACTGCCTCGGTTATTCTCTAAGTTTAATATTAAATTAACGTAAGTGAATACACGATGTTTACCTTTTTCCATTATTGTGATTTATAGTGTTCCCTGACGAAGGGCAATGATGTGCCCGAAATGCATTGGATTTTTAATAAATATTGCTTTGGACGAACCACTGCGTTGATCATGTTTGAAAATGAGGTCCGGAGGGCACGGTTCAAGCATTTGAAATCTGGAAAATGGCAGCATACAGCCTGAATGTGAAGTAAAAGGACAGAGTAATGCAGAAAATGTGATAAAATGTGGAATATTATGGTTAAAACCATGGAATATTTGGAAATGGAAAAACATGGATGGAATTTTTGCCGGAAGGCGCAATGATGGCAGCTGCGACTGGTTTTGGGGTGACATGTGTTACCCCACCCTTCTTCATTGGCTTGTTGGCTGCCACATCCTGCGGTTCTTCCATGCCATAAGTTCCGTTCTGCTTCCTGCAAGGTGCTGCACCCCCTTTTTCAAGCCAGCTTCTTTACTAAGTGTGTTTTTAGGTCTCGCCTGCCAATGCACTTGCGCATTGCTGGCGAGAATTATAGTAAGTGGAAAAGAAAAGTCTACCAAGACGGCTGCGGATCCCATGCAGTTCATGTGAGCTATGCGTGTGCACGCCAGCCACATAACACACCACCATTTGTCTGTGCCTATGCATCAGACATCAAAGGCTGCCGCTCCTCTGCCTACCCACCCCCCACCCACTTGCGTGCACATCGCGCACCACCATTTGTCTGTGCCAAGGCATCAGACTTCAAAGGCTGCCGCTCCCCCGCCCCACAGCAATGCCGAGAGCTTGTTGCTGTTGTGTTTCTCACCTCGACTCTTCTGTCTTCCTTCTTTCCGTATTCACCTCACTCTGTCTATCGCGCTCTCTCCTGCCTTCTTCTCCTGCCATCATCTCTCTCCATCCCGCTCTCTCTCTCCATCCTGCTCTCTCTTCCGTCTTCATTTGCTTTTCTCTTTCGATTTCTTTTGCTCTACCTATATTTATTTATTTCTCTTTTGCCAGCTCTCTCTTCCGTCTTCATCTCCGTGTCTTTTTCCCCACTTCCATGAACGTAATTAGTTTTATTTCAGTAAAATGCTCTCACGGAGCCTCCGGCTGAAACTTGCGACAACGGTTTATAGACCGATCCCTGCAGCACTCATTTTACTGTAAAGTAGCAATTCAAGCCATACAGAAGCTTTCAGGTTTCTCTAAACACACAACTCTCCTCCAAAGAATTACTTGTAGAGACGCCCCTACATGTTTTAGCTTACCTCCCTGTGCTTTTTATTCAGTCACAGGCCTATTTATTTAAGTATCAGGGCTATCCACCAGGATATTTCACGAGTAATAAGTGAATAGATGTTAAATCCACCGTGGCATACACACACCTTATTTTACAGTGACACTTTTGCATGCCTGCGGGCAGAAAAGCTACCTTAGCTCTTACAGTTTAGCAATTGCGATGACTGTTACACAGAGCTGCCAGCTTGTTTCACACGTGAACACTGCTGCTTAACCATTCTGGGCAGACCACGTGAAGTGTGAGTGGCCAATGTACTACCTGAATGTAATGTGAAAACCAGACTAGAACAATGGATTAACCTGAAAACGCAACATGGGCCTAGGAACCAGGGGGCAAAGTTATATTTTACATGTTTTTCTTTCACCGTTCGGTTAAATAAACAAAATTCAGGTCAGGTCTTTGCATTGTGCTTTGTGACCCCATTTTGCTCAGAAGTGCCATGCACGTTGACTAGCTGTTGTGATGTGTGTGATCTTGTCGTTTTGAGCCGTGCAAGGTAATACTGTCTTTTTCGTATTAAAAAATAAGTGAACACAACATAAGATTTGATGATACCAATTATATTTTAGGGATTTTTTCATATTTTCACTTATCTGATGAAAATTAACATTAATTTTTTTTCAATGAATATGCTGTATAATCTCCTAAAAATAAGTTATGAAAGGGAGAAAAAAGACACAAAAAGTCATACTTTGCTCAGGAGCATGTAAAAACTGCCACAACCGTCGTGTGTAAACAAACCACATTAGAAAAATCCCATGCGTTACTATCTCTGTTAAAATACATTATATGCACATACATCATAAAGAAACGTTTATTAACAAATTACAAAATGGAAAGGATGCTTTAAGAAAATTATGTAAATTACTAATATGAGGTCATTATTTTGTGCTGAAATATGCATATTTATTTGGAGAATTTTTTTTAAAATTTTTTTTTAAAAACCTTTATTAGCAAAAATATAAGACAGGTATACGCCTACAACCCACTGGGCCGGCTAGCACAATATCGCAAATCAACGTAAAATTACACAGCTCATCAGCCGACAACCAGGGGTCCGGCAGCCATGGTGCACGATATCAGTCAATTCCTGAACGACAGGATATGGAAAGGTTTCATTTTTAAAACAACCAAACAAGAAAAAACGAAGAGGAGAAAAACAAGGCTATGCCCTAGTTGCGTTGTCTGTTCCATATGATGCGGGGAGAGACAGTCCAAAGACATTATGAAAAGACAGGAGAGCCCTCAGGAGAACAAAAAAAGGGGGGAGGGGGGGAGAACGGTGACTCAGAGCCAGTGATCTATCGATAACACAGTACAGGGAGGAGCCGAAACGCATAGTCAAGGGGAACAAGGCGTGTCAGGGGGATCAATGAAAGGGGGGTCGCATATATCCCCACGGAACGAGTTCCATTGGTCCCATATCCTACCCCATTTTTTGGGCCTGCCACGAGAGATATAAACAATCTTCTCCCTGAACATGCACCAGTCCATGTTGTCTTCCCACCTGGAGACCGACGGAGCCCTCTGGGAACCCCACAATTGTGCAATGTCCCTTTTCGCAACCATGTTCCCCAGCGTCACCCATTGAGTCTGAGCAACATTACAATCATTCGGTTCCCATACATTCGATAGACAGCGCCTGGCTTCAGGTAGCAGCTGAACATTCGTGACCTCACCCATCACCGTATGTACTCCATTCCAAAAAGACACAACCTCCGGGCACTCCCACACAATGTGGAGGAAGGTAGCAAGCATACCACAGCCCCGCCGACACAGTCCATCCTCAGAGAAACCCATATGCATCAATCGGGGACCCGTGACATAGACCCGGTGCAGAATTTTCAGCTGAACGAGTCGCAGACGCGCCGGAATCGCAACCTCCTTAGGAGAGGATATCGCGGCCTGCCAATCCTCATCATCCAGTTCTAGCCCATCGTTAGTCCAGGTACTACGTAGGTGAACAAGCAAGTCCGATCGAGTATTAATAAGTTTCTTACAAATAAGGGAGATAGTGCTGTCCGGAACATGTCCGTCCAGCACCCTGTCTTCCAGGGGGGAGCTCTCCGGGATGTCAGAACCGGCCGGAAAAACCGACCCAATGGCATGACGAACCTGAAGGTATCGAAAAAATTCCGAAGCATTCAAACCATATTCCTCCTGTAGCTCGGCAAAGGTCTTCACTCTATCCCTAACCCAGAGATCACCCAACTTACTGATCCCGATGAGGTCCCATCTATCAAACCCTTTTGAAGTCCATAGTTCACCCAGCCTCTCCGCGGCAAACAGAGGGGTCGCTCTGGTCAGCCTATCTGTCCATCCAGTAGCCGCAGTCGCGCTGCCCCATACCCGTACCGCCACTCCAGTGGGTCCCGTCAAATTCTTCCTAGCACCTCGAGAATAAAATGCCCTGTAGTAATCCCCCCCGGGCAAGAGCCACCGGTCCATTTCGAAAGCCGGATGCGGAACTGGACCATACATAGCATGGTTTGCGGCACTCAATTGAGATGCCCAGTAATACCGTCGTATATCAGGTAACGCAATGCCCCCATCGTACCAGGGTAGCGTGAGCTTAGCCAACGCAATACGGGGTCGGCCAGCCCACACTAGCTTCCTCTGGAGGCCCTCAATTTCGCGAAAGTAGCCAGCCGGCACTAGATCAAGTGTGTTTTGCACAGCATACAGGAACCGGGGAAGAGACATCATTTTAAACAAAGCCGCCCGTCCCAAGGGGGATAAGGGCAGACCACACCAAGCCGCGACGTCCGACCGAAGCCGGGCGAGCGGAGGCAACAAGTTCCGGTCATACCGTAATGCAGGGTCAAGTGAAATAAAAATCCCCAAATACTTAAAACCATCAGTACAAACCAGGATCGGGCATACTCGGGGCAAAGAAAGAGGATCACCGGTGAGCGGGAAGATACAGGACTTGGACCAATTAATAACCAACCCGGAGTTACGTCCAAAGGAGCGCAGAACATCAAAGAGGACTCCCAGTGACTTACGGGGGGACGTCAAATACAACAAGATGTCGTCAGCATACAATGATACACGGTCCTCGAAGCCAGGGGACCACCGAATACCCTTTAGGGAAGGTTCCCATCTGAGCCAGGCGGCCAGAGGCGCAAGTGCAAACAACAGCGGAGACAAAGGACATCCCTGCCTCGTGCCTCGCCCAAGAGCGAAGGGCTCCGAAGCTCTACCATTAACCACCACCTGCGCCAACGGCTGTTCATACAGGAGTTTAATCCATGCAATAAATTTCGGACCAAAGCCGAACTTGGCGAGAGTGGCCCACAAATATGGCCACTCGACTGTATCAAAGGCCATCGAGGCATCAAGAGAGACCAAGATGGCCGGTTCACTAAGAGATCCCGCCCTCGCGATGACGCCATGCAGACGACGAAGATTGAGGGCAGTATTGCGCTGGGGGATAAAACCAGACTGATCCGGGTGAACCAGTCCGCTAATCACCGTTGCCAGTCGATTTGCCAGTATTTTCGCCAATATCTTGGGTTCAGCATTTAGAAGTGAAATAGGGCGATACGATGAGCAGCACTCGCGGGGTTTGCCGTCTTTATGAATGACCACAATAGAGGCCAGCCTTTGGTCTCTGGGAAGAGATCCAAGGTCTCGCGACGCCGCAAACATACGCAGCAAATACGGCGCCATTTTGTCTGGGCAGAGCTTGTACAGCTCAACCGGTATACCGTTGGGGCCCGTAGCCTTCCCCGAACGAAGAGAGCGAATAGCGAGCGCAACCTCATCGACGGAGAAATCAGTCTCCATTAACGCCCCATCTGACTCCGAGAGACCGGGCAACTCAAGATCACGAAGTAGCAAGCGCGAGTCCTCCTCCGGCAAGCCCGAAACCGGCGCGTACACGACCCGAAAGTGCTGGGCAAACACCTCAACTATCTCAACCGGGTCCACGATCCGCGCCCCATCGACTCTCTCAACCACAGGCACAACACGATTCATTCTATCACGCCTATCCAGCCAAGCAATCAACTTCCCCGCTTTATCACCCACATCATACAGACGCCCCTGCTGCATACTATGCATCGCCTCAGCCGAGGCAGTCACCAAAGCCCTGTAATCAAATTGCTTAAGAGCCAAAACATGCAATGTCTCAGGCGTAACCCCAGCCTCCAACCGTTCCTCCAACCCAGTAATCTCAGACTCCAAGCTCACCACCTCTTCTTGTTTACGCCGCTTCTCAGCAGCAACCAGGGACAGAGTCTGACCGCGGATCACAGTCTTATAAGCCTCCCATAGGGAGACCGGGGAAGACACCGATCCCTCATTTTCGGCAAAATAAAAATTCATGCATTTGACCACCTCAGATCTGATGTTGGGATTCTGAAAGTGCCATGGATTGATTGGGGCAATTTGGCCCCCAGTCCCCAAACAGATATCCAAGTGGAGCCATATCGGGGAGTGGTCTGAGATCCCTCTAGCCAGGTGTTTAATTTCACGCACAGAGAACAACTGCACCATCGGCACGAGGATATAGTCAAGTCTCGAGAGACTTCCATGGGCTCCCGAGTGGAAAGTATACTGAAGCCGGCCAGGGTGCAGTTGTCTCCAACAGTCGGCCAGCCCGAAGGCATCCAAGAATTTCCCCAACCATAACTGTGATGTTGGGAGGAGTCTGGGGGGGCTACGATCACTCTCTCCATTCACCACAGAGTTAGTCACCACCCAACACCAGCAAACCATCAGGCAAACCCAGAATTACCTCACCCAAATCGGCAAATGTAGTGGATTGCAGCCCAGGCGGAACATAGATCGACAGTATGGAAATCAATTTCCCCTCCCATCTCCCCGTAATGCCTGCATAGCGGCCCCTGTCATCCAACACCGTGCCATCTATCTCCAGGGGAAGGGAATTCCTGACCAGGATACCAGCCCCTCTCGACCCCGAAGTGAAGCTGGAATGCGCCACCAAACGATAACCTCTTCTATTCAATGCGTGACATGTATTGCCCACCAAATGGGTCTCCTGGAGCAGGACCACATCCGGGGAACACCTCTTCAAGTATTGCAGCACAATCCCACGTTTAACCCTGTCCCCAAGACCGTTAACATTCCAGCTCAACACCCTAAGCCCCATACCCCCCATCCCGAAAGAAGACCGACCGCCCCCCCATCTCGAAACAGTCACATGACAGTAAATGTAAAGCAAAGCACAGCCTCGAAACAAACAAATAGGAAAGAACCCCCCCACCACCCCCAGTGAACCCATCAAACTCAAACGCCCCTCCCTGCACCCCTGCGGTAGACCGAAGAGCCACCCCAACTTGCAGTGTGCCTGTCGCCCCATTAAACTAACCTACAGAAAGCGAGAAAAGTCCCCAGAGGAGGAAGATCCCCATAACCCCCCCCACCCCGGGCATTCACACAATGCTTGAAACATAGTCTCTAAGCCACTGCAACGGATCCTGGTTCGCCGATGTAGACTCACTGCTCCTGGTCCTCCACGCCTCCCTCAGCGCCTCTCGTGTCCTCCGGGCCTTCATGTTGCGTCGATAAAGTGTCCAACCAGTCACTAACCACCTCAGGGCGGTCAAAGAAAAGCGCACGATCAGCATGTTCGATTCTCAGACGGGCCGGGAAGAGCATGGCATATTTTAGTCCCACGTCCCTAAGGCGCCGCTTCACACCCGTAAAGCCCGTCCTTTGCTTCTGCACTGCCTGAGTGAAGTCCGGGTAAAAACTAATTGAAGCGTTCTCAAATTTAGTGGGCCCATTGGTTCGGGAAGCTTGCAGGATAGCGTCTCTATCACGAAAATTGAAGAGTCTAGCAATTATGGGCCGCGGAGCGGCTCCCGTCTTTGGCTTGCCACCCGGGACACGGTGGGCCCGCTCCACAGCGAAGAATTTACTTAGGCCTTTCGGTATCAGATGCTTGAGCACAAGGTCCTCCACCAGGATATCAACAGGCATGTCGGCAGAATTCTCCGGGACACCCACAATGCGAACGTTATTGCGCCTGGCACGGCCCTCAAAATCCTCCAACCGATTGGCAAACAGGTCACAGGTAGTCCGAAGATGGCGGACCATGGTCTGGAGTTCCGAGACATCCGTGGTCAAACTAGCGGTCTTGAGGTCGAGAGATTTGACACGCTCGTTGGTTTTCCCAAGGTCTGCTCGGATGAGGGTGACATCGATCGCCACCGTATCTATCTTAGCTGCCAGGGTTTCATATTGCTGGCCCATGGTGGATCGGACACTCGCAATAGCACCCATAACTTCTTTCAGTGTTGGCTCCTCGTCATCAGGAGTACCGTCCCCAGCTTCCTCCAGGGCACCACTCGATCCGCCCGGGGAGCCCCTCGGTCGAGTAAATCGATCAATGGTCTGAGATTGGGTGACCCCCCCTCGGGACGAACCTCTGGCGCCGCGTCTCTCAACGACTGTTCTGCCCGTCATGACGTGTAAGGAGCCCCAACTGGAATTGTAGAATCGAGTCAAAATGATCTTCGTCGTGACAGGCTCGGAACTGCGAGTAGACAGGGACACAGCACTAGCAAAAGGCTGGCAGCGATAGCAGAATCGGAACTCCGATCGGGAATTGGGCGTTCTCAACAAGGAGCAGAAACGAAACCGAAAGTACACCAGGGGCAGAGGGCGTGGCTTATCAGCCGTTGTTGTTCAATTGCCACCTGGGTACCTCGGGGACTCAAGCCCCCGGCTGGCATACGATGTAGGCCTCTAAGTTCAGGGTGCAGTAAGTCCGGTATCCGACGGCCAAATCGATTTTTGAAAGGATCGCTGGCATCAGCAGGGCATCAATAAAAAGTACCCGTCGTCATAATCAGGATCAGTAACAGGATAGTCGCGGGAGGCGGAAGGGGTCTCGGGAGCCCTTAGCTCACGCGTCCATCTTGGAATCGCGCGAAGCTCCTCCTCCTATTTGGAGAATTTTTGACATTGGGCCATCAATGTTATTTTTAGAGAACTTGACTCTCAACATAAAATAGTTGCACCAGTATAGTCTTATACCTTCCTAGTTACCTCGAGTCATGTGACACTTTCAGCTAGTCCTAGCTTTTCAACCTACAGCACTGTGCATTCTTGGACTTTCAAGTCCACACTTTAAATGGAAAACGATAAGCTCCAGAATGCGAAGTACCATAGGCTATAAAGCCATGGTTAGGTGATGGCGCAACATGCAATATGGGTCCTCCTGGTATTTATACAGCCACCATTCCTTGAATTTCAAAATATCCACACTTACAATGAGGGAGAAAGCTGGGTGTTGGCATGAATTATTTGTGAGGATTATTTGGAAATATATAATGCCTGGCCTCTGAGTTGTAACATAATCAGTGAAAAATAGTCACCACTTACTTATTTGCTGGAAATTCTATGACATTGGCAAATACATTTCCCCTGTGCTTCAGTTCCTTCTCTCTACCACTCTCCTCCTCTCACACTCTCTCCTCTCACCACTCTCACCACTCTCCCCTCTCACCACTCTCCCTCTCACCACTCTCCCCTCTCACCACTCTCCCCTCTCACCACTCTCTCTCACCACTCTCCCCTCTAACCACTCTCCCCTCTCACCACTCTCCCCTCTACCCACTCTCCCCTCTACCCACTCTCCCCTCTACCCACTCTCCCCTCTACCCACTCTCCCTCTACCCACTCTCCCTCTACCCACTCTCCCCTCTACCACTCTTCCCTCTACCCACTCTCCCCTCTACCCACTCTCCCCTCTACCCACTCTCCCCTCTACCCCCTCTCCCCTCTACCCACTCTCCCCTCTACCCACTCTCCACACTCTCCACTCTCCCCTCTCCCTCTTCACCATCTCCCACCTCTCACCACTCCCCTTCACCCCCTCCCCTTTCACCCCCTCCCCTTTCACCCCCTCCCCTTTCACCACTCTCCCCTTTCACCACTCTCCCCTTTCACCACTCTCCCCTTTCACCACTCTCCCCTCTCACCACTCTCCCCTCTCACCACTCTCCCCTCTCACCACTCTCCCCTCTCACCACTCTCCCCTCTCACCACTCTCCCCTCTCACCACTCTCCCCTCTCACCACTCTCCCTCTCACCACTCTCCCCTCTCACCACTCTCCCCTCTCACCACTCTCCCCTCTCACCACTCTCCCCTCTCACCACTCTCCCCTCTCACCACTCTCCCCTCTCACCACTCTCCCCTCTCACCACTCTCCCCTCTCACCACTCTCCCCTCTCACCACTCTCCCCTCTCACCACTCTCCCCTCTCACCACTTCCCCCTCTCTTCTCCTCTCCTTCCTCTGTCTCCTTACTCTCCCCTCTCACCACTCTACCCTCTCACCACTCTACCCTCTCACCACTCTCCCCTCTCACCACTCTCCCCTCTCACCACTCTCCCCTCTCACCACTCTCCCCTCTCACCACTCTCCCCTCCCACCACTCTCCCCTCTCACCACTTCCCCCTCTCACCACTTCCCCCTCTCTTCTCCTCTCCTTCCTCTGTCTCCTTACTCTCCCCTCTCACCACTCTCCCCTCTTACCACTCTCCCCTCTCACCACTCTACCCTCTCACCACTCTACCCTCTCACCACTCTACCCTCTCACCACTCTACCCTCTCACCACTCTACCCTCTCACCACTCTACCCTCTCACCACTCTACCCTCTCACCACTCTACCCTCTCACCACTCTCCTCTCTCACCACTCTCCTCTCTCACCACTCTCCTCTCTCACCACTCTCCTCTCTCACCACTCTCCTCTCTCACCACTCTCCTCTCTCACCACTCTCCTCTCTCACCACTCTCCTCTCTCACCACTCTCCTCTCTCACCACTCTCCTCTCTCACCACTTCCCCCTCTCTTCTCTTCTCCTCTCTTCTCTTCTCCTCTCCTTCCTCTGTCTCCTTACTCTCCCCTCTACCCTCTCTCCTCACCCCTCTCTCCTCTCCCCGCTCTTCTCTCTCCCCGCTCTTCTCTCTCCCCGCTCTTCTCTCTCCCCTCTTTCCCCTCTCTGCTCTCCTCTTTCCTCACTCTCCCTTCTCTCCCCTCCCCTCTCCCATCTGTCTCCTCTCTCCTCACTCTCCCTTCTCTTCCCTTCTCTTCCCTCTCCTCTCCCATCTCTCCTCAAGTACACACAATTGTCAATGAGCAATTACACTGCACTCTATGCAACATACACTCCAAATACCACTCAGTTCCACATAATTACACGCCACATAATTACACTGCACTCAATGCAACATACATTCCAAATACCATTCAGTGCCACATAATTACACGCCGCATAATTACACTGCCCTCAATGCAACATACACTCCAAATACCAGTCAGTGCCACATAGTTACACGCCACATAATTACACTATACTGAATACAACATACACTCCAGACAATACCTCTCAGTGCCACATAATTATATGCTACATAATTACACTGCGCTCAATGCAACATACACTCCAAACAATACCACTCAGTGCCACATAATTAAATGCCACATAATTACACTTTACTGAATGCAACACACACTCCACACAATACCACTTAGATACCACATAATTATATGCTACATAATTATACTGCATTCAATGCAACATACACTCCAAACAATACCACTCAGTGCCACATAATTACACACCACAGAATTACTCTACTAAATACAACATACACTCCACACAATACCACTCAGTGCCACATAATTATATGCTACATAATTACACTGCGCTCAACGCAACATACACTCCAAATACCACTCAGCGCCACATAATTACACATCACATAATTACACTCTACTGAATGCAGCACACACTCCACACAATACCACTCAGTGCCACACAATTATATGCTACATAATTACATTGCAACATACACTCCAAATACCACTCAGTGCCACATAATTACACACCACATACTTACACTATCTATCGCCCTCACTATATCTATCTATCTATCTATCTATCGCCCTCTATCTATCGCCCTCTATCTATCGGCCTCTATCTATCTATCTCCCTCACTCTATCTGTTTATCGCCCTCACTCTATCTGTTTATCGCCCTCACTCTATCTGTTTATCGCCCTCACTCTATCTGTTTATCGCCCTCACTCTATCTGTTTATCGCCCTCACTCTATCTATCGCCCTCACTCTATCTATCGCCCTCACTCTATCTGTTTATCGCCCTCACTCTATCTGTTTATCGCCCTCACTCTATCTGTTTATCGCCCTCACTCTATCTGTTTATCGCCCTCACTCTATCTGTTTATCGCCCTCACTCTATCTGTTTATCGCCCTCACTCTATCTGTTTATCGCCCTCACTCTATCTGTTTATCGCCCTCACTCTGTCGCCCTCACTCTGTCGCCCTCACTCTGTCGCCCTCACTCTGTCGCCCTCACTCTGTCGCCCTCACTCTGTCGCCCTCACTCTGTCGCCCTCACTCTGTCGCCCTCACTCTGTCGCCCTCACTCTGTCGCCCTCACTCTGTCGCCCTCACTCTGTCGCCCTCACTCTGTCGCCCTCACTCTGTCGCCCTCACTCTGTCGCCCTCACTCTGTCGCCCTCACTCTGTCGCCCTCACTCTGTCGCCCTCACTCTGTCGCCCTCACTCTGTCGCCCTCACTCTGTCGCCCTCACTCTGTCGCCCTCACTCTGTCGCCCTCACTCTGTCGCCCTCACTCTGTCGCCCTCACTCTGTCGCCCTCACTCTGTCGCCCTCACTCTGTCGCCCTCACTCTGTCGCCCTCACTCTGTCGCCCTCACTCTGTCGCCCTCACTCTGTCGCCCTCACTCTGTCGCCCTCACTCTGTCGCCCTCACTCTGTCGCCCTCACTCTGTCGCCCTCACTCTGTCGCCCTCACTCTGTCGCCCTCACTCTGTCGCCCTCACTCTGTCGCCCTCACTCTGTCGCCCTCACTCTGTCGCCCTCACTCTGTCGCCCTCACTCTGTCGCCCTCACTCTGTCGCCCTCACTCTGTCGCCCTCACTCTGTCGCCCTCACTCTGTCGCCCTCACTCTGTCGCCCTCACTCTGTCGCCCTCACTCTGTCGCCCTCACTCTGTCGCCCTCACTCTGTCGCCCTCACTCTGTCGCCCTCACTCTGTCGCCCTCACTCTGTCGCCCTCACTCTGTCGCCCTCACTCTGTCGCCCTCACTCTGTCGCCCTCACTCTGTCGCCCTCACTCTGTCGCCCTCACTCTGTCGCCCTCACTCTGTCGCCCTCACTCTGTCGCCCTCACTCTGTCGCCCTCACTCTGTCGCCCTCACTCTGTCGCCCTCACTCTGTCGCCCTCACTCTGTCGCCCTCACTCTGTCGCCCTCACTCTGTCGCCCTCACTCTGTCGCCCTCACTCTGTCGCCCTCACTCTGTCGCCCTCACTCTGTCGCCCTCACTCTGTCGCCCTCACTCTGTCGCCCTCACTCTGTCGCCCTCACTCTGTCGCCCTCACTCTGTCGCCCTCACTCTGTCGCCCTCACTCTGTCGCCCTCACTCTGTCGCCCTCACTCTGTCGCCCTCACTCTGTCGCCCTCACTCTGTCGCCCTCACTCTGTCGCCCTCACTCTGTCGCCCTCACTCTGTCGCCCTCACTCTGTCGCCCTCACTCTGTCGCCCTCACTCTGTCGCCCTCACTCTGTCGCCCTCACTCTGTCGCCCTCACTCTGTCGCCCTCACTCTGTCGCCCTCACTCTGTCGCCCTCACTCTGTCGCCCTCACTCTGTCGCCCTCACTCTGTCGCCCTCACTCTGTCGCCCTCACTCTGTCGCCCTCACTCTGTCGCCCTCACTCTGTCGCCCTCACTCTGTCGCCCTCACTCTGTCGCCCTCACTCTGTCGCCCTCACTCTGTCGCCCTCACTCTGTCGCCCTCACTCTGTCGCCCTCACTCTGTCGCCCTCACTCTGTCGCCCTCACTCTGTCGCCCTCACTCTGTCGCCCTCACTCTGTCGCCCTCACTCTGTCGCCCTCACTCTGTCGCCCTCACTCTGTCGCCCTCACTCTGTCGCCCTCACTCTGTCGCCCTCACTCTGTCGCCCTCACTCTGTCGCCCTCACTCTGTCGCCCTCACTCTGTCGCCCTCACTCTGTCGCCCTCACTCTGTCGCCCTCACTCTGTCGCCCTCACTCTGTCGCCCTCACTCTGTCGCCCTCACTCTGTCGCCCTCACTCTGTCGCCCTCACTCTGTCGCCCTCACTCTGTCGCCCTCACTCTGTCGCCCTCACTCTGTCGCCCTCACTCTGTCGCCCTCACTCTGTCGCCCTCACTCTGTCGCCCTCACTCTGTCGCCCTCACTCTGTCGCCCTCACTCTGTCGCCCTCACTCTGTCGCCCTCACTCTGTCGCCCTCACTCTGTCGCCCTCACTCTGTCGCCCTCACTCTGTCGCCCTCACTCTGTCGCCCTCACTCTGTCGCCCTCACTCTGTCGCCCTCACTCTGTCGCCCTCACTCTGTCGCCCTCACTCTGTCGCCCTCACTCTGTCGCCCTCACTCTGTCGCCCTCACTCTGTCGCCCTCACTCTGTCGCCCTCACTCTGTCGCCCTCACTCTGTCGCCCTCACTCTGTCGCCCTCACTCTGTCGCCCTCACTCTGTCGCCCTCACTCTGTCGCCCTCACTCTGTCGCCCTCACTCTGTCGCCCTCACTCTGTCGCCCTCACTCTGTCGCCCTCATGCATCAACCTATTTAGGAAGTGCAAACGGTGCGAATCGGTAAATTCGGCCGTTTGCACTTCCTAAATACGTTTTTGGGATGCATGAAACAATTCGCTATTTTTTGCATTTCTTAAAAATGCAAATGCATTTAAGGAATCGCATTTGTGCGATTCCTTAAATGCAATGCATCAATTTGTAAAAAATAGCGAATTTTGAAATTGGAAGTGCAAATTAACACGAGGTTGACCCTCGTGTTAATTTGCGAAAATGTTTAAAAAAGCAAAAAAATGCATTTTTTAAACTTGCATGTTACAGACACACATGTCCTTAGGACATGTGTGTGTGAAACATGCACTTGAAAATACATTTCAGGGGTGCAGGGGGGGGGTCCTTTGAACCCCCCTCTGCACCCTTGCAATGCATCAAAAAATTGCGAGTGCAAAAAAAAAAAAATGCAAAACGGCATTGATTCCTATGGGCCTCTAGGCCCATAGGAATCAATGTAATGCCATTCCTTAATTGCGATTCGCAATTAAGGAATCGCAATATCCGAAAATTAAGAAATCCTAAAAACTTTTAGGATTTCTTGATGCATAGGATTTTGCATTTCCTAAATAGCGATTCCTTAATTTTCGCTATTTAAGAAATGCAAAATCCTAGATTGATGCATGTGGGGGAATCTATCTATCGCCCTTACTCTTATCTACCTATCGCCCTCACTCTTATCTACCTATCGCCCTCACTCTTATCTACCTATCGCCCTCACTCTTATCTACCTATCGCCCTCACTCTTATCTACCTATCGCCCTCACTCTTATCTACCTATCGCCCTCACTCTTATCTACCTATCGCCCTCACTCTTATCTACCTATCACACTCACTCTATCTATCGCATCAGCACAGCATCACTCAGCACCACCACAGTATCACTCAGCACCACCACAACATCACTCAGGGGCACCACAACATCACTATGCGCTACCACAGCATCACTGAACGCCACAGCATCACTCAGCGCCACCACAGCATCAATCTGTGCAACCATTCAACAACAGCTGGTTCAAATATGTTCTCTCAATGTTTCAAGCTTTATTACAAATGTCACAAAAAGATGTTAATATTTCACTTCTGTTCTTGGATTTTCGTCACAATAACATACACTGAACATAATCTTCACAAAAGTTATTTACTAAAGTTTAAGCTATTGCCATTATACATTACAATAACTTTGATTTAAGTATTAATTATTGAAAAAAAGGAAAAAGCCCTAGTTATTTGTAATATCAATACATCTAAGTCGCGTAAATACAACACATATTGCATTACAAATGCTACAGGTGTCACATTTACGAAAGTTACAACTATTGGCATTGCAAATGACAAAGCTATTAATTTCGCTATTTTCAAACTCAACACATACATCAAAAATGTGTCATTTACAATACCAATAGCTCAAACTTTCCTAATGTGAGACCTATTGCATTGCAAATGCTTGTTGTTCCATGTCTGCCTGCACTGGGCAGGGGTCTGTATCCTGCTGCCTTCGTATCTTACAGGAAGCATGTTCAACAGTGTTTTCGCTGTTCGGGTTGTTTAGCTGGGGCTAGCTCTGGCTTCTGATCCTTCATGCCTCTTGCTCTTCTTCTTTCAAAGTCGCCATTTTTCAATCCGGCACAAGCGTTCTGGCTTGGTGTTTTACTTCTCTCATCCCCTCTACATATGTTTTTTTACCGTGCTATTCTGGATGGGCTGTGGTGGCGTAGCCTCCCCTTGATTCCCGTTCGCTTCAGGGCATACTGGTCTGGTGGTTGGTTGCGCTGTCATTTCTGTCCCCACTGTGTTTGGTTTGGTGTCGTCAACTTTGGTTGACGACACTCTTTTGGTCTTGTTATTGAAGGCTAGGTTCTTTCTGAACCTTAGTGGGGTTTATTCGCAGTCCCGCCTCCTCTATGGGTATGGCTTTGGTATCTATTCTAAGTTCAGTGCGGCTAGACGTCTCTATCAGAGGAACAAGTTACTTACCTTCGGTAACGATGTATCTGGTAGAGACATAGTCAAGCCGCAGATTCCTTAACACCCGCCCGTCCTCCCTGTCCTGCAACAACCTTTTCAGGTTGGGCTTCTTGCCTTCGCCTCCTGTGGGGTGACTTCTTCTCTTCTTTCAGACTCACAATGCTACATTCTGTTTTGTGGCTCTGATCAATCCATCCTTGTATTTGGATGGCAGGCCCATATGCCATGTGTCCTTTAGAACTCTTACCTTTGGTTGCCCGTTGGGAGTCTAAATCCTTTCTGCTACCGCTTGAGGTTTCTTGCCACCCCTGCATTCTAGTGGTTACAGTCTGGCAATGCTACATTCGGTAGTTCCCTTTTTCTGATCTGACGTCTCCTTTTGGGTGACGCCTTATGGTAGTTTGTCCTTACTCCTGGGTTCTGGACTGGTTGTCCTTCACAGTCTTATATTGTGGTCACAGCCTTTCTGTCGGCTGCTGTGATGGTTCACCAAGGAGCTATGGCTCAAGGGTAAGTCTTGTGCCTCTGGTGGCACAGGCTCACACAGGCCAAGGGTTCAAATCCTGTCTATGCTCTGCATCTTCTTCTGCCTCAAGGAGAGGTTTTTGGTCTTAACAGTTGCGGGGGTCCCTCCCAGAGTGGTGCTCTGTTCTCCCCCCCCACCCCCACCTCAGTTTACAATTTATGTGCCTGCCACTGTATTTACAACGGTGATGTTTTTTCACCATACCTTGGTTTTTCTTTTTCTGCACACTGTTCCCATCTTTTCAGTTTTTGGTGGTGGCTTTGCGTTCTGATGCGAAAAAGTCTTCTGATGAAAACTGATGCGCCGGGGCTCCGCTGACGTCACGTCCATGGACGGCGCCGTACGGCGCCGCCCCCGGCACGCAGAGGTGCTGCTGCACAAAAATTTCCGTACCAGTCTGACGCCTGGGGATATCCTAAGTTAAGGAATCTGCGGCTAGACTGTGTCTCTACTCGATACATCGTTACCGAAGGTAAGTAACTTGTTCTTGTGGCACTATTTTCTTTCCAACCAAGGTTCGGTCCCTTCCCCGGGCACACTATGGAAGGCCGGCAAGGCTACCTTACATGGTGGGCCAGAGGTCTGGTGCTCACGAAGCGGCGGCAGACTGTTCGCATGACCCAGCTTGAGGCGCAGGCCACGCGGCTGGAATTGCCCCTTGCAGACCCGGATGACGCTCAACCCGCCAGACAGCTTGCGGCGATCCGGGAGGAGATCCGTCAGATCTCCCTAGACTCTGCCAAGATGCTGTGGCGCTCCTCTGTGGCCCGTGTGTGTGGGTGGGGCAACAAGAATGGTAAGTTGCTTCATAACTTGGTCTACTACCCCAAGGTTAACAGAATTATCCCTGAAATCCGTGACGCTGCGGGAACCCATCATTGCTCATCGCGGGCCATTGCCCAAGCTTTCGCGGGTTACTATGCCCAGCTCTACTCGGCCCGATCCTCTAGGCCTCTTTGGTTAACTTACTGGAGCGAGCGATGGTCCGCCTACCCTGCCTTGCTCAGGCCGAATCGACAGACCTCGACCTTTCCTTTACCCCAGAGGAGATACATGGGGCTTTTTTCCTATTACATTCTGGGAAGACTCCAGGACCAGACGGCTTCCCGCAAGAGTATTACGCAATATATTGAGATTTATTGGTGCCCCACTAAGTCGACCTCTTCCGGCATGTGGCCGAGAAGGGCTCCTTTCCCTCAAAGACTGACGTGGCCACTATAGTAGTCATCCCAAAGACCCAGCCACCATTTCTCTCCTGTGCGGACTACTGTCCGATTGCTCTAATTAACACAGAAATGAAAATCATTACCTCTGCCCTGGCCCAACGTCTCCGTCCCCTGTTACACCAATTGATCCACCCAGACCAATGTGGCTTCATGCCGGCACGTGGCACTCGGCACTGCATATGACGTCTCCACCTTGCCCTGGCCCATCGCCATCTCCTCACTCTGTACTTGACCCTGCTAGTCATTGATTTTGAGAAGGCCGTTGACTCGCTTGATTGGAGCTACTCGGAGGAGGTTCTCATCACAATGGGTTTCGTCCCCCATTTTAGACGCCTCATCAGTGTCCTGTACTCCAACCCCAAAGCAGGAGTCTTGACCAGCGGTGCCTTCTTGGAGGCATTTCCAATCCGAAGAGGCATGCGTCAGGGGTGCTCCCTCTCGCCACTCTTATTCGCTCTGGCGATGGAGCCCCTGGCCAGCTTCATACGTAATGATCCCCAAATCTGAGGGTGGCCCTGGGACCCCCACCAGGTGGATAAAATTGCCTTGTATGTAGACAACGTCCTGCTTATCTTGACTGACCCGGAGAGCTCCAGCCCACGTTGCCTAGAGGTGCTCCAGACCTCTGAGAACGTCTCTGGCCTGCGACTCAACCCAACAAAGTCCATTCTGATCCCCCTCCATCCCTCGAGGGCCTGCTTTGATTGGCAATCTAATATCCCTTTAAGGAGACATTCTTATAAATACCTTGGGATCTGGGTGACTCTGCTCCCGGAGCTGCAATGGGACCTCAACATTACACCCCTGGTCACGAAAGCCAAAAACGACCTTAAGTGCTGGCAATCCCTTCCCCTCTATCCCCTTGGAAGAGGCGCACTTTTTAAAATGATGATCATCCCCCGTTTCCTATACATTATTCAAAATACCATCTTTCACCTTCCGGGAAGCTGGTTTCGTGATTTTGATGGGGTAATTACCAGGTTCCGGGGGGGGGGGGTTGGAGACCACATATAGCCTTGGCTCGCAGCCGGATCCCTCCCTTTGATGGCGGCATGGGTATGACAAATCTTCACCTCTACTACTTGGCCACCAGACTTATTGTCGTCCATGATTGGTTCACTGGAGGCTGGTTTGACTTGGCTTACCGGACTGAGCTTAGAACTATGGGCTTCCTGCAAATCCAAGCCTACTTGTACGGGGCCCCCATTCCGCAAACGATTCCACCTATCACCAGAGCGGTTCTAGTGGCCTGGCGCTCTGCCCTGCGCTATACGAGATGGAACAAGAGACTTACCCAACATACTCCTCTGTGGCACGGCACATGGCTTGAGGGTTTTCCGCAGTGGGATCGGGTCGGGATTTCGCTCCTTGGAGTCGTCTGGGTGGGAGACCACGTCAGGGCCTTCCCCAACAGCGTCACTCCCTTCAAACCACCCAATTTTATAAGTATCTACAACACCGCCATGCCCTTACTATGCACATTTCACCAGGCACTTCACTTCCTGAGTTCAACCCGTTAAAAACCCAGGTCATGATGGGAAACTTGGGCAGAGGAGGGATGTCACGGATATGCCGTTCCCTCGTGAACAATGGCCCTACCACCTTAGACTCGCTGCGAACCCGCTGGGAGGAATGGTTGGGTCCCCTAGAGGAGGCAGACTGGCGTGACACCCTTATGGCCCCCAAAACCCTGACAATCTCCTCTAAACTAAGTCTCATCCAACTTTATTACCTTCACGTGGCATATCACACCCTGCGCGCTTACACAGGGCAGGACTGCGCCCCTCTCCAGATTGTACTAGATGTGGCCAAGTTCGGTCGATTTTTTTTTTACCACTTGGTCGGGTTATGCACTGATCTCGGTCCATTTTGGTCGAGGTGTGGAATCTGAACTTACACAACCTCTGGGGTGGCAGGTCGCTCACAACCCTATGCGCCTTCTCCTAAGAGTATTTGATGGCCTGGACGGCTCTGGAGCTGAAAACCCCTTCCTGGGCACAGTGGTGGTGGTGGCCAAGTGAGGCATCGCAGCGGCCTGGGCCAGGCCAAACCCCCTACCATACGGAGTGGCGACGGGGGTGGACTGGTGCGCGGCCCAAGATGAACCCCTATTTGAGGCTCGGGGATGTCGTGAGCAATTTGAAAAGGTATGGGACAAATGGCTAAACCTACTGTTTTGAGTTATGTCCTTGATTTCCCTCCTATATCGTTATATTGTTTTTCAAATGAGGTGGCTTTCTCGAAGGCTTTAAATCTTGGCTGGGATTCCTGTTGTCTGCTGGAGATGGACTTTGATTTACTGTGTAATCGCATGCTGTCTTTTGTATGCTGGTTTTTCGAATGCAAATAAATGTGATTATCAAAAAGAAAATGGTGCAATACACTTTGAATGCAGATCTCTGTGCGCCCTTGCAGCCAATGGAGCTCTTTTGTCACTTGGTAGATTTGACAATGGGAAGTTGGTGAATCAGCTGCGTAGCTTGATTTTGAATCAACTGAAGCCTACGCACAAGGTATTTAAGGATGCTCAAATAGAAGGTGTTGGCATAGTCAATTCTTGACGGGACTGAAGCCAGTATGACTTGTACCAAGGCGTCTGTAGTGAGAAATTTCATGATTTTCTTAATCCGCTGGAGTTGCAAGAAGCTAGGGGAGGTTACAGCACCAATCTGCTGCTTTAGAGATATTTCTTCGTCAATTATAAAGCCTATGCTTTTTACTGATTTCTTTGGAGAGAGGAGGGGAGCCCATCTCAATAGGCCAGAAGGTGGGGTTCCAAAGATAGGGCCTATTTTTAGTGAGTACTATCAGCGTTTTATCGGAGTTGAGCTTCAGGTGGTTGCTGTTTATCCAATCCCGGATGAACATCATGGTTTGAAACTAGTTTGTAGGTTAAGAGCATTACAATTAGGTCATGAAGATTATTTAAGTTATTAGACCTGCAGGTCTAGTCAAACGTTTTATGATTTTCCGAGACTTTTATACATTTTAAATGCCTGTTTACAGGAATTTGTCTTTTCTTTCTCACTAACGTCTTGCACTCATTTTAGAATTTAAAAAAGTTTGAGGGTGCCAGAAGTTTGGATTTTGTCTTACCATGTCTGCATTGCATTGGCCTCCCAGGAAATAATTTTTCATAGTGCATTAAGTGATTTGATTTTCTGCAAACCTTTAGTTATTTACAGTATGTGGCAGCATCATTTCAGCCAAAATATTAATATAACTTTTTGCCTTCTTGCAGCTTCAGAAAGTTCAAATATACCACAATCAAAATTAGTTTTAAATAAATTGCTGAATAGAATTCGGTCCCAAAAAGGTCAGCGAGCATTGAAGTCTGACATTACACCTGCAAGTGAACCAGTTGGGCCTGGATCATTTGCCATTGATGAAAGACTACAACAACCTGCAGCTCTCTCAGTACAGGAAGGGCAACCGGAACCTCTTAATGCACCAGATATTATAAGTAAGTAGTTGTTTAAGTGAGAGTGTACTGATGTTTTGGAGTAGATTGTGTAATGTACAGAGCATACTACGACTTTTTGTACTAATTCAACTCACAATGTAGCATACATTTTGTTTTGTTAAATTGCCAAAATTCCCTTATGACCAAGAAGTTAAGACTTCCTTTTGGATGCATGATTTTTTATGTATTATAGAATAAACATACAGGTTGGAGTTCCGTTATGGAGTGTTCTCTTCTTTTCTCCCTCCACAAATGTAAGGTCTGTTACATTATTATAAACAGGTCAAATTGTGAAAAGAATGTTTTCCAAATAGTGCTGTCTCATCATTCAACCTTAGCTGGAAAGTAAGAAGAAAAGAGTCCCAAGTGAGGTTGTTTTTAAAACATAATCAGTATTTGTGGCTTCATGGTGGTGCCCTAGTGTGTGGAGTCGGATGGTGTTAATTCTGTACTCTTGACGTTAACAGTCTTAAAGTCCCTTTTACTTCTGACATGTGGATTAAGGGGGTTTAAGGGTTGAACTCTAAAAAAAAAAAAGAAAAAAAAAAAAAAAAAAAGGAAATACCCAGGGAATCGGTAATTCTCTGTCCAATTGCCTCAGTAGTTGTTCCTTCTCCTCTGCAGTTCCATTGGAAACCTCCTGGGAAAGATGATAAATCTGTGGTGTTTCCTTGTTATACTCAATGGGGCCTGTTTCTCTTTTATCAGCCACATTTATATTTCCAGGGCACTGTCCTACAATACTGTGGTCTTCAGTGTGTATGGTTTGTTGGTAATTGCAGGAAGTGGAAGTACAATTATGAATTAGTCAGGCTTAAAATAGAGGCAACATGTAAAAAATGTAAGCAGCGTATACACAGAAGAAAATAAAAACTGCAAAATTACATAACCAATTTTAGAATGAAGAGAATTAAGAGTATGAGTAAAATAAGACCAAAACGACATAAAATTCAAAAAGTCAAACCGGAGACATGAATTGTTAAAGATTTAAGTAAAAACAATACTAAAAAGAAATAAGCGCCAATGATATTCTATGGAAGTGGCAGACTTAGACCTAGGCGTGATTTGAGGCCTACCGCAATGGAGACCTGATTGGATACACCAAGTGGATTAGGTCTGGCGGACGTCTAGAAGTCAAGAAGTTTGAAAAGGTTTCAAAGTCCTAATTCAAAAAGGGGCTTTGTCATTTCTTTGAAGAAAGTTGTCTTCCTGCAGGACAAATCTGAAATTGTAGCCACCATCACGGAGCTGCATGTCAAATACCTGTTATAGGTTGGTGCCTTTGACATTTTTTGCTTGATGAGGTTTCTGTAAAAAAATGCCTCTTTTTGCATGGTTAGTCCCTACTTTTTGCACTATTTTGATATGGTTTCAATTGTAGTGCACAGGGTCCCTGCCATTCAGGTCCCTCTATGCCAGTGCCTCTTCCGTAAAAACATATCTCCAATTGGTACTTCTATCCCCTGTAAGTGGTACCTAGGGCTGAAGAAACCGATACAGAAGAGGGTACCCCTCTCACTGGGACCATGTCACTGCCCTTGCAGCTTGCATGCCCCTGTGTGGGAGAAAATGATAAAGTCAACATGGCACCCTGCCTGGGTGGTGCCATGCCAGCCATCACTTCCTGAAGGTATAGGTAAGTACCCCTCTAATAGGCCTCACAGCCCTAAGGCAGAGTGCACTATACCACAAGTGAGGACATATCTGCATGGCAGATATGCCCTACAACATTGGGGTCCATTTCTTAATATAGTAAATGCTAGCGAAGCCATAGAGAGTACATGGGCTGGAAACTCGACAACTCGAGCTCCACAGCACCATGATGGCTTCACTGAATACGAAGGTGGTTGGTACCAAACTACACCTTTCAATAAATCCCCACTGATGCCAGTGTAAGATTTATTAAAACTTGTACTCAGAGGGCACCTGAAAGGTGCCCCCTGAAAACCTACCAACCCTGGTGTGGTCTCTGACCGACTGTAGGCAGCCAGCCAGCCACCAGACATGTTTCTGGACCCCTTGGGTAGAGAGCCCCTGCTCTCTGGGAGCAGAAACAATGCACTTCCTGGGCAGTGGTGTCACACCTCGTCTCCCAGGATGGACCAGTGCTCGAAGAGGGAAGCTTCAAAGGACTGCCGCCTTTGTAATGCAACCCCCAGCCTCTGCTGCTAGCCGCAGATGGTAGCCCCTGGTTTACACCCCCATTTTCAGTGGGAGAACTGGTGGGAAATCTCAGGAGAATAGAAAGGGGTGCCTGTAGGAAGCTGGCTCTGTAAAACTATACCAAAGTGAGGTATACTGTGCACAGAGTCCAGTGGAACCCCAGAGGTAGGCAGAGGTAAAGTATATAGCACCTCACTATCTATTTGGGGTAGTGTGGTCGAGCAGTAAGGCTTCAACAGAGGACAATGTTAAGTATTTTGTAGTGTAGTTCCTATTTTCCCAATAGGCTCTGCGCATTGGAATAATACCTACAGCAGTAAAGGCCTAGGCCAGACGTTAACTAGGTCTACTACTGTCGATACTAGACTTAAGTTTTGGGTTTGCCAGCGTAGCTCAGAGTTCGCTAGAAACTTTCTCGAATGTTCAAGGAGGAATTAACTTCCCTGATTAGACAAGAAGGGATTTAGTTTCTGACAACCATAGAACATGACAACTTTGCTCTCCCCTAATCAAGAGTCAATCTCAAGAGTCGTGTGAGCACAAGGCAATTATTTTACTCAGTCAGTACGTGCATTCTTAGTCTCATCAGATTGTAGAGAAAAGGAAGAGACGGGCGTCTTCAATAAAAAGGTGTTATTTATTGATCAGTCTCTTTTCTCGTACAAGAGAAATGGATCGATATTATTGCAATACTTATAGTTAAGTAAAGTGCATACATTAAAAGCAATAGTATAAAATAATACTGTAAAAACATTGATATGGTTTCTGAGCCATATGATGTTTAAAATGATTAAAATATATTTACATACACATATACATTTGACTAAACGTACTCAACTGGTGTTTCTAAATACGCCTACCCCGTGTAGCTGACCTAAGTCTAATGCGTGGGCGGGAATAGAAAGTTACAGTTTAAGTTAAGTTTGTTTTTGCCAAGTGAATAACTAAAGAATTCTCTGTGAGGGGTTATTCAGTTCTGTACCTGGAAGTTAGGATGAATGAGGAATGGTATCTCTTTCTCTGCTCTCGATATTCCAGGCTGCCTGCGAGGGCTACCCGGAAACGCCGGTGCTGGGTCTCTCGGCTTGAGATAGCAGCGCGTCTCTCAGCGCGTCAGGAAGGCGGGGCTGCGCCAGCGGGGTCTGCTTCTGCTCTCGGCTTCGGCAAGTATGGCTGCTCCGTCTTGTCACCACGCGTGTGTTTGCATAGGGCAAGATCGGCAATATTTATACCTTAAAGGTGCCGAGATTGACGTAAGGATGGACATAGATACGTCAATAAAGATGTCATACGACTTGCTCGTTAGCACATTCTTTACTAAAGTTCTCTGTGAAATCAAAACAATGGCCGCACGGATTATCCAGGTTGTCATAGGTTTGATTTGTTATGAGAACGTCGTATGCCTTATCAGGGGCTGGAGGAATGTCGCTTGTCTAATTAGATCTCAAGCGTTATGACCTAATCAGATAACACGTTCCTGTGCCGTAGTGTGACTGCGTCAGATAACGGTATCTGCATCATGGGGGCTGTTCTTGCTTCATGGGCTGACTGTTAGTTAACTTGATAGTTAGTTTAACCAGAATAGGGTCAGGAATAGGGGGATCGATTCAGAACCTATAGGAATACATGACAATTTGTTGTACCCACTCAGTCAGCAAATGAATTCACACACTCAAAGACTAAACTTCAGACCAATTGTTTTTGTATAAAAATATTCTTTTAGTCATTTTATTTCCTAGAACCAAGAAGCCTGGCACAGGTAAGTGATAAATACTTTGCAGTAAATATACAGTTGTAATACAGTTTAGATTGTAATTGGATATTCACTTTGTTTTGATTTACAGTATTGTTACTGAGAAATACAATGCTATGTAAATACAGTACATATACTTTGAAGGGGTTTTTAGTAAAATGACCAGTACATTACTTTTCTTACGCAGTGTAGTATACCGGGATACTACACTGGGAAATGTCCTGTAAACATGTAAGTAAAATCTTTTTTGTTAGTTAGTACAATTTTAAATTATTTTTTTGGGTTTTCCAACTCCACACTAAGAAACTTTTCATAAAAAAACAGTCAATGTTATCCTATGGAGGAAAATGGTGTTATTGGTTTACAGGTAAGTACTTTGTTGTGGGAGTTGGTGTTCTGGAGTTAGACTCAGGGGTCCCCCAGGGTCAAGGATGCACACTTTTTTTTCACCATCAGCGGCACTAGGGCGGCTGGGTTCAGAGTGCTGAAACCCAATGTTATCCAATGGGGATATGGAGCCTCCATTTGGTGGCTGCTAAGGAGCATGCCTCTGGTTTGTGGGAGCAAAGCTCCTGGGCTTAAGCTCAGGGCAAATGGAGGTCTAGGCCAGCACAAAAGTTGCACCCTCAGCGGCACTGGGGCTGCCGAGTGCAGAGTGTTGTTTTGGCGTCAGAAGCCGTGTAGCTTTCAATAGGATCTTGGGGGTTGGCTAGGCATCGTCTGTTGGGCCACCCAAGGCCGTGGGGCGTCTCGTGCAGGGGTGCCTTTTATGGTCTGATCTTCTTACCAGCTCCTGGTCGCGGTTGGGGGGACCTTCCGATTTGAGGCTGCAGGTGTCGGCTGGGGTTGCTGGATCTCGGGTCAGGATCGCTGGGAAGACCTCCCCTTGGTGTTGGACCACTCGAACTCGGGCTGTGGGTGTCTGGTGCAGAGTGGTGCAAACTCGTGGATCCTTGCGGAGCTGGAGTCTGGTGTTTGAACAAATCCAGTGTTCACGAGAGACAGAGTCTTTGGGATTGAAGGCAGGCAGGTCCTCCGGGTTTTGTCGAGATTGCTTGCTGCAGGACACACTGGGATTTTGCTGGAGCAGGTTCGAGGTGGGGCCAGTAAGTCCGTGGGCGTCCTCCTCTTGTTAGCTTCGGCACCGCTGTTCGGTCCTTATTCTTTTCTTCTTGCAGGTTCTTGTCTGAGGAAGCAAGGTATAGGGGTGCCTCTAAGTACTAGATTTAGGGGCGTTACAGGTAGGTAAAAGATTGGGACCAATGGGTCCCTTCACTAGGGTGGGTACATTCCTTATTATGCCACCCTCCAGTGTGAGGGGGGCATAAGCCTTTCCTTGTTTGGCTGGGTCCCCCATCTACAAGATGGAGTAGAATGAGGGTTGTGCTTCACCTCTAATCCCCCACCTGAGGGGTGAAGGTGGCAGAGGTGGGCACACCTCCCTTCCTCACTACTTTTTCCCCGCTGGTTCTCCCGCCCAAAGTATGGGTCAGAAACAGTGGAAACCAGTTGCTGGAAGTAGCAAGTGGCCTGGGGAAGCTCACAAAGGCGGCAAGCCTTTGCAGCTTCCCCTTCGTGTACTCTGCCCATCCTGGGGGAGGAGACTTGGCACCTCGTCCCAGGATGTGCATTGTTTAAGGCCCTTGAGAGCAGCAGGCTCTCGACCCAGGGGTCCAGAAACATGTCTGGCGGTGGCAGCTGAAAGCAGCCACTCAGCCTGAACATTAGTGGTAGGTCATTTTTCTGGGGGCACCTTTAAGATGCCCTCTGTGTGCATTTTCCATTAAATCCCACACTGGCATCAGTGTGGGTTTAATGTGCTGAGAAGTTTAATACCAAACTTCTCAGTTTCCAGTGTAGCCATTATGGTGCTGTGGAGTTTGCAATGACAAACTTCCATCACCATATACTCTTAATGGCAGAACTGCACTTACAATATCTAAGAATGAACTTAGATACTGTAGGGGTACGGGGCTCATGCATCTGTAACTTCACCACTGGTATAGGGCAACCAGCTAGAGGGGTGACTGACCTATGGCAGGGCAGTGGGTTGTAGGCATGGCACACAGGGATGTGTGCCATGTCGACCCTTCATTTTGTTCTGCACAAAGACACGTAGTCTGCGAAGGCAGTGTGTGAGTGGAATGGTACAGGGCCTCTAAGGGTGGCACAATAAGTGCTGCACCTCTTAGAGATCTTCCCTGGTCACAGTGCCCTGGGTACCTGTGGTACCTTTTACCAGGGCTGACCTGTGGCCAGAGATGCCAATTGGGTTTAGTTTTTAATGCAGGTTTAGGGAAAGGACATAGGCCTTGGGCACCTGATTGGCAGGAGCCCAGGGCACACTCGTCAAAGCACATCAGCAAAAAGTGGGGGCTACAATGCAGGATGAGGGTACTTTCTCACAGTGCCTACCTCTGCCAACTCTACCCCTAAGGTGGGGAGGTGAGTTACAGGACGTCTTTCAGTCCCTATCATCTGGAAGATGAGGAGACCCCTCCCACAGGAGAGTGGCATCATTGAGGGTGTAGACACCTTAGGTAATGTGCCTATTGGCCCTACCTGTCACTCCCCTGAAACACCCCTAAATTTAGTATTTAAGTGGCTCCCCCCAGACCCTGAAACTAGTTCCTGTGGCCTGAAAAGTACGTAGAAGACGCGTAAAGACTTTGTCCCTGGTTTACCGGCCTGTCACCGTCTTCAAAGACCCTGCAAAAGAAGACAACACCTGCCCTACAGGCAGCAACTTCCAGAAGCCAAATAAGACTTTCTGCTCTTTGACAAAGACCAGAGACTACAGAGGACACCAGGTTTGTACCAAGAAACCTACACAATGGACTCCGGTGCCCTCCGGATTTGTGAGTCCCGCCCACTCTGCACCCAACACCTCAGGCCCATGTCCAGCTGGACCACCGACCAAGAACCAGCTCCCCTGCGATCCTGACCTCCAGTCCAGCATTGGCTGACCCCTCCTGAACCCCACAACACTGCCTGCAGCCTGAAACCAGAGGCTTCACCTGACCTGGACCTGCTCCGGTAAGACAAATCTGACATCTAAGGGCACCACTGCATCCGAAACCCCTGAGCCATGGTGAGCTGAACCTACCGTGCCCCAACGACCCCCTACAACTCTACTTACCTCTGCTGTTTCTGTTCTCCCCCCCCCCCTGCAGCCTCTGGTGCAACGCCTGCAGCTTGTTTGTCCAAAGCAAGTTCTACATTGAAAAGCATTAGGCACATGACTGTGTATATGCACCCTGCTCTCCGCTGCTGGTGTATATTTGGTAAAGCTTTGTGGCCCCCGTGCTTGCTCCTACCCCCAAAGCTTGCCCCTGCAACAGAGTTACCTACTTGAAAGCAGTGTGACTTTGAGCACCCCAGTCTCCATTGAAGCACATTGGACTGAACTCAGATTTTCTCCTCTGCACCTGGCTGCCCCTGTGCCACTGGTGGTGCAGTTTTGGTACTCACCTGATCCTTGCCCCTTGCTGACCATTGGTCTCAAAGACTAGAACTGTAAGTCGTATATTTACCGATATAAATGAATTATTGTTTTCCTCCTTCTATTCAGAAAAAAGCTGAAGACCTGGTTGTTTTCCCAGGCATATGACAGACTCTTTCCTCTGCTGCTGCCTAACTTCTACTCCAGCGCCAAGAAATCGTCCGTTGAACGTGCGCTTGACAAATACCTTTAACATAACATAACTCCATATGATAACTTTGAACTCTTTGAAAAGTGATCTGAGTGTCGAATTTTGAAAGTCTTAAGTATTTTTTCTGTAAAACGTACCTTATTGAGAAGATCTGAGTGATTACATAAAGCTTATTTTAATAAACTTTTGTGTGGATATCCTTTTTGAGTCCGAGACAGTCTATGTTATGTAATACATTTCTTACACTATTCTGTTTTAGGACTAAGGCTGCTCGCCCACACTACCACTGATAGAGCACTTTGGGTTTGCATTGAGCCCTGTACACTTCTGGAAAATCTCTGGACTCTGTGCACGGTTTAACCCCCTAGTGGCATACATATTCAAAGCCAACTTCCTACAATTCTGATGTAATAGGTGACCGCAGAGGGCGGTCTCTGTGCTGTTCTTGGTACAAAAGTCTGATTGAGAGCGGTGTAGTAGTTGATATATTTCTAGGAGGTCTGCGAGTTGTGTATTTATAGCTTTCTTATAACTTTAGCTGGAAAAGGCAGTTGTGAGATGGGTCTGTAGCTGCTGAGGGTATTGGGGTCTGCTGTTGGTTTCTTCAATAGGACGTTGACTGCTGCTTTTTCCCAGCAAGATGGGAAAGTGGCAGTGGTTATCGAGGTGTTGGTGATAGTGGGGAGTGTGTGGGAGATGGTGGTTCTTCTAAGGTTGTATATGAAGTGGAGACATGGATTTAAGGGGACTCCTGAGTGGAGGGTTTTCATTAAGGTGGTGCTGTCTTTGTTCGAGAGGGGTCTCCGATTGCTTAGCTGCTGTTTGACAATGGAGGGGTCCGACTGGTTGGGGAAGTTTAAATCAGTATGCTGCGTTTCGAATGTGTTGTAGATCTTGGCATTCTTCTGTTCAAAAAAGATTAAGAGGTAATTGCAGAGTGCTTGGGATGATATAATGTTGTTTGCAGCTGCGGAATTGTATAACTCCTTGGCATAGGTGAAGAATTCTTTGCTGCTGTTGGAGCTGGCTTTCAGTCTGAGAGTTAGGACCTTTATCTTTGCATCTCGAAGTTAGTGGTGGCAGAATTTAGAACGGGTTTGTTTGTGGATCTTGCAGTGATGTTTTTGTCGGGTCTCCATTTTCTCTCAAGTTGTTTGCACTGACGCGTGGACTCCCTGAAGTCATTCATATACCAGTTGGCCTCTTTGTTATTTTTCTAGGTCTTGTTTCTGGTGTGAGCTATGCGGTTGGCGCAGTTGGCGAGCCATTTATTGAAGAGGTTGCTTTCGAAATAGAGGGTTCACAGTGCGGTTGGATGGATGTTCCTGTTGGGTCTTGGATTCAGCTTTCTTCAAATATTTTGCTCCAGTGTCTTGATGGTGCTTTGGAAGGGTATACTCAGATGTGAGTCCCTTGCTCATTGCACCATCAGGATTCAAGCAAGCCGGGCCGACGACGGCTGAAATGCCAGAAACCGGTCCCCGGAAGCTTGTTTCCTTCCCGGTGTAAGAATTGGCTTGGTAGTTTGGTTTGCCCTGTTCCCATCATGCACTGGGACAGGAACAGACTAATTTGCATATAGCCAGGTTCTGAACTGGGATGGTGCAGTGAGCTAAAAAACGGTGTTGGATCTAGCCCTGATCTCGTGACTGGGTGAGAGTATTCTGCCTAATTCAGAAACTCTGTCCATCACCACCCCTTGTTGTTAAATATTTTGTCCACCCTAAGCGTGGAAGGGTATACTCAGATGTGAGTCCCTTGCTCATTGCACCATCAGGATTCAAGCAAGCCGGGCCGACGATGGCTGAAATGCCAGAAACCGGTCCCCGGAAGCTTGTTTCCTTCCCAGTGTAAGAATTTGCTTGGTAGTTTGGTTTGCCCTGTTCCCATCATGCACTGGGACAGGAACAGACTAATTTGCATATAGCCAGGTTCTGAACTGGGATGGTGCAGTGAGCTAAAAAACGGTGTTGGATCTAGCCCTGATCTCGTGACTGGGTGGGAGTATTCTGCTTAATTCAGAAACTCTGTCCATCACCACCCCTTGTTGTTAAATATTTTGTCCACCCTAAGCGTGGAAGGGTATACTCGGATGTGAGTCCCTTGCTCATTGCACCATCAGGATTCAAGCAAGCCGGGCCGACGACGGCTGAAATGCCAGAAACCGGTCCCCGGAAGCTTGTTTCCTTCCCAGTGTAAGAATTGGCTTGGTAGTTTGGTTTGCCCTGTTCCCATCATGCACTGGGACAGGAACAGACTAATTTGCATATAGCCAGGTTCTGAACTGGGTTGGTGCAGTGAGCTAAAAAAACGGTGTTGGATCTAGCCCTGATCTCGTGACTGGGTGAGAGTATTCTGCTTAATTCAGAAACTCTGTCCATCACCACCTCTTGTTGTTAAATATTGTTTTTTAGGTCGAGCAGAGTCTGCTCGAGACCTATTGTCAGCCGTATTTGGGAATGTAGACACGAAAGGGTGCACGAGCGCAGATTTCATCTCGTGGGCGCGCACGGCGCCGTGCCCCTCTCATGCCTCATTCCCATGCGCAAACACACTCACACAGCCACACTCACGCATGCGCACATACACAGCCACACGCATACACAGGCACACACACACTGCATACACACACGCACCCCCCCTTAAACAGACGCACACAGACAGACACACGCACAGACACACTCGAACACAGACACACGCACACCCCCCCCACCCCCCTCCCTCCACTTACCGGGCTCTTTCTGCGTGTCCCACAGTCCGGGTGTTCTCTGCACAGCCGGGGTACATAGCTCCCAAACCCCCCCTTCTAACAAAGCGCTATGCACAGCCG